>NC_044573.1:96192045-97476545 GCF_901933205.1 Camarhynchus parvulus | reverse complement strand
AGACCTCCTGATCTGGAAGAATTTTTAACTTTTGAACATCTTGTTACATGAAGGAAGACAGCAGCTTCTGACCATCAGGGTAAATTGCTGGAACATGCTGCACTTTACAAATTCTGGCTTGTTGAACAACCCTTTGAGGCATAAATACAAGGCAATGCATATTAAAGCTGCCCTATACATGCAGTCATTTTCATTTCTAAATCAGTAGATGCAGAAAGGTGACTTTAAGCTATGTTTCAATTCCACCCTAAACACCAGCTGTGCAACATTCTTGCACAGCTGAAGTTTTCCTCTTTGTTGATTGCCATTCAAAATTTAAGTCTCTCATTTTGCCTTTGTAAATAGCTCTTCACATCTGCATAATGAAGTACTACATAAACCTAATATAAAAAATTAGTATAAAGAAATAAAATGAAAACGTTGATCAATTATGGTATCAGCTATGCACAGATATATCTATAGTTATTGCATGTGTGACTTTCACCAAAATAGAGATAATGAATATAGAAAAGCCAACAGGTTTTTTTCCTTGATGAAATAAAAATTATTATTCATAACTTTATAGATTTGAAATAAAGGTCTTAACCTATGTGTCCTTTTACTTCTGTGTTTTGTATTAATTATTGAAGTATTACAGCATGGATTATTGGGCTTTGAGCAATCTCATGTACTTATAAAAATCACTATACTAAGTTGAAGAACAAAAGGTAGTGGATTCAGGGCTCAATTTTAATATTATACATCTGGTTATGTATAAGGTTTCTCATCAAAACAGATTCAGTTGGAGTACTTAAAAATACTTAGCATTTCCTACAAAAAGAAATAAGCAAATTTTTATTTCTTTTTTTTTTCCTTACAGATATACAAAAGATACTTCATAAGTTTAGTAGATAAAGAAAATTTAGCAAGAGAATATTTAATTTTTTTAAATGCCATATTTACATTCTTGAGACATTTCTTTTTGACAAACCCAAATGCCTCACGACAAAAGTGATTTTTACTAGTCAGGCTGTGACACTTAAATTCTCCAGGGAGATCACTGAATTGTGATCCACTCTGACACAGTCCAGCCACACAGTGATTTATGGCAATTTCACTACATGGCTCCTTATATTCTGGATGGCAGGTACATCTGAAACTATTAACTGAAACCTCACATTAAGGGTTATTGTCAGAGCCAGCAGGATTTGATGTGCATTCATTCACTCTTATTGAACAAATAGTACTTCTGGGGAAAAAGTTTTATGGTTCCTGTTAAAATTAGATCTAAGAAAAGCTTAAACGAAAGAAAGAAAGAAAGAAAGAAAGAAAGAAAGAAAGAAAGAAAGAAAGAAAGAAAGAAAGAAAGAAAGAAAGAAAGAAAGAAAGAAAGAAAGAAAGAAAGAAAGAAAGAAAGAAAGAAAGAAAGAAAGAAAGAAAAAAGAGAAATATCAGAATTTAATAAATTCACGTAAAACTTGGACAATATTTTCATTGTCATTAGGATTCATACATAATGGGTTGCCAATTTATCCTTATATGTACTGAATGAGATAATAATTACACATAAAACCATTTCATTCATTTGATTTTGAGATAGAGTGGTTGTTTGTCATTCAACACCTATCATAGTGAAATTCTGCTTGTGCTTGGGTCCTCTGGAATTTCAGATATAAAAATTGCACTTACTGAAAAAATTACATAAAATGTAAAAAATTTAAGAAATATGCAATTAATAATAGCTGTGTTGAACAAAATAAAGAGTAATAAAGAGGGAAAATCATCACCTTAGCATGTGAATTGGGTTTGCTTGGCCAGGTTTTGGTAGTAGGGTGGGGGCTTACAGGGTTGGTTTCTCTGAGAAGTTGTCAAAAGCTTACCCCATGTCTGACAGAGCCAATGCCAGCTGCCTTCAGGACAAATCAAGGCTGGCCAAGGCCAAAACCATCAGCAAATGGCAGTAATCCTTCTCTGATCATATTTAAGAAGGAAAAAACTGGTTGCACAGAGGTAATTTTGGCCAGGGGAAAACGGGATAAGAACGAGAGGAACAGCTCTGAACAAGGTCAGTGCAGAGAGAGGGGCAGGAGGTGCTGCAGGTGCCAGAGCTGAGATTCCTCTACAGCCCCTGGTGCAGCCCCTGGTGAGGCAGCTGTGCCCCCGCAGCCCATGGAGTTCCATGAGGGATCATGTTACCTAGGCACTGTCAGATTTTTGTTGGCTTCAGATGCTTATAAATAGTTCAACTTCACATTTTCTCCAATAATTTTTCCAATAATTCAAGTTAGACCTGACAGTTCTATATTTCACTTCTGCTCTTTTCTACCTTTCTATAACTTGGGCCTAACCACAAACTACAGCTCTGAAATTACTCTGAATCCTTTCTAAATACCACAGTTGAAGCTGTAGGCAAAAAAACCCCAGATTTTACATTATGCATTTTCATTTGAACACTGTAGGTTCTTTTGTGACTGATAAAATCATGAAGATTATTCCGGGAGTTATAGAAAAACACCTGAAAAACAGCACAGTATTGGTCATGGCTTCATGAGGGAAAAGTCCTGTTTATCAAACATTATTTCCTTTTAGGACAAGGTAACCCACTGTTGATCAAGGGAAGTCAATTGATGTAATATTTCTGGATTTCTGCAAAGCTTTTGATTCTGTTTCTCACAGAATCCTTCTGGACAAAATGTCCAGCAAACAGCTGGATAAACACATCATGTGGTGGGTGAGCCACTGGCTCAGGGGTTGGATGCAAAAGGTTATAGTGAGTGGGGTGACATCAGACTGGTGACCTGTCACTGGTGGGATCCCACAGGGCTCCATCCTCAGCCCTGTGCTCTTCAACATCTTCATAAATTACTTGGACACAGGAATTAAAGGAATACTAAGTCTGCCAATAATACTAAACTAGGAGGGACTGTTGACTCCCTCAAAGGCAGGGAGCCCCTGCAGAGACACAGAAAAATTAGGATGCTGGGCAATCACCAACCACATGAAATTCAGCCCGGGAAAGTGGTGGATTCTGCATCTGGGTCAGAGCAACCCTGGATGAATGTACAGATGGGGAATGAGGCACTGGAAGCAGCACTGGAAGCAGCACTCACAGAACATGAGCCAGCAGTGCCCTGGCAGCCAGGAGAGCCAACCCTGTCCTGGGGACATCAGGCACAGCATCACCAGCTGGGCAAGGGAGGGGATTGTCCTGCTCTGCTCTGCACTGGGGCAGCCTCACCTTAAGTTCCATGTGCAGTTTTGGGTGACACAATATAAGAAAGATATTAAAGAGTGTCCAAAGGAGGGAAACAAAGATGGTGAAGGGCCTTGAAGAGAAGCCATATGAGGAGTGGCTGAGATCACTTGATCTGTTCAGACCATTGCTTTTCAAAGGTTCTTCGTCTATTCTTGAATACAGCACAAATCAGCAGAACAGAAGTTCTGATCAAAGTTCTTTCAAAAGGAGTAAATCTGACCTTTCTGTAACTTCTTCTCTCTTCATTCTTCCCCATCTAGAATTTCTTTCTCCCAACGAGGGCTAGTGAGTGCGCCATGTCTCTTTTAGCTACTTGACTTGAATGACCATTTCTACTGCTTTTGGACAAGTTGGACCTTAAGCCATACACTTAAATGAGAAGATTTAAGGGAACTGTTGCTCTACAGTGTTTTTCTTTAAAAAAAAAGCCCTTTAGCCTATGCAAAGGGCAACAATGGCTAGATACATCTTCCAACACTATAAGAATATTTTTGTCAGTTCCACTAAAAGATAGATTAGAACTAGAGAAAAAGGATTAAGGAAAAACAGAGACCTACTCTGCACATTTTACAGTAATTCACCAGAAGACTTACAGCTATTACAGAAGAAGTTTGATTACTATACCACAGTAGGCAGCTTCAGAATCTCTCTTATTTACACTATGAAAACACAGAATAAGTTTTTATTCTAACTGTGATTGCTGGCTTGAAATGTGTCAGGCTATCTTATAATTTTGTGGTATAATGCATTAAAACAGCACCTAATCATGCTTTACACCTGCAGAATAAAATAAGAGTAGAAAAAATATGAAAAATTTATGAAATAATATCTGTTATCAATTTTCATTTTCCCATGATGACTGTGAAGTTGTCAATGTTTGCAGCTTCTTTTGCAATGATGTCAAGATCTGTTGAGAAGGTGATATGTATTATATAACATAATTTGATTGTTATTAGGCATGGGCAATTTATTTCCCTCTCCTATATAACATCTTCCTGTAATTAATAAGCAAATCCTGTGGTATTTACAATTCCCTTATGGATAATGAAAAATGAGATTAAGAAATTGCTTAATTGAAATAGTTTATGCAGTTAGAATTGGGGCAAAAGCATTGCTGCTAGCAGATCAGAAGGGAAAAACCCAACAAACAAAAGCAATGACAAAATTATAAACAACAAGAGGAACCATTAATATGAATTATCTAACTTCTGAATTACACAGATTTTCAGCTTAACATATCTGAAAAAAAAGATCAGTGAAATACAAATCTCCCAATAAAATCAGCCCAAGCAATGGGCAATGTTGCTATTCTTCCTCAGTTACATCTGGAGGTGTTGCATACTTTCAGACTTAGTGTGTCGAGAATAAGGAGATAAGAGGATGAGCTGACCCCCCATTGCGTAATATGACAGTGGATTAAATAAAGAGCTCTTCAGTTCAATATTCTTATTTTAGAGATGAACTAATTTGTTACAGAAAGTAAGTTCAATCATTTTATTAAAAAGAGAATGGCTTCAAGTGCCACATAAATTCAGGTATGTATTTGCTCAGGACCGTAAAAGATTTTTAAGTAAAATTTAGGAAGACAAATATGAAAATAAAAACAAACATACATTGGCTTGCTATTCATGTCATTCATGAAATTAAGATTGGCAGGCAGTAGCAAGCAAAATTTTTGGGTTGAACTACTACTTAGAATTTGCTGATAAGCAATCTGTTGGACAGAGGCAGAGTACACAGACATTCCCTGTCATCTATTTTCTAGCCTGTCTTGTGTAAATTTTAAAGATAATATGAAATCCAAATATGATCCTTCATTTCTCATCTGATTAGAACACCATATGGTACTAGAAACCTGGGGGCGTCAAAAAGGGATTGATTTTAGTAACAGGTAAGTAAAGGAAAAAAAAGGTGATTAAACCACATACAGCAACAGCAGTGGACTTTGCTGAAGGTCTGATAAGACAATTCTCTTACTTGTTGAGAATTTTATATAATATTTTTACTCCTTATTAATGCAAGTAGAGACATAGATTATGAAAACTGAACAAATACTAATTATTTCTCAGTACATTGTAGGACCAGAAAATTACTTGGAAAGTGAGTTGTCAAAGAAGGAAGTTATTTTAAAGAAGGGTAGAAAAGCATAAAGACAGAACAAAAATGTAGATAAATAAGTAAATGAGTGGAAATTTCAAAGAAAAAGAATGAATCACATACAAAATAAATACTGTTAGTAGTTCTTTAGAAATAGCAGTAGAATAAAGAGTGTTTCAGTTTTGACTATAAAAATATACTTCTGGAATTATTATTTTTTTAAAATCAGAGATGGCCAAACAACATAGCAGACCATAATTTGAAAACCTTTTGATCCTTTATTAGAAATTTAAATGTATTTAGATCTGTGGTGGACAAATAACCTATTCATTATCTACTGTTTAGAAAGAGAAGTTTTGGAATAAACAAGTTTTAAACATAAAAATCAAACATAGAAAAATTATGTTTAGTAGGCATAGCATACTAACATCAGAAAAAGACAATGGTTTGATTATGACATTAAGTTCTCCACAAAATGTATGATTTTAAGCCTATTGACCAAACTTCTAGCAGTTTTCTGGAATGTGATGTCTGAAAAACAAATATTATTTGCATTTCTAATGTCAGAAATGAAAAAAGGTAGAGAAGAGCCAGAGATGACATAACTGTAAATCTTATTAATTTTTTATTAAATGTGAAGTGAATGGGTTCATTCTATAACCAAGAGGCATTTAACCATGGGAACATATTCCAATAATGTATCAGAAAAAAGAAAAATACAGAGATACAAAAAGTAAGAAGCAGAAAATTAAAATTAGTCACAATTAGCAAATTAAATCCTTTATAAAGAATGTAACTCTGGTGAATTGTGAAATACAGCTATGATGGTTTTAACAAGTCTTTAAAACAGCTGGTTAGTATCATAATCATTCCTTTCCATCCTGTTACTGCCATTACAGTACTTTTAGAAATGAATAGACTCAAGCTAAAGGCTGTCATAGAGATATTTCCTGACCTGGGGGATTTGTAATGGGTTATTACAGTGTTCCTTAAGACATCACTCTTTTGTGTCTGCTTTTAGTAGCAGTAACTCAATGTCTTATTAGACACTTTGAAATAAATAGTGTTGTTTTTATTAGAAAAATGTCAAATTTTTAAGTCATCTGCTAGGGTTGGTGGATTGAATTGACATTACAAATGAGCTATTAATCAATTTTCTTCCCTGTATTTTTAGCCTCATAAATGACAGTACATTTTTTTAAAAAGGAGAGGAAGTTGACAATTTTTTCTTGTTCTATTGCAGGAAAATTTCTTTTGCAACTGATATGAAGCACTATACTGAAAAATTGGAAAACAGGTAGAAAATTTGAATTATAAAAAAAGAAACTTTCTTTATGAAGCTATTACACATAATAAAGTATCTTTTTACAGTATCAAGAAATTTTCCATGTAGTCCCTTCACCATGATTTCTTTCTCTTTCTTCATCACAGGCTGCCTTAACAGCAAAGTCTTATAACAGACTTTTTAATGAGATTTTCAAAGTTTGTTGCTCTTCTCATTTGTCCTTTCTTCCTTCCTATTTTTGGAAGATACTTTGGACTCCACCGTTTCCTTCTCCGACACTTGGGCACAAGTATATACACATAGTATGTGTTGATGTATAATGAATGGTTTTCAGTGTCATTGTGTGAATTTTCTTCTTCTCTCTTAATTTAATTATTTTCAATTAAAAACTGTAATCAAAAGTATATCTATTTCAAGATTTTTTTAAAAATCATTGTATCTTGTTTTACATCTTCCTAATTTACCAATCTTTTATATATTTGAGTCTTTCAGTGCAAAAACTCACTAAATGCTTATTTATGTAAGAATAATATAATTAAATCTCACTGAAGTAGAAATTGCAGAGCTTTGTTTTCTCCTAATACCTTTATGTCCAATTTCTAACAGATAATAAAGATAAGGTTTAAAATTTTAAATCTTCCTGTGCTTTTGGGACCATTTTGAACAAATAGAAGGTACAGATGCCAGTGTATTACAGAATGCACAGTCAGTATTACATCATGGTGCACTGCTTGAATACACAATGTCTGAGCAATGACATGTCCACTAGGGGAATGAGCTATTATGCACTTTTCCAGTAGCATTTTTATTTGCATAAATCTTAAAGACTTTTGTCTGCATGCAACATGTATATTAAGGTTAGCATTACAACTTCAAAGATGCATGGCAAATTAATCCAAAAGTATGATAATTACAAGTGAGGAAACTTAAAACTTTTCTGCACTGTTCTCTTGCTTTTCTAGAGAAAATCATGAAAGTAGAAAATGGTATGTATATCTTGAAATTTGATTTACATAGAGAATTGGAAAGGAAAATGTGAGAAAACCACTGAGTCATGATAAGGACAAATTAGTGGATCCCAAAAAAAAATACACCAAGTAATGCAAAGGCACTCTTCACCTCCTCCCAATGCCATATGGTCTCTAGCAACAGCTACTTTAGAAAACTCTTTCTAGGATTTTATGGCTGACTATATCATTGAATATGGAATAGAATATCTCCTTAGTCCTTTGGGGTCAGCTGTCCCAGCTCTGTACACTCCAAGGTGTTTTTCCACTCCAGCCTACTCACTGTCAGGGCAAAATGAGAAACAGAGATGGCCATGATGCTGTGCAAGCACTGCTCTGCAACAGCCAAAACATTCCTGAGTTAGCAACATGGCTTTTGTTACAAATCTAAAACACAGCACTGTAACTTCTATGAAGAGGATTATTTCTATCTCAACCAGACTCTGTGCATTGATCCAATCAATTCTTATTTTGGGGGAAATATCCATTAAACAATTATTTTCTTGTGTATTATCCAGTCTTTCTCTTCTGATAATAAGAAGATCAGGGCTTTTTTCCAGAGTGAAAAATAATGGCCTTCAAAGATTTTTTTTCTTCTTCCTAATGTTGAAAATACTGTAAAATACTTCTGAATTCTTTTTCTTTATAAAAGGAAGCTCCAACTTGTGCCAATTTTAGAACTGCTGCCTTTTTCAGCTAGGTAATTTATGAATAAACCGCTACACATAATGTAAAAAACACTTGAAGTTTAACTAATATTGTAAAGGGCTCCATGAAAAAATGAAGTAAACAATCCTACCTTCAGTGGTAAAAAATTACTAGATATGCTTGGGAATATCTTTATTAGAAAAATATCTTCATACACTAAGAGTCTTAAAACCACAGAAGAATTACTAGGGTATCAAAATATATTTAACATTTCACAACTATAAGAGAAAAAACTACTAGTCTATGGATGAGCTATAAATGTAAGGAAAAACTCTTGGGAAGCACCCCTAATAATGTTCCCTGTCGTTCACTGTTTCCAGATACTGCTTTTGCAAGGGGCAGTAACAATGGCAGGTCCTGGAGACCCATCTGCATAACCTCTGCTTCTCCAACACCTCTGACTTTAGGCAGGCTCAGCCTTCATCCTGGATTAAGAGCTAACACAAATGTCATGGATGTGACTGCCTACAGAAATCTCAGTATTAAGATTTTGCAAAAGAGACAACATACTACAAATATATTGACCTTGGTTTCCCTATAATATTGAGTGCACTAACTATGGCTACAAGCAATTCTGTACTATTTGCTATATGAATGCTCAAAGTATCTTCTGTGTCAGTCTGCTGAATAACCTTTCTACAGGTGATTAGATGGACTTGTTCAGAAAGAATTCTATCCCAGTACAAGTTAGGATGTTAGGTAGAAGAAAAACATGATTTACAAATTGCATAAGTGAATTGTGACTTGGAGCAAGAAATAGAGAATTGGAATTTTAAGCTATGCATCAGACAGCCTTTTTGGCAAGCAGAGCAACAGCTTCATGTGAAAAATGCTGCGCTTTCTGATCAAGCAACTTTGAAATCAAAGCAAAAATATCATTACAAATTCTATGTTAAGGATCATTGTGCAGAAGCAAAGTGAAGAATTGAATGATTTTGTAAACTTTTTCATCTGTAATCTTGATGATTCACTTTATTTTTTGAGTCACAGCATGCAATAGTTTTTCTAAGGTCTCTTCCTGGCATAAAAACTTTCATGTATAAGCATCTACTTCATAACAAGGGTTGCCAGAAAGGTTTGAAAGAAAGCATAGTCTTATTTCATGGTACACTAAACTTTAATAACAGCAATACCTTCCAAAAGGGAAGAATTTGATTTACAATTTCTCTGTGTGCATGTTTACTCTTAATCAGAAGTACTGCTCCTTTGATTCAGTGTATTAAGTTGAACAAAAATTGATTTTAGGTTGAATCCATCAACTGATAGGATTTTTTGCTTCAAAATCAGTCTCCTTTAGCAATCACGCTAATCATCCAGTAATCCCATTAAAAAAATAAATTTATTCAGTTAAGTATAGCAGGGATATACATCACTGAGGCACAAATAGGGACGGCAAAGAAATTGTGTAGTGGATGTAATGTTTTCTACAAGAGAAAAATTGTACATCCAGCCTACAACTGTCTGAGAGCAGAAAAAAGGAGACTGTTTAGTGGGAGATTATTAGTCTAGCAACTTCTAGCTGTCTGTTCCTTTTGAAACCTTCAAACATTCCAGTGTTTTAAAAGTCAAAAGATTCTTTAGTATTGACTTACAGATATTTTGGTTGTGAACTTGTCTAATCCTTTACCAAAACTTCCAAATAAATTCTCTAGTTATATCCCATTCTGTGGTAACAAATAGAGAAATGCAATCCCAACTGTTAAAAGTTTATGTTTCTAAGATTCCCTCATGCTTGTCTTCTATAAACTTAAAAGGACTTCACCTTTCCATAAGGAACTTGCTATATTCCCTTGAACACTTTTGATGCCTTTTTGAATATATTGTAAAAAATCCAGCATCTTGTACATTAAAATTTCATTAAATATCACATAAATATTGCCCGTAAACACCTTATAAATTTTAGAAAGAAGTTCCTCACTTCTTTCTAAAGCTGTGCTTCTCTACTTGACCATTTCAAGGCATGGTTTCCAGATGACAGACTACTGTTGTCATAAAATATAGCCCTTGTTTTTAACTTTGTTTCCCCCTTTTCTAAATTCAATATACACAGGTAATAATTTTCTAGTGGAATAAAAAATTCATATTCATGAAAAATGTGATACTTTATAAATTCTTGAATACTCATAAAAAATTGGGTTTTGGAAAAACATTTCATATAATCAGTTTTATTCTTTTCAGCCACAAACTTGATAAAATGTAGCACTATAATTAAGTATATGCAGAACGTTTTTAGATCTGGTTAAAATGCTTACAGCCTTAAAGACTTTGTGTAGGTACTGGTAGTTCAATTCAAATTCACCTTTAAGTATTATATTTGTAAAGTAAAACTGGGCTAAGATCCCTTATTTAGTCACAGAATCACAGGAAAACTTGAGTTGGAAATGATGTCTTGAGGCCATCTAGTCTAATACTCACTCACAGTAATCCCAGCTAGATCAGGTAGCTAAGGGAACTGTCCTGTCAGTATTCAAATATGGTTCCATAGATGGGGATATCATAAGCTTTCCAGAAAGTATATTCCATATGGAAGTTAACCACTTCCATAGTGCTGTTGGTTTTGGGGTGGTTTTTTTGCCTTAATGCTGAATTTTACCTCATTCTGACTTGTGTCCATTAACTCTTGTCCTGAGAGAATTTTGACCTGTAAGAAAACCCTTGTTCTGTCCTCCCTGTATCCTTCCAGGAGGTAGTAGTAAACTCCAAAAAATTCTCTCAGCCTTTTCTTCAGGGTGAACAGGTCCAATTACTTCAGTGTGTCTTTGTATATCATGTTCTCCATTTTCATGGTCTTTTGCTAGACTTGCCTCAGTAAGGAAATGTCCTTCTTTTAGCAGAGAATGCAAAACTTAGATACAGTAATTCAGATGCAGTTCCACAAGTCTGTAGCAGGGCTTCTCACCCTCCACAAGAATTTATCAGTTTGTTAACCAGTCAGGTAACTCAAGTAGGACAAGCTGCCTTGTAGTGAGTTATTTTGGTGCCATGGGGTTAATACTGGTCTGGCATCTCCCAGCTGCCAATGAATATGAGTAGGGATGCTTCACTGTTACTCCCCAGGGATTAAGTGAAGGAATCTGTGCACATTATTGTCATTTCAATAAATCACATTCAACTTGTAATCATATTTCTTTCACTAGCTTTAATGCCAGTCCCTTGATATAGTGCACTGTTTTATGTTATGCTGTAATCTACTAGTAGTTCTTTAGTTTTATACTAAGTAGTAAGTAATCCTGATTAAGGTCTTTCATCTGTTGTCTCTGTAGCTCCTCAGCTCCCAAATTCTGGCTACACACACCCAGAATGGTTGAAGTCTCTATGAGGACTAGGGTCTGTGAATGTGAGGCTCCTCCCTTCTCTCTACAGAGGGCCTCAATCACTTGGACTCCCTGGTGGAAGAGCCTATACCAGACTCTCAATGAAATGTCACTTGTCCCTGTCTTTTCTTTAATCCTGACTCTTAAGCTCTCAGTTGACTCCTCATCCATCACCAGGCAAAGCTCTGTGCATTCCAGCTGGACATTGGCATAGAGTGCAAACATTGCCTCCTCATATGGCTTGTCTGCCCTTCCTAAAAAGCCTTTATCCTTCCATTGCAACACTTCAGTCATAGGAGTCATTCTGTTGTGTCTCTGTGTCATGGTTTGAGGCTGGCGCAATGCCAGTGCCCCATGAAAATACATTCTCCCTGGTTTCTGGTTGTGAGATGTGACCAGGAATAAGCAAAACAGGCTTCCACTTAGAAATAAAGAAAAGAAAACTTTATTAACTACACTACAACTATACATAAAAAGGAACATACAGGAAAAATGAAAACCTTCTAAAAACATTTTCTCCTCCCCTCACCAAATTTCCAATACATCCATCTCTCAGATCACCAACTCTCAGTCCATCACTACCCTTTAGATAATCAATTCTCAGTTCATCAAGAGGAGTCTTTCTTGTGCCATAGGCTTCCCCGGGAAACACAGTTGAAACCTTGCGTGTTTCCATGCCACTTGTGGCACCGCCCAGAGAACATCTGCCATCGTGACTTCTTCCTTCCATGTCCAGTGCTCTCACCACTGCACATGGACTAGAGCTGCTTCTAGGGTTGTCCTTTTAAGGATGCTTTGTCTCATTCTAAAAAGAGCACAGTCTCTCACCTTTGGGACACCTGTCCCTCCCAAATTTCACCCCCTAGGGCCGAGGGGTCTCTTGGCTCTGAGCCATCGCCTCCCCCTGGATACAGCCTCTGTGTCACAGGAAACATGGTTCTCTCCATGGCTATAACAAGAAAAGTCTAGCTAAGGCCACTCTATCATCTCTCCCCACTTAAGATTCTTCTCCACTCTTCCGACATCTTTCACTTGCTCGAACCTTCATCACACTTGCTCATTCTTCTTCCACTCCACCTAACCTTCTAGGAAAGGTTAATGTTCTGCAAAGTTTTCATTGTGCAGAAAAGGGTTAAAAGCTCGGGCTCTGCCCGCCTGCCTGGAACTCCCACAGCGCCGGACACATGGACACATTCTCGCTGCACGCCCTCAGCTGTGCTGCCGGTACATGTTCTCAAGTTTCAAGGCAGCACAGTCACAGGCACAGGCTGTACTCTCTCTCTCTCTCCTGGGGGGTGGGCTGCCCGATGCCTCCTGGTGCTTCTCCCACCCTTCCATCCTCAGGGCCTCTTCACCTCCCATCTCTGTCCAAGCCGCGGCCTACCTCACCCATCCGCATGGCTTCCCCTCCCCCGCCCAGCCAGCAGTTGGGCTGGGGGAGGGATCCGAACCCTTTCCCCAAGGGAACCCAAGAGAGCTTCCCCTGGGTGTGCTCTGGCAGTGCTCTGCTTTTAACTCCCGTGTTCTCAGAGGCGTGTCTATGTCCCCAGTGGCCACACCCGGTGCCAATATTCAAATCTGAACACCCATTGGCTTGACCACAGCATATCTCAGAAAACTTACTTTCTCTCAAACCACAACACTCTGTGATGCCAATCATACCATAGCCATGCAGGCATGCATCCATCTCAGCTCCTCCTGTATATTCCCCATGCTGCATACATTTGCAGACAGCCATTTAAATTGAGTTCCTGATAAAGCCAATTTATTAGCTGAAATCCATTTATGCTGTCTTTCAGGTGCTATATTGCCTTTCTGCTGTCCTAAATACTGTCTAAACTGTTGCTTTTCATCCTGCATTGTGCAGATGGGTAAATTCTTCATAAAGACTGTATCTAACAAGTGTTCAAAATGGTAATAGAAAATGTTTATAGTCTGATATTTTGTATGTGTACTTCCTACAGCATTTCAGTATTCATTTCATGCATATGATCTCACTTTTTAAGTATAACAGGAAGATGTTTTCATACTTATTGTTGTGTTTGTGATTTCACAGAGCAAGCTACACTGACAAAATGAGATATGACATTTGGTTTATCCACAGTGGAAGGAATGATGAAATATAGTCACAGTCTTTGCAACTGAAAAAGTAAATTTAACTTATTACAGCACCATATAAGAATTCAGCCTTGAAAAATTAGCCAAAGTAAATAATAATAATAATAATAGCAGTAAAAATAAATATTTAATTTTCTGCATCTTGAAAGTCTATTGTAAGACTCATGTCTTAATAGATAGTATGAGTATGTATATGTATGCACATGTATAATACACAGATATACATACTTCTATATATAATAAGATCCACAAATATTTATACATAAATTCAAATTATATTCGTGCCCTTATACTGTTACTTAGTGGCAGTGCTGGCTGTGAGTTCCTGTATTCTACACATCAATAACTTTCAAGGTATTTGTACATAAGGCTTGAAATAGCTTGTATACATTTTAAAAACCTATATAGCTCTTATAGGGACATAAAAATTTTAAACCACTTATTTTGCCTATCCACTTTAAGTAAATATTTCAGTCTAAATAGAAGCTTGATCATTTTATCCTTACATGATTAACTTGACATTGTAGAATAAGGTTTAATGCAATGTAACTGACTTAAGAGTATTAAAATTGCAAGTGGAAGAGTGTTTTTGCTTCATGTTTTGCTCACTACTTTCCAATTGGCTGACAACCAGTCATCCCACAAAAAAGAGAGCAGGGGATAAAAAAAATTAGTTATGTTATGCAAGTGTCACATATTAAATTAACTGGTTATATTAAAAGAGACTACATTTCAATGTCTAAATTCTTAGCATAAGACATAGCGCCAGTCCACAATGAAAAGCCACACTGAAGCATATATGTTCATATCTCAGTAAGATACTGTTTATTTGTTGGACTCTATGATCTCAAAGGGGTTTTCCACCCTAACAATCACCCAGATTCTGTGATTCTGTGAGAAAAATTATGTATGTCACATAAAGATAGAAAAATTTATCTACTCCTTTTGACAAATTCAGATTGCTGGCATCTCTCGTCACTGCAAGAAACTGAACTGGGTTTGCACAGCAATGTTTCAGTGGGGGCAGGTGCAGGGGTGGCTTCTCTGAGGAGCTGTCAGAAACTTCCCCCGGTCTGATGGGGTCAATGCCAGCCAGCTCCTGGATGATCCACTGCTGGCCAAGGCTGAGCCCATCAGTGACAGTGGTAACGCCTCTGGGATAGCAGTTAACATGAGGGGGAAAAAACCAAACTGGGCAACTACAGATAGAAAAAAGTGTGAGGATAGCAAGAGAAACAGCTCTGTAGACACCAAAATCAGTACAAGAGAGGATGGAGGTGCTGCAGGCACCAGATCACGATTGCCCTGCAGCCTGTGGTGAAGCAGCTGTGCACCTGCAGCCCATGGAGGTCCATGGTGGATCAGAGATCCACCTGCAGCTCACAGACAACCTCGTGACAAAACAGGTGGGTGTCCAAAGCAAGGTGTGACCCTTCCTGTGGTAAGCCTGAGCTAGAACAAGCTTCTGGCAGTGCCTGTGGCCTCATGGAGAGAGAAGCCCATACTGCACCAGGTTTCCTTGCAGGAGCTGTGACCCTGTGGGGGACCCACACTGGAACAGGCAGTTCCTGAAGGACTGCACTCACTGGAGGGGAGCCGTGCTGGATCAGCTTGTAAAGAACTGCAGGCCATGGAAAGGAACATATTAGAGAAGTTCTTGGAGGACTCTCTCCCTTGAGAGACAGCCCACGCTGGAGCAAGGGAAGAGCATGAGGAGTCCTCCCCCTGAGGAAGAAGGAGCAACAGAAATGATGTGTGATTAACTGGCTGCACCCAGCTCCCAGCCAGGGTCAACCCACCGCAGCAACCCTTATGACAACTACTGTGTAGCTTGTCCACATTTTCTTTCAGAAATTTTAAAAATACCTTTTGCTAGTAGACAAGATGGAAACAAAATCATGCTACTGGCAGAGTTGGTTGATTTTTAAGGCACTCTATTCATAAGTTTGGAAGGCAGGACTTCCAGAATACAAGTTATATTCTGTAAACAAATTCTGCTGACACCACCTGCATAACAATTGTAGCATATGCTTAAAGAATACCAGTTCATCCTTCTCTCTTTTCAAGCATAATAAATTACTGCTTAGTTGTGTGCTTATGAAAAAACTCTTTTTCTTTTTTAAATACCACAGAACATTTCTCAACTAAATGTGACTTACCTGGCAAACAGCTACAGTAAAATTCACCAATCAAATCATGGCAATGGCCTCCATTTTTACAGGGCTTGGAGGAACATTCATCAATATCCGTGGAACAGTTTTTGTCTGACAGAAAAGAAAATTAAACATTAAAACTATAAATCATGCTGGGAAAGTGGAAAAGCTGCTTCACAGTGCAAGTGACAACTGCATAGCTTAACTTTTCCAGGTTGGAAACACTATGTCTGCTTGACAGTTTTAAAACTAGAGATATTCGTCGATATAGCTGGTAGTCAAGAAATTAAATATTTTAAAGTAATAAATATGAACAGCATTTGCAAAAATGTCCTTTGTATATTCCAGCAACACAACTCAATACCTTAATTACTAGAGCTATATGCTACTTTGAAAAAAAATTGTTTCAGAGATTTAATAACCTTGGTAACAATACAAAAATAAATATTTCTTGAGGTTGCATTCATATTTCCAGAAGAATTAAGCCATTTCTCAGATCCAAACAGAAACCCACAAGTTCATTTGGGTAGTTCTTAATTTTTCTGCTTTTAAAAAAATTTAATTGAGCTGTAATTCAGATTAATTCAAATCTGAAACAATAAAAATATAGGCGAATATACAGAAGATACATAGAGGGGAAAGTTTAGAAGGCAACAGCATGGTGGTTTATGAAAACAGTTAACTCATTGGACATACCAAATAAAGTCCAGCCTCCTATTTCTCTGTTGTGCACTACATTAATTTAGGGCAATCCCTACCCAGGCTATTATAAATAATACTGAGGCCTTTCTGAACAAAAATTGATCAAAAATAGGTGGGACAAATATTTGGACTGAGAGCTCACCTGAATATCAGAAGTTAAGCCAATTACAGAGAAGGAAAGCTATAACTATCACTGATGTGAACAAGCAGAACTTTTGTTGGTGTTCTGTGTAGAAATTATGGAAGGTTCCTTGTATCACTCAAATCAGATATACCAGACAGGTAGTGAATCCCAGGGACCTCAGTCAAAGCAGCTGAATTAAAGGATCATGTGGGGTTTCTGGGGTCCCTCTTGCACAAGCAAAGCTTGGACAATTATAGATTCATTACAACAATAAATGCATGGATGGCAGAGGGAGTTTTGTCTTTCTTAACTGTAAGACATACTTTCAGCTAACACGTAAAAATAGAATGTATGCAAAAATCAAACTAAATGGGAAGTGGAGAAAGTGAGGAGAAGACAGGAAAGGAAAAAAAACAACATTAAGAAAAAAGTTTAAGGGGATGGTAGTAGGAGCTCATAGACAAGGATAATTATAGAAACCAGGTAAGACTTTGACATTTTGTGAGAAATACTGTACAGTCACATACAATATGCTGTTTTTAATGATTAAATACAGATCAAAAATCCAGTAGAATCAGTTTAAAGGAACCTTAATTTTTTTATAGCTTGTGGGTTTTTCTGTTGCTGTTTTGCTTTGTTGTTGTTTTTAAATAGCTAAAAGAACTAGCAGAATCCTTAACAACGCAGGACTTGGACCCATAGAGTATTTAACTGCAAACCCATAATTTTTGAAAGGGATCATCATTCAAAAATTCAAAGATATTTGAATGTACTATTGGTAATTTTTCATGCCATAGTGAAAAAGGTAAGTTACTTGATTCAAAGTTAAAGGGAAAAGTACGCTCTGACTATAAGGAAAGAAATGTGAAAAACTTGGCTGAGAGCAGTCAAAATCTATGGAAAAGGAGAGGAGGGTGCAACATAATAAAAAGGAATTCGGAAGAACTGCATAGAATGTAGAGAAGTTTTGATTTGAAACCTGCTAAAGAGGGAACATTTTGCCTTTAAAAGGTAATTAAGAGAGCTGCTGCTTGCTATAAGTACACAATGACAAACTTTCTTTTTGTGGGAGAAAGACACTAGGTATTAGGAGCATAACATGGCACTTCCTGGTTTTCAGAGCATGAAAAAAGCCCAACTTATAAAAAATCAAGTTGCTAAGGATTAACTAAAAAGTACAACATAAATATGCAGACATGAAATTGGACCAGCAAAAGCGCGTAGCTATTATAGAATGGTCAGGGTAACAAGAAATTGTGCTGTATGTACTTCATATCGAAGATGAAGGAGAGATGCGGTTTGCCATCCAGTGAAGAAGGATGGCTACTGATAATGGTAATCACACAAAATTGTTCAATGCTTCTTCTGCCTCAATCATCAGTAAAAAGACCAGCTGTAAAACAGGTCAGTATCATAATTAATACTTATGATTAAAGGGCAAAACTTCAGTGTTGAATACAGAAGAAAAGCTGTAGAATTGTCAAATTAGTTAAATAGTCAGATAGGCAGGTCTGATGAACTATACCCTTGGGTACTAGTGACAAAGACTCAATAATTTTCTTTGTGAACTTGTGAAAAATAGGTAAAGTACCTAAAGACTCATTAAAATCAGCTTTCAGAAAAAGAATAAAAGGCAAAGACATGAAATTATAAATCCATTTGTGAAACTCCTGTTCCTAGAAGAAATATTGGGAAAAGTTTTAAATTGTTTACTTGCAAGAACATATAAATAAAAACCAATTCATTAAAAATGGGCCTTATATAAGCAGATTTATTCCTCTCTACATTAAATTTACACATTTTGTGGATAACAAAACCCAGTAGCAAATGTCATGCTCCTTTTGTTCACTAATGCTATTTTTTGTGAAATCCCAGTAATTGGTTTACATAGAAACTATAAGAGCATATTATCAAATGATTCATGCATTAGTTATCAGTGGTTTTGCTACCAGACTGGATGAATGAATTGCAGAGGTTTTGAAAGAAATCCACTGCCCATTCAATTCCACTAAATTTTTTTCAATAGTCTAGATGGTGGGTAGCAAAGTAAACTCACTGATGGCAACAAAAAAGGTACATTGAAGAACAGGATTAGAAGTCTTCATGACTTTCAACCAACTGAAGATAGAGTCTGATATAAACAATGTAATCCGATCAGAAGACAAGATACGATACAGAAAATCACAAGTAGGAAAAAATACCAGAATTTTATTTTAAAATAAATAGCTTTCTGGCATACATAAAAAAGAACATATCCAGTTAGAAGTTTTACTGGAGTAAAGCTACTTTTTGAGTGCTTTGCATTGTGCAGTGAGGTGCATTTAAGAAAATTTTGAGAGTCCATATGAGCATGTTAGGAATGAAAATCAGCTCAAAAGCGTGACCTTGTAGGATGAACAAAATAAATGGGCCTATAAAGCCTAAATAAGGAAAATTTGAATAGAAATGTGATGGCAATCATAAAATAAGAAAGTACTCTCACAAAATTCATCAGTTTGCTGTGTTCATAGTAGACAGGCTGAGAAGTAATGCATTTAAACTGCAGTGAAATATTAGACAATAAGGAAATCCTTGTAGTGGTTAGTAAAACACCACGCTGGGAAGATTCCACCAAGAAAATAAGGAATTATTGGATTTCTTTAACAAGATACATAGGCAAGAAAGCAACATAGTATATTATATGTTTTTTGCTGGGATAAGAATGAAACAGTTTATAGTTAGTATTTTGTTGTAGTGTTGTGATTATATAATTTACAGGGTGTAAATTCTGATTATTACACTGAAGGATGTCCAAAGACTTTTGTTTGTGTCATGAGCTGGACTGTCTGGAAACTTGCTTTGTCTTATGGTAAAGGTCTTAAGTTACTTGGTGTGTGATAACTGTGCTCTGATTTTGGAACCTAGGGCGCCTATCCAAATCTGCATCTCTACTCTATTTCTCCATCAAAACACGTTTCTACATTAGTGGTATGTATGAAAGAGAGGTGAGCCCAGGTTTGCAGCAGACAAGAGAAGTAGGATAAAAGTGCTAACACTAGCAGGAAGAGAAAACCACATTCTTCTTGTGCACCATAAATGCACATGGTTGATATTACAGAGTGACAGGTACTAAGGCCTACCCTTCCAAGAAAGCAGTACAGCTATTGGCACATTCAATCTGAATTCACCCCTCAAATCTTTCTCATGAAAAAGCCATAATGAAGCAAATGAGGCATTTTATACTTTCATGAATCTCCTTTTCTGTAGGCAAATGTGAAAAGTCCTTAGTCTACTATTTCAACACTGAATTTTAAACAGATACTTCATTTCCACTCTCACTTCCTTTCCTACATCTCCTTTCCACAGGGGACCAAACCTATGCACCAAATGGAATCTTGTGATAACTTTTGTTTAGCTAAACAGTACATTTTTCAGTGTACTGCAGGTCACTTCTGGTCGCTTGTAGTTTGCAGATACAAGCACAGAAAAAAACATGCAGATTATAGCTACTGAGCTGTTGCTGAGCTGTAGTGGGGAAACAACAAAAGCAATTTGAAAAGGACTGCTGAAGACCTCAGCATATGAGCACTATTGCAGTGCTCTGAGAAAAAAAAATCTCAGACGTATTTAAATAAAACAAAAAGTGAACATTGATGTGTAAAATACCTCTGTATAAAACATTGATTAGAATGTTCCATATTTAAAAATAAGTGGGAAGAATGCAAGAAAAGCTACACAATTTATTCAACAACTGAAGAAAGCATGCTGTTGGCAAAGGCTTAAAGAGCTCCATCTGTTTCATTTAGAAGAAACAAAACCAAAAAGTGACTTGATTACAGTGTGCAAGTATCTTTACAAAGAGAAAATACTTGAGTAGCAAGAGCTTTTTCATTTTTGTGTAGAAAAGGTAATGAGATGCAATAGATCAAAGTTGAAGACAAAAATTTAAATAAAATATTTAATATAAACTTCTAAATCTGATGGTGATTACTACTAGAAAAAATGCCAGTGAAATTCTGGCTTCTTTTCATTCATTCAAATCTGGATTGAATGCTTTTGGATTCATTGTGTGCTTTAATCAAAACTAGAGTAATTAAGTTCAGTACAAGGTGGTTAATGGCCAACATTAACTTCCTTCTGGTACACAGACCTAATATGGAGCATCAACCAGCAATCTATGGATTGTTAGAAGACTTGCAGAACATATAAATTCATCCTGTAGCCCTCTCTGTGTCTTTCCTGGGAAAACATCACAACAATTTAGTGAGACAAGTATATTTCTGTGATAGTAATAGCCCACCCTGAGGCACTCGGGCTCTGTAGCATCACTGTCATCACGTGAAATGTGTATGTCCTGTAACTGGAGGTTTTGGAAGTTACTAGGAAAAGTAGGTGCAAGATGTTACTCTATTATTACCAGAACAAATAGCCAGTGCTATTCCATTTCTTGCCTGCCTACTAATGTGTTAAGGGGAAAGAAAAATCTTTTCATGATAGTTGTGTAAACAGCTTTAAAAATCATCATTCTGCATTTAACACATTTCCCCTCCTGCTTCAAGGCTCCTCAGTAATCTCTGGTCAACTCACTACTTAAGTGAAGAGAGTCAAGTTGTGGTGTAATGTTCCCACTATCACCCCTGCATCCCTGAGGCCCAGTACACATGGCACTGGCACTGCTAGCCACTGGCCAGGTATCAAGCTAGGAGCAAGAGCCTCAGGACTTGTCTAGTGGCCAGGTTGATGTTAGATCCATAGAATCATGGCATGGTTTGTTTTGGAAATGACCTTACAGATCACCTAGTGCCAACCCCCTGTCGTGGGCAGGGACACATTCCATGAGACCAAGTCGCTTAGTGCCCCAATGGGCAGGGACACATTCCATGAGACCAAGTTGCTTAATGAGTTTTAAGCATCCAAGTTGCTTAAAACTCATCCTGAATACTGCTAAAGATGGGTTATCAACAGAAAATCAATTTTAAAAATCATGACAAAGAAGAAAGCCAAAGAGTAAAGAACAAAAAAGAGTCAACAAGATGGCACCAAATAAGATTGCTACTTAATGTGGTCATATTAAAACTGACAGTGTCATACTGTTTATATTATGGTTCTATCAAAGCAAAGGATGGCAAAAAACAGTTGTTTCACTGTCTAAAACAGCAACCCAGTATATACTGGTAAATATAATTAAGTATTAAAAACTCCAGTATTATGCTAGATGGTATTGCAGCGGCAGTATTGAATAACAGACCTTTTCCAACATAATGATTTGGTGGATTTTTTTCAGAAGAGGAACTATATACTAGGAAAAAACTAAGCACACCCTAAGTATAACCATTCTTATCTAAGATGCCGCTTCTGTTTCCCAAATTCATTAACAAAATGTCTGTAAGGGATGAAAAATGTGCACTGGGGAAGTTACTTGGAGGTTGATTTTTTTATGTCAGGGTTCATTCACTGATTGCTCAGGTCATTATAGAAAATTAATTCCTAAGAGGATTCTTGAGGCAGTTGTAACAAAAATTTTGATTGAAATTGTGTCTTGACAGCTATATGTTATTTGTCAGGTGCACTTAGATGTAAAAAGTAAAAGTGGTCCTCACTTTGCTGTCATATTACTGTTCATTGTATGGTGTCATCAATGACATTAACATAGGAAAAATATGGAGTTAAGGAAAAATTAGGTTGTTTTTCTACAGTAACTCAGGAAGACTAAAAATTTCAGCCACATGTTCCAGTGTCTTCTCTGTATGAGCTTTTCTAGACATGGTTGTTTTTCCTTTTTTTACTTGATGAGAGCCTCCTAGCAACTGACAACAGTTTTAAAATTGAAAATCAAGCCTATTCATATAAAATGATTATTTTCCAATTTATCTGAAAGTAATTAAGTACATAGTCATGCCCAGAAAGATATTAATGGATGTTCTACATACATTATGTTATGCATGACAGTTGGAATCACTACTAAAGAACCCTACCATTATACCCAAAATAATAAGGATAAACTGGAATACAAAAATAATCTCATGATAATCTTCCTTCAGAAGAGCAAAGATAAAGTAAATTCCATACAAGCTAATTAAAGTTTTGATTGAAGAATTAACTTATCTTCTGTCAGGTGGCTCCAACTATTATTATTCACCTCCTAATTTAAACCAATCATGCTTAGTATTTGCAGATGGAATACTATTGGAGAAATGTTCCATTTGATTTCTCACATAAAAAAACCAAGCAGCTTTGCTTATATTTAAAATGACTGGAAAAAATCAATTGATTTGCTTTTTTTTCATGCAATTCATTAACTTTTATGTATTATTTTATCAAAAATTTTATGTAATGCAATTTGCAGCATGATGAAACTTAGACAGATTTTTCTGCACTCTACTGATTTTTTTTCCCAAATGTCCTAACCTGAATTCCTTCCAAGCAAAGCAGGTACACTTACACATGACATGATAATAAATATTCTCTAATGACTCAGAAGTACATTGTGAATACATTTTCATGTATGCATAAATTTTGTTTATTTTCCAGCATGTTAAGTTTGCACACCCCACTGTGGGAAGCCTGCCCTCAGCAGCCTGTCATTTACAGTGTTTGTGGCAACCAGCAGCCCATCTGTGCTGCTCCAGCTGAGCAGGGGGAAGGAAGTCAGCCCTTCACTCCTCCATGGTCTGCTATGAGCCAGAGCTCTGCTGGCCAGGAGCCTGGGGAACCATCCCTCTCTCTAGTTGTCAGCTTCCAGATTTTGTTTTGGTCTGAAAAATCTCAGTGCTTTGACTAGCGCTCAGACAGAGGCATGTTGTTTAAATGAACTCGGTCCTTAGGGGACATCACAGAAAAGACCTAGCTTTTGAGCTGCTTCTGTGATGGCCATAAGGGCTGATTGATGTGGAACAATTATCTGAATGAGATGCAAGCAAGACTGAATTTCTGTGGCTGACTCTAATGATGGCTGAGCACCCATAGATCACAGGATTAATTAGGCTGGAATAGACCCCCAAGATCATCAAGTCTAGCCTTTGACCAATCACCATCATGTCAACTTAAACCATAGCACTAAGGGCCATGTCCAGTCATTTCTTGAATATCTCCATTGTTCTTGACTCCACCACTTCCCTGTCCACTCATTCCAATGCTGGACAACCCTTTCCATTAAGAAATTCTTCCCAATGTCCAACCTGAACCTCCCCTGTTGCAGCTGTGTCCTCTTGTCTGTCATCAGCTGTCTGGGAGAACAGGCCAACCCCCACCCTTCCTTTTGGGTAGACGTAGATCTCTCAGGCCAATTTTTTCCTTGGAATTGTTGAGGAAAGTACTTTTCATAATAAACAAGAAAAAGAGAACATAGTGACTCAATAATTTTGTACTGTGCAGTTGTTCTTATAGTAACTAAAAGCATCTATGTCAAGCAAAATGTGTCTAAAATAGACCAGCTTTTGCAGACTTACTGAAAACAAAATTTAGAATGACACAGGAAAAGAATACACAGGAAAGATTTTTGAAAGCCCAGAGAAAGATATCTTATGTCTTGCGATGGCTCGAGCTGAGCTGCAAGACCTCGCCCATCTTTGTATAATTTTGGTTTTCAAATATTCAGTGTTGTAGTGTCCTCTCGCTTAGCCACAATATCTACTACAGGATTCCTAAAGCCCAATGGTATGAGACATGACAGAGGAAACTATATAGACTTGATCTTCGGAAAGCATATTAAAAGGCTTGCATATTTATTTAGTCTCTTGTGTAAATGTAAGTCAATGTGTGACTGATGGTAGATTCTGACTGTTGATTCATACTGTCTTGTTATAATGGTAAACATTAATGAGACATGGGCAAAACTTAGAGGAAGGATCATTTTACACATATAGGATTCATATGGACCTTGATATAAGTAAGGAAGTCAGATTAAGAATCTCATGCATATAAACTACAACTACAAAATTCAGGGCTAAATAATAAAGTAAAAATCACTTTGAAATCAAGTGTTTTTCTACCCGGTATTCACTGATGTAATCTTACTATCATAGGGTTTATCCATAGACATGAACAGCTTTGAAATCCCTTTAATTAATAATTAAATAAATAAATAATTTAATTCGTCTCTTCCAACAATTGAAAAAGGAAAAAGGTTTACAATGGAACAATATAATCCCATCATTTATTAAAGATTAAAAACCCATGCTTTCTCATCCAAAACCACTGAATTACAGAGTTCTTTATTTCCAATTACTTATATTACCAGAGAAAATCCACTCAAATAATGAAAATGGTCAGTAATCACATCTCATAGAACTGCCTCTTCCTTCTCTATCATTGATGAATTCAACACCCTCCCATTGATGTTTTAATTTGGAGTGTTTTACTACCCAATGGACTAAAGGTGTCCCACTGTTCAATATTAAAATTCCCTACTTCACCTATCTTTGGGTTTGTATATGTTGAGCAAGATGTTTTCTAATTTTCAAGGCTGGCCAGTTTAACAGACTTGGACTGCCTTTACTTATCTCAACTTCCAGATGTTCTCAAAACCCCTCTAATTGGCAAAATCAAATAAAACACTATGAGAGAAGGAAGTAGCAATTTTGCTATCTGTCCATTTGTCCAGTAGCGCTTTAGTATGGGATAATTACAGTAATCCTGTATACACAGATTACCATGGGAGGGCATTTGAGAGCCCTCAATCTTTTATTGTAGAGAAAGTATTTTCCTGGTCTTTATCAGGAGCTGCCCATCTTGGACAGAGTAAAGGAAATTCTATGCAGCAAGCTCCAAAGTCTGCCAGAATTCTGGTGCTCACCCTTTCAGCAACAAACCATTCAGCTGGCAGCAGAAGCTGCAAGAGGGCTCCCTGCTCTTCTCACAACCCTCTCAGATGATTTGGATGTTCCTCTCCTGCTGTCTTTCCCCAGCAGGAGAGAGTTGTTTCCACCATCCAGCCCTGCTCCCTGTTGCACATGTTGCACTGCCTCTCCCCACCTCTGTTCTCAGGGAAGGACAAAGATCAAACACCTATGGAGCACCACAGCCTGGTTCAAGGGGGATTCATCCAAGGCCATTCATGGAGACCCTCCTGTCCAATGCTGCCCTTCCATCACAGCTTTAGTGCATGCGGCGTGTGATCCCAATCAGAATTGATGCCACTTCACACAGATAGTTAACAGGAAAAGAGGCAAACAGCCAGCCTAAGACAATTTTGTACCTGACCAGCTAAGATGCTAAAGGTAAACTTGTTCTGAAATTGCTTTTAATATGATAGGAAAACAAAAGTGTGCTTAAAAGAAATAAAAGGTAAAAGTCAATCTTATACACTTAGTGGACTTTTTCAAATGTTACTTGCTTGAGCACATCTCATCAGAAGACTACAAGATGTGATTGGCAGGATGTTAGCAGATCTGTTGATGAACTTTTTAATATAAGCCTTCATCAGAGCTAATTGTTATCAGCTAACTGCTCTGTTTATGATGTTTTTCTAAATTAATTATGCAATTTCAACATTGTTTAAATATTAAGTGGATAAAAATTGTATATATATGCACACTATGTTTCCTTTAGCCCTTAAATAGCCTTTGAGTGTATCACTGTTACTATAGCAATATCTATGCGTACCATTTATATAAATCTTAAAACTCAGAAGAACATGTAACACTCTTTTGCTGTTGTTTGCCTTTTGTATAAGATACAAGCCCAAATATCAGTATTTTGCATCACAGACTCATTCTAGAGAGGCTGAAGCAGCTTTTGGAAGGCTTGGAGAGAGCAAATCTAATGAGATCCATAATGACTGACTGCCAATTAATTGTACAAAAAGCATGAGCACAAACGAAAATATTCAGTGTAATCAGGAGGATCCTTGTCCCTACTCCTAATTCCAGTCAGTAGGCTAGTTTACTTTTTTTCTTGCGGGAAATGTCCTGTCTCACAAAAAAACAATGTGAAGTGAGATCAATAGCACATTCGTGATGGAAAGTCTCTCACATAGGAAATGCAGGAGAAAATTGAGGTTTTTTTCATATTAGGCTATTATGCAGTCATGTGAACTTCTGTGACTTCAATATAGGCCTCAAGGTATTCAATAAATCTACTTATAACTCACTTGTAACTTTTTTTCTCTCGACAGATCCTGAATCCTGCTTGTCTTGGAATGAACAAGGATGTTACTGGCAAACTGCTTGCATCAGTATGATACATATATATCCAGAATATAGGATAAAGAGTCCCTGCTAAGGAATACATACTGTATCCCTGGCTTCCTTAGTGACACTCACACATTAATTTGTAGTTCTGGCTCTATAATGTGGACTCCATCACATCCTAAAATAGTGTTGCTGTATTTTCAAATGAACAGCTTTCCCCACATTTTAAACTGACTGTTGTCAACATACTACAGAAAAGTTAGACATTTTCCATTTGGATTCTAGCAGTACAGGAGAAAGTTTTAAAAACTTCTTATTTTAAAATTTTTGCATTAAACTTCTTCTATCTATAGTAACAAATACTTTGTAATCACCTCTATTATTTTCAAAATTGATGCAAAATAGACATAGTATGCAAACTCATGAAAGCAAAGCCAGTTACCAACGTGAAAAGCAGAATAAGATGTTACAGGAAATGTATCGCATCTCGGTTTTGTAATGCTGAATAATATAAGAATACGTTTGCATGAAAACTCACAGAAGCTGGTGGCAATTGCAACTACTATTACTTCCACAGATTTAAAATGTCTGTATATTGTCTTAGATTCCTTTTGTCCTGTCTTCCTACATTTAACCATTGACAAAATATGAATGAAGAATTTCTAAACTGAATGTCACTGGTGTTACTACAGACCTGAAATGCTCTACAACTAACTTAGTTTTGCCTCCTCATCCTTCGTTGTTCTACTTACTTATTTAACTGTTCATTTCTCCTTAATATATCTCTTTCATTTTTTTTCCTCTCCTCTCCACTGGTCCCCATTAATTTTCAGCTCTTTGGACAAACTTGTTTGGCTTTTTATTACAAGATCCACTAACTGTACGATTTTTTACACTGCCACTGCTTGTTTTCCTGTAACTACTTATAAATAATGCTGCTCCATTTGCCTCTCTGAAATCAGCAGCTGAAAGTCAGTGTTCAGTGCCTGACATTTTTTTTTAGATGGCATATATTTGGAGACAGTTTTATTGATTTCCTGTTAGCTGCTTCTGGCAGAAAATAGAGCCTTGAAGACTCTCCACGATGCAAGAGCTATTTTCTCAAACCTGTTAGACATGCAAATAATTGTGCAACCTACGAGAATTTATCATAAGGATCTGATGGCGCCTTTGTTAAAGAGAACAAAGTGTAATCTTTCTAAAATTGTGTTCTTGTTACCATCTCAATCAAGTATGGCTGTGATAAAAGCTGAGAAAAATAGCACCAGCTACTTGTTCACCTATGTTTCTTAGACTAGGTGGTTTTAAGCAATTTTTTTTCTATGCAAAATACAGTTTTTCTTTCCATACACACACTACTTTCATTTTTTATCATATTAGGAGGGAAATAAAAATAGATTATCAATTGCACAGAACCCTAAGTTGATTTTATTTTTATTAATGCTAAACCACTGAACAAAGTGCAATTAATTTCAGGAAAGACAATTAATAGTTTAACTATTTAACTTCTTTTCCAAGTTAAAAGAAATCTTACCAGTGAATCCTGGAGGGCAAGCACAGCTGTAGTCTGCAACCAGGTCTAAACAAGTTGAATTGCTTTTACAGAAACCATAAGTGCACTCATCAAAGTTGATTTCACAGTTCAGGCCTTCAAATCCTTGGAAATAAAACCAAAGAGCTATGCATTATTCAGCTATTCTGTGTCTTATTTTTCTAAAGCAATGTCTTTAGGTCCCTTGTTTTCAATTTACTCTTGTAAAAAATGATCTTGAATCCTTATGGATTCTCATTCTAAAAGTCATTAATAGGAAAATGCATTTTTTTTCCTGTCAAACATACTTTAAAAAGAGTCAATAAATGAAAGCACAAATTTAGGATTCAATATGTTCATTAAGACTTAAGAATTTATGAATTATGTATCTGCTGATTTTGACAACAGTACAGATGAAGTGAAGCTGGGATTTGGATATCTGCTGTCAAAATAAAAATCAACTCTTAAAATCTCTCTTAAAATCAGTTCTCAAATAGTTGCTTTTCTACATTTTTCTTTGTTTGTTTTACAGAACCCCAGAATTATCAAGGTTGTAAGAGGCCTTCTAGATCATCCAGTCCAACTGACAAACCAGCATCACCACAACTCCTCCTGAACCATCTCCCCAAGTGACACATCCAGACACCTCTCTCTCTTCCACAGAGGGTGACTTCACTACCTCCCTGGGAAATTATTCTAGTGTCTAACCACTCTTTCAGTGATTTTTCTTAGCTAATAATATCTAATCTGAACCTCTCCTGATACAGTTTAGGGCCATTTCCTCTTATCCTTTCACTAGAGACGTGGCAGGAGAGACTGGCCCCCCACTCAATAAAACCTCCTGTCAGGCAGCTGTAGAGAGCAGTGAGGTTCCCCTGAGCCTCCTCTTCTCCAGACTCAGCCACCCCAGTTTCTTCTGCCAGAATGACTTTTAGCAAACTCAGAGGTCCAACAATGTTATTTTGTAGTTGAAATTGCTAGAAAATCTCCTCTCCAATACCTGACTTTTCATGCTCTAGTAAATGTATTCTAATTCATGGTCATGCTACAAAATGAGTGTCATTAGTGCTGTCACAGGCCATGGCTGCAGGAAGACCATGACTAATGCTGAGCTATCGGTACCCTCAGTGCTAGCTATATTCCTATAATTTCTCAAACTGACCATGGAACCAATTTCCACTGATCCTCAAGTCATAAAACTTTAGAATTACCCTTAATTCATTAATAATGTATAAAATAACAGCTCTTATTTGCATTTAAAGTTTAATCAGACCCATGTCTCACAGGTAACATGTAAGCCACAAAATTATCAATGTGGATGGCAGGATTTTTTTTTGTATAAGGTAGTCAAGCAGTTTAAACAGCAAAATGATCTTTTCCAAGGTTAATTTCCAGCTACCTTCCAATATCTGTTTTGGCTTCTAATTTAAGCTAACTAATGACAGAGACTGTATTTATGGGAATTATTTCTAGCAATTTAATCTCTTGTGATGAGTTTCTGAAGTTATCACCACTGGAATACCTGTATTAATACATGCATACCTGAAATATTGTCAGCTATGAAATCAACTGCCATGAGTCCATATTTAGAAAATAGTAGAATTTGAAGATTAAAATAAAAAAAAATTAAACATAGAATGTATCAGGCTATAATTTACAACCATGGCTTTATTTTTAACTAAAAATACATTTTAAAATATTTGTAAGGAACCCATTTGTGAAAGCATTTCAGAAAGAAACTGTAATTTTAAGTGCTTTAAAACATTTATGCTTTCTTTGACTAATTTTTTACTGCCATTGCTATTTTTTTCATACAGTACTGATAACAAAGAGCAGAGTGCATTTTTAAAGAAACAGACCACAAGTGCTGAAAATCATATTATTTTTCTCTGTTAAAGTTCTAATAGATTTTTTTAGTGATGGCCTATTAAAGTCATTGTGGCCATTGTAGCTTGCCATGGTCAGTGAGAAATATGCATATTATTAATGAAGGTAAAAATACTTTTTGTAATCTTATGGGTGATATTTTCCATGGAACTCATGTACTGCTCATTTATGTTTTCTCCACTGCTTCAAACTTTGCTAAAATCATTATGTTCTGTTGGAAAAAAAGGTAGCATTTAGGAGTATATCTGTCTCCATTCTTAATTTGTCTCCAATCTTAATGATCATGGTTGTTTTGGTAGACACATTGACTTGGTGGACAAATATGCCAAGAGGACTTTGGAAAGGAATGAATGACTTTCATAGAAAAGAAGTTTTAATGATGGCTTGATGCCTGTCAAGAAGATGTTTTGCAAACTGCAGGCAGTTTTAAAAATTGTCAAAGATAATGAAAATAAATTATTTTGAACAACTTACCTTCAGGGCAAAAGCAATCATAGCTGTTGACATCATTCTGACAAACAGCACCATTCAAGCAGGGAGCTGAATCACACTCATTCATTTCTGTTTCACAGTACTGGCCTGAAAACCCTGTAAATGAAGTAAGATAAGCTTTGCTTTTCTTTGTCATTAAGTATGCTATTAGCATGAAACATGTATTTCAAATGGTGTTCTTTAACTAAAACCCAGAGATCTTATGATCCATATTCCACTGGAAAAAGAAAATTTAGGTCAGAGTTTCAGTATTTTATTTTCAAAGAGTTAAATTTTATTCATTTCTTATTCAATGTTACAAATACATCTTTATTGACGGAATAAAGCAATAAATGAAGTAGGAAATGCTTCCAGAATGCAAGAAGACATTCATAGCTGTAAGAAAACAGGGTAGCGATTTTCAAGTGCTTTTCTTGTATTAAAGTAATTTTAGTATTTTTGTGATATAATCCCAGAATATTTTGGGTTGGACTGACCTTAAAGATTAACTAGTTCCAAGCCCTCTGCTAGGGGCAGGGACACTTTCCACTAAACCAGGTCACTCAATATATAGTTTTTTAATTTTGCCACATTAATATGGGAAATAGTACATCAATTATATTCTATCCACTGTGTTGTCCTTATTGATGTGGAGAGTAACAAAATACAGAGTACAAATGTACTGAGGCATAGCAAAGATGTGCTGTGCAAGTTACGCCTCAGGACATGTAAAATGCACATCTCAGTTATGGTACATAAGGCTGTTGGGTGTGTTTCTAAAAGACAGAAGGGGTACATCCTTAAAACAAAAATCTGAAGATGAATTAAACTTTCATAAGGAAAGAGTAGCTCAGTTTTTTCATTTCTTACAGGTACTTTGAGACACAGGTGCTGCAGCACCAGCAATGGGGGCTGCAAGGGGGTCCTGTCAGGAAAAGAACACAAGGATAGAAATTGTTTAGTTGATCTACAACGCAAAAAAATATTGAATTAGCTTTCATTGTAGAGGGCAGAGCTACCCACTTGCCCCTAAGTTTTATGCACTAGAAGAAGACAAGATGAATTGGTATTTTCATAAATAGCAACTACAGGTGAAAGATTTAATCTGAAGTATAATGAAGAATTATTCTAAAGGACATATAATGTAAATCGAGACGTATATATTTTAATTTGTTTTGATGATACTCAATATCAAAGAAGCTTTGGGGGGAGGAATGTTAGAAAATTACTGGCACTAATGAAATGAGCTCATACTTTATACGAATAAAATGTAAAATTCAGAGAAGAAGAAAATAAGCATAAAAAGCTGTTTTGCATGTGAGTGTATTAAAAAAACTGCAGGAAATATTCCTTCTGCCAGTGTTTCAGAGCATTATGACCTTTATGAAAACGAAAGTGTTTAGGCATGCTTACAACCTACTTTGATTTAGCTGTTACAGGTTATTTTTTTGAGTTTTAACAAGCTAGAATTGTTTTCCAGAAGTTATGTTCTTTTGAAAATGTTAGCTTCTAACACCTGTAACTGAGAACTAGCTGCCTAGATGGAAATTAATTGAGATTGGAAACTTAACTATCTGAAATCTGGCCTAATAAATTTGTTGGTTTTTGTTTTCATTTAAGGACAGAAAACTAACAAGTACAGAAGGACAGAGAACAGCACCCTCATCCTTAAAAATGGAAAAAAAATACTTTTTCAAGCTGTTCTTTTTTTTTTTAGCCTTTATGCCTATTCATAAATTATTTTTTGAAAACATAGAAAGCTGGTAGAAAGCTTCTTAAAGAAGCTACTGGGAAGCATATTAGGTCATTTTAGAAATAAATACTTAGAATTTTTCTAGGTCTTGCTGATAGTGTTAAAATGTTTTAGGAACCACTGCTCCCACATCAGGATCAGAAAAATGCCCACATTTAGATCCTACCATGTGAAACAGTATGAAATCTGAGAAGTGACTCACGAGCTCCCAGCTCTCAGCAGATCTGGCAGTGATATTGCAAGAACTCCCTGTGATGAGCTGTGACCAGGTCACCCTTTCTTGGGAGCAGTGGAAATATTCAGCAGCTGCACCTGACATTCTGGGGATTTACAGCAGGACTAGCAGGCAAGGGGAAATATCACAGGGGCAAATGCAGAGCTGCAGGTAGTAGAAGCTAATTTATAAAGTTTTTCATTTGCTTAGTTTACTTCATTGCTGTTCTATAAACTATGGATTGGAACAGAAGAAAGTAAAGGCATAACTAGCATCTGTTTTAATAGAATTTGGTGCATACAGTGTGAATTAACCACTCTGAAAGAGCTGAAAGTAAAACATATTGATAGAATTTTATTACTTGTCACATTTTTAACAGAATATGTCCTGCAGACAGAAAACAATTTAAATGTATTTTGTTTGTATTTTTCTTAAATTGTTTCTGCTGATGTAGAATTAATATACTATACTATACTATACTATACTATACTATAATATAATATAATATAATATAATATAATATAATATAATATAATATAATATAATATAATATAATATAATATAATATAATATAATATAATATAATATAATATAATATAATATAATATAATATAATATAATATAATATGATATAATATAATAATATACTTTGATGATGTTTATTTCTTGCTGATCAACATACCAACAAATGATAATTCTTTCACAGACATTAAATAACTCATGTAATGGGCTGAAAGAACATTAGGGAAAATAAGCTTCATTTGTATTATTTTTAAATCAAGAATGAGTTGAGGAATGTTTTTAGCTACATTATAATCCATGTATTCTTACTTAATTACTTGTAATATAACAACATTAAGTTAGACAACAAAATAGAAGAAATTAGTCAATTAAAATATAAATATTTACATTTTTTTATGTAATACAAGTTAATCAGTTCCATGCATTTGAAAATATGAAAATAAATTTCTCTCTATGAGTGCTCCAAACTTTTGTGCTTTACCCTCTGATCTCATAAGATGACTTTGGCAGAGCCAATACAGTGCTCTATGAACCAGGAAAAAAATTCCATTCCTTCACCCATCCAGCTCCTCTCTCCATCAGCCAACGATAAGGGATATCCTGAATAACCTGGTATACTCCTGAATAAATATTTCCATGCAGTCAAATGAAAAGGAGTGCGTCCCATATATAAATCCTTTCAGACAGTTGAATTTATGGGAATCTTTTATGTAAAAATGTATTGATATTATTTGCGGTTCAATCTAGAGTGCCCCTTAAAAATAATATAAAATTATATAATATACATATACATGTATAGAATAGTACAGTACTGTACAGAATAGTACATTATTTTTTTATCATATCACATCAATCATAAGTAAGTTGAAGTTTATAATACGTAATAGTGGTTTTATATTAGTACAAAATGTAGGTAAACAAATTATGTTCTCCAAAAATGTTTTGTTATTGCCTTCACTGAGTGGCAAATAGCTATCATCAGAGAGTATAATAGATGATGCAACTGTTACACAACTTCTCTACACTGAAAATGCAAGGGTAAAAGACATCTGAAAGATGAATTAGAAGTATTAAATTATCTTGTTTCAATTATTGCAAGGAAGGAATTCATAATTCAGAGTTTCTGGGGTCAGAACTGGAAAAACATATCACAATTATTTACTAAGGATATGAATGCATTATTTTTTTTTTTGTCAACACACACTTACACTGCAGTAAATATTTTCAGCTCTCAAGCTTTATAGCTCTTCATTTGGACTTCCTCCTCAGGTGAGGATGAGATCTTTATTTCCACTGGCACCTGTCATAGTTTCCCTAACTAATGTAAATGCTAGATAAACAGTCAAGAAGAGAAATAAGATTTACTGTGAAGTAATTATGTGAAAGCAACATTGTTTGCAAGACTCGTTTACATATAAGAAATTGTTTCAAAAATAGAGTCATTTTCATAGAGTTGTAGATATTATCTTAAAATATTTATGCAGTTATCTGACTCATAAACATATTTCATATGTAAAAGCCTCAATGTTATTTTCTTTCCTGTAGCCTAATATTAAGGAATAAATCATATATAAGAAAAAAATATTTTCTGTGTGTCATAAATAATTGTAGAAACTCTAGGTCAAATCTAAAAATAATCATTTGTTTCAATAAAAATATGAAATAAATATAAGTTTCTAATATTTGTTAGCTGAGAATTATAATTCCGTATTCTCATTCTTAGCAGAATGTCCTCAATGAAAGAAAAGGGAATCTGCGTTATTAAGATGTCAGAAAAGGGGACACATCCTCTCTGGATGCTTAAATCTACTAGATCTAATCCTTATACATTACAGGCAAGAAATCCTTACTATTAAATTTTATTTTTAATAATAACAGTGTTTGTAAAAATGAAACAACATAAGTCTAGCTTTTGTATAGCTCTATTAGCTTCTACTAAATTTTACCAATACAAATGTGGTCTAGGATCATCTAGGGGTTTGAATGCAGACACTCTACTTCAAAGTAATAATTTTACATAGTGGTAAGACTCCTAGACATTTTTCAAGGATGAAAGCATAAAACTGAAAAATATTTTATGTTGCAGTCTTTAAAGTCTCAACTCTTAAAATGTCAAGTTAAGCCAATTACTAGAGTAGATTATATGTGAATCTCTTGCACACAGGTAATGCTTTGAAAAATAAGGCACATTGGGAAACTGAACTGTCTAAACCTCAGGTAATGATGTGTGAACTCTGCTTGTTGAGATCACATTTTTTATGTCTTTGTTCCAAAGGAAGGTCATTACTTTATTAAAAACCTTCTCTGAGGTTAAACAGCATCTCAGCCCCCAGAGCTGGTCGAATTTTAGGCAGACAAATGTCACAGTATTTTCTATTTGAAATTCACATTGGCAAAACAAAAGGAAGGGTCTCATTAGAGAAAAGCACTGCTTTTTCAAGAAGATGTAAGCAAGACATGTCTTGCTGTGAGAGCCTTCTGGAACATCCTCCCAAGGGACATGGTAGGTTCACCATCACTGGAGGTTTTCAAGAGACAATTGAACAGGGTGCTAGAACCTCTTACCCAGGCTCCTTTTCTAATCAAAAGGGATCTTCTGAGGTCCCTTTCCTACTGAATTGTTCTATGGTTCTATAACAAATCCATAGCCTGTAAAACAGGCTGGTAGAATGACCAGAGAAATAGAAAGCCTATCACAGAACAGAGGACTCAGAAATTCTAGTTTGTCTGGTGTAGTAAAATGTAGGCTGAAAGGACATATGAGTGTTTCTGTTAACTTTGTCAATGAGAAAAATCACCAAAAAACGTGAACAGCAACTTAAGTTAATGAATAAGTGTCACAGGTAAAAAGTTACATTATCACAAACAAATTTAAATTACATAGTAGAAAACCTTATCAACAAAGAGATTCTACACATTCATTAGAGTTTTTTATAGAAGTACTCATCATTCTCATGAGCTTCTTAAATTTGCATATATGAATTGGGATAGCATTTAAAATTAAAGAGTGGATATAAATTTCCTTGTAGAACAATTTTCATAAGACAATATGCCAGCTTTGTATTAAGAACACATATTAGTAGCCTGAATTTGACTAAAAAATTCTCAAAAAATCAAGATTACATTTATAATTGAACTATCACTGCATCCAATATTACTATTAATAAAGAAGTCTCCTCAACTCGTATAATCCAGCAAAAAACAGAGAAATGAGTTATTACCACTTAATCTAAAATCTTAAATAATCCTCTAAGCAGAAGACACACCCAGTATTCTGGAATTTAGCTGACATGTAGGAGTATTGGAGTACATGTATAGAAACAACATAATGTAAGCAAATTGTTCAACTTCAGATTGTAGTGCATTTACACAGAGAGGAACAGAGATAGTACAGGAAATCACACTGGCAACATTAATTCTGGCTTTCCACATATTGAAATCTTAATCACTCTTTTAACATGGTTTTTGGGTATATGCATACTAGGTGCATTCAAGTATTAAGAAGGAAATAATAAAGTCATGCAAGAGATACAATATAGCAAACTGTTATGCTTTTATGAAATTCCACTGACCTAGATTAATCTAGCAGAGTTAAAGAACAAATCTCATCTACCAGATGTTTCAGTGTTCTAAATCTGCATATAGATGATTTGTTTTACATCTGGCCATTCAAGGTTAAGCCATTACTGTCTCCATGGGGTGAAGAAGAGAAGGGGGATATCCATAATTTAGTTATCTTGTCTTCAGTAAACCACCCTGCATCTATAATAGGGTTTCATCTAATATTTTTATTTTTTAAGCCTTCAGTTGTCTGAACCTAATATTAAAAAAAAAACCAGAAAATTTCAGAATAAGGAGAGAACAGCCACATTAAAGTTATCTTGTACAAGTGTCAGAATTATTTGTACAGGAGATAAAGCTTTCTCGACAGCCAGTTGAAGACTGCTGAACAAATTTCAATAGGAATTAAGAACAAACATATAGCAGACAGTACAGGTGTTCCATTATTTAAAAAACAAAACAAAACAAAACAACACACCTGTATGATTTCTCCTTGCAGAGAAAAATTAAGACAGACTTGCAGGTGGGAGATGCTAGTCACACAAAACATTCAGTGGGTCTGAATAGAAAACCATGTCCTCTGACAGGATGATTTTATAATAAACTGTGCAAGCTGAGGCTTGCTGATTTTACTTCAGCTACAGCAGGAGATCTCCCAAGCTTTTCTTTCAATCTATTCTAATTTTCCAATGCCCCATGAAATATTTGTTTAAAGATGAAAACCATCAGGGTGGCTTCTTCCATTCCTACAAAAAAACTTCCCTCATTTCCCCCCCCCTTTTTTTTTCTTTTACAATTAGTATCTGTCTTTTTGAGAGGATGTCATTAGGGCAGACAATTTTGTAAAGCTGCATCAAAACCAAGGGCAAAGGAACATCATCTGGATACCTCCTAAGATAAAAAGCTGCCATGACAGGACAAAGAGCTCTATTCCAAGATTTGTGCTAAACATACCTGTCACCACAGGAAGCACAGGGACAGCTATTGTTTCATTTGTATCTCTAGGCCTGAGGAATCTCTTCTTACATTTGTGATTTTCAGGACTTACAGTTCGAGTGAAAAGAATAGCAAGATTTATAGCTTAAATATAAGGAAAAAATTATTAATTTTTGGAAGCAGTTGCAAGAAAGTACAACATATTTTTTACAGTCAAAATTTGCCTCGATGAAAATGCATTAGAGGCAATATAAAAGGATTTAAGGAGATGTTTTTACTCGTCATTCTTTCATTTGGGTTTCTGCTTTTCTTTCTCGTTGGGGTTGCTTTGGTTTTTTTGTAGAGTTGTCTTACTCTATTTTTCTAACAGATTTTAAACTGACGTCAATATAAAATATTCTTGATCAATTCACTGTAAAAGAAATGGAATGGACAAATGGTATTAGAAACAATAATAGTACATCTGGACTCTTATAACCAGATGAGCACTTTTCTGTCAAAAAGGCTAAAATTCTCATGCAAGAAACTGTGACATTCTCATTGCCCAGCAGATGCACAACATGGATGTCATTTTTTTCCCAGATAAGTATCTCAGGGGACATGGAGCATTGTTAATTTCTTTTAAATAATTCAACAGTCCATTAATGAATTCACATATCCTTAGATTTCTAAGTCTATTTAAATTTGCTGTCCTTATGAGCAAACTATTCAGGACAAAATTTTACGCTAGTAAAAACCCAAACAGAAGTTTAAATAATCTGAAGATTAACCTTAAATCTAAATGATAAATAGATCATAGCATTTAGGATTGAACGAAGTTGAATGTTAATTTTTGCCTCTTGCTGGAAAATTCTGCATAAATTCTACCATGTAAAGAAATAATGAAAGCTCCCTAATTTTCCATAATTTATAGAGACAAAGTTGCTGAGTATGTATCCCAGTGAAACTGGTTGGAATGACATCCCTGAAATTGGGTAACCATTCCTCAAAGTAGAAATCCTTAGTATGACTATCAGAGGGGAAAAAAAAAAAAAGCTTAAATCATAAATGCTAGCAGACAGTAGATAATTGGGCATTTGGGTGTGGGTAAACATCTCAAGCAAAAGTCTGCAACTTTTTATCTTCACTCATCGTGTGGCCTTATTGTAAACTTTGATAATACCATGACCAAATAAAGGTTGCATGTTTTGAATCCAGTACAGATGCCATGAGAGCATCATCCATTTAATCATATGTTGAGACTGAGAGAACTGGGGAAGGGAGAGCAGTCCAAGGTTTCAGAGAGAGTTAGTTGGTGCTGAACAACAGTAGCTCCTGCCATCAAGATGTGGTGTTGAAGAGAAAAGGGGTAGTGAGAAAGAAGTTGAAGATCTTGACTGGAAGAAAGATCCTGGAAGTGTGGCAGGAGCCTGGAGATCGGAGAGATGTGTGAGGGGGGAAAAAAAGCCAGGGTATGCACGGGGACTGTGCTTGGTAATGCTCAAGACTGATAACTTTGAGCAGCATCTCAGCATGAAGCAGCATGTCTTTCTGCCTGAGCTTCCCGCAAAATCAAACCAATGCAGACTGAAAGGGTGGGTATAAGCGGGATAACCAACTACAGTGAGAGCTCTTATCTGGATTGTTCTTAAATAAGCCCCATTTTCCAGATCCATTGTGGACAGTCATTTGCATTGCTGCCCATGATCATGGCTGGATTGGCACCAAACAGGTCATTTTGAATAGGCTCCAAAAATTTGGCTTTCCTTGACAAAGAATGTTACTTTGCTTCCAGTGAAAAAGGAGCATACTAGATAATACACTTATCTTTAGCACTCTTCAATGTGTCATCAATATATCAAATGTATTTTGCTTGCTAAGTACTCAAAGTTAGTCCTGCTCATTATCATACCTTTCTGGTACAGAAAGATACTGCTTTCTATTTTCATGATTAAAATGGTAGTTTTATTAAATAAAAAAAAAGATTTGACCTTAGAGCCAAAGAATTTGAATCAGTGCAATTTTTTTTCTTACAGAAGCAAGATAATAAATTTCTCTTCAATCTAAGATTTCAGTGAACTGGTGTGCAACTATGGTCAAGAAAAAAGGAGGGAAAAAGAGCCATTGAAAAATGAATATCCAAAAATTTAAAAAAAATTAAGTAAGTATCCTCTGAGGGGAGTAGCTGAGCTGTATTTAAAATGAGAAATGAAATAATCATTAGTAAAAAGTTCATGTTTAGAGTATATGTAAAAGGGCTTGAAAATCAGGGCAAGCTAAAGTACAATAAAAAAAATTGCCTCAAAATTCAGTCATGGAGTTGTAAAACGTTGGTATGATCAATTTGAGACAGCTAAACAAGCAAAGAAAATGTTTAATTGCTATGATCACTTACTATTGAAAAATGTTTTCTCCTCCCATATAAATAAATGAGTAATCTGGTTTTACAGAGCCACTGAGTATGGGCAATGAAGTCGTTATTTTTCACAGCGCTCAAGATGTACTGTCACCATTTCCTGAAACAGAGGATTTTAACAGTGATGTGACAGTTTAATGCAAGACCATGGAGACCAACTGCTTTCGGTGCTGTTACAAGGTGAGATAACCATGACAAAATGATTTCTGTATGTGTCTATAGGGAGCCCATTATGAGTCTATCATTCTGGCACTACAGTGTGAAATTATGATGAGGAAAAAAAAAGTCATTCAAATTTGTACTGCATGACAATGATGCTCCTGCACAAGTTAATGATATACAGCAACTGAAATTCAAGCCTTTTTTTCACTGTATACTGAATAAAACTACTTAACTCCAAAGTTTTTATTTACTTGTAGTGCAAGAGAACTGGATATAAGATAAATTATTAGAATTACTTTCAATTAATCTCTACTAAGTGTAAATTCTGGTTTTAGGCTGAACTTAGATGTTTCTTTGCAAATGTATCCACCACAGAAATTCACCTTGTACAGATGAAATACATAAACAGACCCACATAACTAGAAATCAATTATTTCTGTCCCCATAATCTAAAAAAATAGAGTATATTCTCCTCATTTGCTTAAATTTCCATTTGCTTTCTCCAATCCAATTATTCTTACACATTTCCAACTTGGAGTTCATTAAATAAAATAATTTTAAGCTTGCTTTTTCAGGTATATTAATATATCTGTTTATGCATATATTTTCTAATATCTGATTATGTGGCCTTTGTCATCAGTGATTTTCTTTAAAGAATCATTATTTCCTTACTCAAAGACTATTTTCTTTTTTCTCATAAATGCCTGATGTTAAGTCAACATATAGGTAGTTAATTTATTAATAGACATATTTTTCTAGGATTTTCAATTAAAAAATGTGCTTCATGCTACTTCTAAATTGTGAATTTTCTTTATCACTCTCTGTCCTTTTCCATTTTTCTAGAGTTCATTATAAATTTCACCTCTTTGCATAATTTATATTTGGTCAATTTTTTTTCTGCTGTCTTCTCTTTAGTGAAATACTAGCCTGAATGTCCTTATTTATAAAAATGAAGAAAATGGTAAGAAGTCTGTCTGTTCAAGATAAATTTACACAGCATGAAGGCATAATTTACCATTGTTTTGTATCTCTTGTGCCAGGTAACAAAGTAACTTCCTGACATTGTCCGCAAGGATTCTTGTTTCTGCAGTACAGATGAGAATATGGCAGAAAGCCATGGAGTTTGAAAAGCCTTCTGAGTTTTCTTAGCTAGGTAGTTAGAAATTTTTCATTTAAAAAATGAGCCTAATGCTGGTAAAAACATCAAACAAACATTGTCCAAAATAAAATCACTTAAGTACAATGATATCCCACAGGAATCCGAAACAATGTGACTTGTTCAGCCTTTGGAGGGACCTGCTTTGAAAGTTAAATTTAATTGCATTTTCCAATATATGTTATATTTTATTATTGAAACAACCTAGTGGGAAAGAATGACATAGTAAATTACGAAGGAAAGCAAAATAAATAACTCTCTGGTAGAGTACCAGAGAGAAAAGGATGGCTTGAATGTTAATGTAGATTTGGGATGTGATGGATGAAACTTAGCATATTGTTGTCCACACACATCCTACAACTAACTTTAAGTTTAGCATTTTAAGTGAATTTATTAAAAAAATATATAGAATCCATAATGCAAACAAAAACATCTTCAAATTGTAACCAGTTTTGGCCTATCCAAACTGAACATGGATTTCTGTAAGTTGCTTGAAGATTTCTGACCATATCCTACACACGTTTTGAATATGATCACACTAATAATATGCTTCAATTTAAAAATTGAAAGTAGGTTGGAGCTCATAACAGACCTTAGAAAGACAGTATGCATTTCTTCATGGAAATATTGTGGGAATCAGCTAATTTCAGAAGCACCATAAGTCACAGAAACACATAGCTGTCAGGAACTACTGAAGTCATTGAATCAGTCACCACCTCTTTTCTCACTCCTGAAAGCTTGTGACTGTGAAAGAAATGCTTCCTATGGAAGAGTTAACATTTTCTTTATATTTCCTTCAGAAATATTTCCAGTACACTGTCATAAAATTAGCACCCGTGACAAAAAAATCAATTGCAGGGAGAAGGGAGAACAGCAGAATTTAAAGGTCAATAGGCTGGCTAAAATCTTAGATATAGCAACAGCAGAGAATTTATTAGATAAAGTGGTGTGTGTTACAGATAAAGACTAAAAGTATTTAATTTTTATAAAAGAACCTGACACAGAAGACATCTTAAATACAGTTAATAAATTGAAAAACCTAAATATGTGATCTGTGGTGTTACTTTCAGTAAAATTTGGTAGTTCTCCCCAGCCTGCTTTGTGCAGGAGAAATCACTGTTTAACTGCAATTAGCAGTCAGAGGAAATCAGGCACTTATGACCTTAAGGTGTTTTGGGAACTATCATCTTGAAGACAGAAAAATTAGAAGATTTCATTGAAGTATTTTTGATAAAGTAAATTCACGTGGTTAGATGTAGCATTAAGACCACAGGAAAAAAAAAAAAAAAGCAAGGATTAGCTAACAAGAACCTGGTGTTTATTATCCACATGCTTTTAAAAAAATTATTTTGAGAATTATCACTATGGCGTATTTTAAGATAAATGAAACACTCATAAAGCAAATAAAATCTGAGGTCATGTCAGGCCTTGACTAGTCCCATCCAGAAGGAAGCACAAGAGATCTGCCAGCAGATAATTTATTTATTGAATCTTTTGCACAGGGTTTTGTCTATATTCATGTTCACTTCCTATCACTGATCTTCTTAACCCCTGTGTGAGAAGAGTCAGTCTGTTATACAAATAAAGTAGAAAAGCACTGTATGAGATCTTGAGATCTGCTTCGGTTCCTTTGTACTTCCATAGTCTAACGGGATGTAAGAATTTAGATTTGTTTTACAAGGACTTAAACCAAATCCCTTGCATCCCTTTTGCTGATTTCCATGAGCATTGGTTCAGGCATAAAGCTTATCTTTCTGATTCCTAATTTTTTTATTCAAAGAGGGTGTACTTTAACCTACTTTTCAGTAAGTTATATATATATATTTCAATAACCTTTTCTTGTGGGAGCCGAAATGCTGCCCCGCTACCTGACCTTTATTTCCCATAACTCTGCTCAAGTGATAAGCACCAGTAGCAGTTGTGATGGTTGCACCACACTCATAATGTATGTGAGGGAGACAGATAACAGCACAACAGCCAAGAGCCAATCTGAGGCACCTCTTGTTGCCCAAAAATAACACTGGTCAAGATCTGGCTCAAGCCAAGTGTGATAGAAATTAACTTCTGTGGGCAGCGTGAAGGTATTGCTGCAATCCAATTATCTTCCTCTATAAACATTTGAGCTCTCTTGCATGACAGTCAACTGCACAGCAGGATGTTCCCTTTAATAGGGGCACCTCTCAAGGTCACCCCACAACTTTGAGACACTCCATGCTGCAACAGATCCTTAGTAAGTGATTTATTGCATACTAAAATTTGAAATTTGAACTGATATAATTGATATAATTGTGATATATAACTGATATAATTGTGCACCTATAAACCTTTAGATATAAACATTGAACAAGTTTCAGACTAGCAGAGGATCAGTTGTACCCAAACTCCTCTTTGAGAAGAATTGTAAAATTAAAGTGTATCCTTTCTGAATCAAAGGGGGTATCTCCCTGATAAATTTGTCTGACTTTATTTTCTATATAATAAATAATCCAGCATACCTTTGCCATTGAATCTTGTTAAACCACTGTCGTGGTTTTTACTATCAAACTTTGTCAAATTGCTGTTTTACATCAATAAACATATTTTTGCTTATCTTTAAGAGTGAAGCCACTCCATCTGTGACACTGTCATATCAGGTTTTTTATGAAGGGGTTTTTGCACCTACTGAAACAAAACAGGAGACCCTACCATTTTTAGTGAACTTTTTTTCTCAAAAGCTGTATTTTTTTATTCAAAGACAAAATTTATTTCTAGGGAATCAAATCTAGATGCCCATTTCTCAATATTCCTACCACAAACTTGAGAGCAGTTGTGACTAGAAATTGCTGTTTTGTCCTTCTCAGTAATCCATTCCATCAACAAGTGCTTACACAGTAACTGACCAAGAATATAATAATAGCTTAAATTGCTCTTGAACAGGTGTTCAAAATTGTGTTTGAATAGGTGATATTTATTTACTTAGAAATTATCAACACAGATGCTCTCACCCACCGTGCACATTCTTTGTTTTCTTCAATAATTTAATGGTTTCTTGTACAGAAGTAGTCCAAGACAATTAAAAAGCTAATAAATAGTCACAGTGGAGGGTAAATTGCCTTTCCTGCTTTCAAGAAGCATGTGTGCAGCTATAAGATAAGATGTTGTCAGTCTGGTAAAAGCTCAACTTAATCTTTCCTCATCAGATGTTTATAGCAGAGCGCACCTCAACTTACTAGAAGTATTGAAGGTCATTCTTCCACGTAGTGTCATATCTTGAGAGCATCAGCAAAATAGTATTACTTGCGACAATACAAATGCAAGTAATAACCTTAAAAATCTATTACTTTAGAATTGACTAATAGATCACTTTTAATTCATCTAAATTAAATTACAAAGACCTAAAACTAAGATTAATATTAAATTAGTAATAAGATAATAACTTAGGGAAAATAATAAAATAATGAAAAGGAAAATGTTTTAGATATGGGCATGCTACAAAATGATCCTAAATGCATGCAAACTTATTTTCCTTATACTTTTTAAAGCATTTGTTAAAAATAATGTGAAACTCAAGAGGCAAGACCAATTTTTACTTTTAACTTAGGAATTAGTCCTATTTATACAGTAATCATAAAATAATGACTGTTTCATTAGTCTTACATATAATATTAAATGACAAGTATTCAATTTGCTACCTTTTATAGTCCAGGAAGACATGGAATCCTCATTTAAGGTTATGAAAATAATTACCTGAGTCATCCCTGATAATTAATACTAATTATAATAAAATTTAGAATAACACAAAATCTTTAGAAGTTTGAAGGGAAGAGACATACATTTTACTGCTACATTAAAAGTCCCAATAAGAGAGCTCTAGAGAAATTGAGATTTGCTACCTTGGCAGCATTTCCAGAAAACAATTAGAGCAAGATTTGGAGACAACTTAGAGACAAATTGAAGGACAACGATATAATTGAAAGAAATTATCACTATTTTTAGGAAAATAAGCAATATCAAATAAAATTGTCATTTATGGCATCATCACAAGTACAGTTAAGAGAAAGCGTGGTGACACAAAACCATCATAAAATTATAAATTATCAATATTGCAAGGGACCTTAGTTCCAACATCTCTGTAATGGACAGGGAACTTTCCAGCAGAAATATGTTTGTATTTTTTGTATGTTTTGTTGTTTTTTTTTAACCTTGGGAATCATAAAATATTCTGGAAAACACTTCAATGCCAGCCAGAGTATGGAGTCTCAAGATTTACTGAAATTAAAATTAGCTTACTGAGACACAAGTGATTTTGACTGCACAACTTCTCCACAGCAGAAATCTTTTAGTCAGATATAGAAGAAGCTTTTTCTTGGTCTGAATATATTATGTATTTTAATAATAAAAAGGAATAGTTATTAGCTAAATTTGCACTTGAAAGTAAGCTGGAAGAGAATAGTTATTGATGTAGATGTACAGGCCATAAAATTCCGTGGATTTGTAAGATGAGTGTCTGAACAAACAGCTCCAAAATCAAATGCTTAAACTAAGAAAGTAGGCCACACTTTCAGGTAAGGTTTAAAACATAGTTCAGAGATACCTACAAAGAGCTTAAGTATAAAGAAATGACATGTTGTATGTAGGATGTCAATGTATGAAGAGAGAGGTTAAATGTGAAAAGGAAGGTACTAGTGAGACAATTATAGCAATCCTCTAACCCAGTAATCCAGTTGGTATTTTTAAAATTATTTAGGAAGGCTTTGAGTCATCTGAATTTTTTCCTGCAAAGACAATCTTAAGCTCCGCAGTCAATCTAAACTGAACAGTTTAAAATATTGCATTCAAAGCAAAGATGAAAAAGACAGCCTCTAGCAGCAATCTTCTTATCATGTATACTTTGTGCTCATTCCAGTAGTCGGAATAGCTTTTGATTGTTACTGATTCTGTTTACTTTTTGCTGTTTATTTCTAAGATGTAAATTTGTAGTTCTGCCTTCCAGCCAAGCAGCAGTTCTTGCTAGAACTCAAAAAAGTGGCAGTAACAGTAAGCTGTATAATTTTCTTCAAGTTTAAATGAAATCTGCATAAAATTCCATCATAATTAATCATAATTCATTGGAATATGAAGGACAATGTAGAAACAAATATTATTTAAATATGTCCACATTTTTAATGAAAATAGGCTTCTCAAATTATTTGAAGGAAATCAATAGACATATTGAATTATGCTTTGTTTGTTTATAATTTTTATTAATGTGATCCATTGACTCAACCTGAACTTATAAAAGAGCATGCATCTGAGATGTGGACGTTTTACAGAAATACACCTTTATTGTTACATTTCTCTGAAATACAAAGAGACACATTTTCTAATGACAGTATTTTGGGCCTGAATCCAAGAAAGCACTTAAGTAGGGGTACAATTTAGGTGTGTGAAGAATGGCATTGATTTTAGAGGAGGCACTTATATAATTAGAGTTACTTGAGTGATTAAAAATTCTACTGGACTTGGAGCCTAATGACAAGGCATAGAATTCACTTTTATGCAGGAATTCATAGTCAACAGAATAAAAAAAAATCTCATCAATATTTCAAAATAAGGACTCCATTGTGAGCTTAAACTCAAATTTTTCATTTCTGGAGAGAGAACACCAGCCCAGCTGTAAAATAAATCACATGGACGAAGAGGGATGTGTCTGAGTAGCATCTGTTTTTGTTTAAAATAACCCAAATGACTCCCCCCACAGGCCACTCCCAGGGTAAACCAAAGAATAATCTACACCAATGATCTTTCAGAAGATGCTGAAGAGTACAGGAAACTGATTTATTACATTTGAAAGTGGGAGACTTTGTATGTTGTGTTCTGTCGGTGGGTGAGTGGGTTGGTTGCACACTAGAAATACAGATATTGGTGCCCTCAGGAAGGTGCTTTTGAGGCTTCTCAGATTCTGTGAGGCAGTAGCACAGTGCCTCAGATTTCTACTAAAGAGACACAGCATGTCACACAAAAATGGGGCCAGAAATCCCTATATGGATCCCTAAAGACTGGAAGGGAGATGCCCTGTAAGACTGTGCAGAAGAACAAGACAAAGGATTAGCAGCAGAATGGTCTGGGGCAGGAGCTGGTTGTTCAAACCTTGCTCACACTGTGTGGGATTTGCTCCATCCTCGCATTGGACACCATAATCAGTTCACCATTTCTCCTAATCTAATATTAATTCTTGTTCAAAGTGGGGCATAAAGCTATAGCATAGGCATTATAGTAATTTGCTGTCATTTGACATTACTGAAAAGAGGTGAGAGATGCCTGTGTCCGAGGCCTCTACATCTCTGCATTAAAAAGATCAAAAGATTTATACAAACATTATTAGTGGCATTAATTTAGAATGCTATAGCATTTTAGTACATGCCTTATAGTTCCTCAGTATACATATGTAGAATTTACCCAACAAGCTTCTCTCTGACATTACCAGAAAATCTAGACTATTGGAATTTTACCCAATCTGATTCAACCTAAAATCCCTCTACCTTTTTTTTCTGTTTATAGAAACACTTGCAGAATGCTTTATGAAGTAAAAAAATTGCTGCAGCGGTTTGCTACAGCAGACTCATTTAAAGTTAAAACATGCTTTACAATTCAGTAATTAAATTGTTCTGATATTTTTGATTCTTGTCATTATCACTAATTTACATGATTACATAATTCATTATATGAGAAAATTGATCCACACGACTTCTTTAAACTGTTATTTGACACAACTTTACCTCTAGATTGCAGAAATGACTACACTGGTGCTAGACTGTATTTACTCTCATCTGGTCTATATGCATTTTTCTTAATGTGATTAAGAACTGGTCTAGAACTGAACATAAATATCTATACTTACTTTTGGAATTTAGGCATTTCATGCCTTTATTTTTGGATCTTTTTATTTAGTATTTTGGTGTTAGAATGATTATCTGAAATACTTTTCATGAAGTTCTACTCAAAATACATTATCACTCAAGGATTGACTACAATCCATTCACTCTTCTTTTTTTTTTCAGTTTTGCACCATTACTTGTATTTATGTTGTTTTTTTAAAATAACTGCCAAAACTGAGGAAGTATTTTGAAAATTCTTCCATGAAGTTTTCACATCCAAAGAAATAATCTTGTTGATGAGAGATTTTTATGTTTTTGTGCATATTTAACCTTTCTCTCTCTTACAGTATTGTTCTCACATTATTAGTTAATCACAATGCCAATTCCAGTTTGTTCAGATGTTTAAATTAATTTCTCTAAGTGAAAGTGATATATTAGTAAGAAATAGTAAGAAATTACTGTGAGGGTGTTGGGGCGCTGGAAGAGTTTGCCCAGAGAAGTTGTATATGCCACATACCTGGCAGAGTTCAAGGCCAGGTTGGATGGGGCATTGAGCAACCTGGTCTAGTGGAAGGTGTCACTGCCCGTGGCAGGGGGTTGGAATTAAATTGTCTTTAAGATTCCTTCTAACCCAAGTCATTCTATTGTTCTATGGTTCTATATGTACAGATGGCCCCCACAAATATGGCAGTACTAGTATCTTAGAACTCACACAGACAAGACAGAACAAGGAGAGAAATGGAAACAGGCACACAAAAAACCAAGCCTAATTTTTCATATCTTGAGAAGATTTGAAAAGTCAATCCAAGCTTCACCTACATTATTCATAGTTGTGACGGTGTTAGTTCTTGTTCTTACAAATGAGAAATGCAGTACAATGGCTTCAGAGAGAAAAGAGGAATCTGAAAGCCAGTAGGTTGCCCTGCAGCTCATTAACCACTGATGAGAATGTTGCAGCTGAATGTCTGTGAAAGATGCATAAACATAACAGAGGAAGAAAAAGCAGTTTGCAATTTCTGTAACCTGAAGATGGATGAGAAATAGTTCAAATATTGTTCTCCATGTCAGAGACTTCAGAAAGGCAGTATTCAATACCTAGCCATTTGCAGCTAGACTCTGGATAGAGGTGGCTTACAGCTTTATGCAAGTGCCAATATAAACAGTGCCCAGCAAAAATCAGTATTTATCAATAGGTAAAACACCTAGGTGCGTAATGCACAACAATCGGTTTTTATTTAAAGAAAATAAGAAGTGTAGGTCATATGTTGCTGTGGCTATATGCTATTAAACAAGGAATTAATTCTCTACAGGGACAGATTTTTTAAAGATTTTACAGCATGTAAGCATTACAGAGTCTGAATCATAGTTGAACCACATGACAGATTGTAATGTTGGATTTAAGGAAGAGAGTCCTCAGTCGTATCAGAACAGCTATAAAATTAGGATTATTGCTATTTGGTAACATGTTTTATGAAGATATAAAAACATTTTTTAAGACAGATATATTAATCTTGGTCTGATTCCATGAATATCCACAAATAAACAGTCTGTTACCACATGTGACTAGCATACATCTTTCCAGTTATGCTGATAAGTCATTTTAGTCTATTATTATGTCTAAGCAATAAGCAGTTCGAGATGACCAGAAGAAATCTTTCAAACAAAGACAGAAAGCAGTAAGGTCCAACCATCTGAAGAGTTAAGATAACTGAAAAGAGTTTCTAACCTGAAGCATATAAAACAAGGAAGCAATCCAGCAGGTTTTTGAAATATTTTTCTTTATTGTCTGTGCAAGAAAACTGACAAAATTACCCTGTTTGACAATTCCAGTGCCAACTGGCTTGTGAGTGCCAGCTAGATGGTTCTTCAAGAAAACAACAGCTTTAGCCTGGACAGAAGTGGATGCTGTGGGTAAACTGGCTGGAATTGGTGTCCTTTAGGCTGCTCTCCAAGGACTTGATCCCACTGAAGCCAATAGGATTTTCTCTTTTGTTTTAAATTGGCTTTGGCTCACACCTTAACTTCCCCAAGCCAGGGTCTCCATAGTGAAGATTTCACTTGCTAGTCTAACAGATAGCCAAAGCTCAGCAAGATGACACAGTACTTCATTGTGAGGTATTTGTTAAACTTTGGATAATAAGGACTGTTCTCAACTTAAATTTCTTCACATTATATTAAAATAGCTATAACTGTGCATAAAGTCATCTGTCTCACTATCAGATATTTCCATAATTAAATGTTAGAAGACGACTTGTCCAGTGACAACTGCTAGGTTTATAACATTTTCCACACATTTTCATACTTATGACAATTTCTGTGATAACTCATCCTAACTCATTGGGCAGAATCTAGTGAAAACTAAATAAGATATAGGGAAGTTAGCAATTGAATTAATAATGACATCAGAATAAAAGGATTTGTTATAGAAAGAGCTGGTCTATTCTTTATTCATAAAACTTACTGGAAGGATCATTATTTGTGGTTGCATTTAAATGCTCAAGAATACTTACACAGATTTAAATTCGCTAGTGTTTGCTAGAAAATTCATTATGTGAAGAAAATGACACTTTGACACTCTTTTAATGACGATTTTTGCAAGACACATGCCTTAAAAATCAAAATAGAAACAATGTGAGGTTTTGTAACATGACATATCTTATCTGATATACCTTATAGATGTTTTATGTTTAAGCAAATACTTTCTTCAGTTTCAGTAGCTCAAGTATTTTAGTCTCTTCTCTGTGGGTATCAACAGAAATTCATCTTAATTCCTCCTGACAGCTCAGTAGCAGATAAGTATCTAGAATAATCACAGCTTTTGTCTTTTAAGGCATTGTTCTGTATTCCCTGTTCACATTCCAGTCTATTTAGGTCCCCATTGTGTGATGACAGTAAAAACAGTTAATTAAATACTTTGCCAGGAATTCTTTTTTCCTCATTTAATTTTATTTCTATATTGAATGTGCTTAATCAAGGGTGAAAAGCATTTTGTGAAGAGTTTTATATTAGAAAATTAAAAACATCCAGCAAATTAACTGCAAAGCAGGCAGTCCCAGTTGCAAGTAGGAGTAAAAAGTATGTGCGTTTAAAGATAAAAAGGAAAGAAAACAATTAAAAGAATAATCTATGACTATTTACCTTCAGTGGTACAAGGAGGATGTGTCTTTATTTAATTGTTTGTATGAGGACAGATAATGGATGATTGCAGTATGGATATGCAGGCTGTCAGATTTGCTTCAAGCCAAATACATATAATAAATGCACTGAAACTTTGTTTATGAATTTTGTTGATCTGACAGTAAATCAGGTGTTATAATACACTAAATGTTTCTAGTATGCTGCATTTAAAAATTTGTGTGACTAATTATGTAAACCATATGACTAATGACTTCTCTACTGTAATTATTTAGCACATAAGATACAAGGCTTTCAAACTTTTAATGTTTAGAACTAGTAATGTTTATTTAAAGGGCAATAGAACCAAACATTATTATCAATTAATAAAAGATAAGTATTCTAGAAAACCCTTCACTGCTGAAAGTCAATGGATCTCCTTTTTTGATAATGTTCTTCTGCCTATTTCAAACAGATGTCTTTTGATTTGTTTTTAATTCTAATTGCATTTAAGTTTTTACATGGTATTAATCAAATTCTTAGCATTGTGCTAATTATCAACATGCATTTTATCTTGATGCTGTTATTATAACTAGAAACAATAAAATAGGTGTATATGTCTTCCACCAATGTGAATGGGAAAATCTACATTTGAGTAACAGACCTGATCTGAATTTAAAGTCAACTGGGGGCTCTTGTATAACGCTGAATGTCTCTGTACATCTGGATAGGCTCTGCAACAGAACAGAATTTAACAACAGAGATCAGCCTTGAACAAATCCCAAGAGCATGTGTGAGAAGCATCACTAATTTAGGAGGGCTCTTCTGGGGCAACAGGCTGTCAAAGGTGTAAACAGGTGTAAAGGTCATCACGGTGTAAACAGGAGCTAATCTGCTGCTATCAGGAAGCAATATAATTGCACCTTTGTCAAAATTATGACAAGTATTTGCTGTGGCATAAATTAATTTGACAAATTACAAACGATGCAAGTTAGATTTATTAGTCATGCTCAGCAATTTAGAGTGGCGTGGTGACCCTTTATCCCTGCCCTGCTGACATCAATTTGTGCCTAGGTCTCAGGATGGGAACCTGTCTTTTCTCCTGTTGGATGCACTTTCCCTACACAATGCATCTAGATGAGTTACAATGGCCATTAACATGTCAGCATCTAACTGGAAAAGATGGCTTCAAACATGATGGGCTGAAAAAACCTGTCTGTCCTCACACTAGTAGAAATTATCTGGAATTTCACTAATGTCAACCTACAATTCTGGATGAGAAATATAAGTCTCACTCTGTATGGGTTGTGTCTCTGCAGATTGTCCAGATCTGTTTGTTGTTACATAAAGAAAACATGCATAAGGTAGAAATCAGTTCTACCTTACTGATCATAAAAAGGACTAGTAGCAAACATACCATATTGTCACCAAGACCTGTTAGGCTGGGGGAAGAAAAGGCAGGACTCCCATATACTTTTCCCCTCCTTTTGCTGTAATAAAGGGGAAAAATAATGAAAATAAAAGAGGAACTATGCAAAAATTCTACACAGCCCTCCTCTAAACTCTTCTGTTTAATTCAGTTCCATTCCAGCTGTTGGGGTCAGATCACACCAAAAGTGATGGCTTGGGCTGAGACCATTTCTATGTTCAGCAGCCCAAGTTGACTAAACAGGGCTGTCTGAACTTTCTCCCCTGCTTTTCTACTTCATACTAGAAGGTGAACTGAACAGGGTGAGGAAAAACTTGCACAAAGACAGTATTATGGGCAGTCTCTGGACCACCTTAATGCAATACTGATTGAGGCAGCAAGGATCCTTCCTCATAAATAGGGAAGATGGGGTTTTTTTAAGGATTGTTGTTATAATGCACAAGGTTTTATATTGGGAGGGAAGATACTAAGAAAACTGAAAAGGTCAAATGAGTCACACAAGGTGCTTCATAGGCACTGAAGATTATAGAGAATCTGCACTGAAAGTATGGGAGCAAGAAGGGAGGTTTGGGCTGGACACCAATAATGTCAGACCCATAACAGTTCTGGAATTGGGATATATCAAGGAAATAATATGAATTGTTTGCACACATTTTTGTTTGACCTTGCCCAAATTATTATAATAAAGAAGTAAGGAAATCTAAAAAACCTTATGATACCATCACATGAAGTAGGAGATATGCCAAATCTCTTATGTACATTTATTCAATAAAGACTGAATTTTCATTTTTATCTGAATTGCAAACTGAACTCTGTTTACTATGAAACTAATAGAGCACATTTCTATAATTTCTAAATTGAATTCTTTTTCACAGGAGTTTCAGCTTCAGCACTGCACAAACTCATATTGTCTGCAGAGTTGAGCAGAAGTTCTTCCATGTCATCACAAAGACACTCACAACATTATTGGACACCATGTCAGGAGTCTTGAATATAAACCCAAGGAAGAACAATTGGTGCCTTGAAGCCAGCATCTGGTTGTTTTTTTTAAATGCTTCAAAGCAGGGACAGACTGAACATAATCAGGAGCAAGGACTAAGGAAACCTCAGGACTTCTTTCTTTACAGAGGCATGATTCTTACTGGTTTAAAATATATTAAGGAAAAATATTGAAGTTTTCACCCCAGTCAGTGAAAACTGTTCTGCTGAGGACATTATTTGTGAATCAATCTTCTCTTGAAGCATATTCTGATAGACAAATCCCATTTATAGAAATATTTCAGTAGAGTTAGATTACTTTAAAAAGAGAGAAAATATATACAGTCCATTACTCCATAAGTTTACTGAATTTTCCATATATCTGTGGGTACTGTGCTCAAGGCAATGTAAGTCCTTCTTGGTTACATTACATAAATTTACAATAGAAACCCACTTCATAATATTTTTAAAAATTTAAAGCAGAAAAACCAAATGTTCAGGTTGCTGGAGTCTAGCCATGCCAAACTCATTGAAACGATGCAATCCAGAGTACCATCAAGAGCTACTTATAGATAATTTTTCCACATACATGATCACTGAAAGACATTATTCTTACTGTATAACATCTCAGCCCTTGTTAAAGACTGTTTGAGATCCTTCCTACCATTTTATTCTCTGGGTACAAACTTCCCCTTTTCCAAAATATTAAGTATTCTGTAGTCAGATTCAGACTAAATATAAACTGAGTGAGGAAATTATAGAAAGAATAAAGAAATAATTGGCACAGAATAAGAGGTTTAAATGATCAACTAGCATCAAATTTCATTTATATTCTCGGAATTTTAGTTTGAGGGAAAGCCTTGAATAGGCATAGAATCATAGAGTTGTAAAATAGGAATTGTTGGAAGGAACCCATGAGAATCATCAGTTCCTACTCCTAGCACTGCACAGGACACCCTAAGAATCACAGAAGATGTTTTCTGAGTCCTTCCTGTGTGTTTGTTGCAGAAGTAAGAAATAGCTGTCACTGTATTGAAGTAACAGAGTCTGCTTTACTGCTGGGGTGTGACTGACCCAGGCCTTCAGGAAGAAGCAGCAACAGAAATAAGGCTAAAACTTCCTGCCACATAATCTTAACTCCATGTAAAAATCTAAGTGATATTCTAACAGTGAAATCCTTTACCAAGCTCTTCCAATGTTGCTCCATTCTTGTTTTCAGAAGAATCTTCTTATCTGACTGCCCTGTTGCTCCTTTACTGAAGTGTTTAAGTGTTTGCTTAGTGAGACAGGCGAGCTGCTGTGATAATTCTGTTTTCTACAGACTTTGTTTTGAGAAGAGATGCCAGCCATCCTAGTTCATACAGATTGCTCTGCAAGCAGGAGGGAAGGAAGGGTGTCATCAAAATACCCATCCAGACAAATCCACTAATTTCCTGATGACCTCCAAAGGCTGTTCATACTCTCCTGTTCCTCATCTGTCATCAAAACATGGGCAGAAATTTATATGTATATATTTATTTACAGAATATGAAACAGGGAGCACCAAAATCCTTTATTGCTGTACCCACCAAGAAAATCCTGTATACATACTAGTGATCAGGTTGATAATTGGATTTGTATTTGAGAACAAATTTTTCTCTACTCTACACTGCCAGGGATGTCAAAATTTGTCAATTTTCTTTTACATTAGCTTTTTTTTTAATGACACCAAATCAATATATTCCTTTTAACATGTTTACATCCTTTCAGGAGCTACATCCTTTCAGAACTGTTATATCTATACATTTCCTTTCTGAAAACAGTCCCCTACAACTGTACCAGAGGACTGTGATGTTAAATCTTATTGATTAATATCAAGATGTTGGAGGAAGATGAGAGCTTTTGATATGAAAGTGGAAATAAATATTTTGATTATACCTTCTGGCATAAAACTCTGTATAACATTTCTTCTTCACCACTTTCTTATACAATGAATAAAATAAATCATTGGGAATATTTGACAGAAACAAAACTCTTAGATCATCACTCTGGCTTGACTTATGCTTATCATCTGTTCTGGATAAGTTTATTCTCATTTAAATAGCTCTTATGTAAGTGGCTTTGTGCACAACGTCCAGACTCGTACTTGAAGCTAAATTTAACATTTTGAGTCATTCTAGACATATCTTTGGCTATTCCTGTAACATTTGTTTTCTTTTTCTTCTTATTTTCTTGTTGTTTTGGTTTTGGGTTTTTGTTTGTTTGTTTGTTTTTGTTATTCTTGTTTGTTTACTTGTTTGGTTGGTTGTTTTGGTGTTTTGGTGTTTGTTTTTTTTTTTTTGGCTTTGTTCTGTTTTGGTTTTGAGGTTTTTTAATGTATCTGATACACATATTTTGTGCCTCAACTGTCTGCTGACTATGATTTGGAGAGGAAAATAATTTTTGTTTTACAACAGTGAAGGTCATCTAAAGTAGAAATGTCAAAATTTAAAATTGATGATCTGCCTACAGAATCGTAGGATTGGTAAGGTTGGAAAGGACCTCAAAGATCAAGTCCAACCATTAACCACTGCCATCTTCACCTCTAAACATGTCCCCAAGTACCACATCTAGACATTTCTTGAACATTTCCAGAGATCGCTATTCTACCACTTCCCTGGGCAGCCTGTCTCCATGCTTGACCACCTTTTCAGTCAAGAAATTTTTCCTAATATGCCATCCATCCAAGACTGACCCCCTACAATAGCCATTTGATGTCACTCTAGACAATCTGCTTCATAACCTTTCCCAGCAACAGGATCGGACTGACAGGCCTATAATTCCCTGTAATTCCCTCCTTCTGGGTGTTCTTGCAGATTGGCCTCACATTTTCTCGTCTCCAGTCATCCGTGGTCTTCCTGGTTATCCAGGACTGCTGGTAAATGATTGAAAGTGGCTTGGTGAGATCTCCCAGCAGCTCTGTCAGTACCTTGGATGGATGCAATCCAGACCCATGGAATTTTGTGTATCTAAGTAGTGTAGCAGGTCACTGACTGTTTCCACTTGGATTATGGGGTCTTCATTCTGCTCCCTGTCCCTGATAATTTATCTTGAAACAATAAATAGATTTACCTTCATTCATATGCTGCTAATTTTGCAGATGTTATTTACATAAATACTCTTTAGAAACATTTAAATTTGTCTTCATATCAGATTTTTTTTTTCATTTCAATGAGGGTTAATCTTTATTTCTCACCTCTTTGTCCTGAATTCAGAGTCTTGCAAACTTGTTTGCTGCCACAGATACCAGGATATGTAGCACTTACTATTATGAACAAACTTGCTTTTTCCTCTTACAAAGCTTGAGTGCCTCTTGGCAAGGTCTCTGCATTGAAAATGTTATTCAACACAAAGTGAACTTGAATATCTATTACTCAAAAGCTTGTAGAGTCATTTCTACTTCTGCATAGTGTGTATGATGTCCTGAATTTTTTTTCAGTTTTACAGGGAATATATTCACACAGGGAATAGATTTTGCCATAGGTAAAATATGTTTAGTACAGACAGTAGAAAATTTGTGTCTAGGCTCTAAACATTAAAAACTGAAATGTAATCAGAATAAGGAAAAAAATGGTCGAATGGAAGAAAAAAATCTAATAATTGATAACAATAAATTATTAACACACTACTTAGGTACTGCTAGTATCATAGAATAATAGAAATGTTTGGCTTGAAAAGGATCATAAAAGATCATCTAGTCCAAGCCCTCTGCTGTGAACAGTGTTACCTTTCACTAGACTGGATTGCTCAAAGCCCCATCCAACCTGGTTTTGAGCACTTTCAGGGATGGGGCATCCTCAGTTTATCTGGGCAGTCTTTTCTAGTGTCTCACCACCTTTGTAATAAAAGATTTTTTCCTTTTATCTCATCTGAACTGACAGTTTTCAGTTTAAAATTATCACTTGTCATATTGCTGCAAGCCCATGACAAAAGTATCTCTGTAGCTTTTTTATAAACCTTCTTTAAGTATTGAAAGGGCCCAGTAAGGTTTCCCTGGAGCCTTTTTTCCCCCAGTCTCAATAATGCTATCTTTCTCAGCCTGTCTCACAGGAGAGGTACTTCAGCCCCCCGATGATACTCCTGGCCAGCTCCCAGCCTGTTTTACCAGGTCCTTGTCTGCCTTGTGCTCGGTCCCCAGAGCTGGGAGTGCTCCTTATGGGTCCCATCCAACCTGGCTTATTCTATGATGCTGATTCTATGATTCTGTGATGTTCCAGGAGAGTACTCCAGGTGGGGTCTCACAAGAGTGGAGTAGAGTGACAGAATCACCTGCTTTGGCCTGGGGACAACACTTGTTATGCAGTCTAGGGTCATAGAATCATAGAATAGTTTGAGTTGGGAAAGACCTATAAAGTCCAACATCTCTGCAATGAGCAGGGGTATCTTCAACTAGGTCAGATTGCTCAGAGCCCTGTCCAACCCGACCTTGAATGCCTCCAGGGATGGGGCATCTACCAGCTCTCTGGACAAACTTTTCTAAGGTTTCATCACCAAAAAGGATACAGTTATCTTTCTGAGATGCAAATTTCTACAACACTCCCATTTATTCATCCATGATTAGCCTCAATTCCTTCCCTGCAATGCTGCTCTCAATCCATTTGTTATCCACACTGTACCGATACAGATTGAAGACAATAACTTACGTCTCTAAGGAAATCTACATATTGAAAAATTTTTTTACTGTAGATACTTGACCTTGAGCAAGCTATATTTCAGTATTCACTAGTTTGTTTTAAATTTCAGTTAAAAATAATTCATTCATGCAAAATAATTTTGAATTTTGACTTACAATCTTATGATTTTAATAAAATATTCAGTCTAGCTAAGAAAAGAATATAGGCCAAAGCATCCATGGGGAAGTAATTTTATATCAGACCAGAAGATGAAAGAGAAAGCAAGAAAGGATACCAGAATGGATAAAAATACTGATATTCCTTAACATCATCTTATATTGTAGCCTTATTTAAAATTACCATCTATGGTAATTGTAAAAAATTAATGGTATTGATACTTTTACAACTGTTTCCACAATGAAAATTTTGGGTTCTGTAAAAGTAAACACAGTACCCTTATTGCTTTTTGATATATTGAAACTATTTATGCTTGGCTATAATGATATCAGTAAAAGAACCTGACAAATTTTAAACAAAATAAAGCACAGAACAAATGTCATGACGAGATGATGAGATAACATACTTTTTTTCTTTAAAATTAATCAATCTCATTAAGCTAGAACATTAACTGTATCACTGCTGTGGCAGGTTTGAGGGTTTGGGGTTTTTTTGTTCTTTTTAATTAATATGCATTAACTCATTTTGATTTTTCTAGTAAGTACTGAGTAATCACAATTTGCTCAAGGCATCCAAAAGGACAAAAAGATCAAGAGAACAATTTGCCAACAAGACACAAGAAAAAGGCTGTTTCTCATTCATGCTGAGAACAAATGTCAGCTGTCAACTTCAATAGTTACAGCCACGAGGCTTGTCAAGTTAGGGCTAGCTGTGAAAACCAGGGAGCACTGAAAAGTCCAAGCTGGATGCAATATTTTGGTGTGTTCCCTGACATCTGTAGATTAGCTAATTTTGCCTCCAATTTCTAGTTCAGAATTAAAAAATCAGAGTTACAAATCTGGAGTTTCACACGAGAAGGTGAAATACTGAAAGCACAGTCACACGAGTCTAGGACGGGCCACAGAGCAAGGCTAATTCCTGCACAGGTGCTGTTTCTGAGTTGTTGGGTGGGTTGGAAAAACCCTTCTCAATTTTTTTCTGTCTCTTTTTATTTGTTTTCCTTCACATGTAAATCAGGGGGTTCCCAAATACACTTGAGACTTCTAGCCAGAAGGAAAACTTGTTATAAGGGCACAATAACAGCCACAGATATATGCTAAAAAAAAAAAAAAAAAAGGTGCAATTTGCCTGTACAAAACTTGTGTGCCCTGGAAAAGAAGCTCAAATTCCAGGCAAGATCTGGTAGGGCAGACAGGAGGCTTAAGCAGGGAGCAGGTTGACAGCTGATGAGTTAGGTCACACTAGATTATAGACGGTCTTGGAAGATAAATCAATTTTAGAACCTATGGAATAGAATCCTGAAGAAAAATAATTTGGGAAAAAACTGCTCATGATGTTTATACACTTCTGTGAATGTTTTCAAATAGTTTTTTTTCTATTCCAATCTGTTACAATTATTAGATGATACAGCTTTCCACTCAACTGCAAGGGCAAAGGAACCCGGATAATCAGTGAAATGGGATGTGAGCTGGGATTTTCCATGGTCATCAGAGCTTTCTGACTTTGGGATCTTTTTAGGGCTTCTGGAACCCCTGGAAATTCAGTTCAAGCTGCAGACAGTGAAACATTCCTATTCCAGAAGAGTAGAACTCCAGGAAAATTTCACAATTGGATAGAAGTTTTTTAATAAAGATATTTCTATGAAATGTTTGGCTTCTACAAACCTGAATAGAATACATAAACAGACTTTTACCAGGTAATTTCCAGCTAATTCTTATGGTGATTAGTCTCATGAGTTGAGAGCACTTCAATATCTAATTCCAATGTCTTGACTGAAATTGAAAGAAATTATAAAGGTTCACCATTCCTTAGATATAGTTCCATATAAAGTCTATCTAGTAGAAGAAAACATTAATTCTTTTAATCACAACTCCATGTTTTTGTGTTAAATGTTTTTATCTTTCAAATTACCCTTGGGTTTGCTGTAAAAGTGTTGTAAAAAAAAAAGATCAACTTTTCAAGATGCATAATTCTGAACACATACAGTAAGAAGTACTTATCATATACTGCAAATTTCTCTTGAAATTACCCTTTTCATTTTAATGCTTTAATAAACTTCATGGAGAAGACCCAACTGCCAGTATTTCTCACATCAAAATTCAGATAAAGATTCTAAAATATAAGATTAACTCTCATCTTGACCATTTGCCAACTGAGATCTAAAAAACAGAGTGTAAGTCTCTGAAATTTATTATAATGCCTTCATCAGATTATTAATTATATTTTCTTTACTAGAATCTGTTTTAAGTCAGAATTTAGCCCTAAGTTTATTCTGTGGGAGACAGCACAGACTAAAACACAGCATAGATCTGATTTAGTAAGATTATCTTCAAACAATAAAACTACAGCAAAGTAGGAATTGAATTACAAGCAGAAAAATATTCCAAGTCAATATGAAAATTTTAGAAATTGTATCGCTGACATGAAGAGTCATTTAAATCCCTCCTGCCCAAACAAACACAAAACCAAAATCAAAACTAAATTATTTTCTCTCGCACAATGGCACAAGCACATAAATATACATCAACTTAACTCAGGATGAGACTAAATCACTCAAGACGGATTTCTTTTAATGAAGTTCCTTTTTTTGTGCCAAAGATTAACGTGAAAGTCATTCCTTCATAACAGAAGAACAGGTACATATTTGAAGCTCTCACTGCTTACCAAAGATTGTTGAATCACAGCCACTTTTCAGAATCAGAGGACAGTAGTTACCACAGAAAAATAAGTATCAGATAATACCTTTACAAATCTATGGCTTTACTTTGAAAGGCATTAGTGTTTGCTCATCCAGTTAAATATTTGAAGCATTATCATGTGAGATGTATAATCTGGAAAAGAGTTCACAAAGTAGCCCTACAAGCTTTTAAAAAAATATTAAAAAAGAGAAAAAGTGATTACATTTTTACTCACATCTTACAAGCTTCATTACACCTAAAATAAATATTTCAAGCGTCACATGAAACTCAAGGGGTGCTGCAGAAAATACAGTAATATTAGTACAAGAGCAGCAGAATGTAGCTCACTATGTCTGCAATTTTGGGCGAAGTAGAAGTTGCCTCTGATTCTTATCAGGTCAGACACAGTTAGTCCTATATTTCTGTGCAATGCATTACACTGAAATACCTTTCATTACATATTTCTGTAGTAGCTTAGAGTAGATAATTTGATAGATATGGAAAGCCAAGAGAGCTGCAAACACTCCTGAAAGTCCAGAGATCATCTTAACTGAATTTCATCTCTGCAGAAAAGGATGAGGCTCCTATAATTGAGACATGTTTTTCTAATATATAGCCAAGAGAATAAGAGAAAGGTTACTTGGAAACTAGGAACAATTTCATCATATTCTTGGCTCTACCAATCACACTCTACTGTAAATATGACCAGAAACTTCGAGAAGCAGCAGCTATCTTTTTTTTTTTTTTTTTTTTTCCAAAGTAAGTTTCACTGTGTGTTTTCCAGCTGGTATTTGGACTTTATATCCACTTCAGGAAAGCTCCAGGGCAACAGGCACTTTAATAGCCAAAGAACATTTAGTCTACCTGTGGGGTGCAGTTACAAAGTCAATTCAGTTGAGATTCATTGAATCTGAATGTAAAAAACACAATAGGAAACATTATTGGTAGCTAAAACCAGCTGCACAAGATTTAAGTTTAAAGCCAAGAAGTCCATTTGCTCATACTGACTTACAGTTGTTTTTGTCATAAAAATAAAGTACCCCCCCCTAGTTTTCTATGTGATTAAGATATGACAAAGATAGAGAACAGTCCTCTCTCTCCTCATGCAAAATCCATTTATTTCTTACAGTGCTAATTTGTCAGCCTTTTAGTTTAGCTGTAGGTAGGACCAAGGTGTAAAATTAAAGACCTTCATCTATGAGAGTGATGTTTATTTCTCATCATGAGTCCAGTTTGATTGGCTCAGTTGGCTACAGAAAGTACTGGTAAAATGCTCATCCATCTCTGTCATCCCTGTACCTAAAAATGAAGGCAGCATCTCACCGGAGGAGTGCATAATTCTGGGCTGTGTGGCAATATGTGAAATTATTCAGGCTGTTCTGAAGTGCTTGGAGGGACAAACAGGACAAGGCCGAGAGCCCCAACTTTGTGTTTTGTTTGTTTTGTTGCTTGTTTTGAGTTTTGGGGATTTTTTTCGCTTCGTGTTTTTGGTTTTTTTTTTTTGGGGGGGTTTGTTTTAGAGTGTTTTTTTTTTTTTCCTTGCCTATTTGGTTTGATTTTTCGGGGGGAGGGTGGGGGAGGTTGTGGTGTTTTTATTGGTTTTGGTTGGGCTTTTTGGGTATACAAAGACTTAGGAAACCCAGATAGAGGGAAAGCAGAAATTCTTGTATAGAGTTTGACAAAAGCAGACCTCCAAGGGTTTGGAAATATAGCATTTTGGTACAAAATATATGCAACAATATGTGTAAAAATCCATTTGTTTTTGTGACACATACACTTGATAATAGTTGGTGAGTTTCTTTTACTCTAATGTAATAGAATGTTACATTCTGTAACATCTGTAACATTCTGTAATGTCTGTAATGTTAAGAGGCAATTCAGGAGAACAGCTCAAAAGTTTCTTTTAAAAATGTATTTAAGCTATAAATTCTGAGAAAAAGGGAAGGATCATTAACTGCCTTTGTTATCATGACTTGTTCATGCTGTGAACATGTGAATTAGTCTTCAAATGTGCTTGTGCTTAAACTGTGTAATTTCCTTTTTGGTCTGTATAATATTCTGTAATTTTCTTTGCTTCAGAAGGTCCATTTTCTAAATATCTCTTGTTTTGCTTTGACAATATGAAAGCTAATGACAATGATGGAAATACTTTTCACTGTTTATTTACAAAAAACTCCTTTAAGCAACTCTAAGAGAAAAAAAAAGGAAGAGTGAACATAAATCCCATGAGTGCTGTCTTCTACAAGATCTGATCATAAATATTATGCATTGCTGCACACTGGTATATATTTCTTAACAGTTAGAATTAGTTTGCATATATTAAATGTGTTGAGTATGATTAAATATAAAAATATTTTGTAAGTAACTTTTCCATAAATGAAATACTGGGGCTTGATTATAGGCAAATTTCTTAATGGAACAAATAATATTTTTAAAGGATGGAATGGTTTTAAGTGCCAATTCTTCAGTTGTATTTGACAACAGCACCCTGTATGTCATACAGGATAATTAACAAATTGTCTGACAAGGGCTAGAGAGACAAGGGTTGGAGAGACAGCGAAAGCAATCTACACAAGAGCAGTGTTCTTAATAGCTACAATGTGTAACAATAATAAGGACATTTTGACAGCAAAATGTTTCTTTTTAATTGCTTTATATTTAATTCCAGGTACTTAATTCATTCAGTAATAGGTAGCAGAGAATTTATTACTCTTTTCAAAATAAAATTCAATATGAGTTTCAAAAACAACACGATGAGCAGAAGAGATAAAGACGAGATAAAAAGTAATTTAGGGATAAATTAAATAAAAAAAAACCAAACAAATCAAACCAATATAATTTAACTGTTCCGATTTTTACAATTGATGTCCTATAAGCTGAGTCACAACGAGGTGAAAAAAAATGCCTTTCTTCCTGCCCTGACTATGGCATGCCTTGGGATCAGGATAGGATCTGACTGCTCTGACTCAGAACACTTTAATGTAAAACCATTGTTATTTTCTGAGCTATTTGCCTTCCAGAATATTCCTGAACCCTTTCTGTCTTCTTCCAGAAGTAAATTGCATGAAGTTTTTGGCAAAATAGAAACTGAAAACCACTGAAGGCTTTTAGCAGCCTTCAAAATCAACACACCTTTGAGTGTTACTCTGATGAACTTCATTGGTTTTACTGACGTTTTTTAATTGTTATGCTTTTTGCTTCTTTTCTTTTCACCTAATAAACACTTAAAGAGAAACAGTGGCACAAGACCCAAAATATCTATTAAATGTTCTATCTTCATGATGTTCTAATCTTCATATTCTCATCTACCTCATTTTACTCTCTTTACTTAAAATCTTTTTCTCAGTGTCAGCTGAGGCAGCCAAGTTTCCCATTCCAGTTCCTCCAGAGGCTAGGACATGCCCTTGGGAAAACAGGAGAGGGTTACAGATGTCTAGAATTCAGTGCCTGGAGGTTCTTGGTTTGTTGCCTGGCTGTCTCCAGCAGAGTCTCTCTAATCAATACTCAGGTTTAATTGTTGGAGCAATTAATTTCAGGAACTGCGCCCAAAAAGCAAAACTAATAGAACTAAACCTGTTTGGGCTCTTTCAGCCCTACATAACCTTCTGTAAAAACAACATAATACTCTACTCTCAAGTGTGGCCTCATGCATTCATATTGTATTCTAAGTTAGGTAATACATATTTCTCATTTCAAGTGATTGTGCCACAACATTTTGTCTGGTTAAAATGCAGCTTTTAGTCACTTTGAACTGAAAAATATGTCCTATACATGTACCTTGATAAAATATAATCAAGTTCTGTGGAAGAAGCCTGTCTATTTTCACATGGATCTAGCCCCACCCAGGGCGCACACAAGTGTGTGGTGTACACAACAGCCCCAAGGCTGAAGCTGGATCAGGTGAGGCAGTCACTGGTTGGGGTTAAATCAAAGACATTCAGCTCAGGCCATGGCCAGGCTGAGCCCCTGCACTGCACCCCCTGAAGGGGGCTATAATCATATTTACGGGGCTACAACCCGTGTCCTGGCACTGATCTTTTGTTATAGTAGCAAAACATCAAATTAATAAAGACACATTTGTTTTCATAGACCCTTTATCTGAATGAATCCCTACGCATTTAATGATTTTTCAATTTTTTTTTGAATGGAAACTCTCCTATCTCCTAAACAAGTTATTTTGCTTACATGTGCTAAATTTATAATAAGTATTTTTGCCTTTTATTTTTTCTAACTTATTGTGAGCCATGGATTTGGGAAATATGAACTCTAGAAAACTAGATAAATATAGGTGAGATACATAAAGCCCATAGTACAATGCTTAGTAAAAGTAACAGAAAACCAGTGTTGGTAAAATAATCTAAACATCCTCATGTGGATGGTTTTTGCATTTTAAATATTCTCTGAGGGACAGAAATAATAATAAGTAATGCTTTGCACTTACATGTGACCTATCATCTGAAGATTTTGAGTTCTGCACATTATTATCCCATTAAACCTTACAACACCCTTGTGAAGGAAGAAAGTGCTTTATTATAGATACTTTACTGAGGTATTAATTTAGGAAAAAAACATGGAAGTGCTGTAGCAATATTAACCCATATTGCCACATGAGTAAGAAAGCAAATGCCACAATTTTGCCCCTTAAGAAATAGCAGAAACAAGTAAAAAAGTGATTAAAACTATTCTCCTAAAAAGTAGATAGGCCTTCATTTAAATTAGTTTAACAGCTTTAAATAGTATTTTGGAAGGACTTTTTAAGAAGGCAAAGACAGAGAAAGGGTTGCCCAGAGAAGTTTGAGATGTTCTATTCTTAGAGATTTTCAGAAATTTACTGCACAAAATTCTGAAAAACTTGTACGTAGATGTCTTTTGATCAGAAGGGTGAAAAATTATCCCCTAAAGATTTCTTCAAACCAAATTGTTTTGTGATTTGTTTATAATCTATTATACACCTCAGATATTGAACTCTCAACTACATAAAATTTTTGATAAAATTTGTCTATGCTAGCCATTTACCTACTACACAAGAGTAAAGAAATATCCTATCATGATTTTCACTCCAAGGAGAGAATAAATCATAGATTTCCTATGTGGTTACAGCTTCCTTGGGGCACATCCACCTGCTCCAGCACGGGCTCTGCTCTCCTTCCACAGGCTGCTGTGGATCTCTGTTCCCTGGAGCTGCAGGGGCACAGCTGTCTCACCATGGGCTGCACCAGGGGCTGCAGGCGTGTCTCTGTTCCAGCGCCTGGAGCACCTCCTGTCCTTCCCTCTGCACTGACCTTGGTGTCTGCGGAATTGTTCCTCTCACTTATTCTCACTCCTCTCTCTTGCTGCAATTGGCCCTGCACAATAACTTTTTCTTCTTGTTAAATCTGTTCTCCTGGAGGCACTACCACTCTCACTGGTGGATTCAGCCTTGGCCAGTGGCAGACCTGACTTGGAGCCAGCTGGTTTTGGCTCTGATGGACAGAGAGGAAGCTTCGGCAGCTTCTCAGAGATGCCAGCCTTGTAGCCTCTCCTGCTACAAAAACCTTGACACACAAATCCCAGGAAATTCTTACAATTTAAATTATTTAATATAGGCTTGGAATTTTTCTTTTTTATCCTCTTAATTTTTTTAGCATTATAGCAGACAAATTTTTTAGGCCTTCCATTTACCCACTTACTACCCATATAAAACTACATATGTGCACTGAACAGTTTGATTATTTGGTTTTTTTAGTAAATTTATAAGGAAAATAATAAATAAAGTACACAATCGATAGGGTTTATTGATAGAAGAGACTTCAACCTATCTGTCTCTTTGTAGACAGAAGAGCAGTACAGTTCACTTGGTCCTTCTAGAAAGATATACAGCCCTATTTACAGATACATAGATGGAGAATAAAGAGGAATTTCTTGTATCTTCATCACTAAAGAAACTGCTGTTGCCTGTTTTCTACACCAGAGAAGTTTACTTACAAGCTATGACACAATGCTCCATTATTTCTTCCTGATAAACTGAACCCTTACATCCTTCTCTATAAACTGCTTAATCAATTTTTAGACATTCAGCACTGTCCACTCCAATTTTTCATCAGACTTTTGAAAATGGGCAGACAGTGTGCTGTCCTGACAATGTCTCAAGTGTAAGGGAAACTGAATGTCCATACTAAACAGGCTTTAGTTTGTCTATCTTGTCCAGACTAATAATCATACTTCTAGTAGACTGGAGAACTTCATCACAACATGGCTATGCAATGGAGGCACAATGCAAACAACTTCCTTTAGCCGTGCTTACTCCATCTTTAGCACTGGCTACTGGCATTATTTAAGTTTTTATATTATGTATATTTTCAGCCTGTCATCTTTCATTATAGAGAATAAGGGAAAAGATGTTGCCATTGTTTAAACTTAGTTTTGAAGCCGATGAACCAAGACCTTTAACAATAGCAAGAGTTATTGTTTCTGTCAAAAAAATGAGACCAAATAGAGTATTAGATCACACATTAAAAAATTCTATCCTAAAGTTAGATTTCTAAAATATATTTTCCTGGTTAAAACTGTAGCTTCTAAATTGCATAAGTGCATTTGACAATTGCCTTTTTAAACACCTTGAGATTAATCTGCTTATGAATTATTCATGGTGAAAGAGAAGTTTGCCTGTGACAGACTGCTCTCTTAAAATTGCTGTTTGCCCAAGTGTTTAGGCTATAACTACACAAATACTAGTCTCCCCACCCTAGAAAAGAATTCATATAGGAATACAGGAGATGAGAAATATCATTAGTTTTGAAGAACTTTGAAGCACCTAATAAAGCAGAAGGATATACCAGGTTTATATTGTGAGGCTTTTTTACAGTACTTCTTTTAACAGTGTCAAAGTTCAATGCTAGTGTTTCTCCCAAAGTACTAAGTGAAGACAGGTAACAAAGGAAAATATAGAGTAGTGAAATGAATCCAAAATTAAAATTCAGAGACTTCATAAATAAGCCAAAAGCTCTCCTAAAAGTATAAAAAAATATTTTCAGGTGCCAAATTTTAAAATGGCCAGTCAATTATTTTCTTCTCTTTTCTTTCCTTAATGTGGGTTTATTTTTTCAATTTTCCTCAGAGTCAGGTCAAAAATCTTGTGCAGGTAAGGAGTAGGAACATTTGGCAGACACAGAACCTTTTTATTTCAATCATACTCAATCATACTCCAAGGACAAAATTATTATGTAGTCCCATATGAAATTCTAGACACCCTTTGCTGACTCAAACTAGACTATACGAATTTTAATATGATGAAGCGATTTTTTTTTACATCGTTTACATTAAGCTCAGTCTTGAAGCCTTTAAAACAGGGGAACTTACCAAAGATTCTTGTAACAAGAAACACAAAATGACAAAAATTGTCCTTCATGAGGCCTCAAAATATTGAGTAAAAAAAGACATTTTACATCTCTACTACATAGTTTCTGACAGAACAAGTGAACGATATATCTTAAGAAAATGACAATTCTTAAAATAAAACTAGAGTAATGAATCTATGAATGTACAGCTTTCTGTACTTTAGATTATCCTGCTTACTAATTATCATAAATACTTTAAATTGTATATAGATTTTTTCCTGATTATGTGTTCTTCTAGATAAGCCCAGACTCCCAACTCGAACCATCACCTATACAAGTTCTGAGATTACCAGTGGATGAGATCAAGGTGCCTTGGTAATTCTTTTTGTTCCCATGCTTCTTATTTTTCTTTCTATGACAACATTGTTAAACTGTATAAGAAGGAAGCTACATTGCTTCTACAATAAAAACAAACAAACAAACAAACAACAAACCCTATCCAGGCAGCTTTCTGTTAAATGAGTTTTTACACTGTAGGAAAAAATAGAAGAAAAGGCTGCAGTGACAGGAAGGTCAGCCTCATATGTCAGTACATATAACTTCAGATGTATTTATTCTCTGTTTTCAATTACAAATGTTGTATATTGAAACTATTGAATATTTGCATTACTTTTAAAATAGAATGTTATTGAGGTCTAGGGGTTCAACCTAGCTTGCTGCTGACCTTGAACAATCTGGTTTTTTGGCTATTGATCATATGAATAGAATAAGAAGTAAAAGGTAATATAATTTACCATTCTTCTTTTTCATTGTTTGCCATACAGTGGAACAATCTTTTCTTCTTATTTTAAAATGAATTATGGTTTGATCTAAACCCTTCTGAAAACAGCCTTTGCTTTAGAACAAAAGGAAAGCAAGCTAAATTTCATTTCATTTAGTAACAATCAAAATAATAGAGGTCATTGTACTCAATTTCAGCTCCCTGTCATGATTGAACAGCGGCTTAGAGACTTAAGGTACTTTCCAGGAAATTATATAGCAAGATGAAATCTAGTATATAGATTTGGCACTACAGGAGATGAAAAAGTTTAGAGATAGATAATGCAGTCCGTTATAAATCTTGGAAGAATCTCCCTCATTTCTCTATAAGGTTGATATAGCCCCTTGGGTATTAACTGATATTTGGCATAACTGCAGTAATTTTATCACTTTTAGTATGAGATATTTGCCACTGTTCCAAACATGTATATCTTAATATATAAAGATGCTGTGAGACAATGTGGGCAAACAAAATGAAAGTTACTAAAAATTACTAAAAATTACCTTTATAGGCAAACATTTCAAGGGGTGTTGTTAACGACTCTACTCATACTCAAAAAATTCTTCACTATATAAAATATTCTGCTAAAACCAAAAAAGCTAATTATAGAGGTAGCTCATAACCAAGATTAATAATGACAACCACATAATGGGTTTGTATTAAAAAGGAAAAAAGTCTGCTGAGCAGTGAAAGCAAAAGGGACAAAGAAGTATTGCAAACAGAGATTACACAGAAAAGAGCATTTGACATTTATAAAAACTTCATAGGTTTTAATCCCAAGCAGACTTTGTCCTTTTTCACATAACACTATGACATTTTGTCTGACCACAGTTTTCTCTTTGCCAGACATCTTTTCTTGACTGCATAGGCATGAAACAGAACTAAATCCAATATGTATTAAATAAATTTGTGTTAGTATAGAATTTGAAGAAAAATCTAAATTTCTAAGTTTGAGGCAGTAGCAATTAAAAAACTTTTTATGATCTATCATTTTACTCATGACTCAATTCCTCCACAATCTATATGCAGTCAGATGAGCTTACTAATTAAAAAGAAAATAAGTCTGAATTCTAGCACAAAGACAGTTTCTTAACTCTTGTAAGTTAAGACATTTGAAATATAAGTTATGCATTTTAAAAATATGCATTATATGCTTAACTTTACAAAAATTATCCAGTATTTACAATTCAAAGTAATTGCAAAGTATGCAGAATTAAATAGAATTTTGTGGTTGTCACTAGTATTTCACTCTTAGTCAATTAAAGTGACACTGTATTTTTTAAGTGAATGGAAACCTTAGTCTTACTTATTTTCTGGTTTTTGTTTTTTTTTCTTTTTACCATTTAAAACTAGAAAAATGCCTTACGATTATTCTAGAATGGAGTAAATGTTTGGGGAGGAAAATGGTCATAATTCTAAATTTTGCAAAATACCACATTCCTCTTGAACTGATAAGTACTCAATGCAAAAGAGCTCTATTAATAGAGTATGGCTTATTGGAAGTTAAAAAGTCAAACGAAATCAGAAGACAGATATTTTTCACCCCATTTTAATTTAGAATATTTCGTTATTGAGTTCATAGCTTTTAAAAGTCATGTTCTGTACTGTAATGAAAGGTAACTGAAAAAGACGTACTTCAACTGCGTTTATTCTGTTCTTGATGCAGTGTGACAATTTGTGCGTATCTTCAAAATGCTCATGCTTTCCTCCTTAAAGTGTCTTCAGAAAGTCATCTGTTGCACAGTCTAATAAATGACCTCGATGTTAAACTCCCAAAGTGAAACATGAGAGTTCTCATACCAGGATTTGGGATGACACTGGTACTGTGAATAGGCAATAATCATATGCCAAATGGGAAATCACCTGGAACTGGATAATAAGAAGTATCTTCAGAAGGCCATGCCTTGAACCCTTTTCATCCCTAATATCTGCCTCTACCCTCTTCAAGAGTAGAGCCTCTAAAGAATCAATACCTCTACTTATCTTTCAGGGTTTTAAGTGGTAAAACACAGGAGATTCACTGGCAGAGCATTGTGGGCATGAATAGATTTTTGTGACCCTGCTCAGCCTCTTTGCTGCTTCCTCTGGTGCTTTGGCATGGCCCCATGAACCCCATTTAATCCCAGTACCTTGTTGTGGTCATGGCATAGGAGACACCATGTCAGTGGTGACTCTGTGCTGTCTCCAGGATGGACTTCAGCCCTACAACACAAGTAGGTTCACCCCACAGCCCTACTCTGCAGTCCTGTCTGCAGTCTTTCCACTGGCCCTGTTTGCTTCTGGCTGAACTTTGTCAATGAATTCCAGACCTGGTTCATTGCTCACTCGGGATTGCCCTCTGTTACTAGTCCCTTGCACTAAGCACAGTTTTCATCCCCAAATTGCATAGTGCTCTCTGTGCTGCTCCCTGACAGTGTTCCACTTCCTTTAGAGCTTTATAATTTGAATCACCACCAATTACATTGAAGAACATGATTTACAGAGTTTCAGATGCTGAAGTTATTTGCACTGACATAATCTACGACCAGGAGAGTGCCCTAGTCTCAAGGGCATCAGATATCTTGTGAAAGATGCAGCCTTCACTTTTTTTCTTCCTCAGTGAAGAAAGAGTACACAAAATAAGGTAAGGAAATGTGGAGATAGAGACAAAAATGGATGGAATTTTAGTCTAATGATTAAAAAGCTATTAAGAGAGAGAGAGCTCTAATGTTTTTGACAAAACTCTTGTCTTTTCAGGAAATCTATGAAAAACACCTTGCTGGTGTGAGTCATCCAACCAAAAGGCTACAAAAGCAGTCCACTTTGGTTCTCAGGTTATGTAATCTCTTTGGAACCCTATGTTGTGGCTGATGTGCACCTATTTTGATTGAGTTTTGCTTTAAGATTGTTGCAGAATTTAAACCTAGAGCCAGTTCCTTGTATTACAGGATCATAGAAAGGTTTGGGTGGGAAGGGATGTGAAATATGATACAGTTCCAATTCCCCTGCCATACTTGGCAGCTATATCCCAGTGATACAATGAGATTTAAGCAATATAAGAATGGAAGTGCAATAAAAGCAGTAGCTGTTTTACATGTTAACTGAATACTCAAGGTGGAGCAATTTTAAGACCAAGCCTAAAGGTTCTCACTTCCCTAAAGGCATCTGAAGCCTTCCAGGTTAGCCTCTTAACTGGTTTGTATCTACAATGAGCATCCCAGATACTACATATCACAGTGTACTTCAGTGTAAGAGGTTAATTAAAACATATTAATATGCAGTGTAAATTACCACCTCTTCTATCAGGTCAGCCATTACATATGATAAAACAAGTTCAAAACAGCTTAGAGTATCAAGTCATTTTTATATCAAAAACCGAGGTTCTTAGTACTGTATTAAATTGTTTTCTGTGCACTTATATAAGAACTATAGTGGTCTGAAAACTCCATATCAATAAACTCACAGAAAGTTGAAAAGATTTACATTACAGACAGAAAAAGTGAAAGGGAGAAAGAGAGCATCAATTTTATAATGCATTTGTTTCAGAGTAGCAAATGTGTTAGTGTTTACTGATGTGCTGATAAGCATGAGGTACTCCAGTTTAGGAACAGAGCAAAATACATCTGCATCTGCTATTCATGCATATACATCCCTATAGGTGCAATCTTTTTCTAATGCATAGGAAATATTAAAGGCTTATGGAGAAAATGCTCCTTTTCTCAAAAAAATCCCCTGTGAAATTATAAATCATGCAATATTAATATCTGCAGATAGAGAAGTGTGGAATAAAAATTACCTAACACAGACATTAGCTCTAAGCAACATCAGCTAGCAAATCATCCACCTAAGATGCAGTGGTAAGGACATAATTTCAAGCTACATTGAATATTGCATGGTATAATACAAGCTATTTTGAAACAAAATTAGATACATAATTTTCTATACAGACTGCATGGGAAGTCCAATCAAACTAAATTTGTTGTTCTACTGACACAATTTTTGCTATCTGTAGTGTCAGTTTCCTGTAATTTTTTCTTTCCACTGTGTTATTATTTTTGGTGAGGAAGAGTGTCACAGAGTCATGAGTACATCTTGCAAAAATCAATATATCAGAAAAGTTATGAAACTAATTTACAAAAGAGACTACATAAAGTTTGAAGAAGCGACAGTAGTGGGAAGACCCATACAATCAAATTTTTAGGACTGTCTCTCACTTTTCTCATTTGCTTTAAGTATGTTTTAATTTATAACAAAGGCAGAAATTTTATGAGATACAGATGATTGAGACATTTATAATCCTGCATTAGTGATGCCAGAACTGAAAAGGTCACATAAACTCTACAGTCCTTATGAAATATAACAACAAAAAGATCTTTCCATCAGGCTTTCAGTTCCTGTCTTCAGTATCTTTTTCTGATAAATTTTATTATACATTCTGTGATCAAACTGTAAAAATTATGCCATTCCAATAAAACAGCATTGTTTGAAACCAAATCAATGGGTCTTTTCTCCCTCTCACACCTGCATGTGTGCTTACATAATTTGAGAAGACGACATTGAAGGTTACTCAAATTATGTTCTTCTTGCTCATGGTGACAAATATATGCACTTAATACTAAGCATAGCTAATTAATTTCAGTATTCATTATCTTCATAGCTCTCAATAATCACAGTTATAACCACAGTTATAAATTTCAAGTAAGTAAGTCTGCACATGTGGACTGAATGCCATTTATCTCTGTGCCCTGTTTTCTTGAAATGATGTTCATTCATTATGTTCTCAAGGGAGTTTTTTTCAATTGTGGCTTGTTTGTTTGTTTGCTTGTTCCCCACAGGTACAACAATAACATTATGTTATTCTTGAGTTTTGCTAGGTTGGGTCTTTGGATATCTGAACTTCCTCAGTCACACAATGGAACCCACTGCTCAAAGCAGTTTGTTACCCTGTAAGCAGGAATTGGATAGCCTGTGGTTCTCAGAGTTCCAGGCAGCAAGTTATGACAAGGAGTCAATAGGAAATAAGAAAGTGATTTCACTTCATATATGAAAGTTCCTGCGTTGAACTGAGATACGCATACCAGAATGAGCACAACAACGGCTGAAGTTAAAGGAACAAGGACTCTTTAGTCACAAAAGACAAAGGCTCCTATAAAAGGAAGCATATACTATGCATACGCGTTATACAGTTTTGTAAGAGAGCACTCATGGGGAGAAAGCAACATGTCTCTTGTCAATTAAACATGTTTAAGCTTGACTGTTGCAGTAGCAAGCCCTGTACAGCAGGGTTACTCTGAGATTCCTCTGCTCAGCTTCATTCTGGGAATGAGCAGCAACAAATGCAATATTTGCAAAATAAAAATTGAAAATATAAGCTTGTGTCTGATGGTTCACACAGGATTTTTACTATACCTATTCTAGGTCAGACCTGTTTGAATTGGAGTACAGAAACATTTTTCTGAACAAGAGCTGAGCACAGCTGAACATATAGTCTCAGTGGGAACACATCAGCACTAGGCTGCTGAGAATTAGCACAAACTCTCTTGCATGCTTTTCTCACACTTGTGAACCCTGAATCCCTCACTGTGCAATGGTATGGTTGATACAAAAGGGGTTTATACCTCGTGCCCAACTCATATGCTAGTCCAATAAGTAAGGCTTGGCATTGTTCTCAGTAGTGGGAGATGTAGGCTGAGAAGGGAACTGAAACCTTGCATCCTTCTTTTCTGGATGAATGGATGATTGCTTTAGTAAGTAGTGATGTTACAGAGAAACCAAAACAAAAACACCAAGCCAAACAAAGCCCCCATACTTTTTGCTCTATTTATTATTAAACAACAACAAAAAAGATGTATTTTTTCTTTGATTTATGAATGTTTACAGTCCTCATCCATCAAACCTATATCCTATCTGTGCGCTTTCCCAATGTTACTGTCTAAACATTGAAGCAGCTGAAATGTTAAGCAGGGATTCTTTTGAAAACTTGCTTAGTCTGTCTGATAGGAACAAGAGCATTTGGAGGTACATATATCTGCCTAATATATGACAAAATATGTTCAAGAGTATTTTTGTTAATATGATTTTTTAATTAATTTATTTCTTGACATTAATTTCTGCAGCTACTGGTAACCAATATCAAATACACAAACACATAAAAATCACAAAAGAAATTAATTTAAAGCACTAATGGCTTTGTTTTATACAGTAAATACTGAGAAATAGAGTGCAGTGATTCACTCAATAAATCACTAGATGTACCATATTTCAAATTTGGCAGCAGTTGAAGTTCCTTCATTCTTTTTGCCTCTGTTTATAAACTTTGAGTCTATGTGTCACATTCCTTTCAGATATACTTTGCACCAGAGCGAAGTTACTTCTACTTCATCTGAGGTACTATATGCTACTTTTCTACTACAGAATGTGTTAAATTGAAATAATTCATCTAGTAGTGCATATTCAGTTTCTGTTTCCTAACTATGTCTTAATTATATCCAGCAAATGACGAGCTATACAGTTTGGTTCCTTATCACCAGACACACAGAAGCAAAATATCTTTCTATGTACATTGTTCTCTTCTGACACCCCTCACAAATCTGATTTGAAACAGTTCTCTACAGGGAGCCTAGAGAGATGATAATATAATTGTTTGCAATTGGAATGTAAAGAAAATTACTGATAGGTTCATGGATGCTGCTCATAAAATGACTGCACTTCTCATTACAGGATTCAGCATTTATGAATGTGTTCTGACCTAGTTTGATATACTGAGTTTTTAAAGCAAAGACTGTTACATAATGGTACCTTCATTTAGGAGCTACGGGTTGAGATATTCGGGACTGTAAAAAGCAAATTAAAGGACTCACTACTAGAAAAAGCCTGGAATGCTATGGTTACCTTTATGTAAGCTTTAAGATATCAACTGGGTATCATATGGCTGAACCAAGCATCAGCTGAAGGCACTGTGTGATGGCAGAGCCACTTGCCCCATTCTGTGCCTGGGAATGAATGCCTTTTGAAGAGGGAAAACGGGAGATACATTCCCTAAACATCTACCCTAAGAAATAATCTGTATGCAGAATAGAAACTATGAGAATGAACATTCCTTCACCTTACTGCTGTTCTGCTGAATGACAATTGAAATAAAGTCTCTATTAACTATTTTCTACTGGAAGGGGCATTCTGTGAGGTAGCATCTTCATATGGCCTTAATACATTTATCTTGTCTAAATTTACATGGGTACATATGTGGATTCATAGGTCTGCCATAGCACAGACAATCCCCTCCTGCTGCAATCTAAATCCCAGCACCAATATCCAGTCTTGTATACAGCAAGATTAAAGCATACACAATGTTTGCTTTCTTCAGCACATCCAAATAAAAATCGAAACAATTTTGAATAAAGAATATAAGAAAAAATTCAATAACATATCTGCAATTTATGTTGCAACACAGTGAAGCATTTGAACAGGAGTACTACTACATTTCATTCTAGCCCTCCAGGGAGCAGGCAGGCTGTGCCTAGCTCAAGCCAGCCCCCACACAGTCACATTCATTAGCTCCAGCCATCTCTGATCTGGGTCTAGGGAGAGTATCTATGAGATGAATCCAAGCTTCCTTGGCTCTGTGTGTCTGTGAAACAGTACTATGCTACTGTGCCAAATGAAGAAAAAGTGTTAGATCACCAGACAGCACTTCTTTCTTTTACCTAATTTCATGCATATCCCTATTTCATTTTCTATTTCTCCCTTTTGGGTTTATTTTTTACAGAGATGCTTTCTGGGTTCAGTCATGCATAGACAAAATGAAAATGTATTAAGACCACCGGGAGCTCTATACTGATTGAAACAACAGCCATGTAGAACTCTGGCTGCCACTAAAAAAACTGTTGATTTGATTGCCTAATGCTGGCTGAGCAGCTCATTATCTTGTAATGACAAGTCTGTGCACCCCCTTCACCAGAATTCTGGATTTGGAACATTAAAAAAATGTGTAAATGACAATGGATAGAGATTTCTCCAGTGTTTGGATGCCAATAAAGAAAAAGTAGCACCTATTGTGTCTACTACACTTTTAATAAAAATTATGCTGATAATATTAGAGCAACTTCAAAGGAAGGGCTGACCATTTAATTTTGTGTACAATTACTTGTGATAGGCACCTTGTAAGAATAAATAAAGCCACTATTCTTCTTGAGAAACAAACTTAAAATGAGAACTCTGTGAGTCCATACTGGGTTTTGTTCAATGTTTATTTCACAAGCCTGATATCCTTGTGAGTTTGGTAAGAAAAAAGGTTTGGGAAATTTTAAAGTGGGATATCCATTTGCTTCAGAGCATAGATATTGGAGTTTTATGCCTATTTTACTAAGCCTTCTATCTGCATGTTTATTAGAATAACTCTAGTGAAATAAAATAGAATTCTAGCAAACTAATCCATCTCTATATTATAATATCAATCTGTCATGGACAGGCATTACAGACATACACAGCATTTCCTAGGGAACATTTTCTGCACAGACTTGTACAGACTTTTTTAGGATGAACAATCCTTTCTACCCTTGCCTTCCTTTCCCATCCCCTCTACTTCCCTTCTTTCCCCTTCCTCTCCCCTCTTCTTCCCTTTCCCTCCCTTTTCCTTCCCCAGCCATTCCCTCCCATTCAGTTACTCTTCTTAAATGTCCAACCTCAAGCTTTATTATAAATAAGCACATACACCATGTTTAAAATTAAACAAATAATACTAAGATTGTCAGATTTCTCAACCATGCAGAACTGTACACACAGATCCTTTAACGTACTTATTCTGAACACACTAAAAAGCTTAATCAAAGAGGGATATATTTGTTGCTTCCTCCTGTGTGGATTCTTTTCTTCTATATAGTTCTACACTTACTATGACTGATGGCAATAATTTATTATCACACCCTAAATTCTGTGAATGGAAAAAGCATGTATTTCCTGGATTTAATTTACCACTGTCAGATTGAAAAGGTATGTGAGATTATAATAGATGCTTCAGAGAGTCCCTATTATGTGAATAAAATCCCAGTAAATTAATATTGTTATGATGAATTCATGAATATTTACATTGTCCTTGGAATTGATTACAAGAATAAATAATAATTTGTGCAAAATTTATTAAAGCAGACAGGTGCAAAAAGATGATAAAATGCATTTTCAGAAATATAGGAATATATTTCAATGCAACATACATTACAAGATACCACTTTATTCTTTTGACTAGAAAGTGAAATTTTCATTTCAGATTATGTTGATAAACCCGGCAACAGTAAATGCCATGCTGAAATGCAAAGCCAATGGAAACTGTAGAAGAGATGTTGAAGCACTCAATATGCAGTTATTCTGGCATATAGCAAAACAAATATGTGCTGAGTGTTTTAAGTACAACTCAGTGAAGTTTATCAGATACAAATTAACATATTTATAAAGTATATAAATTGTAGCACTGTATGGGAAAATACAGCTGTAAAGTGCGTTTCAGAAGTTTTTCTAAAAGTCTACTTTTCTTGGAAAATCCAGAAGTTGAGTATTTAATGACAAATAAACAAAACAGGAGCTTTATGAATTAAAATGCTTATTTACCTCTAAGAATTTGGTAAGGTATTGAATTTTACTAATAAATAAAAAAAAAAAAAAATAAAAAAAAAAAAAAAAAAAAAAATTTTAATATTAAAAAAAATTAAATAAAATAAAAAAAAAAAAAAAAAAAAAAAAAATTTAAAATTAAATAAAAATAATGAGTAAACAGATAATTAACATATTAACATCTGAAAAGCATATCTAGTTGATGCTTAGACAAGAATTCAGAGGAACTCAAATTCACTTACAGTAGTTAGATTTTAGAATAAATGAAAGTTGCTTAGTGAAATTGGGAATGGATTACTCTGGTACTGGCAGGTGAAACTGGTCATCTACAGATGGGGATTTTTCAAGAAGCCTAAATCAACACACTTCTTATCACTTAATCATCTATTAATTATCAAATCTTCAGTCACATTCATTTCACAAACAATTTTCCTCTTCATATGATGCCTTGTGAGTCACACAAATCACAGATATATATGTACCTTTTCCTTTTGTACTTAAAGGCATCATTTTTTCATATACATGAATCACATATATGAATCTTTTCATATACATATTAAAAGTTATGTTGTTTGCTATAGCAGGACATAAAAAGTTTTGGATTTTTTTAAACAAGAGGTAGGAGCATCATTTGCTATGCATTTGCATCACAAAACATATTTCCATTAAAAGAATAGTATTGGTAGACAAATAAAATAGTACAAACTGATTGTAATTGAAAAGATATAAGGTTGTAAGCCATAAAAGTGATTGAATTTTCATACATTTAAATGTAATTTCATTGATATACTGGGGCATAACCAGGTTTTGTTAGCAGGGGAGCTGCAGGGGTGGCTTCTGTGAGAAGGTGCCAGAAGCTTCCTCCATGTCCAACAGAGCCAATGTCATTCAGCTCCAAGAAGGATCAGCCACTGGCCAAGGCTGAGCCCATCATTAGCAGTGGTAGTGCCTCTGGGGATAAGGTGGTTAAGAGGGGTGGACAAAAACTGCTTCACAATGGCAACAGAAGAGAGGAGTATGTGAGAGCAACAGTTCTGTAGATACAAGGGTCAGTGAAGGGGAGAAGGTGCTCCAGGTGTCAGAGCTGAGATTCCCCTGTGGCCCATGGTGCAGCAGCTGTGTCCCTGCAGCCCAGGGAGGGCTACAGTGGAGCATAGATCCACCTGCAGCCAATGGAGGGTCCCACATGGGAGTTGCTGAATGTCCAAAATGGCTGGGAACCCCTGCTGGAGCAAGCTTGCTGACAGGAGTTGTGTGACCCCCTGTCCTCCTGTGGGGGATCCATGCTGGAGCAGCCTGTTCCTGACCAACTGTATCCCCTGAAACAGACTTATGCTGGAGCAGTTCATGAAGAACTGTAGCTCATGGTGGGGGCTCACATTGGAGAAGTCATAAGAGAGACCCCATGCTGGAGCAATTAACTCATGAAATGTGAAAATGGAGGCAAAGATAGAAATTTCAAATTTCATGTTGTGTGTAGACAAAAATAAAAAGGTTTCAAGTATGATTGTGGAAAAATACGCTAATTTTCAAAAATAGGCTTCTATACATAATGATATAGCTCATGCGTAGTCCAGTTTAAACTTAATCAGTGATCTGAATTACTCAGCACAATTTTAAGTGAAGTCATAATTTACTCCAGTCTCTGGGATACTTGCAGAGCTCACAGCTACCTTTCTCTGCATTTTCATGCCTTGACATTTCACTTGTTTTCCCAGACATTTTCTTCTCATTGTCTCTCTGTCTAGGTTGTTTTTTGAACTACTGGTTATTCCACAGACTGAGTTGGCTGACAGGCAAGTCCAACCCATTATTTTAAATTAAGCTTTGTTCAAATTTGACCTTAACATCACCACTTCAGCACATGATCTTTGAAGAACAGTATCTTTTCAGGTTTCAAGTAGTCTGACCCTCAGCCAATAATGTCAATATATTTGACTAAGTATATTAAAATTTTTTTAAACAGAATTGGCATGCATGCTTTTTGACATATAAGGTGCATTTGTAATATGATTTAAAATGACCGAGTTATAAAGTTGTTGGAAATTAAGGTTAATAATGAAATCATGGAAAGACACTTGAACACAGCAATAGTACATAATGACTTCTTGATATATAAAAGAAAATTCATATTCTCTTTTAAAATTTGTAATGATTTTTCATTACGCTTTCTCAGTATCCCTGAAGTACAACTTCATACCCTTGAAGTATCATCTAATAGAGGCTTATTCCTATCACTATTTGTCATCATTTAGAAGGTGTCTCAGGAAAGAACATATTAAAACATCTTCACTTCCTCTCACTAGTTCAAACCTTTACAGAAACTCAATTTTACAGAAATTGTATTTCAAAAAATTTATATCTGCAGTGTTACAGCAAACAAGTACTTTACCTCAGCAGGTAGCAAATCCGAATGACTCATATTTACTTACACAAAGGTTTCACTTCAAAGATAAAAGGACGAGAAGTGTTCTTTTATTTTCTTAACTCCCTTTCAAGGACCTTAAAAAAACCTTTCTTTTTTCCCGTTTTAAAAAATAGTATCTTTAAATGGTACAGCAGAAAAGTACTAACATAAACATGTTCCCTGAAGAGATATCAGTACACGTAAATTAATTCTGTATTAAATACATACAAAGGAACTGCTTGTTAACTCTGAGAAACTGCATGAAAATGGTGGGTTTTGTGCTAGTTGTAAGAAGCAGATCCATTATGGAAATAGCATCAGAAACAATTCAGAAAGCTTCACAAGAGGCTCTGAGCTCATGTGTTTACATTCATATTCTAAATAATTCAGGTAAAAAGCTCTTTAAAGTTAAGAAGACAGAAGGATCACAGACAGAAATAAATCATGGATTTTCTTCCAGACTGGTTTAGTGGGTAATAGGGAGAAGAAATAGCCAGTCAGTTGAATTGTGAAGTAATTTAGGTTAGAAGGAGAGGGGTTGTCTAATATAAGCCTCCTGCTTAAAGCAGGTTTACCTTCAAAGGTAGCTAAAGGTGCTTAGGACTGTGTCAAGTTGTATTTGAGAAACTCAAAGGATGTCAATTCTGCAATCTCTGGGGAAGCTTTGCTACAGTTTCTGGCTAACAGCCCCTGCCCTTCTGTGGTACATGTCAGTGAAAAGTCTGCTCCACCTTCTCTATTGGACTGGAATTAAAGCCTCTACTGCTTGACTTCTCTTCCCTGAGCTAAACGAACAAAGCCTCTTGTCTCCTCTCAGGTTATGTATTTCATCTGTCTAACTGCCTTGCTGATCTCTAGATGGATTTGCTTTCCTTTATGAACATATTTCTTTCCCTGGGACCCAGAAGGAGACGTATAACTTCAGCTGTGGCCTCCCCTGTGCAGTAACAGCTCCCCTCAGCCAGCTGGCAATGATCTCACTAATACAGCTGTGCTGGCTCTGCCTGCCATGGATGTGATTCCATTCATAACATCTCCTATGGTGCTGTTTTGATTTTCTCACCAAGACAGTGTTAACATACTGGCATGGCTGAGCAGTGCTTTCAGTGTCAAGACCTTTTCTTCTTCCTAGTCTGCCTCCTCAGAGAGGAGGCTGGAGGTGTACACAAAGCTGGGAGAGGACACAGCCAGCACAGCTGACCCCAACAGAGCAAAGAGGTATTTCCTGCCACATTATATTGTGCTCAGAAGTAAAAAATCAGAAGAAGAAGGTAGAAGTGGGGCCAGAGTACTTGTAGTTTTTTTATGGTGTTTGTCTTCCCAACTTATTTGTGCTGAGGCCCTGCTTTCCTGAAAGTAGATAAACATCTGCCTGTGATGGGACATGGTGAACTCATTTCTTATTTTGCCTTGCTTGCACAAAGCAAGCTTTTCTCACTTTTTCCCTTCTGGTTCTCTCCCTCATCCCCTTGCAGAGCAGCCAGTGTGTACAGGTGGGGGAATTTACCAGCTGAGGCGCAGCTACCACAGCAGCCTTGTGTGCGTTTAGCCTTCATCACCACAAGAGTGCAGTCCTGGCTCATGCTAATTGGTTCAACACACGCACCGAGGACCTTTTCTGCAGCCCTCTTCCCAGCATATCAGCCTCAGCACTGATGCTAGGGGTCCTTTATCAGTGGCTGAACTTCCCATTTGTCTTTGTTGAACTTCCAGAGGCTCTATTGTCTCATTTTTACATCTTTATTAGCTACCATGACTAGCAGCACCTCTCTTCAATACCCCAGCTCTTTACCCCAATTTGTGGTCATCCATGAACCTGCTGAGGAAGTCAGATGTGGGTCCCTGAATTACTGGAACAGGCCTCTCAGAGAGGCTGTGACATTTCTACCAAAACTGAAGTTTTTCAGCTCTTTACTGGAAAAGCCCCTCAGCAAACTGATTTAACTTTCAAGTTAAATGTTATTCTGACATAGATCACCTCTTGAGGGGCTCCCACAACCTTAATTATTGGAAGAAACAGAAAATACAGCACAAAACCTACTTTTTCTCAATTTTATGAAGTTGTATCAGTTCTCTAGTTACAGAAGGAATAATTAACTATTTACAAAAACAATAATCCAATTTTGGCAATGTTTTCATTACCTGTCTGGTAGCTTTTTTTTTTCTATAAAATTGATTTCAAAGAGATAAGACTTGTCAAATCCCAGCGAGAAAAAGTGTGTTTTATAACAGGAAGATAGAAGAAGCAAGACTCCATAACCATTTGAGAAAGGCCAGCTATTTCAAATGTTACATGAATTCCATCATATGGCAGTGATGAACACCACACTGTAAAACAAATTCTGCTAGTTACATGATGCTGTCAGGAGGCTTTCATTCTTCAATATCTTCTTAAGATGACCCTAAAGATTAACATGTAGTGGGAATAACTCCCACTGGTATACCAGAAGTTTTTAAGCCTCTCTGTGTATTCTCATCATGAAAAAACCTTTCCAATTCAAAATTTCCTTTACAGTTAAAAATCATACCCAAAGGCATTTGTATAACTTCTTGTTCCTCTTTCACTATTCAGAGATGTTAGAGTTATGGTTTTATTCATGAAGGAAGGGTCCTTATAGCTCAAAGGATATTCTTTGAAATTTTCTCAGTGGCTCAGAGATTGAGACATTCTCAATATCTGAATTAATTGGCGAAATTGCACACTCTCTTATCTTTGCAGTCCTGTTCCAGTGCAATGGAAACCCAGGGCAGTCCAAGCTGAATTATAATTTCATATCTAGCACACCCACACAAACACACAGGATGCCTTAGGAGAAAGTTCAGATAGATAGAAGCAGATAAAATTATTTTCTTCCAGACATCTACATTTTCTGAGAAGAAGCTGTTCATGAAGTTTTCAACTGGGTTTGATTTAATAAAAAATAGACATGTAAAAATTATTAAATGAATCATTCTCTAAAAATATCTCTTTTTCCCTGCTTACTACACAGCTATGTAATTTATCCATGACTATTTCAGAGGAAGGTAGCTCAAGATAAATTAAATTAATACCATCTCTAGCTAAGGAACCCATATTAGGTACTAACAAGATTGTTATTAGAGACTTTCCATGTGCTTCTAGCTTCTGATGTTATCTACAAGGTCTGGTGTTCTTTGGGATATTCCACCAGAATGAAAGCCTTATCTTACTGAGGATGTCTGTACTTTTATCATTACCATTTCAAGGAAATCCAGCAGCAGCTAAAACACCTGTTTCTTCTTGAGAGAATCTGGAATACAAACGATTTTGTTTCTAGTACACTGTAAGAGAAAAAGGATTCCATGGAACTTTATACTTGCATTCACATTGGCTTAAACACATGCTTGCCCAGAATCTGATGAAGGAAAACTGAAAATCTTTTAACTTCTAATGTTAAAAAATCCTTCCCTATTTTATATAATGTAAAAAGACTGAAGCTATTAATAGCTCACACACTTACTAGATTGATGTTAACATGACGCAGTCAAGTACTTGATAACTTCTTTTTTTATCATAGTACTTGAAAGATCAAAGTATCCTTATCCAGCTCAAAACAAAAATTATTTTACACTCATGTTGCCTGAGAATGAAATTTTCAGGAAGGAGTTAATTTATTGTGATTTTCCTCTGAATTGCCTTGGCATGGTTAGTTACCAATGAATTTAGGAGCAAGAGCTCAAACATTCACAGGTTTATGCACAAAACTTTAATTTGTCTTGGCAAGGTTAAGGAAGCCATATATTATTATGATAAAACTCTACTTTTGTTGATTATAGTGCACCAGTTTGGATGCACTGGTTTCTAGTTTTCTTTTTTTACAACTCCCAAGACTAGAGTCTATGGAAAGAAAAGCTTAGGAGTGCAAGATTCAATGCAAAAAAAAAAAAAAAAACAAACCCAAACACAGATACACAAAACGCATCCCCCCTTCCAAGCCTGATCTCCAAAAATCCTGTGTTGCAAATGTTTTGGGAGGTTTTTCCACATCTGTATATAGGAGAGAAGTTTGGTTCAATTTGTGATCTTTGGATGATTTTCTGTTTCCTGTGAGGGCTGAAAAGTCTCTGTTCATGGTCTAAGCAATGGTACAAGATGAGATGTTTGTATGAGAGACACTGTACAGAGAGAACTGGGAGCAGATAGTGGACTGGCTATACCAGAACTTACTTGCACAGAGAATTCCTAGTGCACGATGCCTTCTTTCTGAGCCCTAGTGCAAAGTCTGCAGCATAAATAGTGATAACAGATGTCACCTCTCTGGTAGACCACCATAAGAGCTGATCTTGTACGTAGAACAAATACTCAGTGTACCTGACTTTTTTTCCAGGTCAGTTGGAGCATTCCCTTCTGTTTTCCATTTTTCATCATTAAAAGAAAAAAAAAATCAACATCAGCATAGCTATTGCGCCTAATTTGTTTTGCCTTTTAAACTGAGGAGGTATGTTGGGTCCTTTCTTTATTAGTCCTTTGGAAAAGGAAGATAGAGGCACAGGGAAGGGGGAGAAGTGTCTCTCCTGATGGAAGATTAAAGAAGAGAAAAATGTGCAATTCAAACATTTCTTTCCATATAGGATGTATTTTCTGGCTAATGTAATGGAAAATATTGTTACTATATTAGCCTATTTATTGGATATATTTCTTCATTCATATTTCCATGAAATTTGTGTACTTACATGCATTATCTATAATGAACTGTCAGATTATCAGATCCTCTCTAGGAAATGGTTTGATGTAGAATGCACCAAATGATTAATTCACATTGATGATGTTTATCCTTTATGCCCAGTACTCCTCCTCCATTTTTATGTGTATTATTGAATTAGTGCATAACATTTGTGCAGTCTTTAACATGCTCACTATTAAAAAATCAATGAACTTTAATAAAATTGATTTTTTAAAATATGGCATACAGGGTATTCTGTAAGAAATTATACCTTGTCTTTAGATTTTTTTAAAACTTTTTTCACACTGTTCGGCTAGGTGTAATGTTTGGAATTTTGTTTTAAACAAATACATGTTTTAGTTAATGAGGAAAGCTGAGAAATCACCTCTCTTGATCTCCTCACCATCTGCTAGATGCTGCAATCCAGGAAGTGGTTTCTGGCTCAGGATGTCCATTTCAGAAGTATGAAAGCAAATGAAGCATATGCTGAAGTATGTCCCACAGACTCAAGTGCAGCTTGCAATGTACTCTGGTCCCAGTGCCTTCCCAGCAGAGAGATATTCCCATCTGCTTGCAGGGGTAAAGACCCCAGCTCATGCTGCTCTTTGGGATAATTCCAGCTACCGGACTTTTTATTCAACCCTGTTGAACTTTTGTGAATCTTGCTGACCCAGCTTTTCACACCTGTCAAAATCTGTCTTTATGGGTGCTTTTCCTTCTAACTAAATCACTTCACTTAGTTTAACGCCATGCACAAACTTGGTGATGATGCATTCAGTCCTATCATTCATATAGTCTAGAAAAATATTGAATAATATTGAGCCCTAAACAAATTCAGTCATGAGTGGGTGCCAGTTCAATTTTATCTACCCTCCTTGTGCTTAACAGTAAAGGCTCCAATATTGGTCTATCTGTGCAGTCCATTTCTTCACCAAATTGTCAGAAGGGATATTGTGGAAGGCTGTGCCAAAGTGATTTACTAAAGTTAAAGAAGTAAATTCACAGCTCTCTTATAATCCAGTGAACAAACTGTTTCATCATTGAAAGCAATCAGGTTGGTTAAACCAAATTTACCTTTGTTAAATCTGTGTTGGCTTTTGCCAACAAATCTGCCACATAATAATGTAAACCCACACTGCTCAGTAGTCAGCCTGTCTACAAACAGCAGTGATGCTTCCAGCAGGGTGAAAGGCTGTGGTTCTCAGCCTCCGTGAACAACAAATATAATTAAAGTGATAGTGGTGGCCTCAAGGAGTCTTTCAAAACACCATATAATCATATATATAATATGACTTTTTAAAATCTAAATTACAGTTTTTCACTTTCACTGAAGTGGATGGGGAAATAATTTAGCTTTATTCTGTACCTCAATTTCTCTCATACCTCTGAGAATTTTATTTGGGTTCTTGAAAAGTTTCTTCTCTTGTAATATTAACCCTCAATTTCTGAGGCAGGAATTAAGGCTCTAGCATTACTTTACAAATATTGCTGTTGAATACTATGATCACAATTTAGTATTAATTAAATGGTAAAAGTTACTATAAACTTAAAAAAACCCCAAAGACAGTAAAGAGGATTCACTTAGTTAAAAAGTAGGTAATAAAGCAACATCATGGCATGTTTTGCATATCATTTTAAGACATAACTATATTTTAGACCATTGCTATATCACTCCCTGTCCAGGCCAGCATGTTCTTTGGGAATTAATCTCTTTGTTCAGATGCGTATGTCCTTATATCTTTAATTGTGTTCAAATATAATTATGTGCAAATTGAGGTAACTTAATATATAAGGGTCAGACTCTTGATCCTACAGTCCCTGTGTGCCAGGCAACCAACTCTTTAATTTACATTCCATATTTTCAAATAGCAGTTGAATTCTGTGAATATTAATATAATTCATGAGTGATGGACTACTAAACATGGTGGCAATTATACACTGTGATTAAGTAATCATTGAAATTCAGCTAAAAGAACAAAATTCCCTAACAGCATAAAATACATTTTGATTAATATCCTTAGCATTATGAATACATAAACTGTCCTTTCAAAAATGAGTGTATCACCCAATTGTAAGGAAATACTGGAGGAGTATGTTATTTTAGCTTTTTCATCATGGATAGTTAACAGCTTGATCCACCTGTTAACATGCAGGACACCATAAAGCAGATGTGAAATAAATTGATTTTCAAGTCATCTTAATGAGAATAGGTACCAAAATATACAACTAAAACCAGAAATATTTGGAGGAATTTCATGGTTTTCTTCATTGCATTTCTATTTATTTCTATTTTGCACAGAGCATGCACCTCTATTCTAATTTTTTGTGATATGTTTGTTTAGTTTATAAGCTATATTTATTAAAAACTTTATGTGCAATTGATATATATTTAGATATAAATATGAGGAACAATCACTTGAATGACATTAAAGCTTTTTTTTTGTCAGACTCTTCTGGCTGCCATTTAGACAAAAAGAACATCTATCAGTAAAACTGGGTGAAGGGACGGATCATTTAGAGGGAATCAGAATGGATATTTTGAGGCAAAAAGACTACAGAAATAGAAATAGTTCTATCTGCAAGATGCAAACTATGTAAGATTTAACTGATTTCAAATATTATAAGGTCAGTTATCTTTCCTGTTAATACATAGAAATTTTGACCTGCATCTAGTCAGTGTAGTCACCCACCAAGCATGCTACCTTCCCCTACTGCAGAGAAACCTTAACACAACATTGTCTGGCTCATAGTCTTAACATTTTAAATAAAAATATTTTGCACTCTATTTTTACTATTACTTTCCTCTCATGTCATTTCCTCCTCTTGAGGAAAGTTATTGTTTTGGCTGCCTAGGTCTAGTACTTTTCCCAGTTGAATGTGTTTTCAGGTTAGCATGCTTTAGCCTGCTCTCCTCTATCTGCAGTACAGTTCTATCCATTCTCCTGCTCAGCACTCTGTGGTTTTTTGAGGCAACTTAACACCGCTTCAGACAGATCCATACCCCAGGCTTCACGTGTATTATTCACATTCTTGTTGCTTTCCTCAGACCTCTCCCTTGTTCTGCACTGTTTGTCCAGCCAATTGCTCACCCACATTTTGACAACACACAGTTCCCATTTGCTTCCATCATTTTGTTGGGGCTAGCATTTCAATTTTAACACTCAATCGTTTCAGCAAAACAGCCTAATTTGTTGAGAAAGTTTGACTTCAGATGACTGTGAGATGTAGCTGTGAGACTCAGAAGATGCGACATGTATCTCACAAAACATGAACATTATAATTTAGCATTGAAATACAATCAGAGATAGTAAGTTATGAAAGAAATAAAATGAAGTGCCATGGCAACACCACTTTTTTGTTGCTGTTGTTTGCTTGTTTGTTTGCTTTAATTTTGGTAATATAGCATTTTTCTTCCAAAACAATCTTTTCTATTAGAACATTCCTCTTCTTTTTCTTCTCAGGAAAATACAGATGAACTGAACCCAGTTTGACAGCCAAGACATTAAACACTCTGATATTTTTCCAGTGATTCTAAAGCTAGCACTTCATAAAGTATTCTCTTTTTCAAAGCTACATTCATCTTGAAAAATACATTATTCACTGTAAATAACCAGTAAAATCCATAATGTTTCACCAGAATCAAGATTTCAACTTGTCTTTCTGAGGCCTTTCTAATAACATGCCACTTGGTAGCTATACCTAATTGTTGAACAGTTACTGTATTTTTCTAAAATAAGTATTTCAATAAAAGCAGTTAGTTACAATACAAAAAAATCCCAGGACTTGGAAGCATGACTCTGTTATTTGGTCTTCTCTCAGCAAGAAATTCCCTTCTAATATTACTAGGGATTGTTGGGTTTTTTTTTGGGAGGGGAGGGGGACAGGAAGTAGGAAGTAAGCACATATTGCAGAGTAGTTATGATCTGCATTATTTCCTATGGACTATTCTTTTTGCGTAATTCTTTAGAAAAGCAGACTTTTAAATAGGTTTCTAGTGTCTTAGAGTATGGAAGTGAAAAGCTGTTCAGACCTTTTAACATTTGTGATACTAATTTGAAAATCTCCTAAATCTCATAGTTTTGTAGATATAAAGAATAAAAACTCTAAACATCAGTAGAAATCTAAAACTCACTGTTATTCTTTCTGCTACTTGATTCCTACCTTAAAAGTAGGAATCTCACATGCATTTTACTGAGTAATCAGGTTTGGTTGGTAATGACTGTTCTTAGGGTGATCTGAAATACATTAATTCTTTTGTAGAAAATGAATAATTAGAAGACATTTAGTGCAACTAATTATTTTTCAGAATTTCATTAAGTAGAATAAATAATTATTTAATTCATCACATGCACAGCTAGCAAATGAAATTATCTGATCAATACAGTTTCATAAATGATAGTGGCATAATAGACATTGGCACATTTTGCTGATATTCCTTGACATGTTCTCAAAACCATCTGCCTTTATAAAAGGCAGCAAGATAACTGGTGTATTCAGCTTAGTACAAGTAATGATAACCTATCTTTTATAACAGATATAAATCTTCCTGAGATGTATGATTTTTCTATTTTTTTCTCTAAATTCTAATAAAACTTTCAATGAAATATTGCCTCATTATTTCTTGAAAGTCTTGACTATTAATTTCTCATTCTAAAGCCAGATGATATTTCATATGCTAGAATGTATGCAAAAATCTATTATTTTTAACTTGTTAAGAAGTTCTGTCCTTGTTATAAATTTGTCGATAATTAAAATTAGAAAATGGAGACTAAGAAATGATACTTTAAGCATTTAAACAGTTTATTATATTTATCCTAATGCCTTTAAAAATAAACTCTGTGAATTTAAGTCTATGTAATAAACTTAATAAACTTTTTGCATGCTAAATCTCATTAAATTCAGTGAGTAATTTCAAATTCAAAAAAGTCACAGGTCTAAAAGTTCTATTTCTATCTACTCCATGGATGGTAAAGTTGTATTCTGATGCTTCTAATGACTGAAAAGCTCTGTTATTAGCTCTCCTTTTCTATCACAGTGGAGAATTCCCAATAGATTTTTGTCTTAAGGTGGCTAAAATTGAATATGTTACCTTAAATGTAGATAAATTGAATCTATGACAAAGAAATCACAATATCTAATATGCAATTACCACTGTCAGTCCTTCAGCTCTCAGTGATAACTTATCTGTCCCAAGCGAAAAAGGGGAAAGGGAAAACTATTCCTAAAATACACCTTTTCAACATATGTTATTGAAGAAACCCCAAAAAACAAACAAAAAAAACCCCCAAAAACTACTAACTGAGAGATATGAGGGAGGAAAAGAAAACTTGGATAAGTAACAGCCTATGTTACACAAATGTGATTTGCATTATCAACCGTTACTATTTACAGCACACATTTGCATCATATTGCTGATCTCGTCCTCCTCTGGATCCTTGTGGATGAAAATCTGTACAAGAGAGTGCATTCAGAGCCCAGAAGTCCAACCATAAAAAAAGCCCATAAACCCTGTAACAGACCCCAAAAGCTGATTCAAAATAGGAATGGACAGTAGGCCAAGGAAGGGTATTCTGCCCTCTACTCTTCCCTCTTGAGGCTCACACTTACATTAATGCATCCAAGTCTGGGGTGCTCAAGACAAGAAAGACTTGTGGATCCAGAGAAGAGCCATGAAAATGACCAGAGCACCTCTCCTATGAAGACAGGCTGAAACTGTCGGAGGTTGTTCAGACTGGAGAAGAGAAGGCTCTGGGGACACATCACTGTGACCTTCCAGTCCCTTAAAGGGGCTTATTAAAAGGAGGGAAAGGGATTTTTTATACAGAAAAATAGTGACAGGACAAGGGGCAATGGTTCTAAGGTGAAACAGGAAGGTTTAGATTAGACATTGGGAAGAAATTCTCTGCTGCAAGAATGGTAAAGAACTGGAAGAGTTTATTCGGAGAGGTTGTGGTATGTCTCATCCCTGGGAGCGTTCTGTTCCAGACTTGATAAGGAGTCGAGCAAGCTGGTCTAATGAGAGGTGTCCCTGCCTGTGGCAGTGGTGTTTTGAACTAGATGATCTTTAAGATCCCTTCCAACCCAAACTGTGCTGCATTAAAACAATGCTAAAACAATAAGTTTATGGTGCTGTGTTCAGTTTACTCAGTTACATTAGAATAAGTGGAGAAAAAAGGCTCAAGAAAAAGGGAAGTCTAACTAGTGACACTAAACTCCCAGTGTTCAGTTCATAGCTATGGCTATATACATTTACCACAGCAGTGGATAAAGGTAATCCTCTTTGCTCTTTGAAGAATACTTAGAATTCTTTTATTACAGCAAAAGTCCACAGGAATGAAATGAGTATTCAATCTCATAAAGTGGAGAAACTTCAAGAGAGAGATGCTCTCTCTCTTGTAGTAGAGTATGTGGGTGGCCATGGGTGGCAAATTAGGTATGAGTTTGCAGTGTAATATAACAGAAAAGTGCAATTCAACAAAGGTAACAAGTCATGGAGGATGAAGGCAGTTGTCATTCTATACAGCTCATGTGGTATACAATCACCCAAACATGCCATTCTACTGCATGTAACTTGACATCAGAGAAGTTGTTGATATACAGCTTGAGAAGATAATTTGTGTTGAAGGACTGTATATTTGAAGTAAAAAAGTGAAAAAAGAAAAAAAGATTAGAAAGATGTAGGTGGGCGGACAAGAGGATTACTCACTGATAATTTCCTATATATACCTGAAGAAAGAAAATGGTGGGATTAACTATTTGTTTTGCTACTGGAATGCTACTGCAGCTTTGCAATAGCAGAGCTAAATTTATCTCAAAGCCTACCAGAATATGCAACAAATCTGTTTCACTAAAATGTTGATATATTAATGCCTTTAATTATCTTTAGACTATAATTGTATCTTATTTTATGAAATGAAAACAAGGAGGAAAAACACAGCAATGTGATTAGTTAATGCCGGTGGGCAGCTGAACCCAACACAGCTGCTCACTCAGTGCCCCACAGTGGGATGAGAGAGAGAATTGGAAGAGCAAAAGTAAGAAAAACTCATGGGTTTGGAAAAAGACAGTTTAATAGGGAAAGAAAAGCTGTGCATGCTAGCAAAGAAAACCAAGGAATTTATTCACTGCTTCACACTAGCAGTCAGTTGCTCAGCCATGTCTAGGAAAGCAGAGCCCCATCATGCCCAAAAGTGACTTGGGAAGACAAATGTCCCTTACATCCTTCTTCCCTCATTTTTATATGCTGAGAATGATGTCATATGGTATGGGATGTCCCTGTTGTTACTTGGGCTCAGCAGTCCAGCTACAGCCTCTCCCAGCTCCTTGTGCACCCCCAGCCTACTTGCCAGCAGGGCAGTGAGAGAAACAGAAAAGTCCTTGCTGTGCAAACACTATTTAGCAAGAAACATTAGTATGATATCAATATTTATTTTGTCACAAATCCAAAACACTGTATTATATGAGGTGCTATGAGGAACATTAACTCCATTCCAGCCAAAACCAATAGAAATTTTTTTAAAAAGTAAAGGTTTGTTTTGGATGACAAGGAAGTTAATTTCATGAAAAGGAAGCTAAATGAACTTGCTTGAAAAAAAGAAATTTGAATTTGACCCAGAAATTCAACTAAAGTTTAACTAAATCCCAGTTAGCAAAGCTGAATAATTCTCTTGGAATTACGTGCAATCTGTACTATGCTCTATTGCTCTCCTGGTTGATGCACAGACTCCCCATCCAGCTGTCAAAGCATGCTTTCCATTCTCTGAAAGTCCAGCTGACACAGTTGGCACAGTCTGAGTTACAAGCTTAAGGAAGAAAGCTGCTGAATCCTCTCAGGGAGTACTTGCAGATTGGTTTTGGGCTGGATTCCTGTGTAGTAAGTAGAAAGAGTAACCAGATATTCAGTTTCCTGTCTAACCACAGTTTATGCAAAATAGACTGGAGAGAATAACCATGCCTAGTTATGAAGGCAGACTAGAACTTCATACAGGTCTTCTGCACTGCTAACCACAATGGATTATTATTTCATTGTGTGACAGTGCTCATCAGTAATAAATTTGTCATTCTGTTGGTCTGCAAGGATATCCTTTTTCTACAAGGATAAGTGTCTTTTCCCAGCCCTTTTATAAATATCAATATCAATTCATAAACAGTAAAGAAGTAAAACATATCTAGCAGGGCTGCACTAACATGTAGAAGTAAAATAAATGGTACTAAAAGAAGGCATAGAAATGATAGTGATAACACATTCCTACAAAGTACAGCATGGTTTAACCACATTCAGGCAAATAAAAATATCTTTCTCATTCAACTAAAAAAAAGAGGAAGACAAAAGAAAATTATTACTGTATTTTTCTAAAATAAGTATTTCAATAAAATACAGGGTAAATAAGTAAATTTATGTGGAATTTAGTTAAAGAAACCATTTATAAAGTTTCTTGATGAGAAAAATTCATCACATATAGAAATGATTAAAAGTCAGTGAACTTTCTATTGAAATATTTCCCTGAGAAATTGCATACAAACCTTTTCCATCAATCTATAATTTTGGTTGTTTAATCAGATAAATTTCCACAAGAAATTTTGATTACTTACATGAACAGTCATAAATATATATTAATAATAGGCATCTAGAGAGATATTATGTATATTTTAAGTAGTATTATTATGAGTTTTTGTTTATCCAAATGTGGTTTTATCATTGATATGTAAATTGAATTTCTAGGTATCATAAGAAATCTGCAAAGATAAAACTACACATGGAACCAAGAAAGTTTATAATGAACTTATTTAACAAAAAAATGTCAGTAAGATGCAGTCAATGGCTCAATGTCCAAGTTGAGATCAGTGACAAACGGCATTTCTCAGGGGTCAATATTTGGACCAGCATTGTTTAACATCTTTGTTGGCACTAAGACAATGGAATTTAGTGCACCCTCGGGCAACTTTGCTGACTACACCAATCTGTGTGGTGCAGTTGAGATGCTGCAGGGTAGGGATGAGGTCCAGAGGGACTTTGACAGGTTTGAGAAGTAGTTATAAAATGCAAGATTCCATGCCTGGGACAGGACAATCCCAAACACAAATACAAGCTGGACAAAAGTTCGGCAGAGGTTTGGCAAGGTTTGCAAGAACAGGACAGAAAGGAGAGAAAAGGACTTTGGGGTACGAGGGTGTGTCATGAGAGGACAAGATGGGGATGGATTCTAGTACTTAAAGGAGGGTTTATGAAAGAGGGATTTTTTTCTATGGGTAGATAGTGACAAAGATAAGGGGCAATGGTTTCAAACTGAAAGAGGGCAGATTTAATTTGGATATTAGGGAGAAATTCTTTACTGAAGGGTGGTGAGGCACTGGAGGAGGTTTTCCAGAGAAGTTGTGAATATCTCATCCCTGGAAGTGTTCAAGGCCAGGTTGGGTTAAAAAATCTGGTCCAGTGGAAGATGTCTCTGCAGGAGTGCTGGAACTAGAGGATCTTTAAGGTCTCTTCCAATCCAAAAATTCTATGATTCTGTGCAGATAGTAGGTTTATAAAAATATCTGCACCAAAGTAAAAACATACCCAGTCACAAGGTGCATAGATGAACAGGTTGTCTCAAGTGTACAGGCCATAAGTAAGAAAAGACATACCAAAGAGTAGTTGACATAATATTCTAGAATTTGAGTAAATGAAAATATTTTGTTGAAGAATCAATGAACCTTGGAAAGGGATCCTGCCTTAGCCACGTAGATCAACATTAAATTTGATCTTAACTAGGATCATGGGTAAAAATGTCCCTACATTTGATACATAATGCTGTAGTAAACTCCACTGAGTTGTGCAGGTGTTCCTTTCTTAAGAAACAGTTATGCAAAATTGATCATTGGTGACACTTTGTGTTATTGCTAATTACATCAGCTTTGCTTTATTGTTTTTAAAGTGAACGGTGAATTTGGTCTCAGAACTTTCTAGTTCTGTTTGGACTGAGTACTTGATTTGAGGACTGCCTATGGAGGTTGGATGCAACAACAGATTAATAGTGTGGGCAGCCTAGACTACTCCAGACAAGGTGGCTGGAGTATTAATGCTATTAATTAATTTAAAATTTTATTTTTAATTGCTGAAATCATAACATATGCAGAGAGGTGCCATTTGTCTCAAACAGCGTGCTTCAATTTGGGCAGCAGCTTCACTATTTTCAGTCCTGAGTTATCCTCTAAAAAGGACTGCCAATTATGTTGAACATAATAAAATTTTGTGGTAGCTTTTGTGAGGTTTCATTTTATTGATCTTTTTAATTGTGCCTTATTACAGCTAATTTTCACTGTTTGTACCGACTGCAATTCTGCCCTTATCATCCAGCTACATATATCATCCTTCCTGTTATTTTTTTGATGATTCACATTTAGTTATAATATATACACATTTTCCACTTGTCTTTTTTAGGTCCAGACAGCGGATTAAAGCATGGCATTGCACTTTATTAAAATACAGGAACTTTTTAAAGAATCTTAAAGGTATAATGAAAAAATATGGAAGAAAATTATGCAAATTTTAAAAAACCCTAAAAAATTCATTTGTAAAGATGAAAAATGTAATCAGAACGATGCTAAGGAGAACTCTGTCCACTTTTACTGCAGCATCTTAAGTCACAGAGTAAATTGCATCAGCTGGTATTCATCTCATCTATCTTCTGCTGGCTAAAACTTAGTTTTCTGAATGCAAGGTCTCCCAGTTTAAACTCTGATACAAAAGACTGGTACCTCTGGCAAAATGTTAATCTCATCTGTATTAATGTTTTCTATGCAACCACAAAATAGGGAAATTAAACCATGGTATATCCAACTATTTCCTATTTTGTTTGCAACAATGAGGATTGCCCTTCAAAGAAAGAAAGAAAGAAAGAAACAAACCAAAACCCATTGAACTCCCTGAATCATATTAACACTGAAAATGAAAACATCATAAGGAAAGCATGTCATATGAGTGCTCCTAATATAAATCAGGCATCATGACACTATTGTAATACAAATAGAACAATACTTTCTGTCATGTGTTTCATCCAATATTCTATATGAATAAATGGAATAAATTCTATATGAATAAATCGAAACATTTATCAATTTAAATAACATACAACAAACATGATGAGTAGCACAGGAGTAATGCAGAAATGTTTTTGAAACCTAAGAAGGAAGGTTGTCATGGAAACAGCTGGGTTAGAAATCTTTTTGTTGCTACAATTTTATCAGCTGCTGATGCTTATTTTTTGTGTTATTTTAATATATTAATCTTCCTGAAGTCATCAATTATTTTAATTTTTTCAGAATAAGGTGTTAGGTTAAGAACTTTTCAGATGTAAGGAAAAGACTAATGGCATATTCATGTGCACTGAAACACACAAAAATGAAAATTTTCAGTTTGCTCCTACTCTCATCTATCTGAAAGACTAAAAGGAAAGGTGACTAAAAGAGTGAGTCATTCCCTCCATAAAAGACTATCATGACAACCTACACAATATTTTGCTTTAAGTGAGCTAAAGGAAGAAGTAAACCTGTAAAAACAATTTCACCAAATTTGAAAACCTTAAAATATTTATCCTACATGAATAAACAGGTGGACTGAAAAGTTCAACTAACAGAACTCATCTATAAAAGTAATTTAAAAATAAAAGAAGTTTAAAATAAGTAAAATAAATAAGTAGCACATAAACCAGAAAAACAATACATGTACTCAGTGACAAAAAATAAAAATTCTTGCTAACTAGCCTGTCTGCAAGAAACAGAAATTTAATTAGTCTTTATGAGCATACCTGCAACAAATACAAGATTCTAAATATTTGTTTTCACAGAGAAAAAACAGATGAAATCCCAATGGAAGCAGAATGGAAAGGGTAACAAGTGGTACATCATAAAGTAACCTGAAGATGCAATATAAAAAAATTTGAAAGCAAACCCAAAGAATTGATAGTGTTTCAATGAGCAGTATAAATAGACAAAATGAAAAAAACCATCAGGGACTAATAAAAACAATCTGAAGACTGAGCAACATAAAAGAAGAAGAATGTACAAACAAACTTCAAGGCAATAAAATATACAGGGAATGAATCCATGGGTTTGAAAATTTACATAATTTCTTGGAACGAGAGCTGATCTAAGAGTCTCCATGGATACTTTTTTCCCTGCTAAACATGCTGGTTCACTGATAGGGTAAAAGTTTTCTGGATACATTAATCTTAACAGAGGCTGGAACACAGTGCAGGTCCTTTAGGACTTTCTCATCAGTTATCTTCCCTTCAATTTTTTGATAGATTGTGTGGAGAATTACACTCACTCTATATTGAGCCAACACCATATTAGCTCCAACATCACATATTAAAGCAAGTATCAAATAGTAGCTGCATATATATAATCACTTACATTTCCTTGGCCATTGCCTCCATCACTGAAGATGGTATTAGGTTACACTTTTATTACACTGAATTCAGAATACCTATTAATCAATACTGATCAGTCCTTGTGTTTCTAATGATAAATATCACATGGGGACCGCAAGTGATGCCAAGAGACAGTGCCTACCATTTTCCTCAGCATGTTTGGTACTGATTGGAGGTTTTCTCTGCTCCAAGGAAAGAGGCTGGAGTTTCTTCAAATAAAATTGATTAAAAACATCTGATGATACTATTTAACAACACAAGATGCTTTGCTGGGTTGAAACACAGGTTTCAGACTCCTTGGAATATCTTGATTTTCCAGACAGAGCTGCTATAAGTGCAGCACTTGGCTCTATCACAGTACTGAGCAGAAGGTTTATTTAGGGTCCTTCCATCCTGCTAATAGGACTTATTGTTACAGTGCTTTCCCCATATGTCAAGAATCTCATAGAAATTTTCTTATGTTATTTGTATCAATGAATAAATGAATTTAAATATTTTACAACTTTCTTCCTATAAACTTTATCCTTTGTTGCATGAGAGACTAGAGGACGCTAAAATAATGAAGGTTCCTATTTTTACTTTTCTTTTCTTAAATCTGCTGATTCACAGCATTGATGCTTGTGGGTGTGTAGTGGATTCACCCTGGATGGCTTCCAGACCTCTACCCAGCTATCTGCCTTCTTACTGCCTCTTGTCAGCAGGATGGGGAGAGAAAATTAGATGAAATATCTCATTGGTTGAGATAAAGACAGGGAAATCACCTGCTAGAGAGAATTACGGGAAAAATAAACTCAACTTGGAGAAAATGAATCTAATTTATTGCAAATTAAGCCTAGAGTAGGATAGTGAGGAACAAAGCAAAAGCTAAAACATACTACACTTGACCTGACCTACCTAAAGTTCAGAAATAATGCCTGTAAAATCTCCTGTACAAGCTCATCAGTATATAGCAGTAACCCATCACCCAAGCTATATTATTATACAATTACTTTCCTGAAAAAGAGTTTCAGAAGATGTTCACCTGAAAGCCATGCATGTCTTTTACTAAGAGAGAAAAGGACTTAGGTAATGATTTCATGCAATATCTAAAGATATTGTCTGATTCTATTTGATCTATCTGTATATTACTCCCTCTTATCTTGAGGTGCAAAAATAAAGATCATGTTCTGTCACAAAAATCTGCAAAAGTAGACCCTGAAGAGTTCATTACTGAAAGTAACCTATACATTTTGATGCATGGGCTTCCTATGTTGTGTTAATGAAATTAGAATATTATACAGGGAAATGAGAAAAACTAAACCAAAAGGAAAAAAACCAAACTGACCAAACAAACAAACAAACAAAAACCCTAACAATCCTCCCCCCCCAAAAAACCCCAAAACCAAAAACCTCAACATCAACCCAAATTGCTTACAAGGACATTATTTTATCTAGTTATCTACTTTTAAAATTTGACTTTAGTTATTTCAGGTTTCCAGCAAAGCTGAGATACATTTATGTGAATTAATGATCTGTATGATTAAATGACCTCATTTCATCCTATTTAGTGACAATATCTTATCAACAGCAGGATGGACTACTGGAATAATTTCTAAGAAAGGTCCTAGCTGTATTACAGAGAATTTTAATGGATTATTTTTAAAGCTGCTGGAAGGGGATTTGTCATATAAAAATAACAGTTTGAGTATTAAAATTGACCACATATGAAGAAATTGAACTACTTGAAAGTAATTAATAAAGCATAAGATATATTTTCATAAAATGAGCTCATACTATTAAATGCATATATTTTAGATTTGTTAAATATATAAAGTTCTGATTTATTGACAAGGAAAAACAATTGTGCTTCTCAAGGATGAATGAACTCTATATGTAAGTTTGAAAACTTAAACTAAAAAATTGCAAATTTTGGGTCATTTTAATGGACTGTGTAGGCTACAGAAGCATTTGGGGTCGATCTGGGTAACTCTCTAGAAGAAAAAACTGTCTTGGAAAGTTAATACAGACATAAATATGTTTGATTATTGCCTTAATATAGCACAGGTCAATTTTCACATTCTGTATGCTTTTCCCACTTTAAGCTCTTTAAATAAAATAAAACTGGAGGACCACAAGTCTCAATCAAAAGCAGTTTCATCAGATTATTAGTCTTCTCTGACAATTTAATTTCCTTAACTCCCCCCAATGGCAATATGCTAGTTGCTGTGCATTTCTTAATCACTCTACTTTATAAAGACACAGGATCTGAAAGATCCTACTTATTATCAGAAGCAGCCTAAGTATTACCATAACATTCTTGTTGAGTTAATGAACCTTGTTTATTAATCAGGCTAATCTGCTTAATTTCTTCAGATACAATAAATTATCTACAACACACAGTACTGTTAAGAATTCAACCTTACATTTTTCATGCATCATGTGTATGATGTGAGAACATCATCCATGCTCTGACTGGGCCAGGTATGCATTTTCCAGATGCAACACTGCATACCATGGGTAACCAGATGACCTTTTGGAAAAATATATCTCTTTATAATAAAAAGTGATAGTTTTACATTCACTTTGCATAGAAATTCTATAAGATAAAAGATAAAAAAATCTCTATTTCCTTTCAAAACATATGTGTTTACTCTATGTTTACTATTATACAGCATCTCTTCATTATGAAGCCATGTCAAGGTCATTAGTCAAACTGTCTTCAACCGTTGCTAATGCAAAACCCCACATCTGTCTTAGCTTAGCATTAATGTTTATGAAAGAAAAACTAAAAAAAAATTAATCCTTTCCTTATAAATTGTACTTTAAGATGACTTATGCTTTTTATATCAAATAAATAACAATATTGTTATGCCATAATTTGAAGAAAAAATATTCAATTAATTTTAATGTATACAGCTCGTAAGTGTGATTACCCTTTTAATGTATGTAACTTTTAACTGTGGTTGCCCCTGAATTTTTAGTAAAAGGTAAAAAACAGTGCTGCTCACTTTTGACATGGCAGAAATGTTGACATGTTTCTTGCTCAACTAATTTATTTTAAGATGTATCTAGTAAAACAGAGTTACTATTACTCATAAAAAAATAATCTAAATAAAATTAGAAACAGAACCTCCACTGAAGACAGAGAAAAGATTTTTATGTTCATTGTTTGTAACATATTTGATATTGAAAGGTCAAATTTGAGAAGATATCATTATACATTTAAAATAGGGTGCAGATGCTATTTTAGACAACAAAGGCAAAGCAGAAAAGTGCAAAGACAGCAGCTACACACCTAATGACTAAAAATGTTATTGGTCTAGTCAGATAGTTATAGATACAAGTTTTTTCATTTACAAGAACTTAATCATCAGGGAGTATCCAAATTCTTTGTATTCCTTTGTCTATTGCTATTGAATACACGTGATTTATTAAATATTTTTATTTTTTATTTACTCACTATCATTTAGTTGCTAAAAAGCTAACAACTACAGTTCCTCTGAGAAGCAAAACTTATTTTTTCCAGAAATCCAGTAGCACACTGGCTGTCAACGAGAGTATGGGGGAAAAATTGTCTTTTTCCACTTAAAGATTAACTCAAGTCAGCTGTGTTATCTTTTGAAGTCACACTCTTGTTAGAACTGAGCTAGCAGTAAAAGTATCCAGTAACATAGCTTCTTGTGATTTCAGGCAATTTACAGACATTATTTAATCACAGCAATGTATTTGAAATAGTTACATTTGTTTATCTGCCCTTTCACCTGGAGAATATGAATGGGGATATTAATTAATTTGGCCAAGGGCACAAATAGAGTATGTATCACATTTAGATGAAAATTCTCCTCTTTTTACCTCATTGTTAAGTATTCACATCACTACACAATTTTTCCCTTCTCCAATTCAGTTTGCTATCATATTAATAATGTAGCTGCAAATTACAGCAAGTCCTAACTCTTTTCAGAAATAACTGATCATTTCTACAGATGACCCCTGGTTCACTATGAGGTTTTTTTGATCATTTGACTGATGATGATGAAGAACCACTGCTATATACAGCATTTTTTTAGAGTCACTAGAATGAAATTCATATTTTTAGTGTATTAATTGCTCCAGATCTCACACACACTGGGAATTATTACAAAAATAATTGGGTAATGAAACCTTTACAAAGTGACTGGCTTTTCTTTAAAGAAAGAGACACAGACAATTATTAATACCATGCCACAACAATTTTGTTTCCTGTCACTGACATGCATTCTGCTGTATGAAAGGGTTCTCCTCTTAGATCTGTGCAAAGAAAGAGGTGCAGCATGCTTCTGTGTAAAATTCCCATAGATAAAAGTTTTGGTGAACACCAACAAGAGTCAAACACATGATAGCAAAGTGATGCACTGAATGTGATAATCCCCATCTCAGAAGAACAAAGGAAATAATGTTTGTGTTAATGTTTTGCTACAGCCTTTATTCAGTGAAACACCTGGCAGGCTTACATTTGTCTCAGTGAAGCAACAAACTTGAAAGCATCACTTTATCTTTGAAGATATAACGCAGTATTGTCTTCAATTCCCAACTCAGCAGATACCGACCTTAAGGCATTTAAGGATCTTATGTTATTAAATATATTAAAGTTCTCTTTTAAAAACTTGTTCAGTTTGAGAGAGTTCATTGGAGACCTGTGTTTCAGTACTCTGACATTTCTAGGCTTTACTGATCTTCACAAATTTATCTTCAAAACACCACACTACCATACGTACTTCTTAGTCCATAACGTATAAAATTTGTTTTCTTGACCTTATTTTCCATAGTAACAATGAGCTTATAAAGCACATGTAAAAACAAAAACCATTTCGAATTTATCAGTAATTGATCATCCATATTTATGAATGAACTTACAAGTTGCAAAATCAGTACCCCAGGCTCCTTTGGTCAAATCAATTTCTAAGGTTAGGAGCTTCTAACCCACCCTTTTCTACGTTTGCTTAGTCAACACAAAATAACATGTAAAATCTCAAATTAAACAATGTATATATAATTAGCAAAGCAAAATTTTCGGTATCATATATCTTTCTCCCTAATTTTGATTGGTCTTTTTGTGTTGTTAGTTTTTTTGCTACCTGGCCTGATGCATCTTGGATGTCCCTTATATCCTCTAGCATGTCTTCCAGCCTTATACAATACCTTGGATACTTCAGGACATTTCAGATACCACAAAGATCAGGCAACCAGATTGAGGTCATACAAACTTTAGAGCAATGTTCAGTTCCTTTGGGAATTAGTAATTTGGCCAGTGGAATGAGATTTGAAAGATTGGGGTTTTTATGTTTGCTAAATTTCAACATTTTGCTGCCTAAACCCTACATTTTTTGAAAGAATGTATTGCTGTAAGGTGTCTATACATATAGACACTAAGCAATTTAAAATCTTCAGTTCTGTCATATTTCTTTCCCAATATGTTCCAGTACTGCAAGTACTTTTTTATCTAAGTAATCTATAATTTATAAGATTTTTTATGACAAATTCGAAAAAAAAATCTTTTTATTAGCCTAAAAAACTAGCTCTGTAATTTCAAAATGCAAGCAGAATGTTTGCATTATACAAGATTTTATAGCACTTGAATAGCAAGTACTGTGTCATATTGCGCCAACATAGGAATTATATAAAAAGTATAAATGCTTACCAAAGGGGCACTTGCATTTGAAGCCACTTATGTCCTCTTCACAGGTTCCTCCATTCCAACAGGGTCTGTCTTGACATTCATTGATGCGAACAGAACAGGTTTCTCCTGATAATTTGAATTAAAAATAAAAATAGGACAAATATGCTGACATGTTGAAATCATAGAGATACATTTGCAATGAAAAAATTCTATGAGATTGTCCCAGTCTACATGGTGACCCCACTGGCCATGGTACACCATGTACACAGGACTACTGATAGACTCACTGTGTGTCATGAATTTTTCTGCTTCATTGGTTACAGTGCAGTCCATTTTGACAGGCAAAGTTGGAAGCATTACAATCAGGAAAATAGAAAGCTTTCTTACTGAGGTTATACATAATCCTGACACTTTTTTTTTCCAGTATACAAATCTACAGCATTCAAGAAATTTTTGTCCAGTTTTGTCAATAATTTTCTTTCACTTTGCTCTCTGGCACCTTTGAAACAGAATTGTGAACTATCATTGACTATGCAAATCAGGCCAACACTAATTTACAGACATTTATGTGTCATAGAAGAGTTCAGCCTATGTTCTACAGCAAGTGGTCAGTACTGTAATATTGGACATGGGAGGAGTAAGATCAAATCACTAAAGAGTGTTTAAGAGGCAAAATGGAGATAAAAGGGGATTAAATAACTAAGTGCAAATCTAGGAAGTATAGTGGAATGGAGATTTGTAATCTACAAATGGGATTGCTTTGATGTGTAACAGGAAAAGCTGTTTCCAGTGTATTGGGTTTGTGTGGCCAGATTTTGGTAGAAGGAGGAGCACAGGGGTGGCTTCTGTGAGAAGGTGCCAGAAGCTTCCTCCATGTCCAAGAAAGCCAATACCAACCACGTCCAAGATGGACATGCTGCTGGCTAAGGCTGGCTGGGCCAACCAGAGATGGTGGTAACACCTCTATGATAAGACATTTAAGAAGAAGGAAAAAAAGTTCTTGCACAGGTGAAACTGCAGCCAGAGAACTGCTGAGTGAGAATATGTGAGGAGAACAGCTTTGTAGACACCAGGGTCAGCGCAGGAGGGGCAGGAGGAGCTCTGGGCATGAGAGCTGAGATTCCCCTGCAACCTGTGGTGCAGCCCATGGTGATGCAGCTGTGCCCCTGCAGGCCTTGGAGGAGATCCATGCCAGAGCAGGTGGTGCCTGAAAGGAAGCTCTGAACCTGTGGGAGGTCCATGCTGGAAGAGGCTCCTGGCAGGGACCTGTAGCCCCTTGGACAGAGGAGGAGGAAGGTTCTTAGTATGACTTGTCATCATGTGGGGGACCATGCTGGAGCAGTCTGTCCTTGAAGGACTGCACACCATGGAAGAATGACCCATGCTGAAGTAGTTTGTGGAAAACTATTTCTCATGCAATGGACTCATGTTGGAAAAATTCATGGAGACCTATTTCCTGTTGGAAGGATCCCATGATAGAGCAGGGAAAGGACTCCTCTTCCTGAGCAGCGGGAGAAACCACGGATGATGAAGTGACCATAACCCTCATTCCCTGTCTCTCTGCGCTGTTGGCAGGGAGCAGGTAGAGCTGGAAAGGAGGTATGGGTGGGGGAAGGTGTTTTTAAAGGTCTTATTTTACTTCTCATTATCCTGCTCTGATTTTATTAGCAATAAATTAAATTAATTGCTCTAATTCTAGTCTGTTTTGCCTGTGATGGTATTTGGTGAGTGATGTCTCCTTGTCTCAACCCATGAACCCTTTGTTATATCTTCCCTCCCCTGTCCAGTTGCAGAGGGGAGTGATAGAAGGATTTGGTGGATGCCTGGTGTCCAGCCAGGGTTTATCTACTACATCCAGCCATAGGAATATGGAGGTGAATAATGTTCAGTGATTATAACAAGTCAGCAGTATGGAAAGCATACTGGGCTTTCTGTGTACCTTACAAAGAACAAACCAAATGCTGATATTCCTCTGAATTCTTTCCATGGTGAAAATAATTTGGTCTCTTCTCTGCAGCACACCTACATGCCCTCTCATAGAATCATATGAACCAGGACTCTTGGCCCTCAAAATCTGTATCTACTAGATATAAATGGTCTTCTTTGGAGAAATGAAGCACCAAGATTCTCTTCCACACATAAACTTGTGATAGAAGGGCTCCTACTGTTTTTTTTTCTGCCTCTAAACATGCTCTGCATTTTCCATAAGATTTTAAGATATCTGTATGAAAAGAGGGAGAAAAAGCATAGTCCAGGGAGAGTTCAGGTAACTCAGTAAACTAAAAAGCTTTCTGCTAAGAGCAGCTGCTGAACGCTCTCTAACATATGTCATGGCACCAGTGAGCATTACAGCAAGGACTGGCCAACATACAAATTAATTTCTAAGTTCTTTAATTTTTTAAAGAATTTTCTTTGAAGTGCTGATAAGGTAATGGCACTATATGTAACCTTGCTGATCTAATGCTGGTATTTTGCATTCCTTTTTCTTTCCAGTTCAGGTCCCTGATTATGGTGGGACTATTATTTATCTCTTTTGAGGGAGATAAATAAAAATGCATTGGCATCTGTTCCTCTGGATAGGCTGGTGGAGAGTAGCACAAATAGCACAAACAGAGTTTCCTGCAGAAGTAAATTGTCTGGCCACAAGCCATGGGCAAGATGAAGCATGTACCAGAAAAAACTCCTTGAAACAGATTCTTTCACCTCCCTTGAATTGTTAAAGGTTAAAGCAAATGCAGTTTCAAGGGAAATAATAGAATAGAGCATCATGATATACTGATGATATCTAAGATAACATGCAAGGGGGAATTTAGGAATTCATCTTCTCAGAGTACAAAGGTAATATGTGGGCAGTATTTAAACATATTTCAGAGAGAATCAAAGAATCTATGAAGCTACTGTGAGACCATATTTTCTGAGTATTTGAGACATGAAAAAGACTGGACAGATACAGAGAAGCCTTTTTTGTTTTCAGTATGCAGCTCCTCTCAACTACGCATTTGAAATGTATGATGAGAACCTTCTTTGAAAGTCAGATAAAAATTGTTAATTGGCTACAAATTACTTTCAGCATCAAAGTATGTTAATTTAAATTTTTTTTTTGGTTTATGCTTTTAAGGTTAAAATTAATACAAAACATTCCAAACATAATTACTAGTAAAACATAATATTTAATTAGCTATTTAATAAATCATAGCTTTAGGTCTGAGATCCTATACATTTTAAAGGCATCATATCACCAATCTGAAGTACAAAGAGAATGTTAAAAAATACTGTGAGCCAACTATATTTCTATTAATGCTATAGAATATTTTATGCTGTATAAAATTACAGTGTTCTCAAATATATAACAGATAATTACAGGAAAATCTGTCACTTGCAAATTGCATTGCCTGATCTTTAACAGCAACAGTTTCTACTGGCAATTTAATGATACATAAGACATTATTCTGCAGGAGCACAAAGGTGTTGAGAGGAACATAAGGAGCTGAGAAAGTGAATACTAAAAAATTAGCAAAGATATTCCATCATCCTCAGTGCTACTAATATCACTTACTCTCTTTAAAACAATCATGCTATTTTAGCAAATGGAGGGACTCTGAAGTTCTCAGGTAAATATAAATACAGACAAAAGACAACAAAAAAAATTAAGTTTCATAAGTCTAATGGATGAACTCTCATTGAATATTCCTTACATTCAGAAGTGCAATTCCATAAGATCACTAGATTGAAAGTTTGAATTTTTCAAAATTTGGATGTCTTTTCTCTGCTTAACTTAAAGACATGAACTTTGCACTTTATCTGAACTTATCAAACTATTGTTAGATCTTGTAGAATATCCACAAAATTGAGGGCTTTTTTGATATCAAAATACGTTCAATTTCAAACTGTTCTCAAATATAATATTCAGAGATTAGAATAAATATGTGAAATTAATTCAGAAATTAGACTAGAACTGAAATAATTTGAGAACTTCTTTTCTTAAGGTAATACACATTATATTTAAAGTATTTCTTATTGAGTGCCACCACCACTATAACATTTCTGTCTGAATCTCACAACACATGCAAAAAGATCAAAATACGAAGTTTCTTTTAAATACTGTTTATACCAACTTCTGTTTTATAGAAAAAATGAAATATAAAGTTTGACAATGTCAAGGCATACAAAATGACGACAATGAAGGAAAGGATGTGTAAGAATATTTTTTTAAGTACAACTCCTTACTTGAGTTATTAAAGACACAAAATTAATGTTTCTATTCTGAGATCAGATGAAAAGCAAATGATTTAACATTCTGCTTTTCTTAATGTAATCTTAATGAGGTTCTATTAAAAAAAAAAAGCAAGCAAAACACAAGGGTTTTATAAAGTTCAAGAAGTAGCCAAAATACTAATAGTGTATTTGAGGATTGTTTTCACAACACCCCTGTCTTACTGTCCACCATTTTATAAAATGTGTATAATTGCAAAGCATTCCAGCCATGTACCTGATAATAAATTGTGAAATTTTGTTGCTTGCTAAGCAACATAAGCTATTTTGTTAGATAAGAGATGCATCAAGCTGAGTAATGCTTCTGCTGACTTTGCAGAAAATGCAGTTATGAAAAAGAAAGACAGACGGTCCAGGTGAGGCTTTAGTGAACTTGACAGACATTTCTTTTTCTCAACTTTGTTGTTCTACATACTTGCTCATTTTTAAATTTACTTTGAGGTCTTTTCTGTGTAAAATATTGTAGTAGTTAAAAATCCAAAACAAATCTAATTTTTATTTACCTCATACAGAGTAATCCTTTCTGTGAACGCCTATTACAGATTGAAAATTTATATGATACATCAAACCACTCCATCCTCTTAGCTTCCATGAAAGAGTTTTAACTCAGAGAAAGTCTGTAACTCTTCAAATGTAAACTGCCCTGAGCCCAGCTCATCTGTGTCCATGGGATTACATTGTAAATTTGACAGTCTGCTCTGGCACAATGTGCCAGCAATAATCAATCTTCCCTAGCAGAAAAAGCCAGCCAGAGCCCCTGAAAAGGTTGCACTACCCAATGCCCTGAACTGGAAACCCAGCCCAGCCTTGAATGTGGTGGGAGAAGATATGACCTGTGCTTGTGGGATGGTCTAGTCCTATCAAGATATGAACTGTATGAATGGAAATGGGAGCAGGTGTTTCAAATGTAGAACGGATGTGAGAAAAAATGAACCTGATTGCCTTTCTCTGTCAGCAAAATGAATGATTTCATGCTTTCCAGATGACCCTGCTTCAGGCAATTTCTATAAAGCAGCTATTAGTGCCTTGAGAGCACTAACATACCCAAATTGTCTGCGGCAGTCCCACCAAGTGCTTCCTGCAGACCCTGCCCATTGTCAATGAGTTCAGCTGTGGGTAGTCTGATCTGCCCTGAACTATTCTGTAGATGTTTTAATTTCCAATCCTACTTTCCTCCCTGTCTCAAGAGTGATCTTGAAAGGGTTTTATATTTTTTTTTATTTTTGGATGGATTCCTTGTATTTTTATTACAGATTTGTCTCTGGTTCTGTCTCCAATTGCTTCTAACTTGCTTCCCTAGCTGGATCCTGGATTTCATCCATTGCTTATGCTGTCTGGGGCTTGTCAGGGACCCTATTACCAGACACTGGTTCTGACTTCTCTTTGTAGATGCTGCAGAACTGTGCTTTGCTAAGTGATGGCAACATTGCACTGAGGTTAAACTTGGATTCTAGTTTGTGATTCCTCTCCTGGAGCAGCCTTGATCTTGCTGCTCCCTGTAAACAGGTTCAATCATAACAATGTGTTAGGGTGTCCATCACCTGTTTTAGACTTGATTTGTATGAGAGATTAAGCCTTTAACTTACTTGTGTCAAAAAGGATTGGCTTTCACATACCTTCAAGTTCTTTCCTTCAAGATTTGTTTTACTTGACAGCATGGAGGATATACCATCCACACCTATTACAGAAGGGGGAAACTATTTAAAAACATCCAATGAATACAAAACCAATTAATAATGTACTGAAAATACAAACACTGAATATTTCCTCAGACTGCAGATATCACATGGACTTCTCCTGTGTATTTGTGGAATAAAAAAGTAAAAACAAAGCCCAGAAATTTAAAGTCATGGAATGATTTCAGAAAGCCCACATGCCATTTTTCTCTTCTTGGGCAGAAAGAAGAATGATGAAGAGCATGACATGTAGAATATATGAATGTCAAACTCAAAAAGTCACTGTGAGGCCTACATTAATAATGAGCTTTAATGCTATTATTTATTAATCACACACAGGTGTGTATGATGACAGACCGTATTTTGTTATGTGGGGTACAGTATATATTCAGAATGAAGAGATTTCCCAAATCTTAGCTCTACAATCAATATTATATAGATGCAAACCCTCGAGAGAAACCAGTGAGGCAGCATGGCCTATCTGTTTAGAGTAACTGCCTTCACATTTTTGTGGGAATCTAAACAGAATAGTTTTAATGAAGGACATGTTTAGGTAAATATGGGATTTTTCCAAATAATTCCAAGAAAGGCTTCTTTTAAACCCAAAGTAAACAGAATGTTATTTATTTAGACATACTAGTAATCATGAAAGCTGGAATTATTTGATGCTGAACATTGATGTATCAAGATATAGTTAACACAAAAATATGGGAGAACAGACAGACTAGGAATTAATCTGAATGTGAACTGGGAATTTCTCTGAAGCCTTATGCTAGATTAGAAGGACTGAACCAGAAGGTGGCAATATAGAGGCTCACCACATGACCAAAAGTTTAAAAAAAGATTGAAAAATTATCAATTTAATTTTAAAATCATACTGCAAACTTCCAAGTTTGACATGTGTGAAGTTTTCTTACAGGCAGAGGAGGGTACTTTGATATTTAATTTGAAAGTGAATTTACTATTTATGAAGAAAACTGGAGTACATCTCGATTTGTTAAAAAGCTAAATTACAGAGAAATAACAAACATACAAAAACAAGATAAGAATAAATGTGGGTTTTTAGCTGTACACAGAGATACGAATCACTGATTCATAACATGGAGTTATAACTGAACTTAAAATCTGTTTTGTACAGGAAAATATCCCAGGATCATAAACCCTCTGAGATTATGAAAATGTAATTGCCAGGGTGGTGATAACATTTTTATAAGTTTAAACAGCCTTTTATTAATTGTTTGCGGTTTATACTCTGAAAAATCAGAAAATTTATTCAGTACATGTGGTAATGGCTTACACCCCATGGGTAATATTGTGACATTTCTTTTCTCTTTAAATTTGCTTCTAGAGAAATGCCATTATATAATATCTCATTGCATGATAAAATAAAGATTCTTTTAAAGTGTTTTCCAGCAATATATAATTATATCATTTATATAAGCAAGTCCTCACAGTAACAGTTACAGAATGGTTGAGGTTGGAAATGACCTCTGAAGGTCATTTTGTCCAGTCCCCCTGTTCAAGCTGGAACACCCTGAGCCAGTTTCATGGAACCATGTACAGATGGCTTTTGAATATCTCCAAGAATGGAGACTCTATAACCCCCATGATCAATCTGTGGCAGTGCTCAGTCACCCTCATAGTAATAAAGAATTTCCTGATGTTCAGGAATAATACTAGCAGCATCTGTGTTTCCCTTTGTGCCCACTGTCTCTGGTTCTGTCACAGAGCACTACTGAAAAGAGCCTGGCTCCATCTTCTGTACATCCTCTCTTGAGGTATTTATATACATTGATATGATCCCTCTCTGAGCCTTTCTTCTTCATTCTGAAGAGTTTCAGCTTCCTCAGCCTTTCCTCATAAAAGTTTAAAAGGACTTGATCCTCCATTGACTGCTGGAAGACACCACTGGTTACTTCTGGAAAGGTTGACTCCATAACAAACATTTCCTCTGAGCTTGGCCACTCCTCCAGTTTTCAGTTCACCTCACTCTCTACTCATCCAGTCTATACTTCATCAGCTTTTTCATGAGGATCTTGTGGAGGATCACACAGAAAGCTTTGTTAATGTCAAGGCAGACAATACACACTGCTCACCCCTCATCTACAAGTCAGTCATTTCCCTTTGGAAGTTTATCAAGCTGGTCAAGCATGACTAACTCTTTGTGAAACCATGCTGATTACTTCAGATAATTTTCTTGTGTTTATGATTTCCAGGATTAACTGCTCCATTTCCTTAAAAAGAATCAAGGAAATAGTGAGCTGCTTGAAGTTTCCCAGGACTTCATTTTTGCCCGTCTTGAAAAGTGACATTTGCTTTCCTCCAGTCTTTGGGTGCTTCTGCTAATCAATATGATCTATTAATGTTAAATGACAGTGACTTTGCAATGACATAGGCCAGCTCTCACAGAATTACATATTTAAAGAAAGGCAACAAAATTGATAAGGGCTCTGGACCAGAAGTCATATGAGGAGCAGCTGAGGGAGCTGAGGTTGTTGGGATGGAGAAAAGAAGAATGAAGGGGTACTGTATTACCCTCTTCGGCTACTTGAAAGGAGGTTGTAGCAAGGTGGGCATCAGTCTCTTTTACCAAGTTACAAGTGACAGGATGAGAGGAAATGGCTGCAAGTTGTCCCAGGGGAGGTTAAGAAGAGATATTAGGAAAAAAGTCTTCACTAAAAGGGTGGTCATGCACTGGAAGAGATTGCCCAAGGAAGAGGTGAAATTGCCACACCTGGAACTGTTCATAAGGTGTGTGGGTGGGGCACATGGGGATATGGTTGAGCAGTGACCATGGTGGTGCTATCTGAACATTTACACCTTTAACTTTAATGACTATAAAATTCTATGATGCTATGATTTTTGGGTGCATCCCATGGGCATACATATATCCAGCTTGCCCAAGTATTTCCTGACAGCTCTCTCATGTCTCACCCATCAAGGGTGTACCTTACTTGCTTCAGACCTTTTCTCTGGTCCCCAGGATGGTGGATTTTTGAAGGACAATTTTTCCAGTGCAGACTGAGACAAAGGTAGTATTTATGACCTCAATTTTTTCTATGCCCAGTCTCATTAAGAATGGGAAAACATTTTCCTTTCTCTTCCCTTTGTCACCTATATACTCATAGAGACCCTATTTGATGTCTTTCACATTTCTTGTCATATTCACTTTGATCTTTGACCTTCCTAAACTTATTCTGCATGCTCAGATAGCGTATCTCTATTTCCTGCCAGGTTACCTGTCCTTGCTTCCACCCTCTGTCAGTATACTTTTTTTTTTGGTTGAATTTGGCCAGGAGTTCCTTGATCATCCATACAGGCCTCTGGTATTTTTTGTCCGCTCTCTGAGACAAATAGCTCTTGAGCTTAGAAGTTGTGATAGATTTTCTTAAGCCCTTCCCTCGAGGGTTTTATACCATGGGACTCTTCCAAGCAGATCTTACACTCCACAGTATTGTCCCTATAGAAGATTTTAGAGTGGTTGAAGTTCCCCATGAAGTCCAGCAAAGTACAAAATAAGGGTTGAAGTTTAACCGGCAAGATGGAAATACACTGTCTCAGATTTTGCACAGGTGAGCCAAGTACTGTGTTCTTCACTTCTGTTTAGATATACAGTTCTGCTATCATAATGGAATTTAAGCCACTTCAGGGGCAATTCTGTGTTTTATTGCACATTTATTAATAAATAAGCATGAACAGGAAGTAACATCTTTTATTAAATGTGCAAGAAAATGACCAAGAGATTATATAATCAACTAAAATTGAGGACAACAAATCTGCAAGTATATATCACGTACATAAACGTGTAAATGAATATATGTAAATGAATATAAACATATTTGAAATTAAAAATGTTAGTGCTTAACTGTTAAAAGTATATGTAGCTAGCCAGAATCTAATATAATGAAAATATAATGAATATAATTATTTTTTCATATAATGAAAAAATAGTATTGAAATTATTAAAACTTAGTGTTTTCAGTGGTTTAACTGGGACATAAAAATCTAGTACTACACACATTCTCTGGACTAAAGAAAAAGCCTTCAGCAGCTTGAAAGAAGAAGCTGTAAGTTAATGTCTTTTTAGTACAAATGACACCATGCATACCATGCTATTTATTTTTGTCTTTGTTAGTGATACCACAGATTGTCAATAGAGAAGCATTTGAAGCATTAATTGCATGTCCTTGATTATATAGACTAAAGGCTGGAAATGCAACACTTTGGTATTACTGTATTCAAAATTATTTTCTGTCTCCCACGTGTAGTCTGAATATTACTATTATTCATGCAAAACAGAAATTAGTACAAAAAGAAATCATAGCATGAGGTTGTGTAGGATTTATCTAATATAATGCAGAAATCTACAGCCCACCTCTTCCTAGAAAAGATGGCTAGGACAGACAGATGCCCTATCTCCCTCCAGTTTATAGAAGAGGAGTCTGAACAACTCAGTGAAATATAGCTGATTATATTCTATACATGCAAAGAGATAGTACTGCTGATCTCATTCCTCCTTAAGCTCACATTTTCCTGTTCTGTACCAAAACACTTGCTGTTTTCAGCCTGTGTATGACTGAAGCCATAACATGTAAGACTGCATAACTGTGAAATTAAAAAAAATGCAATTAAAATTGTATTTTGGAATTTCATTGATTTTTTTTCCCAACAGAATCGAAGCTAATACTCAGAATTGTGCATTTAGTGGAGGGAAGGTCAGCTGGGGAACTCTTAAGAGGGACAACATAAGAATTACAATGTTAATTAAGTTAAAGTTCCAGTCAAACATACAATCACAAATGTATACATATTTATATATAATTGTAATTAAACAGTCACATAAACATTGCTTACATAGAGTGGGACAAATACATCTATAATACAAGGCACTTCAAAAGAACAAAACTTACCTGTGAACCCAGCAGTACAATGACAAGAAAAGTGGCTACTTAAATCCATACAAGTAGCTCCATTTTTGCAAGGTGAACTTGAGCATTCATTAACTTCAACTTCACAGAAGGGTCCTTCATATCCAGGCACACAGGAACAGCTGTAATTATGCAAGTGGTCCTGGCAGAATCCATATTGAGAGCACTGGTTTCCAATGCAGTTGTCTATATCAAGTTCACAAAATGTGCCAGTGTAACCAAGGGGACATACGCACCTGTTATTGAAATGAGAGGAGAGAAGGGGGAAAAATCCAACTAAATAGCTATCCTGGAATATATAGGTCAATTACCACTAATAATGTTAACAATACTCTTCCTTTAAATTACCCACAAATGAATCACAATTTTTTTTTTCAATCTTCTTTCCTCACCTTTAATTAGTCACTAAGTAACTTCATTTCACATGCACTGCTAGCAATAATTAAATTAAAATCTTAACTATTTACATTGGAAAAACTAGGAGCTATATTCATATTAAGCTTTAAATGAAAATATTGAAAGATAAAACTCTTATAAATATGAGTATTATGCATTTTAATTGTTTTTTTCTGAAAAAAAAATTGTTAGCTGCTACAGTATCTCTAGGAATAAACAATATTACAACCTGTTTGGATATAAAAGCAGTATAAAAGTGCTTTATTGTTGGTAACAAAAGTTACAATTTCTGTCTAATCAAATAAAAACTATAAAATACTATAGATATTTTTTAGTATATTTTATAGAAATTGTTCGCAGTATTTTTTTCCAAAATTTAGACAGACATCTAAATCATATAAAGGCTGGAGATGACTTTTTCATAGTTATCCTTTCTACCTTTTTGTTTTCTTTTCCTGTATGAATGAAAATAAATCTGGATTATCTCACAGCTGACCCACATCTCATAAAATTAGAAAATCCCTCGTACTTGGCAATATATTCTTTGATTGATTCTCTCCTTATCATGTCCAGAGGTGTCCTCACACATGTGGTAATTTTACTATAGTACATATTCTTGACCCACAGAGATGCTATCCAGAAGATGGAAAGACCTAACAAGCTAAAGAAGCCTTGATTATAGTAATTTTCTCTACTGATCCATCTGGCAGAAAGAGTTTTTTTTGCTTTATTTTAAACACAAGTGAATGGTCATGTAGCTCTTTGCTTCTGTCCTTGTTTACAGTGCCGGCATTTTTTATGGTAGACATATGGAAACTAAATCAGGAGCTGTGTGCCTTGGAGTACAGCTAATGGACACCAACTGCTGATGGGCTTTTAGTCCATGGACCAAAATAGAGCTTTCTTGAAGTAAGCCCTCCATTACTCATTCAGTGTGGTTGTGAGTCCTTCATCACTACCATTTTTGCTCTACAGATCCATTGCTACTGCAGTAATGACTCAAGTATATATATCTGCTGTATTCTCTCTTCCAGCCTCAGTCACTTCTTAGTACATGAGAAATCTCTACCTTCTCTTGAGAGCTTCTCATACAAGTTGATTCTGTTTCTCATTTTTAAGTGCATGCAGTACACAAAAATATCATACAAATTTTACTGTGTTGATTTTGGATGGTGTAGAGTTAATCTTCACAGTGGTTAGTACTCATATCCTCTTGGATTTAATACACTGTTTTGGATTTATGCTGGAAACAGAGTTGTTAATATAGAGATGTTTTTGTTATTGCTGAGCAGGGCTGACACAGAGCCAAGGCCTTTTCTGCTTTTTGTACTTCCACACTGGTGAGGAACTGGGGCTGCATGGGAGGCTGGGAGGAGACACAGCCTGGACAGGTGACACAAACTGACCTAAGGGATATTCCAAACCATGGGACATCATGCTCAGTATATCAAGTGCCGGGAAGGAGGAAAAAATGAGAGACATTTTGACTCATGGCATTTGTCTTCTGAAGTAGCTGTTATGTGTGATGAGGCCCTACTCTCCTAGAGATGGCTGAACACCTGCCTGCCCATGGGAAGCAGTGAATTCGTTCCTTGTTTTGCTTTGCTTGTGTGCATGGCTTTTGCATTTCCAATTAAACTGTCTTTATCTCAACCCATGAGTTTTCTAACTTTTACCCTTCCAATTTTCTTCTCCATTCTGCTGGTGCAGGAGTGAGTGAGTGACTGCATTGGGCTTGGCTGCAGGTGGTGTTAGACAATTACATTTACACCTAAATATAAATTTTGACTTGCATAAAATTTCATTATGCATAAACATTAAAAGCAGGTGTGCTTTTAGCTACCTTTAGTTGCACATTTTCTGAATCTATCTACAATAATATGGTAAACAACCAGACATATTAATGTTTCTGGTGCAATTAATCACTTTCTTTTTTTTTTTTACAGTAACAATTAGCGTGTGCACTGTAAAAATGTAACTATTCAATCATTCTTTGAAAATGTGGCTATTATCATTAGCATTGAATGGAAAATTTAACTTAGAGCTCTCCTTAACAAAAATATGAGGATGAAGAATTTTCTGTCTTTTCCTGACTATGACTAGTTGTGTAGCTTATCTTCAGAGACCACAGAAGAGCTACACAGAAACAGATGTGATGTAGAACCTTCTAGTTTAGGTTTCATACTTCTGATTCCACACTACAAGCAATGATGTCATGAATTTTTCAGATGTCAATATATTTTTCGGTGCTTTGGTGTCTGAAGAAATCGAAACCAGCTAAGAATGAAATGCACTTTGTTTTTGCTAGCAAAATTATACCTGGATGTCTTTTAATTTAGTATGGGTCATCTCCTACAACAGCATACTTAAGCACTGTACTATTATTATTATTATTATTATTATTATTATTATTATTATTATTATTATTATTATTATTATTATTAAATTTCTTTTTATTATCTTCAGCAGTACTAAAATACTGAGCATGATACCAGAAGTTTTGAGGCATGGATTGATTTTCAGTCTTATTTGCTTTGAAGCGTGAATGTTTCTCTATGATAAATAAAAGAAAAAAATTGTATACAGATATATACAATATCAGAATTTACATTTGTAACTATATTTCTAGTTCAGGGAACTTGTATTTTCTCCTTATCAGAGGGATGACCTCAGAAGAGAGGCTCAGTCTCTCCATGGTCTGTCTGGATGTCATTCCCTGTGCTGGAGTCGGTAACTCCTCCCTCTCCTGCTCCAGGATGTCCTCCCTCTCCAGCTCTGGGATGGCCTATCTGGGGGGTGTGTGTGTGAGATCTCCCAGCAGAGACCAGGAAATGCTAATGACACCTCCCCAGCCTCTTCCTTAAGGGGGTCTAAAATTCAGACTTACAGAATGGGGGAACAGTGAAAGCAGAAGCGTGGCACCAGAGAACGCCATATGAAAAAGTTTTGTGTTAGCACTAATGGGAATGACAATACTTTCTTAGCTCCGTGTATGTCCTCTTTCATCCACAACAAGATTTTGAGGGTAAGAGATACTAAGAGAGAAAACAAATACCTCAATGCTTTTGCTACAAACATGGATTTTAGTAGTGAGTAGCAAACACAAGTCATTTTAGGATCACTGTGCTCCCACATATATCATGCAGATAATTGTATGCTACTACTCCAGAGCCTGAACATCGTTAATGTCGCAAGTTAATTTGATATTATTGTGAAATAAATGTTAAGTGGAGATGCTAATACAGGCATGGAATTTAGTCTAAGAAGGACTGTTAGAATGGCTATGGTGCAGATGCAATGTGTTTCTACCAACTTTTTATCTCTAAAGGTCTCAAACAGCAGATGTATGGGTAAATTGGCTGATGCTGGTTTGTCCGGGCAGTGAAGTTGTCAAGCTGTCACCACAGGCTGCCTGCACTAAAGATGTGGTGTGACTTGTGTAATTGAGTAAATAATCATGTACATTGAATGAATCTTTAAAATGACTGCAAAAAGCCAAAGACCAGACTGAAGACTGAAGATCTGTCTATGGTAACCTGTGCTGGGAGATGACCTTGCTATTTTATGTATTGATGCAAGAGGCATGTAGGAACACTGAAGCCTGGCATAGCAAAGATTTCCCAGAATTCCTCCACTTTGTTTTCTTAATATTTATCATTCTTTTATATATATATATATATATATATATATTAGTGTTTGTCCAGGTGTATTAGCTGTAATTATTCAGTATTAATTATCCCTTTTTGCCATTGAAATGTGAACTGCACACACATGAGTGGTGGAAAAGGTTATTTAGTTTCACTTTGACATTTTATATGCATCTATATTCTCTACAGAAAAGCTGTTGTATTACTTATTGCAGAGGTATTCCCTGAGAAATTGTGACATATATTCACCCATCTTCTGGAGTTGTAGAAGTGAGGAAAAGTATTTCTCCTCTTTCTCTAGTGGAAGAAGCCTATTATTGCTGCAGAAAACTGTGTATATCACAGTATTAACTTTATATGGCACTGTCAACTAGGTCTTGCAGTCAAATTGTATACATAGTATAGTATGAATAAAGTTGTAAAGAGAAAATTAGATACAAAAAAAATATTCTAATCAAACAGCTCAATTTACCCAGCTGGAAGAAAATGGAAAAAGTCAAGGATGAATAAAATAATAGGAGCTTTAAATTTTGTGATACTCAGAAATTATCTAAATTATGTTTATTTTTTCCCAATCTTGCTGGCGTCATGCAAAAAAGTGTTTCATATTCTAAAGCATTTTACTCTACAATGTGTCACTTTACTCTTTTGTATGGAGATTAGTTAATTATTTAATTGTGTGCACTGAAATTTGAATACTGAATACTGAAGAATGTGTTGGCAATTCAAGTTTTACCATACACCAAACTTAATTTCTTAATGAGACATTTTCCTGCATAAAAACTAATGAAATGCTGATGTCAGAGCTATAGCTATTGACTAAAATACATTTTTGAAATATATTAGTTCATCATTGCTTTTTGAACAGTGGTAAATACTACAATATGGCTTCAACATTCTCAGTCCTTCTTGCTGGACTTTTCTGGGGTTGTGATAAATGTAACACTTCATCTGAACCCACTGGACTGAAGAAATGGGAAACAGGACAGGTAATGGAAACTACACCATTTTAAACTGGGTGTTTTCACTCTGTTGTTCCTATCCACTGAATAGACAATATTGTTATTGTCTTATTTCAGTTAGGATCTTGGTTGTCCAAAATTGACAAGAAAAAAATTTATAAGGGTGAAAAATTCAGAGTAACAAATTTACCCTTGGATTTCAAAACAGGAGGTTATACTCCTCAAAGATCTCTTTCATTTTAATTATTCATTAAATGCTTCTCATTGAGGCATATTAAATCAGTTCTCTCCTCTTATGCAGAACATAATCAAACAATGCAGGTTCTTTAGAAGAGAAAAATTATTATTATTTTCTTTTTAATCTAGAAACATTTTCTATTTACTGAGGTAATGAATCTTATCTGTCATTTTTTCTCTCACGTATATGTAACCAAAAGTCAAGAGATTCTTTTGGCACGTGGATTTTGGCACGTGGACTCTATTGCATGGTATCTGCCAGACTCATAGTGACAGCTGCACCATCAACCCAGTGGCAAGAGCAGCAATTCTTTGAAGTAATCATTTTAAACACATGCTGATTGACTTACTTCATGGTATCACAAACAGCACAGACTCAGCTGGCAGTGCAACAATTAATTTGAATTAATTACAGGTTTTGTGTCACTGTGATTGGGGCCACTTTAGTTGTAAGAAAAGGCTCACTAAACCAAAGGAGCAAAACCCTTAAGATTTCTTACTGTAATTATGAGGATCTTGGTTTGCAGCCTTGCTGAGAATTACACTGTATGAAAGTTTAAAACTCCCCCTCCTTCATTTAGAGCAATTGCCCAATCTGAACTCAAAGGAAATCTTTTGCATATAGATAAATATACCTCTAGGTGACACTACAGTCTGGAACAGTTTTTCAAAATGGGAAGAGAAAAAGAACATGTCATGGTAAGGAGACAAAAAGCTAGAAACATTTCCTTCAGTTGACTGCTTATTTCCCATCTGGAAGAATAAAAAAATGATGGCTTGCAAAATGAGATCTTACAGGAGGGGGATGTTCCTGAATCAAAGGTGGGTATTTTCTATGATTTCCTAGTGTAAGCTTTACTATATCAAGCTACCACTAGAAAAATACATATGACCAAAATTTAATAATTTAAAATTTAAGATTTCTTAACTAGGAGGAAGGTCTAGAGTTTTATATCAATTTTATGTAAATAAAATCTAATATACATAAAATTTTGGCATATCTTTATCTTCTGAATTCATTAAGAGAGATTTTGAATGGCTGTAATAGTTTTAAAAATGGATCTCTGTAGAGTTCTTAATGGCACTTAGACATTTGATTCTCTATATATTCTGCTGACAGTTCTCTTATGTCTTCCTGAAACTACTTTGCATCAAATACAGCTCCTGATAAATACTTTGATTAAAAAATATACCCATTTTAGGACAGAAATGCAAATACAAATCTTTAGAAAAGGTGTGTGCACTTAAATTCAGCATTTTCTCTTGTATTCTTTTGATTTTTAACCATGTATTGGAAAGGAGAAATTATTTTTGTCTCACTTGCTAACAATAACTTGGCAGACATCATTCTTTTTAGGGTAGGCATAATTTAGGTATTTTAAAAAATGCTTCACTGTCATTGAGAAAAAACCACGCGCTCTCAACAGAGCAGACATTATAGAGTAAACATGATACACTTTGTCTTGACAAAATAACCAGTTGTGTTCTTTTGGGGTCAAGTTCTCTGCTAAGAAAATTGACCATCTGAGATTCAGATCTTAATGCTGTATTTTTCTCTTCCTTACATAGACAGACTGATCTGCCAATATAATTTGTCTTTCAATGACTGAAAAAGTAAGAATTAAGTGCTTTCTGTCAGTAAGCTGAGTCTGGATTAACAAGTAAAATCAAAAGTTCTTTATTACCAGATATCTTCAGAACTACTAATTTCTCAGTAAATGCTAGTGGATTTTGTAACGTAAACGTAGCTTTGTACTTCTATCAGAATTAATTTCCTGATAAAGAAATGAAAGCCACAGATTTAACAATTAACTAAGGCGCAATATATGGTCCAGTAATTTGATACAAGAGTTGACTGCAAAGTGGAAAAGGAAGGATGTTTACTTAGTAAGGATTCTTTGACAAAAACTCCTTTAACTCTGATATACTGAGAATCAATCATTTTTCACCATTTGTGTGCCTGTTTGGTGATTTCAGTTAATTTTACAAAAGACACTTTGAAAACAGAACTGAAATTGAAGACATCTTTAATTGCTTCTATTTTTATTTTGTGCACAATTGCAATCTTTTCTAAGTAGAAACATTAAAGCATACTAATTGCAGTGCTTCTAAATAGGGCATGGCACAGCATAGAATAACGTCTTTCAAAATACATTTACAGATATTATGGACAAGTTTTATTTATTCTGGATTTTGTAGAGGAAAAATAAATAATTCAAGTCTGATAAGAATAAATAATTCAAGTCTGATAGTTGAATTCTGTTTATTGAAGAAAACCTTTCCCATTTATTTTTTCACCATATTTTATAAAATCTCATTTTTAAATAATTACAGCATGTTACAGCTCACTAAGGAGAACACATAATTTATGTTTCTTTTAATAACTGAAATGATAATAAATTGTCATTCAAATTTTTATAAGACACTTTATGATAGAGTCCAGGCTCAAAAAATATTTACCACTTAAAAAAACTAGATAATTTGTTTATGTGAGATTCTGCATAGCTGGTTTAACTTCTTTGACCAGCAAAGAGGAATATTTGTGATTCTTTCCTGCAACACTTCAGAATGCACAGTTTTACTGAATGAACATCCTTTATGAAAATTTGTATTCCATGGCATTTTTTGACATGAAAATTATATTACTGCACTAACAACATCCTTTGTAATTCTTTCTGAAAGTCAAAATACCTTCATATGGCATAAAACAACTTATGAAGGCTTGCACAGATAGCAACATGTTAGTACCTGTATTTATTAATTCCATCTTCACATGTGGCTCCATGTTGGCACTGGTTTATCTCACAGTCATTAATATTCTCAAGGCATGTGTTTCCAGTCCATCCAAGGGCACAGACACAGTGAGATCTCTGATTTTCTTCATCGTAGAAGCAACTACCTCCATTTGCACATACCTGAAGATGAGAATTACAAATAAGCTGTGTTGGGTTCGCATGGTCAGGTTCCGGTAGTAGAGGGAGGGTTGTTTTCTCTGAGAAGCTGCCAGAAGCTGCTCCCATGCCTGATAGATGACAACCAGCTCCAGGATGGACACACTGCTGGCCAAGGTCAAGCCCCTCAGTGACAGTGGTAGAGCCTTGGGGTAACAGATTTATGAAGAAGGAAAACACTTATTTCACAGAAGTGCAGCCAGAGAAGAGCAGAGAGAGAATACATGAGAGGAACAGCTCTGCAGACACCAAGGTCAGCGCAGGCAGGGCAGGACATGCTCCAGGTGCCAGAGCTGAGATTCCCCTGCAGCCCCTGGTGCAGCCCCTGGTGAGGCAGCTGTGCCCCTGCAGCCCATGGAGGGCCAGGGGGAATGCAGAGATGCAGAGATCCACCTGCAGCCCCTGGAAGAGAACCACACCAGAGCAGGTGGAGGTCCAAAAGAAGGTTGTGACTCTATGGGAGACACGTGGTGGAGCAGCCTGTTCTTGAAGGACTGCATCCTGTGGAAAAGACCCACACTGTAACAGATCAGGAAGAATTATAGCCCTTGTGAAGGGCTCCCACTGGAAAAGTTTGTGGAGGACTGTCTCCCATGGGAAGGAACCTCCTATGGAAGGGGAAGGACTCCTCTCCCTGAGGAGGGAGCGGGGGCAAAGCTGACATGTGATGAACTGACCATAACTCCCATTCCTCATATCCCTGCACCACTGTAGGGAAGAGGAGGTAAAAAATGGGAATAAAAGTAAACCCAGGAAGGAGAATGGAAGGGTGGAAGGTGCTTTTGTTTTACTTCTAATTATTCTGCTTTGATTTTGTTAGTAATAAATTCAACTATTTTCCATAAGTGAAATCTCTTCTGTGTGTGATAGTAATCATTAAGTGATCTGTCCCTCTCCTTATCTCAACTTATAATCAATTTTCTCTCCCCTGTCCAGTTGCAGAGGGCACTGATGGATTGGCTTCAATGGGCACCTGGCATCTAGCCTGGGTCAACCTGCTACATACATAAAGAGCTTTTTCTTTACCTATTGGATTTTTTTTTTCCCAAAGAGTTTAATAGAATAGGCCATTGGTAATAAATATGGTTATTTAATCTTTTTATGTTGTAATATTAAAAAGATACATCTCCAAGAACCTAAAATACTGAATGTTATTAAATCAATATATCAATTTATTGTTTAGTCAGCAAAATGCATTTGTGTTTTAACAGTAACATTTTTACAACTGCCCTTAAAATGTGCTTGTTTCAGGAGGAACAATAGTGAACTAGACCTTTTTTTTCACTGAGAGAGTAGAGCAATTGTTCCTATGTTGTATAATTTAGCTTAATATGTGTCTATCAGGAAAAGACTGATTTTTTTCTTTCATTTTAATTATAATGTTGATTCAATCTATCTTTGAATCTTTATATGTTTATAAATTACATCTATGCTGTGGGAAAATCAGAAGCTGCTTTCTTTTCAATTTGCAGATACTGAAAGATTGATAAATTTAGACTGGAACAGCTTTTTTCCGTTTTGCTTTTAATTGCTAATATTACTTACTAAAGCAGTATTTCCTGTATTCTTCAAAAATTACAGAAAATTAAAAGTCTGAATTAATGCTCCTTTCCTCATGTTCCTTTTTAGGTTCCATTTTCATTTCCATGAAAATTTTGCCAGTATGAAGACAGATAACTACATATTCATTCCAAAGCAATTAAGACCCCTCCTTCTAATCAATTGGTTTTTAAAGAAAATGGTGTCTAGAATATGACTTAATGCACTGGTACTTCAGTTTGATTGAGTCTGAATCTCTTTAAAATGTCATTAAGATTTGTAATAATAACAGTCCTTGGCAGAAATATTTTAATATTCATTTGTCTTTGATTAAGTTTTAAATTGACCTTAAAATGAAGAGATTTTTTTTATGCTCCCTGTACTGAATTTTAGATTTACCTTGGGATACTTATTCATTACAACAACATATTGAAGGAAAATGTGGTTCAACGTAAACCCCTTCTATGGTATGGGAATTGTTATTTTTATTCTTTTTATGTGTTTGCTTACTTTTGTGTTTATGTTTTTTGCTGTATTTTATCCTGATGCTTACTATTTTCTCAAAGCTCAAATAGGTCAAAGTAGCTCCTACTCAAGAAAATCATCCAGAAAACATTAGGCAATTAAGAAAATATTTCAATATTGCCACATTACGTTTAATTTATTCCTATGTCATTTTGATACTTTATACTGTGAAGAAAGGCGCTACCCTTTAAAGTGTTAGTGTAATCTAAAGATTTAAATTGAAATGAAAGCTATGGAATGTATTTAAATATAAATCTTATATTTCGACAGACCATAAACCGGTCTATTCTTGTCAGTCTGACCATCATGCTTCTGTCTATGGCAAGTACTTTAAAACAAATCTGCCTTTTTATGTAGTTGTGATCAAATGTAAGAATCACCTTCTTCCAAAATCAACCAGCAGACTTTATTTCAGCTAGGGAATATAATTAGACCTCAGAGGATCTTGTTCTTCTCCTATCTTTCCTTTGCAGGAATTGAGGGATATAACTGTATGTCTGTCTCTTCTCTAAGTATCACGTGCTGTCAAATGCTCAAAATAAGGCAGCAATCATTATTTCCAACCCCTCTTTCATCTTACATTTCATGGAATTCTCTTCAGTTTGAAGGAAACTGCATTTTACATAGATAAATAACCACATATATATGTGTATTTTCCCCCAAGCATACAATTTTACTATAGTCTTCAGGTTTTATTATTGCAAAGTCAATTGTCCCTGAGTATTCAAATTTTTCCAGATGTGCAATTTTATTTAATCTGACCTATATTCTTTCCTAGACTGGTGGTACAATAAGCAAGTAGATAAAATGTTTGTTTTAAAAATATTGAAAACAGAAACTGCCTTACTTTTACAGATGAGGAAGCTTTGTAAAATTGCATATAAGGACCACAACAAACATGGAAGTGGCAGCTCCTTTAAACACTAAATATATACTAAGCATATAGATATTTCCATTGAAAAAGTTAGAACTATGGTCTTGACTGCAAGTGCAACATGGGATCATGGCTCATAAAAAGAGAAAATTTTCAAGTAAAATATGCAAATGGAGTTCCATAAATTTCAGTATTATAAAGCTGTAGATAGACACTGAGAGGAACTTTCACACATGGTTTAGTTGCTAACTCATGTGGGAATTATTTCTGACAAACCAAGCTGATGTATGCTAAGCAAGTCTGTTTACATCTTAAAACTGAAAAGAGAATGAAAAATAATGGTAAAGTAGTTTTTAATTCCTATTCCTAATTTCCTTTAAAAAACAAAACTTGGTCAACATCTTGCAGTTCCCATAGTTTATGGCTTCACTTTAGAATTTTTCATAGTAAGAGCTAAAGAAAACAATGATTTTTTATGATTGCTGACAGAATTTTGAAAAATAAGTGTTTTAAGGGAAGCAATAAAATTCTTAAGTAAGATGTAGCTGTACCCACTAAAATAATCACGCAGAGGATCATAGAATTAAGGCTGAAAAATACGTTCAGGATCATTGAATCCGAAACTTGATCAAATACCACCCTGTCAGCTAAACTGTAACATTAAGTCTCACATCCACTTGTTTCTTGAGCACCTCCAGGGATAGTGGCTCCACCACCTCCCTCTGCCCAGGGAGTTTAACAGCCCTTTCTGTGGAGAAATTCTTCCTGGTGTCCAACCTTAACCTCCCCTGGCACAGCTTGAGGCTGTGTCCTCTTGTCCTGTCACTGGTTGCCTGGGAGAAGAAGCTGACCCCTACATGGCTATAACTTCCTTTCATGTAGTTGTAAAGAGTGAGAAGGTCTCCCCCGAGACTCTTTCTCCAGCCTAAACAGCCCCACCTCCCTCAGCTGCCCCACATAAGACTTACTTTCAGACCCTTTACCAGCTCTGTGGCCTTTTTCTGGACACCCTCTGACACCTCAATATTTTTATTGAAGTGAGGGGCCCAGAACCTCTTAGGAGACCTCTTCATTCGTGATTGTTTGGGTTACAGGTGGACTTTCCTGTGTATATAAACAGGTATGTAAACTATTCAGGGATGCGGTGCCTCCATCACTGGAGGTATTAAAAATGTGATTTATAACCTAATCAAGGCTTTCTTTTCCATGAAATGTTGGACTAGATGGTCTTATGAGGTTCCTTCCAACCTGGGCTGTTTTATGGTTCTGTGATTCTGTTACTTAGGCCTATCATGTTGCACTACAGTTATTTGTTATTATGAGTGGTCTTATCAATTCTCTATGAGGTCTTGTTAATAAAAACACTAAAATTTGTAGCATGCTTGAGTATTCAAATGGAAAAAGAGATTTTGTTTTATTCCTTTTCATGTCTACCTGAGTATATTACAGAAGAAAAGGTGTTATAACACAAAATGGCTAAATTTGGTCCTGTTGGAAGTCACTAATTTAAAGATGAAAAAATTTTGATTCATTTAGCGTTCTTTCATAATTTTTGGTCCAGAACAAGCAGGCATTATCCTAATTACAAAGTTAAGATTCAATTTTAAACTTTAAAGGATATCCCCTCTTAATCTGTTCACCTCAATTTTTTAATATTTGTTTGAAAAAAAAGAAATTAAACACAACTGTAGTGCACTACTTGTTGGGCTGGGAAAGAAAAAACCAAACCCTAATGCATTAATATCATTATATATTTATACAGAGATAGAAGAGCCTCAATTAATTACATCTATTTTCTGTTCAATAAGAAAATATTACAAATAGTAGCATGCTTTTCAATCTATTTTTCTGAATACAGAGCTGAAGCAGTTCAGCATAACAGAGATACCATTGAAAATGTAAATATATGAAAGAATGCAAAAATGTATACTTATTTTCTATCCACAATAAATACATTAAGAATTAAATGCTGAATTATGAAATGTATTGAGTAATACTAATCTTTAATTTCAAATTATTGCTTACACTATTTCAGAAATGCACTAAAGTATTTGTTTGAACACAACTTTTTGTTTTTTCCAAGAAGGAAATAATATAATTTTAATGATCTGTAAGCTAAGAAAACAGGTAAACTCAAGTATATAAATCCATTATTTTATTTTCTATTCTTTTTCCCATTAGAAAATCTACTAATTATTCACATTACGCCCAAATCAAGCATTTCATAAAGTGAGTGTATATTGATACATATATATACTTATATGTATATATATAATTACTTTTTTCCCATATGACATTTATTATAATCTTTGAAATGTTTGTATGAATAAATTAAATATGTCTGAGGGATTTTAAGTGAATATTACAGTAAAATGTTTTACTAGCTTCTGTCAGCATCCTTGGCACACCATCACTTCCATGCTGACTAGCCATAATGATGATTGCACCATTATGATGCTATGCCATGTACCTGCCAATATATTTGCACTCAGTATGACATTTTAAATCATAAAAATGTTAAAATTTACCAGATGCTGAACAATTTAAGTATAAACCTTTGAGCCGGTGAGTTTTTCAGTGCTACATTTCACGTTCACTAATAAGTGCCCACTCATGGACTTCAACGTGCCATAAATATTGGTAAATATGTTGTCTACTAATCACAGTATATTTTTATGGTGCATATATTTCAATAAAAGAATTGATAAAGCCTGTAAAACACTCATTGTCATGTTTGTGTACTGGTTTGGAAGGCTAAATAGCATTATGCACAGAACTTGTAAAATAGCTATCATAATAAAAAGTGCAACAGTATTTTAGTTTAACCTATACCAAAATCTCATAGTCCACCCTAATATGAATGAATCCTTCCCAAATGCAATATAAAGGTCATAAAGGATTGTGAGAAGGATACAACAAACACATTTCTTCTACAAAACTTTGAAAGTGCAAAAGTAGTTTTCATTTCCATATGCTGTGAGCATTGAAGAGTAAGTTGCAAGGCAAATTTAGATTTTTCTAACAGCCTTTTCATCTCCCATTGAAGTGTAATTAGTCTTGCCTTTTTGTTGTTGAATATAATTTGTTATTTTTGTTTGGAATGGAAATGAAATTTCTATCATTCTTTCTATGCATTGCTGTACCATCAGCCCTCTATCTGGTAACTTTTAAACATATGAAAGATCACAAAGACATTTTGCCTAAAGTTCTTCAAGTTTCAGAATACAGTAGCAGCAAGTTGGGGACAGAAGGAGACATCAGTGACAAAACCTATAAAGAACAAGAAAGGCAGAGCTCAGACATTACATGGTTTGTTGGACAGTGACCAGACTAGTCAGATCACACACTTTTACATGCATATGTTACACAGGAAAAGGAAAATTAGCATGAGAATATTTCAAGAGTGAGTACTGTGTTTAGGAAACCCGTGCAAAATGAGGCTTCATCAGCTCACTGCTGTTAGAATGTTTGATTTTCCAAAAAATGCTGGAGGGAATATATCACTTTATCCTACCTCTGTGTTTCCAATACATGGTGATAAACATGTGTAATTAAATCCATGAGATTTATCCATACACACTGCTCCTGGGGCACAGCTTATATTGTTGAATAAGCAGGCATCAATATCGAGTTCACATCTTTCACCTTCAAAACCTGCACCACAAAGAGAATGTTTAATCACAGTTCATTCAGAATATTGACATTATGTCTGTTCAGGGTGTTAGCAGTTAACAGCACTCTAGCAGAGTTATTTGGCAGTTTTATTTTGTGACCAAAGAGGAAAAGTGCTTTTCTTCATAAAAATGCTCACCGCATTTTTTGACATACAGTGCTATTTTTATGTTGCCATTTCTTAACAGAAATATTTGGATGACATTTTATTTGTTTTGTTAGAAAAAATTACCAATGGCTCACCTATAGGGCAAGTGCACTTAAAATGATCTTCATAGGCAATACATGTTCCCCCATTTTCACATGAACTGGAACCACAGCTGTCAATTTGCACCTCACAGAATTCTCCTGAAATAGGAAAAAGAGTCCTAAAATTATTCGGAGTTAATATCACTTTCTTAAGGAAACACTGTAAGTCATATTAGTAATATTGATAGAATAACTTCCTTTAAATAAGATCTCTGGGATATTGGTTAAAGATCTTGTGTATGTTCTCACACTTTTTTTTTTTGCTCCACTTATACATATAAAAAATAGATTTCAGTGTTTCAAAAAAGGTCAAACCAAAAATACTTTTTCAGCATTTGAAACAATTTAGGACGTATCCAGAAGGAGATACAGAGCTGAAGAGGGGGGATTTCCCCTGGAAATAATTAGCTGAAACGGAGGTAATGCCCTATTATTTACATTTCACTATGAATTTTTTGAGCACTGTTTTGGCTAGGAAATATTTATCACATTTATCTGAGGTAACCTTTAGTGTGATTCACTGAACAACTTGCTCATTTAGCTGAAAACTGCTTTTAGCCCAGCAGGAAGAATAATTAAACTTGTAACTGGACAGTTCTAAAAAAATGTACTGAAGAGATATAGATCTCATGGAATGTGATATGAATCAATAAGAAAGACCATGAAGTTTACCATTAGTCTTGAAAGACAACTAGATTTGACAAAAACAAAGCACTTTCACTTTTTATTCTTACTCTTTTTGGTACTGAAAACAATTTCATGAATTCTGTATATACATTCTTGATTTTTTTTTCCTTGTTATTGGTGTGCTTTGTGTTGCTTTCCTTCATTATTTTTTAAAATTTACTATTTTTACAGCAGGAATTTGGAGTGGGGAGGGGGCAGAGGGGGAGAGGGGGCAGTTTCCAACTTTAGAAAAGATAAAGAATAGAGAAAAGAGAAAAAATCTTTACTGCTGAGAAAAGTAGAAGAAGGCTCAGGAGTTTTGAGATATTTTGAAGAGGAAAACTTCAGAAAATACAATAAGTGTAAATTACTGATGCTTTTATCACCAACTTGTTTGTAATCAGTGCTAGTTTATGGCTTAAGCAGAAAACATAGAAGAGCTGTACAGGATAAAAATGTTTGGAAGGAATATACAAGAAATGTGGATAATTTCTTAAATCAGATAATATATCCTGTAAAATTTCAAGTCAGAAGTCAGTATTTTATTTGAAATTCTTCATATGTCAAAAAAAAGGGAATAAAGTTACTTCAAACAATGAAATTATTTTAAAATTTTTAATATTTATCCTTTTGATCTAAAGCTAGAGACATCAGGAAAACACAACTTAATAGGATAAAATTTGGTAAGAAATGACTATGTCTCTTCTTCAATATTTTTGGCCAATTTCATTCCCTTTAATTATGCTGGAATGGAGTCTCAAATTAAGACCTAAAAACTGCTTCTCATGGACTTCTGTAAATTCAAAGAGAAGTTTGAATTCAAAATTGTGATTTGTTGGCCAAAAATCACTATTTTGGGCAACGGGTGCTAAACCACAAGCGCAATCTCATGTTTTTACATAAAGGTTGACCAGCATGCTTTTAAGGATTTTTAACATTTACTCTATCCTTTCAGTTCTCAGTTAAAAATCATCCACTGATAACATCTATCAATATTTTAATAGCCAAGATTATATTTTATTATAATGATAAAGTTTACTGAGTTAAAAATCTTTCCAATAATACATAATAATAGAGAAAATAGGAAAATAGGAAATTAGATATTTCTTGCTATTTATTATTATTATAATATGTAATATTACATGGGAAACTATGGGCAACCTGACCTTCTGTATACAAGATTCTCATTTGCTCTGTTCATATTAACTCTAATGGTAACCCAAAGTATCTGCATTTCTTGGGAGATTTCATCATGATGAATACTTTTACAAAGCCACTTTTCCTGTAATACTGGCCAGCAAAGAGGCATGCTAACACATAAATAGATATTTTCATTCCAAAAGCTACTGGATGTGCTAAGGAAGTTGCAATCTCATAGGAATTGTGGGGTTTCATTTGTTTTGTTTTTCTTAATGAGGTTTGGAAGGCAAAATCAGGAGGAAAAAAAATCTGAGAAAAAAAACTTCAACTCAATATGTATTTTGGATCAATTTTTTTCATGTTTATTCATGAAGATGGAATTGTCTTGTCCAAGAAACCCTTATGAATAAATATTAGTGCAACCCAACAGGCTTTAAGAATTATTTTGCTATAAATCTGAAATTCTTATAGTGGCTGTATCCTTTAAGCAAACTTTATGACTTTTACCTGCCACAATGAGGTCAAGAAAACCTAGAAAATTCAAACTGTTAGAGAATTTATTGGAATCTGAATACTGCTGAGAAATGCATAATTTATGGTATTAAAGTCTGATTAAGTGATAAATGGATATCAGGAGAGATCTCCACAGTAATCCACTTAGCTTTTAATGCCTAATTATCACTTCATAGTGCGTAAGGGCTGAGTAATTGAGAAATGCAGTACTTAGAGAACTCAAACAAGATTTTTGTGCACAATTAAGCATGTTATTCTTCTATCAGGAACAGGTTCAGCAGGCCCGAGGAGCAAAGGGGAAAATAAAGAAATTTTACAACATTAGGAGGAGGGAAAAAATTTGATTCAAGACTACTTATTAACTACTGTTGCACTGTTTATTTTTGTAAATGACCTTATACATTATTTATCTAAGGATGTGTTCTTAAAAGTTAAATTCTTTAATTATTTTCCTTAATTTTCTTTTACTACCAATATATTTAGAGGAAACTGTCTTGTCCTCCTTGGCTCTCGCTCTTTTAATTTCCATCTTATCTTTAGCTTTTCTAACTCCATCCATACACACACATGTAATTTCTCTGTTCCTTTTATGCAGCTTCCAACTTCCACTGTCTGTGTACCATGGAATGAGACATTTAATTGCATTAACAGACTAAACCTAAAAGAATATACTTTGCTTCTCCTTTGTGTATTTGTTAGCTTAGAATCCATGATAAAAGAATGCAGATAAAATAACTGCATAGCTCTGGGGTTCATACCAGCCAGCTACAAAACAGATAAATTAGTGTGCTTATGTTTATACCTGATAATAAACTTGTATATTTATATTGTATATGTATATTTAAATAAATAACCACAAATAACCTAATTCAGGTAAAGCTCACCAAAGAATTCTAAAAAGACTAAAATGTGACATTGTTGAAAAAACATCACTAAAGTGAGGAACCTTTTAAACGCAGTTTGGGACCAGAAGAAAGAAAGGTGGCAAATGCAATATAAATTCTAAAAGCAAGCTGAGGGATTTTTTTCCCCATAGCCCTACAGAACAACACTGCCTTTTCTAGCAATAGACCATAAGCTTTGCACTGAATTTGCAAGAACTGAGGGTCATCAGACTTTCCTGCAGTGATGTTTTACTTGGCCTAATTGTGACAATAGTTTTTTTCTTCTGATTTGCTTTAGTTTTTTTTATCTTTACATGGAATAACCATAGGTTTAAATAAAGAAGAACACGTAGACATTATAACTACGATTGCATTTACTAGCCTAATGCAGTGCTGTATACAAATAGAGGGCTGGTACCATAACAAGAGACCTTGAGAATAGAGACATAGCATGTGATGTGAGGAGCACTGCAGTGATCAGAGATGGGAGACCCCCATAACAAAAGGCAACTCACCAGTGCCCAGTTAAAGAATGAAGACCTCTAGCTGGACAAAACTGGTCTGAAGGCTAACAAAAAGCACAAAGAAATTTTACTTAATATACTTTAGACCCACTATAAAATGTAAATTAAGATCTAAAATAGAACTGCAGTCCAATGAAAAAAAAAAGTGTAAGTGGACAAATAGAAATGACCCCAAGTGGATCCTGGAGATGAAGAAGAAACCACCAGTAAGAATGACACATTCCTTGCAGTGAGAGACTATGGATTCTGCAACACTGCTTCAGCAGCAGCACCATGAAACCATTGACCTTAAGATCTGGAGGAGGAGGGAAAAGGGTGAGAATAATATCGTAAAAAGGGAGATAAACTATGAATTATGTTGAAACTGTATATCCACTCATTTTCTGCAGCAATTAGATTTGCCCTGAAAATTATTTAAATTTGAATAATTTCAGATACATCACCAATACATTTCTGGATTTATGTGCATATATGGTGTGCTTCTATCCTGCACATAACAAAGATTTTCAACATAAGAAAATCATTTAGAGGCTTATACACCATTAAGTCGGACTTTATCACATATGTCCCTGAGGGATCTTAAAAAGAATATAACTCACAGTTCCATTCTGTATTGCACAGTGTAGTAAAGCCAGAACTTCTAGTGTGTTTCATTTTTAATTCACCCAAATATTTTAACCTATAAAATAGAATTTACATTCCCTCGGACTTCGGCTGCACTTACGGTTGCTAGAGATATTTTTAGTTTTATGTGATCTTTAGTCTATTTTTGTATTCTGCTCTAGTCTATTTTTTTACTTCCACTCTCAATTTAATATTCTTCTTTTTTTTTTTTCAGAAACTGTGTTAACAACCAGTGTGCTAATAAAGAGTGTATAGAGATGATCTACAGTAAACATTTTTAATTTGCTATGTTGCATGATAGCAAGTTTATCAAACAAAAAGAGTACATGATGTAACACCTCTCTTCAATGCACAAGTACTGGATTGTATCATAACTATTTTTTAATGCTTTTTCTCCAAAGTAATTTTATGAAGGTAAAATTCAAGATTTTTTTTGTATGTTTTTTTGTTCCCTGATTTTGAAGGCAGTTGTGACACCCAATTAGATTTATTGCATATGTATATACATGTGCATGTGCTGAAATAATCACAGAACCATTGCTTTTCAACCATTCAAACCAAGAAGCTAGTAGGAGCTTCAAAAAATATGCTCTTTGGCACAGCATGGACAGGGAAGGTTCACTCTCTGAAATGTTGGCTTTTACATCCATGCTATTGCATTATAGGTCATAAAAAATTCAACTTCTGTTGTATGATTTGTCTCATCCTGAACTCAGTCCAAAAAGTGTCATGTGAGTGGAGGCCTCTAAATTCTCAGCTCTTTCCATGTATCCTAAAGAGATCAGAGTGACAAGCCTGGTACAGACATTGTAAGCACTCAAAAATTACACGTTTTATTCCACTTCCTGAAACTTTACATTTATTTATTTATTTTCAAATACATTAAATCCACTTAGAGTAATATTTATTGGAACTATTAGATAGGTTTCCATGGATTCAGAATATTTCCTTATGTTCCCTTGGACCTCTGTAGAACTGTGCAGATAAATCTAGGTATAGCGATAAATCTTTGTGGTTTTCTAAGTAAACTAATTTCAGTGGATGAGAAAAGAATTTTAAAATAGCAGAAATAAAAAACTGATCTGACATTCACACAGGTAGGTGTTCAAAGTTCTGCCTGACAGCTGAACAATCAAGCTTAAACGACTTGGTTTTGACATTAGAAAAACCTCTTATATAGACTACTTAGCATAAATATTCAAATGAAGATTTATTTAAGATTAATATGTGTGGTTTTTCAGTCTTATTACAACACAATATAATTGTAAACTGATAAAAGAAATATTTTATCTACAGCTAAACATTAAAGAAAGGATCACATCGTTGTTCTCATTGGTGGAAGCATTTTTGCTACAGGTGGGTTGAGGAAACACCAAACTGGAAAATGCTCACCACCTATAGATGAAATCTAGCCAACTTGTTTAGACTAAATTATTAAATTTTATATTTCTAAAGTACATCATACTGAAATTGCTCATTCATTGATTATCACTACCATATCCCTGCATTTAATGAAAAAAAATTAAAAATGATACAGCCATCTGAAATGGCAGCTGGCATCAGAAGGAACATATTTATCTACAGTGGTATTTGAAAAATAATCTAAAAATATTTATTTTGTTGAAATTTGCAGATTTAATTAGATTTTTTCTATTATTTTACTACAAAAATTCCTTTGTATTTCATTTTAGGATGGTGTTTCACAAATTCCTGTGAAGAAGAGTTATTCTTCTGAGAGAAAAAAATTAAATAAGGTAAACCCAAGAACAATGCAATAATGATTTTGTAATGACACAGCTTTGCTAATTAACATACACAGGAGATAGTTTCCATTATCTCATGAAAAACAAGAATTTATTGGGGCTGGAGATACAACTCCAAGACTGGAACTCATCATGCACTAAGCCTGATTAGATTTTGATTAGGTGTAAGTGGTTAGGCATATTTACACCATATCGTGGGCCAATGTTCTAGTAAACTATTTCCTTTTTTGGGAAAGCAACATAACCTTTTCAACATAAAGACATACATGTCCAATAGGTAAAGCAGCCAAAGTAAAACACCTAGGTTCATTAGGTACTGTCCCAGCTTCACAGACTAAGGGGATACAAACTATAATAGGAACATTTTCCAGCTCAAGTAAACATTATTAAGCTCATTCTCAAAATTTACCAGCAATCATAATTTATTTACATGGAGCTGAATTTAAAGCTTTTTGAAAAGATCAAAAAGACTTCCACGGACCACAGTCAGCTTATGACTTAGTGCAGTTGTCTACTACTTCATGAACTATACACAGTCAAATGAAAAATATGCAGTTAAAATTTTACCTTTTCCTGGTTTAGAATGCAACTAATCATTTAAGGGCACTTAGGAATAGTTTTTTCTGAAAGTTCTTCTGCAACTGTTGGTTAAGCACAGTCTTTAGCTGAGTTGCTTTTTACAGAATGTCTTTAAATTTGTTTGAGATGTATTTTAATAACCTTGGCTCCTAAATGAACTCATTATTCTGGAACATGCAATTAGACTTTTGACCATTTAATAGATTATCTGTCCTTTCTCTCAGCTGCATTCAGGATTTAGATGGAAATCTGGTCATAAAGATTCATCTCTTGGCAAAGTCTTTTGCAGACCTTTCTTTCAAAGAGTCTCTTATTCTTTTGTGAAGGTTTTGTTTGTTTCTTTGTTTTGTTGTTGGTCAAAGTGCCCTTTATGTGTCTCATTAAAAATCTGGTTCATATAAAAAACTACAACAGGTTACTAGGAGATTATGCAAAACAATTTTCATGCCTGGAACACAGAATTTTCATCTAGCTTGATCCTTTTTCACTCACCGTAAGTGAAATATGAAATAACACAGAACAGTCATTCACAGAGACACTGCCTGAGCGAGGGCAGATTAGAGAAAGAGCATCCTACCTAGCCTGGATAAAAAAAGCACCATACTTGCAGGTTCCTCTGCTCTCTGTAAGACACTTGAACCTTGCTCTTAGGTTCCAGAGAGGAGGTGGAGCTTTTTAAGTCTTAGAAAATATTCCTTGGCAAATTTGGTCTAAATATTTAGATACAAGGATTCTGGATTGAGAATAAGATAATAGTTTATGAGCCTGGAGTAAAGATAAATATCAGTGCACTGAGGCAACAGTCCAAATTTGGATGGGTGACATAAAGATTAATTGTGGTATAATAGAATAGATTGGGTAGGAAGAGACCTTTAAAGATCATTTAGTCAAAGTCTCCTGCAATGAGCAGGGACATCTTTAATTCAGGTTGTTCCAACTTGTCCTTGAATACTTCCAGAGATGGGACATCTATCACATCTCTGGGCAACCTGGTCCAGTGTTTCACAACTCTCATTCTGAAAAATTCCTTCCTTATATGTAGTGTAAATGTATTGTCTTTCAATTTAAAGCCATTACCCCTTCTCATTGCTACAGACCCTTGTAAAATGCCCCTCTTCAGGTTTGTTTTGTTTTGTTTTTGGTAAGCTGCAGTATTGAAATGCCTCAATAAAGTGTTTAGAGATTCTTTTCTCCAAGCTGAACCACCCCAACCCTCTTAGCCTTTCCTCATAGGAGAATTGTTCCAGTCCTCTATACTGGCTCTGTGTCCTTCCTGCGCTGAGGACTATAGGACTGGATGCAGCACTCAGATGTAAATTCAATATTATTTCATGTTCTTATCTGAATTGTTCCGATCTGAAATGTAAATTAAACCTCCTATACAGAGTTTATACTAAATTGGTGGCAAATGCTGAGGAGAAAGGTATCATGAAAACAAATCTAAAGTCAAATATTTTGAAGGAACACATGCGTAAAGTGAGATGTCTCAGTAAATAGAAATGGAGGCAAGTATATGGCAGGAAAAGAAAACTTGAGCAATTCAGACAGTCCCAGAGTGAGAACAAAAGTATATAAGTTGTTGCTGAATGTAAGTTTCTGATGTGATGCAGGTTAAAAAACCCAAATAAACAAAACCAATAGAAAAGATAGCTCTTGAAGTGCCCAAGAAGTCTGTTTATTTGACAAGAGAAATATACATTATAAGAGACATCACTAACACAGCTGAAGTCATGCTTTAACGTTGTGGTGTGTTCATTTGGTCTGTTCTGTTATCCCCTACAAGTTATGTAAAATGGTTCTGCCCGGGTTCCCCCATCCCGCCACCTCAGTGTCAATCTCCTAACCCCTCCCCTGTTGCCCTGGTTTCTAAATGTATCTTTTGTTATACTCCTCCCCAGTTCCCTGCCAGTCACCCTCTAGCCACACACCTCCTTCTAGAAATCTCTCTCTGAGGCGTAGGATGATTGGTTCAGGGACTGGGGCCCCTCCCCAATGCTGTCTTCATTGGTTGTACCTTCATGTCAGTCATTAAGTTTCTGTAATCTTATTTGCCCGAGGTGGGGTTCCTCCTCTCTGCCCTCTTCCCTTTAAAACCTCATGTACCCCCTTCAGGGTTCTCTATTGGTCTGCTTTTCTGGGGTTTGTGTTGTTCCTCCTTTTGGACTAATAAATTGTGGGTTTCGCCACCATCAGAGAGTCACTCTTTTTTTCCTACCGGCTTGGTTGCCTTTCCTGATGTCTCGTCTGCCTGGAGATGTCTGCTGGCTGTAACGCCAGGGATCTCCAGCGGTACAGCTCCTTGCCATAGGAGCTCGAGAGTGGAGCTGTACCCCGAACGACTGCTGGCTGTGTGCTGGTTTCAGCTAGCCGGGATTCAGGGACACACGGCAGCACTTTTAAGTCTTTAACAAAGTGGTATTGTATATCATATTTCAACAGAATGGATTTGGGTTGGTTTTTTTTTTTTTTTTTTTTTTTTTTTTTTTTTTTTTTTTTTTTAATGGGAGCAACTGCTGAGCACAAAGGTCGAAATACAGCGTAAGAAAGTCTAGATTATTTAGTTCATAGATTAACATTATTCCAACTTAAGTGGAGATACAGTAGGCTATGCCAGCTAATGATGTTGTACATTGTGTCTGAGAAAAAGGAAGGAATATAGGATTTGCCTGGTTATCCATACTTTAAGGAGGATATTTGATATTCAAAGCTAAAAGATGTAAGTCTGAGGTCTTTTAAAGAACTAAAGTAGAGCTACAGAGATCAGCTTTGTAATGAAAACAGTCAGTAGATCTACACTATAGCATTATTCATATTTCCAATGCATTATATATTTTTAAACATGCTATAATTATATCTACACTGCCTGCCTTATCATGTTTTAAACCCATTAGTGTGATAGGTGATTTGTAATGCTGTTGACAGTTTTTGTACCTTGGCAAGATCTGAAATTGTGTACTTGGCTGAGTAAACCCAGGTTCAGCTGAGAAGCAGAAAATAATGTCTCTATGGTTATTATAGTAAATTAGCTTTTTTAAGCACTTCAGCTTGTTCAGAAGACTTTTTTACTGATTTTGCATAAAAGGCCTGCATCACTCATGTTTCCTATTGATGATGTGATGTTTTTTCAGGATGATATATAGCTATTTCAATGTTCACTATCTAAACAACTACCTCTCTGAATGTTTAGAGAAAGCTACAGTTTGCTTTGTCGCTAACAGCAGATTTATATATTTGGGAATATGAATTAATTATGCAGTGATGTTCTCAAAAAGAGACTTACAAACTATCCACAGAGGAAAAAAAACCAAAAAACCAGTCTTTTAATTTTTACTATGAATGAATAAAAAAGGAAAAATATAGACATCAATAGCTGTAAACCCAGAAAAGACAGACTAACTAAAGCAAATCAGCACAGTTCTAACTCCTTGACAGGCAAATCTTTGAGTTGTATGCCTTAGTAAAATGAGGCATTGGTAAGTTGGTAGGAACTGGGAAGCAGGAGAATAAAATGGTAGGCTGTGTAACATGCACCTGGACATGAGGTCAGAATTTCACAGGAATGCATTGTGAACAGGAAACACTCCTGCTATGTCCCTGAAACTTTGCTACTTTTAAAATATTCAGTCAGTTATGTAAATTTCTTCTTTAGTTTGAGTTCTGGGCTAATAGTCCCAGAAAGTCAAGTACAAGTCAGCTTGTACTTCTCTTAAAAAATACAAGGTTGATAGAGATGGGTGAAAGTCATTTTTGGAGTTCATGAGCAGATGTAGCTCTCTGAAAAATTCCATATGCCAAGTTTAAGGGTGTATTTTAAAGCATGCCTTTTAGTTGAGAACTTTACTAATTATATGCTTAGAAATCCAGACCTTGATACAGCCATGTTTCTTGAAAAAACAACAGCATCTTTTAAGTTAACCATAGCTATTCTTAATGAAGAAAAATTCCATTAAAATTTCTACTTACTCAAATGGGCAAAATACACTGTGCATAGCAAATTAAACCAGAAACTGAACTATTAGGAAATACGAACATACTCATAAATATCCGCCTGCACTGGGAGCATTTTGTTCCATTTTAAAAGCAGGCAGAACTTAAATACTGATATTACATTTCTCCTTGAATTTTCATGTAGAATGTTTTTATAGTCTTTTAGCTTTTCATGCAATTGCTGCATGCCAAAATATTAGAAGTATTTCCAGCACAAAGTTTCAATAGCTTTTGTATTTTGTGTGGAAATTAGGATCTGAGGAAAAAATGTTGACTTAAACTACTGTAGATCAGAGTCTGCTTGGAGTAATTACAAATATGCTACAACATCAGACATTAGCCCTTGTCCTCATTTATTGTCCAGGAGTTTATCTGCTTCATATTAAATATTATGCCAGTATGGATAATGTGTCCTTTTTATTTTTTTTTGTTGTTTACTTCTCTATCCTTTCATTGCAACTAGTACTGTCGAATGCCCTAGATGGACTGAAACTGTTGTGTTTTCATGTAATTCATCTTGCTGTCATCTTAGGTGAGAGTTCTTAGTACAGATCAGTGTCCTTATAACACACTTTCTGGTGAGGCATCACCTTGAGTCCTGGGTGCAGTTTTTGCTTTGGGCATCACAATATGAGATGGATACAAAGCTATTGGAGAGCATCCAAAGAAGGGCCACAATGAGGTGAAAGGGCTTAGAAGGGAAACCATATGAAAAGCAGCTGAGATCACTTGGTCTGTTCAGAAGAGACTGAGGAGAAACCTCCATGTGATTTGCAGCATCCTCATGTGGGGAAGAGAAGGGCAGGTAACAATTTCTTCTCTGTGGTGACCAGTGACAGGACTCACGTGAATGAAATTAAGTAGAGTTGAGGAAGGTTTAGGTTGAATATCAGGAGAAGGTTCTTCCCCCAAAGGGTGACTGTGCACTTAAACATGCTCCCCAGGGAACTGGTCACAGCACCAAGACTGACAGCACCCAAGAAGTATTTGTAAAATGTTCTCAGGCATGTGGTGTGATTTTGGTGTGGTCCTATGCAGAGCCAGGACTTGGGCATGGTGATTTTTGTGGGTCCCTTCCAATTCAGTACACGTTATCCTTCTGATGTATATAGTCAGTGTAACTTACGTTTTTTCTTGGACTTTTACTGGCTTTGGGAGAGACCTGCATTGTGAGCAAATTTGAAGGAACAGGCTAGCTAGAATCATTTTTCTTTCAACCTGACTAATGCTATATGGACACACCTCCTAAAAGGCATTTTAAAAAGCAGGTAAGATTTCTGGGCATCTGCTGAAGAGGATTAGAATGAGAAGTACTTTGGTTGTTCATATTGCTTTCTGTCAGTTACCTCTGAAAGTTCTTCTTTAATAAAAACCTGAGTATTCTGAAAAGCAACAAGCTGTTCCATTTTATTCACCTATGAATATAAGTATTCTGAGTGAATTCCTGTAGCACTCCTTAACAAGTGACTTCTTTTATTCAATTATTTCACTACATGGTCACTGATGTTTAGGATCTATGTGCCCTAACCATTTCTCTTTCAGAAGTGACAATCACAATAACATAAAAAGTGCAATGAACAAAGCTTAAAGTAGCAGTATCTGTTGCTGAGACAGATACTGGTGTGTAATTCCAGTATGCTCCTGTGATATAGGTACTTCCCATGATGCTTCAAAAATTCCTTTATTTGCTCACCTTTACTATAGGGATTAGAGCTATGGGAAAAAAAGTACTACTCTTTTTATCTATTTGAGTTTTGAGATGTAGGAGATTACCACTGTACTTTGACATGAAATAGAGATATTCTCCAAATATTCTAGAAATGGCTGAACTCTTGCCTGCTAGCAGCAAGTATGGAATGAATTCCTTATTTTGCTTCCCCTATGTGAACAGCTTCTGCTTGACCTAACGATTTCTCTTTATCTCAACTTTTCTTACTTTTGTGCTTCTGATTCTTTCCAACACCTCACTGGGGAAGAGTGAACAACAGATGTTCGATACTTAACTGCCCACCAGGGTTAAAATATGTCATCACTGTATCCTTGAGAACAAAAGGATTTAAAAAGGTGCATTTGACCAGAGAGAAGGATTAAAATAAATGTTGCCTTAACAAGGCTTCGAAAGACGTAGGAACTTTTATATCCCATAGCTCGTTCTCTGGGACATTAGATATTCTGGCACCAGAGATACCTTCTACAGAACACTGTTTCAAGTATCCTACACAGTTCAATAGGGCAATCTCCATCAAAGCATGTTTATATATATTTCCCATATACCTGTAGAAATTAGAAGATCTGTCTCAATAAAACAATGAAAGAGAAAAAAACAAATTGTGGATAAATCTATGAACAATCCCAAAAAGTGTTATAAAAAGTTTTAAGATAAGGAAGAAGTATGCAATTGAAGTAGTACTTTAAACTCTGGTTGGAGTGTTTTCTTGGGATTCAGTTTATTTTAGCAGTAGTAAGATTATTTTAATTAAAGGACTTTCATGTGAATGAGAATGAAGTGTCTAACATGCCAAATCAATTCCTGCCAATATGATTGCTCTACACACAAGGAAAGATAGCAATAAATTAGAGGAAGTTTATTCAAGGACAATTGGTCTACCGTGCAGGACCTGAGAAATTGCTGATATGGATCGTTTCAATGCCCTAAGACATATTACTTCCAAGCACTGTTACAGATTCAAAGGTTTTTATCCACTTTCAGAGAAAAGAAAAAATAAAATGAAAATAATAAATAATAGTAGAAGCAAATTGAAAACACCAAAATAATGACACCTATTCAACAAAAATAACTATATATTATAACCCTTTATTCTTTGAGCATTTAAACTTAACATTTACCTTCTGAATAAATGACTCAAATTTTTTTTTTGCATGTAAACAGAAGTAAAATCTACAGTTTAAAATTTCATGTGTATATATCAAATTTCTACAAGGTTTTGTTAAAGAGTATGGAACAAAATTGAAGTGGGTTTATTACTTTTTAAATCAAAGTTCTGCTTTTCACAGCTGAGAATGTTACACCATGTCATATTTTGTGTTGCCTAAGATGTTTGTCCCAAACATGATTTGAATGTTAATGCAAAAGCTGCAGCTGGAGTGTTTATAATTTAAAAACACAATTAAGAACCAATAGATGTGAAACTACAATAGCTTTTTTGGTTGCAGAGACTATTTAATTCAGTCAAGTACATGTACCAAAATTGCTACTACATTTCCCTTCCCTTTACAAATATATAAATGAAACAATAAATTAATTTTTTATGGATCAAGACTGAAGAAGTAACTGGCTATTAAAAAGCAGAAAAAGTGAAAAAAAATCTATTGCAATATATAGAACCCCTTACAATGAGAATTCACAAAAGTAGAATCTTGGCCTCATAGAAAGATATTCTTGAACAATAAAGTTGTTTCCACTTGAATTCAGCCATGACTCAGTATTTGGCAATGTTTAATTCTATTAATCACATATATTTATTGCCATTTATTGTAACCTGTTGAACTTTTGTTTCATGATCCTATTGTACACTAGAAACCTTAAATTATCTCAAAAGCTTTGAAGTATTGTAGTGAAACATTACTTTTGTTCACAAATTCATAATTATAGGCATCACATCAATTTTAAAAAGTCAAGCATAGATTGAAAAAATAAAACCCTAAAGGGAATAATGGAGAAGTGAAAAGAAAGGTTGATAAATAAACTCTGGGTTATTCAACTATTATTTCTTTTTTAATGGTAGTAGATTTAAAGTCTGTTTTCTCTGTGTATTGACAACAGTGTGGGAGATCAGGGACCAGCCTCAAGATATCGCGATGTTACGGGCAGACAGAACCCCTCCCCTTTTACCGTTACTTAGCCCCACGTGTTGTAACCCGTTAACCCCTGTTATAAATTACCCTGTCCAACGGTTAATAAACACCATTTACCGTCCTCCATATTGGTGTATGCGAGTACTTGGGCCGAGTGGCAAGAGGGTTGCCACCATGCCATTCCCAATCCAGGTTACCACGCCTCAAGCAGAGGCAACACCTCAGTTCTTTAGATTAAATTAATTTTCATTCTTTGGGTAATAAACATTGTTCCTATATTTCAAATTGTTATTTTTAAAGTTCTCTTAATATTTCTGACACTTATCTTTAAATTGATGTACATGTGGTTAATGTCTCTCTCCATAATATTACCTAAACCTGCAGTGAATCACATTTCAGTCTTCTCTTTCAATTCCCTCTCTAGACAAAGATTAGTGAAGGATTTAAGAATCCAACTTCAATGAACTTCTTTTTAAAGGATAAGGCTGGAGGAAAAAATCAGAAATTATTTTCTTTGCGACTTAAAAAAAACCCCACAACACCAGTGTGTTTAATATAAGCTACTTTTTTGGCTTCTTTTGTATCTAATTAAAAGAGAAACATTGCTGAAGAAATTGTGTCAATCACTAGCAAATATCTGACACAGTGGTTATAATCCCCTCTAAAAAACTGACTTACTGACAATACGGAGAACCTTGAAGACTAGGCTTTAGTTAAGTAAAATGAATCAGTTAATCCCACGCCAAATTAAATTTCATAAATCACTGGTGGTTCACTAAGGTATTTAAATAGAAGGTGGAATTCAGCTCTCAAAAGCTGAGTAAAGTTATCTGAGTAAATAAAGGCTGATAAAAACTAACAAACTTCCTGAATCCCATTTCTCTCATTAATTAGATATCCAGGAACTATAATTAGACATCAGACATGTAGCTCACATGCAAAACTTTTATATGTAGATATACACTTAGTCTCTTAAACTGAAGCTAAAACTCATTCTAAGAATATTATTACTGTAACCTTAATTGGAAGATTCAAAAGTAACATGTAAATTCCATTCAGATTTTATAAGCATCACAGCAGAGGGCAGAAAATGCAGAGAGGTGTGATTACTCTCCAAATACTTCTTTACTTCTTTATCTTTTTTTTTTTAATCCAGCATACATATACTTGAATATTTAAAAGGAAATGAAACTAGATTATTTGTATCTACATGATTTGTATATGCCTTACCTGTAAAATCACGAGGACACAAACACTGAAACAAAGGTTGTTCTCTTAGTTGACTCACATCAATGCAAGTTGCTCCATCAGAACAATTATTTGGGTAAATTAAACATGCATTTTCAGCGAATTGGCAAAATTCTCCTGTCCATCCAGGTGCACAGAGGCACTAGAAATAACAAACACACAAACAAACAAAAAAAAACAAACACAGAAAACCCAAAATTAAAATGCAAAGTGAAAGTTCGTAGAATTTTCTTTGGGTCTTGCATTTTACTACTGAGTAAAAGTGTGGTAGAATGCAGTGTGGTAGAACGCAGCTGAGACTATTCCTCATGCCTGTACTTGTGGATGAGAAAACTGTTAAGAGAGGCAAAAGTCATCTACCATGTCTGTTAAAAAACTGAGGGAAAAAAAGGATGCATGAGTTGGGGGAAATTGTGAGATAATTACTGGCTGTAAGGGATAAAAGAACTGAGTGTCCAAAAAGGATTTTAGAGGGATTGACATGAGGGAGAAATTGGGTAGTGAGTGATAACAAAGCTTGCAAGACAAATACTGTCACAGACCAGTAATCAGAAAACATACTACAGTGTTTCTGTTATACATGCACACTCTACCTGTTAAATGAAATAAACTAAAATTGCTTATTCAGAGGAAAGGGGGAGATCTGAAGCTTATATTAGCTTCTCAAAAGAGTCCTGTGAAACTCATACAAGTACTCTGATCAAATATAATTAAAATAGCTTGTCTTGAATCCCATTCCAAGGGCAATAAAAGAGTATAGCCAACAGTAGTGAGTATTTCAGAACACTGGAATGGTATACCAGATTCACAATATATAAACATTTTACATGAGTAAGTGTACATGTGGCCATCAAAGACAAATAGATGTGTTATAGTGACTCATACAAGCAAAAAGAAAGTTGCCAAAGAACAAGATTAGCTTAAGGCACAGGAAATAGGCAGAATATATGTCTGACTACAGAAAAAATATTACTGTAAAAAGCCCCAAGGCAAGTAGTACCTGGAGGAGACCATAATTTTTTGAAGGGTGGCAGAGTGCTTGGGGGGAGATAAAATATTGCAAACCATCAAATCTGTAGAAGAAGGATGGAGACAGAAGACAAGCTCAATTCAGTAATGACTTCTGTCATCAAAGAGCTCATGAGACAGATTACCTTGACCTTTGTTGTTAAGAACCAACAGGAACCACAGCTTTCAGCACATTCTTCAGAATCAACTCCACAGCATTGCATGATCACAGAGAATTTAGAATGTAAATGTTACAGAGTAACAGTACATAGGGGTACTGAAAATGCCTAGCAATCTTGAAAGCTACTAGCATTAAATATGCCATTTGTGAATGAATTCATTCAAGATTGTTTAAAGTTTAAAACAGGCCCTACCTCTCAGTCTTTTAAACATTCCCTTTACAGTGATCTCTGATTCCCCATCTGACATACATGCTTTGTAAAAATGAACGGTACTGAGGTGGTCAAGTGAAGGCTTTAAGGGAACTGCACTGATGGGAACTCCTTACAGCGAATCTCAGCATTCAATGATTGAAACAGCAGATAACTAAAGTAGATTGCCATCTCCAAAGGAGCATGATAGCCTATGGAATAAGTGTGACTTGCCTTGCAAGGCCTGGAAGAACAGAATGTTCTCCAGCAGCTGTATATTCCTTTGTATTTTCTGCATTTTTATTCCTGCATCTCTCTGTTGTGACAATGCCCATACACATCCCTGACATTACCTGTCTGTCTTCCCCTCAGTCTCCAGGAACACTTTTCACTATGTACTCTCCTTGATGTCATGTTTGATTAAATATGACATTACTAGGTGAAAGGTACTAAGAGGTAAAAACAAGATGGCATGTTTTAGGTAGCTGAGTCTATGGGTTTGTCTGTCTTTGTTAATGAGTTCACAAAGCTGATCCCAGGCAAACCTATAGAAACCTATAGAAACATGATTTATCCTCTATGTCAATATATTTTACATTCATAGGACTACAGAATTATTTAGGTTGAGAGAGGCCTTTGAAGGTCATAGAGTCCTACTCCTTGCTCAGAGCAGGTCAAACTTTAAATGCAAGTTGGTTGCTCAGGATCTTGTCTACTTGAGGTCTGAATATCTTCAAGGATGACAATTCCACAGCCTTTATGGGCAACTGGTTGCAGCACTTAAGTACACTCACGCTACAGTTATGAAAAATTTCTTCCTACTACCTAGCCATAATTTCCTTTGTTGCAGCTCTGCCAGTTGCCTCTCACACCAGTACTTCTGAGAAAAAAAATGGCTCCATCTTGTTTATGATCTCCTAATAAGGAGCTGAAGAAAAAAATTATGTCCCCATTCAGCTCTCTGTTTTCAAGGCTTAAGACAGAACCTTCAGCCTTTCCTCATATGCTGCAAAGTTTTCACAATGTTGATGGCTCTCTGTTGGATTTGTTACAATTTTGTCAGTCTTAATTTTTGTACATTGAAGTTCTACGCCTCAGAGAGTACTCCACAGGTAGCTTATCAAGTGCTGAGCAGAAGGGACTGATTATATAACTTGACCTGCTCTCTATGCTTTTACTAATGCAAGCCAGTATTAGATGAAGCTACCTACACTTTATCATTATTTGGTTATACTGGCCCACTCTCTTATCTTCCGTGGATGTATCTTGTCAAGCCCTTTGAACATTTAAGATACCCTCATTGCCTATCGTCCTGGTTTGGCATTTCTCTTCAACTAATGGTATTTCATTCCTCTAAATTTTGCCACCTGGCATGGGACTTGGGAAATTTAAAAGCACATATTGTAAGTGAAAACTAGAGCAAAGCCACTCAATGTCATCCACCTCAATCAGCAGTGGGCATTTCCCTTGATCTCATTTTTTCTGCCACTGTACCTACACAAATTTATAAGATAGTTTCTCCTTTATGAGTATTTTTCATGAGGACCCATTTGGAAATTCTCCTTGACTAGACTCGACCTTTTACCTCCCCAGTCACTAAACATCACTATTTATTGTATTTCCTTTCTTTACACATCTTAAGTCCATTCCGCAAGAAAGAATTTCAAATAAGTCCACTGAAGTCTAACCCTATTTCTAGTGGATAAACATTAACTTAAAAAAAATATCTTCTCAGACATGGAATTTTTACGGTAGCTGTGAAAACTACGTTTTCTTTTCCTCTAGAAAAGTGACTTTTCTGCACCTGCAGTGAAAGGTATTTCTGTCAAGACAGCATTCAGAACATGAATGGCTATTTCCAGACTATGCCTGAATCATTTTGAGGATAATTGAAGGACAAGTCTTAGGGATGCTTAAGCCAGCACTTTCCACAAACATTAAGCAATTTTTTTAAGCTTAATTGAAATCACCTCTATGGTATACTGGTACCATAACCTTTCTTTTTTTCCTCCACAGTTTTCAATTGCCTGGTAAGACAGCTTGCAAAATGATGTTCATGTGCTAGATTTCTTTGTCCCTTTTAAAGTACATGGAGAAAATTCCAACCCAACCCAAAATTTAGGCATTAAACTGGGTATGAGTGCTTTCAATTTTTGATTTAACTTACATCATTCTGTTATGTTGTTTATTCCTATGTTCAGATTTTCTTCTTTGCCCATCCCTCCCTGCTACTCCCCATTCCGCAAATATAATCTGAGTTATGTGTACATCCTTAGAAGTGTTTCTATTTTCAAATTTTTCTATAGGTAGTTTTGACATTAGGAACTGGAGTGACTGGTTTGTGACAAAAAGGCTTCAAGAACTCCAAATATGCTGTTAGGCTAAATGCTTAAAAATAAATATTTTTTTATTTTTCTGCACTGATGGAACTCTGAAAATTATGTAAATGAAGAAAAAAATCCTTATCTTAATTTAAAAAAATCTGCTTACATTTTTTGTATGTAAAGTTCATTCCTAACTGAAATTCTAGAAGTCACTCACACTGGAAAAAATAACTGCAAGAAATATATAGAAATTTAGCTCATAACCAACAAAAGTGTAGCTTAGTGGGGATTTATTTGGGGAGAATGTTTTACTTACTTCCTTACTTGAACTGATGGATTTTAAAACTTTACAATATTGATCATTAACCTAAAATACACCAGAGCACATAAGGGACTTTAAACTTTAAAACAGAAAATTAATTGGTGTTAACTTACTATATCTGTCAAATTTGCAGACGACACCAATCTGAGCATTGTAGGTGACACATCTGAAGCATGGGACATCATCCAGGGTCCTGAACAAGCTTGAGATGTGGGTCTATGAGAACTCACAACAAGTTCAACAAGGCCAAATGCAAGGTCCTGCACATTGGTTGGGGACACCCTGGTAAAAACACAGGCTGAGAGGAAAGGGATTGACAGCAGTTTAGTAGAGAGGGTTGGAGATGATGGTGGATGAAAAGCCAGACATGAACTAGCAATGTGTGCTTGCAGCCCAGAAAGCCAGCTGTGGCCTGGGCTGCATAAAAAGCAGCATGACCAGCTTGTCAAGGGAGGTGATTCTGTTCCTCTGCTATGCTTTGATGAGATCCCACTGGAGTGCTGCATCCAGCTCTGGGATCCTCGTTACAACAAAACCATTGACCTATAGGAGTGTGTCACCAGGTGGGCCACAGAGACCTGGAACAGCTTTCCTAAGAGGACAGGCTGAGAGAATTTGGGTTACGAAGCAAAAAAGATTCTGGGGAGATTTTCCTGTGACCTTTCATTAAGGAGGACTGTGGAGAGATGACTGGCTGTGAAATTAGAGGGAACTGAGAAGTTGTATCCACATCCCAACAGAAGATAGGTATGGAAATAATAGGGTAAAACACAATCGTTGCTCCCTGGGTGGAATGCAGTTGGCATGCTCAAAGCCTATTCCATGATAATTCCTAATTCACATGATCTGGAACTATAGGCACCTGCTAAGTGGGGTGGAATAGAGGGTGGAGCAGAGTGGAGACACCATAGCCAGGCGCTGCTGAAACCCTTGCAGGGAGGGGAACTCAGTGATGCTTTGCAGCTGAGAAACTGCATAGTAACTGTCAGCCAGGGGAGATATCCTGCTGCTGAGCCAACAACTCTGGCAAAATCACATTCCTCAGATGAACTTGGTTCATTACAGCCTAATTGTAAGATTAATCCACACCTGCATCCCAAAGTTATCCCCCTCCAGCATATGACCCCACCCCACAAGGTGTGTGCTCTCTATTTTTTTTACTCTATCTTTAAAAGTGAAGTGAGAGAATTTTACGCCAATCAGTAACAAAGGTATGTATGACTAGAATTACTCAAGATCCACCTAAACATAACAAGACAGTATAAAAGTAAGTAGAGAATGGGGGAAAAGTTAGGGAAGACTCTATCATAAGTGCTGAGATCAGTTGCTGGGCTTAACCTGTGTTCTCCCCCATTGTCACAGACATGTTTTATGAAAAATCCTTTCCTTAGGATTTTTCTCCTGAGAAGCTGAGAGAACTCAGGAACAAAATGTAAACAATAATTATCTGCTGCTGTGGAATGCAACAGGTGGATCTTTGATTGGTCTCATGAGGTTGTTTCTAATTAATGGCCAATCAAAGTCCAGCTGTCCGGACTCGGTCAGTCACAGGATTTTGCTATTATTCCATTCTTTCTCCTTTGCTTGCAAGCCTTCTGATGAAATCCTTTCTTCTATTCTTTAGTATAGTTTTAATATAATATATATCATAAAACAAGCCTTCTGAATAATAATTAGCCTTCTGAAACATGGAGTCAGATCCTCATCTCTTCCCTCTTCCTGGGACCCCTGTGAACACCCCCATATCCCATAGGGTTGCTTATTGGGTAAGAATTGTACTCTGTCCATGCTGAATGTTTTTACTGGGGATCTTACCTTTTCTGTGTATTGCTTTGCACATGTTTTTGCAGTCTAATACTACCACTGACAATGCTTGAAACTAACCTATCACAATTTTATATTAATGAGGAATGCTGTTCTGTGAACTCTTGGTGTGTCTTTCACAGGCAGTTGCAGCAAAAGGCAACATATTCAGTGCAGTGGAAGACCCAGTGGGGGTTCACAAGGTGGGAAGATCTGCCAAAGGATCTCTCTCCCTCATGCTGTTGGTGTGTGCCCCTGAATGAGTCAGTCAAGCCATTCTCTGATCTAACAGGACTGCTCAGTGAAGGATTCCCATAATGGGACACCGACAGACAGGCTGGACACAAGAGTCTTGGCCTTCCTGGGGTGCTGACAGACAAGTTGAGCTCTGAGAGCTAAGTAATCTCCCCACACTAAGGGTCGAGGAAATCTCCCCTTTTCACACAACAAGGGTTTATAAGAAGGATGGGGACAAACTTTTTAGCAGGTTATATAGAAATAGAAGGGATAATGTTTGTAAAGTAAAGGAAGGTAGATCCAGTTTAGATAGGAGGAATGAGTTGTAATAAGTTAGCCTGAGATGTAGTAGATGCCTCGTCTCTGGAAATATTGAAGGTCAGGTTGAATGGAACTCTGAATAATCTGACATAGTGGAAGATGTCCCTGCTCATTGATGGGGATTTGGACTAAATGACCTTTGAAGGTCAGTTGAAACCCAAACCATTCTACAATACTATGATTACTGATATGACATGCTCCTTCATATGAAACCTTGATCCTATGTAAAACAATTAGAAGTCTCTGCAGAAATAAGTAATAACTTGAATTAAATAATTTAAATAAAAATTATATTATTTCATTTCTCAAGTGAACATATGGGTAAAACAGAAACTAGAATTCTATCCATGTACATCTCATAGGGAAGGTGGGAAGATGAAGTTATCTATCTTTTGTGTAGTTTGAGCAAGTGCCATGTCTCTTTACATATGATTTCATTTAAAAATGAAATTTTATTAATATTTAATTATAACTTAAAAAGGCAAATTAAGAATGTGCATTTTTGAGTTTTTGGAAGTAGATGACAAAAGGGTAAATACTGAGGAATGAAAAATAAACATTAAGAATCTCAAACTAGAAACCTACTGTACAATGTTAGAAACAAGTGCCAAAGACACCACAAAATTTATACAGCACAGGGAGAACGTGTGTCTGATCTTACTGGCATTAATAAACAGGCAAAAATTGATTATAAGTTATGTGCTTCAGAAATGTGTAGTACTGAGCTGGCTGAGTGAAATTTTATGGACTCTTTCTACAGACATTTTCCTTATCTCAAGGGGCCAGCTCCTTATTAGATAGGGAAGTCAGTGAAGAAGAAATTTGGGGAATTTTTGTGCCTTTGAAAAGTGGTTTGAACTTGAGCACAGGCTTGAATTTAACTTCTCAGAGGTTGCATTTAAAAATAAACCAGAACATTTATGTTGGTTATATCTAGTGCGTTTTGCTGTCCATTTATATTTAATTATATGCTCATCTACTATATAAATTCAGATCCCTTGTACAAAGATATATGAAATTATTAGATGATCACAGTTTTAATTAAATATTTTTCATTTAAATTTTCTCTTTAAAAGAAGGACATTTAGTTTATTACATGAAAATTTCTACTGTTTATTAACTTCTATAGAGCTCAGAGATAATTAGCAGCACATATGAAATGTACCTGGGGTGCTTTGATGGTGTTTATTTCAATAGAATAAGAAAAGCAGGAAAATTAATTTTGATAAAGTCTAAATTAAACACTAAAGAAGGAAAAATCTGTTTAGAACATTTTAAAATTTATGTGAACTCTTCTGTAGAATTACTGCTACTGTGTGAAAGAAAATTGACTAATTAACTTGTGTAAAACTAGCCCCTAATGGAAGTATCTGACTTTGAACTACTGCTGTTTTGAACACTCAGCTGGAAGGACAAACACAGGAGAGACATCAATAGAATTAATGATGGTGGCAAAGTGGATTTGCAGAGATGAAACTATAATGTTCTCATATGGTCCATGAGGAGAAACAGTAGGAGAGACTGTAGATTTTTCTTAAAAGGAAAATGACAATAACCTATTTGATATGTTGTACATAAGTATAAAAATCCCATCTGAGAGCAGTAGACTTTGCAGCGCCAATTTTCATTGCTTCTAGCATTGGTTGCAGATATCTTATAAATATTCATAATAATTTTATCATGCTAACCAACTGTTTTAATATATAAAATGCCAAATACATTAAATGTTTGTTTCTTTATGGCTTTTTTAATACTCAAAAAACAAACAGTGATAGATGCAGTGCAGAGGGCTTTTAAAAAGCCCTAGTGCATTTTTCTTAAAGAACTGAATTTTTTTAAACAAGGTAATGTTTTGTCTCATCTTTACTGCCTTTTAGTTCTGGAGATGTGATCTAGAAGTTATTTCTCCTCTCATGCAATAAATACAAATGGCTTCTCTAAGAATAAGCTGGAGGCCTGTCGCCACATATGCCGCAGCACATGCCACAGTCAAGGCAGCCGTGATACACAGAATAGCGCCATACAATTCTAGAAGGTTTTAAGCATTTGCCCATCCAGAGTAACACCATATCACACTAGAAGGCTGCAAACATCTGCTCCCTTTGTTCTTTAGCCCAACCTTTTATACCCCTCATGTTGATGCATTGCACCTCAGTGCCCTCTGTTCCCTTTGGTGGTTGGTCAGTGCCCCTGGGCACTCCATGGCTCATTGCTGTCAGCGCTGCTCACCTGTTTCTCACAGCTGTAGCCCATTGGGGGATGAGGCTCAGCCACAGCCCCACTCCCAATTACCACAAACTCTGTACCTATAGAGGCCTTTGGGCTGTGAGATCTAAGTAGTATAACATAGCTCCATTTTGCTGATTATTGCCAATTCTGCATAGAGGTGCTTTGTTTCTGGGCTATAAATTTAGCTGGACTTCTAGGGATAAAGCATTATCAAAACGCATTAGGACTGAGATTGGCTTCTCGGGGAGGAGCTTACCAAGAAGACCTGAGCAGCAGACTTTCCACAAAGGTTTTTCAGGTTAGTCTGTGGGGCTTGGTACTGCTCTTCTGCAAAGAAGCTATTTGATCCTCAGGCTGATAGCTGGCTGATGGGCCTGATTCTGCACTCACAACGGCAAACCTCATCTGGAAGGGATGAAACCTGGACCTCTGTCTGCCTGATTGCAATTTTTATACAAGTTCTGCTGAATGAGGGCCACACATCAGCTTGATGGGGAAAAAAATCCACAGGAGAAAGAGATGTTCCCTTCTCTATCCTCTTTCCCACATTGCCTCAGAAGGAACCTGTTAGCTTCAGTAAAGACTGTTTTCTGTGTTAGTATACAGTCTCCTGCTTTGCTAGAGAGCATGGTAGTCTTTGGGCAGAACATATTTACTGGGTTTTTTATCTTCAACTACAACAGTGTGACCCATGGTGTTACTGACTATTAATGTATATTCATAATTTTACTTTGTCAACCATATATCCTCATGGTGCACAGTTTGTGGTTGAAATATCTCAAATTCATCGTAAAGCTTCAAATATAAAAGCTATGCCTCCATTATATAGATGTGAGAAAAAAATCAAAAAAGTATAACATGAACAATCACAGAGCCATCTGCAGGGTAAGATTTTAGATACCAGTCCTTTCTATTATGTTATTTTTGTGTCCTCTTATGGTGAATCATACTATTAGATAAACATTATTGAATGTACATCCATCTAAGAAAGCAAAATTCTGGTGACTGGGGAACAATTTTCTGAAGGGAATTGACAGGAATGCATCTGTTATCATTAATCAGTGTTCTCCAGGCAAATTACTTGTAGAAGTTAAAACCATTACTCCTTTTTGCTTAGCTTCGCTCTCCCTTAAAAGCACAATCTGCTTCCACTGCACTGTAGGAACACTAGTTAGAAATCAGCAGCATTTCCTGTTGCTCTTTCTGAAGGTACCAGGGCACCCACTGGCAATTTTTCCAACACAAAATTCCACGTGCAAGTGTCAGTACAGATTCTCAGAGAAATTTCAGACATTTTCTTTGAATGGCCAATGGTGAAACCCAGAATGATGACAGAGATTGTTTTTTCTTTCTTTAATGCTGTGTGCATTTGTTTGCCAACACAGCTCTGCTGTTCAGGCAATATGTATAATTTGTTTAGATCTTGTCTCAAGTGTAGTGCTGGCAAATGGAAATAGACCTTACAATGACATTGCTTCCTCTTCATCTTCCAGCTTCAGTTTTTGTGTCTACATAACTCAATTTCTTTGCTGGCTGTAAGCACACAGCCTTACAAGAATCAGTGGTTTGTCAGGATGATAGGAGAAAGGCATATTGACAAAACAGACTTAGATACACTGTGCAGACCATATAAGTTGAAAGATACTTGCTAGTAGCATAGTAAGGAGCTGTTAGGTAAAAAAAAAAAAAAAAAAAAAAAAAAAACAAAAAAAACATGAGTGAGCATTCTTGCACTCTACAAGAAGTGAAAGGAAGGCATTTTTAATTTGCCTGCCCTTCCACAGGAAGTGTATGGCAGATCATGAATGGGAGAATGTGTAGCAACCACTGTAGAGCTGCACTTTCTTGTGCATCAAATGCACTTCTGTAGGTAATCATAACTGACCTGTGAATTCTGTCATTTTTATGCAATTCAATGGTTTCTCCCTGGAAAGTAAAGACAGCTAGTATGCCAAAGACTTGACAATTTTCATACCTCAACTTTCCCACTACCATCTTTTCAAAACTGCACTCCTTTCCAGGCTTGTAAACTCCAGCAAACTAGAATTCCATTATCCTCAGAATTTACACTGGATTAATTTAATATATTTTTTCAGTATGTTTACTTTGTTTGGTTGGTTTTGAGGTTTTTTTCAGTTTAATACTAATGATTCAGGAGGAAACAGGGGATCTTAAGGAGAGATAATACTTGTTGCCATGATCTAAACTACTTGCTGTGGATAAATAGATAGTAAGGTGCTCAGTCCACCCTTGGGACCTAGAGGAAAGCTTTACATCCACAGGTGATTTCTTATTTGTGTACTCTCTTTATCAGCTTTCACTGCCCAGTTGTGTGCCTGAGGCTCTGCTGGAGCCATACTAAATCACTGGGTGAACCCTAGTCAAGCCACTCCATACCCTGAGGTGGTTAGCATCTGGCAGCAGTGTGATTAGCATGAAACAAACAACGGCTCTTTTTTCTCTACCGCTTGCCTTTTGGGCATTGCTCATATTTTCCCTGTCTTCAGGTAAAGATAAGGAAAACAGATACCTACAGCCATAAATTGTTTAAGACAATCAGATTAAAAGCAATGAGAAAATACTAACAACTGCAAAACAAGAGCACTGACTTTTCACTTATGAAATCCGTTTAAGAAAAAGAAAAGCTGTGATGGTAACAGAAAAATCTATTGAAAAGTGTATCTATGGGCAGATGTTTAAAAATATTTTTAAGAAGCAGGTTATCGTATTGTCAAAATAATGTAGCTAAGTAGTTTTATTGAATAAAAATCTGCTGAACTCTGAAATTGGTTCACACATCAGTAATTGTATAAGTATGATTTATGCTCAAACTATTTTAATTTATTCCTTTTCTTAAAACAGTGCCCCCTGTCTTCTAAGTAGGTGGAGTTATTTATTATAAAATTGACAAACCAGTACATTAATTAAAAATTTTCCTATGGTATGGCTATAAAAAAAAGTGCTATAATATATTTTCTTTAGAACTTTTACAATTACTATATTTATTTTTAGAAGCAGTTCTTAGAAGCAGCTGCAAATCAGGAGAAATTCAATAGCAGACTTCTTGCAATAATTGATAAATCAAAAGTAAGTAGTAGAATTTTTAATATTAATACTTTTTGAGAGAGGAAGAGCTGTTCATGTTCAAGAATTGTGTTTTTCACCTGTTAAAATTATATATCCAAATGATAACCATATTTCTCAAACTCAGTCAAAGCTGCAGTATTGTCTTTTTGTGCTTTAGAAACCAACAAGGTGAATATCATATCTTTGATCTTCTTCAGAGCCCAAATAAAATGGGGGATTTATGTTTTCACTATTCATGGCAACTTTGGAAAATACAATCCTTTTCCTAACCTTTTAATATCGGTGAAATGTGTATGCTGCATTGACTACTAGAAGCAATCCACAATAAGGCCTTCAGCCTTCTGTGGGAATTATGGGGTTTGGATCCCACAATAGTAGATCCTCATGAAATTTAATGTCTGGTGAAGTTATTCACAAGGACAGGACAGATGTGACCCGGCACTGATCTGATGGGAAACTGCTGAAACACAGCATTGGACCATATTACCTAAAAAGCTTTTGAAAATGGTCCTCCTATAATCAATAGTACATAGAAGAAGCAGCTGCTCAGAACCATGCACAATAATTTTTATCCCTTTTTTGCTATTTTTGCTTTAAAATTTTTTGCTAGGAACAGCTGAATATTTTAAATACAATTGTTCCTTTTCTTCTGAGAAAAACTGATAGACCACCAACTGTTTTAAGATTGCAAGTCTGTATGTACTTTTGAGAATATAATTTTAAATGATTTCTTTATTTTATTTCATAAACTTCATTTTTAATAGAGGTGTCCTCATTTACAAGCTTTTAAAACAGTTTAGATAATATAGCTGCCTAATATGACCTTTCACTCACAGTCAAAGAAGTATGGCTACTGAAAAATGCTTCTATATATACAAGTGCTTATTTTTGACTACAGGGATTGTCTTTCTGTCTTCATCAACTGTGTGGTGTCATATTTTAAAATTCACTTTGAGCTAAAAGTTGCCTTCTTTGTCACTGACTATCGGGAACACTCAGTACTGGATAATTCATATTCTTTTTTCTATGCATACAGCATTGAATTTGCCTCTCATAGAACACAGGATTTCCTAAAGTAGTGCAGTCCACCTGGAAATACTTATCATATTTGTGTATTATTAACTACTCTACCATTTTCTGTGGTTATCTGCATACACAGGAGAAGGAGACCCCAGAAACTACAGGCCTGCCAGACTATCTTCAGTGCTTGTAAAACCATGGAAAATATTATTCTGAGAAGTATCTGAAAGCACCTGGAGTGTCTCAGTCATAGGTAACAGCCAGCACAAGTTCCTAGTGGGGTTCCACAGGGCTCCATCCCCAGTCCTGTGCTCTTCAGCATCTTTATAAATGACTTGGACAAAGAGCATGAAGGAGTACAATATAAGTTTGCTGGTGACACTAAACTGAGAGGAGCTTTAAACTCTCTCAAGGACATAGAGGCCTTACAGAGAGACCTTGACAAATGAGAGGGCCAGGCAATCACCAACCATACGGAGTTTAACAAGGACAAGGGCCAGATTCTGCACCTTGATTAACATTTTCAGGGGCAATTTAGAGAGTTAAAACAAGACAACTTAATATTTTTTTTCCCACACTCTCAGTTGGAATGGATGTCACCACACTGCAGTTTCATCATCAAAGTTTTAAACTTGTATTCATTTTAAACATGTTCATGTGTAGATAAGTAATTTGATTCTGGTTAAAATAATGGCAACAGATGCTCTTAATTCAAGCAATGTATTTTTAAAGGCTGCAACGCAGCTGTGATTATCATCTTTGTGGGAAATGACACTCGACCACAATTAGTTATATATTCTTTTTACTATAAAAGTACCCTTCAGTTATCTTACTTGATGTAGTACTAAGCATGATCTCAGTAAAAAAGTAATAAAAAAATCCATATTGCCCAAGAGAATTGTCCTTGTGTTATCGATTAAAGTAAATAAAACCTATAATATTGTGCCCCTCTTGTCTCTTAAAGTAATGAATGCATCTCAAGTTTGCTTGTCTGAAGCTTTTATACTTTGGAACACTGAATTAGTTTAACATGTATTAAATTACTTACAGTGAATCCTCCAATTACATTAAGACACAATCCTTCATTCAGACAGTTGACGCTGAGCAGCCTGCAGTAGTCAATTACTTCCTCACAGTTCTTCCCAGTGAATCCTGGCATGCAGCTGCAAATACACCAGTGAATTTTAGAGAACTTGCATTTTAAAAGTGAATTGTATTTCATTATGTTCCATAATTCTATTAAATTATGTTCTTGCAGTAACAAAACAAATCTCTTAAGTTATTTAAAATAAACAGAATATGTTTTCAAGAAATTAAAAATCCTTTGCATGATTCTGAAAAATTTTGCTTTTTGGTAAATAATTTCTTTAATTGATTAAAATATTTTCACACCAATATTTCATATAATCTTCCAGAAAAAAAAGTCTATTATGAGGTAATATTTAATAAACTGTTGAAAAGGTAACAAGATTTTGGAAAACTGTTAGAGAGGATAGGTCAATTTAAGCATCAGAGAGATGTTTTAATATGAAAATAAAAATGTGATAAGTGAGGAATAAACACCAATCATTGCTAATGAATAAAGAGTAGTATAAATAGTATATAATGACATGCTTAATTAAGTAAATAACAGTCTAGAGACAACAATGCATAGTTTTTTACATGTTTGCTTGATTGTAGTTCAGTATTTTCTTTCAACAAAAAAAATAGCATTCAATTTTTGTGACTGTTAGTTTTACGTGATGCCAATGGAGTAATGGATAACTCATGTATGTAAATGGAACTGCAGAAATTTCTTCTGCTTCATGTCAACACCTACTATTAGTAGGAGAAAATCATTTCCTGATGTAGTCCTCCCATGCTAAAAAAAAATCTCAAATACACAAATAAAAGAGATGAGATTCAAATGGATATTTAAAATCAATAATGGATCAATGTAGAAAAATATTTGAATACTTATATCTTGATAGATAGATAATCCTTGTAAACACTCTCACTATGTTCTTACAGCATGCTCCCCTGTCTAAAGGCCATTTCTGGTAACGTGGAAAGAAAATATTTAAGAAGAGAAAGGAGATGGCCAGTTAGCTGAAAATTTGTGTTTGTGAAAGAATCCAAAAGTAATAGATGGAAATTTCTTTAGCTCTTTCGAAGAAGTACATTTTTTTTTCAAATTATACAGTCCAGAATCTGGAAATTATGAAGATCATACAGAATTGCTTCTGGTTTTCCTATGTTCTTGCTCCTAACTGATATGACATCCAGATGTGTTGCTTATGTTTTTTCATTTAGAAAAAACCTATCCAATTCCTGGTTTCAAAATGCATGGGGCTTCTCACAGTGATGCAATATCCTAAAGTTACAGATATATTTTCCACAGCAACTTCTTGGGGAGCAACATTCAATAGAAAGCAACTGAGTTAACCAGACTTACCAAATCAGTTCAAGATGTATATCTGTGGCTCTAAGTCTAAGGAATGGACAGACACATTTAGCATTTCTAGAGGCTTAAGTAGTTTATTAAACTTAGTGAAGTGTTAAACTGGTTGGATTTAATCAGAAATCTCTGGAAACCAACCACAATTCATGCATAGGACCACATGGGCAGAGGTAAATGAATATGGAAAAACCTTCTGTAAATGGATATGCTTTGAGGCTGGTATAGACACAACCACATAAGAAAACTCTAAGGAAGTTGCAATGAACCACATAATCCTCACCTTCCTCTTTAAAAAGATGCTACATGTGATCATATTTCTGCCATTTCAAGTACTTCACTTCAGAATTCTTGCAAACTCTATTCTTAATAAAGTTCTAGTTCATGTATTGTAGTTAAAAGAAGTTTTTAGTAAGAAAAATTAAATATGAAGGAATGTAAATAATAATAAAAATATTTTGTATATTTTTTTATATTTTTAATAACATCTAAAACCAAGTAAGAGCAACTCAATTACAATGTTTGTTTTACTGATTTGTTTTTACTGATGATCTGAAGTGAGTTCCTAGATTTTTTGCTTTAATCTTTTATTTTATTAACTAGATAGTCTAGAAAGACAATTTTAGAAATGGTTTCTTCTAATTTTTATATTTGCTCATTTTTTTGGTTCTGGGGATTTTTTGGTTGTTTTGCAATAAACATACTAATATAAGGAAAGGGAAATGTAAGCTAACAGGAAAACAAGTTGACAGTAAAGTTCCAAAGACAGCACCAACAGAACATATTTTCTCAGAACACCCTTTCACATTTTTTGTGACTTTTTATTCTCATAAAGTACATGGATAATAGAAGAAGATAGAAAGCAAACAATCATAGTTTATTTTGATGGATATGCTCGTTCACTGCCTATTTGAATTCACCTTAAATTTTGACATTTAGGAAAAAATGTGACTATTAGATTCTTAGCAAAAAGTTGTGTGTGATATCAAGACTGAAAGGATGGAATTAGAATACAGGATAGTCATACATCATAACTGAAGTGGGGAAAATTAAATTGTTCCTGTTTCATTATATGTTTAGAATGGAAAGCAACTGCTTTTCCAAAGAAGGAAGGATATGTTGAGAAGAAGCTGGGATTATGTAGGATATAAGAATGTAGTTTGAGCATAAGGAGAACAATGTAGCATAGGGGGAAGCAAAATAGAAATTAATGAAGTAAAAAGTTCAATTCAGATATTATTTTAGCTTGTATGTGCATCAGACCTAAACACCATTACATTTATTTATGATGTTAAAATGCTATAGAAGTGGATCATGTTGCAGTATGACATGTAGTATTACACCAAATGTAGTATGAAACACATGCAGTTTATTGTGGAGTGACTAGACAGAGATATAACGTACAGTATTTGACAATGATTACCAAAAATGAATCAAATCTTCACTTAAAATGTTGATGAGCAGCTACAAATCCCTCAAATTAAAGCAACGTAATTAATGTTAGATTACCTTTGGGTGAAGTGAATTAAAACATGAATCACAGGCAGAAAGTGTCCAAGCCTGTGAGTTTAGAAAACTGAAACTGTCTAACTACTGTCTACTCTGTTAGTCAAGTAGCTAATGCAGAATATGATTTTAAAAAGAAAATTTTGAATTCTTAAAACAGTGAAGTCTGCTAACTGTTGGACTTCTCTATCTGTCAACACCTCCTTTGCATTTCAGCACTCTGGCAAGATTGCAGCTCTCACAAACAAAACTACTGAATGTAATCTCCTTGTATAAAATATGCAATTCATACTACTTAAAAATGCTTTCTCTCGACTAAATGCCTCCTTTTAAGTAAAGAGGCATAAATACTTCTATTAACTATTTCAGGTTAAGTGGTGGAAAACTAATTTTAATTTCACAAAAAAAAAGAGAACAGTATTTTTAATTTATTTTAAAAAATCATAAAAATTATTGTAATCAATAGTTGAAGCCTTTGGGGACTGAATAGCAAAACTAAGGCAGAACACTGGAGTTTTCAACAAGCAATTGGACAGGGTACTAAATAATCTCATCTAAATTCCCTTTCCCATGAAAGGTTGGACCAGAAGATATTTCTAGTATCTTGGCTGTTCTATGAGTCTCTGACAGTATTGTATATTTATTGTGTTCTAATATTCTGCTATTGTATTGTAGCCCTCTACCTTTGGACAAAGAAAACTGCAAACTTGTGTAAGATGTGTCAAGTCACCTGTTCTGGATATTTCTCTGTGGAAGATATGAGTCACTTTCTGGAGTTCTCTTCCTTCATCAAGAATGTCTGGTGGGCAAATTGATTGCTTGGGTTGACTGTGGATTGAACACTATTCACAGTGTTCTTTTCTAGGTTGTCAGTTCCCCTTTTAGAACATTCTAAGTGTTAATGAGCTTATAACCCACCCCCATGTAAAGTGAGTTCTTAATTGCCCATTTTTATGTTCTGTTATATTGATCTAAATAATGACTTCCATGCTTATTCTCACATAATATTATCAAAGGAAACATAGTTCAACCACAACGTTTTCCCATAGATATTTTTATTAAACAATTCCTATGGTACAATGAGGTTCCTGGAGCAGACCATTTCTAGAAATACTTTGTGGAATTATAAAATATTCAATATGAATAACAGGGTAATTACAGGATAATATTTTATGACTTCTTTTTTGGTTTGGTTTCTGTTAATAAAGGTAATGTATATCTGAATATTAATTTCTCACGTTATGCATATTTTTAAATATAAACTTCAACACATTTCATACTAATATACGCATATTGTGGGAAGACTGGCTATATAATAATAAATTATTAGCATATATCCCAGTTTAAAGAATTGGAAAATTAATGATTGCTGTTGTTCAGTGCTTTACATATCTATATGGGAAGATCTAACTGTATATGAGCTTGCATAAGTGTGTTTGTATGTATATCTGTATTTAGGAGTGAATAAGAATGAAATTGTATGGATTTTCTTTTTTGGGAAAGTGTAAACAGTTCTACTTATATTTTTATTCTAAGTCTTCTAAATTGTATCTCTGCTGATGCACTGTAACTCTGTGTTGTATACTTTTATATTTTTTTGAAGTTTCTAAGTTCATTCATAATATGTTGTCAGGCTTTTTTGTATCACAGCTTTCAGTTTTCTGCTTTTATGAATATCTTAAAATTTGAAAAATGTTTACTTCAGTAATGCTTATCAGAATTTACTCAGGCAGCAAGAGAAAACCCAAACAAAGGGGAACAGGATAAATTGTACTCCTTAGTGACATAGAAAAAAATTCTAAAAATCTATTTAAAAATTAAATTAAATTATACATTGGGTCACTTCTGGTATTTTCAAATGGATAATTTTTAGTGTGATTTCTGAATTAAACAGTTTTTCATATGTTGCTTGAAGGATTAATTTAAAGTCTACTAATGCATGTCTGTGAACTATAAATTAAATAGCTTCCCTTATATTTTCAGAAACAACATAAACTTCATGTACCCTGGAAGGGAGTGGCACATGTAGTATAACTGTCTCAATTGTCATCAGTGTTTTAAAATTTATATATTTTTAATAGTATTAATAATGAAAAAAATTATAGCCCTTAAATGCTTTAAATCTTTTTGTATTGCTCCCAGAGTTTACAAGAAGCCTAACAGAGTAAAGCACAAAAGATAAATATATATATTTTTAAAGCATAAGTTTATAGTTTTCTGTGCTCTCTGTGAATGATGATGTCTTTTCTTTCTGCAATCTATGTGATATCATCAAGTGAACCAACAAAGTATTGAAATAAAGGAACATCCAATCTTACCGGCAGTTATAGTTTTGCTGTTGAACTATGCAAGTTGCATTATTTAGACAAGGCAATAATTCACATGGATTCAGTATTCTCTCACAGAACTTGCCAGTAAATATTGGCATACAGATACATGCCACATCCTATAAAAGAAAGGGAAATCAGAAATAATTATTTGTTGTACCCAAGGCAGTACAAAATTTAGTGTTTATGGTGTTTACATCCATTAGTACAGAGACCCTAAGTAAGACAACTTTTCATTGTACAAAGCAGTCTACAAAGACGCAACAGTTCTAGTCTCAAATAGGTCACAAACTTAATTAAGGACAAGAAGAACAGGCCTTCCAGCACAGATTATACCATACTTGAGTTTGCTAGATGGAAATATACCAGCTTCAAAATTACAGTTTCTCATAACTGAATCAAGAAGGAGTTTCATAACTAATTTGGGGTTTTTTCCGCATTTCTGGTTTTGTTTCAATGTAATGTTTGCATCGATTAGATGCAAACTAACAGTACACAAAGTACATCAAAACCCAAACCATCACTAACTAGAGGAGGAAAGAAAATGATGGGTATCCATTTTCTCCTTCTATATAAAGCACAGTCTATGCTTTTCTTTGACAGTTAAAGACTGTCAGTTACTGCAATCTCTAATTTGAACAGTAAGAAAAGTAAGTTATTTTACAAAACAAAATATTTCTTAGGGCTGACAGTACCACCCATATTTTTCTATGCTCTTCTTAGGCCTTTTGAAGTCTGAAAGTAAAGGAAAAAGCAAAGGGGTTTGTTCCTCTAATGAAATTGGAAGTGCTTAGGTGCTTCTTTAAAACTGGTCTTAAAGATATAATCAGGAAACTTCAACTCCCACTGAGACATTTCTATACATGTGAAACAAACTACTACAACTGTTTGCCTATTGCACAAAATAGTTTGTGCTACTATACCTAGTAGACAAAATATTTAGACAGGTTGCATAACTTAGAAATCTATGAATATGTATCACTGCTATATGATAACTAAGCTTTTGAACTCTTCTTTCGCTCTTTTGATTCTGTACAATCCCTGCTATTTGCAAGAGACATGCTAGTGAAAGGACATCAACAGTTTATTTTGACATACTACCAGGTATGACTTTAGCATTAAAACTCCGTGAGTTTTGCATGAATTTATTCTATTTTATGAAAAGAAAAGGGAAAGGAAAAAAAAGGAATTTAAAAATTTATGCTGCAGGGAAGGCAAGAACAAGAAAATAAAATAAAGGTCGCATGATGCTTCATGTTTGTGTCAGATAATTTTATTAGGGAGAGGGAAAAAAAAATAACATGGGTAGTTCCTTAAGTGATCACCATGCAACTGATGTGAAATGGGGAGTTTGGGGGTTTTTATCATAAAAATACTATAAACAGGACACATTGAGAAAATGGTATGTTTCTTCATGAAGCATGCAAAGCTAGTTCGAAAATTCGCATTGGAATTGTTTTGACACTTTCATGGAACAGATCCTCGTGTAAGGTATGTCAAAGCATTTGGATGACAGCAAGGTGATTAGAAACAGACAATATGTCTTCACAAAAGGCAAATTATGTCTGACTAATGGTGTCTTTCAATGATCTAGTAACTGCATTGATGGATAAGGGAAGAGCAACTGATACCATTTATCTTGACTTCTGTGAGACCTCTGACATCATCCCACACATCATCATTTTTGCTAAATTAGTGAGATGGGAGGAAAGTTGTAAATGCCCCATCCCTTGAAGTACCCAAGGTCAGGTTGGATGCAACTTCCAGCATCCTGGTCTAGAGTAAGAAGTCTCTGCCCACTGCAGAGATGTTGGAAATTGATCATGTTTAAATGTTCCTTCCAGCCCAAATCATTCTATGATGCAATGCTGTAATTCTATGATTCTCTGTTCAAATAGGAATCTCTAACACTTATACTTACATTTGGCAAATCAATACATGTACCTCTGTTCTGACATGGCCTTGAAGAACATTCATTGATGTCAATTTCACAGTTGTGACCAAGAAAACCAGAAGGGCAATTGCAAACATGTCCAGACTGGTTATTCTGGCATATACCTCCATTCAGGCATGGCTGAGAGGCACAAGGATCATCAGGTTCCTCACAAAATGGACCTAAAAGAAATAAACATAAAAAAATACAGAGTGTTGGAGTGATGCTTGGTATGCTCTTTGACATTACTTTTTTACTATGTCGTGTTTCCATATTATTTCTCTTTGTTGTTTTTGTTGAGGGATTGAGAGTCTTTTATTGTGTGTCTCTAATTTTTTTTAAGCTGTGAAGCTCCAATTACTACCTGGGACATCTATGAGCTATCCACCATCTGAAAAGCAAAGAATTTAACATAGTCCCAAATGCTTTGTTTGTTTTGGTCAATTATCATGGTAGGAATCTCTGGGAGCAACTAATCCCATCTGTAGCAAAGGAAGGATGTGACTGGAGCCATGGTCTCGTGAGATGCTGAATAGTCACTGAATATCTCACAGGAGTTATTATTAATGGAAGCTGAATCCAGTGGATTCCCTGACCAGGAGGGTTCTTCTCATTCCTGTTTACAGATCCAGCCAGTACTGAACCTGAATGTGCTTTCAGTAAGCAAACACACAATCACACACATATACACACTACAAATCTGCAAGCCATGTGAATCATCATGAACAGTGTCTTTTTCCTTAGATAAACATGAACAGCAGACAAATGAACATAAGCAGCAATGATGGCTGAAACTTTTTCCTTATCTATGTCTAGTTAGTATTGAACTTCAACAATGAACATACACACTCCTTCATTTTCTAAATAAAAAGATAAAGCCTCATTAGTAGATGCCTCAAGAATCAGCATAGATTTTAAGTCTGTCTGATTTCCATATCCAGATCCTGAACCTCTTGCTGACTTGCTGGCTCAGAGCTTGAGTTGTTCCAGATCTAGATGTCATTCTAGTTTCTGGCTAGTCTAGTTCAAATATCTATCACTCTGCACTATGAGAGGTGTTAACACAGAAGTAGAAAAGAAAATAGACTGTTACTCAGTCTCTGTTGGCCTTGCAAGAAAATAATCTGTAAAATTTCCCCAACCCACCCTCTTTAATTATTTGAAATTTCCATGTCTCTTGCAAAATTCTTCCTTCACTGTCTGTGAAATTCAGCCCTTGCTCGTGGTGGTCTGTGCAGCATTCAGCTACCTAGCCTGTTACTTGTTGAACTCAGCAGTTTCTCACGTTCTGTCCAGTAGCTTCCCATGTTCTCCTAAATTCTTGTAACCCTAGGCAGGATTTACATGATCTATCTGCATACCTTAACATTTATGAACTGCCTAAGCATTTTTTGACAATTAGCTCTTTTTAATCCTGTGACATCAAAGATAAAGCAGAATTGTAGCATCTAAAAATTTATTTCCATTTACTTCTGGAAAATTATGTATCAAATATGCTTTTTACATACGTTTTATTTTAGTGCACTGATTCAAACCACCTCCCTAATACATACTTACAAATTACATCAGAAGAAATTTTTAGCAATTTGCTGTAGCAATAATATAGCTTTGTAATAAATTCCTTGTGAAGTAGTAATGTGTATTGATTCAACATTTTGTTAGTAATTTGAATCCACTGACTCAAAAATAGACATATATTTAAGATATAGATATATATTTATATATATATATATGTTTATATTTACACAAAAGATGTATAATTTCTAAATGGTAAACAAAATACGTTTACTCAAATAGTAAACTACAGGATAAACATAAATAATTAATTACAAACCACTTAATAAATAAGTATGTGAACTTCCAATAATTGAATTATGAATAGAATTGCTATCTAAAGCAACTGAAAATATGTGGAGCGACATTTACCAGAAGAATGAAATATCACACTCTGTCTCCATTATATACCAGAACAGCTGATGTGACAGGGTCAAAACATTTCCCCTTTTTTCATTCAGTTCAGTAGAAATAGTTATTCCAATAAGGCAAAATGAATTGGATCTATCTTTTATGACAGATTATTCACTTGCCTTTAGCATCAGGGGACACTCAATCTTTCAAAATTTTTTGCTATCTCTCATCACCATAGTAACAAAATTACAGTACACTGCAAATTCCAGATGTTAGGGCTTGCTAACAGAGCAAGCTAAGGAGGCTGTTCCTCAGAAAAAAGTCATTATTTAGTATTAGTGCATATATAGGAGAATATTTTCAACATGAAGTGAGGGGCATTGGTCAATTCTCTCTTATTATTTAATTTACTGGCTAGCTGTCCTGTTCTACTTCAGTGCAACATTGTACCCCAGCAATACTCATAGTTGAGGTTATATATCAAGGCTCACCTTTTTTTTTCTCCATTATTAGCCATATTTGACAATAATGGGTGCTCCTGTCCCATTCACAGTAACAATCAGAAGAAGGAAAACGAGCGAAACAGTGACCCCATTTGCTCTACCCAAAGGAAAGCCAGAAAGTGAAATCTCACTAGGTGAATGGAATAATGAGGTTTTCCTGCCATTGTTTCTACCCCTGAATCCATTCAGTCCTCCATGGTTTTTTGTGCCACCATTACCAAGCATTTCTTAGCCTCTTGTTAAAAAATGGCTCTCAATGGGATTATTAGAACAAAGAAAGACTAAATGAACAACACAGGACAGAACAATGAAGACCAGTGGGGAAAACCAGATGAAAGAGATGCCTTTGGTAATGTTATGGTCATCTGTAGCAAAACTAGGAAAACAGTATTATTCTGCTAAAAAAATTTAAAAAGTGATAGTGCAACATTCTTTTAATAGAAGACTAAAGTAGCTTGAAGAGGAAGAAAGAAAAGCATGAGAGTGGATAGGAAAACACTATCAATCACACCATGAGAAATATATAAAGGAAAACTGCATGTTTCAAGGATGGCAAAAAAAAAAAAAAAAAAAAAAGAAAAGATATTTAGCTTATTACTCTTTTCTCCTTGGCATTTCCTTGCAAAGGGAGAATTTTTTTTTGTTAATTTTGGAAAGAACGGTGCTTTTAGTGGAAATTGGTAGCCAATTATCTAACTAGATGAAGGGATATTAATTTAAATGAAGATATTATCTCATGGTCTAAAACACAAGTCACATCTACCAATGTTATTACAATTATCTAACTAGATGAAGGGATATTAATTTAAATGAAGATACTAACTCATGGTCTAAAACACAAGTCACGTCTACCAATGTTTATACAAAGAATTCAGTCTTGAGCTGGAATTTTTCCTTACTCATTGAAAATAATTATATCTTTCATATTCCTCTACTTTATAATTTCCTGTGTTCAGCAACTTATGTGAAAAACAAGAGCAACTTTCTTTCACCTGAACACCCATGCCTTATGAGTTTGACAAATCAAGTCAATAAATGGAATTCTGGAGAATGAGTGGTTTGAGATTTTTATTCTATCATTCCCAAACCTGATGTCACACTCAATCTATTTGCTAAATAAGATTAAAAGATGACTTGATTACAGCTCTTGGATGGGGAAAATATTAAGTGCTAAAGGGATCATTAATTCAGAGTGTAAGAAGAGCAAATGACTGAAAAGAGAAGCAGAATGAGATGATGTGAGAAAAACCTCACACATTTTTACCAGAGATCTCTTTATCTGATTGCCATGAAATAACTGAATTCTAGATTTGCTGTCTTCACATCAATGTGTTTCAAAAAATGCTTCTTTAACTTCATACAAGACAACTGTATAGAAGAAGACATATCTAATATAATAAGCTTTGGTCAGAAAAGATGAATGATTGGTCCTCTAAACTCGCAAATCTGTTTATCTACTTTGACTCAAGATTTATACAAACCCTTTCAAAAGTTGTGAAAATCAGAAATTATTTCTAAATTCTTTTACTAAAATATACATGTTTTGTCATTATCAGTGGCTCTTGTTGCAATATGTTTAAATAAATACTGAAATTCATATCCATGTTAACAATTACTGACTTCTTGAATGTTGTGGTTAGAAGCATGGTAAAGAGAGAATAGGACAAAAATAGATCTTTATAATCTGATGCCTAATGCAAGACCCAGAAAAAGGACAATATTTAAACAATGCAGCAGGGATCAACAGATCAGTCCAACTAGTGTATGCATATTTGAAATTTTTGTACGTCTTCTGAGGATCTGAGACTAAAATTGGAAAAAAAAAAAGGCAAGGCAAATTGTCTTAACTGCACAGATTTGATATATAACCTTCAATTTTACTTTGATATCAATAAAAACATGGTATAGGCATAGTATGTGCCCTAGATGCTGTGCAATTCTGTTGCCAACAATTTTTACAGAAGTAATTTTTCCATCAGTGAGACCCAAAAAGAGACTTTGCTGAAAATACTGAAGTCCCATTAGTACTCGCTGATGAATTGTCAGCTACTCAAAGCTTATTCAAATTCTCAGGAAGATAAATGCAGAAACCATGTTCTAATGGGAGATGGTTGATTCCTGAAACTTCAGAGTGGAAAAAAATTAGTTATCAGCTTGATTGAATTCCCTGATTAAAGAGGAATTTCCAAGAAATTAAAAGCATCATCAGTAGGACCAGTTCACCTTTGTCTTTCAATATAATGAATTCCTGTTTGTTTTACTTCAATAAAATAAAAATTGTGGAAGATTAAAAAGCAGGAACAAATGAGTAAAGATTATCTGATAGAGCGAAATGAAAGCTAATGAATTTTAGTTTGAGGAACTGAACCTTATTTCCCGCATCCTCGGTTGTTTTTACACATGAAAAGAATAAAATCTTTCGCCAAAACAAAACTAATGACAGAAGAACCCCTGTCACAGACATATTTTATGAAAAATCCTTTTGTTAGGATTTTTTCTCCTGAGAAGCTGAGAGGCCTCAGAAATGAAATGTAAACAATGATTATCTGCTGCTGTGGAATGCAACAGGTGGATCTGTGATTGGTCTCATGTGGTTGTTTTTAATCAATGGCCAATCACAGTCCAGCTGTCTTGGACTCTCTGGTCAGTCACAAGATTTTATTATCATTCCTTTCTATTCCTTGCTAGCCTTCTGATGAAATCCTTTCTTCTATTCTTTTAGTATAGTTTTAATATATCATTTCCTTTTAATATAATATATATCATAAAATAATAAATCGGCCTTCTGAAACATGGAGTCAAGATTCTCATCTTTTCCCTTGTCCTGGGACCCCAGCGAACACCACCACAAACCCCAGCTTGTCCTTGTTCAGTTTGACTGTAGCCCACCTAGCCTTCCTTTCTATGGTTTCATTGCCATGTTATAGTGATAACCCATTTAAAGACAAAGGACATTCCTGATGCCATTGATAAACGTCACTCCATTTGTTAAGATATCACATAGTGATACTTACATAAATATCTGCGTTTGCTGATTGAAATAAGTAGTTTCTATTTCAATTGCAGTATTTCTGGACTTCATATTTATGGAAACATTTCTCTTCCCAAGCAGAAAAATATGTTAAAATCATAGTAGCATACTACACTTTAATATGATGTAAGTACTCTTATTTTGTTGCTCCTTTAATCAAAAGTCAATATTTTCTAGAGCAGTTATGCTTGTATTTGTACTTGTCTCAGAATAGAGCAATAATATTTCAGGGTTAAGATAAAAATTAAGTATTTAGTGGGAGAGAGATTTATGTGGAAGAGAGATTTATTTTCAGCATAATTGAAGCAAGTGACTGCCACTTAAGGCAATCAATGACCAAGATACACAATAGGCAGTAGACTGAATAAAGGCTGAGTATGAAGACAAGTATGAAAATTTAATTGTTTAAACTACCATTCATATTTTAATATGTTCAGCTTCTATCTGGAATTATAGAAACCTGCACAATGTCCTTACACATGCCACTGATATGTATTATGCAAGCGAACAACTAATTAGTAAACAACTCTTTTAATCTGATGACCATCAGATTTCAGTTTATTCAGTTGTGAAAAGATTTCTACTATTAAATAATTCCTATCTTTTTAGTTTCACTTAAAAAATTATAAAAATTAGTTTAGTCCAGTCCACTTCTTGTTTTCACCTTCATGAGCTTTGTCAGATATCCTTCCTTTTAAATGTAAAACTGAAAAGTGTTTTTAAAATTTTTCTCTGTAGAATGATTTTATTTTTTCTGTTTAAAAATATCACTGAATCACAAGTTCTTGTCTTATATATCTGGACACTGAAATATATCAATATTTCTATTACTGTTCTAAAATAATCTTTAAATTCTTTTAAATACAGTATTTGTATCTTCATATGCATTTCTAATCAAAACTGATGAATGATACTTTGTTTTTCATGTAGATGAAGTTTCAGTATAGTATGAATCAAAATGGAATCTACTTCAGGCATTTTAAATCTAGGTCTTTCATGGAGTAAAATTCTCTGAAAGATTATAAGGGCTATAATCCTAATTTTAGACCAAAAGAAAGCATCAAAGCTCACTGACGTGCTTTACAGGAAAGCTCCAATCAGCATGCTTGAAAATTGACATTTTAGAAGTAAATGAATGAGAAGAACATAAGTTTCCATCAGAGGCAAGCCTATTAGAGAAAAAATTACAGTACTGCTGGAAAAACTCATCAAGAGTCCTTAAAAACTTTCAGTTTTACCTCTTATCTTGGCTAACCACACTGTTCAAAAAATAGTATAAGCTAACAGAACTGGTCTGATCCTGAGCAGATGTCACCCTGGCTGCTGCTAAGGCAGCGTCCATAGGCTGCCCTTGCTTCTGGAAGGCTGTTATTCCCTGGGCAAGAGCAGGCCATCACCCTAGGTGTAAGAGATCATTCCTCACTTAAAATCACTTCTTAGTGCCTCAGTCTGTTGCAGAAAGGGATGTTCAAAATGCTGCTAGGGGCATCAGGATAAGAGCTATAATGTTCAGATTGACAGTTATGACTTTTGTCAGGAACACCAATGCTGCCCAATCACTCAATGCTCAGATTTAAAATGGTCATTGTCTTTGCAGCCAGCTGAGGGTGTTCACCACACAGAAGAATATCTGAGTATGTCCATTAGAAATGAATTCACTTATACGTCATGGGTTTTACTACAGTAAAAATGATATGATTTCTTTCCAAGCATTTTTTGGAAAGGCAGTTTCAAAAATGTAGTGATTAAACAGTGTTTTCTCCGAGGCAAGTTTCTTCAGAAAGTATTAATTCAATTCCTCAACTGCTCATCAAGTGATAAGACCGTGTCTATACCCCTTGTCCATACTGTTCCTGATGGCTCACATACTTCTGTGAGAAGCTCAATTTTTTTTAATTCTGAGAAATTACACCTCTTAGACATGAGAACACCTGGGATTCATGGCTTGCATTGTGCATGAGATTTCTCAACATGGTTTCTAAAAGTATGAATGGGAAACACACTTCTGATTAAAATCCTAAATGAAACCAGAACAAGTAAACATGCTAAGCAGGACAGCCTTTTTCTTCATTAAAATTGAAAAGTTTATGTGATTCCAAACTAAAATAGATCAATAAATAAAAATTTTAGAAAGTAGGATACATATGTCAACCATATATTTTTAAAAAATTATAGTTAAATCTGTACTAACAGGTTTACTTTGCATAATAATTTATTCTGAGTGCCTTCTTGACACACTTTTCTTTGGCAAAGTGATATAGGTTATATATTTTGCATTATTCTTAATTCAGTTATGCAAAATGACATGCCTCTCATATTTTTGGGCAGTCATAATTGTAATTATTTATGATTTATCTCAATGGAACCTCACATAATCTAGTGTAAATCAGAAAAAATCCTATAAAACATGTTGGATGGATCTAGACATAAGGCATCAATATATGTATTAGGCAGATTTATCAAATTCTTCTCTTTCTTTCTTTAGGAGTGGAAGTCAGCAGATGAAGAGTAAAATTTAGATATTTGGCCAACAAAAGCTTTAGGCTAATACCTATTGAGAGACAAATAAAGAAACTGACCTGCAATTGAAAGTTCCATAAAAAGGCTTTAAAAATTGGCTGTAACATGACTGTACTATACACATCAATATTCTGCAATCATGATTATGTCATAATAAATGTGAACCTTTAAGAATTCTAAGACTAGTCAGAGGCTTTTTTGCTGTTGATGGTGATAATTGCTATTACCCATCCTATTGGCAGTAATATTTTCAAGAATTCCTCTGACACTAGGATAAATTAAAGATGCAAAAATTTATATATTGACAGTGAGCAGTTCAGTTAGTTAAGTGAATCTAGGAAGAAGAGAATTAAATAAATCAGCCACCAGAAAGTTGGTATTCTTTGATTTCTCAGCTAATATACTTTTTAGAACAGATGACAGGTGATCAACTTTCTCCTCTCTCCTCAGTGTTACCACAGCCAACTAAATGATGGCAAAAGATGTATGGGCTGAAAAATCATGTAGTTTCATGAGAATACCCAAACACTTTCCTCCATAACGAATTATATGATGCGTGGCTTGGTCTTTTCTCTTGTTTGCAGTCAAAACTGTGTGAGAAGACAAAAAAAGCTTGTATAAACATGTGCCAAGCCATGTTCATACATCACCTCTAAATAAACAATATACAGCTATGGGCAAATGCAGCTCACAGCAATAGCATATTATACACAGCTGCACATACTCAATTTAAAAATATTGAAAAACTTTCACTATCAAATTTTCAGATGGGAATATACAGTTGTTTAAACCCTTTAATTTTCTCAAACAGCTTGAACCTTTGGAATTCACTAATTTGTATGAATTCTTATTCCCTTAACAAAATTATTTCCAAAATCAGTTTGATGGATGTGAATAACTGAAGCCTGTGATTAATTCGTCTCCATAGTTTCACAGCTAATTATTGTTAAAGATTATGTATCTTCTTTTTATAATCCGTAGTAGTGTGGAAGCAGGTATACAATTACTCAAGAAGAAAGAAATTGACATAGGGAATAGTCTTATCAAAAGAGTATTGATTTTTCAAGTCTTTGGCAAAGGAGTCTATTCAAGATATATACATTTACTTTTGTTTCATCCTCAGAAATCACAAGTCTAAATGACAAGATACTTCTGTTACAGTGAAAGAGGATTTTGGCTGAGATGAATTCCTACTAAATTGCTTAATAATATTCAGAACCATGACTGTAGGCTTGAGACAGCTACTAAAGACCTGGGAAATGGATCTTCAGGAGATATAACCGCTTGAAATTCAATAACCAAGGTAAGGGTTGAAAAGAAATGTAAATTATAGGAATATATTCTGGGAAGGTGTGCCCTTGGGCAACTGCAGAGTACAGGGATGTGTGCTAAATAAGGGGAAGTCTGGGACAGCACAGAGATTGAATATTTTGAAGAAAAGCAGGACACACAATGTGATATAGAAAGTGAGACCAAAAGAAGGCTTGAATCTCAGGATTAGAGAAGCACATCACAGCAGCAGTAGGATGGGATGAGTAGTTACCTGTTTTGATACCTTTTGTATCCTAGGAGGGAGAGAAAAAAATGTTGAGGATACATGTTTAAATAAAAATATTTTATAACCTGTATATTGTTGGGGAGGAAAATAGGCTGTTGGTGTTTTATCTTGAGTATGTTGATACTGCTGGTTTTTTTATCCTAGCTACAAAATTTTAAGCAAATCAATTGTCAAAAAGTCTCAAGAGGGTTCAGTTGGGTTCATGTCTAAAATGCAGGCAATGATTATGCAATGTTCCATTTTCATATATGGTGTTTTTATCTGCATCTGTAATTTTGATTCATTTTGAAAAATGCCCTAGATTTACATTATCTAAGTTTGCTTTTATTGATACTAAGTCTGAACAGTGTAGCGCATAAGTTTTTTTTTGGTTTTTTTTTATAATAAAGGGTTTTAAATCTATCAGCAAGAAAAAACAAAGGAATTCTCAAAGATTTCTCTAAGGTTTGAAAACCTTTTGAAATAGTGACACTGTCATAATTCACTGGTAGTCATTATCTCCTTGTAAGATAAATTTGGCTTTTGTCGACTTAGTAGTCCAGAAATCGTGGATACACAGCATGGAATTCCTTTAAAATGAAGACAGACATTATTTTACTTACCCATTTGAAGCAATATTGATTCGATATCAATAACTTTATCCCTCCTGGAGATACTGATATTGTTTGTAAAACTCCGTTTTGTTGCTAATTCCATAAAATAAGTAAATGAGTGTTACTAAATTTGAAATGTGCATACCCATTAGCTTTTCAAAGTGAAAAAAAAAGAACCGCATGCAATCTTCGATGTTTTCTAGTGTTTAAACTTCATTCATTAATTAAGTGGATTGGGTGTTGTGTTCTGTTGACCCATGGTAGGACGTCAAATAAACATTCAGCTACTTTGAAGACACATTGTGTGAAACCATAATTTCCAGACCTTGAAATAAATAATATGATGTTATTATAGACTGTAAGTCCTATGGTCCTTTGTATTTAATTAATTATGAAAAATACTATAGTGACCACCGTACTCACATAATTTTGAATTGATTGCCTGCCATGAAGATTTTCTTCCTTTAAAAATTTTTATGAAATGTTTTTAGAAAGCTCTTTGCTTACCTTCTTGCATATGGATGTTAGAGCTACTTGCTTTCTTTGTGTTCATTCACATCAAAGAACAGAAGACTGCAGCTATGATAACAGCCAGGAAAGGGTACATTGTTACTGGAGTACAGCCTTGTACCTAAGCTCAAACATTAGTCAGGCAGTCACAAACTTCCTAGGATGTTGCCTCTGGGTAGGTATGGATCTGAGGGCATTCTGAAGTATGGAAGAGGAATTTGAAGTTGAGATACTATTTAGAGTGGGAAGACAAGCCAAGTGAGGTCTGGTCTTGGGAAAGTGATATTTGATATGTGGACAAAGGTTGACTTGCTTGGAGTGCACTCTGGTGGCATCGCAGATCATGCAGCACAGCAACCCCAAGGTTTCAGGACCACTGCTCACTTCAGTGAACAGGCTGCATTTTCTCAATAAAGTCCTCACTGTAAAATGCCATAATTTGTAAACATAAAAGGTCCACCATATATTCAGTGTCTGCTATTATTAACTAAAGCTGCAAGTGTTTGCTTTGCTGCCTTTTAGAAATGTATTCCAAAAAGTATAAGTTAACTATTTACATATTTAATGAGCAAGAAAGTGAATAAGTGGATAAGACATGAGTAAATATGGCTTTGTTTTCTAGTGTTTAGAGAACTTATATAGCAGCTCTAAAATGCATAATGTTGTTAAGATTCTTGTTCCTTTCACAGATAAGGATAAGGATCTTGTCCTTTCATCCAGAGTCCAGAATCAAGCATATCTCTTTTCGTCTGTACTAATAATTTCCATGAAAAATGAAGACATTGCAAAACATTGTTGTATAAGTCTCGTGTTATACAACTCTAGATTGCTCTTAATGACACAGATTTGCCATGTGTTTAACTTTTGGGTTTATTTCTATCTAGAAACTAAAAATGGTTTGTAATATTGTTATTCACACTTAGTTTAAGATAATTTCACCACAGACATCATAGAGTGTAAGCACAGGGGCATTAGGAAGTCTTTAGTCCAACCTCGTGCTTGAAGCAAAATAAACTATGAAGTCAGATCAGGTTAGTCATGGGTTTATCTATCCTAGTCTTCTAATTCACTTGAAAGGAAGACTGTAACCTCTCTGGGAAAGCTGTTCCAGTGTAGGATATTCCATTGTTTCCTTCCCAACTTCCTTGGGCACTCCCAGCCTCCTTGCTGGTAGGGTGATATTTGAAGCAGAAAAGGCCTTGATGCTGTGCAAGCCCTGCTCAGCAGAAACAGAAAACCCTCTGTGTTATCAGCACTGTTTCCAGCACAAATCCAAAACAAATCCACATACCAGCCACTATGAATAAAATGAACTCTACCCCAGCCAAAATTGGTACATCTGCCTTTTTGCAGAGATAGGGGCTAATAATAGGATAAGATTATGAGCCAAGACTCTGAAGTGTTACATTTCAAAGATAAAACTGCAAGAAATATTGAGTAATTTGTAAATGTTAATGGTAAATCCAGATGTGATGTGGGACTGCAAGTCTAACATTAAATAAGTTAATTTGGTTTTTATTTATGTTACTTAATATCTTGTACTAAACCCTGTATTTTGAGATCTTAAACATGTTCATCTTTCTGTGCCAATCCTGAAGAGTAAAGAAATCTGTGCAATGAATTCTAATATCCTTTCTCCATCAATGGTAATTAATCACTACCCTGGGGAGAAAGATCAGTATACTCAATAGTGGTGTTATCAGTCTTGTGACTTTGAGCCTAGAAATATTTCCCAAAGCACAAACTTCTGGTGACATGTCATTATGCAAGGAACTTCACTTTAATTCTTAAAGGAAGTTTGTATGACAGGTGAAGAGAGTTCCAAGTGAAAAGGTTAAGTGCTTGTTAGATCATTTTGTTACTAGGTATAAAATGTCAGTATAAGCTAATATATGTTAAAATATTTTTTAAAGTATGTGAGTGAGCAGCATAAAGGAATACCGTCTGTCTTAATTTTTAACTTTTTTGTTTTTTGGTCACAAAAACCTTTAAAAAACAGCAGAATTAATATTTGAGACTTTAGAAAAACACCCCAAAAATCTGGTAGCACTAGGGAATGGATGTTTCTTCCCAGGTACTTTGCTTATAGCTACCAATCTGATTTTAAAACTACTCACATTTCAGACTAGAGGTTAAGATTAGATATTAGGATGAAATTCCTTACTGGGAAGATGGTATGGGTTGCCCAGAATAGTCATGATGCTCCATCCCTGGAATTTTCCTAAGCCAAGTCGAATGAGGCTTTTAAAAACCTCATCTAGAGGACTGTGTCCCTGCCCATGGCATAGAGCTTGGAAATAGATGATCTTTCAAGTCCCTTCCAACACAAACCATTCTACAACTATGATTCAGACTGAAAAAACCCAAATGCAGTCTGAATTAGTGAATTCAGTCTTACTCAACATGCAGTATTATCAGTCAGGCCAGCTCTGTTGGAGCTGCTATGTTATTTTTCATTGCATGAGTTTTTAGAAATTAACTGAGAACTGTAAAAATTAGCTAAATGAATTTTTGAGCTATTTAAGTGCTACATGATAGTATCACTGTATCTCATGCCACAGGATGTCTAGAGCTACATCTCCAAAGACACTGCTCTTGAGAATGGAACTAAAAAGAAAGAAAGTTTCTAAATACTGCTTATTGTCTCACTTGCTATTTTACAACTAATGTTATCTTTTTCTTGGTGTTTAGGCTGAGGATGATCTGGGATATCAAGTGATAAAAGTAGTATGGATATAAAACAAAGAACTAAAGAAAGGAACAAAATGGCATAGGGAACTCAAAGATCCATATGATGTAGACTTCTGGATTACAACTGTGATGTTTATAGAAGGCATTTCTTCCTCCTGTGTCTCAAGTCTAGAGTTTATTTGTGTGTATATTTTGTTGTTGTTGCTGTTTGTTAGGTTTGGTTTATTTTTATTTTACATTATTATTTTTATTTTAAATATATTTTTCTAATCACAGACTACTTTCTTTTCCCAGACTGCCAGCTGAAGCCTTATCCCTCAGGCATGAAGAATTATTGTTTGCCTAGCAAAGACTGAAGGATGGAAGTATGCCCTCCTCCTCAGGGGCCATCTCCAGAGATGAAGCGGGGGCAGGGGAGGCAGCAGTTATGAAACTTAGCTCAGATCAAGGTGAGTCTGCACTGCTGGGTCAGTACAGAGCCTGAAGCCTTCTACATTTAATGGCTAAAATCACGTATTCACTGCACTACACAAGCTTTACAGTGTCTCACAGGTGGAAGAAACTGCCAGCCAGTTAATCGGTAGTGTATTTACCCTCTAACTGGCAAGACAAAAAGGAAATCTGGTGTAAATACACTGAAGAATTTATGGTATCCTCTTTAGAAAACACTTCAGATTATCCATCAACCTATTGTCTTTTTATCCAAAACTGTATCTTGATTTTATTAATTCTGCTATGGAAAAATGTTCAGTTGTCATTTTATGCAGAACACTGATTTACAAGATAAAGACTTGTAAGTTTCACCCATCCTCAAAGCCCACATGATCCAATAAGCCAAAAAGCTGTGGGGCATTATTCTGACATATTTTCGAATTTGTCATTTGTTCTGTCTTCATGTCCCTGCTTTTTTGCACATTTATAAATATATTCTGTTTATTTTTAATTCTTAGTTTTTCTAGGATAGAGTTATTTTTCTTCATAATTGTAGGTATGAGGCTGCATTAAGGATTTGTGCTAAAAACAGTGTTGATAACACATGAGGGTTATAGTTATAGCTAAGCAGTGCTCACAGTATCAAGGCCTTTTCGGGCTGTGCAGAGAAATTGTGGCTATCCCATTTCTGGAAGTGTTCAAAACCAGGTTGGATGGGATTTTGAGCAACCTAGTCTTGATAATGGGACCCTGGAAAATGCTAAAGATAGATTCTGAAAATGTTAGGCTTTGTGTTTTCTCAAACTACTGCATTTGCGTAAGCGGTATGATAAATGATATAATTGTTAGATGTGATGATTGTTTAGTAATTAAATATAATTATTATATAATCACAGGAAGAATCATGAGAAACTACGCTGGGAACTTAAGAGAGCTATGTTTAGCTGAAATCTATGTATACAATATAAGTTTAATAATTAACAATATAAGTTTAACAATATAAGTTTAATAATTAACATGGAAGTTATGTAACGATAGAATATAAAAACCTGTTCCTCTTGAATGTATGGGCGAAATCAGATTTGAGGTGAAAACACCCCTGATTTCCAGAGCTCTTAATAAAAGCACCTACATATAATTGCCTATGTGATTATATGTTTCTGAATGCTAACAGTCTAGTGGGAGTTTTCCCTGCCCATGGCAGGAGGGTTGGAACTAGATGATCTCTAAAGTCTCTTCCAGCACAAACTATTCTATGATTCTGTGATTCACACAGTGGCCCAGTGCTGTAACTAGGTGTCCCTGAAGGGGTAATAATTAGCATCGACTTCATGATTCTCAGAAGGCTGATCAATCACTTTATTATACTATACTTATTAAGAAACCCATTGCCCTTACCGACAGTCACAATACAGGTGGACCCAATGGATCCTTCAATCTAAACACCATCACCATTGGCCAATTAAGAAATCACCCTTTTGTAAACAAATCTCCATAACACACTCCACATGTTCACAACAGCAAGTGCAGCAAGTGAAGATAAGAATTGCTTCTCATTCTTTTTTCTGATCTTCTCACAGATTTGCCCCAGAATAATGTCCGGGAAAGTTGTGTGTTGCTCTCTGTGGCCTGAGAGCTGATACCACACCCCAGCAGTGAAGAGGCTGGATGTGCATGAGAAGTTGAGAGGGGACAGAGAGGGGACAGCTGACCCCAACCCACACAAGGGATATCCCAGACTGTCTGACACTGTACTCAGCAAGAACTATGGGGAAGAAGGTACTAATGTAGGGACATTTCTACTTTCTGCATTTGTTGTCCCAAGTAACTGTAACATATGATGGAGCCCTGCTTTCCTCAAAACAGCAGAACATCTGTCCCCTGATGACCACTACTGAATGAATTACTTGTTTTGCTTCTCCTGCATGCATGGCTTTTTTCTTTTCCTACTGAACTGTCTTTATCTCATCCCATGAGATTTTTCACTTTTAACTTTTCAATTCTTTCCCTCCTTTCCACTTGGATGCCCTGTTTTTGGGTTTGATTTCTTGGCAAACAGTTCAATCATCCTAGTTCCTAGAAAGTTCCCTCCAACACCACTGACTCATGTCTATCTGATGCTTTCTCCTCTCCAGTAGTCTTTTTCATAAGCTGCTGTATATTGCCTTTTTCTCCTCTTTGCTACACTGCCATGTTAAGGCTTCTACCCCATGTCTGCTCAGTTTTGACTCTGGAAGAAAAAAATCTTTAGTCTTATTTTTTAATAAAAGGGCATGTTAACTGAGATTGAAAAACAAGAGTAATTATTCGTTACCCACATTTTTAAGTGCCCTGGTGGATGGACACCACTATTACATAGTACTCATTTTATTATTTTGAAATTATGCTGCTGGTGTCAATAACTCTGGCTCATTTATAGTCTGCTCTCCAGCCTGGCCTGTGACTGCCCTGTTGCATAGTATCACTTAAAAAAATTTGAATATTTGCATACTTTGAGTGCTACAAAAAATTAAGAAGCTACTGCTGATCTTGCATTTCTCTAAACATGAGATATATTTACAATTAATATTATTTCTATAAATAAACACATGGAAGATGTTTTTTTTAAAGAATACTCTTCTTATCTCTTTAAATCTCTTATTCTCCGAAGAAAGGTGTTTGGGCATTTGTGTAGAGGCTGATTTTAGGAGATTCTCTTAAGTAAAGATCTAAAAGTGCTGTAGTTATTGATGCAGTACCACAATCAAATATACAAACAGTGAAAATTATTTATGCATTTACAGGTATTGATAATGGGCTTATACTTATGAACATTGAATAAATTGTGATTGTTTTGACTAGGTAGACAACATCCTGAAACATTTGGAATGTTAATACATGTGATAGGTTTTGGTTTTTGGGCTCAAGGTTCAAAGTTACAGTTGCTTTTTTGTGATCATGATCAGTGTGCTGGAAGGCTTTCAAGGGATTTACATGCTCATAACACTGTCCTATTATGTGTATAAATCATTATGAAGAAAAATTAAAACAAGAACTGAACTCTTGGAAATGTGTCAAAATTGCCAGGGTCCTTTTCTCCCTGAAGAGTGATAAAAGATCTGTATTAATGGCTTGTTCAGAACTAGTGGAATTATTTTGAAGCATAAACTAAATAATCAATCAACTATCATTATCTGCCCTGCTTTGAACTTTTTCTGTTTTGCAGGCAAGGCCATCAGTGTCCAGCATGGATTCCAAATGAACCATGGGTTAAAAGCCATTTGCAAACTATTAAAAATTCTTTATTTGGAGCTCCTGACGTAACCTACTGTACAGAAATAAAATGTATAATCCTGAATATGTAGACCAATAATTTGTCCACATATTAATCGCCAAAGCATTCAATTCTAAATTGAAATAGCATGGTAAAAGGCCCAAATGTATTACAGTCTTTAATTACATAATGTTTCTTAGCGTCATATATTTCTAGAAAAAATAAATGTAGTTTCTTTCATTTGCAGAAATGCTGGTCTTTCTAGTTGTATGTGCAATTAGCTTTTTGAACACGTAAACTTCAACCTGTCTTCTGTTCTTTTGAAAGGATATAAAAAGTTATATTTTTAATGACAGACTGCCTGATATAAAAAGATAAGTGACTTTGCTTTCAAAAGGCACAATTCTATATTTCCATGACCTCGATTCATTACTATATGGACAAAGTTAAAGAAAAGGTAGCGCTGAAAGGTGTACTATCTGTTAACTTCAGAGTGATTAATGACAAGACAAGTTATCAGGTATCTCAGAGCTGAGAACCCATTAGCTTGGGAGAAAGCTGTAAAGCCAGGGGGAAGAAATAAGTCATAGTAATAAAATGAGATGAAGAAGGAATGTGGTTCTCTTGACTATAGATTGATATGCTCTTGTAGCCATACTTAGTGCCAAAAGAAAATTCAAATTACTGCTCGTGGTCAATCTTGCTTTTAATTCAAACAAACTACCACAAGTTGATCAGTAAGCAGTAAGTGCTTAAGTAAGAGAAAAATAACAGATGCCAACAGCAAACCAAAGAAATTATTCTCTAGAGTGAGTTCATAAAACCAACAAGAAATGTTCAAATATAGGAAAAAATTTTATTTAGTAATTTTTCCCACTAACATAATTACAAAAAGAAACTTAGACTATATCAAATAGAATTGTAAGTGTACAATATTGTTTAAATCAATAAACAATGTACATAGTTTCTTTTTCTTCAGACTCTAGAGTTCTTCAGTCTACTCAATGTACTGCCTTACAACTATTTCAAATTTGCCTTTTGCAAGGATATCCATTGAAGAAAAGGAAAATATTTAGAATTAATTAATCTCAAGAGGAATTGTATGACATTTGCTTTACATTTCTAACTTCTTTGTATTTGCAATGATCTCCATAATTAAAAAAAAAAATGTCCATACAGCACATAATTTCTCTACAGGAATGAACTGTAGTATGAACTCCATGTATGAATACTTGTGCTAATAGGCACCCTCTGAAGTTTCTGTATTATAAAATAGTTTAGCACAGTTATAAAGGCTTCTTGTGTTTTGAATAAAAATGGTTTCAGGAACAATTCTGGTTATGTTTTCGTTTTATAAAACAATAGCAACAAAAAACCCACTGATATAAGCAAAACACGCTTTAGTTGTCAAGTGTTGATAAAATGGTGCCTACTAAGTGATATTCTACGAAATTAATTGAGTAAAGACTACCTGCTGGCTTTAAAGGGCAATAATAACAGTAAGAAACTGTGAAACTGCAGCTTTTTGTACTGAACACTTATTAAGCTCTTTATTCCTGCAGTGAAATAGATTTCTTTTGGACAAATCAAGTGAAGAGTGCATGCCTGTTTTCTACTTCAACTTGCAGTCATGGAACACCTAAGGGTGCAGTGATCAGGTCTTTCACATGCAGGTCATGGCAGTGACAAATCTAAGCAGGGAAGACTGTGAATATGGAGAGGAAGCAGGCACTGCACCCTAGAGCTCATGAAAGCTTCTAGATTGGTGATAGGACTTTGGAAAATAAGTTATCTCTATCCAAATTGTGATAAAATACCCTCAGAACAAATACCACCTAATCATCAAGGCACCCACACTCTATAATGATTTTGATATTCTATAATTATCTAATATACAGTTGACATATTTAGGCTCAAGCCTACCTAGTTTGATGTGTTTGCCACCTATCTTGAGTGATGTGACTGAGATAATGCAGTTAAGTGATATTTAAATAAGTAAATAAAGTAACATACTCCAAGGACATCAGCTTATTTATTTTTTGACACACTACATACACACGTGCTACATACCCAAACTCAGTGAAGGTACAAGAAATAGGAGGCTCTCTAAACTACCCCAGAAGTTTGACAGGCTATAAATGATGAGGGAAAGTCATGCATATCATCAGCCGGAAAGAATTCACTCCATGAAAAGCAACAGTTTTGGGAAATCACATTTAATTTTATCAAAATAGAGATATGCCCACTTATTGTGGGGAAGGTCATATTAATTTCACAAAAACTTACTGCACAATGCATGTATCTTAGGTCATGACATTTTGCCTTGTTGTTAAAACGTATGTATTCAGAGATATATTTATTTAGAAACACGGAGTGATCTAATACTATTGATATATTTGACACATCTGTGAGGAATTCAGTTGTTTTAAAAGGACAATGATTAATAAATGTGTATAATTAAATCCAGTTTAATTCGTACCAAATAATGAATCACAAAGAAAAAAAAAACTACATTGAAAGCATGAGTGCACAGTGAGTAGATGTGGTTTGACTATTTTTGTTTTTATTCATAAAATTACATAAATTTAAGCCTTTTGCTCCTCTTGTCCAATAAATCCATGGTTTTCTTGGAGCTGCAATTCAGTACATTCAAAATGCATTTCTTGCATTTCAAAATATGTATTCATTTACAGAATGCTGTTTGACTTGAGATTTTCAATTTTTTGTAAATGATCACTGAACTAAATCCATAAAGTTATGTTGGTCACACTGGAAAATGAGTCTGACACAAATGAGAGTCTGTAATTACAAATTATTGAAATTTGTTGGGGACAGCTTTTGCTGTTGATGGGTTTCAAAATACTACAGAAAAATAGGATGTAATCCAGTGCAATGTGCAGAGTTTACAATTAGATAAGAATACTCATCTATGCAATAACTGACTAAACAGTATTTGGAAATTAGTTCTATGCATTTAGATCTTAATCAAAAATGTGAATCAGTATTTTTTTCATTCAAAACAAAAATGTTTAAATCAAAATACTTTCCCTCTAAATAAAAAATATATATTTTCTGTAACTTGTGAAATGCATTCTCCTCTATTTTTTTTTTCTTTAGGCATAGATACTAATTTGAGGCCATCAAATCATAGACTGGTTTGGGTTGGAAGGGACTTTTAAATATCCTCTTGTCAAGTGTCCCTGCAAAGAGCTGGGACACTTTCAACGAGATCAGGTTGTTCAGAGCCCTGTCAAACCTGGCCTTGAATGTTTCTCCCACCTACCACATGAATAGATAAGTAAAAGTCACAGATAGGAAAACTGAAATGGAAATATGCAATTTGTTCTTACTATGATCACATAATTTTCCATGTATTTTCTACACTGTTCCTTTTGTTCTTGACTATATTAAGTCAAGCAGTGCAGAAAAGTAGAAAAAGTAACATGCCAATGCTGTAGGCAGAGTTTAAAGTATTTGGCCACCCCTTAACTGGAAGGCTGGAAGGCTTTGGGTTGCCAGACTGGAGGAAGAAAACAAACAGTATGTGATTACTGACAAATCCTTTTTGTACCTAAGTAGCTGGTAGGCCAGCTGCAGGTAACAGGGAGGCAGCTGGCTATTTTACTGCTATTAAAGGTAATATACTCACTATGAGGAAAGAAAAAAGGAGGTCAGAAAGCTGTATAGGGTCACAAAGTCGACTGCATGAAGTGGCAAACCTTGAGTTCTTATTTAAATAAAAGACTTAGGTAAGCATAGCTCTAGGACAGGAAATAAAAATAGCATACTACTGAGTTTCAGAACACTCGTCATCATTACTGTAGTACTTTGATCAGCTGAGAAGGAAAAAAAGCATACCTTCATACATAGTCTAGGCATAGCAGTTTTCCAGCTAGATCATTGAGAGGTAGTGTAGAAGTTGCAGATGTCAGAATTACCTACGTAACATGAAGTTTGAGTGCAGATATCAACCTATAGGTTTCTACAAGTCACAGGATGCCTAACAATTATGGCTTAAATACCAATCATAACACATTAAAAGGTTCAATTAATCAGAAGAACAGAGAATAAGAAATTAATGGAAGTCATTCTTAATGTTTAGATTTTTAAAAGATCAAATGGAAAATGTCAAGTTATCAAGCTATTTGCAAATACCTGGAAGACAATAAAGATACCAAAAATGCAAAAATAGACAACACAAGTTGTAAACTACAAATCTTGTCAAACCAGTCCATGTATATGGAAAACAACAAGTATGTTAATGACATTTATATCACATTTATTGTTATATGGCATTTGACATTGCTTTTCATAAATAGTTGAAGAAAATATATCCTAGTTCTATCTCAGATTACTTGTTCAGTTGAAAAAAACAATGTAAAATAGAAAGGGAATCATTACAGAAACTCCTGCTTAAAAGAAGCAGCATCAAAATTTTAATGAGCAGGTTTCACAAAGACAATTTGAATAAATTTCAGTTCAATTTAAGGAAAGAAAAAGTAGTCTTGGAATAATGTGATGGCAGCTTCCAAATACAAGAAAGATTTCATGATTTTCCCTCCAAGAAAATCCTGTGATAGCATGAATGATCAAAATAGAGTAACCCAATCCACAGACTGAGTCAGCATGGAGGTCTGCATGGTGTGTTGAGGACTGTTCAATATTACACAATTTGGAATTACCAGAATCTATACAGATAAGATTGTGCATATAATTTAAATTTTTTTTACTAATATTATAATTTTGCTAGCCATTATAGATATAATTTAAAATTATCATTTCGCATAAGGCTTTACAGAACCTGAGTGCCATTCTTCTTGGGATCCTAACAGACTAGCACGTACTAGCAAAGACTTTCATGCTAGGAAGTGCTACCAAAAAAAAAGTGAGGGACAATGACTAAAAATCACACACTGGTTATCTTGTTGCAGCCTAATAAAATATTTTTTTTTTCTTATAGGGAATGTTATGGGTATCCAGCAGTGGAGAAGAGGGATGAAGTAGATAATATTGGTATTAATTTAATATTACATTTCTCTGATTTTTTTTTCAGTCAGCATGGAAGTCAGGCAGCAGCATATACTACCTCAGAAGATGTTCTTTGCTTTGTCAGAGGCAAATGTGAGATGTGTTTGAGCTCTTTAAAAAATAATTTCATCAGAACACTCTTAAAGTATAAATGTAAAACAGAGCTAGAGTAAAATATAAAAACTGGCAAATAAACAAGCTGCTTACCATAAATGCTAAAATGTTAAAAAATGCTAATGAAGGAAAGTATAAATGTCAACAAAATGCAAAATTATATCACATCAAACATCTTTCAGTGACTTCAAATTATATATGTCCCTGTGATGGTGCTGTTGCACAACAATTTAATGGAGATGATCAAATTCTGTCAACTGATGGAAAAGAAATCCTAAATGCTGGTGCAAGGCGAACAATTCAGGACCATTAAATCATTCATCTATCATTTCTGACACAACGCTAAATGAAACTTAAGCTACCCATCAAGAAGCAGATAGCAGCAGTACCACCTTTGTGATATGCTTAAAACTACTTAACAGCTGCAATAGAGTCATTCAACAGAAACTTGCAGTGTTCCCACCAAAATACAGAAATATGGGAGACATTACTGATTCAGAAAGACTGTGCTTCTGACAAAGTTCATATAAAGAACATTTTTTCGCTTGAAAGATAATGTTCATCTCTTCAAATAGAAAAATGACTCCTCAGGCATGATAATGACCATACTAATTCTACCAGTGATAAAAATATTATTAGGAGAATTATGCTTGGCAGTGCTGATCCTAATAAATTTCTAGCTACTCTGTTCAGTTTCTGATTTTACTGGTTTTGGCTGGGATCAAGCCAATTTTATTCATAGTAGTTATTATGGTGCTGTGTTTTAGATTTGTGATAAAAAGTGTTCTGAAAAATCAGGCATGTTTTAGTTATTGCTGACCAGTGCTTACACACAGAATCAGGGGCCTTTTCTGCTCCTTGCCCCACTCTAACAATGTTCAGGCTGGGGGTGCAAAAGGAAGTGGGAAGGAACATGGCCAGGATAGCTGACCACAACAGACCAAAGTGATATTCCACACCAGACTGCATCATACTTAGCAACAAAAAGCTGGGAAAAGAAGGAAGAAAAGGAGGATATATGGAATGATGGTATTTGTCTTCCCAAGTAACAATTACATGAGATGGAGTCTTACTTTCCTGGTAATGGCTGAACCTGCCCACAGGAAATGGTGAATGAATTCCTTAATTTGCTGTTAATGTGTGGACTGGTTTATCTTTAGCTATTAAATTGTTTTTTATCTCAACCCATGAGTTTTCTCATCTTTACCCATTTGATTCTCTCCCCCTTCTCACTAGTGGGGAGTGAGTGAGGCTGGGTAGGGCTTTCCTGCCTACTGGAGTTAAAATATAACCCTGATCAAAGATGTTATGATTTTTACAACAAAGGAAATTTTAAAATAATATGCATTAATACAGACCACACAGTACTATCAGCTATCAGATTCCCTGGCTGCTTCAGAAAAAACCCATTATACAGGCAAGTTTACAAATATATTTTTTAATTCATAATGGCTGAGACACATCCTTGTTTAATGTAGACTTTACGTCTTTCAGGGATAAAAAGTTACAATGAAATAACTTGTTTGACAGTAAAACCTGTACATTGTACTTAGGAATCTGCTTTTGTCAGCAGAAAGGAATCTGTATTTGTCAGCATACATAAGAGAGAGACTTTCTGCTAAATCAAAATTTATGTAATTGCTGGGCTATATACTGTTCTTTGCCAATCATTATGTACATATTAGGATATATGCCATATATCATCAACTCTTTTGATCAAAACAAGAAGTGATTAAGCCTTCACATCAAAATTGAGGAAATTAAGGACCTCATCCATCTTCACAGTACTGAAGAGCTACTAGATGCTGAAAAGTCACTTAGATCTGTGCACTGCTACTGAATAACAGAAATCTGTGTGAGAGTTCAGCTAGGCTGACAATATAACTGATAAAATATACAAGGATAACAAAGAAATGAATTTGAGCTCTGTTTTGGAACATTAAAAACTCATCATTCATTATTTTGAATTCAAGTATGTTCTACTCATTTTTTCAAAAACAGTTTTATGTAACGTGTGGAAGTTAAGAAGCATGCAGTCATCAGAATAAGCATCTCAGTGTTTTCTTTATGAGTCTGTATGAATTATTTTGCTGATATAAAGTGACAGAATATAATTATGACTACTGAGAAATACAACACAGATGGATGTTTTTTTCAAGAACAAATATGCTTATCCAGGTGTCTCTGTGTCAGGTAATAGACTGCTGCAACCTATTTTCACTGACCAAATAATATATACATACATGGCTGAAAAGAAGGCTGATGAAGCATTGCATGGACATGCCAAAGATGAATCTGAAGTGGAATGGCAACAGTACCACCACAATGTATAAACCAAATGGCTAAGAGTAATGTGTAATGTCAGAGAACCTATGTTGATATTTCTAAGGCCTTCAAGCAAAAAATTGATTGAATAAAGAGACTGCAGTGAAAAGTTCAAAATATTTTTGTGGCATTTCTTTTACTAATTGGCTACAAATAGCATGATAATTTACAGTGGCTACAAATTATGATGACTTCAAAAAAATGAGATTTATTTTTTATAAAGAAACCATAAAACTGAATTTTTCCATATTTAATTAGTAATGGCTCTGTAAAAATATGTCTGGAAACACAGGAAACAGTCTGAGATTTAGACTATTCTGAAGGAAATCTGGCACTACAGAGCTTTGGAGTGAGGGGGAGCTGAGAAAGAATGAGTAAGACTTACAGATTTATAGGAGTTGTGGTGGTAGTAATGTGTAGACAAAACTGTCCAATTTTTGTGGAACAAAGTGTTTGTGCACTAGTCCCATTTTTATTTTAGAGATATATTTTTAAAATATTCTTTTGGAAAAGCCTAGTAACATATAGGCTACAAATAATTTAGCTAAGCAAATATAACTACTACCATTTCCACGTGCATGTTGATTATGTGATTTATTTTTTTAAGTCTGACCTATTGTGTGAAGACAGCCAGCACAGTATTAATTTGTGGGGATGAAGCCAAAAAAAATATTTTCATGTTTACATTAAGAAAATATTTACCTTGTCAACATCTGCTGCTCAGCTGTTTAATCTCACATAGATGATAGGTAATTTGGTGTAAAGGCTTTTAACTGTATAACTTATTTCATTGCAACTTATGAATATGATACAGAGACTCTCCTGCCAGGAAATACTAATTTATTGATTTTACTGCTGTGGACAAGTCAGCAGTGACACCATTGCCTTTTACGTCTTATGGTTACCGTAGCAAGTATATTACCATGTTAACCTTCTGTTATTATTCATTTCTTTATTTTATGTTTTACCTAGGGATATTAATTCATTTTGTACTTCTTCATTAAAAATTATTAACTTCTTAAATTATTCTTAAGAATCAACAAGTTCTTTGAAAATTCTGGGTTTCCTCTACAGCACTCTATTACAGTTTTCTTTAGCTGTATAATTACTCTTCTTTTTCAGTATTTCTTTCTCTCTAATAATTTTAGCTGCAATTAACACTGCTGCTTCATATCTCATTTTTCTATTTAGTCTGCCTTGAGACTACTATTGAGTGAGCTGAATTGCAAATATTATATGGTATTAGCAGGAGTACATTATACTATATAAAGCATATAGTTCAGCATGGAGGAGACTCAGGGGAGACCTCATTGTGATCTTCATTTTGATTATCCATCCTCATTGTGATTATCCATCCTCATGTGGGGAAGTGGAGGGGCAGGCACTGATCTCTTCATTCTTGTGACCAGTGCAAGGACTTGAGGAAATGACAAGAAGCTGTGTCAGGGGAGGTGTAGGTTGAATATCAAGGAAAGGTTCCTCACCCAGAGGGTGGTTGGGCACTGGAATAGGTTTCCCAAAGAAGTGGTCACAGCACCAAGCCTGGCAGAGTTCAAGCAGTGTTTGGACAATGCTCTGAGACACATGGTGTGATTCTTGGTGTGTCCTCTGCAGGGTCAAGTGTTGGACTTGGTGATCCTGATGGATAACTTTCAACTCAGAATATTTTATGATTCTATGATTCTGAAAATATAATGCTACTTGGTGGCAAAAATTTGCATTGGTGATCCTAAAGTAAATAAATCAAGACAAAATGAGTAGTTATTTTCTGGTTGTTTAGTTGCTACTTATGCAGGAATGTAACAGCTTTCTATTGATACAAACAAATTAAATTTGCTCCACAGGAATACATGAACTAAAAAGCAATACATGAGCTAAAAGATTTGAACTGCAGAGCCCCATAAACTCTTGAAAATACTATGTTGTATATTCACTTTCATAACAATTAACAAGCTACATTCTGGAAGACATGGGATCCTTTTGAACAGGCAGGGCAAAGGTATTATTTCCAGAATGATGATTGATTTGGACTTTAAACTAGAAACCAACAGAGGAGAGAGAGGGTTACCAGCAGCCTGTAAAGGAGTGACAGACAAGGTTGACTAGAGTCTGAAGTGATGTGAAAAAAAGGGAATAGAAGACCAATAAACATGGCTTAAGCAAGACCACCTCCAGCATTTGCATGAAAGCAAGGAAGTGCCTACAAAACACTATTATGGAAAAAAAAAAGAGATTGTTTTTGGAAATCAGCACACCAAAGTGTTTTATTTCAGGTACCTCTGCATACAAAAATAACATGAGAAACTGGAGGTCTTTGTACTATTGTAAGACTATAAACTAGTTGGTATCACAGAGACTTGGTTAGATGGCTTGTTCTATTAATGCTTCAATGAAACAGGCTCTTCAGGATCAGCAGGGCAGACAAGGATGAGAAGTTGCTCTCTATGTGAGTAAAAAGCAGAATTGTGGAGCTCCAGCTGGATGTGGATGATAAGCTGACTGAGAGCTTATGTGTGAGGATGAAAAAGCAGAGCGGTAGAGGTGACAAGTGTGTGGCTGCTATAGACTGGCAGACCAGGAAGAACAGGTGGGTGGTTCCTTCTTTGGAAGGATAGAGGCAGTCCTGTGTTCACAGGACTTTGACTGCCTAGGGAACTTCGACCTCCCAGGGAACTTCAACTACACTAATATCTGCTCAAGGAACAGCGTAGCAGGGCATAAGCAGTCCAAGAGGTCCTTAAGGAGCGTTAACGACAACCTCCTGACCCAAGTTGTAGATGGGCAATGAGATGTTCTGGTTGACTTCATACTCACAAACAAGGATTGGCTAACTGGGGATATGAAGGTTGAAGGCAGGCTGTCTTTCAAACAGTTTATGGTTTTAAGAAATTCTGGGTTTTTTTAAAACTCATTACAAGTATGACATTTAACACATTTATTTCTTTAGTCTTCCAGATCACCCTAGTCTTCCTGTAAAATGTATTTAATTCTCCTTTTTCTTGAAGGAACATTCCAACTGGTAAACTTAGCAAATTTCATTACTACAGCTTTAACTTCTTAACTCAAGTTGCAACCATTGTTGTTGTCACTGTTGATCATCTCTCGTGCATATTTGCACACCTCAGTTCCTAACAACCATTCTTCACCAGTAGGTGTCAATTTCCAAGTGTCATCACCTTTCTATGTGGGTGTCTGATACAGACCTATAAATCACAATATTTGGAACATTTATAGATGAATATGTTATTTGATTGCTATAGGGTTTTCACTGGAAGTTCTAAATATTACTCAAGGTGAAGCTTACACATTTTCTGATGAAAAGATGCAGTAAAATCTGGGAATATAGAATAGCTGAACATTGTAACACAAATTTTTATAAAAACATAAGCAGTTGGGTACTATGATTTCTATTGTTGTGCATAACATTTTTGCTACTGTAGGTCCAATCAATAAACTCCTTTTCATGAAATCTGAGTTTGATTGTTTTTTGTTGCTACGTCCTAGATATTATAATATGATACATCAATGCGATGTTTATCACACAACTCATTTATGCACACAAAATTCCAGTGAGGCTACAGTTTTCCAGTGAATAAGCAGGAATTCATGTCAAAACACCTGAGCTGTATTCTTGTCTCCTATGATGTCCTGATGAGTGACTTAGGAGGTTCAGATATGGTTTCCTGGAATTCAGCTGACATTATTTCAGTCATAAAATCTTTGAAGAATATATATGTTTGCTTGCACAGTGACATACAACAATGACTGGAGTTGCAGCTAGAATTAATGTAATGGTGATATCTTCTATTTTTTTCAATTTCACATGATTCTATCTTATTCTGGATTTTTCTTTCTCTGTTTGAATTTCATAAGCTATTATTGTCAACCCACTGTAAAAGAGTAACAGTAAATTTTTATTTTTGCTCATAAACTAGGGATTTGATTTCAAACTTCTTTCTTTTAGAAATTTGTCACTTGCTTAATGCTGAGAATTTTAAACAGTCTCCTGTTCAAAGTAGCAGTAAATTTATTGCCTATGTCAATTTCATTATTTCCTGCAGAATTTGTCTTCTTTCTAGAATGGCTATTATTTTTAATATTTGCTTTGTCAGAGTTTGTGAGATTTCAGTATGCTCTCTAAGCTTTCATATCACCTTGTGGGTTTTATTTTTTCCTCTTAGTAAGTGTAATTTATAACTCTGTAAGTGAAATGGCAGCATAGGCAGAACCAAAAAGAAATATTACACCTCTATTTTTTCATCAATATTAACCCAATATATTGCATTGTATGCTTTGTCTTCACCAATACAATTGTGATTGCTAAATATGAATAATGACCGTTAAACCATGAGCAATCTCTGTTGTATTATCTACCTACCTGTCTATTCATCCATCACCCCACTATCCAATCACTTCCATAAAAATGAATAGTGATATATTTTATGGACTTAATGGAGCCTTTGGCATGTCTCCCATTTCAGGCCCAGCATTGTGCTGAGGTAGAGCCCTTTTGTGCTTGGTATTTGCTGTGGTTTATGGTCAACAAAGAATGCCATATTTCAGCAGCTTTCATCCATCAGCCTCATTGACTACCCTAGATTCCCAATCATAAGCAGTATTAAGAACCTTCACTTTTGCCTGTTTGCAAAGAGCATTTCTGATTTTATTTCAACCACTTCCATTCCTCTTATTTTTCATTATTTTATCTCTTCTTTTGTTTTCAAGGATTTTTTTTCTCTTTGAATAGTAATCATGAAACTTAAAATGTCTTTCTCTAAATCCTCATTTCTATTCATTTTCTATCATTAACTGATACCACCTTCTGAGCCTATCTTCTGTGAAGTATCACAAACACTCAACTCAGTTTTATAGAAACAAATCTCTTTTCCCTCTTTTTTCTTTTTTTGCCACTCCTCCAGTATGTCCTTTTTTATGGTCTCATCCTATATTCTTAAATTATACAAAAAGTTATTATTAAATCTTGGCTTTAAATGCTTTAAGTTCTACACTGATTAGAATTACATTAAACAGTCTGGGTAATGTATCTCTAAAGGTCTATTAAGAAAAGAAAATACACATGTGCTGCTTCTGGTCATATGGAAATGCTCTAGCTGCTTCCTACTGCTTGCCATATTTCATATATATATACATATACATACATATATATATAAACATATATGGATTATTAAATAAAGGTTATTACACTGGTGTGTTTTAAAGTTGTAAGAGAAGCAGCATTCTTTCCCAAAAGAACCTTTTGCAGAACTGTCTACTTCATTAATAAATACTATTGGTGATATTCCCTTTCATGAAGCACCTAGCAGATGCTGAAACAATAAACTAAAATTAACAATTAGCTAGCATCTATGTCTAAACATTTCCTCATTCCCTATTTCCCCATTTATTTACACCATTTGATTAATCCCCTTTTATACGCTAATGAAATGAAACTTGCAGAATTTCTCCATCATATTTTAGGCATTTAGCTGAAACATGCAAATTACTATCTTGCTTAATGTGATATCTTTGTTGTCAGTGGAGAGATACACAATTCTAGAGCAGACCAAGCAAGATCAAAATTAATGTCTCTACTGACTTCATATTATGACTTTGCTAAAATTTGAAGGAAAACCACTGTTGAAAACATACCAAAAATTTCAATAGTGACTCAGATGCTAAATATAATCAGTTGAGAAAGTGTTACATATGCAGTGATAAGCTTTTAAACATCAGTGTTTTTCATTGTAAGATATTGCAGACTAGACAGGTATGTAAAATTGAGTAAGCAGAAGACTTTGGGAGGGGTACTAGACAGTTCAATGCAGAGGCTTTGAAAATAAATAAAGATATCTGTCTGGAGTGTGATGCATGCAATTGGCCAATTAATGGTATAAAATTGTGTAACAAGCTCATGGAGCTGTCCATAACTTACAGCATGTCTGGAAGTGTCTTTACAGTACATACAAAACTACATAAAAAAGGATTGATTCTGCAGATGTTGTGCTTCAGAACTGCATAAGCAGACTGATCACTCTAGAATCCAACAACGTATTACTACATACCTAAATATTGTTCTATTGTCCTTAAGGAAAATTTTATTTAGTATTTGGTCTGAAGCTTTCCTAACTCATTGGTCTTGTTACCCATTTTTAATACCTGTTTAAAATATACATAATATTTTATATAAGTAGACTCAAAATCATGTAGCTAATTTTACCTTCCTCAAAAAAAAAAAAAATATAAGCATCTCGGGGTTTTTTCATCTGTCATTGTCTTTTCTTGATATACCAAAAATATTAATACATCTACACTCGGTGCCATTCTGAATACACGTTTCTTCTTCCCTTTCTTAGGCCTCACTTCATTCCATTCCAGACTGCTGCACACCCTGCAGGGAAATATCTGCTCCACAACAGCTTTCACCACCAGCTGCAAGGGAATATCTGCTCTGGTGCCTGCAGTACATCCTCCCCCTTCCTTTACTGGTCTTTATATTAATTAAGCTGTTCCCCACTTTTTTTATTTTATTCCTCTATACGTGTGCAGCATTTTGCCCTTTCTCAAGTACATTTCACCCAAGGTGGCCCTACCTCTGCTGTGGGCTTAGCCATGACCTGTAGTGGTGGGTTGGAGCTGGCTGGAACTGAAGCTTGAATTAGGCACTCTATATGATGATAAATATGGCTAAACATCCTGGAAAAAGGGGATGGAGTCTAGATTACTTTTGGATAGCTTATCCTTTTTTTTTTTTAATATTACATCCTCTTAAATAATAATGGTATCAAATAACAGCCTCTTCTTTTGCACATATGAAAACTCTGTAAAGATGGTGTTTCCTTTTCTCCTGGTCAAATGAGATTCTTAGAATAATATAATCATAGAATATGCTGAGTTGGACCCATTTGGATCACTGAGTTCAATTCCTGGCCCTGCAAAGGACAACCCAGGAATCCCACCATGTACCTGAGAGTCAGGTACAAACATTTCTTGAGCTCTGTCAGGCTTGGTGCATGACCATGTCTCTGGGAAGCCTGTTCCAGTGCCCAGCCTCTGGGTGAAGGATTTTTTCCTCATATCCAACATAAACCTCCCCTGTCTCAGTTTCAAGCCACTTCCTCAAGACCTGTCACTGGGTACAAGAGAGAAGAGATACCTGCCCCTCCTCTTCTACTCATAAGGAAATTGTAGACTGCAATGAGGTGTCCCCTCAGTCTCTCTTCTCCAGGTTGAGCAGACCAAGTGACCTCAACCCCTGCTCATATGGCTTCCCCTCAAGGCTCCTTACCATCCCCACAGCTCTCCTTTGGACAGCTTTTTGTATTCATCTGCACTAAAAGCTGTAGTTGCATCACCTGCAGCACCATTATTCCCACTCTTCTTGCTTTAAAAGGTTTAATAATGTTGATTTCCTGTTTTTTATCATACATGGAATCTGATTCTGATCAGATTAAGAACAGTAATAAAAAAGTTAATTAATTATGCCTACATCTGAAATATCCATCAGTTTTGTGCTCTTTTCACATACTGCTAGGTATTTTAGCACTTCACAGGTCCTGTTATTTTCCAAGGTCTAAATTTAGTGTAAACATTTAGTGTAAGGTTTCTTCAGGAAAGTCTGTTTTCCAGAAAACCTTTGTGTAACTGTCAGTTGTATAGTCATAAAGAGTGTTACGATATTAACCACATTCTAATTCATGCTTTTGAGGACTCATAGTAATATTTTATAAAGTAAGGCCTTTATCAACAAGCATCTCTTTTAATTCACATGAGTAAAACTATTTAAAATCACTTATGCAAAAAATATCATTTAAATATGTATTTTAGTCCAAAGCACATCATCAATGTCAAGTGAAATAATTCTTTCAGCATACCTGATTTATTTTCTAAGTCGGAAAAGGAAAAGATGCCTGAATTATCAGAATGAAAAAGAAGACACAAGAAAACAACATGAGATTTTTAGAGTATTTAAAGTATAAAAGAGTAAATGGGCCTGACCTTATTAGTTATACTAAATCTATTTTATTTCTTTCACAAGAAAATAGAATTTTTGCATACTTGAATGCATTTGTTATGGAGTAATTTGCAAATTAAATTTAAAGATGGGGTATTAACTGTTCAGATGTATAACTCTGCAAAGTCATAATTAATTAAACTATGATACTGTAGTCATCAGCAGTTGATATTTGTGCTGAGATTCGTCAATCACTTGTCTGACTGGAACTGTGTTTTTTTTAGAAATAGGACTTCTTCCCAGCAACATCGAGGATTGCAGAAGGTACTTTGTTATACAAATCTTGTATACAAGTCTTGTTACAGAATGACAAAATGAACAATGTAATGACCTGATGAACAGATAGGTACCATTAGCTTGTAATCAGCTTTGATGCCATAGTGAGGCCTCTGAGACATTGCCTAATCTTCCCAGCCTTTCTCCTTTTCTTTTCTTTCTCTTTCTCTCTTTCTCTTTCTTTCTTTCTTTCTTTCTTTCTTTCTTTCTTTCTTTCTTTCTTTCTTTCTTTCTTTCTTTCTTTCTTTCTTTCTTTCTTTCTTTCTTTCTTTCTTTCTTTCTTTCTTTCTTTCTTTCTTTCTTTCTTTCTTTCTTTCTTTCTTTTTTCTTTCCTTCTTTCTTTTCTTTCCTTCTTTCTTTCCTTCTTTTTCTTTCCTTCTTTCTTTCCTTCTTTCTTTCCTTCTTTCTTTCCTTCTTTCTTTCTTTCTTTCTTTCTTTCTTTCTTTCTTTCTTTCTTTCTTTCTTTCTTTCTTTCTTTCTTTCTTTCTTTCTTTCTTTCTTTCTTTCTTTCTTTTCTTTCTTTCTTTCTTTCTTTCTTTCTTTCTTTCTTTCTTTCTTTCTTTCTTTCTTTCTTTCTTTCTTTCTTTCTTTCTGCCTGCCTGCCTGCCTGCCTGCCTGCCTGCCTGCCTGCCTGCCTGCCTGCCTTCCTGCCTTCCTGCCTGCCTTCCTGCCTGCCTTCCTGCCTTCCTTCCTTCCTCCCTTCCTCCCTTCCTCCCTTCCTCCCTTCCTCCCTTCCTTCCTTCCTTCCTCCCTCCCTCCCTCCTTGTCTGTCTCCTTCCCTTCTTTCCTTCCTCTCCCACTCTTCCTGCAGCTGATATAGCTGAACTACCTACTGAACTTTATCTCATGGACCCAAAGTCTATAAAACAAGTTATATGTTGGTGTCTTTTATAACATCAGTGTCACATTTAACTTTTTTGGGTATCTAGCTGAGAAAAAGACTGGTGCTAAATTAGACGAATCTGCAGAGCCTTGCAACTTCAAAACGATATTTCTGACAATTTTTGCATGGGAAACCACAATATGGGTTTACAGGCTTAGCCATTCTGCTCAAAGTATGTATTAATGGTGATGGAATAGTATCTTTGAACAGGCTGACTTTTGCTCATTTAGGGTCTAAGAACACCATGATAAAGTCCTGCAGACCTACTTAAGCAAGACTAAGGCATTTGGTGTCCTGTGAACAGGAAACACACATCAGGACTTTACTTCAGAGCCTTTAGCTGCTCAGTATCATGTCCCAAGTGTCTTCTCACAAGAGTTATTCAATGTCATTATTTCATTAGAGGATGAATACCTCATTTAATCAAAAACCATCAGAAATGTATTAGAAGACCTACAACTCCAACAGCAAGGAGGAACTACAACTCCAACAGCAAGGAGTTGTTTTTTTTTTCCTTACAACTAGTTACACTTGCTGAGTTCTCTGTTTCAGATAAGCATAACACTAGCAGATAACTTATCAAGTGGAAAAATGTTTGTGTTTTTTTAACTGGCAGAAGGAGTGTGGAGAAAAACAGGAAACTCAGAGGGATACAATTATTTGGGTATTTCACTACCATAATACCTCAGAGTTTCAGTCTCTTTAATATCTTCTACAGATTATTTCTACTTGTGTTCAGTATTATCAGTATTTATTAGCTGACAGCATCTGTAAATATAATATGTCTTTTCTCACTGTCTTTTGTGAAATCATGCAAAAGCATTACTTTGTTTTTAAAAATTAATGTAATAGAAATTTAAGAATAACTAGTGAACAACTCTAGGAAAGGACAGATATCCAAAAACTGCTGAGACTTTCTGTCTGTAAGGAGATGGGAAAGATTATCAGTCTGATTAGCAGCCTGATAATACAATCCTATCTTCTTATGTCTCTCATAGGTTAGAATATAAGAACTCAATATAGTGGAGATGCTGTAACTTCACAACAAATTCATTCATTTAATGTTAGTATGACTACTCTAATGATTTAATGTAGTTAAGATTTGGCAAGAATTACATTGCTTCTCCATATTAAAATAGCACAGTAACTTATTTAAAAAATAAAATTATTGTAATATAATTAATCCCAAATAAGTTATTCAGTTATAATTTCATTGCAAAGTAGGATATTAATAATCTTGCTGTGAAAAAAATTCTCTCCCTGAAAAAAAATATTTCAGAAACTTATTCATATGCAGAAAAGTAAACTACAAGAATCATGCATACCTGGTGTTTTCCCAGAGTAATTATACTCATCAGTTTTTAGGTGCTATGAAATATTCACTCATTACACTATTGAGTTGGTATACTCAATAAATATGACAATTACTTATAATTCAAAGTAAATCTATTATATAAGGGAAGAAAAGATTGTGATGGAAAGTTTATCAAAACTAATATGAAGTTTTCAAATATAGACTACGGAAGTGTGTAATGAAATCATACCAGGAGAGTACATTTGAGAAAAATTAAATCTATTTAGGTCAGACAACCTAATTCACGTCATTGGTGCAGCTTTGACAAAATCCTTTCATGTCCTTTCATCCTTTCATCCTTTGTCACTAGCTAAGATGAATTGATCTGCATCGTGTCTGGAAGAGTAAATACTAGTAGTAGAATTATCTAGGACTGAAGTGAAAACATATACAAGTAGACTAAGATAATCCCTTGATTGACAGGTGAGAAACTTCCAGTCAGAATGAAAAACTCCTCTCAATGAATACCACAAAATGCTGATGTCTTGCTGCAATTGTTGTGCCCTCTTATTGAGGGAGATGGATGGATTTGACCAAGAGGTGCGCTGGAAAGCTGAGCATAATGTCAAAGTAAAACATAGACAGTAGAAAAGCTTTTTACATAATGTTTTTAGGGGTATTATTAAGAATCCCTCAGGTATTAATTTGGACAATGAGTGTTCGTATTAGACAAATTTAACTATGAGGCTGTTAAAACAGTAATTGTGCAAACAATAAATTCTTTTCTTCTTTTATATATGTGTAAAAGTATCTTTCCATTAGTGACCTTTTTCAAAAGAGTCTGTGTGTAATTCACCAATTAAGCAAACAGACTGTTTTAAACTAAAGCACCTGGATGATAGAAGCTCTAGCATAGTGGCTTCAAGCAAAATCACTTCATTCTCATAGTATCTCCTGTCCCCCAAGTGAGGATGGAACTCATTATTGTCTGCAAAGAGGTCAATTGGACCATTGGGGAAGGCAGGAAATTCAAGTCTCTCTTACAGGAAGTGTGAAAAAATTCAATCTCAGGTGCTCTACAAAGGGTTGTTTTTTAACCAGTCCCATCTTCCCACCCAAGGAGCAAAACGCCACAAAGATTCAACAAACCATATTCAAATGGAAAACTCCTTCTCTTAATGCACTAAATGTTAGCTTGGGTAAGCCTACTGAGCAGTACCATTACAGAAGTAGCTAAGATATTGTTATTTCCTGTTGATTATGAATGAGTCACATTAATTTTCTATACATCTTCAGAACAGAACCATAACATCCATCAAAATTGTTGAGATATCCTCTTTGTATAAAAGACACTTGCTCTGGAGCCTGGAGAACTTCCTTCCCAGCTGCTAAATCCCAGCTCAGTGAACCCAAAGACCTGGGAGTCCCATCCATCCAATGACTGCCACTGCTGCTTTCCTGTTTGCAGGCTCAGCCAGCAGCCAAGATGAACATGTATGCCAGAGATGCACACAGGCAGAGGACACTAATTCAGCCAACTATATAGACTACCTGTTAATCCAATAACTACCCACAGATAAGGCATTGCCTTTACCAGCACCCACCCAGAACTCAGATAAAACATATGTACAAACAGCCAATTTTTAGTCCTCTTCTCTGACTGATAGGGATGGAAGTTTGCTAGTAAAAATACTCAGCCCCTTACTGTTTATTTCAAAAGCATTGACACATTTCTGAACCCCTTCAATACACAGTCCCTTATCCTCTGATTCACAAAGACCAACATTTTTGTGAACCCATTCAATAGCAGTGTGGGACCTCAGCTCATCTCATATTGACACCCAGATCCTGTGCCTCCGCTTGACAATCCTGCTTGAAGGGTGCTAATGAATTGCACATGCAGACACACATGTGCACATGCACATCTGCACACACACTCAGAGACCAGCTTAGAGAAAAATATAAACATTTTATCTTCCAAGTGGCTCCTGCCAGTGCACACAGGCCCTGGCACCCTTGCTACCCTCTTCATTTGCTGGTGCTGAGACTCTCCCCTGCTCAATTGGCACTAGGCATGTGAGCCACCATCACCCAGAGTCTGATGCCCTTTGCTGGCACAAAATTGACTCTGTTCAGACACACACTCCTACAATCTGTGGTCTCCCTTCAGCTTGCTGATGCTGAGACCCTCATTTACTCCAAGTGCTGGCACCAAAGTTATTAGGACCACTATCACCAGTGGTCTAACTCAAATTGCAGACACCAAATTCAGGCACTTTTTCTCTCCAGTTCTGGCATTGGAACCTTAGAACACATAGATGGGGAGAGAGTGAGATTATATGGAAAGAGAGTAAAGAAGAGAATAAAAAGAATTGATAGACTACAGCGATTCAGTGCAGGTCTCAGTCAGACGAGAGTATTAAGCAGCAACTTCTTACACACCACCAGCCTGTTTTTCCCTCCTTTCTCTCTGCACCCACCCCATCTTTGTTTTACTCATATTCCCTTCCTTTAAATATTTCTTAATAAGTCTAAAGGTTCAAATTTTGGTATGAATTGGAGTATTCAATCATAAGAATACTGACAAACCTAATGCTAGACCTAATGCCCTGTTATGTTAAAAATCTTCCTTCAGTAAAGAGTAAAGAGAGTTTTGAGAACTCAATGAATGAGCAAATCAGTTAAGAAAAAGAAAAATATATAATTGAAATAAGAATTTACATTCCTTGTAGACCCATTCTATCCTTGTGAACATAACAACTTGGACCCAGCAACTTTTACTTATTTTGGATAAATGCTTTCAGAGCATTTTTACTTTATTATAATTTTATTTACTTCCCATCAATATAGAGTAACACATATATTTAATATTTTCATTCAGATCATGTGAATTAGTGTCTTGACTCATTTTAGAAAAAAGATAGGACAAAGTTTACAAAATCTTTAACGTAACGTGCACAGTCTTGTTTGCATGTTTTGTTTTCTGTGTGCAAGTTCAACATCAAGACAGAAGAATGTTTGGCATTTTCTGCCAATTTCACACAATTAAAATAGCATTCAAATTACAAGATTCATAATTACACAACTCACCTTGGCTGAGACTACAATACAGCTGCAATGCAGCAACAATAGGAAAATGTCTGTTTTCCTAAAAAAAAGTCTTTTTCGTGTAGTAGTATTCTTTTAGATAGCTATTCTTCAAATTGCCTTTGTGCTAGCAAGCACCTTTATGCAGGACCATAGGAAGACATATAGATTTAAGCCACCACACTTGGTGAGTAAATAATTGTAAAATTATACTGTATGTTAGTCAATCAGTCCTCTTATACTACAGAACCAGAAAAAAATTATTAAAATCTTTCTCCTCCTAAGATACTTATTCTTAGAAACAAGAAAGGATTCCCCTTTTTTTTTTACTAAGTGGAGAATAAAAAGGCAGCTAGTTACACTCATAGTCTCCTTTTTTTCCTTCTCAATCCTTATCAGCTATTGCAAAGTAGGTTGCAGTGTATCTTGCCCTCCAGTAGTTAAGAATATTAAACCATTTTCATGTCATTATAGATATATATTTACTGCATCCTCCAGTCTCATTTCTCCCATCCCTCACTGTGTCAAAATTGCAAGGATAAAAAAATTTTTGTAGGGAAAATTTCAAAAGTGATGCTTCTACACAAGTTGTGTGAAAGGACAAAGGTAAGTGTTCTAAAAAGATACGGACCATGATGGGGTGGAAAACCAGTTCTAGAAAACTTTACTAATGGATTTTTTTTTTTGAAAAAAGAGTGAGGTTTTTTTCAATTTTCTCAGAATTATGCTGACCATAATGCTTCTATAGTGAAAGAAAGGGAAGAAAGGGAGAATATCAAACAGATTTACTAAGAATTTAGAATTCAGCAGGTCTATCCCATTTTTTTAAAATATATTTCTATACAGACAATTAAAATATTGACAAGGGTCTTCAGTCTTTCACTATGAAAATAAAGATTGGCTCTTTGATCCCCCTAACTCCATTATGTTTTGGTTTTTTTTCTTTTAACTCTTCATTTCAATGTAATGATTTCTTTATATTCTATAATTGACAAGATAAGTGATGCATCCAAGAAATATACATTTTGAAAATTTTCCTGTCTTTGGATATTCAAGAGCTAACTTTATACTTAGCTCCTTCTTAAAGAATGTTCTTCTGAGTGTTACTTCTTTTCTCACATCCATACAGTGAACGTCTGTTGTGAAGCACAAGAATAGTTTTTCACTGCTATCCTAATCCCCCAAAAAAGTGTTTACAAGAGATGGGTTTAGATACATTTTTTCATTCAACTTTTCTTATGAAAATATCTTATTTGTCCCCTATATAGTAAATAAACCACTTATCTTCTTCCTTTTTAATCAAGTTGCACCCCTAAATCATGACATTATTGACTCTTTAGGTTATTTCCATCTTATATTTCTAGTACCTATAAGAGGATAATGAAATTAGGAATAAAAATGTATTCAAATTCATCCACACAGGAAGAGTTCCGAATCTTGATATCTCTGTATTTGAGAACCAGGGAGTCAGTGATTAAGAGTCTTCCTCTGTTATTCTGCCAATAGAAGAAAGGTTCTTGTGGATGGCATCTGATTATGAAAAGCTTCTATCATTTATATGTTTTTACTTCAGTACATGAGTAATTTGGAAGTCTGATTTTTATATTTTACAAAACCTATTTTTACAAAATCTAAGGATATGTCAATCTGTGCAATAATCATCAAAAATAACTGCTTTAATAAAGCAAAAGTTCATACCATTACTATAACAGATAAAATTATTATTGTAAGAGAGGGAAAAAAGATGTTTCCTACCTGTAAAGCCCTTGTCACACTCACAAAGAAAAGTGTTTGGAGTAACATTGATGCAGTTACCATTGAAACATGTGGATGGCTGGCATTGTCCAACTATTTCTGTGCAATTTTTACCTGTGTCAAAGGAATAATAGGAACATTGGAGTTTAGTAAATATTTAGGGAATTTGGTGAACATTTTATAAACATAAAATTTATAGCTACAATATAGATAGGCAAATGGATAGAAAGGTATTTGTGCCAACATTGTTCATTAGTTTGCACCAAACTTACTGAACTTCTAAGAAAAGGCAGAAAGATATCAATCTACTTTTGTGCTCACATACTGTGCTTAACCTCATCTAACATATAGTGACAAATTCATATATACCTTAAAAGGCAGAAGAGCTACTAGAACTGTAGTATTTATTTCTTTTTAACATGAATCTAACTTACAGTTTCTTTCAGCATTGAGAACAAAAGATGTCCTTATGCGGAGTGGAAATGTGAGATTTTTTTTTAATATGCAGCTTTCTGGAAATTACAATTCCAGTTGTAAGCTGTTTATGCTATTATAGCATACAAGTCTAAATACCATTTAATTATGCTTGCCTCTTGAATTACTACCATGACATTATTCACACTTCAAAAAGTGTTCAAATTTCTAATAGACTTTATGTTATGGGAGGAACTTTTTCCTCCTTTACTCTTGTGCAGCCCTGCCCATAATATATGGTGATTTAGTCTCCTAATTCTTGTTTGCATCCAGCTTATTTATGAGACCAATATTGTCAGCTGATGACATTACCTAAAACTTTCCCATATCAGCTAAAAAAATGTTTTAAGCATTGCTTGTTGATAGCATTAAGCATGATGATTGCTTTTAACAGAATTGCTTCCAAATTTTTTTCATTAATTTGAGTTCAATTAGTACCAGACACTTTTGGTACTGTTATTTTCAAAGCATTTTACACAGCCTCCAGTAATGATAAAGGAAATATAAAACATACTGCATACCATCAATGTTTTCCACTATCTTATTACACTGTTCATAATTATAAAAAAAAATTTCTCACAACATTGACTTATTCATACCTGCATAATCTTCCATTGGCAAATGCATTAGTAACCAAATTATTATGCACTTTGAAAAGCAATTAAAAATAAATTACAGCAATCTTTATGCAACATAAGCTTCATTTCTATGAAGTGTATTCTATGAACCTCACTCCTTCCTAAGCCATCAGCTGTGCTTCATAGCATAGCATCACTATTGTGAGACCACAAAAATTCAGTTCGACAGAGGAACATTTCAGGAATCCTGGTCCACAAATAAAAAAGAGCTACAATGATTCTTTTTTGATGAGAATGAATATTTCTGGTACTTTCTATAACATACCCAAACTCTATTGGTCTGAATGCAGGAACAACATCCCCATAATTTCCTTAATCTATTTTTTTCCTCCATGAAATAAAAGTAATGATTAGATAAGAGTTTACCCAGTTATGTTGTATTCTGTGGTACGGTAATCCAAACACAAATTCAGTTTGTTCTGATGAGTTTCGGGTAAGTGCTGCAATATTTCCTTGGAGGGTTACTTGATTTTTGTTTTTTCATTTGTGACATATTTATTTGATAATAACAGTATGTTTAATAAATTGCCTTTGAAAACAACTTTAGAGGACAGAACAATCTGGAAGAAAGTACTAAGTATTTTATTTTGCTTGTTCTTCTAAGTTAAGGTTTGACCTTTCAGTTAAACCAAATTTTGATATTAAAAAATTCACTAATGTAATCTGAAAGGTCTTTAAATGAAAATGGAGGGGAGTTCTGACTGGTTGAATGAAATCATTATTCATTTCAATAAAGTCACTCTTTTCTACCGGTTTGATTAACCAGCTATTTTCAGGGGACCTTACTCCAAATGATTTATGTTGTTTGGTCTCATAACCTGAACTGCAGAACAAAAAAAGTAAAACAGTTACTTCTGTAAATCAAGAAGCATTTATTTATGTCTCATGCTTAAGTAGGAAAGAAGCACGATAAGAACTTATTCTGTTCTTCTCTACAATGTATTTATGAATGTCTGCAAGTGCAAACTGTCTTCAAATGCCTGCACAGTCTCGCATAAGTGACATCATGTAAAAGAGACCCTGCAGGTATGGTAGCAGCCATGGGCAATCAAATGATACAAAAGTCTTTCTAGTGTTGTTCCTATTGTTTTATCACATTTTAAGGAAAGTGTATGATCTATATAATGTTTACCCCTAGAGGAGAAAAGAAATACCTGAAAATTTTGGAGGACATGTGCATTCGTAAGAATCTCCCAAAAGTTCTGATTTCTCAGTGCAGGAGGCATTGTTGTGGCAAGGTTTAGTGGAGCATATATCAAACTTCTGGCAGAACGTTCCCGAATACTGTGAGAAACAGTGGCAATTATATGTTTTCTCCCAAACGTGGCTTAGACATTTTCCATGCCCAGAGCACAGTGGTGCACCCAGAGACTGTTGGCAAAGCTGCTGCTTCACGGTAACGTTCAGACGAAGGCCCATGTTGCACAATAGTGGACCTCTCTTGTGAAGTTCTGCAAAATAGTGAGTTCCAACACCAAGCCAGTTAGGGTCCACTTGGTGCAGTCCTCTTATCTGGCAAACAAAAATCAACTGCTCTTGAAGAAAACCAGCTTTAGGGCAGTGAATAAATTCTTCCTTGGAGACATTTATCAGATTCATTCCGTAAGACTGAAAGGACAGCTCAGAGGAGATGAAGAGACTATCACCTAATTGAAGCTGTAAAGGGCATATCTGAGGAATACTGAGGTTATGTTCTTCAGAGATTTCACCACTAATACTTTTATTCATATTCCAGCATTCAGTGTAAAAGTCTGAACAGATGTTTTCCCTTGGTGTCCATTTTATTACAATAGGTTTTGGTTCTGTTCTCCATTCAGTAATCATTTGTCTCTCACATATTACCTGCCCATTGACAATGCAAAGTTGAAGAAAGCACACTACCGTGCAATATGCTGATTTCATAGTCATCATTTCACCTGACCAATAGAAGTTTCCTTTCACATATGCTTCATTACTGAGGATAACTTCAGAACACTTGTTCCTGAAGGTTCACGTGTATTTTCCACGGCACCCTAGGAATTCAAACAGAGGAAAATATTTCTGTTTCATACCAAATACAGTTGAATATTAAAACCACATTACAAAACAGAAAATGTACAACAAATCAAGGACAACATCTAACTGGTAATAGGAAATTGGAATAAGTCAAATGAACCAATCAGAACTCCAACACTGTAAAAAAAGTCAGTTTTTTCCTATTTTTATTCCTGCTAAAAATTTGATATTTATTTAGTGCATTTCATTGAACTTGTGTGCACAAGAGATTGAAGGCATACTTTTCACATTCCCTCCCTCTGATGATAGAATTAATGGTAATAAAGTTAAGACAGCGCATCTGCAGCAAAACAAGGAACTAAACAAGAACATCGAAGTTCTGGTTATAAACTTTAACCATAAATATTTTTCTAATAATCATTTAATAGTTTATTATAAAAGTAGATATTCCAAAGATGTAGGCCTGAGAATTTTTGCTTTTTAAAGAAAACATGCAATCACTACTCAACTCTTTTCTGTTCTTATATATTTAACAGAACCCTTCATTAAATCCTTACTTTTCAAAGAATATATTTGAAAAGCAAATGTCCTTAATCATATGCTTGAGACTTTTATGCATTACTTTCAAAGACAACAGATTACAGAGTCCTCCAGGACTATTTAATTTATAGACTAGCCTTTTCTATGCCTTGAATATATCTAGCAATTTTTATTGCATCGAGATGAGTGATTACAGAAAGAAAACCAAAATAATATTATGAAGCTTCTGCTTGGAGTCATAATGAAAATGATGAAAATGCAATATTATGTTAAATACCATTGAAATTTTCAATAGCTTTGCATTAGTAATACCTTAATTTTTCTAAAATACAAAGTTTTTTCTCTCTTTTAGTCTTTTTTCCCTTCAGTATCCTTATCTGACATTCTCAGATATTTATATTCCCCTTTAAGATAGTGGCCGCTAAACTGACATTTACAAATGAGAACGTTTTTCTAAAGAAAACTTATCTTACAAGAGAAGCCATTCAATGTAAATAAACAATAGCATTTATAGTTTGAAATTTGTTCCCGTTCCTTTCATTTTTGCACAGCACATGTAAAATAATGTGGATGCATATTTTTCTACACCTACACACATGTAGTTTTATTTGGTTTGCATGGTCTGGTTTTGGTAGGGGGAGGGTTAGAGGAGTGGCTTTTTCAATGTCCAGCAGAGCCAGCCAGCCAGCCGGTCAATACTAGACCAATCACAGAAATGGTGATAAGTTCTATGAGATAAAAGTTTTAAGAAGAAGAAGAAAAAGTTATTGTGCTGTTGCAACTGAAGCCAGAGAAGAGCAGAGTGTGAATATGTGAAAGGAACATCTCTGCAGATACCAAGGTCAGTGCAAAAGAAGGGGTAGGAGGTAGAGCTGAGATTCCCCTGCAGCCCCCGGTGCAGCCCATGGTGAGGCAGCTGTGCCCCTGCAGCCCATGGAGGGCATGGGAATGCAGAGATCCACCTGCAGCCCTTGGAAGAGAACCACACCAGAGCAGGTGGATGCCCGAGAGCAGGCTGTGAACTTGTAGGACATCCAGGACATCCATGCTAGAGCAGATTCCTGGTAGAAATCTGCAGACCTGTGGAAGGAGGAGCCCATGCTGGAGCAGGTTTCCTGGTAGAACTTGAGACCCTGGGAGGAACTCATGATGCAGCCACCTATTCCTGAAGGATGAAAAGTAATGGAAAAGTATTCCTCACTGCAGCACTTTGTAGAGAACTGTTGCCTGTTGGATGGACTCACACTAGAAAAATTTGGGGGGAACTGTCTTCCTTGGAAACTCCCCATGCTGGAGCAGGGGAAGGACTTCTCTTCTGGAGCAGCGGCAGCATCAACCTGTGGTGAACTGACCATAATCCTCATTCCCTCTCTCCCTGTGCTACTGAGGTAGGAGGTAGAGCTGGGGAAGATGCAGGGGTGGGGGGAAGGTATTTTTAAGGCCTTAGTTTACTTCTCATTATTCTGCCCCAATTTTTTAGTAATAAAATCAATTAATATCTCTAATTCAAATCTGTTTTGCCCATGACTGTATCTGGTAAGTGATCATTCTCTGTCTTTATCTCAAGTCACAAACCCTTCATTATATTTTCTCTCCTCTGTCCAGTGTGGAGGAAAGTGATGGAATGGTTTTGGTGGGTGCCTGGCATCTACCCAAGGTCAACAGACTACACTGGTTTATCACAAAAGGACATGTGGATTATGATGCAATGGTGCATGATTTCCTTAAATGTCCTCACTTTCCCCAAAGACCTTCAAGTGTATTTTGGTCCATACTCTGGACTAGGCTGAAAGATCAAAGGACTTTCAAAGGACAAAGTAAAGATACTGAAACCTTTAGTTGAAGAATTTTAAAAAACTTAATGATCTGATGGCAATTATAGGATAACATTAAAGGGTCATATTCAGTCTCTCCTATTTCTATCTAAATTGGGATGAAAACATCTAAAATGTAGCTATGTCCTATTAATAATATGCTGAAAATGTGAACCTGTCCCAATGACCTTTGTGCAACAGAGTGGCCAGCACTGTTTAAGATATCAGAAAAGTGTGGACTCTAACTAACTAATAGTACTAACAGGGGACTGGAGTTAAGAATATTAAACTCAGAAGGGGTACAAACTATATTTTGACCCTTCTCCCAGAATAGTCTTCATTTTAATTTAATTACTGGATCCAAATTTTGCCTTCAAAGGGTTTCAGTACTCTAGCCACATGGCTCCAAAGCTAGGCAAGTATGTAAATACTAATTTCCTCTTTCTGCCTCTGTATTTTCACCTCTGGGAATTAACTCCCCATAGAAAGAAAGAAAGGACACAGATCTGCAAAAAAACTACTATTCTTGCTGCTGAATACTCATAATCTTTCTATTTTGAGACCACTCCATTATCTTCATAATCTTATGATGTTCAAAGATACCATTACATAAAGGGGTATCAAATGTGTAGCTTGGGTAATTTAGCATTTTTTTTTCTTTTAAGGTAGCAGTCTTGAACTATTATGTTCATTATAACTGCTATTACATCTGTTACTGTTATCAGATATAGAAGTCTATGGTCTGTATATTGCATAGATTTATAAATCCTACATTCAGCAGCCCATCTTTTCACACCTATTTCATAATGAGATTTTCTCAGGTGTCACTAAAATAGGCCTTTACAAAAGATTATTTTTACTTTTAGACACATCAAAAAGAAAGCTGTTGCATGTCTAATGCAGAAGAGTTCTTGCCCACTTACATTTTGTCCTTCATTCATGTAATTATGCATCATTCTGGTGTCATATAAAAGTCATTTTTACTGGTAATGAAAATGTGCTTCATTACAATATTTATATGGGATAAATCTTAACTATTTAAAAATAAGTGGTTGATAGCATTTTAACAGTTTTTATTCTTCACAAAATCATTATTAGTCTTCATGCATAAGAAAATAAAAAAATATTTAAATAAAAATATTAAGAGCCCTATAACTAATAATAATAAACAAAATAAAATTAAACAAAATTAAATAAACAAAAACATCTTGTAAAAGCAATGAAAAAACCTGAAAGAATATAGAAAATAAATACCAAGAGATTGATTTTTAGCAATAAAAGCATGAAGGAAACAAAATTATAGTGAAGAGTATAAAAAGTAAAAAGCTCTGTATGAAATACAGTTATAATATAGAAAATCAGCAAAAAAATTAAATAACTGCAAAATGCTGATGCCATCTAATGAGATAAAATGAAGTCATGTGATGAAATTTGAAAGGGATTATGACAACTGTTATACCTTACACCTGCTTTTGGCAAGGATAAAATCTTCCTATTTATAAGCCCAGCTGGGTCCATGTAATTGATGAAGTCTAAGAAAATTTCAAGACTGGGATTTGTATGGACACAGAGATACTTGAAGAAAATCTGACTCTTAAACTTAAATAAGGCTGGGTGAAAAGCAGCGCAAAGCTCTATTTTGCACTAGAGAAGAATAAAGCAGGTAGATTTATTCTTCAACAAAACTTCAACAAAAATTAATCCCAAATGATTGCATTCCTGTCTAGCATTTTAAGAATTATGTGTTCTTTCCATTAATAACTGGTATTACATATTAATAACAAAAAATACAGTGCATTATAAGTGAGATTGGAGAAACACCCACAGATGATATTTGACTTTAGCAACTTCTCAGGAAAAGAAAATCTGTCAAAAAAGAGAATAACCAGGAAATGTTTAGTAACATCATGCCACCATGTTTTCGTCAGGAATGAACCTCCTCTTTTCACCTTTCCACATGTTGCATGACCCCTTTGTTCAATGCCTTCCTGTGCTTGAGCAGCTTTGGTAGGATGGACTGCAACCTTGGATCAGAGATATGAAGTAACTGAGAGGATGCTGTTGAGGGGGCAGGGGATGCTTTGTGAGTGGCCCCCTGCCTTCCTCAGGAGCTGCATTTAAGCTCAAATTCTGATCTTTGATACTCATCTGGGCCTATGCTGCAAGTGAGCAGGTACCTGCCCTTATACCTTGATTACTTGGGCCTTGACCCTGTCCTAAATATTTGACTTACTCTCTTGAGCACCTGTCTCCTTGCTGTTTATGTGCCTGGGTAGCGCTGGACTGTTGGCTGCCTCTGAGCACCATTCCCAGACACTCTTTTCCCCATATGGATGCTGTGTGATGGTGCCTCTTGTCACTGATATCACTGATGTCACTCTCCTCTTCCAGCACTCCACCCTTGCATGGCAGCCCATGTTTTCTGCTCCACAGTACTGTGGTATTTTCTTTTTTTTATTTCTGGTGTGTATTTAAAAACATAAAATTTAAGCATGATGTAATAGGTATATATAATAAAGGAAAAGCCATAAATTACGATACCTGCAAAATTTTACCTCCACTCTCTGTCTTTGCAATATGCACTAATATTCTAAATTATATACCAAGTGGTCCTTTGTACCTTTTTATTTTTCATCACAAAATTAATAAATCTTAGTAAATTCTGCATTATTTATGCCAATCCTAATTACTTGCAAATGATTCCTTGTTTACTAGACAACATTTAAAACATATGGCATTTGTTTAAACAATATTGAACATGCTAGACAGTGAATTTACCAACACCTCAAAATACACAACCCTTATTTCTACCTTGTAGTTGTACTGTAAATATAGACAGAGTAGTGATGCAGACAGTGTTGAACTTGCTTATCAGGGTTTCTGGTGGCTAGTCTTTAATGGTAGGCATAACAGTATTAAGCCAGGGAATCTTACTTTACTCTAGTTTACTGTTAGGTGCCATGGTTTAACCCTGTCTGACAACTAAGCCCAACACAGCTGCATGCTTATTTCCACCTATTGTGATGAGGGACAGAGTCAGAAGGGTAAAAATGAGAAAACTTGTGACTTGCAATAAAAACAGTGTAGTAGGTAAAGCAGAGACTGTGCATACAAGCAAAGCAAAGCAAGGAATTCACACCTTCTCACGGGCAAGCAGGTGTCCAGCCATCCCCAGGACAGCAGAGCTCCATCAAACATAGCGGTGACTTGGGAAGACTAACAGTGTAACACAAAAATGCCCCCTGATGTCCTTTTCCCCCCAGCTTTATCTGCTGAGCACAACACCTTAAGTTGTGTATGGAACGGTATGGAACATCTCTTTGGTCACTTGAGGTAAGCTGTCCTAGCTGAGATCCCTCCCAACTCCTTGCATACACTCAGACTCCTCACTGCGAGGTGCGGAGCAGAAAAGACCTTGGTTCTGTATAGGCACTGTTTATCAGCACTGTTTTCATCACAAATCAAAAGCACAGCTCCATACTGACTCTTATGAAGAAAATAAACTCCAATCCAATCAAAACCAGCTTACCAGCCAGCCTAAAATTCTGTTTAGCAGTTCTGATAGTGAGAAAAATGATCACGGAAACAACACATACACAATCAATCTTTGTGCCCACACTCAAGTGTCTGGAGTCTCTCCCAGTTCCTCCAGGATACATGGAGGAGGTTTTGGTGTAGTATGTAACACAACTTTTTCTGCTGCCCTTTGCTTAGTACTTATGATACTTGTTTCTACACTCCTAGGACATTAAGCTGACCTTGGCTGAAGTCTCTGAGGATGTCCATACCCCCATGTCATAATGTCTCTGCACCAACCTATCCAGCCTCTATGAGCTCCCAGTGCCTTCCATAGGTATGCCTGAAAAGGGCCAGGAGTTCCTCCAGCGTGATGACAGCTTTGCACAGATGGGTTTCCTCACCTAGAGACTTCAGGAAACATCTATGAGGAGCAGAAGGTAGTTGGTGGCCTGATTTCATAAGAACCCTACTACTCAAAACCAGTCCCCTATGCCTGTTATACCCCACATGGCTCTCATTTACTTCACTCGCAGTTTTTCATGCCCAACAAAACAGTATAAGGACTAAAAATCTGCCAAAAAAGGCAGTTGAAGAAGTTATAGAAGAAAAACAGATCCTAGAAAAAGTGTTTCAAGTGGCATGGCTTCCCCTAAATAAATCCATAAATACATACTCTTTTAATCTGTTTTCTTTATTGTAGTTTTCTTTCTAAGACCATGATGAAGCCCCTATGTGACCATGAGCGTGACTTGCAGAGGTCAAAGAGTGAGTAAAGAAAATTATCTGTAGTGGGAGATTGCAGCTACAATGTACATTAGAAAAATAGCATGACACAGTTTAAATAAAGATTAAATTTCTATGTAGGATCTTTTACTGTTTCATGGAGCAGTAGATTGAAAAACACAAAAGGCAAAGCAACTTCTGATGTGATTCTAGTTAAGTGTGTATCTTTAGCAGTGGCCATCAGGTACTTGAATACAAAATGCCTGCAGAAAGAATTAAATTGAAAAAAGGTCAACAGTTGTCCTCAGTTTCTAAAAGAGAAACAATTAATGACTTAATTTGTTAAGAGAACACTTAAAATTTGGCAATGTTATTAAGTGCCCAGGGGAAAAAGGGAAATTATATAAGGATACTGTATTAAAAATAAATTTAAAAATTGGTCAGGGCTTGAAAGTAGATAAAAAGGAGCTGGTATATCTAAGAGTGTGGGAAGGAAAGCAAGAAGCATACCTTACAATCTGAAATTTCCTGAAAATAAACTAAATAAAAGCATCACAGAACCTTACAGGTTCAATGCAAAAAGAGATTCATATGCAAACACTAGAACGGAAAAATATTCCAAGAGCAAGTAATAGCATCAAAATCAACAACAAATCTCTAAAAAGACAGCAGTAATAGAAATCCCAATAGAGATTCTCCATAACCAACAAACATTCTAATGACAAACTTATTGTTCAGTTATGATACAGTGTCATACTAGATCATATTGGCACTCAGTGGTTGCAGTACAAACTAGAGAAGAAAAAAACCAATATCCCATGCTACTCAAAATTACATTCTCTCTTGTCCCACTGATCAATCTCCTGAATTTCACAGCTTTGTTGTATTCAGTCATGATGCTTATGGTGCCTGCGGATAAAAAAAAAGCTAGAAATATTAACAATGGAAATTAAGGAAAATACTGTGTTCTTGTGGTGAAATTCCTTTCTACTGTTTTTCTTAATCTACATCTAGGTCATATTTAGTTTATTGCACTACAGCTGTATTAAAAGAGAGAAGGCAGAAGTAGTTTTAAACATGTTTTGTGATTTAACACTGCTGTATGACAGTTTGACAACACAAGGTCCACAAACACGGACAAGAAACCTTGAGCCCTTATTAATTATAGCCCAATCACAGAACAAGGTCCTGGAAGTGACCATCAAGGAATATGATAAAGAGCATTGACATTCATTGAAATATGTATGGAGTATTTACTTCAGTTAAATTCCTTCAAACAGTTTGTCTGACTAGTGCTGTAAAAAGAATGAAGTCAAAACAGATAGAACAGGATACACATTTCTCACGTCCATCATCATGCTGCCTTTCATTTGGTTTTTAAACTTTGAAAGTATTTAGTCATGCCAGTAAAGCATGTACACTCATCTTTAAAGTAAAAACAGGATTTTCAAGGAGAATGCGTCAAAATTATGACGGGCAAAGTAACACTGCAAAAGGATTCTAAATGCAATAGAAAAGTTTACTGTATTTTCTTGTCTATAAAAGCAATATGTATATTTAAACTGGATTATCACTTTGTTTCCATTTCTTGGAGGTTTTGGAGTTCCTACAGCAGGTATTTCAGAGGTGCATTTACAGTAAATTTTTGTTAAGATCAAAAATATGCTTCTGAAGCTAACTTAAAATTACCATCACGTAGCACGCTTTAGTTTACTTAAGGCAGCAATCTCAAAATAAGTGAATCTTCAAATGGAACAAACCTGAAAGAAATGCTTGAAGAATGTACCTGATACACCCCAGTGAGTATGGATGGTTGATCCATATGTGTAAAGCTAGTCAGCAGGAAAACCCCTAAATGAACAATAGCATGAATATAATTTAGTGGTATCAGATAGCTTCACAGCTTCCCAGCTTCCTTTTAACGTCCTCTTATCTCTCCATACTGCTTGAAAACATAGGCAAATCTGTGAACTGAATGTGAACTAAAATAGAACTAGTTTCTTCACATATTCAAGGAGTTAAATTCTATTGTATTCAAAATAATTGATCCTTATTTACAGCAAAGGAATTAAGACCAATCTCCCTGAAAAATAGCACAAATCTTGAAAGGAAAATTAATTTTTATCAACTCCAGATAATACAGGCTAAGTGAATTCCATTCAATGCTCTGTTAGAGAAAGTATTAACTTGACTTTTTCATACTTAAGGAGCCATATTATTCAAGGATGTCTTGACTATTACAGTCCATTGTGTCCAACTTTAGTTGAGGCTAGATAGAAAGGAAGAATAAGATAATTGGAGACTCCTAGATGGCATAGAATCAAATAATGCCTTTGATTGGAAGGCATCTTAAGAACCATCTAGTTCCAACCTCCCTGCTGTGGGCAGAGACACCTTGCACTTGACCAGGTTGCTCAAAGCCCCATCCAACCTGGCATTGAACCCTGCCAGGGTTGGGGCAGCCACAGTTATTGACAATCTGTTCCAGTGCCTCATCACCCTCAAAGTACTGACCTTCTAACATCTACTCTAAACCTTCTACTCTTTGAACCCATTACTCTTTGCCATATTGCTACAGTTCCTGTTGGAGGGCCCCTCTCCATCTTCCTTATAGGCCCCCTTCAGATACTGGAAGGATATTATGAGGTCTCCATGCAACCCTCTCTTCTTCAGGCTGAGCAGCCCCAACGTTATCAGCCTACCATCACAGGAGAGCTACTCTAGGCTCCTTACCATGTCCTCTGTAGAAGATCCGAAGACAAGGAGCTAACATGCATGTCTCCAAACCAACAGCCAAATAACTATGGAGGCAAATAGGGATTGTTGGCAAGAACATGCTGCGAGAAAGGACCGGATGTGCCTGGAGAAGGAGCCCATACAGAGGCAGGCCAGCGCTTTTCTGGGACAAACTCCTTGTATGGGCTCCTGGAGAAGAGCACAGCACAAACTGGGGGTTGAGAAGCAGGCATGGATGGTTGACAAAAGAAGCCCCAGTAGGGATCTCAAGACCACCAAAAACCCTCCAAACCTAGCATGATAATGAATTTGAATAGAAAGAGAGAAACTCAGCCCCAGGACAGGGAAGACTTAGGTGTAAAAAGGCATCCCTATGAAGCCCAGGTGATGTATCTACATATGGCCTTGTCTGATACAATGGCCATTCTTAACACCATGTGTAAACAGAATTGTAGAATCATATAATCATTTAGGTTGGAAAAGACCTTTAAGATCATCAAATCCAGCTATAAACCTAACAGTGTAAAGACCAACACTGAGTGAACACAGGGAATACATACTCACTATAAATGACAATATTTAAAATCTATGTTCCTAATAGGCCTCTTGAAATACACTAATATATTTGACAGAAGCTTCTGTTTAATGATAGAATTAATAAAGTAATTCCATAATTTAATATATTTTAAATTAAATATACAACAGTACATCTAGGCAACAAGAGAAATTGGATAACTGGTTTATTGTTGCTAGGATTTTGCAAGTTAGTACTTTACAAGAATTAAATCATCACTGCTCCTCCAACTACTTTTTCACTTGCAGTGACTTGGAGGGATTGTAACTACTCATAGAGAATCTAGCTAAGGCTTTTTACTTAACTTCTTAGCTGTATTCTTAAAAGAATTGAAAAAAGAAAAAGAGGTACTTAATGCTGCTTATTAGAGTTATAGATAATTTTCTGTGGTTTTAGTTACCTCCACCATAACTCTTATAGGAATTCACAAAATAAAGAATATGGAGCAACTATTTTTCAGGGATAATAAAAAATCAGAAAGCTCACAATTTTCACCAATTGTATTTTGAAAAATCTGAGTAAATAGGCAGATGAGTCAGTCCTTCAAGGTCTTTGGAAATCACTATTAACAATGACTATGACTGCCGGTAACCTGAGTTCTAGCCATCTGAATTAAGCTTCAGCAGGTATATGGTGAAAATATTTTTCACATATGGCACAGAAAAGCAAAGTAAAACCTAAAGCCAACCCTTCTATTAGTCAAGGTGAGATAAATAGATTTTTAATCTAAATTTTGAAGAAGGTGTCATGTAACTTGTATAAGAGAATTTCAGTCTTTATGTCAAAATGAAAGAGCTAGCAAGTATAATACAGAAATGAACCTGCAATTCTCCTAAAACATCAGCAAAAATGACTCTTGGGGAGTAACCAAGACTCTACAATAATCCTCAAAAGAGGATTTTAGCTGATGGTGGGAAAAAAACAAACTGTGTATAGGAAAAAATTGTATCAACATTATTCTCCAGATTCTCATCAGAAATAATGAACACAATGTGGTATATTTTGCTGCAATAAATGTCTTGGTGTTCCTGAAAGAATATTCAGACTTGTTACTTGGGAGGAAGCACGTATCCTCACCTCTTTCATTTGCAGAAAAGCAATATAGCACAGAGAGTTTTATAAAACTGATGAGGTTATGCTTGTATTTAATTGCCTGGAAAGATCTGGTTTGGACCTCATGCTGCTTTCATTCAAGTGATGTTTTTATTCAACTGCACTTGCATTAGCAGTCAAAGCTGAAATACTTCTTGGCTCAGAGGTAATAGGATACTGATGCATCAAAATTTATTTTCATTAGTATCTGAAATTTGAGGGAGGCTCTCTTAAAGCAGCACTGCTCCAACAGTAGACTTTGGATCAGTAAAATACATTAATTTTATTCAGAATCTCATAATAACCTCAGAAAATTAATTTCTCACACAACTGTGAGAGATTCCTTGCTGTTGTCCTGATTCGTGAAAAAGGTGGAGAGCTTTTAACTCTGAGGGAAGCGTGCAGACTGCAATTTTCAGAGCACATCAGAAAGTGGTTCAATGCTTCCTGCTAAAAGCACTTCATTTTCCCGGTAGGATTTGGCAAAACTCAGCAGAGCCCAGGGGTAAAAATCAAACCAAACCAAACCAAATTACAGAAACAAAAAAATCAAAACAAACAAACAAAACCAAACCAAAACAAACAACAAAACACAAACAGACAAAACCCCCCACACCTCTTAGAACACCTGACAAAGATGAAAACAATTTTTCCATAAATTGTGAAACCAAAAACTGATAAATGGTTCCTGACCCCAATCTACTTGCAGCTTTGAAATAGGTACACGACCTTTTCAGGGCTTTTTTTCAGGAGTGAAATGGTTTTGAATTTCTAAGATTACTAGAACAGGATACATAGAAGAGTTAATCAGACAAGAAAAAAAGTATTTTTAAGCAGCAGCACTAATACCCACATGTAACTGAATGGTGTACTCTTTTCTGTGATCCAGCAATTTTCAGAGGTCTTTTCGATTGAAAAACTACACTATTGTCTCTAGATAAGTTAAAAAAATCAGTCTGTATTTTCTGCAGTCACTGAAACCTCCTCTCTTTTCTTTCCAAGACCTCGCTGGCTCTGTTCATGCTTGGCAGTCCTTGATACTGAGGTTCTTGCTCACCACCTGCATTGTAAGAGCATCTTCAAAGCTCAGAAATGCAATTGAACAAAGCAGCATCTTTTCCTCTTTCTATCTGCATCCATCCATTGAGGCAGGAAATGCACATAGCTCTATTCTCTGCTGCCCAGCCACACTTTTGCATATTTTGAAAAAAAAAAAAAAACCAAAACACAACAACAAAACACAGGCAAAAATTAAAATTTGCATCATCTTTCAGAAGCTGAGGGAGACAGAAGGAGAAACTTATAAAATTGATTGGTCAAGCTGAGAACTTTGTAAGTCCAAAAAGAAACCAGATAATATATTGTCCACCTCTTGATAAGAGTGATTAAAAGAAACTATTTAATCTAAACTGTATAATTTAAGTACTAGGGGAAAAGTTTCTGGGTTTTCAAGTTTTATAATACTTATTTTGGCATTAAAAATGTTATACAACATTTGTAATGAAAAGACTGGAATTTCTTTTCCTAAAGTATTTTAGCCTGAGTTAGTAATAGCATCAGTTGTGGTGCTGCCTTTAGCATAGAGAGTTTTTAAGAAGACTTAAAATCAATGTTTAACATAGAGCAAATTTGGGATATTGTATTCACAATTATGCAAATAATATTTAAAATTAATCCAATTTACAGTAGGTAAAGTGTTATCCAAAGTTTTTCAGAATGTTTAATCAACATTCTAGAAGCTATGACATATATGTTAGTCACATTAATTGCTTTTCTACAATTATGTAATGAAAAATGTATTAGTATAATATGGATTGACTAACTCATCAGGAAATTCACCTCACATAATTGGGATTTACAATCTTATTATGTTTTATTCTCACTTCTGTGTCTTGTAAGTTTTCTGGTATTTTGTCAGCTTGTTTTGTGCATAAGCATTCTTATTCAAAAGGCAGGATCTGTTTAAAACATTTTGTCTATTGAATTCCATAACATTGCAATTCATGAGCTATTCTTGGAAATTTGAATATCCGTTTGAGGCATTTGCAATTACTTTTAGTTTATGTATGATTTAATTCATGATCTTGCATTTTTTCAATAGCATTACTCTACTTTTCCATCTGTGAAATTCAATTTTCCCAAATTGTTTTCACTTCTTGTAGTCCTTTATCAGAATTAAGCATCACTGTCTCTTAAAAACTGCATATCTGAACAATATTTCTTATTTGGTCTCTCAAAAAAGTACCGGGTTTGCAAGTTATTTTATATAAAATAAAGCCAATTTTATGCATTATACAAATGATGCCAGCATATATATTTCTCAAATCTAGAATACGTGACATTTCAGTACACGTAGTCTAGGAGTTGCCAATTATTTTATTAATCCTTCTTTGTATAGTCTATTGTCATACGTCATGCATAAGTGCAGACAGAAAAATTCTGAAGGAAACTTGGATTTTTAATTAGTACATAATTCCTGAGAATATTTAGGCAATTTCTTGTGGAATTATAGCTGAATTTTTATTGACTCCTAGATCATCTGGAAGACTGAAGTGTTAGAATATATAAGTTATTTCATTGCAAATTAAGATCTGTAGCACCTGGGCTTGGCTCCTGTGGAAAAGATCAGCTATAAAAATGACACTTAAGATAGGGATTCAAAAATCAAAGTTGAAGTATTACAGTCCAAGGAGGTGATACTTAGGTCAACCTACAGCTGTAAGTTGTTGGTAATAGAATTTCCAGTTCTAATGACAGAAATGTCATTTGAATTTACAGTTCTATATTTGGCTTTCACAGAATCTCAGAATGGTTTTGAGGACCCCCTGAGATCATTCTGTTCAAAACTCCTGCTCCAGTAGGACAGTCACATTTTGAATATGCATGCACATGGGGGAGATTTTCACACCCTCCCTGGGCAAGTCTCCCAAGTATTTGACCACACTCACAGTAAGAAAAGTGTTTTCTTTTGTTTTTCTAACTAAATATGTGTCTTCTCTGTGTCATTACATTTATTAATCTCTACTCATTAGTTATGAGGCATATTATTGCTATAGATGATGATATAACGAGATTTTAGTCCATTGACTTGCACAAATGTAGAAAAAATATCTATTGCCATGTATCTTAAACTCAGTCTGTAAATTAAAAAATGTTACAGAAAATATTTACAGCTGAGTCAGAAAGTTACTGACTTTTCTAGAAAGTCATTAAAAATGTATCTACCTGCAGACATTCAGTGTCATCCCCTTTTCTCCCCCCCAATATTATTTCTTCATATTTTTTCATGTGGGACATATTATTCTTGAAAGATTTCTGTATTCTCACCATATAGTGGTTGAAAGCCTCCTAATTTCCTTACTATGTATTACTAATTTCTCCCATTTGCAGCTGTTTTTTGAGATGTACATTTGCTGTTACTCTATTCTCAGGCCTTGCCTTGGGGATGCACCTTTCAACTTCCTTTGTGGAAACACTTTGCCATTACAAAGGGACACATTTAAAACTCTTGATGGTTTGACTCCTAAAACCGTGAAACCAAGACCTGACAGAATTAAGGTTGAAACTCTGGCCTGACACTGGCCTCTTAGTATAAATCCCATCACCCAAGTAATCCTCTTAAATAGTTCTTTTTTCCATGATCATACTTGTAGTCGAAATAGAAAATTATTTTAATCCTTTAAGCAGTAGAAGTACATTAAATTCAATTCTTTCATATTTATAGTGAAATTATGTAGATATATGGGATAAGAGAAGCAAGAGAAACCACCTGATTTATTACAGAGCCACCTCAATTTTTTTTTCATAGGTTGACTGCAAATAGAATATTTAGAGCAGTACTGATTCACTCCAGAATGAAATGGAAATAAGCTGACTTCTTAGAAAAAAAGTCAAAAAAATTCTGGTAAGTTGTGATTAGCAACATACATTCAGCTGATTTATTAGCAGGGTTGACCCAAAAATATTCCATTTTTTAGACACTTGGAGGAGAATTTTCTTCAATAAATTTTGTTAACTTGCTAGGTTTCTTTGCATAAAAGAGGAAAACTTGTGAAAAAAAGAAGTAAAAAAATATATTAAAATATACCATTTCATAGTATTTTCCTTTTTTAAATAGTTGTTTCATTTTTGGGGTTTTTTGCATTTCTTTGCCCCTTTGTCTTCTTTTCCATTTAAAAGGGGAGAAAAGAGAAAATTATGTGAAGAAAAGAAAATCTTTGTGGTTTTCTATGTATTTTATTTTCTTCTGTTAATGAAATAACAATAACCTCCCAAAATTTACATTTTTTTATTAATTACAAATCATTACATACTTCTGTCAGTATAATGCATGGATATGTTTTCTGCCAGCTCATTCCCAAAATTTTCTTTGGGTTCTAGTCCTCATCTTACCCCCACACAATCACTGTGAAGTTGAATTAATTGAGAAATGATGTACTTCTACATTTTTCTTTGCAACACTTAATGCATTTATCACTTTTTTGGTTTATATTTTTAACTCTTTTTTTTCATTATATGACAAAATTTCCTATTCATTTTTTGCTTTTTGAATATTTGAGTAGAGAAACAATTCACATGGCTTCTCATTTCATTTTTGCCAGAGCTTACTGTACTTTGCCTTGGCACAATACACTATCTCTGCGCATTGGAAAACAGGTGACTGCTTCAGAAGTAAATGAGCTATCATTACTTTGAAAGACATGTAAGGCTATTTCATATACAAATGACACACAAATCAAATCAGCCAAACAGAAGAAAACACACCAAAAACCCCCAAACCAAAACAAAAAACCCAGCCAAACAAAAAACCCTAACCACCCAAGCAGTCCCCTGTAATCATTCAATTTAGTAGCATAGTAAAGAAATGAATTCCCTAAATCTCCTAAAATATAACATCTTGCTAACTTCTGTATTAATTATTACATATTCCCTTTTCTTGTTGTCTTTTTTATCCTTCCTCCATTTCAAAAATAAATATACTTGTGAGAAGTCTTTTGTGGTTCTATAACAAATTTTTGCAATGGGTACTTTTAAAAAGAAATACTATTCTTATATTCAGTTTTCTGTTATTTTCTATTTATAGTATCATTCCAATATTAGACATGGACCTTGGTATCCATGAAGCACATTAACTAAGTCAGGCAGCTTCTCTAAAATAAAGGTTTATAGTAGAATTATATGTAGGCATATGTTGCATTTGGAAATACTCTTAAACTGATGCTCATTATCTTAGACTGAACATTTAATGCACTCAAATAACCCTGTAGCTTTTTCATTTGGGCTTACTGAACAGATGTAATACCGCATTGTCATGCCAGAAAGAACTTTTAACTTGATTAATAACAGTAATAACAGTGTAAAAATATTTGTGGCAGTTCATATTTTGATGACACATATACAATCTTATTTTTTCCTAGTATTGAAACTCCATGGATTTTTCTTAAAGATTAAGTTTCTAAAGTAATGTTGACAGCACATTCTTCAGTGATAGTAGGGGGAAAAAAGCCCAGAAATTTCTATTTTTCTGCATAAATAATTTTAGAATCATAGTTGGCAATCAATGGACCATTAAAAATATCACAGGAAAAAACAAAAGAATATTACACAAAAGTGTGCTACTAGCTAACTGTCGGGATAAAGTACTTCAAAATAGTCATATTTCCTCATAAGGTAGTTCAATTAAACATCTAATTATTTAGACTTATTGCTTTGACAGTAATTTTTGTTACAGGAAAAGCCAGTATATTATATTCTACTTCACTATACATCCTTCTTGACTGAAATAGTCAAACATAAACTTACCACCTATTTTAAAATTCTGATTAATTTATTTGTGGCATGGAGCAGACACTGCGTAAGAGCAATCACAATAGCTACTTAGAGGCATTTGTTACCACATAGAATCCCTATCCTTCCAGTTCTTAAAGAGAAATTCCTAGAATTAGGAACTTGGTGTACAGCTAGTAAATTTCTTCAGGAATATATCAGTGTTAGTTTTTCCTACATTTGCTAAAGAGGGCAACAAACAAAGCCTATGTGAATAAAACTCTCTCAAAGTAAACATGGAGATTTACAGCATAGGAGATTTTTGTCTGGAGAGGAAAAAAGCTGCAAACTTAGATGTAAAATACATATAAAACTAATAGGAAGAAAAAATGTTCTTTAAGAAAAATCTTGCTCAGGTGAATGCATTTTGTAGTGTGTAATATTTAGGACTTTGTGTTTACTGGTCAGGTCTCCCCATTGACAAATCTAGTAGCGCTAGTCTCGGTCTGTCAACAGCTCAGCATTTAACTGGAAAAAGAGAGAGACAGAGAGAGAGAGTAAGATTTATGCTCTGTTTCAAAACTGTCTATTCCAGCCTTTAACTGAGTAAACTTCTGGTGTAGCAAGCATAATCTTTACAGAACTCACTTTCTCATGAATGTCTGAAGGAGTGATAATGATACCTTGCACATACAGGAGATCACTGTAAAAGGTGAGTTTACAGAGGTAAGTTATAGGCTTTGGGAAAATGAGATTTGATCATTCAAGCATTTCAGATGATGATCATGAGAACAGTTAATGAACTTGAAAAAAGGTGTTAACTCTCCTGAGAGAAGCTCCTAGTGGCTGGGCGGTAATGATACTTATTTGCAGAAGCAATTGTGATAAGGCATGGCAAAAGGAGATTCAATTATACTAATTATCAGAAGAGTTCATATATGTTGCTGCATGATAAATAGAAAAACTTATTACAAAAAATTAAAAAGAGAAAAAAACCGAGGTTTTATAATTTTTTGTCTTTAAAATATGTGTCTACTTATAATGTCAAGGTCATATGTTCAATCCCCAGGAGCCATTCATTTAAGTGTTGGACTCATTGATCCTTGTGGGTCCTTTCAAGTCAGATCATTTGTATTACTCTGTAATCTTTTCCCATCCAAGCAAAAAATCTTTGCAGGAGTTTAATTATTTCTGTTAGTAGAGTACAGCTTTCAAAGTACCATGATTTCAGCATAATTCTGAATTCTTGAGTAATCCAGACTCAATGATAAGACTCTTGTGTCTGATCAAAAATTTCACAGCTTTTTTTAACTGTTCATTTATACTTTTGTTTATGGACCTAAACTGAATAAAGATGATTTTAAACAAACTTTTTAATATCTTTCAGGTACAAGGTTTCTGATTCCTATAACCATGGAGCTCATGAAAGTCCAGTGTTAAAAAGAGGGTGTGTTTGAATGTTTTCTTAGCAAACTAACAAGAAGATAAGGATTTTTGGCAAACAAAAGAGATTGTCTATCAAAAGAGACAATCTTTAAATCTATATGTGGAAAGGAAAATGGCCTAATTAGTCAAGGCAGGATGGCAACCAACAGTTGTATCCCAGGCTTGCTTACATACAATAAAGCTCAAACTTGAGAGACACAGCACCTTTTTGTTTGTTTGTTTTTTAATTGATTTCCTGTGTTTCTGGACAAATTCACCTTTCTTTTTCCTACTATGTTAAGCTGAAGTGCCTGTCTATCAGTGAATGTCATTCAGTTAAGTTATATTTTGTCCAGAGTCTACTTCTAAATTTCTCATTTTTACAGGGTAACTGGTTGCCTAATGTAATCATAAGTTGCTTCAAAATGAAAAGATGCAGAATGCCCCAAATATTGCATATTCTGTTCATATCCATACTCTATAGCAAAAGCATTGCTTATAGTTGTGCTCTCAGTGTACAAGACATTTCTACACTTGTAAGATGGTCCTTACCATGAAGGCATTTATATTTAATGTCAGAGATGGAGAAATTATGGGGGAAATTACAGGCTAAAATTCTCAAACAGGATCAAAAAGAAACATAAGTTTACTAGACTGTGTGCCTTCAAGCTTACAGAATAAAAGAAATGTCTCCTTAGAAGGCCTGAAACACAATCAGAGTAGGGGCCTTGCACAACAAGCCACAGGATCAGATGCAATGCATAAGGAACTGAGTGAGTGAAAGCATGGGGAGATTCTGTGAGGACCTGACAAACAGGCAGCCAAGGGTAACAATCAAGATGGGAGCTCTTTACACATTGTTGAGCAAGAATAAACTTTACAATGAAACAAACATAAATAAACTGACAGAATCTAGAAGTTTTTATACATTTTTTTCATAAACAACATTGTCATGAAAAGTTATCTAATTAAATAAATATTGAGGAAAACTTTGAGTAACATACCTTTGTTTTTCATAGCTTTAAACTACTTGAACCAGACTGGAATAAGAATTACTGTTAATTTATTAGTAGTGGTATTATTTCTCTGATTTGCTAATACTTGGCTATGCTAATTTTATTTTCTTTATTAATTTCTTCAGAAAAAACCCACAATTTTAAAGAATGCATGCCATTGAATAATAATTTGAAACAATCTAAACATGCATTACACATATGAGAATAAACTTGCAATCCTTGATTCTGCTTTGAATAATAATAAGAAAAATTTAGTTATTTGCTTTTGCAAGCTTGTAACAGATTTCATTTAGTGTTTGGATCTAAGAACAAAGGCTTGGAAATTTTTCTTTTCAACTTCATATTATCTTATAAATTATTTGACTGGTAAGCCTCATACATACAGGCCTGGAACACACTGTGACTTTGGGATTCTCTTTTTTTAATGCCAGTAAAAAGGCATTCTCTCATGAAAGTATTTGACAGGAATTCCTCTCCAACTCATTTAGGCTGGGGTAAAATAAATTGTCTTCACAGTGGCTAGCATGGCTCTGTGTTTTAGAACTGTGCAGAACACAGGATTGATAATAGCAATAATAATAACAATATTTTTGTTACTATTGAGCAGCGCTTACACAAAGCCAGACCCTTTTCTGCTTTTCATAGGGCCATGCTGGTGAGGAAGTTGGGGGTGCATGGGAGTTTGGAAGACACACCCAGGACAGGTGACCCAAACTGACCTAAGGAATATTCCATACCACATGACATCAAACTCAGTATGTAAAGAGGGGGAAGAAGGAAGAAAGTGGTGATTTTGGCTCATGGTGTTTGTCTTCCCATGTAGCTGTTACCTGTGATGGGGCTCTGCTCTCCTGGAGATGGCTGAACACCTGCCTGCCCATGGGCAGTGCTGAATGAATTCCCTGTTTTGTTCTGCTTGTGTGCAAGACTTTTGTTTTCACTCTTAAATTGACTTTATCTCAACCCACCAGTTTTCCATTTTTTACTCTTCTGATTCACCTTTTGATCCCATTGATTGGGAAGAGTGACTACTTGGGGCTTGGTTGCTGGCTGGGGTGAAACCACAACAAAACCAGAAGTCTATATAGAACATTCCCTAAAGCCAGCAGTGAAAATTACAACTTTTCACACAGATAGTTAAAACAGATAAAATATTTGAAATTTAGATTTTAATAATGCTCACTTTGAAAAAGGCTGTAACTGGAAAAGTAATTGTTTAAATAGGAATGACACTAGGGACCAGAACTTAGCATAAACTTGTTAGACACTGACTTTCACTTTAGCACCTACTAAGGAAAACCAGCTGCTTCTGCACCTCAAAATAGACATTTTCTCTGCTCAGTGTGACAGGTAGAGCAGCTGTTCAAGAACAGGAGTTTCCCTAGGAGAAATTTGATTACAGAAAAATGTATGATCCTAAACAGTCCATGACATATAACCGAAACTGTCACTGAAGTGTAACCAACAAAGCCTGCAAAAAATGAACATGAAATTCTGAGCATTTTTGTGTAATTTTATAGTGTACCTTAGTCAATTACAACATTTAAAGGAAATTATATCATTTTCCCTTGTCCAGATCCAGCTTTTCACTGTAAAATAAATATATGTCTGTTTACACCAAGGACTCATTTCTGCTCACTGAAGTATTAGGAGAAAAATATCAAACTTAGTATTATCTGTATTTCTGTGAAAAGCCTATCCTACTTCATTTGATCAGCAGTCTTGAAATGACAATATCATCCTGTGATACCTGTTGAGATTTATCAGAGGGTACTGAGGGAGCTGGCAGATGAAGTTGCTAAGCCATTATCCATAATTTTTGAAAAATCATGACAGACAGGTTAAGTTTCCAAAGACTAGAAAAGGGAAACATGACCTCCATTTTAAAAAGGGAAAAGTGTAAGACAGGGAATTACAGACCAATCAATTTGACCTCTGCGCCAGGCAAGACCAAGGAGTAGATTTTCCTGGAAAGCTTATGCTGAGACACATGAAAACAAAGAGGTGAATGGTAATAACCAACATGGTTTACAAAGCAGAAATCATGCCTGATAAATTTGGTCACCTTCTGTGAAGGGTCTACAGCATTGGTGAATAAGGACAGAGAAACACCCGTTGTCTACCTGGATTTATGCAAAGCATTTGACACTATTCCACTCAATATCCTTGTTGCTGAATTGGAGAGACATGGATGGATGGACCACTTTGTCCACCAAGACAAAGAGTAAAGAACTCACTGGATGGCTGCATGAAAAGGGTTGTGGCCAACAGCTCATTGTCCACACAGAGAGCAGTGGTGAGTGATGTCCAGGGGGTCACTACTGGGGCTGATACTCTTCAACTTCTTTGTTGGCAACATGGACAGTGTTATCAAGGGCACCCTCAACAAGTTCACTGACAATACCAGGCTGTGTGGTGCCGTTGATGAGGCGAAGGGAAGGGATGCCGTCTAGAGGGACCTTAACATATTTGAGAGATGGACCGATGCAAACCTCATGAAATTCAACAAAATGAAGTGCAAGGTCCTGTACTTGGATCATGGTCATGGTAATCCCAAACACACCCACGGGTTGGGCAGACAGGTGTTTGGAAGCAGCCATCAGAGAAAGACTTGGATGTGATCGTTGATGAAAAACTCAACATGAGCCAGCACTGTGTACCTAGAAAGCCAAACATATCCCGGGCTGTGTCAAAAGGAGCATGGCCAGCAGGTCAAAGGAGGTGATTCTCCCCATCCACTCTTCCCCTCCAGGTGAGACCCCACATGGAATACAGTGTACAGTTCTGGTGTCCCCAACAAAAGAAGGACATGGAACTGTTGGAACAAGTCAACAGGAGTGCCAAGAAGTTGAAAGGACTACAGCACATTCCCTATGAAGACAGACTGAGAAGATTGGGGCTGCTAAGCCTGGAGAAGACAAGGTTGTATGGAGACTTGACAGTAATCTTCCCAGAGGGGGCTGCAGGGAAGCTTGAGAGGGACTCTGTCAGAAACTGCAGCGATATGACAATGAGTAATGGGTACAAATTGAAAGATAGGAAATTTATGCTAGAATTTAGGGAAAATTTCTTTACTGTAAGGTTGGTAAGATACTGAAACATGTTGCCCAGGGGATATGTGGATGCCCCAGCTCTGGCAGTGTTGTAGGCTAGGCTGGATAAGGCCTTGAGCAACCCGATCCAGTAGGAGGTGTCCCTTGCCCATGGCAGGGGCTCCCGGGACAAGGAGGAGGTCTTTAAGGACCCTTCCAACCCTTAGAATGATTCAGTGTGCTTTGTTAAAACTAATAATCTCCTTACAAACACTGCAAAGTAAAGCTGCACTAATAGGAGTTTAAATATCCATGGTTTTAATCAGAAAAACAAATCAAATATACTCCATGGCCTGAATATTGCAGTTACACAATGGAAGTGAAATATATTTAACTAGCTCTGCTTAAAGGCATAAATTTGAAGTCAAATTTTATTTGTTTGCCTTCATGAAACACATCTGTTGATTTAATTTTTTTCCTTGAAAACACTCCAGGTGTTTTCCTGTTCTATGCTAATTCATAAAAGTGATCCAGGAAGCAAGTGCCAGGGAATAATCCAGCTTTGGTGTTTGTTGACGATGATCCTTCCGCATTGTATTTCATGGGATTTGGAAGACAATGTCATAGTAACCAGGCCCTCTAAATTTGTAGGTTGTTGTCCTTTTTCCACAGTGTACACAAAAAAATGGATTAACTGGGATATTAACTGTCTGGCATCTGCTATCAGTTTGTATTGACAAAATAAAATTTACTCAGTTGATAATTAGGCCAAGATTATCATATTTTTCAGATTAACTATAAACTGACTCTTGATAAAGATATCATAGACATCAGATATTTGGTTTATATAATTTTAAATATTTGATATTATCTTGTCCGCAAGGTGTTCTTCTTTTTATGTGGGCAGTGGCCTTAATATGATAATGAATAATTGTGCGTTCTCAACAAAGAATGTCAACCTGATTTAAATCTTGGGATAAGCAAAGCTGAACAAAGATGATACCAATCACAAGCCAATTGTGATAATCAAATAAAAACACTCCTAGATTATGAATGATAACTTACTACACCTCATTGGCTATAAGGTTATTTTATTTAGAGCAGAGTAGTACTCACCAGCCCTTGGGTAGATCTGCATAAATTGTTTCTTGACTTTAGTAGAAGGCAATAGTAAATACCTAGGAAACTGCCCATAAACAGGGCTCTTTTTGTTATCCCAGATTTCAGAGACATGCAGCCAAGGACCAGCCTGAGACAATAATGATAAACTTTCCATCTCACAGCTTTCAAGGAATTTCTTGATTTATGAAAGCAATTTTTAGCTCTTCAAGGTCTTCCTAAAAAGATAGGAACATTTAGATATATATATATATGAAGCTATAACTTTATAATACTCCTCTGTGTTTTCTGTACAGTTTCAAATGGAGCTATTTAAATTTTCAAATGGAGCTATTAGAACTCTCAGGAAAACAACAGAAAGAAGAATATCAATGTGTCAATCAACTAGTGTTTTTTGGGGGTCAGAACATTTGCCTCCCAATATAAAGAGCTTTGAAAAAAAGGTCTTTATTTACCAAAGCACAAATAAAATCAGAAACTCCACACCTTTAGATGCCTAGTTACAGTCATGGAATTCATATGCCTGAAATAAAGATAGAGAATCTCCTGAAGAAATAACAAAATATAAATATTTCATTTTCTTCTATAAGATCTACAGACTTTATACACTGCATTTTAAACTCCATTCTAAATAAGTAAGCATGTAAGTTTCTGTACTGCATAAGAAATCAACTCTGAATTTAAATCTGAAAATGGGATGCAAAACAGATAGATAGTCTTCAGTTAAAGAAAGTGTGACTGAAGACAGGAAAGTAGACTGTCCACTTGTCTGGCCCAGACCCTCACACCCTGCATGAAAATCTTCCAGGTAGTAGATTAGATTGAGATCATTGGAGGGTGCTCAGTTTTGGAAAAGCTTCTATAAATGGGACAATGTGTTCAAGAGGGGAACCTGAAATAGAAAGGACAAGGATATAGAGCTGGTAAGAAATTCAAAGCTAAATCTCAGAAATTATGAAAAGGAAGAAGTTTTCATGGGGGTAAATAACTGCACATTTTAGCATATAGAGCCTCTAAATCACTAAAAGCTTTCTTGGAGAGCAAGAAGGCTGGATTCAATAAGAGGAAAATTATTTTCAGATTTAAAGTTAGTCCATTTCACCCAAATAGATGAGTATTTCACTATTTAAAGAGTCACCTTTTCCCCATGTATTGATCTCAGAAGTCAGAAGGTTATTGCTATATGGTTAAAGGTTGTAAGGGACATGAAACCCAGAACTTGGAGCCAGCTGTTAACCTCTCTGATGATACTACTTAGGTTGCAGGCGTGTGTCAGCCTATTGAGGTTGGTCCTATTATAGAACGAAGATTCTGGAGCAGATTTATTTAGGATAACATAGGATTGATAACACAGGATTAGTTATATAGTGCAATCTCCTTTGAAATTCTCACATTTACTCAGGAGGTGATTGAGGGACAGGTCAACTCCATGATTTGAGTTGACTCCATATGATCCTTGAAGAGATTGAAACTGAAAGTTTTCAATTTCCACAAAAAAAAAAAAAAAAAGAAAAGTCCCTATGCTGCCACTGCTAAAACATCTCTAAGGGGGATTAGTTATGCTTCTATGCTACAGTTCTATATGATAAAAAATGTAGCACTTTTAACCTCAAAAGTGAGGTCTGTGGTCTGCTCAGGATTGCAAATGTACTACTAAACAATATCAAAATGTCTACAGAAATATTTTGCCAATTATTGCCCAGGATATTCTGAAAAAGAATGTTAGGAACTTCAAAAATTTCATCTGAGATTTACTATAAGCAAGAGTAGAACAAACACTTTCTCAAATCTTCAGAAGTCTGATCTTCAAATCTTTAAAATACTTTTCTTTTTTTCTTTAAAACATTTTTCTCCCCTCTTGCTTTGGAGTTGGAATTCATATTATACACTTAATCTTTGCATGGAAGCAACATTCTTGCAAGTGGCTAAATATTCTGTTCTCTCCCTACCAAAAAAAAAAAACCAACCTGTATCTACTGAGAAAAAGTAGAAAAAAAGATCTCTATTGAATACAGCATGTAAAATCTGCTCTCGGAACTAGTTTTGCTACCTCTGCTAATCATATCACATTGGTAAAAGTCCTACCAAAACCATACTGTCTGTACATTTATGACTAAACCAGCTTAGATTTCCTTAATAATAGGACTTTGGGAGTTAAAAATTAAAGCCAAATTATTATTCTAATTCTACAGATTTTTAATATGACTTTAAAAATTTCCTATTATAAGAGATATAAGTAAAAATACTATAAGGAAAACAAATTCGAACTAAAAATGTAAATTTAAAACTATAGGACAATTAAATCAGAAACAGCAGGAAAGCACAGAATTTTCTTTTCTTTTTTCTTCTTGAAAATTAATTTAACCTACACTTACTGAAGAACTGTCACTCACAGATTGTTCCAGTTAACAGACTGTCACACTGAACACTATATGCAGCTCAGCAAAACTGGCACTGCTCCATAATTGAGACGCTGGTTTTTAAACCTCTTTCAATTACATAATATCCTCAAAGTCAATAATATAAAAGCAGCAGCTTTTCTCATATGGATGAGAACTTTTACCATGTCCTAAATTAAGTAATGCGCAACACGCTCTTGCATTTTAAAATCCTCAATAGACAAGTAACTGGATTAACTGTTCTTGCAGTGAGATTAGTGTGGATCAGGTCATAAAAGTAACAAATGGGTTATAGTGTATTCTTTGTATGAACAATTTCATTAATTATATATCTCAGATGCAAAAAGCATACCTGACATAATTTAGTTTCTCTGTATTTGGGAGATTGTATTGAAGCCTTAAAAATTCTTTGTCTGCACTTATTTCTCAAGAAATCACATTTAATCAAGAACTACATTTAGTTAATCCTATTTATATGAAATTGACATTAAGAAATAAATTACTATATGGAACACGGCAATTCATGCTCACAGAAAACGAAAAATGCCGAATTCAAGGAATAAACTTGCATATACATATCAGATTGCATTTTTGAAGCTATTTCACATAAATGACGTATACTGTTGTCAAAAATTAAGCGCTCAGCCTACTTTTAAATGTAGTGCTCATTCCTCTGATGTTGCTTTTCCCAGAAAAGTTGTAAGGCACTGGTTATTTTTTTTAACTATAGAGATATGATGCAAAGCATTTAACACCGAGCCACAGAGCTAATTATTCTGAAGTTGGAGAATGAGGGCTGCAGTTGTAAAGAATTTTGCTCCAGACTGAGAATAATAGTATTCAAAGGGAAGCCACCAGGATAAAAATAAGTTCTTATCCTAGGGATCTCACTAATAAGAACAAAAAGGTAGCAAAGTGTTAATAACATTTCCCTAACTCAAAATATGGAAAACATCATTCATAGAAAGGATCAGAACAGGAAGAACTAACTCTGAGGGAGCAGAAATGGAAATGAACTATATTAGTATAAAGTGCATGATTGCTCATAGTGAAAGTTTTTATGCATGGAGATTTTGAGTTGGAAATGGCGAAGGAGGACAAAATCCTGTCTGCATTAATTCAGCAGCTAGCAGTATAATGGAGACATGAAAAAGTCATTGAGTTTTGTAGGGCTGATCAGGCCATGTACTTGCAATAGGTAAGGAGTTTGGCCAAAACACAAGGGAAATTTCACCTGAAATATTGGGAAGAATTGCTATGACCTAATTTTAGGTTTCCAGTTTGAATGTCATTATTATAAGAAAAGTAGGCCTATGTAATTAACAAAAACAAATAAGCTCCAGACTATGTCAACAGTACTCTGAATTCTGATTCTAAATGGCCTGTTTTACAGTTTTATCACATGAGGAAACTATCTTAGATTCCTTAAACAAATAATATGGGCAATATTTGCTGTATACAGTATGGGTCATTGTTTTGAACAGATTTAATCAGATGCAGAAAAGGAATTATCATAGAAATAGCTTAACTTAGTAAAAAATACTAAACCAGATTGACTTACTTATCCTAGTGAAATGAAGGCTATTCAGGTTTATAATTTCTCATAAATACATTACAGAGCTAAAGTGCAAAGTTGGCACAAGAACAAATTGATATAAATGCAGCAGAAATAAATTTAGGAGAAAACCAGATATTTTTAACATTCAATCTGCCAATGGTGGAGAGTAGTAAGTCAGTAGACTAAGTGGGACAAAAATATATTGGTAATTTTATTAGGAAGGTGAATCAATTTACAATATGGTTGCTTACATTATCAGGGGACTGGGTTCAGTAACACATAGAAATATACAACTCCTTTCAGAATAAGAGAGAATTAACCTATAAGACACTGAAGGATTTTCACATTTATTTTGGTAAGAGTACAGAAGAATTGTCTTCTTTAAGTTCATGACATAGTTTTAGCTAATATGATTCTTATAATTTTCCATTTCTAGTATTTGAAGATAAAAGAATTTGCCAAAGGCTATTTTTTCCTAGTCATATATAAATTTCCACAATACCCTTTGTCATTCCAAGGAGGTGAAATGAAAAATATTCTTTTCAGCTATTAAAGGGTTGAGATATGTAAGAGCAGTGTTGTTATTATTTTTTATTATTACTTTTAATTATTACTTAATTATTTCTATTACTTAATTGTCTTATTAGAACAGTAATCAGGAGAATCTTCATGAAAAATTATAGTTTTAATTTACCTTTACAGATGCTGGGAGTTAATCACTACTACCTGTTGACATAAATAGTCCCATTCTTTCAGTCAAAACACAGATCTATATATAAAAAAAAGGTGCCAGCTTAGCATGCCATCTCAATGTTCTTACTACGTCATAAATCATTTATTTTCTCATTCTGAGATTGCCTTCTTCTATTCTTTCAAGGTGTTATGAGAAATACAGTTTGTATCAGATAATTGTGATGTTGCTTGATAGTTTGAACTGCCAAAAAAGGCTGCAAACCTCAGCTATTCAGAAAAAAACACTGAAGATACTTTTAAAGAAAATAGATTTCTTTTACATACACTACTCTAGGAAATGTGTGCTTAGGAGAGTCTAGAAGAAATCAAAGTGAAATTAAAAGATTGACAGGTTACAGATCTTATATTATAATGATGCAATTATGCATAATTTTAAAACCACAAAGTATATAAAATAAATATGTGAAATAGCTTTATGACTGTGTTTCCCCATATTAGCAACATTCATCAAAGTCGTGCTACTATTAAGTAGGCATTAGTTATATCAGTATTAGTATTACTTCAGTCATGAAAGTTAAGGGATGCAACATAAAAAAATTCTAGGAAAGTAGAACATACTTTTTGATCCTATTTTACATGCCTTAGCTTTCTCTGAAACCAGGTATAAATCTTTGTATAGCTAGAAACAATGCATCCTGGAATATGAAAAAAAGAGAAGCAAGAATAGTTTTCAGACACCAGATATCAGCCAGAGTGGGTATACTGCTCAGTCCTGCTGCAACAAAGCCGTATCAGCCTCAGCAGCCCCTGCTAATTTGTGTTTTTCATGACTAAGTACTCAGACAATCTAACAGCCTCCTGCCAAAAGAAGCTTCACTGCTGCTTCCACATTGCTCCAGCACAGGAGTTGTACTTGAACTGCTTGACAACATTGTGCAGCTCAGTAGTTCAATATTATTTCACTATTTCACTATTATATGTAGTTTATCAACTATTAAACTTGCTCTTTGTGCTTGTGTGTGTGTGTGTGTGTATGTGTGTGTGTGTGTTCATGTGTTTATTGGGGTTATTGACCTTCAGCAGCTGATCTGCTATACAGATAATTCTCAGATAACTCTCAGAAAATAAATTAGGGTTTTGAATGAACCTCTATTTCATGGGGTTCAGTAAATGTTTAAATGTTGATATGGAATTATACCCACCAGGCTTTGTTCCCCCATGTAATCCATAATGGGTGTACAAAGTAGTCTTGGAAAGGAAGGTAATTTAAAATAAAATGTCCGCTTTCTTAGTGAGTACTTAGACATATATAAATTAATGTCAGAGCAACCACTAACAGATTTTCAAATCTAGTCTCAATTTGCCTGTGCTTTTTTTGAGCAAGATAACATTTCTTAGCCACTTGAGTCCTCTAAAACAAAACAAAACAAATTATATTTTCATTTCTATTAAAAATCAAAACCCAAATACTGTGTCTGCCTCGTCTGATTTAATCAAAAAGGATGCATTACATGTGCAGCTTCGAACTTTACTTGGCTTCCACTCCTTTATTTGTATCTCTTTCAGGGAGTAATAGATTGGTCATGTCTAGGATTGTATGTGTTAGAGGCACATACATCAATTTTTTGTAGTTGTTGTTAGGAGCTTTCTGTGTATCCTAAAAGAAGCAGGAGTTACATTTTTGTGACTAAGTGAACTGTTTTCACCATCATGATTTCTTAAAAGTCATTAATTTAATCTCAAATTCTGTATACTTCATTTGTAATTATATCATTTGGTCCTGTCCCACTACCATTTGTCAAAGTGTTCGCTATCAAATTTTATGTTCAATATCTTATGCTTAAAGATTCAGTTAAGAAGAATAAGTACTATTCATTGAATTTATTATACTGTTACTGGTTATATTCATCCATCAGTAACGTGCTGTTAATTATCCTGTACCAAAGATTATCAATCTGTACATAAACTGCAGAGTGTTGTAACCTACTTTTCTAATGTTTATTTGGCCAAAATCTTGTATTTGACAGTATTTTAGACTTAGTATCTCATGAGTGAACTCAACTGGCCTTTAACTGACTAACGTTTCTTTCCTGAGCTCCAGCTTAACATGTATCTGCATCTATCTTAAGGACTGAGATTGTGTTACTTTGTGTCCTCTTCAGCCATCTTGATTTCAATTGAACACAGCTTTTCGACCTCAGAAAGAAGGAATTTAGAAAAACTCATGAGGACAAAGAGATTTCTCTTTAGTCTCCTGCTCTTTTGTAAATTATGAGAGAACCGCTTTTCTCCTGTGAAATAACCTCAGGCTTTTAATGGTACCTTTGTGAACAAATGCATTACAGCTGGTAAATACCTGCCCACTAGAATAAGGGACAGGTTAGTCAAAGAAAAATGGAGGAACCCACCATTTTACAAATATACAAATAACCATAGGCTACTCTTTCTTATTTAATCATTTCCATTTAAATGTTCTTTTACTTGACAATTTAGTTTCCCATTTCCTTACATGCCGTCTGTCAGATGTCTTCTTTTTAATGAATATTTGAATTTTTTCCAATATTTTATTTTGCTTTAATCAATTTTTTGCACTAATTGACTCCATTACAACTTCACAACTACCTATTTTCCTCCACAGTTCATGCAGATATTATTTAATTCCATTTCTTCATTTCTGATATACTGTGTTTTGTTTTGTTTTGAAGATTGTCCTAAACCTACTAAATTTATGACAATTCTTAATATCAGAAGACATGCACCACTCAGGTTGATAATATCTGGAATGTGGGAAACGTTGCTTGTTTCTTTAGTTATTATTGCATTTAGTAGTCAAAGTCCACATGGTTGCTCAATATGCATATGAAGGTAAAATTCAGAAGCAGATAATGACAAGCTATGTTGATTTTTTTTAATTACATTACGCTAAAGTTAGGAAGATAAACAATAAAAATGAAATTGTATTCAAAAGCACTTCATTTGCAGGTCAGCCAGCAGATGGCAAGTGACGTTCAGTAAAGAAAGACAATAAGGCTGAAGATCTTGCTTGTACTGTGCAAATATTCTATGAATTAAAGATCCAGACAAACTTTTTTTCTCACCTACATAATTATAGAGTATACTCTGCTTCTGTTACTAGGGGAAGGAAAAAGACAGTATCTCATGCATCCCAGCATTCTCAAGGGAAAGGCATTGAAGTTGTAAAAGGATTCCATTATAGTGAATCTGAAGGGGATTTTTTATTTTTTACTGGATTCCCCAATTAATTTGTTTATATTTTGGAGTATTTAATCCTTATTATTTGCCTGAGGAAGCTGAGGGAGATGTAATGTGAGAAGAGAAGCATCAGAAATTACTGAAAACAAATGCAAAATAATACCTGTAAAACATTAACACTTCAGCAAGGAATCAGCAAAGAAAGTGAGCATAGCTGGAGCATGAAGTAAATGCTACCAAAAAAAAAAAAAAAGGACAAGTGACCAGAAACGTGGTCAAAAACAATGTAGAAAAAATAAGGATCAAAGGCCTTTTTACTTCTTATAGTCCAGAAAAATCTGTTAAATTTAATTTTGGTATTAGAGAACAGCTTTTGAACCTAAAAATATAAATTACTCTAAAAATACAAAATGCTTGATAGCAATGTAGTTATATTGTTCTGGTAAATTTTTTTTATGCCATATAAAATCACTTTTCAAATAAGGATAATGCCTTGAAAAGGCAAAAGTCAGTTAAATTACCACAGCTTCTACCCTCTGTATGTGACCAAGTACATTGTGACATATGCTTACACCACACAAAGGACTTAAGAGAAAGATTTTCACAAAGAAAATAATTCCAAACTGTCAGCCAAACAAAGGAAGAATCATCTAGATAAAAGCATGTTGTATCTTCCTTTCTTCAGAGGAAAATGAAAATTTTCACCTGATTTCTTCCCACATTTCTCAAAACTACAAATTGATGGCTAAGAGTATAATGTTCTCTCGGCATTCTCTATAGGATGCTCAACAGTCCTCTTTTTAAAAAAAGCAGTTAATCCTAGTTTTTAAACATTCTTTCTAATAGAATGTATGTTAGAATTGCATAAATAATTACCATTAAATGATATGATTAATTATCTGAATGGATACAAGGCAGGAGAACATAGGAAATTTTTTTTTTTCTTGTTAATTATTAAAAAAAAATTCTTTTTGTGACAGTAAAACACAAATTCTGATGTGAATACAACAAACTTCATGGAGTAGAGTCAGAAGACTGAAAGTTTGTAGAAAGTTGATGTTAATTGGTTTAACAAACCTGTCAAAGCAATTAAAGCAGATGTGGGTGGTTTGAGGATGATGCAGATCTTTGATGGCCCATCAAAATTAACAGAATCACAGACATATTTTGCCTGAGTAGCTCCTGAGCAAGCTACCCACACAGGACAAATATTTCAAAAAGCCTCTGTTTAAAATATTGTAGTGATAAGTGAGTCACAAGAGAACGAAATGTTGAACATTTTTTGGCTTCTAGCATTAGATATGGGATAGAAACTTCAAAACTTTGAGGAAGAAAGAACAAGTCTTCTTTTTATCATGATCAGTAATTAAAGAAAAAAAAAAGAGAACTTGTATTTGATGGATTTTATATATCGTGCTTCAAGATAACCAACAAAGGAAAAGCAAGATATTTTTTCATTTATGTATTTTTGAAGCACAGTTTACCTTTTAGTCCTATTACTTAAATTGCCTTTGACTGAAAACACACATCTTGAACTTTACATTAAAAATTTTAAAACTGTATTCAATTTGTGCAAAGGTATCAAAGCAGAGTTATTAACACTCCTGAATCAAACCACTCTACCAGTAGTTGTAGATGTCAGCATCTATCTCAGCTACTTAAAGAACTTGCCAACATTTTCAATCGCTTCAGTTTCTTTATTCCCACTCTACTTAAATAATTTAAATGAAAATGTCTTTGCGATGACTTTAAACACTAAAGTGCAAACATTCCATTTAAATGTTTCAAAACATTTCTAGACATGTACATTGTATTTTTATGCTTTAGTATCCTGATTTAAAATCCAAATTTATGGCCTTTAAGATTTTAAGTAGAGAAAAAGGAATTTAGAATTTGGCTTTTGGGACATATTTTGTCTTTATCTGTTCCATTAGTCATCCTATTTGAGGTCCAGTAAATCGGGAGAGATTTCAAACAAACAGTTCTCTGAGTCCAAGATTTTGAGGGAAGTATTAGCTGTGAGTTAATAGCACTCTCATTTTTATGTGCCTCCTGCATGGTGTATCATAGAACTGTAAAAAATACTTTGGAGTGAGCCTAGAGCTAGCTCTATAGAGAAAAATTTTATTCTTAATTAAATTTTAGAATTTTTAAATTTTGTTTGATTAAAATTAAAACCTCAGTCTTTTCGTCCAGATACATCAAATCTAATAATCAAACTAATTGTCCAGAAAGAACCTGGGAAATTATTTTTATCTGTACATATTCCCTGTACAAAGTGTAAAACAGATTATTCATTTGAAAACCTAATTTTGCTCAAAAAAAAAAAAAATGTGGCTTAACTTTCTTGTCTATTTGAACAGAATGAAAGCAGAACTATATGCTTAATCTGTACTGGGATCTTTATCATGCTGAAGCTAATACAAACCTTCTCACATCAGAAATATCTTTAGTTGCTTTGGTTTTAGTTTTAATTTTTTGACAGAATTTTTCTGTGTTTTTTCATTTGTTTTTGGTATTGGTTTTGTTGTTTTTTTTTGTTTTTTTTAATGGATTTCACACAGGAACTCTATTTTTTATGACATTGCATGCCTACAAACAACTCCTTACTTCTCATCCTTAGACAGTGAATTATGGAAATGCACAAAAAAAACCCCCTGGGGCTCATGACAATGAGAAAATACAATTGTTGTATACAGTAAAAGTAGATAAAGCTGATATATGCTGCTCAATTACAAGATTATCTATAGAGAAATTATTCAAAGTCCTTTGATCTACATATTTTCCCAAGCACTTTGTTTTTGAGGAAGGGTACTGTTCTCTCATGTCAAGTGCATTTGTCTGATAGATGTTTTTATAGTTGCACATGATTAATTTTTTCTATATAAGTTTGCAAGCCTATGTGAAAATTGCAATTAACTTTACTGAAGCACAACAGTTTTAAAGGTACATGGCATTGAATCAGGATGTTTTGAGAAGAGCTGGAGTTCAGTTTTGTCTACCATGCTTAGTAAAGCTTTTACTGTCGTCATAGTCAAAGATTTTACCCTCTTGTTGTCAAAGCAATTTAGCTGCATCTCTATTTCATGAGGCCAGGGATTCTGAAGCAATTTCTAACCTGCTGTAGCAAACAAATAAAGTCCTATCATTTTACCAGCTTAGCAGTATAAATAACGAAGTTAAATCACATATTTTTGATGTCATGACAAATGAAGTAGTTTTTTATTAACTACTGCATACATATTAAAGCTTAATTTTTATGTATTTTATCTTCTTCACTGACAATGCACTTATGACATCTGCATCTCCAGACTTTACATCATATTCAAACTCCCTTAATTATGAAATGTATAAGTCACAAAGGTTACGTATATTTAACTAATCAGTTAAAATATAAAGTTTAGAAAACTTAAAATGAACATATGTTGCTAAGATTTTAGAGACTTTCTATCTTTTAGTAGAAAAGATAGACGCAGTTGCCAATTTTTTGGTTTTTGGTTTTTTTTTTTTTTTAATAGGTGCAACAAAAGCCACCTAGACCTTTGATGCAAGTGTCATGTAGATTTTATGACTTTGTACTTTGGATCTATTTTGGGATGTGAATGGTCATCTACTTATCCTAATAGATTTCCTTTCTTTTACAGAAGATGCGTTAGTTAAAGATAAATAAAATAGTATTTTCATGTATTTACTGTTAATTTCTGCTACTTAGTCTAGGTACTAAACACTAGGACTGCAGTGGTTATACAAACTGAGTCTGTCAATCAATAAATTGCTGTCAGCACTCCAAATTTTTATAGTTCCTGACTGACCTTTCAGCACCAATTGCTTGTTACAATTCAGATTTTATATGGTTTTTATGGGAATGGCAGGAAATAACACAGTTGCTTATTGCTGACCACAGTTTGAGAACAGATAATTAGACTCTTTTGAATCTTTTGAGTCTAACAACAACGCATTCTTCAGCAAGGTGGATCACATGAACCTCTAGATGGCTTCTATGTATACAGTGATACCTTTAGAAAAATTATCATTTTGAAGCCCATCTTTATTTGTGAAGGAGTTTAAAAGTAGTATGAAATAACCTCTACCTCAACCAGTATTTAAATATACAAAATTTAAGCTTTGCCTTTTAGGAATACTTAATTTCAATAAGATTGTCTGTTTATTTTTTTCTCCTAAACATAAAATGTGGAATGTTTGAGACTTTTAAATTACTTTTTTTTTCTTTTCAGTGTTTTAAAATAGTACTATGACTGCAACCTTGTCAAAAATAAGCTTTTTAGCTTTACATCCTGTACTTTACCTTACCTTATCTTACCTTATCTCACCTTAATCTGTTTCAGAACCAGCTAAGCTTACCTATTTTTTGGTGCAAAAGATGCAGACTGTCACTGCAAAGAGAATTATTTATGAAACTTCAAAAGATATTTCCTCTGAAATGTGTATTCAAATGCACAATGAAAAAATAGGTAAGTGGTAGAGGCAATGCTGTTGTTCAGAGACACAAAATAACGAGTTAAGTAACATTTTGGAAACCCAGAACACTTATAGACAAATTTCTTCTTCTGCATTTAGTTGGAGCACTTAACTGTCTTGACGTTGTCTGCCAAGTGGTATCAATCATTCCACTATTATTGCTATGTGATTATTTTCTGGGGTGTTTGTTTGTTTGTTGGTTTTGTTGTTTGGGGTTCTTCATGCAATCAGATTAGGAGCTTGATGAGTAAAAACAAACCTGTCTTTCTGGGTAATGGTGGAAGTTTATAGCTTCAAAAAGAAGAAAATCTATATTGACATAAATATCTTTACGTTTTTACAAGCTTTTTCTGACGGGGTTCCAGATTCTGTTAAAAATTTCTATGAAATGTTTTGCATCTTCTTGAAAGGTTCACCGTCTCCCACTCTGCAGAATGCTTTGCACATGTAGATATTGTTAAGATATATATTTTTTTTTCTTTTAACATTGCATTGCACCATGGCAATTATCCAGAGTTATACAGTAGTAGCTTGATAGATGTGATATTTTAAAATACTGCGCATTGTTTTTAAGAATCACTGACCAGTTGATTCCCTGCTTCCCTTACTGTTCTGGAGGTGAATTTAGAAAGATAGTTGAGCATGTGGAGACAGCTTCCTCAACTCCCTTTTGTTGTAACAGCTTGCTTGTTCTTGACAAGATACAGCTAGATCATTATATGTCCTGGATGAAAATCAGAGGGAATTATTGGTAGGAGAAAAGGAGAGGCATAAATGACAGAAGACAATAGGAATTTTCAGCTAAGATTTATGTAGAATAGATTCATGCAGAGCCTTTGAACACATTTTTTTTCCAACTCCTGCTCAAATATTTTAAGGTGATTGAATACTGTATGATTTTTATGAGGGGAATAAGATTTGTTGCTTTGGCACAGGTAGTACTGAATCGGAAAGAGTGTATTGCAATTTAAGTGTCTGATGTCAGCACAGCCTAAAATTCTTACTTCCCAAAAGAAAATGTATTAACTTTGTACTCAGTAGACAACAGCAAAAGTTTCTGAAGCGGAAACACAAAACTTCATCTTTTCATCTCCAAAAATCTCACAGCTTAGTCCTCTGAACTTCATAAAATTTCTGCTTTCCTTGAACATCAGCCAATAGAGAATGAGAAAAAAACCCCACATATCCAAAATGTTCTGATACTGTTTTATTTATGCTCAGATAATGAACTTTTTACTAACTTCTACTTAAAATGTGGATAGAAGTGAAAAATAAGAATACATGGCAGCTTGTAGAATAAGCCAAACTGATACAACGAACGAGTTACACATGTAATCTCTATCAGTGGTTCTAATGTTGATGTTAAGGCAAATATAATGGCAAAGGAGTTAAGCAACAATGTCATTCAGATCAGGGAGTCCTGATTAAAAAAGTTAAAATAAAACCCACCAGTAACCAGATCAAGCTTTTTTATGCCAGAATAAATCAAGTCTCAAAGACAAGTCATTTTTCCCCATGTTTAGACAGGCTGAACTACAGAATAATAGTCCTCCAATAGCAGTGCTAACTGTATTTCTAGTTTATCTGAAGCGCAAAGGATTCTCCGGCCCAATACTCACCATTAATCCTTAATGCAGACAGGTCAATACATTTGTTATTTTTCTAAAGGTGAAAAACTTGCTTTATCCTACAGATTACATTTAGACATTGTTGCAAATAGTAACAATAGGCACACAAAAAAAGAACCAATATCTTAGAAAAAGCTATTTAAGATATGGGCAAACAGGTTAATCCACTATCTGAAATATTTGTTGAAAAATTCATAGTCCTGAAGACTGTTAGCACCTTCTCATTGTGAAGGTTTTATTAAGGCTTTTGGGATGATGAACTCTGTGTTGTTCAATTTTACTCAGGTTTATGGCTTAGTGACCTCAAATTTTATTTTCATAGTCCATATCTTCACACTTTAAGCTCTGGTTTCTATTTTTAAAGGGATTAAATTTCTGTGAACCATTATTCTGCTCACAATGTTTTTATTGAGACTGGAAAATTGATTGGGACCAAGACATTCCTGCATTCCCTCCTGTCCATTCTTCTTCTCCTCCTCCCTGGAGCAGTTTTTGTATTCCAAGAAATGACACAATTAAAACTTTTTGTGAAATCCTACAATGGTGATTCACCCTTTGTCGCTAGGGCTCTCAGTGGTCAAATTATAGAGGCAACCTATTTTCTTTAATATCAAAGTATTTAAAAAACCTGGAATGAAGAAAGGAGAAAAGTATGTATGTATGTATGTATGTATCTATCAACAACAAAATCCCACAAAAGATAGAAAAAATATTAGCAATTAATATTTTAAGGTTATATTTTGTCCTGTAGGTTAATTGCAGATGTGTGCTCTTTCAATTCTATCATATGTATCTTATATTTGATAAATTCTATTGCACCAAGTAACTTAGGGGTTTAGTAAGAATTTATTACTATGAATTTCTATTATAAACTAGGAGTTCTTAAAATGTCAGAAGAGAAAGACAAAATAGCTAGATTTGTATGTCATAGGATGTTTAAGAGCCAACTATATAATATGAAGGAAAAAAAATAAAACTTCTAATTTTTGGATGTACAGAGTAGCATCTCCAGAAGAAATGGATAAGTAATAATGTCATTGTGCAAGACCTCAGCTGGCATATTTCCTCAAGAATGAAGAAATAAGTCAGGAAAAGTTAACGTAGAATTCACAGCTGTGATCAAGGACATGGAAAATTGAACCATGGGTGGAAAATAGAGGCTACTTTGTTAGTTTTAACTTAGGTAAATAAAAGCTGAAAGGGATATGATAGATGTTTTATAGATATGAAGATAAATATTAGGTAAGATAAAGCTAATGTTGGAAATAGATATACATGCACTGTAAAAATAATAAAGCAAAATTTAAAAAAAAGAAAATTAAGAGGACAGCCTTACCAGCACAACAGAAGAAAACTCAACAGGTTTATTGAAAAGATGAAAACTCAACATAGAGCTGACATCTTTTTTAGATTAGAAGAAGCATACTATAGCATGCAGCTGGATAAGGTTTCTCCTGGTTTTATATTTCTCAGAATTGTTGTCCCACTTTAAGTTCCATTAGGAAACCATCATTATATCTTATACAACTTCTCAGTAATGTTGGAGCTGTATCAGAGGTATAAAAAGAGTAAACAGGATCTTTAGTTCTTGTCTTTAGTCCTCAAATTCTGATATGTATGGAGTGCTCCCAACATGGTCTTTTAGGTCACTTTGTTTATACATCTCTTTAAAGATAAAAATTCTATCATATTCGGGTTTTAATAATGCATCATTTTTGTTAAGAAGTTTTGAAGGAATGTTAAGCAGTCTCTTGTATTTGGCAGTTTGAATTGATATTTCCTGTAAATATAGATTTTGCTAAGCATTCACAAGGAAATATGTCAGTCCACCAAACTAGGGAAGGATTTCTAATAATTTCAACATTAAAACTTTAGATTAGATTCTAAAAGGAAGCAGAAATTTTGCCAGTTTTCCATGTGCAGTTATTGGCCCTATTGTTTTCTTTATAGTTCAGTAGCATTTCTTTCTCTATATTCATCCAAAAATCTATTTCAAAATCTCTTATCTAGGTGAATCTGAGTTTCATATTGACCATGAACTTTGAAACTATGCACAGTACCAAACCCATGACAAAAAAACAACCAAAAAAAAAATACCCACAAACCAAAACCCAACCAAATCAAAACAAAAACATAACCAAGGAGCCATGGAACAAGGGTAGACTGAAAAAGGAAAAGATACAATGCAGGACTGCATTGCAGATACACTAAAAATACTAAAGAAAAATCTTAAGAGCAATTGTAATGTGCCAAACTGTCCTCAACCTAAACCAATCAATAATATATCATTTAAAGACTCAAGGAAAAAAATCAAGGTGCCAGGAGGTTTTGAAAGATGGTGCAACACCCATGAGCTCTAATGATGCTCTAGAGAGGTAAAGTAAGTTTTGTCCATCCCAAAACTAAAAAACCTTGTAACAGGTCCAATACAAACTTTTACTTCAGGTGGACTAATTTTATCTCCATTAAGTTTGGATCTTCTCTGTATAGATAATTGCATTTTTTAAAACTAATTATTACTTAGAATTAATAATTATTTTAAAAGGAAAGTGTCAGTCGTTCAGTGAAAACCTCTATTTCCTGTCTGGTATTCACACTAGCTCATTTAAGACAAGTGTAAAATTTCTGAAAGAACAGAAATATCGTGGCGGGGTGGGGCTAGAGGGGGAGAAAGGGAAGAAGAGATGTTGTGGTGTTGTGAGGGTCATCAGGGCAAGGTGAGAGATGAGAATTTGACTCCAGATTCTCAGAAAGCTGATATATTATATTATTATATTATATTATATTATATTATATTATATTATATTATATTATATTATATTATATTATATTATATTATATTATATTATATTATATTATATTATATACTAAAACTATACTAAAGAAAGAGAAAGGATACATCAGAAAGCTGGACAAGAATGAATAATAAAAATCTGTGACTGACCAGAGAGTCTGACGCAGCTGGACTGGGATTGGTCATTAAGTAAAAACAATTTACATGGAACAAATCAAAGATGCACCTGCCTCATTCCAAAGCAGAAAAACACAGGGAGAAGCGATCAGGTAACATTGTTTACATTTCTTTTCTGAGGCTTGTCAGCTTCCCAGGAGAAAAATCATGGCAAAGGGATTTTTCAGAAAATCTCATGGTGACAAGGAGATATTTGCACTGATGATGTTTGTCTTCCCAAGTCACTGTTAGAGGCAATGGAGCCCTGCTTCTGTGGGGACAACTGAACACCTGCCTGCCACCTGGAAGTGGTGATTTATCCCTTCCTTAGCTCCACTTGTGTGCATGGCTTTTGCTTTCCCTATAAAACTGCCTTCATCTTAACGCAGAAATTTTCTCACTTTTACCCTTTCTAGTCTCTTCCCCTTTCCAGCCTCTCTACCATCACCCTGGGAGTAGTAAGCAAGCAGCTATGTGGGTCTGAGATGCCTAATGTTAGACATTACAATCAGCCTGAAACTATTCATAACCATTCATCCCTTTGGCTGCATAGAATGTATGTACTTCTAGTCTAAAAGACATAATTTATATTTAATTTTATATAGAATATAAAGGATAAGCAGTAATGTTGCAGGAAGCAAATTAAAGATGCCTGTAACTAGAAAGGTTAAAAATGTCTGAATGTCTTATTAAATTTAATTTAATTTCAAAGGGTATCTGAAACATAACTGAGCAGGTTGACAAATACATAAAATTATGACTGTTTATACTTTTAGAATATTTGCAGAATGATCACAATATCAAAAGGAGGAGTGAATAAAATATTTTTAAATGACAAAATTCAGAGACTGATATATGTTTGGACTGACTTCTTCAAGTCAGTTTGAAGATGCTTCAAAACCCAAAATACAGTGCTAGGAGAATGCATGAATTAGAAGCAGTCAGGAGTCTCATAGCCTCAGTAGTTCTGATATCCTATTACTTTTATAAAAACAAGAAGGGTTTTTAGAAGATTTTTTTATCATGTAACCAAACATGATACCTAGAAAAGAAATATTAGAAGTTCTTTCTATTTGATCACAATGAAACATGACTTCAAAGATGAAAAGCATAGATTTATTTTACTGTATCCAGTTTATGTTTGAAAAATATATCTATTGTATAAAAGAAGTGTGCTGTGGAGAATGTTTATTGGAATTTTTTTTCACTGGAATATACTTCCCAGATAAGTTACTTTGAACTTTAGGCTATATAGGAAGGAATTGATATTTCAGTAAATTTTCATTAAAATACCTTTTGATGAGGCTTGTGATGGTAAGACAATATGACACACAGGAATCCTAACAAGTTGTGTGAATTATCTCTTGCTATTGTCACAATACTTTTAAAGGAAGAACATTAAATCATCTTAAAATGGAAACTTAGGGAATTAAGTAATTAAAGTCTATGTTCATGGGAAAGGATATGATTAGTATTAAAATATCTGCCCTTTTTGTGCCAATGAAAGTTACTTTAAAAATCCATGATTTTCTGCTGTAATTTTCAGGTCTATATTGACATATTATTTTAATGTCTTAGACAGGCAACTTAGCAAGTTTTTGTCATAAGCAACTACATTCTACAGCTACATATATGTATATTTAACTGTAATTATATTCTGTGTAGCCAGCACTATGTACAGATGTATAACATTTTATAACTTTAATCTTTTACCACACCTTGCTAAGGAAGTATGTTGTTTTCAAATAATAAAGCAGAATCCATAGTATAGATTGATAAGTGAATAAGGATACAAAATACATAATTGCTGTTTTCCTAATCCCTGCCAATGTGTTAGTATTTTCTTTGCACTGTAAAGTTTAGGTTTTGTCTCCCATAAAATTTAAATCATTGGCACCTTTAAAAACAATGTACTAGCTGGATTCCTAAAAGTTTAGAGGACATCAGTGATCTTCAGATTACAAGGGTTTAATACAGAGTAATTAAAGAGTGACCAGAAGTTAATTGCTCATTACTTGCAAAAATAAGGACATCAAATATCTTTATGTTTTATTTTGAAAAGAAAAAACCAACCAAAATGTAATGAATTCTACATATGTAGTAAAATACTACTAAGGACATAAATATTTGAAGGCTCGCTTAACATTTTAATCATCACTAAAATAGTAAAGTTAGAAGAATTGGATAAAATGTTCTTTATTTAGATGAGATAGGCAACTTCTTGAATAAAAAAGTAGAATATTGAAGTTTGAGATATGATAACTACCTAAGATGGAGCCAAAACATAAATCAATGTGAAAGGAAATATATTTAAAAATACCAATTTTACAAATAAATAAATGGGAGTATTAAGAGTCTTTCAGAACTTACGTGTCTAGTATGCCAGACTTGAAAAAAACGTTTTATGTATTCAGTTAAAATACTCAAATACTAACAATAGAATTTAGTTTGGAGATGTATTGGGTCTGTCTGAGAAGGAGTTCATTTTTGCCAGAATAGTCACAGTGCAGTGTTCTGCATTGGTGTCTAGAAAGATGCTGGAACCACACCTTTCATTGGTGTTTTGGGCACGGCTGAGCAGCCCTGGCACAGCATCAGCGCTCTCTCTCCATCATTCCATCACCATCAGTGGGCTGTTGGTGGGCAAGATCTTGGGAGAGGACAGGACTGGGATAGCTGACCCAAGCTGACCAAAGGGGTATTCCGCACCATATGATGTCTGCTGACATTAAAAATCAAAGAAAAGGAGAAGTAAAGGGGGGGGGGCATTCATTATTTATAAGTTTTGCCTTCCAGAGGAACTGCTACTCATGCTGAAGTCCTGCTCTTCGGGAAGTAGCAGAACATTGCTTGCTGATGGGAAGTAGAGAATAAAGTCTTCAGCTTTTTTCTTTGCTTTTCTACATTGAATCTTTATCTTATGCTTTATTAAACTGCCTTGTCTCAATGCACAAGTTGTTTTCCATTTTATTTTCTTTCCCTTGACCAGCTAAGAAGGGGAAGTGATGGAGTGGCCTTGTCAGGCATGTGGCATCCAGCCAAGGTCAACCCACTACAGAAGATTAATTTAATTTGAACCTTTTTTAATGATGTAATATATGTTCACAACTTATGGGAAATAAGAATTTTTTATTTCCTTATGATTAATAAAAAAAAAATCATTGTCAAAGAAATTTCAGAGAACATTGTTTTTATTAAAACTTCCATTTTACTGCAATCTGAAGCATTTTGGAGAACATCAAGCTTTTATCTTGTCATTGGAAGTGACATAGACATATTAATATTTTTTATAATGGCTTGACAAGTTGGAATTACCTCTATATATTTGTTGAGATTACTAGTATTTTTCAGTATCATAACATTCCTTAGTCTAGGTGGAAACTTAACTGATACTGTAAACTAATTCCAAAATACATCTATAGAAAAAATAACTCCTAGCACAAACTCCATGTAATGCAATAAAATAAGACACTATATCTCTAATTGTTCAAAATGTAGTTACGGCTTAGATAATTTTTAATCGATCTTCAATTAAAAATTTTCTAAAGGAAAACACCCAAGGAATTATCTGAAGATAATTCTTAGGTTTTTTTGTATTAATTTGCCATTACAAAATGACAGTTCAATGTCTGAAGTGTCACAACCTTTAGTCTTTACAAAGAGAACACGGCAGTTTAAAAAAAATACTAATAAACTCACATAAACACAAACCTCAACCACACAACTCTATACAAGATTAACAACATCAGCCTCTGCTCCCATCAGTGACCTATACATGTCTCCTTAAACATCTGAGAAAATAGATAGAATTTGTACAATGCAAAATCAATACACTATTAGTTCCTTATCCTGACCCACTGTCACACCATCAGGATTGATAAACCTTGTCCATGAAGAGAAAATCCTAGCCTCTGGACACTAATTCCACAACAAAATATTTTTTTTTATTTTCAACTTTTCTGAAACCCATTAGAGTTAGATAGAACAATAATTTAACACAACTATCAGTGCAATCACATACATTAATTTCTGCCCAAACTAAAATCTTTCCACTATGACAATGTGTTACTTGCTTGAGAAAAGGGGGAAAGTGTTTTCTGCTTCTGCCTACCTGCTGAGCTTTGTTGATGAATGACATTCAATTTTCTTCCTTTCCAGATGACATCAAGCCTTTTTTATACAGTACAGTGAGGAAGGTTCCTCTTTTGCTGGTATGTGCATATTTCAGATTAAAGTGAGGTTTTAGTCTCTGTGGAGTATATTTAGAATACTCTCTGTACAGTCCATTAACCAAAAAGTTGCATCCATACAAATATTTTAAATGGTAATGCTTCATAGACTGACTTCAAATGCAATGGAAAATTCTGATAATATACATTGAATGGTGACATGATAATATGGAAGATGAAGCTTCTGTTAAACTAGACAACAGCATGCAATAATTAAGATATTGACCTCAAGGGAAATGTTTAATAGAATTTTACTGGGTTTTATGCCATGTATTTTTCACTACTCAAAAGCACTGGAATAAATACTTGCAACAATAAATTTCTGCCTATGGAGACTGAATGTTTTTCCACTTTTTCCCTTTGTTTTTCTCCAAGATGGGTTTCAGTTACGTGTGGAACTAGAAAGTGTGTTATTTTTCCTCACAAAATGTAATTTTTACATAATTTAAGATTTTCAGTGAGTAAGCTGGTATAATAGGTAAATGATGCTATAAACAGCCTATACTATGCAAATTCAATGTATTTAATTTACCACCAAGGGTAAAATGTTTACATCACATAAAAGCTATTGGTATTTAAAAGAATTAGAAAGATAGATGAATTATGAAGTGTCTATAACATGATTAGCTGGTGCCAATTCAACAGAAAACTAAATCAAATAAGAATACTTGAAAACAAGGAATGAAGCTGATATTTACAAATATTGCATTCATAAAATGTGTTGACTTTGGAAGTCAAGTCAGAATACAGAAAAAAACCAGAATAATTTTATACAAAAAATATGGACAGAGAGTGAAATGACTTTTCATTTTTAAGTTTTCACTAACTCTTTTATGACTACATTTTTCACGTAAAAAAATTCAGGAAAGACTGCAAGTGGAAGAAAAAGAACATATAAAAGCAAGAAAGAAAACATATATCACAAGACTTAAATTAATTCAACTACTCCTATAAGAAAAAAGATCCAAATTAATCATAGTTTTTAATTCATTTCACCAGAAAAACCAAATAAAACCAAACAAATTATAAAGGGCTTACTAGGTTTAGAGAAAGACACAAAAAGAATTAATGACTTTAACTAAATTCAGATATCTTTACTGAAGAAAAAGTATCTAATGTCTAACTGATCCTTTATTAAAGAAGAAATTATTCTATCCACTTCTTATATAAATATTACCCAAAGCATGTCTGTCCCAGTAAAAAAACCTGAACATATTTAGCCTTATACAAGTGTAAAAAAAATCCATTTGTTACATCAATAATTCTCCAGCAACTAGGAACTTAAACTCTCATCTTTTCAGAAATTTATACATACACACATTTTTAAATATATAAATATATACACATACATATATACATATACGTATACATATACATATACATATACATATATGTATATAATGGTCAGCACTTCAAATACTACCTGGATCATAATATCACATAGGAACATGTTGATTATGATATACTGCTATCCAAATAAAGATTAATAGGGGGTGCCAGAAATACACACTTTAGTCACTGGAGGCTTAAATTCAAATCCTCATCAGTTCACAAATTAAATTCTATTACTTGAGCTTCTCTTAGTCCCCGTGTGCCTACATCATTAAAACAATATGTCTGCCTGAATAATTGAGTTTGGAGAAAGAAATTTGAAATAATGAAAGTGAGAGTGTACTTGTCAAGCTACCTAATCTCTATTGAATAGAGTAAAATAGAATAAACAAAGGCAAAACTGAAATTTTTCAGGTAATATTTTCCATAGAAAGAGAGATGGGAACTTAGAACTACATTGTCGTGTACCTCCAGACACTCTCTTGTTACATTATCGCTTTGGCATTTCTTTTAAAAGGTTGTAATCAAAGTTCTGTGTTTTTTTCATTTTATATACGTGTGGTCCTTTTTAATAGTATGGCATGAAAAAGTTAAATCCCATTTCTACCTAAAATTATTATGTCAATTCTTGTTGTAGCAAGTATCCAGCTGTCATGGAAAACAAAATTAAGATTAGTGTGACGGATGTTTAAAAAGCAGTAGTTTAGTACAGACTAGAAAACAGATATGGGATTGAGCAATATAAGTTAAGAGTCCTAGAGGTAAGAATCTACTTATAACATATAAATTAATTTAATAGGAAAAGAGATATTAGAATACTGGCTAAATTGCTGATCATTTATAATATCCATTAAAAGATAGTCACTGAATCAGAGAATCATTTAGTTTGGAAAAGACCTCTGAGATCATCAAGTCCAATCTATGACTGAACACCACGAGGTTGATTAGACCACAGCATTAAGTGCCACATCCAGTCTTTCCATAACACCTCTAGGGACAGTGACTCTATCACCTCCCTGGGCAGTGCATTCCAATGTCTAATTACCCCTTCTGTGAAGAAATTCTTCCTAATGAATATCCAGCCTAATCCTCCCCTGGTGCAGTTTAAGGCTGTGTCCTCTTGTCCTGTAACTGGTTGCCAGGGAGAAGAGACCGACCGCCCACCTGGCTACTGCCTCCTTTCGAGGAGTTGTAGAGGGATAAGGTCTCTCAAGCCTCCTTTTCTCCAGGCTAAACATCCCCAGCTCCCTCAGCTGCTCCCCAAGGGACTTGTTCTCTAGACTCTTCACCAGCCTCTTTGCCCTTCTTCAGACTCATTCCAGCACCTCAATGTCCTTCTTGCAGTGAGGGCCCAGAACTGATCATAGGACTCGAGATGTGGCCTCACTAGTGACAAATAAAGAGAAAGAATCACTTCCCTAGTCCTCTGGCCACACTATTTCTGATACCATCAAGGTATGTGGGAAGGAAATCTGCTAAGTCAAGAAATCTACATCACTGACTGAAAGGTAAGTACTGTCAGGGAACTTAAACTTGATATTAAAACTGCAATAGAAACATAAATAGATTATATTCTACTGGCAAAAGGTTAATGTCGAAGTCATTATCGCAGTCATAAGGATTCCAGTTGTTTCTAGATAATGTGACAATAACCAACAAACTGTCTACCAGGCTTCAAAGAAATGCTGACACACTAGACTTTAACTCTTCCTTTCAGCATTGAGTATCAGCAAAATTCTTGAATAGTGATATAATTTATTTTTAAATGCTGGCTAGCTATTTAGAGGAACTTATATGTAGTATATTCATATTATTCTATGGCAGCAGTATATAGCATTCTTATATAGTAGATTCATATTTTTCTATAGATTTGTGAGAAATATTTTTTTTTATGTTCAATGCACCAATTAACTAAAGTGAAAACTAAGAATTTTACTCATGATTTAGTGATTTACTCATGATTTAGAAGATGTCAATTAGTTTATAAATTTTACCAGTATTCGTAAAATAAATAAATTACATAAATTATTGAAAGCACAAACCTCAGGAAAATACCAATTTTTTGATGTCTCTTTCAAGATGTTCTTGCAAATAAGAAATATTTTCTATGTATTTCAACATATGTATATACATATATTGAGAAAACAGATCTTTTTTAAATTTGGAAAATAAAAATCTATTATGTAAATGGAAAATATATATCTATTATGCAAATGTTTACAGTTAGGAAAATACAAGATCACGTTTTCTCACTGAATTTCACTTAAATTATCTAAAAATTGGCTTCCCAGGTAAAGCTAGTCCTGATGGATCTCCACCATTATTGTAAATAAATAAATGAATATCCACTTCAAGAAGGTGCTAACTTTTATTTTGGATATTTACACCAGAATGAACTGCTCACTAGAGGTGTCTCCTAGTTATACAAATTTTCCACAAGCCTACTGACTATAAGCAGCTGAGGACAAAAGTCTGAGTATACAAACTGATCATGGAATTATAATGAGCTATCACTGTGGATCAGTGGATGCAAAATAAATTCCAAGGTACTTCAGCTAAAACTTTCTCCATAAAATACCCCAGTGATTCAGCTCCCATTATATTCCAAAATGCTGAATATGATTCTCTTTCCTCATGCTCAAGACTGATAACATCAAACTACAAAAGCTGCTGACAAAAGCAATGACAATGATAAAGTGAGTACAGAGCTAATCTTAGAAGAGGAAATGGAAAAACATGGCTTGCTCAGTCTAGCATAGTATTTCTAATATACTGCCAGGACTCAGAATTCCAGTGTTAGAAGCAGCTTGCTGTAGATATGAAATATGTGGACTTCCTATAAATATTTACATTATTAGCTAAGGAACTACAATTTTGCTAGAAGCTAGGCAGTGAAGTTCTTTGTATCAGAAGCAATCTAGCAAGAAAGACAGAGAAGGAGTATGATACCTCTTTAAAAACAGATCAAGGTTAGAAGCATCAGCAAATAAAAAAATACTGTTTAAGCCAGAAATCAATACTGACATAGTAGTAGAGATTATATGTTGTCTGTGAAAACATTTGAATCACAAATTAGAAAATGTGTACTAGTCATTAAATATGTCTAAGCAGTACTCTAATACAAATAGGGATGGCAACAAGAAGAAAGAAGGGGAAAATCAATACAAAGGAAAACCCAACAATTTTAAATCTGGGAGGTGTGAATGCTGTTATCACACAGGCTTTAGTTCTGAAGCCCAGGAGCTCCTTTAGGCAGTTGTTTCTAAATGTGTGCTGGAAAAGCTGCCTTGCTGTCTCAGGGCTTCTATTTTCTTGAAAAAAAACCCTAAACCAAATAATGTTTTAATTATGCTGTGTTACTCTTGTACTTTGGTTGTGTGGTGCAAATGAATTCTCAATCTTTTTAGTAGCAATCTTCTACAGTTCTATTACTTATGAAGATAAAAAAATGAGAACAATTGTAGACAAGAAAAGAAAGAAAGAGTCTTATTAATGAAAGCTATGCAACACATCTCCAGATGCTTTAAGGGGTATTCTCAGTTCACAAATTCTTTACTAAGACAGTGCAGCAAACACCTGGAATTATGAATTAAAAAGTGTAATATATTATAATTTCTTAATTATCAATTGTTGTCATTCATGTCAAGTAACTGTTAAGAACTCATTTTTTACTGTTAGATTAGCTTTTTAGTCATAGGTAAGAAAGTGATCATTATGTAAAGGCATTGTAAAGAAGAAAGAGAGGTGAGATAGCTGCAAAAAAAATCAATAAAACTATTGAATTTCGTCTCCTGTCCATGGATCAGTCACTTTTTACAGGATTTGAATTTCTCCAAATTCAAAGATTTACAAAAATACAACACTGTTCATTACAACCGTCTCTAATACTGTCTCCATATTACAACTTGTAATTGATTCATCTTATTTGATTAGTTTCTGATTCAGGTGTTAAGAAAAGGTCCGATGTTTGCAAGGCTTCTGTTTCAATTTGCTATATATATTACAAAACTCTCACCAAACTCCAACCCAAGCCCCAAATCCAGCTACGTTCGAAACTGACCATGCTCTAATACCAGTCACTAGAAAGCTAAGCCCCAAGAGTTCCTCATGCAACCTTAGCCCATCACATCCACCAGAATACACAATAGGATAATAATTGTTTACCTAATCAGCCTTATTTTGTATAGCTGCTATTTATGTCTGTTAGCAAAACCACCTAGCATTACTAAAAATGGCTAACTTTTGTGGAAATATATACCTTTTAGCAGATGCAACTTCAGACTCATGTTTCTTTCCCATTAAAATACTATTACCTGAATAATTTAAGGTAAAATGTAACCTCAAAAACCTACTCAAAGCAAAAATGTGTGTAAGAGTATTAAGCCATTTACATTCTGTAATTGTTGACTCTACCAAATCTGCAAGTTTCCTGAAAAGTTGCTTACTATAATAGTCAGTAAAGATATAAAATTGTTAATTTAAGTGAAGGCAAAGCAGGAACTCAGTTATTTGCATGCAAGTGAATGAGAGGACTTCAGTCACACGTTATAAAAGTAAAATGTGTATTTGAACCCAGCTCCACTTATGCATAGTACTAATCAGAAATTTTCTGGAAACGAACTGCTGTTAAAAAATTCTAATTGCTGGATTCTGAAAAAATAAGTTTGAAATATGTTGTATCTAATCACATTTGGTCACTTGAAAATAGAACTTCAAGGAGCAGAACAGAATGTAGCCCAGACAGATCAAATGTTTTACTTGCTAAACTGCTTTTGAGAGCTGTAGCCCAGAACATCCAATCCTGTTAGGATTTCAATCTGTCAGTTACCAGCTTCGATGATGATCTGCTTTGGGGGAAAAGAGTGAGATAACACATCTGAAATAATCTTTGCCACAATTTCCAGGGTTTTAAAGTGGGGTTTTTGGTTTTGAGTGGGGTTTTTTTGTACTATAATTTAAATTACAGGTTAAATGAGGTTACATTTTAGCAGTTGAATTTAAATTCAAAGTTCTTGAGATAATATTTCAAAATAATCAAAGTCCATTAAAAATTTCTTCAGATCAACACTTTCCATTTTTTTTGATACTATATTTCATAGAAAAAAAATACTGATTAGCATTTTATGTGCATGCTATAAAACACAGGTTTTTAAAAACAAAAATAATTATAATCGTAAAGTTTTAGTCTGTGCCACCAGAATAGTTACTACCACTTTTACACTGATAGTTAGGGATACATTTGAGGAAGTGAAATTCAAAATTTTCTGATGATATACAAGAATTACTTAGGAGATAACACTTTTTTGGAAAAGAAGACAGTAACTAATAGATTTTGAAAAAGCAAAGGAACATAATTTACTAAGCCTGTAAGAAAATGAAAGAATAAGGGTTAAGAGTCTGACCCCAAGACATGTGCTCTAGATAGTACAAATTATTTGCTCTTGATAATCTTTCTTCCTCTCTGAATTCTACAAAACAATTTTTTACAACTAAATTCTGCACAGGCATAGGTGAAAAGGCAACAAAGCATGCCTAAAGCCATTAAATATTTTCTTTTTTACATTAAAAAAATGGCTGAGGTTCTTTATTGTTTTTCACTATGCTGTAGGTGCATTTTACTGCTAGAGAAAAACAACTTAGTTCAAAGCTGAACTCAGAGGGGCTTGCATTTCTGTTTGTCAACATCTGACATGTGGTCAATGCCATAGAAATACTAAATGCTGCCTAAGAGTTTGCTATGTGACTGCCATATCTAAGTAAGTCTGAATTAACAGACTAGAGCTGGCTCCAAAATTTCTGAGGGAAAAATATATTTTCCTGCTGTCAGCATGAAATATTGAAAGAAAATAGAGTGAATGATCTTTCAGTATCTTAACGAATTTGCTTTGCAGTAATCTCAGTAGCCTACTGATGAATGAAGAGTGGGGCCTATGCTGGCTTTTCAAGGCTCACCTATGGATTCCTGGAGAACAGATGCACCTAGATGGGTCCTGTTGCTATTCATGAGTTCTGATGTCTGCTTGAATTGGAGAGTGCAGGGGCTGGAGGAAATCCTCCCAGGGAGGATCACTGATGCCGATGTGGTATAGGATAGGATTTCTCGTGCAAGGATATTCAGATTCAGTGCATCAGCTCAGCTTCTCCTCTTTGCTCTAGAACATATATAGGGCTGGAATGTCTGTTGATCAGTAAACATTCTGCACCAAAGTTTTACATTACTACAGGCAATTGTAACGACACATTTATCTAACTAGTTGCTAGATGTTGGAGTTGTTTTGGGAGGTTTTTTTAGGTTGGTTTGCTTGTTGGTTCTTCATTTGTAGTTTTTTCTTTTTTTCTTTTTCCTAATAATTTTTCATTTCTGTAAGGCTTTGATATGCTATTTTCCTTGTCTTTGTCTAGTCAAGACTTTGATGTTCTATTACTTGGTAAGTATAATTTGCACATTAGGTCAAATATTCAGTAATTTGCAGAGATGTTCTTCTTCCTTCTTCATTAACTATTTGACAATTCCATGGAATCATAGAATAATTTAGGCTGAAGGACAATCTCAAGAAGTCATTTAGTACAACAACCACTGGCCAGGGCAAGGCCATCATTATAAAGCAGAGGTTTATGATTGAATTTCAGAAAAAACCTTTTGTAAGAAGGTAATGGATAGGAACAGTATCAGGAAAAGGTGCAAAATCACCTTTCAAGTATCTGGGAAGGAGGATGCTGTGAAATAGACAAGCTTAAGTTTAAAATGTACAGATGGGTGTCAATCTAGTTGTTTAAAGACTAGACTAAAAAGATCTCTGTGCCACAAAGTCAATAATAATTGCCATAATACAAGTAAAGATAGTGATACAAAACCTGCTTTAAGACCTCAAGATAATGTAAATGTAAAGTGATATACTTGTAAAGTGATGCAAAAAGCACGTGGCAGATTCATAATGAAAATTATCTGGAATTCTTACAATCTATATATAGCTGGAATAATTCGCTAATATTGCTAATAGAAATAATAATATTGCTAAAAGCAATAAATACATGAATAACAATATAATGATATGCAGATGGTTCCAGATAGAGTCACATTGAAATAAATAAGTTTTTGATGCGAGAAGGGTTGTGGTCTGTCTGAAACACAGATGGCCCTTTTTTTTTCTATCCATCATCTTATATTCTATTTCGCCTTGAAAAAACCCAAGAAAATAGAATTTGACAGAAAAAAATACAGATAATTTACTATTATCCTTTTATAATTTTCAATTAACTCCTAACAGCTATATAAGTGAGTGACAACCTTGAAATATACTGTAAAGGCAGAAAATGAAAAGATTTCCTTGTCTAAGGTACTTGTGGTGTTAAAATAAAGCTGGTAATATTTCTTGAGTTATGCATAGCAAGAGATTCTGCAAATAACCAGAGAAAATGAAAGTACTGAAGAAAGTCTAAAATTCATGGTAATTCTTGTGGGGTTTAAGTTGTTTGTTTTTCTCATTATTAATTATTTCACAGAATAAATAAAAAACTCCAGGAAAAAACAATATTCAGCTGACCAGAATATCTGAAATATTTGAAGATACTGAACAAATTACAGTTGCTGAATTAACAAAGGATTCCTAACACTTTACTCTTTTGAAAACCTAAGCAAAAGTTTTCTTGGAATATCTTATTTAATACACTGCAATTTATGAGTAAAAGAGTAAACATTTTTTTATGGACGTATACTTTCCCATAAACTGTATTTGAAAATCCCTCTGCTTCATTCCCCCTCAAGAATAAAGAAAATTTTTAAATGCATAATTTTTTTGTCTGACTGAAATACTTTAAGCCACCATTTGTTGGATGATAGCAACATTTATAAACATCATTAGAAAGCGTGTTTATTTTAGCTTTAAAATACTAAAGACTAAACTATAAGGCACTTTATCTTTGGAAGCAGCACCAATAAGGCTTGGATATTACAGTAATTTTAAAAATAATCTATTTTACAAAAGACACCATCAGCATTTTTAATGTTTGGATAATAAATTATTGTGTCATTTTATGGGCTTGTAATTCAGGCACAATAAATTCCTCACTAGAAAAAAGTCGCTTGGGAAAAATGTCTACATCATTAAGTAGTGTTATCTCTTGACAAGGAATTAAAGATATTTCTAGTTCCTGTCATAGCTTTGGTAGATCTTATATTCATATATCCTTAATTTCGTTGTTTTATTCTTTTTACAGGTTACATATCCCGGTATGCAGTATAATCCACAACATTATATCTGTTGGCTATCAAATGAAAGTTTCTGAAGAAAAACAGCCCAACTTTTTCCTCAGAAAGGAAACAAAATTATAAAATATGTTATATTCAACATGGTTATCTTTCTTATTCTGAAGAAGACATTTTTCTGGGACATCTAAAAATACTTGACAAGCTACTCTGTTACGAGTGCTGCAAGCTACTCTAATTAAAACTGTCTTATTTTTTGTATCTTTTTGCGGATGACCGTGGTCTCTTCCTACATGCTTGGAATTTGGGGCAACCAGAGTTCTGTTGTTTATGAAAGACAGGGGTACTGAACCATCTAACATGAACTCTGCACAGATACTTGAAGTCTTTTATACTCCAGAATGTGGCTTCTTGACATGCTGTAAACTACATAAATTGCTCGAAATATTTTGTTTTAATAATTGTATTTAAAAGATTCAGTTTATTTCTTTTCTTGACTCTTAACAGTATCAAAGAATAGTAATAATGTATGACAGTGACTGCTCACCTACTTATTTTCAATCAAAAAAAACCCCAATTATTTGGAATATCTTAAAACACTATGGAAATAACAAAATATTTTCCAATTTACATATTTTACATGTAGTCATTTGTTGGTGGATATTTTAATTATGGTACATTTCTCAGATAAGAATATAAGATGATTGAAATCACCACATTTTGTTTACATATCATATAGAATATCAAGGTGTTTATCTTTTGTTTGAAAACATCATGTTCTATGGCACTGATATTGAACAACTGAGTCTCCTGAAATGTGATCTGTTCTGTTACTGTTATGAAGTTTTACTTTTGCTCTCACATCCTTATCCTCCTGAGAACAGGGCTGAATAGCATGAACTGGTAGATAAAACCATAACACTTGGCATTATAGCTATAAAAAGATAATATTAATTCATGCTGGCATGCAAAACAGCTTTTAAAAGAAAAGAACAACAAACATCTCAGTTGTTACTCTTTCTTAATCAAAAAAGGTGTTTCCTGAAAACTACTTTTCCATGGGCAGAGCTCAGAAGAGGACAATGCATGTAAAACAGCTGTCCCTCAAGAAGTGTGGTGTGAGAGACTGGAAGAGATTGCTGGCATTTCAGCTGCATGTGTATGGAAAATGGGCAAGCTGGGCCCTGCCCTGGTGAGGAAATGCCCTTCTCTACACAGCCCACCCCCTGTAAAGCCTGTATCTGTCCCCCAGTGGCCACCAGTTGCTGGGAGGCAATGCTCCGCACCCTGACCCTGGAGCACTTAACCCAGATCTTGAGTGGCCAACTGAATGGAAGTCCCATCTGTGGGTAGGGCCCAGGAAAGCCAAAGGGTACTTAAGCAGCCAGAGCACAAGGCACACACAGGTCTTGATCCTACCTCTTCTTGGATTTTAGGTCAGCTGAACGCCTCTGGAATCAGGACAGTAGCTGTTGTTCTTTTTGGTTGTTCTATAGTTGTTATTTTTTTATATATTTTCTCTCTTTCTCTCTATTCTTCTAAATCCCTCTTCTCAGAGTTTTAAGTAACTTAAAATCAGATGAGTTTGGGATATGTTAAGTTGAATGGACTAAGTTAATAATTCCTGAAAAGCTTCATGTTGATTGAATGTTGGTCTAAACTTTTGCTAAAACTCTGATTTTCTGAAGTTTGCCAGTAAAGCCTTTGTTGTTTTTGACATTATGTATTTAATAATATCTTGTCAGTATTTCTCCCTTTCATCTAACTCAGGGTACATTAAAAAAAGAACACAAGACCTCTTAAGAGACTCATTGAGTTGAGTTCAGTGGTCTTCCTTCTAATATTCCTTTACCTTGGCCTCCTGGGTCAGTGAAGACTGATGCAAGCAAGGTATTTAATAGTTCTTCCTTCTCTAACTCTTTTCCAGAAGATGCAGAGATCCTACTTCTATTTAGTAATGAGTTTCCTTACAGATGTTCCTTAGTTTTCATTTGGTTATTCATGCATTTGAAGAAGAATTTCTTCTTGTCCTTGACAATCTCAGCCAGATATAATTCCAGATGGACCTTAGCCTTCCTTGTCTCATTTTTACTTATTCTGTTCATTCCAAGTGGCTTAACCCTGCTTCCATCTCCTGCATATTTCCTGCTTAGGTTTCAGTAATGACAGGATTTCTTTATTCATCTACTCTAACACCTTTTGCCTGATTTCTGGGCTTGTTGGGATGTATCATTCTTGAGCCTGGTGAAAGTGATTCCTGAGTATCAACTAATGTCACATTCACATTTTCTGGAAAAATCCCTTTGCTCAGGATTTTTCTCCTGGGAAACTGAGAAGCCTCAGAGAAAAAGGAAAAGAATAATTACCTGATTTGCTTCTCCTGTGTTTTGCTCCTTTGGAATGTGTTTGGACATTGTCTACCAACAGGTGATTGTTTCATTGGTTTCTGCTGTGAGTTTTTTTGACTCAATGGCCAACTTGAGGCCAAGTTGTGTCAGGACTCTGGAAAGAGCCACAAGTTTTCATTATTACCTTTTTAGCATTCTGTAAGTACTCTTTCTGTATTCTTTAGTATAGTGTAGTTTAGTATTCTTTAATATAATATAGTATTATAATAAATTAACCTTCTGAGAACATGGAGTCAGATTCATCATTCCTTCCTTCCTGCCATGGGGTACCCCACAAATACAATAAACTAACTCTCTTGGATCTCTTGTTCCTGCAAGAGCTGTTCCAACAGGATTCTTCCAAGAAGGTCCCTGAAGTGGTCAAAATTAGTTCTTTTGTAGCCCATGGTTGTAATCTCTCTTGCTTCCCTACCTCCTCCTCACCTGACACTGAATTCCACAATCTCACTGTCAGTGCAGCCAAGCCTGCCCCCAACATTCACATCTCCAATGCGGCCTTCTCCGTTTGTTTGAATGAGGTCAAGCATGCCAGTCCTTGTGAGATCCTCCACTAACTGTCAGAAAGTTGTCATCAGTCTCTCCAGGAGCCTCCTGGACTGTTTGTGCTTTCCTGTGTGGCTTCCTCAGGGGATGTCAGGGTGATTAAAATCCTCCACACGAACCAGTGCCTGTGACTGTGAGGCCGCTTCAATCTGCATGTAGAAAGCCATATCCTCTTCCTGCTCTTGAATCCTACAGCACTTAACCCAGCAGTCTTATGACACTGTTTTACTTGTATTGTGTGTGCATATTAAAGAATCTACCAGAAGTACAGAAATATTTATCATATTGCTGCCAAGGCAATAAAAAAAATCTAAATCTCTTAGATTCTAAAACTATTATCTTCATGGTTAATTAGAAAAAAAAAACCCAAAAGACAATGTCTCTGATTTGACAGAACTTGCCCTTCTCCTTTCTGTGTTCTGCTACTAAAAGGCAAATAAATCTTGCTTGGTGAAAAAAAAATTTATTACTATTTAAAAATATAGATTGATAGCTATTTCCAGTCCTCTAGTTTCATTAAAAGAGTTAAGCAATGACTTGCTTTAAAGTGTAATCCAATGGAACTATGCCTCTGTTTTAAGCCAGACACAGATTTAAAGATCTAAAGTCATGTCTGACTACATACATATATACAAAGTGAAATACTAAGTAGGACTTCATAGACAAGGTAGATTCAAGCATTAAAATCCAAAATATGGTGAATTCTTTTGTTCATTCTTGTATTTCTTTGTCCCAATAACAATGTGGAAATATTCTCTGGTTTAGGAAGGAAAAAATGAATAAGAAAGAGTGAATATTTGAAAATGAAATAAGAACAGTGAAATGTAGAGGCTGAGTTTATGAAGAAAAACCTGAATAAGTATGAGTAACATATTATCCTAAGTTATATAGTATTTCATTATACAGCCTTAAAAACATTAATGATAAGTATTATGTCCCATTTTGCAAGATAGCTCCCAATTATGGCCGCAGAGAAATTGAAGAAAATTTCAGAAGAAAAGAAGAAAACAATATGAGTCTTCTATCATTTATATTTACTTAATGATATTTTTTTCTATATTCACTGCCTACAACTGTGGGTGTTCAGTCTATAAACAAAAACCTCATTTTACAAATAGTGCAATATAATGAGACCTTTCCTATAAACTTCCCAGAACTAACTGTAGTGGCAGGGGTTTTCAGCTAATTAGGCTGTGCTAATAGAATGCATATGCACACTTGCAGTAGCTCAGCTGGTGGGCAATAGCTTGTTAAACCACTAGCACACAGTTGCTTTTGTCCATGTCAGAGCCTTAGGTATAAAAGCATTCATTTCCAAATTTGAGATACAGGATTCTAACATCTGACTCTCATAGAATCATAGTGGTTAGGGTAAGAAAGAACCTTTATGATAATCTGGTTCCCACTCCACTGCCATGGGCAGGGCCACCTTCCATTAGATAAATTTGCTCAGGGATCCATCCAATATTTCCTGGAACACTTCCAGAGGTGAAGCATCCAGCACTTTTCTGGGTAAATTGTTCCAGTGCCTCAGCATCCTCATAATAAACAATTTCTTCCTTATACCTAATAGAAATCTACATTCTTTCAGTTTGAAGCCAATACCCCTTGTCATATCACTACATGCCCTTGTAAAAAGTCCCCATCTAGCTTTCTTTTAGGGCCCCTTTAGGCACTGAAAGGCCACTATAAGATTTTGCTGGAGCCCTTTCTTCTCCAGGCGGAAGAGCCCCAACTCTCAGTCTGCACAGGAGATGTGCTCTAGCCCTCTAACCATCGTTTTGGCCCTCATTTGGACTTTCTCCACATCCTCTTATGTTTGGAACTCCAGAACTAACTCAGTAGCTCTGGTGAGGTCTCAGGAGAGCGGAGTAGAGGAGATTTCACCTCCTTTAACCCACTGGCCACACTTCTTTTTAACGCAGCCCAGAATATGATTTGCTTTCTAGACTGCAAGTACTCATTGCTGAGTCATGTTTATCTTCTCATCCTTCAAGACTGCAAGTCTTTCTCCTCAGGGCTGCTCTCAGCCCATTCTCTGCCCAGCCTGTACTTGTGCTTGGGGTTGCCCTGACCCATGTGCAAAACCTTACACTTGACCTCGTTGACCTTCATGAGGTTCTTCCCTCCAACATGCTGATTACACCACAGAGCTCTGTGTTGTCTGCAAACTTGCCGAGGATGCACTTGATCCCACTGATGATGCTAACGAAGACCTTTGCCATTAAAGGAGCTTAAGCAGTTGAAGAGTGTGTGGTAATATTTTTTCATTTTAAAACAGGAATCCAGATTAATTATTTACTGTAAGCCAGTAATAAATCAAGGTACATAGATTTTCGAGGAAACAAGGAGAAAGGTCACAAATTTTGGTATTGGATGCAGGACAAAATAGACTTAAAGTGGATGTTGAAGCCTATGTATTGCAACATGAATAGTACAGTGAATACTTTTTAAGGTAGGCTAATTAAGCTTTGATATGATTGGGTTACTTCTTTATTTTCTTTATAAATCAAGGGGTTGCTTAAAAAAATTATGCAATCCAGTATGCTGGGTTGACCCCGAGTGGGTGCCAGGTGCCTACCAAAGCTGCTCTGTCAGTCCTCCTCTTCAGGTGCACAGAGGAAAGAATACTACAAAAGGCTCATGGGTCAAGGTAAGGACAGGGAGAGCTCACTCACCAGTTACTGCCGCAGGCAAACTAGACCAAATATGGGGGAAAATTAATTGAATTTATTACCAATCAAATCGAAGCAGGATAATGAGAAAGAGAAAACTAAATCTGATAAAACACTTTCCACTCACCAGTCCTTTCTTCCTGGGCTTAACATCATACCTGAACTCCCTACCTCTTCCCCATAAGCAGCATAGGGGAACAGGAAATAGTCATTGGTGTCTGTTCATTGCACATTATCTCTTGCCCAACGTTTCTCCTTAGGGAAAGGGCTCCTCACACCCTTTCCCTGCTCTAGAAGCCACTGCTGCAGGACCCCATTACCAAAACCTGACCATGCAAACCCAATATATCCAATCAAGACAAAAAACTAATTCTTTATACTCAAAGTTTTGGGACAATAAAATGTAATTAATTAGAAATCATTATAGAGTAACAGTGCATGCCAGTTGTGGTTTCTAGAAGTGGTTTGATTGTTTACACATCATTCTGCAGCATGCTTTGCAAGCACCTAAGATGGACATTTACATTAGGAATGTCCACGGAATATGCTCATATGGTGCTGTGTACTTATGATGTTTCAGAGCGTCTCTCTGCTTGTCAGTTCCTCTCAGTGCTCTTGGTATTTCAGAGAGACCTCTAAAAGCAGAAAGGAGGTCAGAAAGGGGTTGCACATTTTGAAAACATGTCCTGAAATTCTTCAGTTTAGTAGGAAGAAACTTTGCATTATTAATCAAAGTTTTTTAAGCATTTTTTGTACTTAACGGGTCACAGCACGTACAGCATGGACATGCTAACCAGTGATTTTAAATTTCAGAGAAAGAAAAATCTCTAAATAGTAAAACATTATTTCTTAGAAGAAGTTTGAACCCTGGATGTCTAAAATTACACCTGCCCTAGCAAAGCAGAACACATAGCCAGAAGATTCTGAATAATTATGTTACAATACTTGTGGATTTCTGGAAACCAAAAGGGCTCTAAAATTAATATTACATAAAACTCATAAAAAGATGAAAGCAATTTTGAAGCTGAATTCTTTAGGTTGAGAAGACATAATGTTGTAGAATTTCTAGAAGTACAAAAAAGTGAGATCTCAGATATTCCAGGAGGAAAAATTTCTCAGAATTTACAGAAACAAGTGGTAGTTCTTTGTTTAGCTTGTTTGTTTGTTTGTTTGTTCTTGTAAATGTCTGACTTTAAAAGAATATTGACCGTCCCAGATTTGAGATAAATTTTCTGTTGCTGAAGAAAAGACATAAGCAGTATGTACCATCGTCACTGATGTAGTGAGGCTTAGTGCTCAGTGAGGATTACGGTCAGCTGTTGCAGTGAGGATATCAGCAATATTGGAGGCAGTTTTTCCTTTTTAAGTATGAGTGTTTGGTCTACAGGCATTTTTTCAAAAGCAGATGCCAGGCTCCTCCTTACACAGAAATGCCTTCAAGTCCCTGGGATTTGGAAAGTGGATTTCTGCACTATAATGTAAATGGTAAGGCACATATGATGGAGATGAAGCTAGGCTTACTACAAAGATCTTCTGGCATAGTTAAGCCAATACAAATTGGATGTCTCTTAAAATAGGTCTGCTCTTCCCTATTTCAGACATAGAAAATAAATGAAAACATTACTCATGGAAAAGTGAAGCTATATTTAGAGAAAGGCACTGTCATAGGAAAAAAAAGGATTAAAATAAAAAGTTATGAAGATATCACATAATCAGAACTGATCTGACCTTTCCCTTCCTGCTTCTGAAAATGTGAATGAAAAGGATACTATCCAAAATAAATATAAAATAAAATAAAGCAAGGCTCTTGCACCAGTAATCTAAGTGAAGATAAAGAGGACAGGAAAAAGTGTGAGCACAGTTTGAAGAGCTCTGATGCATGTGCCTAGAAGGCAAACATAGACATTTGCTAAAGGGAAAGTCCCCAAAGCCGCATATGTCAGAGTAGCTTTATGCAGCTAAACAGCTTTTCAAATACTTTATTTATAGATTAAAAGTGTGGGGCATTCAGCCTGTACTTTTGCTCTACAGGCTGTCTCCTCATACAATCCAGCAATCCATCATACAACAGTCTGGCCAATACACGATTTCTCAGCAGGAATTGATAGAACAACGGGCTGTGATAAAGTAGTTATCAGACATTAGCGTGAAAAGTTACCTAGTCCTACTCTAGAAGTCACATTTCATTGCCTTAAAATTGTCAAAGATTACTTGGAAGAAGTATTTACCATAGTGTTAAGAACATGGGAAATAAATGTAATTCTATTTATTTCCTTCGTGTAGTACAAAAGTCCCTTGAAATTTAATGTTCAGAAACATGCTGCTGAATTTAGAGAGCTATACAACAATAATCTGCTTTTATTTAATACTTCCCTAGCATGATAGATACATTTTCTTTGCTACTACAGATGTTAAAATTTGTTCTAACAAAATTTTCCCACCTAATCAGCATTATCTCTTCTTTCAAAACTAAAACAAAGTCTTTTTGTAAATCTCCATAAATTTAGATTTTATTTATGACCAATCTAAACAAAAGGTGCACTGGCAACTGGTGAATGTATTTTCAGTCCCTCAGAGAAAATAACTATTCTTTCCTTTAGTTATGAAGTCTGAGAGTTTTAATCTAAATCTATCTGAAATTTATTTTTACTTAGTAAAAGTTAAAATGCCTATAATTATATCCACAGAAATTATGAACAATTATTTAAACATTTATGCAATAAAAGTTTTATGTTTAAAAATCCTCCTTTGACAGCAAATAACTTAGTTAGCAACAATAAAAAAACCCTTGATATTTAGCTAAAAATAAATTTTTAATATTTGATTGTCTTTTTGAAATAACCAGTTATTTCTTAATCAGTGTAAGAACACAAAACTGTTGAAGCATTTCCAGCAGTGGGCAGAACTAGACCTAGGAAAGACCATTAAAAAAAGAAAAGGAAGCATATGGCAATGCATCTTCACAATAATCCCCTAATTCCCACTTCTCTGCAGTCATGAACTTGCTGAAACAGAGATCATAGCATAGCTGTTATGAACAGCCACTTCTATTCTCAAAGTTTAAGTAGCTGGCAGGCAGAAATTTGCCTGAAACTTTTGAGCTTTATTCTGGTTTTGGAGAAAAAAAACTGTGCTGAGCAAATTTTCTTAAACTCAATTTTTTTACCTACTAGGTCTTAATTTAGTCTTAGAGTTTTACTCCAGTAGATATAACCTTCTGTTAAAACTGAATCTATAAAAAGAATAGGTATTTCTAATCTGTTTCAGGTGTTAAAGGTTGTGAATTCTAACCTAATGCCTTGGGAAGTAATTGAAGATGGAATTGATCTGAAAGTCCAATTAAATAACAGAGAAATAAAATGAAGAAAACTATCTATTCTCCTGAGCTTGCTCACAAGTAAAAATAGAGTGTGTGCATGTGTAAATAAAAGTTAATCCATTATTGCATTAACTAATTAAAATTTACATGTGTATATATACGTGTGCAGCTAAAAGTTCATTTCTTGTTTTGTATTAGAGTATGTTATGTAATCCCTGGTTATTTAGTGGCCACAATTTCTGAAAAAGAAGACTGCTGACAAATTAAATCTTCACTGCTACTGCAGGAAAACCTGCACTTACAGATTTCAGAAACTGAGGATATTTAATTGTGGGTGTTAAAATACTTGAATGACAGAATTATTTGAAAATAATCCTTTTGGGAGTTTTTGCATAACTGGAGGCATTTTCACTCTGTTTGTGATTCTAGTTTTAAGTTTAGGTGGTCGAGTCAGGAAAAGCTATGGGCTCCACACTGGTTTTCCTGGCTTTCTCACCTTTCCTCTCCAGAATTATGATGAACTGTGCTACAGAGAATTACTGAGTGAAGGAAAAATAGAATCCCAACAACACAGTAATGCAATTCTTCCCTGAAATGGGACACTGTCCCTTAGCAGTTTTTTACATGCTTGCAAGCTCTATTTGGTCCCCAGGTGTAGATGAAACATACCGATTTTCTTAATTTATACAGAAGTCTGGCCCCACTAATTCTTATCTACAAATTAATTTGTGGCAGTATTGTATGAGAGTGCGTATTTTTGATTTTTTTTTAATTTTTTCTCAGAGGAATGAACCAAAGAGATGTAGATGAAAACCAGAATGCTCCACCTTTTTTTCTCCCACAAAGTTGAGAGACTGAGTGCTTTGATGGAGTTGAGAGGAACTTAACTTGAAAGAATAATTATTAACCTATCAACTTGTGTATGTACACTGACATGATTATAGTTTCATTTACATGCTGAATATGGGGTTGCAAAAGGTATTTTTTAGCATTTTATGATATTGGAGAATAGAGCATGACCTTAAAAAACAGAGATGTAATACAAAGATTTTCACTGTAATGTCTGCTCTTTTTCTTTTTTTCATATAGCTGCTCCTTGGAAATTGTTTTGGCTGGTTAATCACAAATGTCCTGTGAGGATAATGCTTTGTGTACTGCATTAGATTATAGGGACACAAGTTGCACTAGATTAAAAATAAGCCTTATAACTAAAAGCCTTGGTCTTCTAACTACTAAGGAATCTAATACCTCAGTCAATTGGTGTTGTCTCTATTAAACTCCATATCGATTTCCTAGATTAGAGAGCTATTTGAACTACCTTGGGAATTGTTTAAAAAAATTCTTGAAGTGAATGGGTAGCCTTTTGTAATTAAGAAGGCAAACCTCGTTAAACCTCTTGCTACAGCATTCACACTATCTTAAAATCTTTATTTACAAAATCAATCATTGCATACTAAGAACCTGGTCTAACTTATAGGCTTACTTGAGTACATTTACAGCAGGAAACCTCTGAGATTCATGTATAAAATGTGTACTCATCAATCTTAATACCAACAATAACAGCAGTAAAGTTAATGTAAAAGTCGTTAGAACAGAAATTGCTTTATTCTAGCTTGGTTTTCATCATCTGGATTTAGTTTTAACAGTTAAAGGAAAGAAAAGCACCTGAGTACACAGTGGAAAGCTATTTGATACTCACAGTTCTTGTCCTAAATTCCAACAGAAAATCAAGAACTATGTTGCAGAGATGTTAAAGATTTTTTAATGAAAAAACTATCTGCTGTTATTTGCAAGAAATAGCTTAATTTTCTATCTATAAATGCTGTTACCTGACACCTTTCTCATGAAGATTATTTCTCTTCCATTCGAATGTCTTTGTGTGGCAGATGACTGTTATCTTCAGGAAATTACTGGAATCTTATTATTTCAAATTAAAATTTTCTAATATCCATGCTGTTTTTAAGGAAAAACTGATATTTGTGGAAGAATTTTGGACAGCAATAGCAATTTTGCACTTAAAAAGTATATTTTTTCTTCTTCTGCTTAGAAGCATGCTAGAGAATGTTTGATACATATATTTAACTGCTGTACCACAAACAAATGTTGCTTAGGAAATCTGGGTATATCAATCTGGGTATATTATATCAAAGCCAGAAATCAACTAGGGTATGCAAAAGCACAGATTTATATAGAATCTCTTGCGTGACTATATCAGTAAGAAAAAAATCTGAAAGTGTTTTTTGTTAAAGGTACACAAGTATAGAAATTAAAACCTTTTTAAAAAGTGTGCAAAAAAGGAACAGATACAGTATATGTTTTATATTCTATATTTTGTAATAAAAAGTGAAAAGTAAAGGATAAAAATATACAGATTTCCACTGGTCTTTTCCTCAGTGTTGTATGTACACTAAAGGAATCTAAGTTTTGCTGTTCAGTCAGAAAACAAACAATCATTGCTTTACAGAATACTGGGTTTTTGATAGGACACTGAACAGGCCGTCAATACGAAAATGAAAAATATGTGAACATTAAGATATTATATTATTAGAAATTATGGTACATCCAGTTTACCAAAGAATCAGCATAACTTATGAAGTATGTAACAGAATTCATTTGTCTAGTCGCTGTAGAAATAGTTCTTAATTAATAAACAAATAAGATAAATTATCACACTTTTAAACAAGTAAGTTACTTTTGAACAATGGTAAAAGTAATTTAAGACTTGCCTCTTGTTAAGAATCTGGAAATATACTTTAAAATTGTTTTAAAAAGGGATTTTGGTTTATTGAAATATAGTTAGAATGAAAAAAAGGATGTTTCCTCATGGTTTCTCAGGAACAGATTCTTCATTTATGCCACATGATAACTTTTTAATTCAAATATTTTTAATAACCCTAAAAGATGATGTTACATATGTATCTTGTATAATAGCACATAAAAATACATGTCAGACAATATCTATTATATCTCATGACTTTGAGAACTGAATCTAAAATATTTAGTTGTGTCTTTAAAACTACCATATATAATTCCTTTGGACAGAAATAAAAAAGCCTATGCTACTTGTGGTGCTTTTCTAATACAATAGTTAACTATGATTTCCCCACATTACTTTAAAAAATTAAAAAAAAAGCAGTTAAAAATCCCCTTTGTTTTCCATAAGTTTCTATGTACCGCCCTGCATCATATCAAAAATGTACAAAATCCCTATGGTATGATTACTAACAAGTATATGTCTTTTCTATAACAACTTCTCACAGACAGAAAATTAAGAGAAGTATAAATTATTCTTCAGATTTTTTTTCTAATCTTGTTATTTGGAATACATTACAGGTTTGGTTTTTTAAAAGAATTTCCATACAATAAAAAAATAATTTTGATAAAATATCTCATTTGAAATGTTTAATACTATTAGAAGTTCCTACCTCTAACGGCTTATATAGATAACATTTTGGTTGCATTAACAGGTTTATTATAACTTAATTAGCAAGGATATAAAAACAATGAAGGAAGAAAAAATATTACAGAGTTGGGGCTCATATATGCACAGAGAAAACATGAAAGGCTAAAACTCAAAAGTGAAACTGTATTGTGTCAGACAAGAATTGCTTTTGTATTTGTATTCATTTTGAGTAGAACCTTTTTTTTTCCCACATTGTTTTTCACAAATCTTAAATTGTTTTAAATCAAGCTAGGAATTACACTGAATACCCACAAAAAGATCTCACCTTCAAGAAATAAAAGATTTGAATAAGATCTTTATCTCATTTATGAGTACAGATAATCTCTAGTAGGCCATAGACCTCATTAAAGTTTATATTTGTAGATGAAACATTAGGAACTGAAAAATGCAAGAAATTCCATTATTAGAAGATACTTAAATATTACAGATTTTATGCTTAAATGAACACTAGTTTCTATAGTATGCAATCTCTTCTGATAATATTATTTCATATTTTTCATCAGCACAGAATGATTACAATCTATAAAAGGGATGGAAAGTTTATACCTTCGGTAGCTACAATGAAAAATAAAACACGACCAATATAATTTTAGAGTAAACTTCACTTTTGTCAAAAATTCTTTGCTCATAATGAGACCTCAATCAGTTAGTTATTATGTTGCCATGATTGCAGTGTATGTTCCATAATTTTAGCACACAGGTTTATTGGATTAAATATTTTATGAGTAATACATTTGCAATAAAAATTAGTACAATCATTTGTGCACTTACATAATTGCTTTCAATAACCTGAAATAAATTCTGTAATCATGATTAATATTGATCAGGCAAAGTTATTGGTATGGTTTGATTATATGGAAAAGTTGATACAAATGGATTTGATTTTGCAGAACACAGTCCTCCACGAGTCACGGTATTATTATTGTTATTTCTGTTGGTATTATTTTTATTATTATTGTAATAATTCTACTACTACTACTACTACTACTACTACTACTACTACTACTACTGTTACTACTATTTTCTAGTTTATATCTTTTAGAATAGAAGGCAAATTCTCTTCAAACCAAACCACTAAACCCCAACAAAAACAAGTGGCAAAACCAGTCCCTTTGAAAAACCCACTACCCTACTTAACATGCGACTCTATCTATTTAAAAACATCATTAAATTGCCCATGTTCTTTAGTGTCATCTTGCCATTCATTACTATTGCAATTAAATGACACATTAATATTTGCTTATTTATCAGAAATAGTGGAAACTTCTGAACATTATATTCACACTGGATAATTCAAATATGCGAGTATGAAAGATGGTAGGGAATTGTACATGCAATATTTCCCACAATGGTTAAGAAATATAAGAATTAAGAATTTTTCTGAAACAGCTAAGGCTTTGGTTGGCAGTACTTTAGATAAATGCAAATGCTATTGGAAGTATACAGCAAATTTGTTTACCCATGTAGAAGTAGTAGAAAATATCATTTTATGCACTAAACTTTTCTAAGTCCCTAGATTATTTGCAGAGTGACTGTTTATTTCTCTGTCCATTCGAATATGCTGTAGGCATTACATTTATTTTGTGTATTGTCTACTTTCATATTGTCTTACCTACTTTTAAGTCCTTGAATCATGTTATTCCAATGTTATAAAAATGAACAGTTTCCAAGTTTCATCACTATTTGCAGGAAAAAAATAGTGATGATGACCTTCTTTGCAAAAGCTCTTTGAAATCTTAGTTCTAAAAATATCAGCAGATGTTTTGCATTAGTAATAGAAAAGACGTGTATATCGGATTTTTTATCTAAAAATAATCTCTTAGAAAGGCAATTGTTTGGACTACTCATATATTTCTCCAAAATTAGTAAAACCCTGGCTTTGCAGATGATCAAAACTATCATAATTTGCATTCTCTCATGTGATATAGTAACACTGTTTCATGAAAAGAGTAGCAATGTCAATGAAGGTTATTAAAGGGGAAAGCCCTGCATCTTGTGTTTATTTTGGAGTTTTTCAGCACACAGCATCAAAATGTGCATAATATAGAATATTTTCTTCAAGCACTGCCTTGGAATATGAAGCTATTCCTAATTTTTTTTTTTTACATACAGACACTTATACTACAAAACCATCTCTTATATTATGCTCTGACAACACATGAATGTTATACTAAATAGTCATATGTGTAATGCAAACAACCTTATTTGACAGCTGGGAATTTAACATTGTACAAACAAATGGGTCTTTAGTAGTATCAATATGGTATTAATTAGCAAAACATGCCTATGCTTTTAGTCTTCAGTGAATTTAAATTTAGGAAGATGAGAGATAGCTGAATAGTCTAAAAGCTGATTTTCAAAGAAAGTGATTGAATCTTTTTTGAAACAATTATCCTTTACAATGTAATCACCCACTTGTGCATGTAACATCAGAGTCATTCTTACCTGCTTAGAAGTTAAATCTTTGTGAAAATAAAAGCCACTATAGCAAAAACTTACCAATCAGTCATTATATAAATTAAAATCTGTGAAGAAAATTAATAAAGGAAAAGTTGTCATCAGTTTTCTTCTGTACTATGCTAATTGACAATTAAACACTAAGACTGAATTTCTAAGTGTTTGTGTAATGAATAAATAATAATTTCATATTAAGAATCCAGGGGTCTGCAAAAAATGAAAAAAATAATAGGCATATTACTACAGACAATGGTACTCCAATATGCAAGAGAAAAGGAAAAAAAAAGTATGAAGCTATATTTTACTCTAAATGAGATGTCATTAGGCTTCTTTTCCATTTCTATTTTTATGTGTATGGAATGCTTTTTAATTAACAGACATTATGAATACAATATATTTAACAGATGTAGTTTCTAGAGAATCAATTCATCTCATATGAAAAGTAAATTCTACCATCTGAAATAGAAATAGAATCATTCTGTTACAATTTATCTTGAGAACAGCTGCACCTCTCTAGTCCTTGAGAGAAGAACAACCTCAATGTTATGGAAGCAACCACTGAACCTTCTTTTCAAATCAACCTGATCCTAGACAGGTCAAAACAGAATGAGGCAGCCACTCCTTGCATGAGTGAGCATGAAATGCCTCTCTTCTTCCAGTTTATGGATGTGGAACCAACTATAATTGTCATCCATGGTAATACTTCAATTCTTAAGCAGTAGTCACACAATCAACATTTTGCCTCTTTATATTTTCTGAGATCTCACAGTCATCCTGTCTGATGGAGCAAGCCCACAATTCCAAATTTTTTCTTGGTATTTGTCTCATGATAGTGTCTTGAAGCTTTCAGTCATTAACCAGAATCCCATCAAACGAGCCAAAAGGGAAAAAAGTGAACAGAGGGGTAGGCATTTCCACAAAAAGCTTGTGACTGAGGGATCATTTGAACGAACCACAAAGATGAACAAAGGCCTAACTTGAACAAAACTCTTTTCACTTACAATATCTACTAATTTAAAAGGAAGACAAAAAAAAATTTGGAAGATGCCTTTCAAGTTGACATAGAAATGTTTTCTCCATTCTTTTCATCACCTGACACAGTCTGTTTCCTTTGACTCAGATTACACTGCAAAGAGGAAATTTGAGCAGGCTGTAAGAGAGGATTTTTTTACAGTGGGCTCTAAGGTCAGATTGCTTTTGCTGAATGTGCTTCACAAGTTCCAGAAAAGAATACATTTCTCACGCTTTTACAAAAGTGATTTGTGTTGATCCTTAGTATTTTGGGATATGAAGTCAAGGTGAAAGAGCTAGGCAAGAGGGTAAGAACATCAAGAAGTTTGCAAACACATAAGAGTTTCAATGAAGCAAAAGTTGAAAGATGAATAACAAATACAGACACTGAGTGCTAAAATCTATGGTAGACATTCTGATTCCATTCAATCAATCTGGCTTTAACGAGTGGGTTATGTAATTCATTGGCATCTATCTGAGACACTGATAGCTTCAATTTTATGTGATTATTTTTAAAATATATGATAATACCTTATGTACAAAAACAAATGTGTTCACCCTTAAAGAAGTCTAAAACAACTGACTGTTGATAGGGCTAATCTTAGCATTTCCATCTACTTTGCAAATGTTAGCAAATTAAAACCCATTTACACCCAGGTGAAATCTTTCTATTTGATAATTTATCTAATATGCAAATAGGTATTCTGTACATAAACCCCCTTCAGATGCAGCTTTGGTAAATTAAGATTTTACATTGTTTTTTCTGTATGATATTTTATACAAGAAAGCCACACAACTAACTGGAAGAAATAGATAATAATTTCATCATGTCTATGAAAACACTGAGATCATTCTCAAATATACAGTTAATAAAGTATTTGTAGCTTATATGCCTGTGACAACATCCTCTCTCCTCAGGGGCTCTGGAAGCTTTTCAGCTGTTTCCTAGATTTTTTATGTGACACATCAGATGTCTTAATATTACTGGGTTTTTCACTTAAGTAATAATTCAATTTTAATAAAAAGTCATAAGTAGACCTATAATGTGATCTGTTAAACATACTAAATATTATATTAAATATATCTAATGCCATCTAAAAAAGTTGTTTATTAAAGTACAAACAGATATTTGTTTCTATTATAAAAAGAAAACTTTTTTCTTTCCAAAAGAAAAGTCCTACAGAGTGCTTTACCAGATTTATCTCTGTCTGAAATACACTACTTTAAATTAAAAGTGTGTTCCATGTATACCAGAAGAGAAGCTACCTGTTGATCTTATGGACAATGATGATCCTGCATGGATTTAGTACTGCATTTTACTGGGGAAAGAATATTAACTAGTCTTTTTGTAAAGTTGCTCTGTTAATGGCTTATGGCCATTTTATTATTTAGTTTGCACAATTAGAGACCTAACAAGTCTTTTGTATAATTTTCTATATATTCAGTAAAATCTAATATCAAAATATCTAATATCTAATATTCAAGGAGAAATTGGGAAGATGGAAAATGACTAAATATTTATAACTTAGTATTTGGGAGAAGTTTTAATAAGTATAGTGCATTTGATCAGCTTATTATAACTCTAGTTCATCAGCTGATTAGACATGGCTTGAGAAAATTACTGATAAAGGGAAAATTCCCTTTTCTGATTATTGCTTGTGCTACCATCTAACGTTTTAATTTTTTTTAACTAATTTAACTTTTTAAACTAATTTACCAGAAGACACTGTAGTAGGGATAAAGGTACAGGAAAAAGTAAAGCATTCAGACTTTTAAATGTATTTTTGTTTCTGAACAAAATAGCTACTATGTCTCTCAAAATAATTTGGCTGCTAAATGTCTATAGAATTCAACAGATTTTTTCCATATTCAGGTTCTGGTAAAAGCATTTCACCTGTGGTAGTTTCACCAACTAGCTATGGATACCCAGTACATCGTTTTATTTAATGGTCATGTTCAGTCTCAGTAAAAGAATGAGGACATTCCTTTACATGGACAAAGAGAGTTTCATACATTTCCACTGCTTTAGTTAAATTACCATGTTATTTTCTTTCTTCCTTCAGGACATAATTTGCAAAGTGAAAACACATTCATGTTGTAAGATATGTAATTTCAATGTAGTTATCTTGTATCAAAATAATTACTAAATATGCCATCTATATATCTAATATGGAACATAACTACATTATTAAGATAAAAATAAAAAAAAATAATATGCTAGTTCAAAATTATAGTCGAACAGTGTAATGATTTATCACATCAATGAATAAGTTTCTATATGTACATTAATGATTGTATTTTCTTGAAGTAGTGTCTTTGCCAGTTTTTTGAAGTTACACTCTGTATTTCATTATGATGAAAACCTACTGGATTTTAGTTTTGGTTGTTATCAATACATTATTACTTATTTTCAAAATGTCAGTGTTTAATAAAATTATCTACTCAATGGGTATGAGGGTTTGGCGATATATCCTTACATTTGCTTGCATAGGTCAAAGTAGATATTAACCTATGTCAGTTTTCAACTGTTCCCTAATGTCCACTGGTATTACAGTTGTGTACTTTTGACTGCTCCCACTACAAATGACAGCAAGAAAAAAAAATCTACATATTTTGTCATCTTTCTTGTGCTTTCTTGGTTTTACTGTTATTGCATTAGTAAGCATTACCTAGGGTCAAACTATCCCAACCACCAAAAACATCTTGAAGCCTGCAGGGTTGTAAAAGTTTTACATACTTCTGTGAACTCAGTAGGACATGAAAAATTTGATGCACTTCATTTTTGACAAAGATTAACAGGAACAGAAGATGGCTTGGCATGAATCCATTTTGTGACAAAAATTGCCATGAGAATAAAAAATAGTACAATATTAATTCATTTTCATGAAAATGATGGTAATGAAAATGAGAAATGGCATCGGCTAAAGCCATTTTCATTACTCTGTTATGATTGCAATCTTGTAGCTCTCAGCTAGTGGGCTGTCTGAAGAGATCTATATTTTAACCACATTTTTAATGTCTTTGATGAGAATCTCCTTGCCATTATGTACCATTTCACTCTATAGTGTGAATTCTTGCCTTAAAAAGATTTTAGATCAGTTTTAGTTATCTAAACATGTCAGAATATTTATTAATGATCCTTAAACACAGTTCATAGGAAGCAGTCATGGAGCTCTGAAGAAAATGGCATTTCATGACCCGATTTTTGAAAATGCAGAAACACCCATATTTGTAATACATTTATGTAAAAAAGACAAAGCAGAGTATAGGACTGGAAATTCTTAGATCAAACTGGTTTTCCTTTAAAAAAAAAAAAGCGTATTGTTTGGATTCCATAAAATTTAAAAGAATTGTGTTACAAGTTAAAAGATTATTTCTTACCATCAAATTTCCAAGTTCATTAACATGGAATTATTTTTAGTTTCTTTAGATTTTTTCTGAGTAAGCATAGAAATATTTTCTCATTACTCTAATATTAAACTTTGCTGGGTGTGAATTAGGAAGAAACAAGTCAATAAATGACATTGCTAACAATAAAACTATTATTAAGTTATATTAACACAGAGAAATTTATACCATTTATAAAAAATATATGTAATTTAAAATCCAGAAAGATCACTCAAAAGAAAGCTCCAAAGAAACACATTCTGATTTTAACTATCCTACTTAATAACTCTATTATTTTTTCCAGCAGCTTGTTTTGTACAGTAAGATTGCTTCAGCTGTATCAATAGTTTTACTCAAAATTATGTCAGCATTTGGTTTAAGAATGTGCCGATAATATTCATATAGTTATTATTTATAAAAGAAAAATATCAATTTGTACGTATTCTCCACTCTTTAATATAATCACATCCAAACTATTTTCAGCTTTACACTTTTCATGCTTTTTGGCAAAGCTTAAACAACTCTCTCTGCTTCAAATTTCCAAGCACCACAGAACCTGACAGTCCAAGAATAGGATAGATTATAGTCTGTAAATACAGCCCAGTGTTTCAACAGAAAAAACTGAGTAGTCTAACAGATGCACAGCTAATTTAACCATTCCAGCTTGGACTTTGACATTCCAGTTTTTGGCTTTTTGAATGAGCTTCCTTAGTGTCCATGGTCTCTAAGATTTTGCCTTCTATCACTGCAGGACAACCTCTGTAAATGAAAAATCCAGGATTTTCAAAAAAATTCAGGACTCTTTCTCTGTCATTTTGTAAATAGAGAGAGCAAAGTGCCTGACTATCAAATTGCTTCAGCAAATAAAATCCTTTTTGTGATTATGGCTAAAAAGATCCTTCCAAATACAGAATAGAGACCTATGATACTCTCTTTTCACAGTTCTCCCCATAACATCAAGAAAGCTGGTGACCAGAAGCTCTTGATAAACTGATAACAAGAACTTTCTGCCATGGTAGTGTATCAAAAGCCTGCCTGAGACCGTGTGACACAAAAATGAGGTAGGTCTATCCCCATGTCTTTTTGTGTGTCTGAATTTAATCTTTCTTTCTTTATGATAGTTTCTGTGAGCTATGGAATGTTGTATCAGTCAGACTTTTTATTAGCCTGAGCACTGTTTGCCTTTTTGCAGTTGAAAGCAGTGGTACATTTGCATGAAAACAATATATGGAAAACCAGGAAAAATGCACAACTTTTAAAGTGATTTCACATAATTTATTGGCTACGCAATTCTTCAGAGTTCTCATGACAAAGCACCTAATAAGAATAAAACCTAGCTAATTAATCTACTCATTTCTCAAATACATAATAAGAGTAAAAACAACCTAAGAATTATTAACATAGTGCAATTTTGAATTAATCTTATTGTCTTGCCTTCTCCCATAGACCTTATGTATGGGAGAAGGCAACATTAAATCTGACCTACAGATTTAATGTTGCCTTCAACATTAAATCTGACTTTTTATTCTGAAATCCTAATAATATTCAGAACTGACCCATTATCTTCAAAGTGTAATCACGGTTACTCTTCTTTTATCGTCCTTGCAGTTTCTAAGTTTTAAAGTAAAAGAAAGCAGATAAAGTATATTGATTCAGAGAGGTAATAAGCAATAGTTCTGCTCAGCATTTTATATCATCTGAGGATTTATCTATTTTTCAAAAGAAAGTTCATCCATATTCACTTTAAAAGTAGTTTACACATTCAATTGCAGTGACTTACCAAAGAAGAGTAAAATTCTAATACACTATATAATGCCCATTTCAAACTTTTATTCAAAAACACCCTTGAAATATTAGCTACGCTGGCCTTTGTCTCTTTTCTTACCCATGGAGTCTTTGTGTCATGTCTAGGTATCTATCTGCTTAAAGATGTCAGGGTGCTGCCTCATAGGACCAGCTGATACAGTTCCCCTAATGAACAAAATGATCTCTGCAGGCCGTGACATCAGACACTGTCTTCAAGGTGATTCAGGCTCTCATGAAGAGTTAGTGCTACAAAATTGCATATAACGTTTCTTGAAAATCATATCTAGGGCAGTTTTTGAAGAGAGATGTGCCAGTGTAGACAGCAGGGAATAACAGCACTCAAATCTCAACGTAGTTAAAATAGAACTACTTGAACCAAGCAAAAGCTGACTGGTCTGGACCATCTGAAAATTGGTCCTGAACACCCAGTATCTCTAACTGAACTTCTTTGTGTAGGTTCAGTGATTTTTCCAAGGACAGATGCTATATTAAGTTGTAGTGCCCTTCACAAGGGTGCTATGAATAATACTTGACAAAGTACCATTCTTCTATTTCCACTGTACATTTTAACACTCAGCTGGTAGCCAGGAGACATGATGGCTCCTGGCTAAATTCACAGGAAACACACAGTCTTACAAGAGTTGTGACGATATGATTGAAAGAGAAACTTAGAAATTATTCTGTTACTAAATCTAAAGCATTTAGTAATAGATGGACTTAGGTCTGATACTAAATAAAATCCTAATCCTAAAACAAGAGCCAAATGAACAAAACAAAAAGAGCAAAAAATATGCTTACATATATACATATGTATATATATATATATACAAGATTCCAATCAAACTAGAAATGAGATGAACAATAATTTTCAAACATATACTCCCTTAATCCTCATTAGGGAAATAGTATTCTGTATAGAATATGAAAGGCATTTCACTGAAAAGGAATTACAGGGTATACTAATAACCTCTTACAGCAATGCTTCTTCTTTAGCAGATATGAAGAAACTAATTTCCATATAAATTTTTTTTAACAATTTTGGGAATTAACATGTGCTTATGTGCATTTGATTAATTATTTCTGATGTAATGAGTTCTTTTTGTTGTTTTCCTGTTCTCTCATCATCCATGTTTTCTTAGATCACCTGTTTTTCCACTGGAAAGAGAGGAACTGCTGGTTTTGTATGACTGAATCATGCTGCATAGGCTTTGCCCCAGTGGAGCAGGTACAACAGGCAAAGCCACTTGTCTGTAGCAAAGAGAAATGAGTAGCTGTGTATTTACAATAAACACATGTAAGAGTGTGAAAAATACAAGAACTGAAGAAAAAGGACTTGCTGCTTTTGAGCAAAAGCCACTTTCCATTGTCATTCTTGTTGAAAGTGATGGGAATTGGTCAAACGTTTTAAAAAAAGGCATTGCACAAAGGGAATCCAAAGAGCCAGATTTCTGTTCACCTTGAATTCTGTAGCAGTGTAAATACCTCTGAATGTAAAGGAAGAGGAGTGATATACATATATACTTGACTATTTGGGAAGCTCTGTAAGTTTCTTGAATTGGCTGAATGTACATATATACATGGATATATACATATAGATACATAGATATAGGTCTGACATAGATATGTCAGAAAATCCACTACAAAACTGTCTACGCAATACTGTTGCACTATAGCACCAAAAGCTTAAAGCAACATTCTAAGGTAACAAGAAAAATAGCAATGCATGTGTTTTGCTACAGCAAAATTTCTGTAATTCTTTTAACTTGGGAATACTGTAGATTACTGTTTCAGACTGTGTCTGACACAGGTAAAAACTATGCTTTACATCTGCTTAACAGCAGCTGAGAGGACTGTTCTTAAAAGTGGCAGGCAAATTATGTCCTGGTACACTGGTGACAAGATCTCAGAGACTTTAGCTGCTCTCTGTCCTGGTTTTCATTACTGAACCACACAATTGTTTTACCCTTAGCCGCAGTAGTGTTAGAAACAAAACAGACCTTCTGATGCTGAAAAACAGCCTTGTTCTGCAGCTTTTATACAATACAGTGTCTAAATTAGTATTTGTAAGAATATGGTTTCCACAAGTATACAAAATAATTCCCATCCTGCTGATGTGATGGATATAAACAGTTTACACCTTGGTCTCAAGTACTACCATTCTTATAGGTCCAGAAGTACACATATCCTCTTTGAATAGTCTCATGATATATGTACACAACAGAAAAAACCCCAGATTTCATAAAAGCAAGAAAACAAAAAAAGAACACTATACCAAGTGGTTGCACTAACACCACTAGTTCACGGTGTTCAATTTTCATCTGATACAGAAATAGATTAACACTGACATATTTTATCAATTTTTGTTTCAACATGAGACGCTGCCAGTAACACAGCATATAGATGCCTTAAAACACAGTGTAATGGACTTTCTATATAAAATAAAATGCAATAAAAGAAAATAATTCAGTGTCCTGCCTTAAGTACAGGATTTCCTTGTGTCTTTTTTTTTAATAAAGTACTTTTTGTGTGCAATCCTTATATCACACAGATTTTGACCTAATGTGCAAGGCACCTTAGTATGGCATGGTTGGTTTGTTGCTTCAGGCAGCCCTCCAGCTGTGGGCCAACACTTGGTCAGACTGATTTGTTCTTGGCAGGAGGCTAAGAACATTGAACACTTTCAGTTGTACATCATGACTTTGGGGGTTTGTTGTGGGACATAGCCAAAAGTGTTATTTTAATCATTTCAGCAGTGTACAGTTTGATCTGCTAATCAGTCACACCCTCTGCTTTTAGAGAGGGGCAGATTAATGACAGTTTCAGAAAATACTGGTAAAGTTTATACAGTGATTTGGTAGTCTTTGATCAACTCCATACTAAATCTTATGATTAATTCTTATTCTTGACAATTATTGTAATCTAATCAATTCCATACTCTTATTTTCATGCAATGATTGTAATGAGAAAATAAAATTGCACTTAATTAATCATTTCTTGTAATAAAGACTACTGCAAGGATTTGACAGGACCAAAAATTAATCCCACCCACTTAATCTTAAAATTGTCTTCTGCTGTCTGATTCATATGCCATCAGGGAGGTGACTTCTTGGACATTATCAGTCATAAAAAAACAAACAAAAAAAAATCCAAACAAACAAACAAAAACCCACCAGGCCTCTGTTTCCTTTAACAGAGAGAATCATCATTCACAGATGATAAGTAAGTGTTAAAGGATGCTATTATGCAAATTAACAAACAGGCAAGAAATTGAGTGTTTTAGGTTAGCTAAATAAGAAGGGGAGTAGGGGTGACCAATTAAACTTCAGTCAAATTGACATGTTTGGTAAAAATTCCTCTTCTTTCTTATTGGGTTGAAAATTGTGTAGTAGATCAAAATTAAAGATAGCTAATTCATACTACCAGTCTAAGTTCTAAAAAAGATTTTATTTTTCCAACATGTAGCTGCTTTTCACCCTCTTCTCTCACTTGTAATTAAGTACTATGTTACAAAGGTAGATGGAGAACAGTTTTTTTGTTTGTTTGAATGAAATATGTTGGCAATTAGTGTAAGAGAAAACATTTCCTCAAGATAAAGAATATATTAAATTATTCCAGTTACTAACATAGCGTGAATAACATACCTTAGTCTTTTGCCAAACTAGAAGATAAAAGTTCTGCAATTAAGAGAAATTTCATGGCACAGAAAGCATCCTCTATGTTGTAGTCATGCACTTTTAGGCTCTGTAGTATTTGTCAGTGAGCATAACTCATTTAGTCACATTGCTGTACTGATTGATTAGGATGTATTAATGCCAATGGGCTAAATTTACAAAAGTTGATAGCGGTGGTTCACAACTGAGTTAGCCTGACATTAGCTTGAAATGAGGAAGCTGAAATGAAGAATTGAAGAAGAACTTGACTAAATACACCATTATTTAAATAATCATTCAAGTATTGTTTCAAAAATGGAAATAGAATATCCTTTCTTTCTTTGTTTGTAACAAATGCACGTCTCACAGGAATATGGAAAGCTAGACTGATTTTCCTGTACATCACAACCTTTATGCAAGCAGCAGGTAGGTTCTTCATGTTTACATACAGCTAATGGTTTTTAAATGCAATTCATAGTACTTAATATGAAAATCAGTGTATTCAAGACTATATTGTTGCTATATTGCACTTGTGGTTATAGAAGGGGAGATGACATTTAAGAAAAAAAGAAGAATATAGAGTTTTATGGCTTTTTAAAACATATATTTTAAGGCTATTGGTGTAAATGAGGCACAATAAGCAACTCAAGTGTTTCAGGGTCCAATTCCAAAAAATCAGTTGTCTCAGACTAAATAGCAATATTATCATCTGTTTTTAAAGCAAGAGAACCATTCAATACTCTGACAAGGTCATAATGTTCTAATACTTTTCTCCTTTAGATTATAAATCATTATTTAATTTTCACAACATAGATTCAGCCTATACAGATGCAAAATCTGACAATGAATGAGAATAAATTATTTCCTGGATGACAAGTGAGGAAAATATGGACACATTGTAACAGAAAGTGATTCATCCATGTAGTTGTACAATGATAAGGACATTCACTTTTAAACGATTAGTTAGCCTAAAGGTGTCTTCCTTCCATGTACATGAGTATAAATAACTACTGTTCTTCCAGCAATGAATATTTTATTTTTAAAGGGAAAAAAAAAGCGTGCTGTAAAGCAGCAGGGACAGCAAAGAAATTCTGATCGATAACATTGCATCAGAGCTACTTTATAGTTTGCGAAATGTCAGGAGGGTTCAATGAGGTTTTCACCTAAAGCGTACATAGGGTAATACTGGTAACACAGAGAGATGATGAGAAGAGCAGTGGATACCTGTCTATACACTGAGTTTAATCCCCCTTCCATGGACAACAAATAACAAGTTGAAGTTAATCTGATGAATATAGAGATCATTATAAAAGGAAAAGCTGATGCTCCTATACAATGACAAGCTCTTTGCTTTAAAAAAAGATATTTTTCTAGAAAAACTTCTAGGAAATATTGTCCCCAAAATTTGTAAAGGTTTTCAAGCCCCTGATTCCTATAGGTTTCATAATCTTTCCCAAGAACACTGCATTGAATAAATACAACTGAAAAGGATGAAATGACAAAAGAAGGAAATTACAAAGGTAAGTGGTAGTGTTTTTACACTTCCTAATTTTCATGCCTCTTTTTATTTTTTCTTTTTTTTACAGTTTTCCCAAAACCATATCCCCATAGACAAAGCTGCAGCAAATACTGGGGGAGAGGGATGTTGTAAAAACAAGAGCAAGTATGACTTCTGATGTCCATAGCTGTTAACTAGCCACAAGTTCATGGCAAAGAAGGAGCATGGTGACAATTAATAGGCTCCAGAATATCTCTCTGAAGCTCTGCAAATGAAATTTTACAAAAAGAATGTACATCAAACAGAAAGGTGCATTACTCAGTAGAAAGACTGCTCAGCTCTTCATTTTGGTTTTCTGAACACGATTTCAAACACAGTAGTGTACAAAGCAATGGGAAAGTGCAGGGCTAAAGCTATAGCTAAAGGAGGAGCTGTGCTACATAGTCTTTACTGTTGGATGAGGAATGTGGTTTTTAAGTGAATATCCTGATTGTTCCTCCTTACAGGGCTTCAGATCACATCACGTAGCACATGAATAGGATTCCTTTCCAACGAAATTAAACCAGAACATGCTCTCCCAGTGTGTAACTAATAAATCCAAATGCTAACAGGCATTCAATCTCCAGGTAGAAACTAGAGTTAATCCAAAATAAAAAGTCCTGTACTGCATAATGTGAATACCAAGCCTTCCACATGAATTGTTCTTGTTGTCAAGAACCCTTTCAACACTTGCTGTGTTGTACTGAAGCTTGCTGAACAATGCTACCAGAGACACAAAAAGACAGAATGTCTGACATTTGCACACAATTCCCAGCACACTCTCCCAAATTTCTTTTGAACAACTGTTGTTTTCATCTGAAAAACAAATATTCCTCTCAAATTTATGTTTCTCATTAAAGAGCTGAGAGTAGGACCAGACAGAATTTGAGTTGAGACATTCAGAACTCTATTTCATTTCTATTTTCATCTGACAAGCTCTATTGGTAGCACTTCTCCTACGAATATTCCTTTTTTGTGATTGAGCAGTAATTCTAAAGTATGAAACTATGTAAACATTTTCCTCTTTTAACTTTGAATTGTTATCAGTTTACACTGAAAATTACCTTACATAGTGGGCTAAAGTAATGTTTCCTATTAAAAATGTCAAAAATATAAAAAAATTCTGAAGATATTAAGAAAATATAATTCATATTTTCCTTTTTCCACTCACATAAACCATTCTTGCTCTTTGTGTGAACGTGTTTTTTTTAGGAAAGCAGATAATCTTAGCTGATCTCCTGTTATGTTTTTACATTTCAGTGTGTACTTAGAGTTGCCAAAGTCATGCTTTGTAGCAAAAAAAATATCCAGTCCTGTGCTGGGCATCAGGTACCGGAAACTCCATTGCTTCCATTTATTTTTTCCCATTTTCCATATTCTAGCTTTATATTCATAGAAATATATAATTTTCTATGTTATGCACTAATAACAATGTTCTATATTATTTGAAAAATATTTCAAAAATGTAAAATATTTCTGTTAAATATATTTTAAGGCAACCTTACAGTCCCGCCGTCTGTTCATCACAGACAACACAGTCCAGGGAGAGGAATGCAGGGGAGTGAGTCCAGTGTCTGAAAACAAACTGCACACTTCTTCCCTCCCCCCTTCACTCTCTGCAACAAGTCTTAAAGGTGCAAAACTTATTATTCAGCATAAACAAATGAGATGATTTGGGGATAAAAGCATCATATAGTCAACCCAGGACACAAGGTATTTTACAACCTTCATCAATTAATATTGTTCACAAAAAAAAAAATCCTTGTCTCTTTTGATTTAATAAATAGTTATCATCATTTATAATTGTTGCAAAGATTGGACCAATCTAGAAAGACAATGTTGAAGACATATTTATAGCTAATAACAGCTTCTTCATTCTGTACCTTGGAAATCTTTATAAACCTTAAATATCTTTCACATTTTAGCAAAAAATTTATGCTGCATTCATTTTAGGATGAAGGTGACTTTTACTACAATTCTTGTCTGAGGCGTGCTTTGCAATATACACATGGTCATCAGAACTTTGAGTGACAGATTATTATCTTATCTGGCATTCCATTTGCACAGGCAGTTTTCCAGTAGATTTGACATTGATCATCTGTCCATTTGATTTGTTAACTTCATAAAAATGTGTTATTTTACAAAATGACTAAAAGCTTGCAACTCTCTATAGAAATGCTTCTATTTTATATTTTATTTCATCATAAATTTGTTTTCCAGAGATGTGGCTTTGGTTTGTGAAACCAATGGCATTATTTTTCTTTCTCTATCAACTCGCTACAGCTAAATAAGCCTCTGGAATTTGGGGTTCAAATGTGATTAACTTGACTGGCACAAGTAAAGGAAAGCAAGACTGACAGGATGGGGAGATAAAAACAAAATGCAGCAGTATGGACATGAAATCCTCATATTACAGCATGTATCAAAGTCAGTGTCTGTCAGCATGCTCCCTCTATAATAAATCTAATTTTCTTCTAGATCTTCTCTTTATATACCAAATCTCTATGAAAAAAAAAATCAGAAACCACAAAGCAAGACAACGTATGACACTAGAAATAAAATCAGCTCTCCCAAATGGTTTTGGGAACATCAAATGTCAAGGTTTATGTTTGTTGAATATCATACTATGTAATTTTTAACATTCATTACACAGCATTTTCACAAAGAGGATGTATTTTTAAAAGAGGTAAATATTACAGTCTGCTTATTTTTTCCCTATTGTTGCAAAAGCTCACTGATATTATTTAAGAAAGTGCATAAAAGTGGATGGACCTGTGTGCAAATAGCCACACATTTTCTGCAACACAAGTGCATACAGGAAGGAAATTATCCCAACTTTGGCAAATGCATAATTTCTTAAAATTTGCTCATAATTCTTTTTTAGTTGTTTATAATCTAAAAAACCCAAAATAAATACTAAATAATCAAGATTAAGATCAATCCAGACCAAGCAGTATAGTAATGATAAAAAGATTTCATCTTGCCTCAAATACCTAACGGTGTTTCTATGGGCAAAATTATTAGTAATTATTTATGTGCTTTTCATGTGATTATCCTCTCTCTTGTATCATGCCATTCTTTAGCAAAAGTCAGCTACCACTGATATTAATTGGAAAAGGTCCTTGGAAAATTACCATGATTGTCCTGATTTCTTCAGAAAAGAGGTTTAACCCTGAACTAGATGAATATCGTATGTTAGGGAAACTTCCCAAAGGCTTCTTACTAGTCAGGAGATTTATTTAGCAAAATACTTAAAAATTAAACATAAAATTATAGTTATATTTGAAATGGCATTCACAATTGTATAAAGATTAGTCTAACACATAATGGTATTATGTTAGTACAAAACAAATATATAAAAAAGTCATGTCTGGAGATGCCTCAAAAAAGGTAAAATTATCAATTCTGTGAAAGTTCTTGATACTTGCTACAGTATCTCTTCATCTCAGATATGTCCCTTCTAAAAAAAAATATAACTAAACATATTCTCATATGTGTATAAACAAAAATGCGTACTATAGCTGTGTTGCCTTTTTTCTTCAAATCTTCAGAAGTATAAAGGCACAATGTCTTGGTTTAACTTGAGCAATATAGGCACAGTAACAGCTGTTTGATTCAACCTATGCCACAGATTTCATACTTATCATGATCAAATTTTGTTCTCCAAAAACTACAGTAGTTCATGTCTATTTATGACAATGTTTTAAAAAAAGTATCAACTATATTTGAATTGATATTGCTTTCATAAAATGGATACCATATCTAAGTAAAATTCCTTAAAACAATCATGCATATTTTGAAATCAAACATTGCAACAAGATTATAAAAATATAATGGGAAAGAACAGATAATTAGTAAAATGAAACCCAAACCTCCTCTTATATGGGAACTCTCCATGCTAGTTGGTTGGGCTTCTAACGGCTTTCAGTAAATTTGTCTGCCTTAGAAATGAAAAAATTTGTTTTTGAAAGACACTTTCTTTGGCTTTAGTGAACATAGAAAAGCTTTTATTTAGAATATGGTAATAAGTACAAACATTCAATTTCTAAATTCCCTTCAGAAACATTTTGCATTTTTTCTGTAAGAAAGCCATACAATATTTCTGGCCATAGTTTTTAATTACCATTGCTTATTTTGAGTCAAAGACAGTTGTCTGTTTTGTGAACACTAACTCCCAAACCAAGCAAACTCGATATAACCTGTATATGGTTTGCTATCGTTGACCTGGAGAGGGATAACAGAGTAACATCAAAACTAACTTTAAACACCTTGGGGATATATTCCTCCTGTCACATCTATAACCAAATCAAAGTAAAGCTTTTCAAGATTTGCTATTTTAAATAAGTACTAAAAGCTATTATGCATTACAAAATAAACTCTTAAGCTGGTGTGTGGGCCTACATATAGCCCAGACTTTATCTTTCTAATCTGGTGATGAATACAGCCGGCCACCATCTGGTGTGCGTGTACATCAACTACTACAATACAGTCCCACAATTTAATAATCACAAACTTTAACTGCTACTTACCACTTATTTCCAGGTACAGAAGGTCTCTGATTTAAGCTGTCAAATAAACGTAGTAAAACAGCATAAGATTAACTGTTTTTGTTCCAGGCTGGGTTTCACATGCAGACAGTGAAGCAGAGAGAGCTCTGCTGTTGCTAGGGAAACCTGACGCTGAGGATTTAATGACAGCATCAGATGGTATTGTACTAGAGATTGTCTGCTTGAGGGACTAGACAGCATGCTGCTGATAAGAAATAGGAATGGATTCCAAATGTTTTCAATTTGCTTTATCAGAGGAATCCTTTCATTGCCTCAAATATATTAATTTGATACGAGATACAAAGAATTTATATTAAGGTTTTAAAAAAAAATTTGAAACATAATCTGCCTGGAAGCTCTCAATGCAGGTAACTTATCTTCCTTAACCCTTATTCAATATGTAAAAATGTAAAGTTTATGAAATTAATACTGTATTTTAGTCTGATAAATATTTGACTCATATATATATATATATATATATATATGATTCCTGAAATAATTTTTTTTTAAACTGACAACTTATAAAAATGAAAACATTTTAGGTTTGTGCATTTAAAGTTCATGAATTACTGTAAAAAAAGGATCCAAAGAGGAAAAATTTCCAGCAAATTCCAGATTCACAGGGGCCTGGAACTATTAAATTTCAGTAATTTAGTTTTGTAAATATTTTTATTTTATGATAAAACTTTTAAAATACTATTACAACCCAGAAACGGTATTTCTGAACACAGGTAGTACGAACTGTAAAGTATCACCTGTCAAAATGCATGTATTTATCTGGTCAACACATTCTTCTATAAAGTCTCTCTACTTCACAAATCTTTCTGAACTCCATTTACCTCTGTTGTTAGTTGATTTTTGGTAGATTAACAAATATAATAAAAACAGTTTCCGAAAACAAAACCCATGATTCTTCTATCAAATGTGTCTCTTTTTTTGGTAGTCCATCTGAGCTCCAGGATATTAGTTCATTGCAGAGCTCATACAAATACACAGAAATAATATTTTAAATTCAATTAAGGGTCTTCTGTTCCAAGGAATTTTGCAAACACATTTCCCATTACATAATATTGGAAAGCCTCTTGATACTACTCACCAAACCAACTCCTTTCCTTCAAAGATAAGGCCACTGCAACTTTACTCTCCAAATAGAGCAGAAAGGACTGCCATTTCCAAGGTCTAAACCAAACATCACACAAGACCATTTGATCAATATGGCTTTGAAGGTTAAAGATTGATTCAGTCCTACTGGGATTGTAGACTGTATCTCCTGGAGCCTTAGGTATTTTAAACATGAAGATAACCCCATCAACAGACTTCTCCATTAGTATCAAAGGGAATTTCTGATTATGTCAATAGCAGTGCCAAGCACTCCCTCTACCTACTATCCCTAAAAAACCCCAACAAAGTAAAACTACACTAAAAAACAAACAAACTGACAATCAAAAAAGTCTCTCACCAAACAAACCGGTCAGAGCAAGGAGAAGCCTATGAATTTCCTTATTATGAATTTCCCCATAATATTTTCTCTTTGGACCGAAAATAATACTGGGAAAAAAAGTTGTTTACCCATAGTCAAATTAAAACTTCATTGCTGATGTTTTCTCTGTATTGGTTTTGAGCAAGATTTAGGAAGTTCAAGATAAAGAGTAGGGTTATTGTAAAAAAAAAAAAAAAAAAACAAAAACAACAGAATAATAATAATTTGGAGTCAATTTAGGTAATCTTGGCTTAAATGCACTAATGCCTTTTGAATTAAGCATTCGAAAACAATCAATATAAACATTTTGGATTATTTTAAAATAAAGTGTTTTGAATGGAGAAAAAATTATTTTTGAATAATCAAAATAAAATGTGTTAACATAACTACTTTCTAACTTTTTGGAAAATTCCCCTGTATTCTAGTCCAAGCTGCGCACCAATTTCTATCTGAGTTTTTTTGGTTCAGACTGAAACTTCTCCCCAGTTCCTTTTTGGGCATATGTAATACTTGTCAAAGCCAACAAAATATCCCATACAATGTACATCGTGAAATAGCTTTGAAGACCACCTAGCAAAAGAATTCCCACTACAGGATATAATATTTAAAGGAATATATGGTATTTGAACATAAAATACTGCATGTACATTCACCTTTTTCATCTTAAAGTTTGAAAGAAGAGCTTTGAAGAGGCTTCAAGATAAGGGTGCAGGAAAACGTTAAAGAAAATTATTCTAAATATTTTTGAACTAGGGGAAATTATTAATGGAAGCTACCAAGAAAAACAAATGAAAAAAAGTGACATGAAAACATTTTAAACTATGTTAAAATGTAAAAGAAATATTTTTAGAGTAATTTCTCTAAAAAGTGTGCATCTGGCTTTTGAAATCTCTTTTAGTCTATCATGCTCAAAATATAAATCACAGAGACGCTGAAATTATTTTATAATAACTTGTGGTTTTAATCTTTGTGACCTGTGGTGTCTTGGTATCTTTTGTTTTTTTCCTTCTGATTTTCAGAGTGCATGTGTCATAAGAATTGTTAGAATGGCTTTACCACCTCTGTGAAGACCAAGGGAACTCACTTCTTGAAAGCAACCAGGTATACTTAGACAATGTCCCAGAGACTACAGGACTTTGCAAAAAAAGAACATGAAAGAGTCAGAATGAGAGAGTGAAGGGATGAATTTTAAGTGAAGGCTGAAAAACTGCTGAGAAGACTGAGAAGCACAAAGGCCTCCTAGGCCACAAACAGGCCAAGGGAAAATCATGCAAATGTCACTAGAACTCAAAAAGCCACTGAGCAGTTGAAATTAATCTTAGGAAAGAAGAATTCTTAATTATGATATGTACAAGAAGGAGCAGAGCTGCTTATAAATACCATTTCTATTCTCCTTGTCTCTCTGAGTTTGTTTTTTATTCAAAATATTCACTGCATCAGAGACCTTTGAATAAAATCTTGCTCTTTTTAGGTGATAGATGTTTGCTGTTGTGTTGTTGTTGTTGTTGCTGTTGTTGTTTTTTATGGAATTTCTAAAAGAAAGATAGACACATCTATGTTTTCAGTCTTGAACATCAAAGCCTGAAGGATCCTGAAGTAATTGTTAAGTGAAATTCAGATCCTAATCTTTAGAATTTTGCCAGCAATGAGTGCCATAAGGTTTTTCTCAATCTAAGTTTCTAAGTTAATCACTGCATTCTTCCTTCCACTCTAAAGATGCCATACATAATTGTAGTGGGACAGTGAGAAATGTGACATTAAAAAATATGTTGGAAAGGTTATGACAATAAAGCATATTGTCATATGAACCAACATTTTGGTTCTTATTGCGACTATTATGGCTAGATATCACGGCCGGAATATAAATTGTGCTGCTTTGAAGAAACTACTATTGTTTATTTTAGATGAAAGATCATTTTGAGAAATATTAAAAATCTCAGAGTATCACTGAATTAATATTGAAAAGGATGAAATGGAACATGATATAACAGAATTGTTCTCTTTTAAAAGTATTGTACTTCATAAAAATATGTTAAAAAACCGAACTGGAAAGCTATGTTAAACATCTTTAAATGTAATTTAATAATACAAGGGAAAACCAGAATTGTATCAAATTATCTGATGCAAGTCCAGAGGAAAACCACCAAGCTTATCAGAGGGATAGAGCACTTCTCCAGTGAGGAAATGCTGAGACAGTTGGGATTGCTCAATCTTGAAGAGAGAAGGATTTGGGGCAACCTAACTGCCCCAGTTTTACAGTACCTTAAAAAAGCCAGTAAGATGGAGAGAGACTATTTACCAAAGTATGTAAGGACAGGGGGGAATGGCTTAAAACTAAGAGACAATCGATTTAGGTTAGATATTGGGAAGAAATTCTTTACTGTGAGGATGGTGAGACACTGGAACAGGTTGCTCAGAAAAGTTGTAATGTCCCATTCCTGGAAGTGTTCAAGGCCAGGTTGGCTGGACCTCCGAGCAACCTGGTCTAGTGGAAGGTGTTGGCACTAGAGGATTTCTAGAACTCTGGAACTCGAGTAGAAGGGCTGGAACTAGAGTATTTCTAATGTCCCTTCCAACCCAAACCACTTTATGGTTCTATGATCATATATTTGGCTCAATTTACCAAGATAGTTAGCATTCCAAGCTGTATGTTGTCCTCTTATGAAATTGCCTCACTATTAATTCTTATGTGTATCATGTTATGAATTACTATAATTCAAAAACTTTTGATTAACTGAATAATTTCTCATTTAGAAACTTTGGGGAATTCAGAAGTACTGCAGCACAGTTATACTAGCTATAGATTAATGTGAAAAATGAAAGTAATAGAGGTATAATCAAACTCCCAGGATAAGCAAGATAATTCAGATACTTCAAGTTTTGAATATGTAGCAGCAGATGATCAGCAGTTTGTGAATAAGACAAATTTTCTGATCTAGAAATTTTACTTGATTTTGGTTTATGTGTTTCAGCTCCATGAGCACAGTCAAATATATCAAATGCAGTATAGTAGACTGTAGTTTTCTAGTACTGAAACTCACAGCCAGTGCTATATTTATTATTCATGTAATTTCTATGGTTATAGGCACTATAGACACTAAAATAGAAATTAAATTATGTGTGGGCCTGTGTATACATACTACTTACATTTGGTCAGAAAACTGGTAAATATATTGCTATTTATACAACAGAATTACAAAAAAAATCTTTATCAATCTACAGGCTAACACCTATGTCAAATGAATACAGGTATTAAGGGAACATTAAATTCTTTTGGTTGAGTACTGTGCCTTGTGGGTAAAATGGGGAGATATGTAACATCTAAACATTCTCACATGCATAACCATTTTTCTGAAGTCTACCTCTTTATTGTAACAAAAGATAGATAGATAGATAATGATAGATAAGATAGATAGATAGATAGATATAGATAGATAGATAGATAGATAGATAGATAGATAGATAGATAGATAGATTTGGTGCTTCCCAACTTTCTGTCATGTATAGTCCTACCCTTGGTTGTCTCCTGCACTGGGTCCTAATTAAGTGTGATGTGCAAATTGTGCCTTTCTTTTTCCATACAGGTGTGCAAATTGTTTGAAGTTTGAGTCACTCTAGTGCCAATGAGACCTGCAGTTTGTTTATACACCAAAGGAAACCATGGCTCTCGCAGGAATCATTGAATGACCAGTGTGTTCAGGTCTACCGCTGATGACCACACAGAACCGTAAGCAATGGAAAACCATTGTTTCAGCTTCCCACTGAAATGCTGCATATTTCAACAAGACATAAACATCCAGTTCAATATAGTTTACAAACTAATATACTCATATAATATACAAATATACTACAATGATCTCCCATCCTGGTTAAGTCCCATTTCTGAATATATTAGCCTGTAATGTTTACTTTGTTAATTCAAATTAAAAAGAAAAACAAAAACAAAAGCAACAACAACAACAACAACAACAACAAACAAAACCAAAACAAAACAAAACAGAAAATACCCCAAAATGACAAAAAACCTCAACATTCTTTTGTTATGGGGCTCAGCTTTAACAGATCAACAAGAAGTTTATCAATGCAAATATCATATGAAGAAAAATTCTCCCTGCCCATCCATATTGCAATCCATATTGTCAGTCCTGTGACTTGCAACAGACATTGCTTCTTCCATACTCTCTCTTTAAAGTTCCCTTACTTCTCAAAAAGCCCCCCACCTGGACTATCTATAAGTAATTCTATTCTCACTTTATTATGCATAATTTCTTTCTGTTTCTTAGTAAAAGCTGGTCTGTTTCGGGCAAGGACTATATGTTATCTCACTCCACTGCTACACGCATATATATTTGAAGCTACATGCTTATATTTGAAGCTACCTAAAAATGTTAAATAAAGAACAATAGAAAGCAATTCAGAATACTCTCTTACCAAAACTTAAATCTGGCAAGATTTCGAGAAAACATTATTGGAAGCAGAGTAGGAACAGACATCAGTGAACTATCTATGGATTTATCATTTGTAGTAACTTAGAGCAGACAGCTCTTTATCTATACACATATTACTTCACCGCACCTCATCTCATCTCATCTCATCTCTGTCCTTCAGAATATATACTTATATACAAAGTATAATAAATAAAATAAGCACTTCAAGGAACCTTGGTTCATGTTGTCATATTCCATATTGTCATGCCTATAACTCAGACATTGTGTAATAGATATACATCATAGTGTTACAGTATTTTATATATGTGGCATAGTGATTAGCATTTTTGTACTCTGTTTAGTAAGAAGTTGAAAATCTGACAACTATCAGTTTAGTTATCTTACAGTAAATAGAGTTGCACCTTTTTATGTAAAGACTGTAAGAAAATACTGAATATTTTGCTGCTGGGCATGATTTTTCATCACTGGATTGCAATTTATTTTGGGTTGGGTTTTTTTTTTACAAAAACTCCTGTATCATTTAAATTTTACTTTTGTTTCCATTTCCTGCAGAGAGACTTTGACAATTTAGAGAAATGGAAGCACAGGGCATTTTGTTGCAATCTCAATTTGTAGTACCACTGTAAACATGAAAGAAATGAGAATTTTTTTTTCCAGACAGATTGACACAGAACTGGGTTTACTGTTGCTATTTCTTACACCTCTACTTGGCTACACCACTGAGAGCTAGAGAAATTGAGTCAGAAATCTCATCTCAAAATAGGTAGAGTTTATAGATTTTCTCTAAAGCAGGTTTTCTCCACATTTAGTTCCTTACATAATAGTTATGTCTACATTGTCCAATATACAGATTGGTTTCTGGTTTAATAGGCCAAGATATTTTAATTTTACAGATGTGGCCATATGTGGATATGCTAGCTCTGAAACAGAAAACAGGATGTGCTATGCTTGGTATGTTAATATAGAAGAAACTTTTAGTGTTACTCACTCAAAGATAAGTAGATGATCTCTCTGATGTCATCTTGTGGCTTTCTAGAAAGTGGAGTACTACAGCTATTAATTAATAACATTTTTAAGATTGTTATTAAAATAAATATGTAGACCTAATTTATTAATTTATTTTTGTTTAGTAAAATATCTGAACCATTTCTCCACAGCATGGATAGGTTTATTAATTTTGGCTTATTTCTTCTGAATAATAAGCAGTTAAATCCTTGATAATAAGGGATCAGGAATTCTATGTCAAGATATGAAAATATATGCTAATGTGTCTTTCCAAAACTCCTTGCTTAATACTGGAAAAATAAAGGAACACTGTATTCCTGCAGTAATTTTATCAGGTTGGGTTTTTTTTTCAGTTACAGATGCTTTTTAGCAAATATGTTCTTTTCTAAATGGCAGGGATTTATACTTTTTCTTTGGTCTGTTTCAATAAAAGAATTTAAAACTTTTTTCTAATGAAAGAAAGTATGTTTAGTCTCTTTTCCTATTCCATCTACAAGCACTCAGAATAGTTTGTCTTCCCCTGTGGGATTCCAGTGCATATTTTCCAAATAAAATCACAGAAAGAAAGAATATTAAAAATTAAAAGAACCTAGGCCTAGACTCCTGGGTGTGTTAAGTGACAGGTTTGAACTGCAGGATACTGAATCTTAGGCAGTCTCAGTCTCCAGAACAGGGCATTGTTTGAACTATACTATGATTTCCTCCCTTCCAAGGAAACAAGGTTGCACACAGGGGTGATGCATATCTAGCTTTTATCCTGACATAGATTCAGAATATTTTTAAGGAGTAGCACTGAGCACAAAAGGCACACCTAAAAGTCTGACTACCATCAATTTAACTCTGAAGACTTATGTTTTTGTTCTTTATGCCTTGCGGTTGCTCTTGCGAATGGCCCGGCAGCTCCACAGAGCTGAGACTCCGAATAGGAGGCAGAGCAGCCACAGCCTGTCTTAGCCGGAGCCTGGCAGGCTACCTGACGGTAGAGCCACAGCCCCAGCCACTCAGGTCCCCCGGGGCGGTAAAAGCCTCGGGATGCGACCTGACGAAGGCCGGACGGGGACAAGCGCAGCAGCACCTCTGAGAGCGGTGGAGTGCGAAGGAGAAACGTGAGCCGATCAGTCTTCCGTGGACGGGGTTGGGTTTATTAAGGGTACAGGAGCAAAAGGAGGGTAAGGGGGTCACAGAAGACTGACCACGAACCTCCCCCTGGTCTGGCTTTTTATCACCGACCCCAGGGGGAGGGAGAACAGAGTAGAACCAATGACAGTACATTACATAATTACAGAGAACAAATCAAAGGACAACATAGGAGTGGCTTCCCCCCCTGACCCAATCACCTCCCAGACCCCGGGGAACTTTCCAGATCTGGGGAGTGGGCTGGGGGATGATGGACAAGGGGGTCGCCAGGGGAACACGAGGATTGACAAGTAAATTAACATAAACTAAGGAGGGCCCGACTAGATTGACAAATAACTGACACAGGGTGGGAGGGGGGCACTGGAAATCCCCTTTGCCCAGGTCGCCATCTTGGGACAATACAAACTAATGGGAATTAATTTTAAAACTCATAAAACTTAACTTTGGAACAGCAGAGAAGGTGCAAACAAGGTGGGGAAACAGAGCCCAAACACAAACGCACCCCAACATCTCCCCCTTTTTTAAACTAAACAAAACAGAAAACTGAAACTGAGGGAGGTGTGGGGCAGAACTTGAAACTGAGTTTAGAAAGTCTCTTAAAACATGAAACTTCTTGAAAAGTCCAACTTAAACTTCTGATCCCTCTGGAGCTCCTTCAATGCTTTCAAAGCTGCCGCTGACCTCCGCTGCAGCCCCCGGCTCTTCCTCGCCATCGCCCTCGTTGGCTTGTGGGGCCATCTCCACGTAGGTTGGTGACTCTGGAGCGGAGACCGGCGAGAGGGGAGCCAAGACAGCATTGGCGGAAGGCGTTGATGTTAGACGCGTGATCAGCTGCTTGAGCAGGGCCCAGAGGGACAGGGAACTAATAGAAACAAGAATAATGATGAAAACAACAAAACTAATATCTTTGATAAGGGAAGCTGCCCAGCCCGAGAGCTTAGAGTCCGGCATCAGATGGTACAGCCAGTCGGTAGCTTCTTGTTGGATGTCTGCAACGTTCTTCTGAATCTGGCGGATGTCTGCCTGAATGTCCGGGGCCCTGGTCTTTAGGTTAAAACAGCACAGGCCCTGGAACTCCTCGCAGCTATGATGGTGTTTTAGCAGCAAGAAGTCCAGGGCCGCCCGATTCTGGAGGACGGCTTGTCTGGTTATTTTCTCCTCTGTGAGGAGGTCCGTAAGCGCGGCTGAAGTCAAATTGGCTTGCTTGGCCGCCCAACATTCTAATTCTCCCAATTCTCCCAGGGCTTTGGCAACTGCCACCCAAGGGAGTAACACGGACATTGCGATCCTTTTAGACTTTGGCCAATGTTCGATTTTTGAATCGCAATCCTGGCCGAATTGCTGAGTTTCTCTTTTTGACCGAATCAGGTGCCCTGTCTGGTTTTCACTTTGCCAATCATTAATTTGGGTCATGTTGGGGGCGAAGAGCGTCAGCCTGCCCAGGGCACATGGGCCTCCTATCAGCTGAGCAGGAATGCCCGCCCATGCTCGGTCACCGCAAATAAGAAACAAATTCATAGGGAGTTTACGGGAAAAGTAATCAAGGGTGGCAGGGGCGGCGACTGTAACGATGTTCTCGCACCAGCTCCCTGCCTCAAATTGGGGTTTGGGCTTCGGAAGGTAAGTAACGTAGACGGTATGGGGAAAATCATAGTTTGGAGCAAAGTTAAAACAAAGAGGGGCTTTGGCGGCGCCGAGCAGTTGGAACTCAAGAGGGGGTTCCCCGAGCCTGCCCTTTGGGAAACGATCTATTTCTCGTTCCCATATCACACGGGGGCTGGTGGAAGCCCCAGGGGCGACGGCTCTCGGGTTTTCCCACCTCTTGAAAGCTACCTCCATAAAGGGCGGCAGCTCGCCAACGGGTACGGGGATTCCTACCAGACTCGTCCCCAGCGGGTTGTCGGCCGCACCGGAATCCAGGCAAATGCTGTCCCTGCCGAGGGACCTGGCCATCATTTTCCAGATGTTTTCATGCGGAGGTTGGATGGGCCAGGCGTTCCCCACAGCAAGGCACAGCACGAACATCCACCAAGCAGACATTCCCGGGCTGGACATCACGATAACTGAAACGAATCAAAACAAAGGCGACCCTGAGCAAAATGGAAATCACAGGGGGAGAAGACATGAGGAATCTTAACAGCAAGGGGCGGAGGTTTCCCAAAGCCATCGTGGAGGCAGGCTTTCCTCCAGGTCTGGTGGCTCCACGGCGCTCTCTGGGGCCTCCGGGATTGGAAGGAGCTCCCGCCTCCTTCGCCGCCAGCTTGCGACCGTGACTTGTCGAGGAGGGGTAACTCGCGTCGGTGCGCGGGGCACGTAGGGGCGAACCCACCGGGAAGGGACCCACTTGGGGCCTGAGGGAGTCGACACGCAAGCGTATCCTCTCCCCCAGGTCACAAGAGGAAAAGGTCCCTCCTGCCGGTAGGTCTCCGGATCCCTCACCAGGACCGGAGGCTTCTCCCTCGTCCGCAGGCTGTCATGCCCCCCAAAGTGCCTCACAATGGGAGGCTCCAAGTGTTCAAATGAACAATTTAAGAAATTTAGAGTATACAGGGCACGCGACAACTGGATGTGGGGCGATTCCACCTTCATAGCCGGGGTCAGATGACTAAGGACCCTCTTAAGGCTCTGATGGGACCGCTCCACCACGGCTTGTCCCGTAGGGGAATAGGGGATGCCGGTCTTATGGCCTATTCCCCACCTCTGCAGGAAGTCGCGGAGCTCCCTGGAAACATAAGCCGGGCCATTATCGGTTTTTATTTCTTTGGGGATGCCCAACACGGAGAAAGCCTGGAGCAGATGTTTCTGGACATCCAGAGCTCTCTCCCCTGTGTGGGCAGAGGCGAAGATGGCACCGGAAAACGTGTCCACGGACACGTGGACGTACCTGAGGCGGCCGAATGATGGAATTTTAGTGATGTCTGTCTGCCACACCTCACAGCTCGCAAGGCCCCTTGGGTTAGCACCAGCAGGCAGAGATGGAGGCTGACTCTGCTGGCACTGGGGGCATGTTGCCACAATGGCCTTGGCCTGGTCGCGCGTTAGGTGGAACTGGCGAACCAAGCCAGGCGCATTTTGGTGGAAGAGCTGGTGGCTGAGCTTTGCCTGCTCGAACACTTGTGGGAGCGGAGCCCATGACGCACCACACGCCAGGAACTCCTCGGGGTCCACGCAGTCGTTCCCCGCCAAGGCATCAGCCCGGCGGTTCCCTTCCGCAATGTACCCGGGCAGGTCGGTGTGAGACCTCGTGTGCATTACATAGTACGGCTGCTTCCTCTGGGAGATGGACTGTACAAGTTTCGAAAGCAGCCTGTACAGGGCCGAATTCTGAACTTCTTGGAGAACGGAATTCTCCGCCCGCGCGACTACACCTGCTACGTAAGCCGAATCCGTCACCAAATTAAATGGCCGGTCCTGGAACTTTTCAAATGCCCTGACGACTGCGGCCAACTCAGCGACTTGAGGGGAACCCTCAACTCTTTCAACCTCCTTCTCCCAACGCTGAGTTTGGGGATCTCTCCAGGTAAGAGCAGACTTTGCAAGCCTGTCCTCCTTGTGGGATCCCCCGGACGCGTCTGTAAAAACAGTCAGGGCCTCCAGGGGCTTCCGGCTAAGTAACCTTTTAGCAGACAATTTAAATTGCAGACCGACGTTGAACAGCGGATGGGATGGCCGTGCAACGTCGATCTGCCCGGTGTAATCGGCGAGTGCAAATTGGAGAACCTCGCTCTCCATGAGGAGTTCATTTAGCATTTTTGCCTGAAATTTGCCAGATTTTAGCTCAATTGGTAAATGAATGCACATGAAGTCCTCACCTGCCAACTCCCTGATCCGGAAGCGAGCTTTCCGGATCAGTTCTGCCACCAGCTCGTGTGGCTGTGTGATCCTCTTGGACCTGTGGCAACTGAGGAACACCCACTCTATGATTAAGAGGGGGTCGCCAGTGCCTTGGTCCTTGCCCCGACCCTTCGCTGGAATGCGGGACTGGTCCCATTGATAAATGAGACCATGGAGGTGTGGCAGTCGGCCTAATATGATGAATTTGAACGGCAGGTCCAGGTCACAGCGATGGGCCTGCCGAGCCTCAAGTAGTCCTGAAATTCTTTCCAGTGCCGCTCTGGCCTCTGGGGTAAGGTCCCTAGGCGAACTGAGCGCCTCCCCCCTTCAAGTAATTTGAAGAGGGGGGCTAGGTCTTCGGTGGTGATGCCTAGCCAGGGCCTTACCCAATTCAAAGCCCCACACAGTTGGTGGGCGTCCGCCAAAGTTTCCACTTTCAAGTGGATAGCCAATTTTTGCGGCACAATGGTCCGCTTTGTGATTTCAAGGCCCAGATATTTCCAGGGCGGCATCTTTTGAATCTTGTCTTCCGCGAGCTCGAATCCTGCGGAGATTAGGCAATCGCTGACACGGGAGAGCACGTGTGCCAGCTGGTCGTCGTCGGGCGCGCAGACCAGCACATCATCCATGTAATGATGGATGATGACGTCGCTGTGGGCCTCGCGGATGGGCTCGAGGAGGGCGGCAACGTACCATTGGCATATAACAGGGGAGTTCTTCATTCCCTGAGGAAGAACTCGCCAATGGTAACGCTTACCGGGAGCTTGTCGGTTTGTAGACGGTACCGTAAAGGCAAAGCGTGGTGCGTCGTCAGGGTGAAGGGGAATTTGGAAAAAGCAATCTTTTATATCAATGATGGCCAGATTCCAATCTCGGGGGAGCATCGTAGGGGAGGGCATCCCTGGCTGGAGGACACCCATGTCTTCTATCACAGCATTAATTTGGCGCAGGTCGTGCAGAAGCCTCCACTTGCCAGATGATTTGCGGATCACGAACACTGGGGAGTTCCACGGTGACGTGGTCTCCACCAGGTTCCCCTTGTGAAGTTGCTCCCGCACGAGCTGGTTGAGCGCTTGCAATTTTTGCTTGTTCAGCGGCCACTGCTTCACTTGGACTGGAATGTCAGATCGCCAATTAAGTTTCCAAGTGACGCGCTCTTCAGCGGCCGCTACCCGAAAAACCGGGCGAGGAGCCGGAAGGTCAATTTTGGCTCCCCATTGCTCTAGGGTGTCTCTCCCCCAGAGAGGCTCACTATAATTCAAAACGAATGGGCGTACTTTGGCCAATTGCCCATCCGGCCCCGTAATTTGCACGAAACTCCTACTTTGGCGTGCCAATTGGGAACCCCCAACACCTTGAATGCGACCGTCCACGCTTTGGAGCTCCCAGTGTGACGGCCATTCCCGAGCGGGAATGATCGTCACGTCCGCCCCCGTGTCTAGCATCCCCCTGATGTTAATTGTGTCCCCCCCCTGTGCCAGGCTGCACTCAAGCCGAGGCTTGGCAGCCCCCAGTTTCTGTGCCCAGGCCACGGTGTGTGTGGTGTTCAACTCTTCCTCCCTCCGCAGGCGACGGCGGGGGAGGCCAGAGCGTTGACCTGGGCAATCTGGGTCCCAGTCACCGACCATGATATCGTCAATGGCCGGGACTGGGATGGCTTGTGCGATGATTGTTCCTTTGGGGAGGAACATGGGCGGATGTAGACACCCCACAGCGACCTCGAACCGGTGCTGGTCTGAGGACACCAAGGCCGGGAAAACCTGCAAATCCCGCGGTGTGAACTTGGTGTCCCCCACGACGACGTATTGATGGTCCAGCCGGCTCCAGGTTCCCGCGGCATTGGGGCGCACTGACAGGAATCTCAAGCGGTCGTTCTGCAGACGAAGGTCCTCCACTGTCTCTAACCTATAGGGTGACGCAAGACAACGAGAGGTTAGGACAGGTTCTGGTGAGGGAGACGGAGCCACGCAACCGAGGCAAGCCGCCTCCCTGAATGTCACAATCGGTGGCAAGTCAGGTCTGGAAAAGTCAATAGTAAGTCCGGTGGAAGTAGTGTCATGTTCTCCCCCAGATGGAGCGGGGGGTGCTGGCGGCGGGCTTTCTCCCTGCTCCTCCCCTCCCCTGCGTAAAGTTGATGGTGACTGCCCACCCTTAATTTTTTCAGCACGCAGGGGCGGGCTGCGCTCCCCCCCTAGTTTTTTTGAAGACTGGAGGGGGTCCCCTTAGCAGAACTGCCCGACTCGTGCTCCCTGCGAAACTGATAGAAAGCCTTGCGCAGGGGACAGTCGGGCATCCAGTGCCCTTCCTTGGAACAAAGATGGCAGTGTCCCCTCTGTTGTCTCGGGGTGCCGGGCCCCTGGCTGGCAGCTACATCCACAGGATCTCCGGGATGGTACATGAAGATCTCTGGCCCCTCCGCGACTGAGACTCGTTTGCCCGCGCCTGAGGTCTTCCCCACGGTGTTTTGGTGGAGCGCGGGCACCTTCCTTGCGCACACCAGAAGCATTTGCTTGAGAGTTGGAGGCGGCTGCAAAGGAAGGCTCATAATGGCTGCCTTACAGGCAGCGTTAGCATTTGACGCGGCGATGGCTGCTACCATCTCCTGTCTGGTCCCCTCCGAGACATTCTCAAACCTCGCGGCGGCTTGAAGCCGCATCACAAAGTCATCGAATGTCTCCTCGGGGCCCTGTAGCAACAGAAAAACAGGGGTCTGTGGGACACCAACGAGCACTTTAAAGAATTCTTGAGCACCCGCCTGTGTAGATTTTTCTAGAGCTTCGGATGGAATTAGCTCTGCCGCCTGCTGCCCTTTCTCCCAATCCCCCAAACCGCAAAGATGTTCTACGGTTAGGAGATTCCCATTGGCATCCCTGGAGATATTCGGCTGGGCCAAAATCTCCGGGAGCAGGTCAGCCACCGCCTGTCTCCATCCCTCTTCCCACCGGGAAAACTGAGATTCGTTCAGGAGACATGAGAAAATTTGTCTCACGTCGCACGGAACTAACTCGTTTTCCCGGAGGGTCGCGTTCAGGAGACCCTTAAAGTATTCGCTGGCAGACCCAAACTCTTTTTGGGTCTTGCACAGCTCGCGTATGACCGACCTCGAAACTGGGGTCCACCGGATGTCCCATCTCCCCCTTGCCGCCGGTGAAAGGTCACCGGGGCCGCCGTGATTGAATCCGGCACCTCAGTCTCCGAATTTCCCACGCTCCCCCCCTCCGCCCCCAGAGCCGGCCAAGATGGCGGACCGTGGGAAACGGAAGTGGAGGCGTGAGAACCGGAACTGGGTGGGAGGAGCTGGGAGGTCTCGGAAGACGGGGGTGACGCTAGGTGGTAAGGCGGAGCAGCAGGCGGAGCCACAGGCGGGGCCGAGGGAGGGACAACGGAAGGGGTGGACCAGGGGGAGGAGGAATAAGTGGGCGGGTCTTCGGGGAGGAAGGGGTTGGGAAGCGGGAGGAAGGGGTTGGGCGATGGCCGGCCCGAGGGAAACTGGGAGAGGGAGTCCCGCCACGGTGCCTCGTGGCCCCCGCCATCTTGTGCTCCACAGGAGCCATCTTGTGGGGGACCACGAAGCGAACTTTAGAATTAAACTTGGGGGATTTAAGAACTTGGTATCGGGGGTTCGGGGAAGGCGAGGGACAGGGAGAGGCTGCCAGCGATCCGGCCGATGATCGCCGGCAGTGGGGAGACTGGGAAGCCTGAGACGGGCCCTCCGATGGATCTGGAGGCCGTCTGTGGCTCGGGGCTGCCCGCCTCAGGATCCCGGTACTTTTAGGGACAGAGGGAGAGGGCTGAGGGGTAGGAACACTTGAAGGGGCAACTGGGGAAACGACAGAACTTTGAACAGAATCTTTAACTGAGGCGCGCCTTTTAACCGAACGCTGCCGGGCAACGGAGTCCCGGCAGCAACTGAGTGTCCTCCCCGTTCCTTAGCATACTTGATCTTTAACGCAGCGACAAGCTGCGTCACCCAATGTAGGTGCCTCGCTAATTTCAGCCTTTTGGAAATGTCGATCTCCTCTGAGCGGGCCAGATTAGACAATTTACGTAGGACCTCCTCCCAAAATCGGAGGTCCTTGCATTGCTCAGGGGAGAAATTTTTAAACTGGGAGGAGACCCAGCGGATCAGGCTTTTGATCTCCCGTTCCTTGAACGGGAGATCCGCCCCATACAAAAACGCAAAACAAAGGTGAACTGACTCGCGCTGGGAAGTCGACAATCGGGCGCCCATGATCAGATCTTTAAAGAGAGACTTCCCAACCTTCCCGGCTTGCCACAAATAAAATACGAAAGGGGAGTAGAAACCCGAAACACAAAAGGGTGGGGAAGGCTGCACACTCTACCGGCGCCACCCGGAGAGCTGCAGCAACTTAACAGGATTAAGAGGGAGCCGCCCCCTGCCCGCCGCGCGAAGAATCAGTTCTCCCTCCCTCCCTCAGGAGCTTGGGGATTCCCCGCCAGGCAGGCAGAAAGCAAGCTCAACAAAACCCAATGGCACTAAGCAAAAACAGAGTAGGGAAACTCCTGCGCCGGCCCCCCCGATCGCCTCACCGATGAAGCGCGGCTACTCGCGACAGCCCTCGCCCCCCTAACGCACCCCGGGTCCTCCCCGATGAAGCGCGGTTTGCGACCCAGGGGGATCAGGGGCACCCCGAGCCCTCGCGGATCTCGGGGGGGGCTCTAAAAACGGAGGGGGGTAAGGAGCTTACCACTCCGACGCAGGAGGGGGACGGGAACCTGGCAAGCTGGTCTCCGCCGAGACGACGCCGGGCCGAGGGTCCTCGTCGTCTGGATCTCTGCGGAGCGGCAGCTGAGTGCCCCAGCTGCCCGCTCGACGCAGAGTGCTGCCGCGCCCACGCGGATTTGTAAATCCAAGCGAAACGGGGGCAAGGCGGATCCTGAAGTCCCAGTCCGGTGTAGAATCAGGAAAAGTCCGCTTCTTCTCGCCCCACGTTGGAGCCAGCAGCTCGCGGTTGCTCTTGCGAATGGCCCGGCAGCTCCACAGAGCTGAGACTCGAATAGGAGGCAGAGCAGCCACAGCCTGTCTTAGCCGGAGCCTGGCAGGCTACCTGACGGTAGAGCCACAGCCCCAGCCACTCAGGTCCCCGGGCGGTAAAAGCCTCGGGATGCGACCGACGAAGGCGGACGGGAACAGAAGCAGCAGCACCTCTGAGAGCGATGGAGTGTGAAGGAAGACACGGAGCGACAATCAGTCTTCCGTGGACGGGGTTGGGTTTATTAAGGGTACAGGGAAACAAGAAGGAGGGTAAGGGGGTCACAGAAGACTGACACGAACCTCCCCCTGGTCTGGCTTTTATCACCGACCCAGGGGAGGGCAACAGGGGGGAGGGAGAAAAAATAGAACCAATACAGTACATTACATAATTACAGAGAACAAATCAAAAGGACAACATAGGCAGTGGCTTCCCCCTGACCCAATCACCTCCCAGACCCCGGGGAACTTTTCCAGATCTGGGGAGTGGGCTGGGGGTGATGGACAAGGGGGTCGCCAGGGGAACACGAGGATTGACAAGTAAATTAACATAAACTAAGGAGGGCCCGACTAGATTGACAAATAACTGACACAGGGTGGGGGGGGGCACTGGAAATCCCTTTGCCCAGGTCGCCATCTTGGGACAATACAAACTAATGGGAATTAATTTTAATTGTTGTTTTAAACTACTCATAAAACACTGTGTAATAGAACTTACTCCAGTTAGAGTTATATTTTGTCTGTTAAGAAAATAAAAAGCCCTGTCTTTTTTAGAAAATAAAAGAAAAAATGCAAATGCTCTATTTACTAGATGAAAGATGTAAAATACGATAAATTGTGACGTGATTATTAACATTCATCAAGTACTATTTTAGCAATCCAATTTCATGCAATATATGCTTGAATAACAACCTGAAAATGTGTGGGTAAAAAATGTAATAGAACTTTTTATATATATTTAGCACTTAAAAGACTGACCCTGATATCTAGGAGATTATTCTCTCTTTTCAAATCTAGACCTTTGGACACCATTCCAACTGTGAGGAGACTTGAGTGACTGCTATTAATGATTCATGCTTAAAGAGTACCCCACTGTTTTGGAAGGACAGGTATATTTCTGCCTCATTTTCTCTTTTTTTCAGTTTTACCTCTTGGAGCTATTATTCTGGCCAATGGTATTAGGCTACCTGCAAAGAATGCTGAAATATAATAAAGTATCAAAAAAATTTAGGCATATTCAAAGATTAGAAAAGCAAATATGCAGCTCATGTACTGGTACAAATAGAGTTTTTAATTTAGCTCTTAAGACAGAGGAGAGAGTATATGGTCTCAAGGATATTTATTGGAAAAGAGATATTTTGTCGTTAGAGACAGCAAGATCAGATTTTTTTTTATTAACTTCAAATTTGTTAGTAAAACACTAAAAAATCCCAAACAAATCAGAAATTTTATATGTGCTTTCTCATACAACCAATTATACAAAATATATTATTTAAATTTTTTCTTGACATGTTATTCCTATGTGTATTTTAATTTTTGCTATTTAAAAAAGCACTTATAAAAACTATGGTCTGTAATTTTTAAAGTTCAGAATCATAAGATATTTTATATAAGATAAGATATATAAGATATCAATATAAGGTATTCTGTTAAGTTGCTGCTTCAATTCTTCTCTAACTAGTTTTAATATTTTTAAATGCAGTAGGAACTATATGAGGCTTGTATCTAATTTAACATGATCCATCTTCCAATAGTTCATAATTCTTCTGCTTTTGTATCAGATCTTGTAAATGAAGAGTCTTTTTATATATAGACATTGGTCCCATTAATTTTAATAGTAAATGCACCTATGCAACAAGAAGATAATATAAGATAAATCTTTTATTTCACTCTCTAGAACATATCTCTGTAAATTCACAGCATACAAATGTATGGTTGATGAACCTTTCATTTTAAATTTAAGTGAACTAGTACTATATAATAATTTTAGACATCCATATAACTGTCACAAGACTGGCAGTTTTTTTCCAAGGTATCTTCTAGCTAGTGGAAACCACTTCCTGTCTCTTCTGCCTGCATGTTCTTAGATATGCACACACAGTTCCTGAAAAGGGGAGCTCAGATTTCAGTTGAATTTAGAAAGTCTAGTCGGAAAAACCCCAAATTCTGAAGTATTATATTTGTTGTGGTTATTAATATTCAGTAGGGAACATGAATACATTGCTAAGCAAAACTTGAAAAGTTGTGGTTTTAGTGACAGATGAAGCAGAAATGGCTATGACAGAAAAATCTAAATAAGCAAACTTGGTCATGCCATGATTCTTGTGCACATTTTCTGGAGCCAGTTCTTTATTATCTTCATGTCTGGCTTTGATCACTGTGAAAGCACTGAATATAAATATCTAGTTTGCAATGAACCTTTATTTCTCCTTTTTTTCCAAAAGCATCAGCTGAGTAGAGTCTATTTGTTGGCAGCAAATGTCATTTGCATTTTTTCTGTGGGTGTATCTGGAATAATGAGGAAAAACTCACAGGTGTATTCCTCTATAAATTCTGTTAAACTTCAAGACTTGAAAACCTTAAGAAGCTCTTCCATGCATTTTACCAGAGTAACTATTTTTTTACAGGAAAAAGAATTGGACATCTTGAAAATGTTTCCTCCGAAGTGGGGGGCAATGTGTGTGTTTATAGAAATTGGAGCTATTGATTAAGTATTCCATAAAAAAAAAGGAAAAACCCTTTCATTTCAGGAACAAGAAAAATGAAAGCAAATAAAGAAGTATTTTTGTCTACAATTCCTAAATATTTATGTGATACTATTGATGTCAAACCTTAGGAGAATTCTATACTCAGTGCCTCAGACTGTCATGCTCCTCCATGGATGAGGTTCTCCAGTCTAGTTGTTAGCCTATTATCAACTAGATTTACAAGAGGGAAGATTCATGTTTCAGTAAGAAATTAGCTTTATTTTAGTGCAGAAATTTATTGTAGCCTTCCTCCACACAGTTTGCAATTCCTTTGCACTATCAAAAACACATTTGAACCCTATTTGTGTATGCCTTTTGTTGAGGGAAGTGTTTCCAGAGTTGTTATTTTAAATTATCTGATTCACTGCCCATGTAAGGCAATTGAAATCGCCTTTCTACAGAGCTAAGGAAGGTGCAATATCTACAGCCAAATAAAAATGTTTTTGGGCAAGTTAAAAGCTGTCATGTTGTTTTTTTACATTTGTTTCTTTTTTTGGTTTGGTTTCTTTGGGTTTTAGGGGGGGGGGTGTGTGTGTTTTTTTTATTTGTTTGGGGGTTTTTTTGGTGGGTTTTTGTTTGGTTTTGGGTTTGTGTTTTTGTTTGTTTATTTCCTTGTTTCTTCTTTTCAAGAATCATTATTATCTGTGAAGAAGGAATGTGAAAACCACTCAGATTGTTCAACAATCTACCCCTTTTATATGTCCAGTAACTAACACAGATGAAGATGAAGCTGCTGAACTCCACGGCCAGATTGGATGGGACATTGAGCAACATGGTCTAATGTAGGGTGTTCTTCCCATGGCAGTGGGGTTGAAACTAGAAAATCTTCAAGGCCCCTTCCAACCCAGTCTATTCTATAATAATATAAAACTCTGTATTTGCCTTAGAAGGATGGCTTGTCTTCTCCATCCCTCATTCCCTTTTTATCACACAGGTATTTAGTTTAGTGTGACACAGAATATCTCCAGCCAATATAGAGAATAATTTAGAGTTTGTTATTCTTATACAGCTTCTCAGAAATCAGCCCTTACTTGATCCTCTTGCACTTTTGCTGTGAGGTGAAGGGAATACATCAAAATGACCTTCAAAAGCAACATTCAAAGCAAAACTCCCCCTAAACCAGAAGCCTTTCTGAGCTCCATGTACATGACTTTTGTTAAGTTGATTTCCCCTCTCCTTCTTTGCTTCTTTGCCATTTTACTCTTATTGTGAGTATAGCAGCTTTAGAAAAAATATATTTGGGAGTGGGAGAGGGTTAGGAGGATGAGGGTTTATTATGTAATATATTGAAAACCTCAAGGAACATTTCTTTATGTTTCTGTCTATACAAAATGCAGAGGATAAGGACTCTGGATCAGTTGCTGGGTTACTTGCAGTGCCACGAATTAAAAAAAAAAAAAACAAAAAAAAAAAAAACCCAGCTAAATGACAGCTTCTTTGGAGAGAGTGAAAACAGGTTTTGAGCTAAAGCTGATCAACCAATATAGAAGTACAGAAGCCTGGACTATTTTATAACTGCCTGTAATTCATTTTACCACATTATTTTAGATGGAGATAAATTTGTAACTTATTTTCCCAACAAGCAGCAATTGGGTACTCTGTAGTTTCTCACAGGCTGACTCCGAATGCAATTCAGCCTGTGCAGATGGCCTGCACAGGCATGACACATCACGTAAGTCTCAATTAGCTTCTCACTGCAGAATTTAAATGGGATTACGTGATACATAAAACCTCACTGGCACTGTCTGAAAAGTGGTGATCTACAACCCCTGCAGTTAAAGGCTAAAATGTAATGAACCAGCAATTTGAGTACTCTATCATATTTTTTTCCCCTAAAATGTAATTATGCTGGAATACAGTCCTTTTTTTTTTTTGAAACCTTATTGAAAAATATTTCGGTACATTCAGAGAGAGAGAATTCTAGTTCTCAAAGTCTGGCAAATGACCAGAAGCATCACATCCCTCCTGATATGCTTCTAATCAGTGTTGTTGGAGAGGCAGGCATTTGGTCTGCAGTAGTAGGCTTCATATTAGTTATGCATATACATTAGTTACCTTGCTTTTTTGTCTGTTATGGTATTTTTAACCCACAAACAGCAAAACTGAAGCCATCAGAATTTGCTCAACCCAGACTACTAAAGATCAGTAATGCTAGCTGAAATTTTTGTTTCATGTTCTACTAAGGACATACATCTCCAGTCATCAAGGTAGCTGATAGTCCTATGGTCTTTCTAGACTGCTGTACTTTGACACATAATAGTTGTAACAAAAGGCAAAGACTAATTAGCAGAAAGGGTTTTTTGCATGTCACATTTATAACATCTTTATTTATGGCAAGAGTTCTACAAAGGCAGCAATGAAAAAAGAACATATCTATTCATTGGAAGCTGGATAATATATTGATTTTTAAATTATACTCCTTTCTTTCAAGATGCTTTAGATACGTATTTTATTGACTGTCTTTTTCCCCATATAAATAACTTGCCCCTCTATTGAGGTCTACTGAAACAGCGGGATTTACCCTTAAGCTCAAAAAAGAAAATCTGTTAGCATGTTCTTGTGTGGTAGAAATATTTTCTGGAGGAATTTAACTACCTTTAGGATATATACACCTGTTTAACCCTGGCCAACAAAACCTCTGTCTCTGCTTCCTTTGAGCCTGTGATGTTCTCTTAGTCTTCTTATAGGTTTATTTTTGGTGCAAAAATCTCTAGTGGTAAACATGTTTTGAAGAAAGTTTCTAAAAGAAAGAGCTTGTCAAATGCTATGTGCATCCAGCTTGAATAGGCAATGAGGTTTCGAAGGAACTTAGGAATAAAAAGAGGATGTATCATCTTTGGAAGGAGGGTCAGGTCTCTCAGGAAGTATTTAAGGGGGTTCCTAAGGCATGTAGGAAAAAAAAATAGGGAGGCCAAAGCTCAATTCAAACTCAATTTGGCAACTTTTGTAGGGGACATTAAAAAATGTTTTTACAAATGTATTAACAGCAAAAGGAAGAGTAAGACCAACCTTCCTTCTCTACTGGATGTAGGAGGGAACTTAGTAATTGCAGATGAGGAGAAGGTGGAAGTGCTTAACATCTTATTTGCCTCAGTCTTTAATAGGAAGGCAGCTTGCCCTCAGGAGAACTGTCTTCCTGGGCAGGTAGATGGCGTCGGGGGACAGAATGGTCCCCCTGTTATGAGGAGGAGGCAGTCAGAGAACTACTGAGCTGCTTGGATATTCATAAATCCATGGGACCAGATGGGATCCATCCCAGGGTGGTGAGGGAGCTGGCAGATGAGCTTGCAAAACCACTCTCCATCATTTACCAGCAGTCCTGGCTCACTGGCGAGGTTCCAGATGACTGGAAGCTGGCCAATGTGACACCCATTCATAAAAAGGGTGGGAAGGGGGATCCTGATACTTATAGACCAGTTAGCCTGACCTCAGTTCCCAGTAAGGTAATGGAACAGTTTTTATTGAGTGTCATCACACAGCACTTACAGGATTGCCAGAGTATCAGACCCAAGCCAGCACAGGTTTAGGATGGGTAGGCTATGTTTGACCAACCTGGTCTCCTTTTATGACCAAGTGACACATCTGGTGGATGCAGGAAAGGCTGTTGATGTTGTGTACCTGGACTTGCTGAAGGCCTTCAGCAAGTACTGTTTCCCACAGCACACTCCCGTAAAAGTTGGCAGCCCACAGCTTGGACAGGAGTACTCTTGGCTGGATTAAGAACTGGCTGGATGGCCAGGCCCAGAGGGTGGTGGTGAATGGTGCTGCATCCAGCTGGCAGCCAGTCACCAGTGGCATCCCTCGAGGGTCTGTGCTGGGGCCAGTTCTGTTCAATATTGTTATTGATGACATGGATGAGGGTATTGAGTCTTTCATTAGTAAATCTGCAGATGACACTAAGCTGGGAGCGTGTGTTGATCTGTTGGGGGGTAGGAGGGCTCTGCAGAGAGACTTGGAATGATTGGATGGATGGGTAGAGTCCAATAAGATGAAATTTAATAAATCCAAGTGCTAAATCCTGCACTTTGGCCACAATAGCCCCCTGTGACATTATAGGCTGGGGAGGGTGTGGCTGGACAGTGCCCAGGCAGAAAGAGACCTGGGGATACTGCTTGAAAGCTGACTGAACATGAGCCAGCAGTGTACCCTGGTAGCCAAGAAGGCCAACAGCCTCCTGGTCTGTATCAGGAACAGTGCGGCCAGCAGGACCAGGAAGGTCATTCTTCCCCTGCCCTCGGCACTGGTGAGGCCACACCTTGAGTGCTGTGTCCAGTTCTGGCCCCTCAGGTTAGGAAGGACATTGAGACGCTTGAGCGTGTCCAGAGGAGAGCAATGAGGCTGGTGAGGGGCTGGGAACACAAACCCTGTGAGGAACGACTGAGGGAGCTGGGGGTGTTTAGCTTGGAGAAAAGGAGTCTCAGAGGTGACCTTATCACTCTCTTCAACTTCCTGCAAGGTGGCTGTAGTCTGGTGGGGGTTGGTCTCTTTCTCCAGGCAGCAACTGACAGAACCAGAGGACAGAGACTTAACCTGCTCCAAGGAAAATATAGGTTGGATATTAGGAATTTTTTTTTTAATGGAAAGAGTGATAAAGTATTGTAATTGTCTGCCTGGGGAGTTGATGGAGTCACCATTCCTGGATGTGTTTAAATAAAGACTGGATGTGGCACTTGGTACCGTGATTTAATTGAGGTGTTAGGGTATGGATTGGACCTGATGATTTGAAGGTCTCTTCCAGACTAGTGATTCAGTGTGATTCCGTGAATTCGTTATGCAGATTATCCCAGCTAGTAAAGCTCTTGGAAGCAGTCTCTTTAGACTTTAAACACTACACTAGCTTTAATTCCTTGTTTTTTGGAGATTCTTGCTTTTGGTATTTGAAGAAGAGTGTCACAACACTTCAGGGAAAAAAATATCAAGATAACCTTCTGCAAATGCTTTTCATTTCAATATAGTCAAACAGACAGTGAAAAGACATTATTCTGGAAAAGAATTTAAAAGATTATCATGGAAGAACAACTACACAAGGAAGCATCAACAACAAAAGAATAAAGGGATCCTCCACAGAAGTATGAATTTTTAAGCAGGAAAAAAAAAGAGATTTTACATATGTACTCAGCGTTGATAAGATCTCAGTTAGAATTTCACAGTCAGAAATTCATTTTAAGAACTGAAAGCATTTTAGAACAATTTGCAGAAGTGATAAAAGAACTAAAATACATTTTCACAAAAGTTTGGATTTAGCCCTTGCAAGTTGGGTTGCATCGGATGCATGTACAATTGACATGTCTGTAATGAAGATTTCTACAAGTGAACTAAATTATTAAGCTTACTTTATATTCAGTATGTATTTTAGGAATGACTGAATTATCTGTGTGTATTGCCCTGTAGGTATCACTCTAGGTGGTTGTGCCTCTCCTGCATGTCTTGTGTAACATCTGCCATTCCCACATGGGTATCTCAGATGCCTTAAGGTGTCTAAAAGCATGAAATACTTATAATTGTACTACTGATCTGGGACTTTGATCAATATAATTGATGCACACAGAGAGACTTTTAGTTCATTCTAAAATAGACACACTTATATGAAGACTTCACTAGGAACGTTTGTGTTGATTAGACCTCTACAGACTGTGACAAAAGCTTAGACATCTATCAAATCTACACGTAACAGATATCTGGGTACAAGTGTCTGAGTCTAGAGCTGGATTTCACTCACAGTTTGCATGGGCATTCAGGAGAGAGGACAAAAAAATCATAACCTATCTAAAAACACATAGAGGAGGATGCATCTGTGAGAAGATTTCTCAATGCAGACTATATGAGCAATAGCAAGACAAGTATATGCAGAGTATGCAAAATTAATATAGACAAAAATGAAACATGAAATTAGACACATTTTAAGAGCCAAAACAATAACTCTTGGGACAGACAGGACTGATAGTGGATCTGACAGTCATCAACAGAAGAAAGCTCAGAGGGGACATCGAGATTGGAGGCAGCCTGGACTTCAGTGATCATGCATTGGTTGGGTTTGCAGTTCTGAGGAATATGCATCAACTAAAGTGTGAAGTTTGGCCCCTCAACTTTAGGAAAGCAAACTTCCACCTCTTCTAGGAGATAGTCAGTAGGATCCCTGGGGAGACATCCAGGTACAAGAGAGTGGAATAGATCTGACAAATCTTTAAGGAAGTCTTCCACAGAGTGAAAGAGCTAGCAATCCCCAGGAGTAAACGCACTGGCAGTAGAACAAGTAACCTGGGATAAGTATACAGATGAAATTCAGTTGTGTAAGGAGGAGGTGAGAAGCTGGAACTAAACCTGGCAAGGGATGGAAATAACAAGCTTCTGCAGGTATTTTAAGCAGAACAGAAAGGTCAAAGAAGGTGTACCCCTGATGAAACAATGCTGGAAAACTGGTAATCATGGATGAGGAGAAGACTGAGGGACTCAACAACTTTTTGGCCTCAGCGTTTTTGGCCTCAATGTGGCCAACTTTCTTACCTAAACTCTCAAGTGGATGGAGATTGAGGGACCAAAGGGCTTCTCTTGTGAATGAAGATCAGGTTCATCACCACCTGAAGAGCTTGAATGTGCATGAGTCTATGGGACCTGATGAGACACATCCCAGAGTCCTGAGGGAACTGGTAGATGCAGTTGCCAAGCCACTCTTCATGACATTTGAAAAGTTAGGGCAGCCAGGTGAAGACACAGTTACTGGAAAAAGGGAATCATTGTACCCATCTTTGAAAATTGTAGAAAGGAAGACCCTTGGAACTATGGACCTGTCAGCCTCACCTCCGTGCATGGAAAGATCATGGAACAGATCCTCCTGGAATCTGCTGAGGCACATGGAGAACAAAGAAGAGAAGAAGAAATTCAAGACAACCATCACAACTTAACTAAGGGCAAGTTCTTTTTTGTGAACCGAAGAGATGGATTCAATGGGTGGAGCATTACATGGATAAGAAAATGATTGAATGGCCACATCCAGAGGGTAATGGACAACAGGTCAGAACACCCACAAAGATGAGTGACAAGTGGTTTCCCTCAGGAGTTTGTATTGGGACCAGTGTAATTTAATAACTTCATTAATGGCATGGACGAAGGGATCAAGGGCACTCTCAGCAAATTTTTAGATGACAATGAACTCAACAGTCAAGATTTTATGGCACTGCCAGTATGGGAAAAAAACCTGAATCAAGATTCACTTGATAATTTTTTGCAGGTCTCAGTGCTTTTGTAAGAAATATGTAATAGATTAGTAGTAAAAATAATGAATAAAAAATTAATTGCTTGTTGCCTAAAGGCCAGCATTAGGCAAAATGACAGAGTGAATTATTATTCAGGGCTTTTGGCCATAAATTCTATTGCTACATCAATACAAGTTAATAAACAGAAGCAAGAGATTGAGCTCTTGGCCATGACTATCCCTTTCTTTGTTAACATAATCTCTGTCATGGCTTTGCTTCAGGCCAAATAACACTTTCCTAGACAATATGGAGACCCAATTGAGGAAATAACATATGTAAGCCCTCTGTTTCAAAGGCACATTTGCATGTATTAAAAATAGACAGTCTAAAATGTCTAATTTCATTTTCCCTGTAGAAGTTAAATAAAAGAGCTGTTACTCAGCAGTATTTCACTTTATGTATCTTCCTTACCAATTTATATTTTTTTAACAACTATTAAACTGTTTTCCTCCAAAATGCAAACTAACCTCCAGCAGAACTGTAGCACATCTTGTACATGAGATAAAGCAGAAGTAACAGTGTGCAATTATTAACAAGTCATGATCAAACAGCTGTAATGGCCATAACAAAACATGAACTGGTGACCCATGAGTGAGGTCATGATAGATGCAAGAAGGCTAAGGCTAAGCAATGAAATTTAATGAATTTTCTAACTTCTGGTATTGCCAGGTTTTATATGAAAAATATAGAAAGAGATATATTTCTCTTAATTATTAATATAACATACTTTGAGTCCAAGACAATATTTTACTTGAAAATTGTCCACATGGTGGATCTAATTTATTATAAAAAGATGCATTATAGCATGCATTTTAAATTACGTGTTGCAATTTCTCTGTAAAATATAAGCATTTCATGCTTTAACAAATGGTTTTCATTACACAGTGTGTATAACTTCTTTATGTGTATCTGCTACATAATGTGATTTATGATCTTAATGGCATCTATTTTCATACTCTTCCTTTCATAAAATCAAATCAAGTACTGTTTATCTATATCTGTTTTTTCTCATAAGCAATAATAATTGGAAGATGTCATGCAGGTCTGGGAAATCTCAGGCCGTGCTGCACTCACATGTTGCTGCATTTGGATCTCAGCATTTTCCATCTCTATATTCCTGTGATTCCTGAGTTTTGAATGGACAGGAGCAGTGCTCCTTCCTGTCACATTTCTGCCTGTTAATCCTTCTCAGAAGTGAGACCATAATGTCTCCCTGCCCTTGTCTCTCTTTGTAGTAGAAGAACATGAGCTCTTGGCTCCGCAGTTGTTGAAAATCTGCAGTATCTCACAGGTGCAGCTGGTGAGGGGAACACATAGCACCACTCATCTGATATAAATAAGATAGGGTGGAAGCTGTGAGGAGTAGGAGATAGGGACTCACATGAGGAGATTGTGGACTCATGTGGACTCATGTGGACTCATGTGGACTCATGTGGACTCATGTGGACTCATGTGGACTCATGTGGACTCATGTGGGTGAACATAGGAAAGGAGAAACAAGCTGAAAGAAGTGAAGAGACACAGCAAGGAAAGCTGTGAGAGGGACACAGGCAGAAGCACAAAAGAGAACACCAGAGGGAAACTGTGAGGAGGCAGAGTTTTGGAGAAAATTAAGGAGGAAGCAGAGAAATACAGTGGACACAAAAAGGATGCTGCTGGGCTTACAGCTGGATGCACAGTCTTGGAAGGAGTTCCATGTCATGAGGACAAATTCTTCTGAGAGGACTGGAGTAATGGATTACCCATGCCAGAGCAGGGACACTCCTGAGGAGACTACAGCACATAAAGTAACCTATACCAGTACAGAGGAGACATAGAAAGCAAGGAACTGTAGACATACTGGTTTGAGTGCTAAGGTTTTGGTAGTGAGGGGAGACCACAGGAGTGGCTTCTGTGAGAGGCTGCAAGAAGCTCCCTCCATGTCCAGCAGACCCAATGGCAGCCAGCTCCAAGGTGGACCTGCCACTGGGCAAGGTAGAGCCCAGAGGAGATAGTAGTAGTACCTCTGAGTTAATGTGTTTAAGATGGGGGAAAAAAACCCCTGTGGCACAACAAACAGCAGTGAGAGAGAGGAGAGCAAATCTGTGAAATCAAGGGCTCTGTAGACACCAGGGTTAGTGAAGAAGAAGGGGCAATATGTGCTCCAGAACGTGGAGCAGAGATTACCTGGCAGCCTGTGGGTATGCAGATTGTTCCTGTGCAGCCACAGTGGAGCAGAGATCTACCTGCAGATCACTGAAGACTCCAAACCAAAGCATGAAGGGGATGAATGTGAGGAATGTCAGAGATAATGTGTATGTGATGAACTGACCATAACCTCCATCCTGCTGCACTTCTGTAGGGGGAGGGTAGAGAATTTGGGAGTGAGAATGAGCCCAGAAAGAAGGAGGGGTGGGAGAAAGGTTTTTAAGATTTAAATTTTATTTCTCATTATCTTACTCTGGTTTGATTTGTAACAAATCAAATTAATTTTTCCCCAAAGCAAGCCTATTTTGCCCATGAGATTAACTTGCAAGTGATCTTTCTGTGTCCTTACCTCAACCTATGATTTCTTTTATAATTTTCCTTCCCTTTCCAGCTGAGGAGGGGAGTGATAGAGCAGATGTGGTGAGCACCCACTCCTAGCCAAGATAAACTCACCAGGAGGAAAGTAAGTAGGAAGGATTTAACAGAAGAAGGATACAACTAGGTCCAGAGTCCAACTTCCTGTGCTACCCATCACCTCACTGAAGGTATTGAGGGGCAGAGCATAATACACTCTGACAGGAGATTTCTATCAATTTGGGACAAACATAGTAAAAAACAGAGAAAAATGCCACCTTTTATCATTCAGACTTGGGTAGGCAGGGGAAGAAAAAAAAAAAGCCAGTCTTTTTTCTACAAAAGGACTTCACCTGGAATAACAAATTATTAAAGATCAAGAAATTTGCTACACTAATTCCTGCATTAAAGAGCGATGAGATTTCAATATACAGTGGGATATAAAGAACTAGAAGTGGAGTTTCTGGTTAGACTCTGTAAGAACTTATAAGTCCTCAGTATTATACACAACCAGCAAACTGTACATAGAAAGGTTATGCAGAAGAATGTTAATAACTCTTTAAAATTACAGTAACACTTCATTGTTTTTCTCTCTGAAAGAAAAATATAAGCCAGAGACTGAATCTTTCTCTTAGTTTTCATAAACCTGCAGTAAACAAAGCCTGAAATATTTTTTTGACTTATTATCAATTTTTTAATCACTGTACAATCTTTCTTCCAACATACCCCTGTGAATATAGTAAGATTTTCTCAGAGTTTTTGATAGCAACTAGTTATCTTCCGTTCTTTAGAACAAGTTAAAAACAACTCATCTGACTTATTTTCTAATGCACAATGAAGATTTTTTTAAAGAATTTTTTTTGTTCAATGTGGATTAAAAAAACCTTGTGCATAGCTGCAAGGATTTAACTCAAAAATGGTTTTAATCAGGAAGCTGCAAGTGGTCTTTTATATTCAGAACCACTAGTAGTAATATTTTGAGAGCCATTGTGAAATCATAAGTTATTTGGTCAAAGTAAATGACTTCTATAAAAAGAAATGCTTGTCAAGGATGAACAACAATGGTGTATCATTGATTCTAATGCCATAAAAGAAAATATGAAGGAAAACAGTAACATGAAATTGCAACAAACACTTGTGAGTTCTGTATCTTGTCTTCCCCATCAATAACCAAAGGAGGAGAAGAGCCTCAGGCCTTAAAGCTACACATAATAATCAAAACTCAGCCTTCTAATACCTGAAGTACAAAAGCTATTCTTGTTCATCGCACAGTGCTGCGGTTCACGTTTATTTTATTAGGTTGCTGTTGAATGGTATGCTCCACTGTTCCTCCTCCCCCCAGGTATCTCCTAAAGTTGGTTTGCCCCTAAGTTGTATCCACCCCTGAGTCATCCTTCATTGATTCCCCCAGCCTTTTTTCCAGCACCTTCCCTGCCTGTAATTGTAACCCCCCCGCCCCCTTTGTTCCCAAACCATCCCTGTCAATCCTTCCTTGGACCAGTCCTGGACTGTACCACCCCTTTGGAATTCCCCTATCCCTCGAGGCCCCATTGGACCATGTGACCTACCCTCTCATCCCACCTGTTTTAATTGGCCTCAAGGAGGTGACTTAATCCCTTCAATCCTCCCCTAAGGATCTCCCATTGGTTAATTGTTTGTAGTCACCCATTGATTTGCAACTGTATTTAATTCCATGCACTCGGAGCTTTTTGTTCTTGACTTCTTCAACAGCGATAAGCTTCTCCCTATTAGAACTTCAAGACCAGAGAGCCTCCTTCTCCTTTGCCGGATCCCTGATGTGGCTGTGGCACTCTTCACCATAGAGCAAGCTGCTGTTCAGGTGCAGGTACAATGCAGACCTCAGCTGTTCCTCACTCCTGGCGTGGCGCTGGAGTTTCTCCAGGGCTAGCTGGGGCTCTGGTGGCTGCCTCACTATAGCAAAGAACACAAGGTAAAACTGTGAGAAGAATGAGAGTGAATATGGAGTATGTTTGCTGTTTTCAAAAGTGAGGTAATGGCATATTTTTAGTCTGTTTTAAAGGCATTTCTGTACATTTTTGAGGATAAATTAAAAAAAAAATCTTAGAAGTATAGATATCATTACCATGCAATGAGATTTAAGAGAGATTTTCAAGGACACACTTTAATTTCCAGGGTACTTACTTTTTTGTAATGCAGAGATCATGACATCTAAATTTTTGGAACATTTAATCTCTCATAAACTAGCTGTCGGTATCTGTCATTAGTCACTAGGATAGAGAAGGTAGTTAATGCAATTTATCTTTGATGAAAAATAAGGAGTGGATTTCTGTTTTTCACTTCTAAAATAGTGAAAATTAGAACAACACAATTATATTAGCTGCCTTGAAAAAACACAGAGGCAAGGATAAACTAGATAAGAGACATTTTAAATAAAATCTACATACCAGGTTTTTGTTTCACATTCTGACTTACGCGTGTTTATAACAACATTGATTGTAAAGAGAGGAGAAAGTGATGTTCTAAAAACACTTTTTAAGAACACTGAAAGATTTTTATGAAGCATTTAATAAGAATTGATTTTCAAAGTTAAAATATCTGTTTAACAATAACAGAGTGTTAAAATGTGTTTTGACATTGATAATCTTTTGAATCCCACAAAAAGCTGTGCATGTGCACATAAAGACCTGACCATTTTATAGCTACTTCTGCTCAACACCTGTTAAAACATACCTGTTTATTTCCATATGATCCTTTGTATTATCATGTCCTTCATTTAGTGTAATCTGCCATTTCCTAAGATGTATTATATCCCATGAAACAATATTAGCATACATTCAATTTTCAATACTTACAACAGATTAATTTTTTCCCAAATTATTCCCCAAATTATGGTAATATATATTAGTTTTCTGATTATACACACTGCTAAAGCAGCAACATCAGAGAGAACGGGTTTTTTTGCTAGGACCTGAGTATTTGTGAGTTCTCTCATAGAGGAAAAGTTCTCGCTGCAGATTAATATTTTTCATCTATTGCTTGCCAGGTCTTCTTTGCAGTATATAATATGGTTCTCCCCTAATAAGATTTTAGGATTGTATTTTAAGTAGAGAGATTCTATTTATAGAGCTATCATTTCAGATCAGAGTTACGCAGGTCTGTGACTATATTTGAAATACAGCCTTGACGGGTTTGCTTTCTTCCTGCTTTCTCTCTAATGATTTTGCTTCTTATACTGATAGTGGTTCCTTGAGTCATGACCTTCACTACCCTATACTTTCAATATTATGTATGCCTAATACCAAGAAAAACAGCCTTCAGTGGATCACAAAGCTTTCTGAAAACCTGCTATTTCATTTTTCTTGCTAATACAGATCATTGGTAACTGCACAGAACAGTAAATGCTGTGCTACCCTCAAACTAGAGTGAAAGCAGACTCAAACGCAAACACCTTTCAGAGATTATCATCACCTACTTTATGTCCGACATCAAATCAAGCCCCAGCTTCCACCATATGAAACCATTAAACAGCTCGTGGGATTTTCTGTAACAGTAGGACCTTTAACCACAGTGTCCTGGACAATTTCCAGCGAAAGTAATTACACTGTGCCAGTAAATCCCCTGCATTTTATTTGGACGCTCCATTTCTTTCTCTTCTAGTAAAACCTTATGTGAGGTTTGCTGTGTATTGTAAACAGGTGCTGAGTTTTATCAAAAGTGTCTTCACTTCAAGGATGTGTGAAATGATCTCTATAAGATGCAGTAATGGCTTTGCATATGAATTTTAAATGCACTTTGGTAGCCTCTACATTAGACATTATATGATGTACCTTTGTAATTATTTTATTTTTATATTTAGGTAGAGGAGCGCTAAACAAACAAGTGTCTTTACAGTAAGTAGAATGTATTAAACTGTTCTTCAGCAATCATTTTACTAATTTTGAATTGCATTGGGCTGATAATTTTCTTTCTCTGTTTAACTGCTCGGTATCTCAGCAGTATTCCTGTTTTGCAGTATAGTAATGATACTGCCTGAATAATTTTACTTACAGAAAGTAAGAATGCTTGCATGGTAGAGTAACTAGTATCTTACAGAGAAGCTCGCTTTTTCATTTCAGAGACTGGCATTCAGCTTTCTGCTTATTTTGAGCTAGAGTAAGGGCTTAATCTCCTCTCACTGTATCTCTTAACTGCTCAGTTTGCTCAGTTTTTAAATTCTGGGTATTAGTTGCTCAATTCTGAGTTTAAATCGTCCCCCCTGCAAAAAGCCTTGAGGAGGTAAAATTCTAAGGTATGTTATTTTGGGATATTTTAGGGTTTGTTTTTTTTTTGTTTTTCTGTAACCAGCTTTATTCTCAATACTAGAATTATTTACCCATGATATATATTTTCAGATGCTTTATGACTGTTTTGCAGTGTTAACAAAAAAAAATTCAAACTGTTCTCAGCTTGTATAGATGCAACAAATTAACTGCTCAAAATTTGTTACCAATTAGCTACTGATAGCACAAGGCTTTGAATGTATAAAATATTTTGGAAATCATCGGCATTTTTGCAAAGGACACAGTTCACTGCAGAGTTAACAAATGCTTTTACTGTGTGACCTGTGGTCACAATCTTCTGTAACAGCTTTATATTATCATGCAAGAACAAGAAAGTTTGTATAATTTACAGAATTACTTCCTAAATACATTTCACTGTGTCAAAAGTCTTTGAATCATGTAATTCCATTTACTTTGAAAAAGGTAAGTCTAGAATACCAATTGCAAAGAAATGAATCTATAATTTTTACAGTCTCAGAGAATTTTGGTAGGAGGTAGATAGTAAGGTGTAGATAGTTTTAATTTTTTTTTTTTGTTATTTTCAGGCATAAGTGACAGTAGGAATTTCAGAAATCAATTAAGAATAAATATTTCAGTGAAATTCTGAAGAAAAGCAATTCTAGTTTGTGAACTGGCTGCTTAGCTGGGCTAAGAAACAAGATCTATCCCTAGTTCCACCTCTTGCTGCTCTGAAGTGCTTTCCTTCTTAGTTGACTTCATTAAAACCTAGACTCAGTTTCCAAATTGATGACTCTGGCTGTTTAGTGAGCTGAAACATACAGATTCCTACCCACTGTATGCCTACAAAGAACACTGCTGGGTCCTAATTCCAGCTACATGATAAATTCCAGGACTGTCTAAGTTAAACTAGGATAAATTCCTAGGCAGTTTTCTGATGTGCTCAGTTGTTTCTGAGAAACACTATTTCTGCTGCTTTTCCTCCTCAGGGAGGATGCTCCTTACACTCTTAGCCTGCTCTAGTGTGGGGTCCATCCCATGGGAGGTCAGTGTGAGCACCCTTCAGGGTCCCAATTCCTGACAGAAAACCTGCTTCATCATGGGTTCCCCTCTCCATGGGCACATGGATCATGACAGGAACCTGCTGCACCTTTTCTGGGCTCCACCATGGACCTCCGTGTGCTGCAGGGGGTCAGCTGCCTCACCATGGTCTTAGCAATGGACTGTAGAAGAATGTGTGTTCCAGTGTGTGGAACACCTTATGCTTCTCTGGCTTTTAGGTCTGCAGTTGTTTCTCACTCCTGAGAGTCTGAGTTGCATTCTCCTCTCGACTGCAACTGCTTCTGCATAGTACAGTTTTCCTGCTTTTTAACAGTTTTATTCCAGAAGTGCTGCCAGCATCTCTGATGGGCAAGCTGATGGCCAGCAGTTGGTCTGTTCTAGAGTCACTTGGCTCTGTTGAACAAGGGGGAAGCTTCTAGCACTTCTCCCAGAAGCTCCCGCTGTAGCCTCCTGCTGGCCCCTCCGTCTCTTCACCCCATCCACCAAATAAACCTTTGCCACCCCATTTCAATACAAGTTTGAACCTCCTGATATTCTGGTGTGGTTGGAGGGGGGTGGGTGGGGAGGGGTGGTCTTAGCAGTGAAGTAGCTCTTGGGAGCATTTCTATGTCTTACAAATGAAGCAGAAGCTGGCACTTTTTGATGTAGAAAGGCATTGGCGTGATTCAACTTTCTCTTTCACCCTAGTTTGAATTAGTTTTGTGACTTCATTTTGGAGTATTTAATGGAAGAGAAGTTTGAAGGTTTGAAGCAACCTCTAAGTCCTTTTTAATTTTATCTTAATTAAAACTAATTTCTAGGAAACATTTTCACAGAAATGTGTTGTGGTTTTACGCGCTTGTTAACTGATACACAGCCTCTATATTTTTTTCCTTTTTATCCTCTGAAGCATGTGCAAGAGATACGTTTGCTTCTTCTATTGAATAGTGTGATGTAATTGTTCCTGAGCACATTTGTGTAGTACTCCTGGATGCATTCTTTGTGCGTGTAATTTCCTGCAGGATGAATGCCTGCAGCAAATACCACATGTCCTTTGCTTTGTGTGCCCTGTTTGATATGATCCTGTAGTTTACCCCACTCCTTTCATTGCATACTCAACAAAGTGTGATGCTGGAAAATGGCTTTTTGTCTTCAGTGTTTGACTTCTGAGGTACATTTCTTTACACATTTTAGAAAAACTACTACTAAGATTATGACTATAGCTGTGATTACTACCAAACAGAGCTGATTTAGTAAAATGCAAAGAATGACTAAATCATTTAGTGTCATACTGTGTTGCATTCTTGAAAAATTGTATAGAATTCCAGGTCCTGTTCATTTGTTACTTATTTTCATTCTGCAGGATCTTAATTCATCTATACTGTTCAAAAGGACAACATCAGAAAAACAGACTTTTCTGTGTGTACAAGCAATTATACTTCAAAATATGAATATAGAAAATTATCTTCCATCAGTTGCAGGAGTGAATTAAAATTCACATTTGCCAAAATTCAATAATTTTCTTACATGAATGTGAGTTTTAAATCTGTAGAGCTGTCAGTCAAAATGATATAAAAACATAGACTTAATTTATGTAGTCATAGTGCATGAAGAATAAATAACTTGGGGAATTATTTATCAATCAAGGAAAAATATGTCAAGCATAAATAATGGATGCAGATTTTTTATTTCTTCCATACAGCATAAACCAAGTGTTCCCATTAATTAAGTCTATTGTTTGATGTAATCTCCTGTTTTAAAAGGATATTTCTCCATCAAGGTGGAATTAAAGACTTTCCAGCAAGTGAAATGCAATAAAAGGGTTCATGCCACTTCTGATGGACTTTTTCAATGTCAAGAAGAAAATATTTCTATCATTTTGTTGCTGAGTATGGTTATGCTGCCTAACTTCTTCCACTTAGAGGAACTTCTTTATGTGGATATAAAATATATAATTTACTTAGAAGGTTTTCTACATGTAGCCCAGCCACAATAACCAAAATGGAACACGGGAGACTCCAGCTTGGCTATGGATCCAAGAGCCAGTGTATGACGTTAGAGAAGCATAGCTCACAAATTTCAACAAGCTTATGCCAAGCTACACCAGCTGCAGTGTTGAAAACCTAGGAATTCTCCCAGTGAAATTTGAAAGCATTCCAAGTAAGCAAAAATAGCAGAGTAGAATATAAACAGTTATCTAAACATAGCCATAGATTTAACTAGCATTTCTTTGAAAGAACAAAGAAGCACTCAAATATAACTGTAGTACATTGTGTACATTTTATGTTGTGTTTATTACTGTTAATGTGCTCAAAGTGACTCTATATTTTGAATGTCTTATACTTTGATCTTAATATGTTTTCATTACATATTCAAATCATATAATATCCTTAAGTATTGGAATATTATCCCAATATTACTGGATGGAATGTGCCTGGGCTCATCTGACCCTTGCTGCTTGACCAAAGGTGGCAGCTGTGGTATTTCACCTCCGAGACACCTTTGGCTGGCTGGATGCTGCAGCTAGGCACTTGGAGCAAGTCCAGGCATGCAGCAGCTCAGGTTTTACCTCTGATGGAAAGGCTTTAGGCGAGGTGAAGAGGAAAAGGAGACGGATTCTGCTGGAGGGTTAATCCAGAGTTTTATTCCAGGGTCACAGATCTCTGAATCTTGGTAACAGCTCCAACAGAATATCGGCCGCATGGTCCCGTGTCTTTTTAAGCCCAGGGAAAGGGGGAGGGGAAGGGGTAGGCGTGCCACCAACCAGGTGGGAGGGGAGGAGTCTCAGGGGACAAATGACACCTAGACGGGCCAATGACCCCAGGGCTGAGAAGCATCTTTTGAACTTCACCAACAAGATGATGCCCTTGCTGGAATGTTAAGATTGACAGACAGCACTTAGCAGGAGGCAAGGGAGGGGGAAAGGAGAGGTTGGCGCACCTGAGGGACTGGGATAGGTGAAACAGGATATTGCTTCACACCACAACACTTAAGTGATTTTTCTTTTTCTTTGTTCTTTTTTATCCTATTTTAAAATGTGTTTTATGTATCTGATAAAAAGTAATTTTGAAATTATGAGTAGATAATTTCTCTTGATGAGAAATAAAATTTTTCACCATTTAAAATTCACTTTAAAATAATTGTAGGCTTTTAGCAGTGAGGAAAAAATTATCATTATTTTATTTTCATCTGTACTTCAGTTTAATTAATAATAATTAGGTTAGTTTAGTTCAAACACTTAGGAAAATGTGAGGTAATAGTTAATATTTTAATACTCACTTTTTCTGGGTTATTTGTTTAATTCATTTAAATTCTCTATTTTTATTCTGTTATTCACAACATGGATGGTAATATGAGAAGAGATACATTCTAAGATAAATCTTAAAATAGAGTGGTTAATGTAAAATCTTGCTCAGCCTACCTTAAAGTGAACTATGAGTATTACATGTATGGCATGCTGTTGAACTGCATACAAACTGAGAAATCAATTAATATCTTTCTAAGCAAAACAACCTGAAAACACTTGGACATGTTGAGAACGTTACCGATTACAAAGCTGAATATTGGTCTGGCTTTTCAAATCATTGAACTCAGATAACCCTCTTTGCAGGAAGAAAATGATGGAGTGACAGAAGTTTGGGAAGTTCCTTCAGGGGATTTGTCTTCAGAGGCAGCCATACAGTAATGAATCATTATGACAGCATTATAAACAATGACATGCTGAAACTTCACTGAAGCATTTGTTACAAATTTGAAAATTTCATAACCATGGGATACAGGCATAAGAAAATCTATGCATATAGTGCTGTACAAAGAAAAAGGTCTGCTCAGCAAAGCCATTGAATATTTTCATCATTAGGTATGTGGCAAACCAAAGGAAAAAGTTCCTGTGGAAACAAACATATGAATGTTACCTCATAGAGACCTTCGGCCATTCTCCAAGTCTTACAAGTACAAAATGAATTTTACAATAAATAGCATTTATGGCGACAACAAATATCAGAGTATGGTAAATAATCAGATTTTAAGACATTTCATATGATATGACCATAAGAAAACTATAATTACATACTTAAAGAAATACTTCTTTCCTGAATCCCAGAAATATTGTAGACAACATTCTGAAAAGTATCCAATTATTTTTATTACCATCATTTATATTTAGTGACATGATATTTTCCTTTGAGACTGAGCACTTGGATTTTTTTACTAAAGAGCTTGAAGTATATGTTAACTGAAAAATATTCCATTGGAAGTGAAATTACCTTAAAACTCAAATTTCATAACTAAAACTATGGAGGAATAGTTCTTAGTTTCGTGTTACACATTTTATTCCACTGAAATAGACAAAAAATACATTTTTTTAGTAGTTATAGAATCATGTTCAGTTAAACATACAGAATTTAGCAGCATACTTGTGTTATTTGGTGAAGGTTTGGATGACAATAACCAAAAGCTTTCATTGTTAGAAGTTATTACAATAAAAAAAAAAACTTTTGGTAATACTGTTAGCAGGGCCAAGTTATTATCTTGTATAGGCTGCTATAATGACAACAAAAACCTACAGAGGGATTGATTTTGCTGTGTGGGCTAGCTGCTTGTGTCAGCCTTGCTTCTGGAATCAGTTCAGTGTCTGAAATGCTCTTTTCAGTTAATTTTGGAGTACTTTGTAACCACATTTACTTCTTCAAATTGGAATCCCCTGATGAAATTTGTCATGTGGTGGAATATGAAGATTTATAGTAGTACAACTCACCAGAAAGTCTTATATGAACATAAAGAAGTCTTATATAGACATAAATTATGTCAAAGTAGCTGCAATTCCAGCTTAAGTAATGATGCAGTCTCAGACTGTCCAAGCTGCATAACATTTAGGATGCAATATTAGAAACTTTGCACAATTAACCCACGTATCTCTTTGGTCAGGAAAACAAAATCCAAACAAAAAACAAATGACCAACCCAAACTTGTTTTGCTTCTCAGGGACACTGACTGGCACAATTCTCTAGAGACAGGAAAAAACAAACTAGAACATTCTGGTTGTTATTTTTTGCTAAATCTCCCTGAAATTACAGCAAACAGTAAAAGCTGTTGTCATTACTGATATTCTCTCCGCCCCACAGCCATGTGGCTCTGTCACACAGTAGGATAGTAACAAGATAATGAGGATAAGGCTTTTCAGAAATCTATGCCAGCATGTACTAGAATGGAGACCAGACACTGTAATTGATACTGTTCTGTGTCCTACTGCACATCAGTTCCTTCTATTTGTTTTCCAGTACTGTCTTAGAAAAGTGGATATGATTACCTCAGTATTTTCAGTGTTACAAAACACATAAAGTAGACCTGGAAAGGAACTTGAGATATTATGTAATTGAATTCTGTGTCCTAGGACAGAATCATCTGCAGACAAGGTATTCCTAACTTATTTGTCTGTTTTTAAGAAAATGTCAATTATATGATTCCAAAAGCTCCTCGGACTGTGTATTACAAACCTTAATTACCCTTAACAACAGATAAAACCTTATCTTTTCTTTTTACATCTAATTTAAGTATCCCTCCTTGCAAATTAATCCCATTACTTTTGGGCCCATGAAATAAAGAACAATTACTTGTCTTCCTTTTTCCAATAGCTTTTTATTTATGTGAAAGCTGTTACCTTGTTTCAAGGTCTTTAAATTTTCCTGAACACAGAAGTAATATAAGACAATAGAGCTTTGGGACACATTAAAAAACCAAATTGTTGAGCAAGTGGTGAAGATATTTTGGAGTAAGAAGTAAATTTCCTATGCATTCACTGTGCTTAGCTAAATAGTTATTGGTAGAAGGGTCAGTAGGTCGAAAATCACATATACTCATAGATATGTTGAGGGAGATTCAGTTGTATTTTACTAAATTATTGAACATATTATAGAGAATCAATCCTCTGTGAAAATCTTCTCTCAGATTGAGGTAATTTGTGATGATGAAAGGTTGATTTTATCATAGTTGCATTATTAGTTTATTTTATATAAGGAAGACTAAGAAAGCTAATGAAGAGACAGCTAATTTTTCTTATGAAGAAGGATTTTGTTCTGTTGCTCAGATGAGAATAATTCTTAGAACACAAATAAAAGGTTTGAGTTTTCCAGTATTAAAATATGTTGCCAGAAACATTCTATTTTTAAAAGCCTTTAAATCTGAGGAAAAAAAAATCTGTTTACAACAAACATTTTTAAATACTTAAAAGCTTTTTAAAAACATAAATTAAAAAAATGGAAAAGCTTCACTTGTTGACTAGCTCTTCAGGAAACAATTTTTTCAAAATTTTTTTTAATCTCGGCTTTGAAATCATGTATATCCAAGTTCACTTTCTCTTTCTATATCTCCCTAAACAGATGCGGAAACAAAATATTCAAAAAAAGCTTTCAAAAGTCAATTCAGAAAAGCTGAGAGAATAACACAGATCTGAACAATTAAGCAAACCAAACAAATCTAGAATAGAAGAGTCATAAGAACTCTCCCTTTATTTTTATGCAAATGTAATGAAAAATAGAGCACAATGTAGTTAGAATTAGCATTGATATTACTAAGTTGTGTTTTAATCATCTGACAGAGTGTAGTTTGATTTGATTATCTTTTCTAGTCTTAAAATTACAAATGTCAGGGACTGTGACACTCACCAGGTCATTATTACGAAACGGGAAACTTTTTTTTAATACCCTGAAGCCATGTTTTTATTTTGTGTCATATTCACTGTATTTTAATGTATTTTTTCCTTTTATTTTTGTAAATAATCAGAATGACTGTAAAATCTTTTTTTCTCACTGATGCCTTCAAGACTTTTCCTGCAGAGTTGATCTAAAATCAATCAAACTAAGGACTCATTCCTTTAGAAATTCTTACTTTTTTTGATTGCTCACAACTGACTTTAGTAGATCATTACGAGAAAAAAAATTGAGAGAAAACATAAATGAGAAAAACTCTTTCTTCTGATTGGATAGTAGAAAATTTAGCTCAAAGACAATAAAAGATCAGCATGATTTGAACATTCTTGGGCTTACTGTTTTGTGCAGTAGAAGGCATGACGACTTCATTACAGGTGATAGTTTTTGAATTGTTCTAGTTTATCTTTTTGTCTGTTTATTTAGTGAAACTTCAGTGCATACTGACATCATTGACTAGCTATGAATGTAGAAACAGTAAGTGTTTCTGAGCTAAAAATGATGGATCTTATGAGCAGCTGAACTTCTGCTAAGGGCACACAAGTTTCTCTGCTGAAATCACATCTGAGTTTGACCTGAGGACTTTTCATCCATAAAAAAACCGCTTTCATTTGATCTTCAGGTTGTTACAACTACCCATCCTAACAAAGAAGAGCTATGTGTGAGGTACATGTTAAGACATGAAACTGCAATTCAAAGGAATTCTGAGTACGAAACCCGTGGCACTGTGGCAGTGCTTAAAAGCCTTCTGTTCTAGAAAAGGGGAAATGGTAGGATTTGTGACTTTCTTTAAACCAAGATCTGAAGCAAAACATGTTGGCTTCTCTCAAGAGGCTTCATTCTCCCACAGCTGGAGGAATTGATAGTTATAAATAGTCAGTGAGGACAGGAAGTGTGGTCAGAGCACACTCATCAGGGAAATACAACTGTATAGGATTTGTGACTTTCTTTAAACCAAGATCTGAAGCAAAACATGTTGGCTTCTCTCAAGAGGCTTCATTCTCCCACAGCTGGAGGAATTGATAGTTATAAATAGTCAGTGAGGACAGGAAGTGTGGTCAGAGCACACTCATCAGGGAAATACAACTGTATTTGTATTCCTATTGATACTGAGTACGAAGTGAAAAAATAATCCATGGGAAGCATTTATTTATTCTGTTGTTTCCAGACTTCATGCATAAATCAGTGAGCATGACAAATCAATATAGGATAGAAATTATTAAAAGTGTGATTGTAATCAGACAAGGAACGGTGAAAACCCTGTGTGGTACTTCATACTGGCTTGCCTTCAAAGGCATCCCTATCAAGTTTCCTTCTATTTGATGAATCTAGCTGTTGAGCCTTTATTTCTTACTTGACATTTCAGCTTTCTTAGTTTTCATTCATAATCTGTACACGTCTGGCAGCTGAGTGAAAGATGTGTTAGGCATGTACTAACTTCCTCTTCCTCATATGTCTTGCTCTGGAGCACAGTCCTTAAAAAAAAAAAAAAAGTCTTGTCCCCTAAATTGTGATCAATTACGCAAAGTCTTTGTTTTGTCATTTAGTACAGGTAATAATTTATTTAGTCTACTGTTCAAACACAACATAATTATTGAACCAGAACAGGTGGAAGGCAAACAAATGCAGGACTAGCATATATAAAGAAAAAAAGGGTTTTTGCCTTTACACAGCCATTTTTATAGCTTTTAAGTTACTTCAACTTCTGGTCACCCACAGGCTTACCAGAACCAGGACAAAAGTAGATGGGTTATGAAGTTCGGAAAGGTTAAGAGTCAGGCATACTATGTGTTTTTTGTTTCGTCTGCTTCCAGTGTAATTCAATGTGATCCCTTGGTGGGGTCCTTGAGAGCAAGGGAGGTGAAAGGAGCACAAGTTATCCACGCGGCTGTTTTTCACAGATGGCTGTGAAACTGTTATGGCATTTGCCGGGATGGGAAATATCCATGATACGTGTTGGACAGCTGCATGCAAATGTTATAACTGTTATTCCTTCTGGAGCTGTATGGGATGCAGGTGTGGGGGCTGCGGGGGCTTTGTGAGGGGAGGCCAGGGCTGCCCCAGCCGGACACAGCCGGTTCCAGCCAGATCCAACCACCCACCACAGGGCAGGGCTGAGCCCATGGCCCAGGGCAGCCGGACACAGCCGGTTCCAGCCAGATCCAACCACCAATGTAGGGCACGGCCGAGCCCACGGGGCAGGAGCGCTACGGGGACTGCATGTGTAAGAAGGACACAGGAAGATGGTGGGGGATGGAGAATAAAAAGGAATGAGAAGCAACAGGGGGAACACCAAGATGAGGAAAGAAGGAAAAGGAAGAATGAGTCAGTGGTGGAGAGGTCTGGAGCAGCAGAAGAGAGAAAGAGAAGGATGGACATGCAGAGGGAAACTTCTGCCTCCTGAGCACAACACACCTAGTGCCACTGGTTGCTCGACAGAGAGACTGAGTGTTACTTGAAGTCATATAAAAGAAGAAAAGGTACCTGGGGTGATGAGGAGTGTTACAGATATAATATTGGCTTTTTGCAAATATTAAAATGGATTCTATATGTGTGGTGCTAATGTAACTTTGTTATAAAGATTTTATTTCTGTTGTTAATTAAGTTAGACATAGTAGTGAAATATCTTATACAGTTTTGCTTGTGTTAAAATGCCTGCTTGGATGGGATAACATCCAATGAACATAAGATGAGGACACCAGCTACAGAAATGCTAACTGTCAGCACTCACCATCTGAAGACAGTGTGGGTGAGGGCCCAAAACTGGAGGTGATGATAAGAATGGACTAAAACCACAACCAAGAAATATGCATGCTCTAAAATGGTGGACCCAAGGAGGAGCTAAACAGTTCTAGAAATAGGTAAATTAGTTTGGGGAAAAGTTTAATATGCACGATTGTTAATGAAGATGTGAAAGGTTGATGCAATAGAAATGGTATGTAAAGGGTGTTTCCAAAATAGCAGGTGTGCTTTTGGCTGAGTGCCAAGATGCACACTGCCACATATCTTTGCTCTATGGTCTTTGTCTCCTATTGTACTTTATTAAACTGTCTAAATTTTTACAGGAGAGTGAACTTTGTTTTTACATGGAGCATGGGAAAAGGGGAGAAAAGGTTCTTTCCCCAGCTGTGAAATGTTTTTTTTTCTTTGATTTCAAATACATCAACCAATAATTAAACATTTATGTTAATTAACAATAAATGAAGCTAATTCCCCAAAGCTGAATTTGTTCTGTCCATAAGAGTAACTGGCACTTGTCTTTTGTCTTTATTGCAACTCTTTGCCTCAAACCAGATGTTTTCTTGTTCTTGTTCTCCTGTTTTCTCCCTAGCCTCAGAACAGAGGAGTGAAAAGCAGCTGGGTCGGAGTTTGGCTGCTAGAAAAGGCTTAGGCAGCACAAGCACAAGTCTTGTATCTGTGTATAGTGCCAATAAGAAGCAAGAAAATAAAGTAATTTGTGTGTAAATATTGATATATCTTCATATGTATTTATATATACTGTATATAGTTAAGGAAAAATCAGGATGTTAATCTCAGTCTGTGTTTCTTAAATCCATAGGACAGTTTTTCAAATACTACTACAAACAGAAACAATTTATTTATGTTTTATTAGAACCAATAGAGGAAAGCAGTAAAAAGTATTGTATCTAAGCAATAAGATAAATTGCAGTTTTTAGGTTGGTTTTTTTTTTTTTTTACAGATAGTGTAGATGAGCTGGTCAAGGCACATGGTATTAAAGACTTCATAAGAAATACCACGTTGCTTGTGTGATGATATCATCACAGCAAATATTACTTCTATTTGGAAAATTCAAATGTTTGCTTCTTTCCTGCTAGAAAGATCTTTTATTCCTAGGCCAATACTTATAACTATGAACAAATTCAGAAAAGTTACCGCTTCTTCAATATAAATTGAATTTATGTTGATTGTGGATGTACTTAAGTCCAAAGTTTGTCACAGTACAACCTGTAAGCATACTTTCTAGTAAAGCAAAATATAAACTTTGAAGCAATTGTAAAAGCAAAGGAAACCCAAACATTATCTCATTGTATTTATTGTCATAAGGACATATGTATCATGGAAAGAAATATTTTCCAAAACACTGAAATGTTTTTTGACTACACATTTTTTTCAATTCTGGAATATAATTAAGGTATTTCTTAATTCTTTCTAACTTAAAAAAAAAAAAGGCAAAAAAATTTCTTTTTCTAGATAAAACTGCTGTGTATTGCAGGAAGAAAGAAGTCTTCCAAAATACTATTTTCAGGAATTACTTTTTGAATTTAAGTCTTCAGTTGCAGAAGTACACCTGGATACACTTTTTTACTTTAAGGTCATAGAAAGCAAGATTAGATGACTCTTCTCAGAAATCATTTGACAATTTGAATATGCTGCCTTAGCAAAAGATTAAAACTATTCATAATGTGGTATTTTATATATCCAAGCAAAAGCTTTGAATAATCTGACCTGTTTCACGCAAAATATAGAAGACACATTTGAAAGACTTTGCAGTCTTTGTATTGCAGTTTCCAAAATCTTTCAACATCCTAAATCCATTAAATTAGTACTGCAATTCCAAGCTACTGAATGGAAGAATCCATCCCCGTTCAATTTATACTTAAAAAACAAAACCCAGAAATGCCATGTTTCATGCATCCCCTTAATACAAAATTCAAAATTTCACCTAGGATGAGAACTGTCTTTTTCTTAAGGGAAAAATATTAAGTTCCACAAAGAAAATGAAAGCTTAAGAAAAAGTTTTGTGTCAGTTAAAAATTACCCTACAGTCAGTCTATGACTATGAACATCAGTGTCCTTGTTTTATAAAAAATATTTTTAGCAACTTCATGCTGTCTAATATAAAGGTAGCATATAGTCTAATAAAAAGGTATCACAGTGATAATGATTGTATAAAGTCAACTTCACATCAATGATTTCTAAGAAAATACTAATTTTCATGTTTGAAGATTTTACTAATTTATTCATTGATTCAATTCAGCTTTAATTTTTTATTTTTCTTAGTAAAGCTGGACATCTTTTCATATTTTCCTTGCCTAAACAAAAGTGCAGATGGTGAGACCCAGAGAGAGATTTTATGCAAATATTTTCCCACAGTTTATAACATGGAATAGTAGTTTATTTTCTAGTTGTTGAAAAAAAATAATGTTATTCCTTAGGTTATTAACTCCAAAAACATGTGCATTATTTAAGTACTACAACAGCGATTATGATTTTTATGTGAATATTTTTTATTTCATATGATCTGAAGCAAATTTAATGGTATAAATAAATGCGTGAAAAGGGTAGAGACACAAAAATCATGTGCAAATGCAATTTATTTTAAATATGGAAAGTCTATTTGATCAGAAAGACAGCTGAAGAAGTGGCCATTTCAGGAAAACGTTAAAGGCCAGACATATTAGAGAGATGAGCGTTACATTTGATCATTGTTTTTTGAGTCACTTCACTACAGCTCAGGTGATTGTAGATTTTAGAAGTGTTAATTAAAAAAATCCCATCAAATAGTTACAAATAGACCAATCTCTGTCAAGCACACTATCAGCCAAGGAGTGGAGATTTATTTCTGAACCTGTTTTGGAGGTTTTGATTCTCACAGCAAGAACATCAGCTGGGGAAGAGGCTTGCTTGGAGAAGTGTGCTTACACAGACCATAGGTGCTATTTTTATGAAATGAGTCTGGGTTTTTGTTTAGCCACATGCTTCCAATCTAGTACAGACCAAATAAAATCTTGGCACATAATTTTGGGGAAAAAAAAGCAATAAAAATAAAAATTTTGCTTTGGCCTACATTTCCGTGCGACTCAGACATGGCCCGTCAGGCCTGGCCTGATCTCTGCCTGCATGAGTTTACATTTAAACATTAAACATTTCTCGCATCAGTCCAGACTCTCCCAGCCAAGAACCGTCATGTAGAGTTACTCTAGAAACTAGGGGGCAGTTTTCATGGGATTACCTGTTACTTTCTAGTAACTTGTTCAGTATGAAATCCATTACATTCTTTCTTAATTCCTTATCTGCAGAAATGCAATTGAAAATATTTATTTATTTACCTTGTGAAAAATTTGTGCAGATAATACTCTTAAAATTTGTAAAACGGCCCAGCCCAATTATAAACCAGAATCTGTTACAGAACCTAAGATAGCTAAATTTTTCTACCATGAAAAACATGAAATAGGCAAATTTCATGGTAGACAGATAGAAAACTTGGTAGCTAAAAATGAGGGAATAACCTTCTTCAACAGATGTGAGATTGTGAGACTTATGTAGGGAATGGATGAGCAGTATCAAACCTTACTGTTTGCCACTATGTTGAAAGTAGTCACCCTCTTAATACAGGCATAGTCTGTTGGCCTTCTGTTTGCTTTATAATGAAAATAAATTACAAAAGTTCTTAATTTTATTCAAGAAAAAGAAATGCAAAATCTTGAACGCTTTTCTAAGGAGATTTTTTTTCTGACTTAGTAGGTTAATAATTGTCTTCTAAAATCATAATTGGATACTGCACATTACCTTGTGAAAGCAAGTATACCTTTATGAAGGATCCTTCTTGGGATCAGTTAGTCTGTAACCATGTTGTCATCTTTTTGCAAAAGTTCCCATACCTTCTTGGCAATTTCTCATGGGCATCTCCTCCCAGCACTGATTCCTTCTTCTTCACAGCACAGCCAACAAACTCCAACTCCCCCCAGCCAGCTAACCCACTCTTTTGTAGCATTTGTCTTCTTATTGGACACAGCTGTGGCCTGTTAAGGGCAGGCCTGTTCCTAATCTTTGGTGATTAGTACAGCTGCAACTCCTCAGGTGTGAGATTACCTTCTGTACTATCTTTATTTTCTTACATTCTATCCCTCCACATAAGCACTCTTGAATTTAGAATGCTGAGCGACCTGAGGCAGAAAAGCAAAGAAAAAAAAGGAGAAAAAAAAATTTGTACTTTAAAAATAGCACTGGTAGCAAAAATACTGGAAAAATACTTACATGGGACAAAAATGTATTCAGAACACTTCAATTTAGATAGGAGACTCTATAAAGGTTAATAAAAGTAAAATATAATAGTTCAAATATTTAAATAATGAGATTCTTGTAAGTCAGTATCTGAAGAGGAGGTAGGAATATAGAATATAAATTCCTTTTTATATATACATAAGATACAGAATTATAGATATTAATATGACTCATGTAGGCAAATGTTTGGAGTATATTATTAAGTAAAAAGACAGCGGAAATGGAACACAATCGTTTTTCCTTAGATGATAATTTGAGATAGAATTGATCCAAATCTATAACCATTACATAATTTTATATTAAAAACCAGATAGTGTGATCAATGAAATAAAACCAAAACCAAAAAACCAAACCCAACTTCTAATGTTTAATTAATGAATAATTTGCAGCATTGCAATTTGTAATGAGAGTTTAGATGGATAATCTTAACTTCCCAAGACTCTGAAATGATCAGAATCCAAATCAAGTAAGCAGGCTTCAAATAACTTTTCTCTTAGTAGTTAATTATTTTAAAATATAAAGGTAAAGCCTCAACATCAGTTCTTTTGCAAGGTCTCTATGACAATAGTAAATCCCACTAATGTCCGAAGTACTTCAAACAGGGCATTTTTTTAATGATTTCCAGCTCTTCAAAGAATAAACCTTTCCTACCTGAAAGCTCTCAGAGAGCTTTCATATAGTAAACTAGCCAGTTTTTCAGGGAGCCTCTGGCAGCAGAATGTGGTTAAAAGGGGTCACCTTCAAAATATGGAAGAATACAGAATCAGTTTCAGGTGCAAGAAATTATACCAAAAATTCCCTTAACTTATTAAATCTGTGAGAAAAAATTCATCTCCTTTTCACAGTAATCTGCTCACTCACTCAGGAATAAGGAATATTTACATGGTAATGAGGTAGAAATTGTTTCCCCAAGGCATTCTCAATGATATTCTTTAAGCAGTGTGAATTTTCAGGAAAAAAAACTCAGCCAGTATAAGGGTTGTCCCATATTTATACACCTGACAATTTTTTAAAATAAAACAGTATCTGGAAATGAATGTTGAAAATCTACACAGATGGCAAAAGAATACGTCTAATATAATTTAAAAGCATAAATATAAATAAATATAAAAAGTTCTACTGTCAAGGTAACTTTCTGGGACTTGCACAATAAAGTTTTCAAGGGTATCTTGGTAAGAAAAAGTAAAATAATTATCTAAATATGCCAGTAAGGGAGTGTGTGTAGAAACCCCAATTATGACACAGATTTTCCTAGTAAAGAAGAATTGAGAAAATAAGTTTAAAAATACTAGAAATTCCATTTTCTAGTAAGAATTATGTATTCCTTATTATTATGTGCTCTTTTTATTCTTTTGTGAGACAGTCTCTCAACAACAGTAGACACAAAACAAGAAAAGACCAGGAATCTTAAACTCTGATACCAAGTATACTTAAGATGTTTTGCCTGTGGCAACTCAAGGTAGATAAACAGCATAAATTAGTTTAAGAAAGGAGAGACTATAATTTGATAGGTGTAATCCCTGCTCAGGTCTATACAGCAGGTCAGGAGAGAACCTTGCAGAGAAAAAAATACACCAAATTATTAGTTTGCATTGTTTCAAATCAGGCTAATTTAATTTCCTCTATTATGACTTATAGCAGTGCATATAACAGAAGGATTAGGACTTCTGTTCCAGGGCAGGAGGGTTGGAACTAGATGAGCTGTAAGGTACCTTCCAGCTTTGGCCAGTCTATGATTTAACACGCATTCCCTCTCAGCTGTATGGAATCTCCTTTTAACTTTACCTATACATAACTCTTTGGCTGATATGTAAACAGGCTTATATTGGTGTCATATATGGGAATGAACCTTGCAAAATTTGAGTACATAAATATTATTGAGCTTTTTCATAGACACTGATGCAATTGAGAGCCTCATATGCTGACTTTCAAAGGATATCTGTGCATAAACTGATCATATCTGTAGAATATGAAAATATAAATTTCCTTTTAAACAAAAAAAAGTTTAAAACATGGAAACAACTGTTGGGTTGTGTTCCTATTGTCACACTGACATGGTATAGTATTCTGTGTACCACTTGCACTGTGCCCTTTTTAAACCTGGGTAGACTTTCTGAATGATCCTAACTTGTTGAGTGGGATATATGGATATAAGAAGAAGAGAGATTATGGCTATTTCCCCCCAGAAAAATGAGAGAAGAGATTAATTAAGTGATACTTCTGTTTCCCTTTTGTGCATAGTTTCAGACTTTGGAACAAATCTTCTCTTTCTGTTGACAACAATTAACAACATTAACAAGAATCCCTGGAGCGGGCTTTTCAAATTGAAAATACCACATTTATGTGAAAAGAAGGTGAGTTTCAGGTTTTTGGTGTTAATTGGTTTGGGGTTTTTTACAAAAGCATACATCTTTTTACAAAAAAAGATGTATTTTTTATGCTTTTACAAAAGCATACATCTGTGGAATTCACCTGAAGAGTCATTCTCTGTATGTGAATGCAGTACTAAAAATAATGGTATTATTCTTTTAAAATGAATAAAACTATTATTCATGTTAATTTTGTGACAAAATCAAATATATTGTGTAGCATGGAGTATCTTAAGATAATGATAAATTACGCATGCTGAAAGGTAGAGACGGGGGTAGTATGAGGGACAGGTTCTTTGTATAGACCAAATTAAATGATTTCCCAAGCATATTTAAAATACGGATCTATGTGACAGGGTCTCCCTGGAATGGTACTGCTTTGGTTCCTAATCAATAGAGACTGTTCCTATCTGATTGATTTACTAATCTCATTTATGTGAAATTGGTTTTAATTTGCTGAGGATTTAATTGCATTTATTATATGATTAATTGTGGCAGGGTGCTTGGAGCTCCAGACAAGCTTTTGCAATAATTTATATCTGATTTAAAGAAAAAAAAAATATTTTAGGAACTCAAAGCATTTCTTGCAGTCTGAGGGAAAAATTACATCTCTGTTCTGAGAAGGCTTCTCCATACAAGAGACATGACGCTCCAAAAGCAGATCTATTGGAAGGCAACAGAGATGATTAGGGGACTGGAGCAAATCTCTTATGAGAAGGGGTTGAGAGATTTGGGCCTCTTCAATCTTGAGAAGAAGCAACTGAGAGAGGACCTCATCCCTGTCTATAATAAGTATCTGGGGGGAGGGTGTCAAGAAGATGTTTCCAGGCTCATCTTGGTGGTGCCAAGCAATAGGAAAAGAAGCAATGGGCAGAAACTGATACACAGGAAGTTCCACCTGAATATGAGGAAGGACTTCTTTACTTTGCAGTGACTGAGCACTGGAACAGATTGCTCAGGGAGGTTGTAGAGTTTCCCTCGCTGCAGCTATTTAGAAACAATCTGGGCACAATCCTATGCCATGTGCTTTAGGATGCCCCTGTTTAAGCAGAGAGGCTGTAACAGATGACCCACTGTGGTCTACTGTGGTCTCTTCCACCCTTACCCATCCTGTGAAACACATTGTTACAGAATATTTTTTTTTTTTTTTATGCAAAGGTGGTAGCTAAGCTTGTGTTGAAATATTTGCTGTAAAAAGCTATTGCTACTTAGCAATCATTGAATTAGCATAATGTTTTCAGGAGCCTTATGTTTTCTTAGCTGTCCTTCTACATATTTATTATTCCCCCAGTAGTTTAAATTGTCTTTAAGTGGAGTGACTCTGCCAAACCAAACATGAATTGACAAATATGCATATGGCATCAGAAGTGGCTGGGATGTGGTTAACACTGCTCATACCAGTCCATATAGTGTTGTGCTTTGTATTTGTAGCTGAGGTGATGTTGATAACGCGCTGGTGGTTTAGCAATTGCTGAGTAGTGCCTGTGCAGTGTTTAGGCTGTCACCCACATCTCTACACACATACACACACACTCACAGGCAAGTAGGTGGTGGGGCAAAAGTCTGGGGGAGAACATAACTGGGACAGTACAGCTAAACAGATTGAAAAGATACCCCAAACCATATGATAACATTCTCAGTGATAAAAGATAAGGGAAACAGGTGAGAGGAGGTCAGTTAGTTACTAAGGTTGTGGTCTTTTGAAGAAACTGCTATATGTACTGAGTACCTACTTACCAGAAAAAGTCTGGATATCTCCTTCTGACGGGAAGTAGATAATAATTTTTTTTTGGCTTTGTTTCTTTGGCATCTTTTGTTTTCTTAGAGTAAGCTGTCTTTATCTTGACCCATGAGTTTTTCATCTTATTTTCTCACTTTCTTTGGCTGAGGGCAGGGAATGAGAGAGTGGCTTTTTGGGCATTTGGCAGCCAAGGTTAATCCAACATATTGGTCAAAAAAATCCCAAACTAATATCCACATATCCACCTTTACTTCCTACATGAAATTCACAGATTTAGGATGACCCATGATATCAAAACTGGAGCCCTTTGAGGATTAGGGGGCACAGACCGTCCACCTACATTGTTCTGTTCACTAAACACATAGCCCTTTAAATCATCAGAAGCAGCCATTCATGGAATTGGAAATCCACAGAAAACTGTTCAAGATACGAAAATTAAAAATGAGACTAAAATCCTTGCTATTTCCATTCTCTTGTGTCCTGGTTTAATCCAGCAGGCAGCTAAGCATCACACAACCACACCCTCATTCTTCCACCCTGCTGCGGGATGGGGCAAAAATTGGGAGGAACAAAAAGAAAAACTCACAGTTTGAGATAAAGATGGCTTCACAGGACAGAAAATGAGGGGAAACAATAATTATGAGCATACAAAACAAATTATGTACAATGCAGTTTTGTACCACCCACCGGTTGATGCCTAGCCTATTCCCAGGCAGTGGCTCAGCAGGCCCAAGGTCAGCTTTTGCCCTAGTTTATACACTGAGTGTGATATCATATGATTTGGAACATCCTTTTGGCCACTTTGGGTCTGCTGCCCTGCCTGTCTCTCCTACCAACTTCTTGTGTACCCCCAGCCTCGTCAGCTGTGGTGTGGTGTGAAAAGCTGCAGTCTTTGCCTTAGTGCAAGTCCTGCGCAGCAACATCTGAAATATCCTGTGTTACCAACATCATTCTCATCCTAAATGTAAAACACAGCAGTCTCCTGTACCAATTACAGGAAGAGAATTAACTCAGTCCTAGCTGAAAATAGGACAGCTGGTCATATCACAGTTGAAATGCCTTCAGTAAAACCAAATTTGATTGTCAATATGTTTCTCACCTCCATTCTTTATATGTGAACCTGTTCTGACAGCCGGATGAGACTGATTGTGTAATCTCTTTCCCACCTGTATCAAATGAACTAATGAAACTTTTCAATTATTTAATTATTTTCAGTCCAGTTAAATCACATTTTGAGTGAATATCAAGTCTGCATCAACCCATAGAAAACACTTTATAAAGTATAAATATTTTTAATTATCCCTTTACAAAAGTAAGTAGTACATACTTAACTTCAGCACAAAAATACACAGAAAACCCTACATGCATTCCTAAAAATTCTAACAAGGAATACAATATTACAATTGTCATGCCATGTAAAGTCTTTGTACTGTTTGATTTTAGGTTCAAGGCACCTACAGTTCAATCCCTTGAATGCTAAAAACAGAATACACTCAGTACAATAAACATATCTCAAAATTTCTTATTATGCACACTCATTCACTCAATTATTCTTTTTGTTAACTTTCCATAACTTTTGACTCACATTCTTTCTTTTTTTTTTTTATTTTTAGTGAAAAATATGCTGTGATGCAATGTACGGCTACAATTTTGCCCAGTCTTCCTTTTGTTTGTAAGAGGAGTTTGACATGTCCCTCCTACAAATCTCTTTGGTATGGGTTGCAGATCACACTTGCCACTGAAATAATTTTTCCAGTGTTCTATCCTGGTGTTATAATATGTATGGACATCACATGTAGAGGTAAAATAAGAGGGTGTCAAAGACACTTCACTCTGGTGACATTTCTCTCCTAAACCTCTTTAAAACAATCCAGTCTGAAAAAGGTGAAAAAACAACTGACAAAAAAAAAAGCATCCCACAAAAATATCAAAACCACAGGACTAAAATGGCTCTCTACAGAAATGATGAAGAAATTAATACTATGGTAAGTAAAGAATTCAGAGGGCATTTTTCTTCAAATACAAACTATCTTCCATATATCTAATTTTAAAATCTGTTTTATTATAATTTTCTTTGTTCTGGTAACTTTCTATATTGTGGGTTTTTTTCTTTATCCAGATTTTATCCTAAAATCTTAATGGATTTTAAAATTCTTTTGCACAGAATTTCCTTAAGTCTTTAAAAGTGTATTAGTTCATGCTTAGGCTCTTCCCTAGTCTCTAACATCCATATTGTTCAAATTTAGGTGGATTCTTATGCATAATGGCCCAATGACACTTTTTCTAAGGGTCCATCTCATGAGTAACCTTGTGAATAGTTTCTCATCTTGATCATCTAAAGCGTTGTTTCCACTTATCCTCGTGAAATGCAACCATGGCTTTCTGATAGGCAGCCAAAAACCTAATACATAGCTTTTTCCTTAGTCTGTCACTTTAATTTTATAACCCTTCTTCTACACTGTTCTATTGGCTGTTTTTCTGACAGAGGAATAGAAATTGTGCCATTCAGGGATCTTAGAGATTATATCAGCCCCTAAGTACTATCCAATATCAAGAGGATGTTTCTTGTCTATGACTAGCGGTTTAGTTTAGCTTCATAAATTTAGAAAAAAAAAAAAAAAAGAAAGAAAGGAACAATGATAATTATTATGAGAAGGAAGATACAAGGGTTCCAAAAGGAGGTGGGAAATTACTCTAACCTACTTTGCTGATGTTTTAACAAATGATTCCCATGAGCACCTGCCAACACATCACATAGAGTAACTCAGTAATGGGTTTGACTTTCCTTCTGACTAATTCAGTTTTCATGAAATGGGAATTTAGTAATAAGAAATATGCAAGCTCTTTGATAAGTAAAAATAGTTTAATCTTCACCTACTTTTAAATCAGCTGTGGCAGTACATGACCTATAAGATACCATTTGCTGAAAAAGGCTTCATTTTTCTAAATAGACTCTGTGAAATGGAAACCCTTTCTACTGCCATCTTAAAGAAAAGAGAATTCCTGGAGGGATTGCTCTAGTTCTTTTTCCTATCCATTATATTTTTTATTAATATTATTTATTTAATTACTTATTTAAAGAAATTATTTTTCTTTTTTTTTTCCCTTTACAGAGCTAATAGACTGGCATAAAGTATTAATGCCCTTTATCTATACAGGCAAAGTGCTAGTTGTTGACCATGATCATGAGCTAGAAAATACTCTGGTGCTGAAAGTATGTTCCCCTTGAGATTTAAAATGTCAGAAAACTATATCAGCTGTGTACCAAAAGGAAAAACAAGCAAAAAAACCACCACCCAAACTTATGCCCCCCAAACTAGCCTGAAATCTTAAGAAAACCCTGCACCAAATTTACTAAAAACACAGAATATAGACTTTTATATATATAGATCATTTTTCATTCCAGTGACTGCAGAAATAAGATAATTTTAACAGAAGCAATTCAACAAAGAGCTACTGTTAGTTTAGGGGAAATTTAAATACTGAGAGGCAATGGAGAAAGAAAGCTTTCTTACTGATATTTCTTAAACAGAAACAAAAAACCCTCTGCATTTTTTCCTTATTTTGGTAATCATATAATTCTAGAATCGCAGAATATCTCAAACTGGAAGGGATCCATAAGGATCATCAAATTAACTGCCTGTTCCTTGCAGGACACCTAAAACTGAAGTGTATGACTAAAACTGTTATCCAGAGACTCCTTGAACTCTGACAGGTTTATTGCCATAGCCACATTCCTGGGGAGCCTGTTCCAGTGACTGACTACCATCTGTCTCAGTGAAGAACCTTTCCTTAATGCCTGAATGTCGATACAGTAGCTGATACCCTACTTGTGTTAATCTGTATAAAATATTCTTAGATATTTTTCTTTTCTTAACTGGATATTAACTAATAAAGATAGGTTTTATAGCACACAGAATGCTTTTCAAACTACTCAATTTAATTTTTAAAGGTTATCATTCCAGTGGCTATTCCATATCTCCTAACTGACAAGTAAGCATCTGACCCCTTTGCAGGAAGAAAATGCAATTTTCATAACTTCTGGAAAGATAGAATTTTTTTTCAAGCAATGGTTGTTTTATGAATTACGTGTGAATTATTATAAATAATTATGGATTTTAATGTTTTGTTGTAACTAGAACACATTTTTCTTAAAATTGAAAAATCTCTTGGATATAAATACAAATTTCTAGTGATGAAGTGTGATAATAAGGGAGGCACAAAGGGTGTTTGATAGAATTGTCTTTTTCTCAATCTTTAATATTTTAAATTCTCATAACAATTCAATGTACTATATTTATTAAGGGAATAATTATAAAATGAAATTGCATATTTACTTTAAAGTGAATGCTGAAATTTTCATCAGCCTCAACTTTCAGATAATTTGAGCATCAAGAGTTAAAAGTTCATCATTTGTTACACTATTTTTTTTAATAATTATATTCCTGCTACAGTACTAGAAAGGTATCCAGAGGGAGCTTTTATAACAAAAAAAGAAAATGAGCATAATCCTGTACTGGAAAGTGCTGTTCCACATTTATAATCGCTCTCTAAAAATAACTGTGAATCACTATATTGTTTCTATATGTGTGAAGTGGTATCTGAAGGTATCTGAAGTGCCATAATTTCAATTCAGCTCTTCCATAGTACCTCAATAGTTTCCACACTCTTAGCTATTAAAAGGGGAAAATCAATATTTTTATGTAATAAGCAGTCATTAGCCCATTGGGCCTTTCTTGTGCTGTAAAAAAATATGCCTTGTATTACATCATGGGTATGTTGTAGCACTGAGACTGAACTGTTTTTTGAGGAAGTGTCACAAACTTTGGCATAAGCATTAGGTTCATTGATAGCATGTGTACACCATAGAGTGTGGTTTGGTGTCTTTGTTGTCTAAGGTCCAGTGAGGTAACTGGAATTTTAAAATTCTGCTTTTCATTTGCTAAGTCATCAAAATTTTTTTGTAACATCAGATTGTTCTGACTCCTAATGAGTAAGTCTCTATATTTTATCAGAGTGAAGAGTTTTCATGGTTGAATACCAGCCAGCAGCCAAACCCCACAAGGCCTCACTAAACCAGATTGCTCCAAGCCCCATCCAGCCTGGCCTTGAACACTTCCAGAAATGGGGCATCCCCAGCTTCCCTGGGCAACCTGTTCCAGTGTCTCACCACCCTGAAAACAAAAATATCTTACTAATATCTAACCTGCATCTAACCTATATCTGCCCTCTTGCAGTTTTAAGTCACTCCCCTTGTCCTGTCACTAAATGGCCTTGTAAAAAGTCCCTCTCCAGCTTACTTGTTGGCTGCCTTCTGGTACTGGAAGGCTGTAACTGGGTCATCCCACAGCCTTCTCTTTTTCAGGCTGGATAGTCCCAATTCTTTTAGCCATTTCTCAAACGAGAGGTATTCATCTCCCAAAGAGAGACCCAGAACAAAGAAATCCCCAAACTTTTATACCCTTCTAGTCTATGCACATGTTCTTGACACCTCTTGAATGCAACCTGCACACACCTCTTGGTCACATGGTGATTTTTGATCTGGGTTCTTCTTACACCCTGTTGGATTCTTTCTCCACCCTGTTGGATTCTTTATCCATGTCCATGCAGGCAGGTCATTAGCTGTTCTTTTATTCTGAAGTTATAGCTTCTAGTGATGACAATAACCTCTTTATCTTCTGGCTTGTACTTCTTGTTCACTAACATAGGCGGTATCACATGGAAAACTGAAAAGTCCTTGGTGTAGAATAGACACTATGTAGCAACAGCTGGAACATCAGTGTGCTATCAGTTTTATTCTCACACTAAATTTTAAAGATGGCACTGAACTAGCAACCAGGAAACTTACTAAGAAAATTAACTGTATTCTATCCAAAAGCAACTCTAGGTAAAAGTTCACAGCTTCCAGCATAAGGCATCAGCAAATCTACTTATTGATGCCAAGCAAGTTAAGCTAAGCTCACAGCATATTAAGCCACAATATTATAACTCTAAGTCACTTATTTGTATTTAAAAATAATTTATTAATCCAAACATCTAATATCTCTCAAAACTTGCCAAAGTCTCAGTGTCTCACACTGTTACTCCTTAAAAATATGCATTATACCATAAACCTCATTACTGTCATCACTGCCATTTCATCTTTTGCTTTGCAGGTGTGAAACCCCCTTTGTCTTTCATTGTCTAATCAATTGACATTAATGATATTAATAAAGTTTTTTGAGCTATATTCAGAATGGGTTAAGTATCTTAAAATTTGAGTTGTAGCTTAAATATAGGATTGCAATACTTATATGAAGATAGTGCCATGTATGTGAATATCTAGAATACTCTGTGTGATTACTTCAGGTAATTTCTACAATGTGGAGTAAAAAGTGAGTTGCTTTAGAGAAGGAGGAAAGCATTACATATTTCTCAAAAGTGATCTATGTATAACAGAAGTAATCATGAGGGATTAATGTTTTGTAGAAATAAACAAAAAGTGAAAAGAGGAATTAAAGACAGTAATAACAAAAATGACAAAAGGAGTAATACAGAAACAGCTTGTTGCAAACCTGTCCCATTTTGTCAAATTCAAAACTTAATCAATTAATGCAGGTTAAAAACACTGTGTAAGACAAAAAAAAAACCCCACAAGATACTGTAAGATGCAGGGATATTGTGATAATCACATTAGATAATAAAAGAAATGTCTGGCCAAAGTTTTGCACAAATTTGAGTGTGCAAAATCATTATCAGAACCTGAGAAACAAGTAACAAAATTATATCAGCATTAAGCATTATCAATATTTATAACCAAAGAGCTTCCCGATGCTGCAGAAATTATAAAACTTAAATTTTCAATTCTAAAAAAGGCCTGCTACACTAGGTGCAGCAGAATCTGTTCACATCCACTACTTTAGTTTTATTGCATTTTCTGCATTTGCTTCTGCTTTCTTTGACTTGATTGATCTCAGCTCTGTTATGCTGAGATTTACATCAGCAGAGGAGTTGGACCTGAACATTTTACAGCTGGCATACAACCAGAGAGGCGAATATCGTAACATGTAGAAATATATTTTGTTTTCATTAAATAGCAAATATGTCACTGTTTGCAACAGTAATCCTGGCCTTTGGTCACAGATAAGTTTGCCTTATCAACATTATTTCTATGAATAAAAATCACCAGAATGTGACATAACAATACCTGTTAACAATCGGTGATACATTACAATGAGCGATTAAAGAATGGCCTTTTTTTAATCTTCTTTCTCATTTGCATTCCCAATCAAAAATAAGTGTCTTTGAATTTCACAGTTTGTTGGTAAAATGATCTCATTTTCATAGAATTGTTTTTTCTATCTGTTCAGGAAGTTTCCCTTAGAAACCACAAAGTAAATGTCTGCTGCTCAGTTAAGAAATCTACACTTGTATTCTGCAGGCATCAGTTTTGTTTTACCCTCAAATTCCTAATGGAGTTTAAAATTAAAATTAATGTTTCTGTTTACTTTCCAGTATATTCGAAATCCTAATCAATGATGTCAACACATCTCAGTAATAGTGTTTCTCTATTAATGTCTGATATAGGCAATAAAGGAAGCATGGGGCACTGTTCAGTAGGCCAATCACTGGAGGATATTTTTTATGTTGTCAGCTGTGAACCAACTGAGCTGTAATAAATAGTACAATTAGTGGAAATAAAATGCATGCTGACAAGACTGAAATGATATTGAGCAGGACACTTCGCAAATGCATAATCTTTTACCCAAGATGATTAGAATACAAATAGAAAGGGGAAAACAACAGCCTACCCAGAAATTAAAGACATTCCCATTCTCTCAAACCCATTTTACTTTATGTCTTCTAAAGCTCTTTATCTCACTAAAGTGTTCTATCTTCCTCATATTCTCCTGAATTCCAGCTTTTGACACATTGCAGCACTTACAAATGTTGATCAGTTATCATTTAAATATTTTCTTTAGATAATCTTTCATATGCACTTCTGAAGCTGTCACTCCATCATTTAAACTTGATAGCACTATATATGGACCATTATGTCTCCTCCATTGACATTATTATACAGCAACTGTTTTACAGGAATCTCTTTTGTTCTCACGGTCTTTTCTGTTACTAGCACAGCTGTCTTAGTTGTACATTGCCTTTGTTGATTTCAGTTTAGTGAATCTGTTTAAATCAGTTCATAATCTGGATCTAAACCTTTGTGATCAACATAAAACAAATATTTTCCAGGGAAAAAATAAATAACAGGCACTTAAGCATAAGCCTTCCTTTTAAAATACAATTTAAAATATAATTTATCATTGAATTTCATTTGGAAAAGAGGAAAAAAAGGAAAAAACCCTTCTCCCTCTTTTCTTCTATGCAGCAAATTGAAATTATGAATTCCTGGAGAATTTGACTATGTAGTGTTATATGTACATAAGAAACATTGTAAATTAGATTTTACTAGATTTTGTGAGTTAAGCATTTACATTCTTACCATCTGTAAGTACTACGACTATATGTGCGACTTCAAATAGATTCCTCTGTTAGTTTTAGGAGTTGTGCATCTCTTCCATTAATCTAAAGTTTAGAGACCTTTTCATTTACTGATACAAGTCTCCTAGAAATTATTCATGAATCTATACTGTACATCAGATTCAGTTTGTGGTATCATTTCCTGAGACATATGAATATTGTGCAACATTCTGAGGACAGTAACAGAATTTACAAGGTCAGAATCGTATTCAGGTGTCATGATGGTTAAGGAAAACAACCCCCATCAATGTACTCTTTGAAAGTAGTTAAGAGCCAAAGGGAGAATTTAATTAATGCAGTGTGCTCTTGACCAATATGCCTGCTGGCCATGAAGCCTGAAATGCTGCTACCAGTACATTCATTTTCAACCCTATCAGAGAAGTCTTACAAAAATTTTCTTAAACTTTCCTTTGGTGGATTGCAAACAAATATCCAAAACCAATGTAAAACATAGAAGATGACTATTTGTCTTTTAATGCTGAAGCATATTGATATTATAATTAAACAATAATGTAAGCTCACTTCAAACACAGAACAACAGCCCAAAAAAATAATTACTTCTCTACAATAATTAATTGATGATAACTTACATTTTATAGTAAGAAATATTTTAAAAGTATATATAATGTTTAAAATATATTCAACCTATATTAAGCTAGTATTAAACTGATGTCTACTAGGATTGGATATTTATTCTGAAAGAACTGCAGCACAATATAAAATAAATCACTGATACTTTTTATCAAGGTATTCAATATAACTGAGTTCTCAGCATAACTCATATTTGTCGGATCTCGGCTGACAGAAGAAACCACCATAGATCTTGAATCTGTGGTAGAAAAGAAAGTTATGAAGTGAATGTTAATAGGAAAATACACAGAGCACTATTGATACTTAGTGAAATTTTATAACCCCATACATTAAATATTTCAATTTTCCATTTTCAAAATAGACCTCTCCTAATTTCAGCCAGAACTGAAACACATTACAGGAGGAGGAGATCAAGATTAAGTTGATACTGTGAGTCCCTCTTGCAGGTCCAGTTTCCATCTGTAGCAGCGGGAAACAAAGTGATGTGGACCCCCATATGCATCCAAAGGAGATACCTTTATTGTAGAAATTGGCCCCTTTTTATACCTTTAATTTTAACCTGACACGGCTGAAACCAAACCCAGATGTAACAGAACTTAACAGAAAGAAGGCACCCATTGGCTGGCTCAGCTTCCGCGCTGCTGTCTGCTTGTCCTATCACCCAATCAGCTTTCTGCTCATACGCTCTCCATGTGTTCCTCCAGCCAGTCACAATCTCCCTTCCAGCTGACCCTCTCCTCATAACTGCCTCTCACTCCGTAGCTGGCTTCTGCCTGTCCAGCCTGCCGCTGTGCCTTTCCCATGGGGCCTTCTGGTGAGCATAAGCCTTAACCACTCTAATAATTATTACCCCATATCCTGCTTCCATCCACATACTTGATCATCAAGGTCACTTGTTAGACACCAGTTCTAAAATTAGTTTGGTAACAATTATTAATTCTGATCTTGTTTTACTTGATTACTACACAGAATAAATTCAAGTGCTTTCAATAAACAGAACTATTCCCTTCAATAATGTGCAATGCCTGTGATTTGTGACATGTTTTACTTAGTAGCCATGTAAGCAGAACTAAACAGTTCTGATTATTGCACAAAGAAATCTTCTTTCTTTTTTCTGATTTTTTAAACTATTTTCTATTTCCTTTGTATTTGGATTAAATCTATTTCTTGTGATCACAAAAAAATTGTTCTTAATAGAAGAATGCTTCATCTTGTGAGAACAGGAATGTAACAAGATAAATAATTCCACCTATGTCTTTGTCACCCAGAGATAAACCAATACATTGATTAGCTGGGAGATTAGCAGCCAGCCACCAGCTGTCAGCAGTAATTAGTTGCATAATTGTGATTTCAATGCCCCAGATTACTTTCCTTACTGTATAAAAAACATTTCTTCATGAAGGACAGTGTATCTCTCAATACCCTTTTTAGATATTATGTATGAATTCAGTAACCCAGTAACCCTGAGCTCTGCTCATTCCTTTTGTCAATGACATGTGCCACTCATGTCACAGAAGCTGGGAGATCAGCACCTTTCTTTATTTTGTTTAGATCAAACTGAATCAGTCTGTATCTTATGACCAAAGAGAAGAAATACAGTGGAAGGGTTTATACTTTACAAATTATTAAAATCTCAGCCAACTTTATGGATCAATGATTGACAAGACTTAGTTAGATCTAGATAACACACTTGCAGTCTTAGAGAGACAGGCCAGGGCCTCATCTGTTAACAGAAGCCAAAAGGGAAACACCAGAGAAATATCCCAAAAGAGTTAAGGGGTGCTCCCCTAGGAATCTGACACAGCCAAGGGTCCAGCTTAGGTGCCTTTATACCAATTCATGCAGCATGGGCAGAAACAGAAAAAATTGGAAGCTACCACCATGCTACTAGAAACCTATGACCTTTTAACTGAACTTTACCATTACTGAAACTTTCATGGAACGAATTCCATGCCTGGAGTGTGACTATCAAAGGCTACAGGCTATTTAGAAGAGCCAGGGGAGGAACGAGAGGTGGATGCCCTCTGCATTAAGAGGTGGATTGAGTGTGAAGAGCTGTCTCTGAAGAACAGCCGTGAGAAGGTCAAAAGCCTGTGGGTAAGAATCTGAGACCGTGGCAACAAAGAAAACTTTGTGGTCAGTGTCCACTACAGGCCCTTGATCAATGGGATCCTGCTGATGAAGCCTTCATGCTCACAGGCTCTTGTCTTCCCAGGGGTCTTCAGGCGTCCTGACATCTGCTGGGAAAGTTGCACAATGAGCTGTAGGCAATCCAGAAGACTTTGGAAAACACAGAAGATAGCTTCCTGACCCAGGTAATAGACAGCCCTGCCAGAGGGAATGTGATACAGGATCTTATGGTCACCAGTGTAAGAGAGCCAGCTGGGGACACCGAGATTGGAGGCAGCCTGGGCTGCAGTGATCATGCCTCGGCAGGGTTTGCACTCCTGAGGGGAGCCTACAAGAAAGAAGAGAGATTATTTACAAGAGCATTTAGTGATAGAACAAAGGGAAATGGCTTCATACCGAAAGAGACTAGGTTTAGATTAGATATTCTCTATTGTAGAAGTGTTGAGGCAGTGGAGCAGGTTGCCTAGAGAAGCTGTGGATGCCCCATCTCTGGAAACATTCAAGGCAAGCTTTGATGGGGCTCTGTGCAATCTGATCTAGTGAAGAGTGTCCTTCCCCATGGATTAAGGGTCAAAACTAGAAGATATTTAAGGTCCCTTCCAATCCAAACTGTTAATGTTAATGCCAGAAGGTCAGATCCATTTAGGCTTACTTGTTTATTTTTATCTTACAGCTCTTGTTTTTAAGGTAGTAATTCTAAGAAATAGCCTTGAAAAAAACCTCTTGTCTTGTACACACAGTGCTGTTGATTTACAGTAGCAATAAGTTTGGATCTTAAAAAGCCCAGGAAGTTTATGCTATTAGCACTAAGTTTTCAGGAGAGATAATAAACACTTGCTTTTAAATGCTAGTGAGTGATTTAAACATCTCAACACAATAAAATACAAAAAACTAAGTTAAGCTATTCATTAAAATCTTTTTTGAAGAAAGACTGAAAACCCACTTCCCATATATGCATGCTTGACAGAGATTTGGGTCTGAGCCAGTGGAAATCTATTCTAATAGTTCTGAAGGAGATAAAGTTGTCTAGAAGTGCTTTTCTTTTTTGTTTGTATGAGTTTGAAATAACAGGGCAGTAATCTCCAATGAATATCAGGAAGATAAATTGGTCTTATAAAAAAAACAACGAGAAACTCTGGATGTCTAAATAGAGAAATTAATCACGTGAATTCCAGCTCACTTTAAATTTTGATAAAAACAATTACTGTTATTATTAATTTTGCAATTGTAGTTCTACTTTTCACATATCTTTATGCTTGATATTTCAAGCATATGACTATTGATATTTCACAGAATGATGACTGTTACAAGATTTTTAGAATATCCACTATTGTAACCTAAGAAAATTACTCATTTTGCACTTGAGAATATTTGCATAAAAGCAGGATAAGGACAAGTAGCTGTTTCATAGAAATTAGTATGAGGAAATAATCAAGCTACACTACAATTTAAGTCAAATTTATATTTACCCCCATAGAAAGACAATCAATTTATTGATAGATAATTAGGGAAAACAAAAATGTCTACAAGGTATGGAAAGGGAAACTTATTCTCTACCCTACATTGCTGGGGTCTATACTGGGGAACTGCATTCAGATCTGAACACTGTACACTCCAGAAGAGATCAGTTCATGGATCCAAATGAGACTAAAGTAAATTAGCAGTTGTATAGAAATGAAATGTATGAGAGCAGGTTTAGAAAGGAACTTATTTAATTTCTAAAACTTGAGTACAGGAGTGTTGATGCTCTCACAATTCATTAAAGACTATTGCTATGAGAAAGGGAATAAAATCTTCTTTATGTCTGTATTTAACTGGATTTGAAACTGAGCACAGCAGATTCAGGTTACAGTCTAAAAATAGCATTTGGATGGTAACAATAATGAAACAGTTTGATATAAGTAGACTGTGGAGACCTTTAAACAAAGGTTAAGTAAACACCTATAGGTAGGTTCATAGCTAGAACTAATATTGCCTTAGATCTTGAAGGTTAACTAGGCGACATAACAATCCTCTGTCATTCTATGCAAGCCATACAGAAACCTGCAGAGAAGAACAGAGGTTTGCCTAAATGTATTTACAACAAATGGGGTGAGGGGAAAAGGGATGAACCAAAACCAACCTTCTATATATCATGGTTCACATTTCCTTATCAGATTGTTGTGCTTCTACCATGAAAACTGGTAGCATTGATGACTTGTTTGAAATGTAAGAATGTTTATAATATAATAGGCACAAAATAAACTAGGTTCCATTGGCAAAAGGATTAATGGTTAGATGCTTAATTTTTGCTAGGGGTTCTTGTGTTCACATAATTTTTTAAAGCACTCTATTTCATCTAGATATGAAAGAGCCTTATTTTTCCATAGAAAAGTGTTAGACAACTGCATTTTCCTTTTCCTTTATGCCTTTGAGGATTTGGCCCAATCTGCAAATAACTATAAATCTTTCCTGCACAACAGTTAATACAGCTGAAGCACAAGTCAGGGCCCATGCAGTGGTAACTTTCAGATGTTTTTGAAATGCTTCAGCACTGAGCTAGAGTTTATTTCAGATATAAAATAGATAGAACAGGTGCTATCAAACAGTTTTATTTCCTTTATGACATAAAGCCTCAATCCCATGAATGACAGCCTAGGTCTTTCCAAACAGTAAAGTTGATGAGAAATGGATTGAAGAGGTTTGCAGTGATAACCTGAAGGCATAGAGGAGACAGTACTACAAAGAGAAATATGGAAAAATCTAGCCAAACTTAATGTGCAAACCAAATGGGAAAATTCTGTATTTTAGACAGGTTTTAGGGAAGAGACATTTCTCTATCATACAATTTTTCCTGATAATGGTAACTTTAGAGAGCAATAAAGCAAATTTCACAATGAAAAATATTTACCTTAAAAAAACCCCAAAGACTCTAAATGTTATAATTCAAAACGTTTAGAGCAAGGTAAATAATTTTTCTTCAGGTAATTCTGCTTTACTGTTTACTTTGATACACCTTACCAGAAATGTATAGAATAAGAAATTAGTTCTTGCTGTTATTCTTGATCCTATCCCTGAGGAAGAAGGAGCAGCAGAGACAATGTGTGATGAACTGCAACTCCCATTCCCTGTCCCTCTGCTGCGTGGAGGCGGGAGGTAGAGCAAATCAGGAGTAGCATTAGGCCCTGGAAGAGGAGAGGGGTGGGGGAAAGGTGCTTTGGTTTTTTGGGGTTTTGTTTGTTTGTTTGTTTGTTTTTGTTTGTTTGTTTGTTTTATTTTTGGTGGGTTTTTTTGGGGGGGGGTTGTGTGTTTTTTTTATTTTTTATTTCTAATTATCCTGCTCTGATTTTATTGGCAATAAATTCAATTAATTTCCCTAGTTGAGTCTGTTTTGCCCATGACAGTAACTGCTGAGGCTGAGTGCCCTCTCTCTCTTCATATCTGGACCCACAAGTCTTTCATTATATTTTCGCTCTACTGTCCAGCTGAGAAGGGGAGTGATACAGCAACTTTGCTGGACATCTGTCATCCAGCCAAGTTAAACTCACCATAAGGTAGCTTTGCTTTTGGTGAAGTGCTTTTTGGTTATGCTCAAGAATTTATTCAACTTAAGCAAAATCAGCAATTTAAAAAGGTAAGAGACTACTGTGTCACTCCTTCCAAACTTTTTAAGTGCCTGCAATATTTATTCAATAGCTGTATTTTGGTTTTAAAAAGACCCAAAACAAACAACCAGACAAAAATGAAAAAAAATAGCAAATGAACAAAAAAGAAAAGTAAGGTTTTTTTTCAGTTATAAACACTTACTGCAAGAAAATAAAGTCTAAAAGCTGACAAATCCAGAAAACTGTTGCCTTTAAAAACAGGGGAAACATTCTCTTTCACACTGAGTAAAGACTTTAATGCTGTATTAGATGAAATAGGAAAAAGAAAATTAGGTAGAATCAAATCTGGGGAAAAAAAAAACCCAACCTGAAGATATATCATTTATCTTCTTGTTTCCAGACAAACAATTGAAATAGTTAAGTAGTGCAAGACAGGCAAGATAATGAAAATGAATACATGGATCCATATTCATCCTATCTAATTTTGAGTGCATAAATAGTGTACAAACTTAAGAACTTCTGTGCCTAAGGTTCTGTACAAAGTCCATGTAGAAAGATAGACTCCTCTACATGGTGCTTTACTTCATTCCAAATCTTAAAACGCTTCATGAAAACCACGTCTCTTGCAAGCTATAGTGAACAACTGGGACAACCAGTATTATCTAAGCATAATGGAAAAGAAGGCCTGCATTCAAATCAGGGAGAGCTAAAGAGAAAGGCTAGGAATAAGGTTTTTATAACATCTTTATCAACAGGGATGAACAGAAATGTTTCCCAAAGATGGAAAAAAAATAAAATTAAGCTTTACTGGGAAGAACAGATGCCTCTATGTAACTTTCAACTGTAAAGGCATACAAGACCTAAGAATGCAGATTTACAGAGATGTGGCCCTATTAATTGAAGACAATTAGCCTTTAAGTAATTAGTTTGAGTATTCAAAGTTTTTTCTGAATTTTATGGGATTTCTTTGAACTACTTAAAATGTCTCACACCTTAATTTATGATTTTTGAAAATACGAGAGAAATATGATCACAAATAATAGGGAAAACACTTGTCAATATTTTACACTCTAAGTTATAATATAAAAATTATTCATTAATTTCTATTCTTTTGAAAAAAATACAAAAAATACACAAAAGGGATACAAAAGAAATATGGGTATGGAACCCAAATTTTAATCTTCAGCTCTTAACATTTTTTTCAGGGAATTGTTTGTTCTGTTGGGTTTATTTATTCCCCACATTTGTATTTGATAATAGTACTGGATCTGCTCTTTGATTCTCTTCAGTTTACAGCAGGTCCAGCAAGATAATTGGACTGTTCAGTAGATAGCTTGGACTCCATATTTTCTTTCCCTTATTCCAGTTCTGGCAAAGAGTGAATATTTTAAAGACTATCCACTGTCATCTACTGACAGAAATTCACAAGTCTCCATTGCACTTCCTTTTTCCTCTAAAATAAATGAAAATTCATTTTTGAAAAGTGAAGAATTTCTCAAGGTGGAAGAATCTTCATCTCTACTTCCTTTGTACTATTGGGATATAAATAATAAAGAGCATTTTTATTGTCCCTATACTGGCGTTGCATGACCAGGTTTTGTGGGGAGAAGAGGGAGGCTACATGGTGTGCTTCTGAGGGAAGCTGCTAGAGGCACCCAGCACCAGACAAGGATCCCAAGCCCTCACTGCCTGGGCCAAACCATTACAGAGATAAGTGACTAACCCTTTTGTTCCTCAATCACTTTGAAAACAATCCACTCTTCACTTGTCCATCGTGCAACAAATGGGAAGAAATTAATTTGAGAAATCTAGCCCATAACAGCTTTTCACATTTCTTTTTTTTTTTATTATTCTACCTGGTTTCATAAAGAAGAGGACTATTAAAACTAATAAGACTATTCCCAAGTATACAAAATTATGATAAATCATACCTTACCAGTGAATTTGAACTAAGAAATTAGTTTTCTGTTTGCAGTGATTTCCCTTTGAAACATTTTCTACCCATACTGGCAATTTGACCAGTGACTTTTTAGGTGAGTGTGACCTAACTTATATGGCTCCCAATACAGTACTCCTTTTAAAATTATGATGATATGAGTTTTTGAAAAATACTCTTTATGAAGAACACAACTCAGTACTTTACGTATACATATAATATTTCAAACAATATTTCATATTAGAAATAGTTAATATTTGTGATATTTTTGACAGATGAAGAAAAAAAAGGAATTTTAGGAAAGTATGTGGTAAATGCAGCAAGCACAAGCAAAAGAAGAAATGCACTGCTTCATCTTAATTGTACTGTATTTTTGTATATAAGACAAAAAAGAAAAACAACAACAAAACAAGCTAAACTTTCTTTGATGGCACTGGTGAATATAAGAGACAGAGAACTAAACTTTATTTTTTACATGAGTACAACTGTCACCAAAGCCAATAAGAATCCTGTTCTGTGTGGATATTTGGCCCTTAGTGGCTGTGAGCAAAGTATTGTGTGGCAGTGATGCTCAACAAGCATGGACATGACAGCTGGAAGATGAATATAAAAATAGATTGGAAGTGACAGTGAGTCTGACTATATGCACAACCTTTTTTGTAGAAATGAGCTAAAAGTAACATCTCAAGTTCTGTCACTTTTCTTGCTACTAGCAGCTATTTTTATGAATCCATAATAATCAAAGTGGTCTCTAGGTCAAATGTTTTTATGGAGAATAAAAATGGAATTATTTCCTGAAACCGAATATGATATCCAATTTACAGTACCAATAACAAAACCATCTGATTTTAATGCAGAAGTTTGGGCACTAAGATTCTCAAGGAATAATACTAACACTATCCATCATTTCTTGCTGTCTGCAAGCAGACTCCTGATTTCATTTTGGGAGAAGAATAAGGAAATACTTCATATATATATGTACATAAGCAATGGAAGAGAATCAGAATTTAAGTAGCTTTAGACAGTGCCATTCACATCATTTGGTTTGGAAGTAGAAATGTTTCTAACATTTGCTATTCCTGAAAATGTCTGAAGGGAAAGTTATTTTGAGTACTTTAGATATCTTTTTTACTCTGTAATTCAGGTGTTGTGTAAGGTTAAGTTAGAACTTCAAACAATGTCTAAATAGTTTTGGTCCTGTTTAGATCCACTGTGTTGATAGCTAAATTAATTTTCATTTAAGTTATGTGGGGTGGCTTTTTTGGTTGGGGATTTTTTGGTTTGGTTGGGTTTTTTTTTGGTTAAAAGATATTGTGATAATTTTGGAAAAAGGATTCCCTCTTTAGAACTTAAGTATACATGGTATACCCATAAGTAGCCTAAGATGGCTAATATTGTTGAGCATCTGTACCCTTCATATCAGTTTTACTGCATTTTGCAACTAAGCAAAACTAATTATTGTGAAGAGAATCAGCAATATAAATTTGGATGGGAATAAAAGTCTCAGACTTTTAGTTTCAAGGTCTCACACCTCTTAGGAGACCTATTAAATTAATATTTACCTGGGGCATTTTGAATGCCCGTCATAAATCTTTAAAAGATGAGACATTACCTACTTCATGGGTAACAAGGGAAGTCTGCTTTTGGAAGGTTAATAGTTCAGAGAGGACCTTTGAGAATGAGTAATTTAATTTTTTTTTCTAATTTTTGAGGAGTCAATTCCCCCTTGTAAGTATATTGAAAGATTAGGATAGATAAAAAAGCAATGATCAGGCAGTGTGAAACTTGAGTTTCTCGTGGAGAAGATAGGAAATAGGACTTATCTTCTTCCTTAAAGAGCAGATCCTTAAAGTCCTTTTTCAGACTGACCATAAGGCTAACACTTGATCAATGCTCTTGTTACACAATTTTTCTCAGTATTTACCATAATTACAAGAAAATAAGAGGGCATGTTCAAAAAAGTGTGAAAGCAGTTTTAATATTGCAAACATAAAAACGCATTTCAGTCAAAGTACTTGCAAGAAGTGAACAGAATTTAGACTATTAACATCCATTATTAAAACATGCGAAAGTAGACAGAAAAACAAATAAAAACCCCCAACCAACCAACCAACCAACAAACCAACCAACCAACCAACCAACCAATAAAAACCCCAAACCAAATAAAAAACCAAAATGCAACAAAAACCCAACAACAAAACAAAAGTAGGCACTGAGTTTCCAAAGGGTTTTAAGGAAATAATCTCAGCCACAAAATAATTTCTTACATTAATTTTAAATGCTGAGTCTCTTTGCTTTTTTTAATAAACATTAAAGATTTCTTCAGCTCTTTCCTAAAACACTGCAATGTGTGCTCTTTAATAAAAGAGCTCTGGAATAATATTCCAGTTGGCAAATTTAATAAAGCTCTAGGGTGCATTCTGAAATCCTTCCTCCCATATACAAATAAATGCAAGCTGTTCATAAAATGCTAAAACCCACAAACCTGGAATGACACTGGATTTGAATGGCTGCTGCTGAAAATAGTATTTTACTTTAAAAATATAATTCAATTTGTACAATAGAGAACACCATAGTTACTTATTAGCTAGTAAATTATAATTTTGCTTTGTAGTACGCCACATCAGAAAATATATCTGTCTTTCATTGGCGCAGGTTCCACAGATTCATAGAAATAACGTTTTTAGATAATAGGCAAAATCATTATATTCCAAGTTTAACCCAAAAATATAATATTCTTTTTTGGATAACTTGCAAGAATTGCAGAATCATTAAGGTTGGAAAAGACCACCAAGATCATTGAGTCCAACATCTGACTGAACACCTCACATTTATTAGATTATAGCACTAAGTACCTTGGTCTTCCCCTAGCCTCCTTTTCTCCAGGACTCCTGGAGCTTCCACAGCAACTCCTGATTGGATTTACTCTCTGGATCCTTCTCCAGCTTCACTGCCCTTCTTTGGACACACTCCGGCGCCTCAGTGTCATCCTCGGGGCCCAGAAGTGGAAAGAGGACTTAAGGTGTGGCCTCACCAGTGCTGAGTACGGGGGACAGTCGCTGCCCTGGTCCTGCTGGCCACACTATTTTTCACACAGGCCAGGCTGTCACTGGCCTTCTTGGCCACCTGGCACACTGCTGGATCACACCTGTTGGGATGCTGAAAGACACCCCCATGTTCTTTTTCACCAGGCAGATTTCCTGCCACTCCTTCCCAGCCCTGTGCAGCATGTAATGCTGCCGGGGATGTTGTAACCCAAGTGCACTTTACCTTCTTGAGCCTCATACAATTAGCCTGGGCCCATCAACCCAACCTGTCCAGATGCCTCTGCAGCGTCTTCCTACCCTCAAGCAGATCAACCACCCCACCCAACTGGTTGTTATCTCCAGACTGAGTGAGGGTGCTCTCAACTCCCTCATGATGGTCATCAGTACAGATATGAAACAGAGCTGGACAGACTCCATTCACCAGAACCTTCTAGGTCATCCAGAACCTTCCAATCATCCAGCAGCTGTAACCCAGCAAAGGTGCACCTGTCCAGTCTGTGGGCTGCCATCATCACAGGCTTTGCTGAAGTCCAGGTAAACTCACAAGTCTATGGGCCTAGATGGGATTCGCCTGAGGCACTGAGGCTCTGGAGCTGTTTGTGGTTGCTTTAACAATGCCCTCACCATGTCAGCCTCTCTCCCTGCTGTGTCTTTATGCTTTCTCTCAGCTTGCCCTGACTCCAGGAGCCCACTGCCTAGCTCCTTCAGGTGTTTTGGCCCAGAATTGACCATAGTCACTGCTGTTGTTGCTGCTGTCACCATGTACCTTGTTAACTTTCAATGAATTTATGCATTTAATGGACGCACTATGATGTAATTAATGCATCCCAACTTTTAAATTATTGAATTTGTAACCTTTACAGCATTTTGATCCTTTTCTATTTACAAATGTGTAATCATTTTTAAAATATGTTTGTGTTAAAATCTTGGAAGTTTTCAATTGAATAATATTTTTTTAATTATAAATTGAAAGTACATTAATTTTTTTCCTTTCTGTAACACTGCATTTTTAGTTAATCTTTGGAAGTTATTGTTTACAAGAGGAAAAAATTAAGATATACTTAAAATAAAAACAAACCTAAAATAATCTAACTCCCAAGGAAAATTAATCAGTTCAACAAAATCTATAGGCCATTTTACCTCATCTAATGAGAATTAAAATAGGTGATTTTTAAAATGTCTGCATCATAGTGCAGATTTTTACACTGAAGTTAAAAATAAAAAAGAAAATATCCTTTAGAAACTCATATTGGTCCCTATGACAGATTTCCAGTTGAAAACATAAAGTCAGAAAAACAGAAACTTAATATAGATGTCTACAACCATTCTACTCTCTTGAGACTTCCCTTTATTTAGATATCAAGATGCACTTCAAGGATGCAGTTTGTCTAATTTCTTTCAGACATCTGTTTAGGTTGAAATTAATCACATCATAAAATTACTAAATTTACTCTATGACTATAAAGTCAGTCTGTATGTATAAATTCCAGCCATGGGAACCTGAAACAGAGGTTAGTGTTTTTATTAACATCTACCCTTTAGCAAAGTTAGTTCCCTGATTTTTGTCTCAGAAAAGCATATTTTACAGTTCTGATTTTAAAGCTAAAATCCCTTTTTTTTTAATCAGTCAGCAAAAGGTGTATTTAACACAATCTTAGTACGACTATGTCTTACTAAGAATTAAGAGCTTCTAACTTTATGAAGTTCAGAGGATAGCACTTTAATTACATTCAAAAGATACCATTTATGTACCAATAATACTTTCTGTTGCAGATACAGTCAAAGTTATAAGGTTACATTTTGCAATTATCTTTCTTGTGTCAATTAACAACCAGGAAAAACAAGGAGAGCTTTGGAAACACATTAGAGCCAAAATGGTGCTGCTAGAAATTACTAACAGAATGAGAATTTAATCACATCATCACTTTGGAGATAACAGTTCAATACTACTATACCTCGATTGTTCAGTGGCAGAAGTTGTAGAATGCATAGAACAGAATGTATTTTAGACAAAGACAGCCAAGTTGCCATGAGCCATCTCATGTGTTAGGACTACTCTAACACAGAATGATTTGAGGTTCCACTTAAATGGGTTAGGAATGCTCAAAGGGTTTCTCTGTTGGTTTTACTGTGGGAGTGGTAAACTCCAGGTAAGTGATGGTCATCAATAGCTGTCAGGAGTAATATGTTCCATTACACCTGCAGCATTCACAAGAAGATATGTCCCTTTTGCTGTAAAATCCTGACAAGTTACATTTATTTTCTACCTTTGTTAAAAAGCTTAGTATAAGTTGCTACTTTGTATTTCAGTAAAGAAAGGATATGTCATTCTGTGCTAAAACTTGAAATGATTTGACAGTGTATTTAGCTCTGTGTTAAATAGAAGTACTTTTCATCAATGATCTGTGAATAGCAGTTCTGGCAGTAGCGCATGACACCTTGAAAAATGTAGCTTTTAGATAAATCTTAACATAATGTATGGAACACTTTTTTGTTACTGCAAAATGAAAAAAAAGAGTAGCAACCTAACTAGCCATAATTGTTAAGTACACTTTTCTTTGATGTTGAGCACCTGAAGAAAATCAAACCCAAACTTTTACTAGCTCTAGTAGAGAATTTAAACAGTAGGGATTAAATCTGATTTTGCAATGAAACTGTGAGAGCTTTGAGTTACAAACAAAGGTAGATTCTCATAGGAAAGTAAAGGAGAAACTATTAAATAATACAGTTAGTCTTTCTGTTTCATCATTTTTAGTAATGCTTCCATGGAACCATCGCTTCCAAATGTATAATAATGAAATTTATTGTAATTTCCACTGTTTGTACGTCCTCATCTATTTTTATGAATTTGTGAGTTTTGGTGAGTAGGCCAGAAGTGAAAATTGTTCTACTAGCACATAGCACATACCTGTTTGGTAAAGTATTAAGAATTGTCAGAACTGCGTAAGCTTTTATTCATTATGTATTAGTTGATACATATGTCCAGTATCTAGACACAACTGTGATGAGAAATTTCAAACATTTTTTTTCTAAAATTATTAATTTACATGTTATGCAACTGGCTTACTCTTACGTTATATTAATTATTATTACTGCATTTTAAAAACTTTGTCTTTAGCACTTGCCTCCTAAATAAGCTCTTACAATAGAGTGGAACTGAAGCTGTTTAATTATCATTGATCTCTACAGTCCTTGGTGACTGTTGGTTGTGAGGCCCAGGAGTTTGGTCAAGGGAGCTCGTCACTGAAAGATGTCAGATCCGAAGTGAGTCTGTCCTCTTTCTTCTCTGATTTATACTCAAGGTTTCTGTATTGTTGTGCCCCTCACAAACAGTATATTTTATGTGCTTTGGATACTGCTTTTATAGTTTTTGAATGGAGCAGTATTTTTGAATGCATCTTTCTTATATATTTGAATACAGAATATATGCAGAATGCCTTGCTGATTTTTAATCTTTCCTTTTGCTTATCTCATGCTTTTACTGATTTTTATTATTTGAATTTGTTGCCTCTTTGGTGGTCACACAGATCATATACTTATGCAAAATGTTCCTACATTGTCTTTAGCTATGCCATAATTGTTTAACAGAATGCTTATATACTATTGCTGTTTACACTACTTTATACTGCTTTACTATGCTTCTGTTCAGCTATATCCTGGCTAATGTAGTTACAATTTATAGGCCTTTATTTTGTGTATGAACTCTCTCACCTAAAGAAAAATCAGAGTAATAATAGAAATTACATAGACTGAATCTGCTTCATATTTACTTCTCACTAGCAAAATTGTGCCACATTTCTGATTATTTTCTGTGAGTACCATTACCCCTTCCTTCACTTTAGAGGCCTGATTCACGAGTTCATTAAGGTTAGTCAATTTTTAAGCCATCTTTTAACAGTAAGTACACTATACAAGTCAGTGAGGCTCATTATAAAGTTAAACCTTTGCTTAGGTACTTTGATGCAATGAATTTTGAGGCCACATCTACCCTCTGAAATAGTGCACAGTAGAGGCATCTTTACACCTTTTTGATCTGTCAGCCTCCAGGATGAAAATTCACATATTCTCATGAATGTGGATTTTTTCTGATTCAGAATGAAAGCTCTGTAGTCAGTGTGAAAAATGACATCAATGGTTACAGAGTTTGAGAGCCTGACTTCAATCCCTGCATAGATTTAAAACAGTTAAATGTGTTGTCTGGTGTCTCAGAGCTGAGATGTATTCTTTCTCTTGAATAAGAGAAATAATTTGAAATAATTTTATCAATCTGCTTTATATTGTTTTTTGTGGAAAAATACTATTTTTATGATACTATAAAAGTAAGTTTCGCTAGACATGTAAAGCTACTCTCCAGCACAAAAAAAAATCCTTGGTTATGCCAGGGTAATAGGTCTTTTCCTGGCAAAGTGGAGGAATAAAAGCTTCAACAAGTAACTGTGGTAAAATGGAACACCAGGTCAGATATCTCAAAAACCTCTCTGAACTAGCTGTATTTTGGTCAGTTATGACTGAGCTTTTTTCCCTCAGTTGCAAGCTTACCAGCATAAGTTAGCTCTAATACTGTGGATATTAAAAGGAGAAAGTCTAAAAAAGGATAAAGACAAACAACAGACAATTATTTTATGCTATAATCTCTAGTCAGAGTATGGGAGATGCTAGTGTTGTAAGTCTAACTTTACCTAGGAAACAGTGACGAGTGCAGTACAATTATTCTTGTTAATTACGTAACATAAAATGTTATCTTGTGATCTGTGTATCAAGTACTGAAAGACTGCCATAAAATTTACTTGAAAGAAGTACAGATTGCTCGTCCATGTTAAATTTTCTATTTGTTCATTGCACAGATTAGCAATGATCATTAATGACAAGAGAATCAATGAAGTATGAAAATCTCAGAGAACATGTATCTGGAACGTATAGGAATAATCATAGCTTTCTATTGAATTCTTCTGTTTCTTTGGCAATAATTTAAGTCTTTCAAAGGACTAAAATAAACAACAAAAATCTCATCCTCATTTGTTTGTTCATTAAGATTAATTGTTTAGTAAAGCTGTGTGTTTACTCAGTTGAAAGACTAGATGCTTAGAGATTGTTTTTACACTGTAACAATAAACATTTGAGTATGTCTTTTCATGTGTAGTTCTGGAGTGGCTAGGGTCCTGGGAATAATGAAGAATGTTGCTATTGTCTGTGAAATTGTAATCTATAAAAAAACCATGCTTATCACAACATACATTTTCATAGCATTTTACTCCTATAGCAATATCAGTGAAAAGTTGAGGAACTCAGTAAGAAACATTCCTTTCTTTGCTTGTTTATTTCCAACAGATAATAAGCTGAGAGTGCTAGGGTAAAGGTTGTGCTGATATGTTTTGAAGGCAGTTATATCTTGCTATGCAATTCTATCAATTCTAGTTTGGATGTTTCAATTTCTCAGAACTGAAGTCTTGAAAAAAGTTCTAAGAGTGCTAGAGTGACAGATTGAATATCTGCAAGGACAGAATCTAAAAAAAGTGTTACTGGATATGTAGTGGAAAGCAGACTGCACTTCCAGGTATAAATGTCTCTAAGGGACTGAAGAGTACAAGAATATGGATGAAAAGTAAGTTGAGTAATACTGTCGGATTTTAATATAAAAACAATTAAAATTTTTAATACATCAAAAATAACTGTGAACTGATAGTGAGAGTTCCCACCAAAAATAACTGTAAACTGATAGTGAGAGTTCCATGGAGTGTCTGAGATTCTACATTAGTTAAACAGTTATTTTAAGTTAGATTATTATCTGCTGAAGGATATTTATGCTCCTTTTTTTCCTCATTCCTGTTTAGTGTCCAGTTAAGCAAAAGATTCCTTGTTGTTGTTATTTCAATAACCTTTTTGTTAGCTCTTCATTAACATTGTCTTTTAGCATTTCTGTTACAGGTTTATTATTTCTAAGGCTTATTAAGTCGAGTTTATTATTTTCTTTTAGCACAGAAACATGCTGAGTATCTGTACAGCATCATGACCCTGTGCGAAAAAGAATAAAGAAGATTTGTACAGAAATAAATTAAATATTTTTCAACTTAGAACTAGGAAAAGATAGTTGACAAGGGATAGTCAAAAGCTTAACAACACTTATATAGCATAAGATTTTGAAAGTGCACAAAATGTATGTCTATATCTTGTTTTGCATGATAAATTTTTATTGGGTATATAAAACCACACTGAACATAAAAAAATATTAAAATATTACCATATTTTTAATAGTCTGAGGTAGTGAGGGAAAGCAACAAGAATGAAAGTAATCATAGAAGAGAAGAGAAGAGAGAGATAATGGGAAAAGTAGAAAATACACAGTGGTATTGCTGTGATGCAGAGAAGAAATTAAGAAAAGGGAAAACGGAAACCATTACAAAGTTGCATCCTGAATTATTCAGAGCTATATATTTATTCATCTGTACCTTATTATTGTGATAGTTATGAATACAGGAAGTCTGGAATGGATCTGCAAATGGTTGTGATTCTAATAAACTAAAATATTTGGTCACTGCATCATCTAACTCATTTACCTCATGCTTAGAGTGATTACAGAAACCACAAATCTGACAACCAAACAACAGTGGGAAAATATAACATGGAATAAAAACTGGAGATTTATTTTGATTTATCTCTTTTTATTGCATAATACATCTGTTGATACAGGTTTAGGTTCATGCTTAAAAAAAATTTATCCCCTTGGAACACCTTTGGTCCTCAAATGAGTATTTTATTCTTAAGTTCATATGGTTTAAAAATTTGTTGTTGCCTTCCTGTGTTTTCTGTGCAAGGTTATTGACAAGTACTGAGTAAGAGGGAGAAGTCTTTACATTCTGCCTTTGATGAGAGGTAAAAAATAAGGTGTGTGTGAGAGTGCTTTGTTTTATTCAAGGTCACAGACAGTTGTCAGAGATCTTGTACACAAAGCATATTTGCCAATGTCAGAGGCAGAGCATGGGACTCTGGAGGAGATTTGCGTCTCAGAATTTATCTGCCATTTGCTTGGAGTTACTTTCTTCATTAGAAGACATCCCAAGTGGGCCGAAGAAAAAAATGTTTCTAGATGAGGTGTTCTACAAACATACACACACACATACAGAAAAAAACCCAAACAAACATTCAAACCCCCCCCCTGAAACAAAAAAAAAACACAACCACCAAAATCCAAACAAAACCAGGAAAGGGGAGAAAAGGGAAGGAGAGGGAGAGGAAAAAGGGGTGCTCTTGTAAGTAAGCATTCAGCATCTTTCTCAACAGCATCCTATGATGAATGGACAAGAAAAAGAATCAGACATGTATAGGGTATGGGACAGCCTGCAAACAGCCTCAAAAGAAAGAACTGTGGCTGCCTTCATGTTATTAAATACATGCATTCACTTCATTTTGTTTCAATTGAAAAATGTTCACAACTCAGAGGTTGGTCATTAATGTGCAGTGATCTCTGTATCTTGAAAAGGTGTACTCAAATCTGTGACTCCAGGTAGAGGAAATGACAAAAACTAACCACAAGGGTGTTTAATGGTCTTAATATTTTAGTTTGAGAAAACTTTGTTCTTTTGATGCAGTGAGAGGATAGATATGAATGAACAATAATGTAGGTTTAGAAATTCTGCATATAGTAGCACTAGACTTCATCCAAAACAGGCATGCAAAATAACCTCATGGAAGCTGGAGTCTCTAATGAACAGCTGAAATGTAATATTGTGTACCATAAAAAAATATTCCAAAATATTCCTAGGGAGATTAAGAGGTAGGAAAACATACATCAGAAGCACACTTTCATCTTGGGCTACTATAACATGAAAATTACTGGTATGCAACAAGTACATTATAATTTATGCAGTGGTAAGTACTCTTATGCCTGAAACTTTAATAGGTTTCAGATGAACATTTCTACCTGAAGGCATCTGCTAAATGTGTGTTTCTTCCTCCCATGAATACAATCTACAGCACAATAAACTGAATACTGCTATTGAACTATATTTAGTTTTGCCTAGTTTTATTAATTTTCCCATGTCAAGAAGACTCCCCACATAGCAATTTGCTTCTTAAAGAGGCATTGACAGAAGTAACCCATGTGCCACTCCTAGAGCAAGAAGGAAATGTACTATATCATACATTTAATTTTATACAGTCACCTCTATATTAACTTGACAGGGATGGAAACTATGCAGACTGCAACAGTACTCTAATAAAGCCCTCATACATTAGAAATTAAGTTCTGAAGATCACTTGTTGAATGACAACCTAATCAAATCAAAATCCTATAAAACTCTATGACATCACCCAACTATATGTCCTCTAGGAACTTTTAAAGGATCTATTTATCTTTTAGTTGTTGTTGTTTTTTGTTGATTTAGTTTTATTTAACTTCAAATGCAGTTTATCAGTGCCTGTAATGAAGGCACTGACAAAGTTAGTGTGGAATGTGGTGAAAAAAATGCAGTTATATTAGCTGCTGGAAGAGTAGCCTGATTAAGCCGGGAAATTCTCCAGTTTTAGCAAGAGATAATAAAAAATCAAATTAATAACCCCTGATCCCCACCCCTTAAAAAGAAATATATTGAAAATAGAAATCGATGGACCTTGATAATAATATACACTAACATAATCACTGACATAATTAATCTAATACCATGCATTTGTCTTGAAAAATAAGAAGTTCTGTCATTACACAATAGTTTCCATGAATCCAGATGACATTAAATGATAAGGCAAATCTAAGCATTCTAGCCACAAATAACTTTAGATGGGAGCAAATCCTCAGAAATTAGTTCCTGACTTTTCTGGAAATTAATTTTCAATAGCTATTCAAAAAATCAAGTTTATTTTCCAAGTTACTCTCACAGAGTCAGATAATAATTCTTTTCTAAGTTTGGTTAGTTTTGTTGTTGTTTTTGCTGCACAGAGAGACTTTGTATGTAGATATTGACCCTGATTGATGAATGAAAACAGACATTCACAAGCACATACAATTCTATGTTTACATTTAGTTTTAAGTGCCTGCCTTTGACAGCAATTACGCTCATTATTGTTGGGACACATATTTTCTAACAGTAGCATTCATGTTGGGCTTGTACTATACCATCACTGTGCTGTTACAAAAGAGGTAACAAGAATGATTCTTTAATGTTCATGACTTTTCCTAGACAGATAAAATACATCAAAATAAACTTCAGGGAAAAACATTCCCTGTGTAGTACTACATGTACACAAAAAAATCTGTCACCTTTTCAGTCTTTGTGGAAATTACTGTTTAGTGGCAGGGCTAAAAGTATTTCAATAGAAGAGAAACCTACTAATGTATTAACTCTCTTTATGATTATTATTTAAAAGTCATTACAAACCTGTCTATAGAAGTAGGAAACACTGGGTTTTATTTAACTTTAAAAAGGTAAAATGCTAAAAAATTTAGCAGTTCAAGATGAAGTGCAAATTACAACCAATGTATTTTTATTAATTTGGTCAGATCTTAATGTTTATAGGTGTGCTGCCATGCCCTGATTATGTACTAATAACCTTTAAACTATGTCTTACAAATACTCTATTTCAGCATTACTCAAGGTCATTTCGCTAATAATTAAGCCTAATAAATAATGCCAGCTTCAATTTTTAAATTATCCTGTAATTTGACCTGTTACTAGCTTTTTAGCGTCAAATATTTCATACTAGACTAGCAGACTAATTCTAAAATAAAGCTGTTGAAATTTTCCCCAGTAATTAGGATAGTAAATTTTTAAATACTATCTAATTTTGAAACATCTGCAGAAAAGGAGTGTGCAAAAAGATTTCTTCCTTCAGGCTTTAGAATTAGGCATAGTGCAAAATTCTGTCTCATAAAGTAATAGTTCTAATAATTTATTTATTGAAGGAATTAAAGCTCTAGCTGGAATACAGCAAATTACTACCAGTGTTGAATCTTGCTTCAGTGAAACAGTGCATATAATATTTCACTGTGTTTCAGCAGTAATATCTTTGATGAACAATAAGCTTTTCTGAAATAATGGGAAATTACTTGGGCATTTGTGCTATTGGTGTGGGAAGTTTCTTCTCTCCACATTGTTTGTTTCAGGACTAAATTTTAATACTCATAATATACTTCACTAAAGCTGATTGCAATGGCCTTAACAGCCATCAAGCACAGAATCATTTCCAAATTTCAGGAGAAATCTCCTTGTGTCCTGAAGTCATGACGAAGGTCTGACTGCAGAGGAATGGGTATCTCATCCAGTGTATATATTTCAGGCCACTCTGCTGTATCAGAAACATCCTGAAGTCACAACACCAGGATATCAAATCATTTGTTTTGCCAGGCAACATAAAGAAAATGGGTAAATCTGGAGCATTTCATGCAATGACAAAGCAATGCTGATTTTCAGTGATGGTATTTATTCATTGCTTGTCATGTTATCGTGCTTTCATCTCCCCTATGTAATAGTTTCCAGTTATTAAACAGCTAAACAAAAATCACTCAAGTGTTTGACTGTTCATTACACTATGCTTTTAATGGCATAGTGTAATGAACAGTCAAACACTTGAGTGTTTGTCCAGAAAACATAAGATAAATGAAACCATTGATTAAGCAGACTAAGTGATGTTGCCGATGATTCTTCAGTAGTATATCTGTTAAAACTAATTTCAGGAACTCCAAGTGACCACAGACAAGCATCAAGCTCACAAAAAATGGTAATTTTCCACTAAATTAAAAGCATTGGGTAATTTCAATCTTGCAACGTGGAACAGCACATCCTGACAGCTGCTCTCCTTTGCTGTACTTGCATCATCCATGTAGCAACTGATGACACCTGCTCGCAGCACCTTCTTTCAGTTACTTTCTTCAGATGGTGGTTGGGCAGGTTTCAGTTGTAACTGAATCTTTGGCCAGAAATTATGTGTTTTGAGAAAGAAAAAAAAAAGATAACATTCTCCTAGAATTGAAAATTCCCTGTTTGCATTGTGAAATGTAAATTACCAATATTTAATAAAAGGGATTTAATAAAGATGAGTGAAATTCCTGCCCTCAGCAAGAGAGTTGGACTAGATGATCTTTAAAGGCCAAAATCATTCTATTATTTGAGGACTTTAACATGCTTTGGATATTTAGGACTCTCCCTAATATTTGCATATTTTTCCCAGGGATATTCATACAGCCATTTAACTCTTTCTGAAAACACTTATGTTCATCTTCAAAGGCAGAGTCTTTCTCCTGGGTGAGCTCAGCTCAATAATTTTACACATTGTTTTTCCTCTTCCTTACACCACTCCAATGTTACAGTATCCTCAGTCAAAAAGAACTTGGTTACTGATGAAGTATTTTTAAGAAATCCTGTACTGGAGACAGAGATATGACATCAAAATAAGCTGAAAATAGAAGGGCAACAAAGCAATACTATCATCCTCAGGAAGAGCAATTTTCTCTGTACCAGTCTGATTGCAATCTCTTGATAGTGTTTGGAAAATGCAAAAACCCTACTACTCAGTAGGTGGTATGCCCAATCAAGTGGAGTAAATGCATTCCTAGAACTACCCCTTTTATTGTTGGATTTAATGCCTTATTGATTGAAGCACTGTATTTTGACAAATTCTCATGATGGTGTATTTAAAGCAAAGATCTGCCAACTGATATACACATTTATTTTAGGGCCAACACAATGAAGTTTATTTTAATGTCCATAGCTATAGCTGCTGAAGTGGGAGAGAAAAATTACTCGAGTACTCAGAGCTCTTTCTAAAGATCATGTGGAGACTGAGGCACTGGCCTAGGACCGGCGCAGTAAAATGCAAGTGCACCAAACCCAGTTCATTATTCTGCAGAGAAGTGTTATGATTACCACAGGTTCTTAGCACCACAAAAGGAAACATGCATGTGACTTCATGTACATCTCCAACAGAGCATGTAAGGCAGGTTCAGATACTATGTGATAAAAGCAGATGCCTGATAATAATTGATCTTTGGGCTGAACTGATTATCAAACTACTAATTGGACTAAGCTGGAGAAGGAACTAAATATGGCTCTTCAAGCCAAGAGGTCCAAAAAATCCACATTGCGACCTCCAGAAAGTCACTTAACCTTTCTGAGCCTCCAATTTTCCAATTACTTCCACTGTCATTTGTTCTGTACACTGACTATAACAAAAAATGATGATAATAGTTCAATGAGCACATCAGACTTTTAAATAATTAATGTTATCAAACTTTTGAACTCATCAAGGAGGAAAGAGGTCAATCAATCCTGACCATACTGAATAGCAACTTTTTATTGGGAAAGTGTATTAATTGAGGGGACCCTACTGGAAATGCTTCCTGTGCATACCCCCAGGTTTTAAATGTACAGCTGAAAGTTTTACATTGAAGTAATTACAATTTTTTTTCACCGCATCTGCAACACTACTTTCCTTCAAGTGATAAAAAGGATAGTTGGTCTGCATATATATTCATCTGTGTTTTGTTTTACTATATTACTGTGTTATACACAGAAAAAAAACTCCAAATAAACAAACTCCCCATGTAAATAGCAAGAGGAGCATTATAAAAGAAAAAAAAACAAAAACACTTAATACAGTTTGGTGAGTGGTATTTGAATAATTACCTCTCTGCATTTTGTGTATAGAGCTTCCTGTTCTTGGCACTACACTTCCTCAGTTTCATCACTCAGATGGTAAGTTTATGATTTCATATATTACTTAAACATATTTTTCCAAGGAAAATATTTGTGTCAGTTGTGTAGCTTTTTCTTTATTAAGAGTGTAAATATGAAAGATACTGAATGAAACTTGATGTGTGTAGCTTTTTCTTTATTAAGAGTGTAAATATGAAAGATACTGAATGAAACTTGATGATCAATTCTGCCTGCTTTTCCAGATGATTTTGAATATATTTCAGATTTCAAGAGAAAAGAAACAGGAAAAATATTGGGTAAAGTTATCAAAGGAGAATGTGAAGAAAGATAACATATTTTTAATTAAATTTTTAGATTATCTTTTTATAGGGTCATCTCACCATATACTACGATGAATACCTTAAACAAAATGGAAGGAAAATAGAAATACAGAAAAGAAAAAAAGATGACAAATGATAAATTTATCTTTTTTTGCCATTTTCTTTTCATATGGTTATTTCTGTTTCTTCTTGATTTTGGCCCTAATGGCCATGTAATTAATGATACTTTTCAACTAAAAGAGAAAATCTCAATAACCACATAATTATAGTAAGACTTCTTCAGTGAGTACACTGCTTATAATATCCCTAATGAAACTAGTAATCAGCAAGCACCTATAACCTTAAATCCTAGATTATTTTATACCACCTGATTCAAAAGAAAGAAAAAACCTAAATCATGTAACATTGATTGTTTTGTTTTATCAAATAAAAAACAACAACACTGGTTGTTTTGTTTTATCTAGAAATTAAATCACTGGATGGTGTGCAACTACATGCAGCAGCTGAAAGTTAACTCCTATAAACATTTATTGTGTTATTTTGGAATGGATATTAGTCACCCATTGTTAAGTCAGTTATATTTGTGTAGAAAATAATTCTTGCCACTATAATCCCATGAAGTTATAAAAATAATCAGACAACTCTGCTGTGAGAATGGGAATTATTCCCCTCTGCATTTGAAAGAGCATGTATATTAAAACAATTGTAATAATAGTAATATTTAGGAGCTCATACATTATAGACTGAATTTTCTGGCATATATTTCCATCAAACTGAATGTTATGGAACTCTTATGGTTCAAAGGAAAATATTTGTGCCAAGAGCAATTAGTCAAAAATTTTTGAAATCTTTTACTAAGTGTCTATCCAGGGCCTGATGTAAGCTAAATGGAAAACACTTCTGTATATCAATGGTTGCTTAAAGCAAGTCACACATCAGTTTGCACTACTTGCATCAACTTTGCATTGGCAGTTTAAAAAAAAAACCAAAAACAAACATTCAGTAAAAGCAAACAAACATCAGTAGTTACACTACATAGTTACAAAATCACTGATGTTACTCAGCCAAGGAAACTGTCTATAAAATATAGGATGCTCCCCAAAAATAGTTATATCCTACTAAAAATAAATTTACTGGAATTGAAAAATAGCCCTAAAAAAAAGAAACTGGAATAGTTGACATATATTGGTTAGCTTCAAGAGCTTTTCCACATTATGAATAGAAAAAAAGAAAAATAACTGTATGTGTCCACCTACACTTCTGTGTATGTGACTCTCATTGGATCTTTCCAACAAGCTTGTGCCTGGAAAAAAGCCCACTTCAGTGGGAAAGACCTTTGGCAGAACCATTAGGATACACAGAAGGGGTAGTATTGGCTTTCCCTCTCTCCAGCTGAGCAGATGACAGCAATGTCTCCTATCTGCTTGAGAACATGTCATAGGCGACTGAGAAAATTTCTCAGATCCACTTTTGCACCATAGACTGTGGAGGTCTTGCTGCAAATTTCAGTTAATTAGCAATCCTAATTCTGATTTTATGGTGTGAAAGGGGTAGTTGAGGGATATCAGGTGTTCATTAACAGCCAAAGTAGGATTATATAACCCAGGGTGAATGTTTCCAATTGCTTTTGGCACTTTAAAACAAAGCCACTAATTACTTTGTTGTTATTGTATTTACTGTAGCTTCTTTAGGATAGTGTAGTTGGCAATTTGCAAACAATTATCTTCTATCAAAGGATATTAATTGTGAATAGGTGAATAATTTTTAAGTAAAATGCTTAGCGTGGGAGCTGATCAAGCCTAAAAATTCCAAACAAATAATAATTTTTTCCATACTTTTTAAAATATGCTTTTAAAATGTGCTATATTGTCTTACAGTACTGTAAGTCCCTTAAAAGTTCATTATCTTCAGAATGGACCAAAAAAAAACCTGGAAAGTGGTTGATAAACAAAACCATTAACCCAATTTTTCCATTTACTTTGAGGATGCAGAAGCAGGTGCTGTAACACAAATCCTCATTAAACAGCTGCTTGATTCATTTCCAGTAACAGTATAACCACACTCCTTCATCTCAGACTTCTGTCACTGTTATGCAATTTAGTATAACTTAGGGAATAAATGGCCATCTCCTTTGAAAAACTTCAAACTGAATGGGAACACATATTCAATGTGAACATAATAACTAAGAGCCTGGTCAGATTCTAATGTCTTGGCACAGTGAGCTGTTTACAAATTCCAAGTGGTATCCAGTTATAGCAGTGAGGTTGCTTCATCTCTTTTGTTGAAAGTTGGAACTAAAGCATATTTTGACATGGTTTTTTGTTGAGTATAATTTTTCATCCTCTGTAAGGTATACTATAGCATGTAAAAGGGATGCCCCAAGAAATCCAGACTACAGTATGTAATGAAAGATAGTCTATATTCATTTTAAGGCAGACCTTATTTTTTTTAATTTTTATTTCTCCACTTTTACTACTAATATATTGTTGTTACAGTGACTCTAGTGGTGAAAAAAAATCATAAAATTTCCACAACCTCATAATAGAAATTTCACTAAAAGAATATCTTATAACACTGTTTGAAAGAACTGGAGAACAAGACCAATACAGGTGTAGTCTGGAGAAAAACAAACAACCAGCAAGTAGAAAGAAATTCCTATTTAGTAATAATAGTTGCAAAAAAATAATGAGAAGCAGTAGCTTGTGTCAACTCTTACTAATACAGATAATGTTCCATTTCTAAAGGCCTCCTGCCTATGGTAGACAACACCATGATATATTTGCAGATGTTGGCTGCTTATTATTGCTTTTTGCTTGTCTAAATGCTGTAAAGGGGAAAAAGAAAAGTAATAAAATCCTCAGGCAGAAAGAAAAAATATAATTTATTTAGGTACAAAATATAAATATGAAGCCCATATTGGATTAAATAGTTGTTCAGCCCACAAATAAATATTATACTAGATAGATGATGGATAATTTGCTCTCCAACATTAACCTCCTGCCAATGCACAACCTCTGGGGAAATTTGCTTTTGTAAAGAATTTTAACCTAACTATTTTTCTGCTCTGGAGTTTCTTATTTTCTCCAAGTATATGTTGACAATAGCTAGAATGATACCAAGACCATAATAATGGCCAAAATTATTTATTTTTCCTTTCTTAGTTTTCAGTTTTATTGGGTGGATCACACTAAGAAGCTTGCTATGTGTAAAACAGAGCAAATAATACATATGAAGCTAGGAGGTTTTTGTTAGCCCAATTAATGTTTCAATAGCTTCATTAAAATATAGTGAATGGATATTGCTGGTCCACTTAGTGACACTCACCGTCATGATCCAAAGTACTGCTCCAAGCCTCAAGAACATAAAGATGTTACAACAAAACCAATCTTCCTAGCAGATACTCATTTCCTCAGATGTGTCACCCCCCAGCCTTCCCCAGACACACAAGACTAAGGTTTGCCAGGCAGTGACTGCAGTGGGTGGGGCTGTCATCCTTCCGCTCTCCCCAGGGATGAAGCCAGAACAGGGCAGACAGCAATGCTGTGTCAAAGCAGTAACACTCAGATCATGGAGAGGGGCTGAGTCCCTGCACTGCTGGGTCAGCATGCAGCCAGGGGCCTCCTAACAGCAAAATAATACTTGTGAAAAAAACAGCACTGCAATGTTTTTTATAAAATACTAAATGTAGAAGACAGATAAACACCTATCTGACTTGAATAGTTACATTAATCTGCCTCTCTTCTACAAAAAAAAAAAAAAAAAACCAGTATCTCTATTACTGATAAATTGCAATTTCATTTTCTCCTAATCTTGCTTTCTGCCAAAGTTTTCATCATTTATACACTATCTGTCTATTGGTACTTTGGTCTTTAAATTTACCTATGACCCAGACAGAACAATAACATGATAAACTGTAACTTTTAGTAATTTTAATTAAACTGATGTCTATCGTGTGACAATTTCTGTGCTTTTGTTCAACATTTTCTCTAGCTCTAGTTAAAAATACATTGGAAAATATGTGATCTTGCTTTTAAAAACACCTGCCATATTCCCATGAGGTTGCTGGGCAAGATTTTCATATAAATATCTTTCTACATTACAATTTCTGGGGGACTGGACCCACAGGACATAATGGAAATCTGGAGAAAGTTCTACTATCCCCTAAGTATTGTGCACAGGTCAGGGCTCACTTAGCCAGAAAGAGAGGCTGTGGAGAAGCAGCAATAAGATCTTCCTGTGACCTGATTGTTAGACACCCCACAGAAGACTATTGGTACAAAATGTTCCACGGTCATCTTTGCCCAGTTCTGACTGTAAGGACAGAATGTGTGGTACTTTCTCCCCCCACGCTCCTCACAGCACCAATAGCTTGTGTGACATCTGTGGGCATGTCTGCATTAAACACCATGCAGGTCATTGGCATCCAGCCTATCCATGATTACTGTGTTTTATGGTGCAGGCTTTACATTACTGTGGTGAGAGTGAGTTCTATATTGTTATTGGATCTATTTAGAGATAAATAGACATAAAGAGATAGTAAAAAAAAATCACCACTCCGTGTGTAATAAAGGCCACACCCCTTTCTTAGAAGTCAACCTGTGGCTTCATTTTTATTTCTAATCTTCAAAAGGAAACAATTAAAGAAAGTTTTAACTCCATTCTGGTATTCTCATTAAGTAAAACTCTTTTTACGCCATCAATAGCCTAGGGTTTCAAACCATGTGTATTTTAGGTTATTATAATATACCATTCCTATAGATGATGAATGAACAGCTAATCTCTATAATTCATTAATCTAACTGCCTGAAAATGAAATTTACATTTAAACACTATGCATGTCTTAGTGACTGCTCTACTGCTATCCCAAAAGCCAATGGACTCAGATGTCTTCAGCAGCTAAGGCTCAATGGAGCTACTTTTCATACTGTCTTTTTTCTATGCTGGCATGCTAAATGCTGGTAAGAAATTGCTTTCTGCATTCACTGAGAAGAGACTAGCAGTCTTCTGTACTGCAACTCACAATTATTATCATTTTGCCTAATAACAAGTGTCTCTCATTAATTCCCACATGGCTGGCAATGGTAGTTGACATAAACAGAAATTGCCTCTACTTTAAATGTCAGCTGAATGGGGCCTTAGAAGAGCATAGATATCCATTACTGTACTAAGAATATCTACAAAAAACATGTATCTGATGCTGCAAAAAAGGCTAATTATAATTAGTGCCTCATGAAAGCAATTAGGATGCCTACTGGGGGAAATGTAGAAAAGCTCCATTTTGTTGTTTAATTTTTTCATGTATTTACCCTTTGTAGAATGATTATACAAAACATCTGTTGCATTATGAGACACACTAGAAAGAAAAGAAAACTATGAGAGAAGAAAATATTAAACATTTCCATTTTTATATTTTAGGTATTACTTAATTTCAAAACTACTTACAAAAAGCTCCTTTCTCCCTAACACTTTCACCAATGATCTCTTAATTTGCAAATGATAGTCAGCCAGAACCAAAAAGTATTGATACAAATTTAATGAATGAAATTTCTCAGCCGGCAAATCAAAGGAGAAGGAAAAAATGCTCTTCATCCTCTTTTCCCTGGGACATAGTTTATATTCCGTTAATATCTCTGAGCCAGGATTCAGCATGATAGCTAACACTGGGACAAATCTCTTTTGGGTATAGATCACCACTAGCTAGGGATCATTTCTGTAGTGTTTATTTGGTTGGGTAAGGGGACTATAGTATTGACCTGTTCAGTTTATCTCTCTAATACCAACTTATTTTAAAAGATTATTCAATTTAGTGTAAAAATGCTTGTTAGCCCTTGGAAATAAATCCAAATAAAAAAATGCAGCTTTTCATAGATTTTTAATTACTTGTGAAACTGCAGCATTAAACTCTAAGCTTTACATATTAGGAACTTTTGGCCTGATTTTTTAATCTAGTGCACATCTGAGCATTCCAAAGAAGGGAAAACTAAACAGAAAATACTACTGTATTGATTTTGGCAGTCTTTTGCCTTTACTTCAAGCCTATGGAAACGCCTTTATAAAATGAAGGAAATAATAAAGAATCAAGCCTTCTATTTCTGTGTTCTTTACAATTTCTAAACCAATTTTTCTTTGGAGGGGATGGGCCAAGAGCTTCCTGTGCCTTTATAAAGAAATTGTCAAGAAGCAGACAGTTCATCTCAACACTACAGAATTATAACATCACTTGCAGTTCACATACCTCAGACACACTCCTTCAAACTCTTCTAGAATTTAATAGAGTTAATGGAGGGCTTTAAAATATAAAACATGCAGCATTCAGGAAAAATATACTGAAAATGGAAGCACTGGCTTCTATTAATTAAATGCAAAAGATATAGAAAATATAAATCAATATAACATTAAGTATTTATGTGTGTGCATTAAATAAATATTTGGGAAAACATATTTTGATACCTGTTAAGATAAGTTTACATAATGAGGCTACTAATAAGTAAATTAAAGCAAACAAAAAATTTCAAGATAAAAATAGCATTATGAAACACCAATTTTAGCACTAAATGTCTGGGCTCATATCTTTTTATGTTCTTATACCAAGAGATTCATATACCAGCATTGATTTTTTGAGGGCAAATATTTGCAAAACCATCTAGAACAGGTGGTTTGACTGGAAATAACCATTGAAAAATATGGTTTTTCAGATTTCACTTTGGCAGTTCTGACATTTCTGACGAATCAATGAATTCATATGAATTACAAGATCTGTTCTTTAGAAAACTTTTTTTGAAGGTTCTAGCTGAACATTTTTCTAAAACAATAACAACAGAAAAAAAAATAGCCAGGCAAAATTATGTTCTCATCTGTTTTCACAAAAAATACCCCAAAACACAATGCTACCTTTGTAAATGAATAAAGAAAAATTTTACAGAAAGACATGCAAAATCACGGCTCAGAATAATCACACTGAATTAATCAGAAAATTACATTTAAATATTTCACAACTGAAATATGTATTTTTAAAAATTACTATTACTTTTTATTTACCTACACATTGTATGCAAGAAACTGGTATAAGATTTCTGGTCAGCTGTATTATTTACTTTTAATAACATTTATCTTCCAACAACCATTTACTACTTCTGTTCCAACATCATTTCAAAGTGAGACAGACAAATTATTTTCCCATTTTATTAGAAAAAATTATCATTAGAGGAAGAAGCGTGTTAAAAAATATAGTTAATGTGAACATATATCTTTCTATAATCTTGGTAAGATTGAATGAAGATACCTTGCATATGGAAAAAAAAGGGGCTTGTAGAAGCAAAATTATCATCAGGCATTGGGTCTAGAAACTTTTGTACCAAACCCTTGGGTTTTAACCATTTCAATTAAAGCTAAACAAATAAATGTAAATAGGGTTGGATTGTTGTCATCTTATTGCAAAGGTCCCATATCTTCTTGGTGTTTTCTCATGAGCTCCTGCTGCTGCTCTTCCTCCTGCTCCTCTTCCTTCCTCCTGCATCCGCATCCTTGCATCCTTGCATCCTTGCATCCTTCCTCCTTCCTCCTTCCTCCTTCCTCCTTCCTCCTTCCTCCTTCCTCCTTCCTCCTTCCTCCTTCCTCCTTCCTCCTTCCTCCTTCCTCCTTCCTCCTTCCTCCTTCCTCACAGTACAACCAACAAACCCCAACTCTCTCCTCACCCAGCTAACCCACTCTTTTGTAGCACTCTTCTTATTGGACACAGCTGTGGCCTATTAAGGGCAGGCCTGTTCCCAATCTTTGGTGATTAGTACAGCTGCAACTCCTCAGGTGTAAGATTACCTTCTGCACTATTTTCTTACATTCTATTCCCCCACATCGGATCATAGAATAATTCAGGTTGGAAAGGAGCTTAGGAATTCTTTACTTCAACGTTCTGCTCAAAGGACAGCCAGATACGAGGTCAGATCAGATTGCTCAAAGCTTTATGCTGCTGGATCTTGAAAACCAGGAATGGATACTGCATGACCTCTAAAAACAACCTGCTCTAGTGCTGGGCTGACTTCATAGGGGAAAAGCTTTTCTTTACAAGCCAGTCCAAACTCCTCTCCTTTCAATTTATGACCTTTGTCTGTCATCTCCCTGTCAGAGCCCATCTCTCTTTTTTTGATATTGTCAAAATATCTCTTTTCCAGGTTAAATAAATTTGCCATCTAAACTGAACCTCAGTAGAGTGGCTATAAAAAATACGTACTTTGTTCATTTTATATACATTTATGGCCTATGTATAGGCATAGGTCCAGGTCTGTATACCTCTTGCCTCCTTAAATAAAACTTTATTTTCTCAGTTAACAAACAAACAACAAATGGAATCTAGCCATCCTTCCAGCAATATATGAATATTGTTGAAAAAAAAAAGCACAACGAAAACCAAAAAAACTACCTAAATATAAAAGCATAAGAAAGCTTAGCACTGTTCACTGAAGGATGAAAGACATATCTGATGGTTTTTAAAATGAGAGTCCACCTGTTTTTAGCAACAAGAAGTCTGTTTCACAGCCCTGTGAAGGAATTATGGTAGCCATGCAACAGAATTCTTCTATTCTTTCATAGTATCCTACCTTTGATATCTAGAGTGTAGACATCTACACAGAGCAAGTATTTCTGTGTACTCTTTAAAAAGAAATACATACCTCTAAGGCATAATTCATTCAAGCTGTCTTAGAGATCTACCTTACAGAGGTCAGGTGAATCCTAGCTGGGGAGTATATAACATATATAGGTGGTATCCACATGTACCATCTACATGCATAAGTAGGAGCCTGTGACATGATGTATGCAATCAAAGGCATATTTCAAGTCCAACTATAAAGTGCACCACATTGTTTTGTATCTACTAACATGAATATGGTTCCATGAAATATGACAGTGGGCAATATAAAGTGCATCTTTCCGTTCTTAAAAATACCTTAAACAGGAAAACAGTTTGTTTTAATTTGTAATGCAAATTGTCTAGAGATCTGGAATGGGTATCATGCAACAAATTCAGGGGCATTTATTTAATCTCATTTTCTCCGCAAATGGAATTCTGTGTAACTGTTAAATTTTAGAAGATACATTAGTAAGACAGCAAATATAATTACATAGTATATAAAAACCTAACAGAACTTCTAGTTCTATAAGTTAGTAGTGATTTATATCTCCTTTTTTTTCTATTGGAACCTAACATATATCATTCATAGGGCTGATGCTGCATGGTCTTTAGTTCTAGAGCGAACATGATTTCCATATGGAAATATGTGGCTATATAAAAAATATATTTTATTAAAAAATAATGCGCTTATTTATGAAAGACTGGGACCACCTGCTTTTCTGGTACAGAAGCTGGATCACAGAAAAATACTGAACCTACATCCAAATGAAAATGACTTTTTTTCTGAATGAAACAGCCTACCAAAATATTTTGATATAACTTGGTTTTAGTTTCAGAAGAATGTGATGTATTATGCACATACTTTTAATATGCCACATATTGCATTAATTTTTCCCAATCTTAGTCTACTTGGTTTGTTATCAGACTTGTAACTGGCAGGTGATCTTCCTGTTTTTATCTTGACCTATGAGCTTTTCCATCTTATCCTCTCAAACATTTCTGCTGAGAAGGGCAAGTGAATGAATTGTTGGTAGGGGTCTTGCACACAACCAGGCTTGACTATCACACCTTCACAAAGAGACCAGGACAGCCCCCTTTCTTCTCCCAGCTTCAGTCTGGCAGTGGCTCACAGATGCCCCCAGCCCCATGCACACAGAGGGCCATAGTTTGTCAGGCAGTGACAGGTGGGGATGTCACCCCCTCCCCAGGGGCCACCCCAGAGCAGAGCAGGCAGCAGCCACTGGACCCAGCACACGGTTAAACCAGTGACTAGATCAGGCCATGGCAAGGCTGAGCTCTTGCACTGCTGGATCAGTTGGGGCATCCCCCAGCTAAGAGCAGAAACTGTATTGACTGGGCTACAGTCTATTTTGTCACATAGACGTAGTTTCTTTTTTCATAATCCTTGTCTATTCCTCTTTATCTCTTCCATTTCTATTATATCCTTTCAGAAAGGCCATAACAAAAATGATTTTTCGTACAAAAGATGTGGACTACCACAGCATCAAACCACCCAGTGATATAATGACACACTAAATTGTAATTCCTATTTCTTTTGTAGTAATTTCTGAAATTCTGCTTACTTTTTTTGAATTATTTATTACTTTTGACTCTGAGAGACCTATTCATAATGGATCAAGGAAATAATGTAGGAATGTTACTAAGATATTTAGCAGTTTTCAGTTCATTATGTATGTATAATTGGATTTTTTTTTCCTCATATAAATGCTTTTATGCCAATTCTAAATATAATCAGACATTTTATCACCCAGCTATTCACCTGTCATGAGATCAACTCTTCATAGCTACCTTTGGTTTTCTACATTGAACAGTTATGTACCAGTTGCAAACTTTGCATTTTCTAAATAATTTTCAAATCATGAATGAGAAAATGATAATTTTTCATCACTAAACAACAATTTGTCTATTCAGTCCTCTATATTCCTCTTTAATCAACTATGAAACTCTGCAACGATCTTTCCTTATGGCTATGAATCCTCTTTAATGAGATTATTTTTCTTTTGTACTTTGAATTATTAAATATTTATTGATCAATACTATCATTTACTTCTTCAAGAACATTGGTAGGCTGGTGAAGCATGACTTTCCTTCACCAAAGCTGCATGGATCTTCTCATTATATCATGTGTAACCGTGCATCTACTGATACTGCTCTTTATTATGGCATCTATTATCTTGCCTGTTGGAGAGTTAGATTTATTCATCTACATTTGCTAAAATCATTGTTAGAGGCCTTTCTAATAACTGGTGTCAGTTTAAATTTTCAGCTTACATTTCTTTGATACTGAAGCTGATCTAGCTGAGGAGTTACAAACCACAGTCAATCTTTCAGCAATTTCATATGTGAGTTTCTCTGCAAGTCCTAGATGAATATAATGGGTCTGTACTGATTTATTGTTTGCCATAACATTTTTTCCTAAAATTTCTTATCTTGACAGTTCAACTTGAGATCATTCCAAAATTTATCCGTTCAATTTATCTGAACTCACTTCAGCACCTCAATGTCTTTCTTGAAGTGAGGGGCCTAGGACTGGACGCAGGATTGGTCACACCTCACCTGTGCTGAGTGCAGAGGGAAAATCACTGCCTTCATCCTGCTGGCCACACTATTTTCAATACAATGGGTGTCACTGCCCTTGCAGTCACCTGGGCACACACTGGTGTATGTTCAACAGGCTGTTGACCAGCACCCCCAGGTCCTTTTCTGCTGGACCCCTTTTCAGCCACTCTGTCCCCAGCCTTTAGTGCTGCCTGTCACAGTTTGATGCTGGTGCAATGCCAGTGCCCCCATGAAAATATATGCTTCCTGGTGCCTGCTGTGAGATGTGACCAGGAATACAGCAAAGCAGGGTCCAACTTAGGAATGAAGAAGAAAAAACTTTATTAACCTACAACTATATATAGAAAGAAACACACACAGAACTCAGAATGAAAATCTTCCAAAAGCATTCCTCCTCCCCCCATCAAATTTCCAATACATCCACCCCTCAGATCATCAACTCTCAGTCCATCACCACCCTTTAGATAATCAATTCTCAGTTCATCAAGGAGTGAGGAGTCCCTCTTGTACCATAGGCCTCCCCTGGAAACAAGTTGAGACCTCTTGTGTTTTCGTGTCACACGTGGCACTGCCCGGAGATCATTTGCCATCCTGACATCTTCCTTCCATGCCCAGTGCTCCCACCACTGCACATGGACCAGAGCTGCTTCTAGGATTTTCCTTTTAAGGGTGCTTTGTCCAGTTCCAAAAAAAGCACAGTCTCACTTTTGGGACACCTGTCCCCCCAAATTCACCCCCCAGGGCCAAGGGGTCTCAAGACAGAGGGCACCATCACCCTCCTCACCCGTCGTCTCTGTTCATGCACTCCTTCACATAACATCACTGCACTCTCTTGGCTCTAAGCCATTGCCTCCCCCTAAATGCAGTCCCTGTGTCACAGGAAAAATGGTTCTCTCCTTGGCTATACAAGAAAAGTCCAGCCAAAGGCCACTCCATCATCTCCTGCCACCTAGAATTCTTCTCAGCTTCTCTTGTGGCCCATTTCCTCTTATCTCATCTCTATCTCTCTTCTCATTCAACTCCAGGAGGATCAACATTTGTAAGGTTTCCATTATCCAAGAAAAGAGTTAAAAAAATCTCAGGCTCTGCCTGTCCAGAGCTCCCACGGCTGCCCTGCTGGCCACCTTCTCGCTGCACACCCCCACCTTCTCCTTCTCAGCTGGCGTGCTATCAAATTTCAGGGTGGCACAAGCACAGCCACTGGCTCTCTCTCTCTCTCTCTCCTGGGGGGCGGCTGCCCGATGACTCTCCAATGTTCCTCCACCCTTCCATCCTGCAAGGGCCTCTTCACCCCCATCTCTGTCCAAGGCCCTGGCCTACCTCACCCGGCTGCATGGCTTCCCCTGCCCGGCCCAGCCTGCAGCCGGCAGGGGAGTCTGACCTCTTTCACCACCGGAACACAAGAGAAAGTTTTCCTGGGAGTTCTCTGCTTTTAACCCTCTGTGCTCTCAGAGGCGTATCCATGTCCTCAGTGGCCACACCAGGTGCCAATATTCAAATCAGAGCACCTATTGGTTTGACCACAGCATCCCAAAAAACTCACTTCCTCTCAAACCAGGACACTGCCTGAGATTGTTGCGATCCAAGTGCAGGACCAGCACTTGGTCTTGTTGAGCATCATATTGTTGACCTCTGTTTATTGATCCAGCCTGTCCAGATCCACAAACTTACTGAAGGTGCACTTGATTTGCTCATCCAGATCATCAATAAAGACATAAAATAGGACTGGCCCCAGTGCTGAGACCTGTGGAACCCCACTAGCGACTGGCTGCCAACTGGATGCAGCACCATTCACCATCAGGCTCTGGGTCTGGCCATACAGCCAATTTTTAAGTCAGTGAAAGAGGACACATGTCCAAACTGTGGGCTGCCAGCTGCTCCTGGAGAATTCTGTGGGAGACAGTATCAAAGGCAGCACACAGACATTCAAAAACAAACATGGAGACAAAAATAGGAAACAAACTCTGCCGATTACACAAATTAATGGGCTAGCAACAAACTGAGGCACCACTTTGTGGAACATCAGCTTTGATTCTGGTCAGGCTGGGGATCTGGCAATAGTCTCTGCTGACACACTCAGGGAGACTTGAGCACTGTTTGCTGGAGAACACAGAAATGGACTGGCCAGTGAGTAAGGGACACATGGGACAGGTAGGAGGCTCTAGGATCTGGGCATGAGTGCCAGACGGACATTGATCTGTGTTCAAGGTATCCATCAATGTGTGTGCTTGTGAACCTGGAGTGTTTTGTGTGCAATTCTGTCCCTGCCAACCCAACAGAAGAAAAGGGAATGGCTGTCTGTGTTTATGCATTTAAATGTTATTGAAAACAGTGCCTTGTTTGTGGTAATCTGTGTGACCAGCCACCTCAGTGTCCTCTGTGTATGTGCCTCTGGGACTTATGCATACCTTCACTACTGACTGAATCTACACACAGGGAAGAAAAAGCTGCATTCCTCAACATGCTCAGGTCCCCAGGGCATTGTCCTGGGCTGTGTGGCCAGGCAGGAGGGATACCTGGATCAGAGCAGCTGGGAAAGACAGCCATGGTCCTAATATCTCTCAATATTCTTAAGTGACACTACTTCTGCTTTGTGAATTTTAGCAGGTTTTTTGTTGGGTTTCTATTTGTTTGGCTGGGGTATTTTAGACTGCTTCCATTGCTCTAGTAGTTAGTTGGAAAGGGTGGTTTTTAATTGCAACTGGCAAATAATGTATTTATTATATGTGGGCCTCTGGTTTGGTACTTTTTGATGTCCTATTTTATTATCTTGTCTTAACAAAACCAGTCAAAATAATGGAAATAGCAGTGTAGACCTAGGCATAATTAAAAAAAAAAAAAAACTAAAGAGAAACTGCAGTGCATTTTCCTTTTTAAAATACTCCAAAGGTAAATACATTTATTGGAAATGAACGATCAATACTGGAACTCAGTTTGAGACTAACAGCCACAAAATTTAGATGGCTCTAAACAATGCATTCTTATTTAAATTCCTATTTTAAACAAGGGGATCCTGTGGAGGAAAAAAAAAACAACCCAAACAGTGGCTCAGTTCATTTATTTTAGCATAGCCTTTTGGTGCCATAGTGATGATTTAATAGGATAACCTTTTACAAAGGCAGGACTCAAATCTACGGAAGTGGATGGCAGAAGAGGAAATCTAAATCTTTTTCCAAACCCTGGAACATTGTACATTATAATCTCTTAAACTGTTAAATTAAAGGGCAAATTCTAGTGGATTTGGAGACTAAACAAAAACCCCAAACATATATGAGTTAAAACCCTACAGAAAATACAACCTAAACTTTTGTATATTTCAAAGATTATGTAAATGCATCTTTTTCAGCAAATAACCTGATTTTCCAAAAGCCTCATTCCTATTGATCTTCAGTGGTGGGTCAGTATTCTGATTTTTTAACTTACAATTCCAATCTAAAAAGATTTTTTTTTTGTTTTATTTCTCTTTGTTTTGCCATTATTCCTGTCTTACAGCAAAAGAGAAATGCTTTTTAGTATGATATAGAAGATGGCACTGTAATTACAAATTGGTGTGTTCTAATACTAAGTTTTACACAGTCAGAAACCTTCAATGGAATTATTTTTATTGGACAACTTTTGATATTATGATTATATTTTCAGTATCTCTACAGCATGATGAATTTAAACTCTTATGTGGTGTACAGCATGTGGTAAAGAACTTTAGTAGAAGATTACTTTCAGCTCCAAGTACTTACACTACTCAGAGATTCCCCTAGCCATTATAATATAAAAACAATACAAAGTGTAGGTTTTTCCAAAGCCAAGAACCATCAAAATGACTTTTTAGCCTGTGGATTAGTTCCTTTTTTAATGATACACTGCATATCTTTGCCAGTAACTTCTCTATTTCACACTTAATTTCCTTCACAACCCTCAAATGAATATTATCTGGTTTTAGTGATTTACTACACTTAATTTTTTAAGTTGCTCTTTAACTTCCTCCTTGGAGGCTATCATTTTGTTAAGGCCACAATATAATTTCCCATGAAAAGTGCCCTTGGAAGAGTGATTTCCCTGTAGTCCTAGATAGTAAAGATGGATGCAAAAAATTAATTTAACTCCTCTGCTATTTTACCATCCTCTCTAATTGCTCCCCTTACTCTTTATTCCAATACATCCAATGTCCTGAATCTTCCAACTTGTTATGTGCTGCATAAAGTTTTATTATTTATATTGTTACACCTACCAGTGGAACACTGTGAAGTGCATGCTATGGAAAAGCATGCAGAGCAATCTTGGTGTTGCTCAGCAGAAAACCTCTTGTGCCTCCTCAGTGACCTTGCATTTGTATTGACACTTAGATCCTTCCAAGGAGGGCAAAACACTTCAAAGTAAAGGTAGCATTTTATAAACTCTGCTGAATTAATGTGACTAACTATATGGAACAAAGCAGGAGAAACTCTGTTGTTGAACAAAACCCTTGTGGATATAAAAGAAGAAAAAAAAAAGCTCGACCATTAAGTATCCTTGTCTGAATGGGAGAAATATGTTTCACAGGTCCTTTTTCCCAAAGCCCTTGCTGACTGACTGCTAAAGGCACCTTCTCTGAAGTGTATTCAGTGGGACATGGTAAAGCCTTAATGTTTCCTTACTGACTTCTTACAACTTGCCTCCTTCTTAAAGACTACAGCAGTGTGGAGGGAAGAGTGCATGCTGATGAGACATGAATGCTGAAGTAATCAATATTCAGCCCCCTCATTCTATGGTCAAGACTATGATTCCTGGACTGCTGTCTCACAATGAAACATGCAGCCAGGAGGAATACGCCTTTTCACTTGCAATGAGTCCTGATAAGCAGGACAGATGGTGGAGTCTGTAAATATGTATGTTTGCAAATATGATGTCTGCCCTTATCAGGGGGATGCCATGGCTGTGTGTGCCACCAACCCTGAGCTGTTTGTCACTGGTTTAGAGCCTCTGTCAGTGCCAGTGACTGCTGCCTCCTCTGCTCCAGCTTCCCCTCTTGGGTGGCCCAGCTGAGGAGGAACTGACATCCCCAGACACACTGTCTGCAAACCATAGCCTTTTGTGCCCATGGGGATGGAGGCTGGATAGGGAGAGAACCCAGCACAGAGACCACACTCCCCTGGCAAAGCAGATAGAGAATGCAGCAGTTATTTTGTGCAACAGTTCATCCCACTTTGTTACTGAGGTTTTTCCTGTGTCAGACAAATAGGACTCTTCAAATATGAAAATGTTAACAGGACCAAGCATCTGTTATCCTTGCCTATCTGGTTTGGTCCCTTTGGCCCATAAAATCCCTACTCTAATCAGCTCTGTCTTTTCATCACTTGAATATGGGTCTGATATTAGGGATAAGATCTGTGCTGGTTGCAGTGATGCCTCAGGTTTTAGCTTTTATATTTTTCAGATTCTATTCTGCCTTAGCATGTAAGTCTAGGCTTCATATTAGGGGATAGTAAGCTCTCTTCACAGAATAGGTAGACAAAACAATTCCTTCTCTAGCTGGGGACCCAAGGACAGCTGATCCACATCTCAGGCCCAACAGCATAAACAAGGGTGGACCGAAGACAGAAAACAAGAAGGATGGGACTTCATGGGCTAAAGCTGTAATTGGACAATTATCTCCAATATGCTAATGGACAAAAACTTATAAAAGTGTGAGTGCCCATGACATGTCGTCCATTTTGTGGCCATTTTGGGCTCTGCTGCCCAAGGTGGATCTATTTGAGACCTCTCAATAAACACCTACTTTATTCTTTAGCTCTGTCCAGTCTCTGTGCTAAGTCAGCCTTCACAAGGCATCAGCAGGATGGGAAGGACAGCCTGATGATACATGTACACTAGCAGCTGAAAGGCTAAAATTAGCTCTGGAAAAATATCTCCATGAAGAGCGTGGCTTCAACATGGATATAAAAACCAGTGGACATTATGTCATGTTTGCTCTATGCAGAGAAACTCTGTCTACTCTTAGGGAGCCTGCTTTTAATCCTGAAGCAATAGATACAGCATATTAGTTTCTGCTGGCTTCATAGTTCTCTTCTTATATATCTCCTTTTTCACAAGGGGATATTAATTACTGAGTATGAAAATAAGGATCAGATAGGCTCATGACACCGTGAAAAAATTAATTTCATAGATTACCATGAAATCCTGTTGAAGATGGGAAGTTAATTGAAGTCTGTTGACAGGTTCAAGCTATAAAGAAATCAGAAATTTTGAAAGAGAAAAAAACTGAGAAGATTGAGTCTCAGAGATATAACTGTAACTTTTAAATTAGGAATATATGAAGGAAAAGGTTTTAGATAAATTCTTTAGCCTCAAACACAGTTTGCCTCAAAACACAGTTGGACAAATTCCCAGGCAGTCTGATCTAAGCAGATCCTGCTCTCATTATGGAGTTGGACCAGACAAGCACCAGTAGTCTCCTCTAGTCCATATAGTCTTATTGGTTAATGCTATTATTAAAATACTATTTTTTTTTTTTGCACCTAAATAATGTTTAGAGAAACACAGACGAGATGTTAACGGATGTATTTCCTCCTACTAGAAACAAATATTGCTGCTGGTTTTATCAACACCCCTCTGAAAAAATGAAAGAACAGGCCATTCCAGAAAAATATTTCCCCATTGTGCAAGTGCTAAATAAAACATCCAATAACAACAGAAAAAAAAACCAAAAACAACAACAAAAAAACAACAACAACAAAAACTTACAAAAATCATAGATCACCTGTAAAAATACTCCTGTTAATAGCTTTTTTTTGATCAAGGTCCTTTATAATAGACCTATTTAAAATTAATTTATGACTGATGCGTTGAACAATTTTCTGTAAATGATAATTCTGTAATCTTTATTATCAGCCTAAATCACCCACTGGATATCCCCTTCTTGACATATGAGATTTGAACAGATTCAATTGTATTTCTGCAGTAATTACTATATTATTAACACTATTATAATTTCATTGCTAATAGAAAACTTTTATCATAAAAGTCAACCTGGTCCTTCTAAAGACAGTAGGAAGAGGATTGGATTGTAAATCAGTCATATACACTGGATTTTTTGATTATCATTAATAAATTCCTAAGTGGAATTGAAAAAGTATTCTTGGCATTGTGTATGACAAATGTAAAACACAGAATCCATTGTGTCCAGTGGTCTTAATCTTTTCTTTTATGGCCACTGTTAACCATAGTGCAATATGTGATACAATTTATTGTCAGTCCGATGTCAAAGAGATAACAGGGTTGTCCTCTGAATGACTAAACAACCAAAGCCTTATGTAATAACAAATAGTGAAACACTGAGCAGAAAAGTCAAAAGACAATGCAAGGTTTTCAAGAATAATTGCTTTCCTGCTAGTTTAATGCATACATGTTTATTAAAATGAAAATAAATAAAAAATGATGATAAGGCAAAATGGGTGTTTTAATAACACAGAAAATCTTTAATGTAAATATTCAAGATTACAGCAAAATGAGCTGTATTTCAGGTTTCTCCCAGATGAGGGGCAATTTTAGTGTGTCAAAGACCACATGACTTGGAGAAATAGATAAAAATATTGGAGAAGGGCAGAAAGCCCATAGCCCACTTTTCCCAAACCCAAACTTTAAATGTTTCTTAGGGCTTTTAAAAATACAATTATCAACTTAACAGCAACTGCAGAATGGTAGACAAAATTTGATATCTCTAAGATCTACATTGAAAAAGTACTTCAGGAGATACTATTTCTCTGTATCAGTTCTCAGTGGAGTTGATGATATGTATTACATATATACCCCAACTCAATATTTGATCAAGTTTTCTGAAGAAAAAAGAGACCTTACAGAAAGTATCCAGCTCCAAGAGATATTTGATGTACCTAGTAACTCTGCCACTTGCAGCTGTATAGGCACATAGGAAATTTCCCTTTCGCAACAAGGAAGAGGAAGTGCCACAAGAAATGCAGTACTATAAAAAGATAGGTTTTTTGGTGTCATTTGAATAATTGTAGTAGCAATTATTCAAATGATACAATTGTAGCAATTGTAGTCAGTATTCATTGTCTTACCAGCACTGATGTAAGGAAATGCAGGAAAATTGGCCCTGCTGGATGAGTCCAAGGGTGTAGTGGAAAAGCCTTCATGCTGCATTAAACAAGATTCAGCAATGTTGCTGCCACAATCAAAAGGAGTTCTTCAACACTGGTGGGTAATCCACTGAGTGTGATGAACCTTGAGAGGGATGGAAAAGTCTATTCAGATTTACGTCCATCTATACAGAAAAAAAATAAAAAAATCACAAGGTTAAGTTCCCTTGTATTAGACCTTTGCAAGCATCTCTGACTGTGTAACTGAGCATTGTGTATACACAGGCACGTGCACATGAAAAGACAAAATCACTGAATATAATGTTACCTCATTATACTTCTGTCCAGCATTTACATTTAGATCTTGTCTAGGCATTTTCAGAGTAGAGCAAAATGTTATCCCTGAATTATTGCAGATCCAGTTTATATATATTCTGGCAAACTCTTATGCATAGTAGTGCTTGTGGGCCAGTTTTAATACAGACTTTAAAGTGAAGTTTAAATATCCCTTTGGGTAAAATGAAAGACGTAGATTAAAACAAAATTATTGATCTAGTTTCCCTTACCTTATCCTTTTTTGTATAAAAGAGAAATGTAAAGGTCTGTATCAAATGTAAATGTGAAAAAATCACATCTTAAAACACTAGTCTATTAAACTATAAGCCGCTAATATCTAACTTTCCTAATCACAGTTTAATCAAGTCAATTATCTATGGGTAAGAGAAAAGGCCATTCGGTTTCTCTCTTACATCATGTTTTCCAGCCTGTTATTTCAAGAGTTACAAAATTTAGGTAGATTACAGCATTTATTGGTAGAAGTCTGATATATTCTTTCAAAATTAAATGTATATAAATGTTAATTAGCATCTATTCCACTCAGTGCCCACTGCAATACTGGTCCTTATCAAGATCACTTATCAAGGATCACTGAGTCCAGTTCCTGGTCAGGCTCAGCATTGGGGCCAGTCATAATTAATATATTTATTGGTGATCTCGATGAAGAGATTTGGTACACACTCAGGAACTTTGTGAATGATACTAAATTGGGTAGGAGAGTTGACCTGCTGAAGGGTAGGGAGGCTGTGCACAGGGATCTGGACAGGCTGGATGGATGGGCTGAGGCCAGCAGTGTGAGGTTCAACAAGACCAAGTGCCAGGTCCAGCACTTGGGTCACAGCAATCCCCTGCAGTGCTACAGGCTGGGGAAAGAGTGTCCGGAAAACTTCCTGGTGGAAAAGGACCTGGGAGTGCTGGTTAACAGCAGATGGACACGATCCAGAATGTGCCCAGGTGACCAAGAAGGCTGAACTAGGAAGCGATTGTCCCTCTGTACTTGTCACTGGTGAGTTGAGTCCTGTGTCCAGTTGTGAGCCCCTCAACAAGGACATTGTGGTGCTGGAGTGAGTCCAGAGAAGGGTAATGAAGCTGAAAAAGGGCTTAGAGAGTAAGACCTATGAAAAGTGGCTGAAGGAGATAGGGTTGTTTGGCCTGGAGAAAAAAAGAGCTCAGGGGAGCTGTTATTGCTCAAGTACCTGAAAGGAGGTTGTAGCAAGGTGGGTCAGTGTCTTCTCCTGGACAAGGAAATGGCCTCAAGCTGCGCTAGGGGTGGTTCAGGTTTGACATGAGGAAGAATTTCTTGTATGGTAAGATGGTTAGGCATTGGGATGGACTATCCAGGGAGCTGGAATGTCATTTCCTAAACATTTCCATCCATGGAAATATTTAGGAAATGACTGGATATGTCACTTGGTGTTACACTTTTAGTCGATAAAGTGGTGTTCAATCAAAGGGTAGATTTTAAGATTTTGAAGATCATTTCCAATCGTAATGATTCTAAGATTCTATGATTTTTTTTTAGATTATATTAAAAAGCACATTATAATTTTGGGTCAAATTTGGAGTATAGGGAAGAAATTGAAAAATATTTGTTTTGATGAGGAAAAGGGGAAAATCTGTTGATTTCTGCAGTTTTGTTTGTTGGGGTTCTTTTTTTCCTGTTTAGTTTGTTTGTATGTTTTGGAGTTTTTTTAAATTTTGGTTGGTTGGCTGGTTTTGTTTTGTTTGTTTATAGTTGGTTTTGGTTTTGTTTTGCTTCAGTTTGGGCTTTGAGGTATTAGTTTAATAGCTGAATCCAAAAGCTTTATGTGTTCATAACTCTTATGTATACACTGTCTTCTCCAGGTATTGATGAGACTTCCTTTTAATCCCTTCCATACACTGAAGGGCTATGGCTGGCCTAATTTCATCTGTTTTGGCCAAATTATTTAAGCACACAACTCATTAGAAAAGTTGGTAGTGATAGAAATCAGGAAAAAAACATATCTATGCACCACTGTTTAAATTAAATGATAGATCAGGGCAGATCCTTCTTCTAAATTACTGCTCATTTCTAACTCAATTTGAAATTCTCTTGCTGAAGACCCATATTATAGTGAAAATTGCAACCTTCTAAATGTCTTTCATCAATCACTCTGTAGACAACTATTCAGAATAATGTATATCCTCTGATGTTTGTGCTTTTGGTACTGACAACAATTTAGAAGTCATAATGTTTTTTCCTTGAGTCTCTAAGTGAAAAATTATCTTGTAGTTCTTTTCTCTAATGTAATATTGCCATTGTCAGCTGAAGAAAACACAATTTTGAATTTCTTATGGATAATAAGGTACTGCTGAATGAATAACCACAGCTGGAAATGCTGTAATGACCTCTCAGCAGATGTCCATGACATTTCCATTTGAGATAGTCTTCTTGCAATCCTAAATCTTGGTTCTTAATATCTTTCACACATATACTCCTATCTGTGCAATCTTTCACATCTAGTCCTATCTGTGCAATCTTAATCTCTTTCACATATACTCCTATCTGTGCAAGCTCCATATTATCGTTTTCTTACCTCAGAGATAGGTGTGGTATGCCTCTGGCTTTTGAGGATTATATTGCAGTCTGATTCCTACTCAGTTTATCCAAAATAATTCCCTGTGGCTAAGCTTTCTCACTGTCTCTGAGTATTGTAAATAAATCAGATATTATTTTGGTCTCAATACTGTCTATAATTTGAACTTAAGTTGTCATATAAAGTCCCTAAATTTACATATTAGCCAGTAGAAGTAGTCTCTTCTCCTGAATCCCCACTTAGCTCAGTGGAGCTCTGTGAAGACTGAAGCCTTGGTTAATGACGAGATGCTTGCTAGACTGCTTTCAACTGACACATAAGTAAAATTTCGTTAGACAAGATCTGATTTACATTGAAGAGTAAACATGGAAAATTTGAAGTATCAGCTCTAAAAACATAATTAAGGAACCTGAAATGAAACTTAGAAATTAAACTCTTAACCCATTCCTCAGAAGTCATTACAAGTGTCTAAATTGTTACGATGCCTCATTTCCCACCAGTAACTACTCCAAACAGATAAAATTTGTTTTTGAACAAAGCCTCCTATTATTGTCAGTATAGAAAGTTTAGCAGTGCTTTAGAATCAAGGCATTTTTTTATGGAGGGAAAACGTATCATTAAATTTTCTTAGAGGATATCAAATGATGGAAGGCAAATTAGTTGGCAAAACTTAAATAAAGAAAAGTGGAAACTTGTGGTGGTTACTTTATTATTTAACATTAAATGATGTAAGAAATTGATGAATTTGATTTAAATCCCATGTGGGGAGGATTTAAAGTCTTTTGTTCTTAAATACTTTAGCTACAAATTGATATGCTAGATTGGAAATTTTAGAAATATCACTAGTAGATTTCCTCTTGAAGCTACTTTAACTGTAAAAAATGGAGACTGCATCTTTGATGAGACAAGAAAAGTATAAATATAAATAGCTAATGAGTGCACCTGAATGGTGATTTGTAAACACATCTACACAGGCTGTTCATTGTAAGCCCCATAGAGTGAAAAACCACCAAATAATAAACTTGGACTGCTCAGGTACACTATGGCATGTGATAGCTGGGAATTTGAGCTCCATCACACTGCAAAAGTGGTTGAAATTCCATTTCACATCAAGAGTGAATGCACTAACTGCAAAAATGTTTAGCATATTAGATCAGAAGAGGAGGATGATCCTTCTACTTTGTTTCAGAAGATACAATTTCCAATTGATATGCTTAAAAAAAGTTGTTTAACTTTAGGAAAAATTTAAAATTAGGAATCTAAATTGGAAGGAGATAAAATACTTTCAGATACTGACACAGTGTCTGTTCCTTAGGGTTTAAAATTTTTAGAATGTCTGTATAATTGTCATAATCATAAAGCATATCTAAGAGTAATTTCCTTTTTGTGGGCAATGTTTGAGCTCCCATTTTTATTATTGAGTATTAGGCTCAAGATTATAGCTAAGTAATAAGTAAATTTTTTTTTGCATATTTGAGAGATATTTCCTCTTCTTTTGCCACTTTCGGGTACCTCAGACATATAAAATTTATGCATAGAATTTAATGATGTTGTTAAAAATACAGTAATTTTTTTCACGTTTTAGCTGTACAAAAATGTGAAGTAATCTACCATACAAATGAAGAATGCTGTCACTTAGACCTTTAGTTCTGAATCAATGGGCTTAATTCTGTGAGGTTTTCTTCAATATCAATCCATTTACTATAATAGAATTTTATGAGAAATAAATGAGAATAGCACTGCACTCATTATATTTGTGCAAATTTCAGCAAGGTTAGTTCTTTAGTGTTTGGAATATTACCAATTTTTCAGACAACTTATTTTTTCTTAGAAAGAAAAATCATAGTAGAAATATCTCTTCTTGATAGGCAAATTCTTCATTTATAGTTTTGGTAAAAAGAAATAAGACACTAAATAAGGATGTAAACTAGGCTCAAAATTTTTCCATTCATTCAGCGCCCTTTCTAAACGTCAATGCTAATCTCAACTTTCATACATTTTGAACCAGAGAATGTTACCAACTCTCTCGTTGAGGACATAGACTCAAAAATGTCAGCTGATTGCCAGAGATGGAAGTTCCTTAATGTGTTACCCATAAATGTCATATCCCTGGGTGATGCTATACTGGATTAATCTCTTTTCTAGGATAGAATAGACATGTTTCCTCCCCAGCGAGTCCAGCACACTATGAACCATAAAAGTTATACCTCCTGTAATGCTTTGTTCTTTACTGACACAATGTCTCACCAGAGCACAAAGGCAAGCAGTCCTGTGAGAGTTCTGTAACTATGAGCAAGTACCTAATGCGATTCTCTTACAGATTTCACTCACAATCTGGTGCTTTCTAGATGACAGAAAATTTTCAAAAAGCGTAAAGTGACAGCATCTACATTCAACATATTCCCAGCTTTTAAACAGCATCATAATAGTGTCCTACAGCCGTTGATAAAAATCTCTTTCTCAATTCTGAGAGTAATGCTAGCAGTGAAGTATATTGATTATCTTCAGAATACCAGTGAAGCACAGGTGTAAGAAATCAGTCACAAAGTGACAACACATACCAATTGACAAATCAAGTTGAAATGTATAAATTAATGTTTTGCCATAGGAGAAGTAACTTCACTTTTTAAATCCTAGTCTAAGAAAATACGCTAGCCTTGGAGAATTAATAACGTTGTACATGGACTATATTGATAAATATTTAAAATCTTTACCCAGGGAATGTTAAGCATTATAAATTACAATTTCAATGACTATAGGGAGATGTTTTTAATATAAAATACTTAACACATGGTTAAAATTTTTTTTGAGCATCCTGTAGTATAAATTATTTTTCTGTAGCGATGACATGACATATTCTGTTCTAATTACTTATTAGAGGAAATTTTGTTTTATTTTTTAGTTTTTAATTTCAAAACCAAAGCATATTCCTGGTGAAGGAAGGCAGGGTAAGGTAAATGTTAAGAACTTTGTAGATTCAAAAATGGGAATTATTGTTAAACATTCCTGAATATTTAGTGCCCGGAAAAAGAATATCTTTTCTGACAAAACTAAATGCTAGTAAAATGTAATGGTCTGAAAATTATTAAGTTTTACATATAAAAAACTTACTCAAATGTGAGACTATAGAGTTAGGAAAATATTCCAATGCATTATTTAAAATATTTATTTTTAAATTCTCTACATAAAAGGAGCTTCATCAACAAATCTGTGTTCATGAAAGAAAAAGATATGAGTTATGCAAAAAAAGTGTTATAATTTAGAATTAAACCTGAAAACCTGTAGTTCACTTGCAATTCTTGGATATGTATAAAGTTGTATAGATAAATATGTGGTTTTCCTAAATTTAATATATGTATAGCCATTTATTCTTTAGATGCGCACCTTTATATTAGTTTAAATGCGCACTAATCATCTTGGCACCCTTTTACAAGAGAAAAAATTTGAAAAACCTTGCCAAATAGATGACTATTTTACAAAAGCAGCAAATAAGAGATATTTTCATCTTTTCACAGGTTTCAGAACTATTCAGGTGGTAAACTGCAGGCTATCACTTATATTAAATATACATAAGAATATCTAAAACATTTGAAATGTTTTGAAAACTGATGTTATCCACAGCTAACAAAAAAGAGAATGTAAATTGGTTTAAAGCTGGGGTGATGATGAAGATAAAAAAATCTTGTTTCTTTATTTCTTCGAAGCATACAAATGAAGAAACCACAAAAAACCCCCCCAAAAACTAGACAGAACAACTCAGGATTTCTTCTCAAACAGAAGTGCAAACACTAAAATTCTGAAATGCTAAGAATGTATTCATTGTGTAAGCTAGTATGTGAGGTGCCTGGACTTTGAAAAGATTCTGAAAGTTCTAAAAGTCTGAAGAAGCTAAAACCAACCAACTAACCAACCAAAAAACCAGCAAAAAATATTAGATCTCATAAATTTCTCTGGGATTTTACAATTCAATTGACATTTCCTGGAGAATATTTTGTTACGTTACATGACCTTTTTGCATACAATATTAACCAAGCTTTTCATTTTATCCAGTCACTAAATACTTGAAGCTAAAATCTCTCTTCACTAAGCAAATGAACATAAATTTCTTCATTAAATAGATATTTTTAAATATTAAATTTTTAAATAGCAATTTGGGCCCTTCATAAATATATTGAAAAGCTTTTATAGAGGTGCTTTCAAGGACCTAATTACATCATAATTCATACATAAAAGTATTTAAAGTTTAATTACAAAATTTTATAATATATTTTTTATCTTACTGTCTTTGTAATTTCATCATGTTTTCAGATATTTATAGGACCAGCACTTCTTCTCTGAAAGAAGCTTGAACAAGGCAATATTGCTTAATTTTTTCTTTATATGCAAGTGATTCTAGATCCTAAGGAAAAGCCAGGCTATTTTTTTAAATACAAAAAATATTTTGTTAAGAGTTTGGTTAATAAATGCCTAGTATTTCTAAACTTCTGAAGAAATCATTACTCTATATCTCTCTGTCATAGCATTCTCAGAATAGACTGAAGTCTGCTTATTTTTTTCTTTCTTGTATGTAAACAAATTTCAAGGAATAATGTTGAATTGCAAAAGTGTGGAATATCTACTACTCTAGACCTTCTGAAACATGCAAAAAATACCCCTATGGCAATATAACACAAAAACTACCACATATCAAAGACACTCCTGCTGGATGTATGCTGTCCTCCTAAACAGAAAGCCTCCCTTACATGACCTAACAAACACTTAAGGGTCAAGAGTCACAAGTTGTTTACCAATGGTGTATATGATGGGTAATATAGTAAGAGAAAAAAAATCCTAGATAATTCTGTCCTGCACCTTAAAATTAAAGCTTAAAATAAAAAATAAATTGAGCCTTAATCTGATTAATTAGATTAGTGCTTGAGTTAGAAAGATTAGATACAGTAGTATTTCCTTACAGGAAGGTTAATATGTACTTTACATATCTCCTCTCCAAAATTTGCATTGTAGAGAGTATAGAAGAAATAGAAGACAATAAATAGAATATTCATCTTTTAACTCTAAGTTCCGTCCCTGTTTTTATGAGCAAAGCACTTCATTCTACCCTGCAATTGCTGCTACTTGAAGTCAATATTTAATGTTCCTTCCCTTGTAAAATCAGCCATCTTACATCTAGAAAACAGAGGAATGAAAAATTCATTTGTTGCTAATGGGAGTCATGAAGCTCTCTTCCACTGTTACCTTTGACAAATAACAAATTTAAAAAAGGAATTGTAATTATATTGATCCATCCATAGAGGATTTGCATTAAATAGTAATATAGGTATGTCTTCTAAAAAAGTCATATAATCATAGTGTGATTTTGATTATGAATATTTATTTTATAAAATTATGTTTTGCACAGAAGAAAACAAAACCAAGAAAAGCTGTCATCGCTGTCATTAACAAGATTCACTACCATTGCCATAGGATGAATTAAGAAAACCCAAACCTACTCAGAAAAAGAAACATTCATCATAAGTAGGATTTAGCAGTAGGTCTGTACAAAACATGTAAAAGTTCTTATTCATAATTCTATTTAATAGCTGATTGGTTGTGTTACAAACATCTTAAGCTGGTTTTCAAATGTAAGTGTTTTGTTGGTTTTTTTCTTCTTAAAACAAGAGTAAACTAAATTCAGCTGATTATAAAAATTCATTTTTTTACACAAAAGTAAGGAGAGATTTCTCTCTGTAAGTTCTGAAGTTTTACCTGGAATAAGTACATGAAAAAAAATTACATTTTTTCCTAGGAAGTAAATCTCTGTTTAAATACAAATCCTGATGCACCCTTATTTGAGTGAAGCATATGTTACTGCTTCCATCTCCTCTTCCATATTAAATCATGCTGGTATCTTCTCTTTCATATCTATAGCCTGGCTTCATTTTGTCTTTAAACCTGAAGATAAGCACCTTATTCCATAATCAGGTAGTAGTAGTGATCAAAACTGATATACATACATGTAGCATATATACAAGCTGCGCTATTTTTTAATGGGAAATGTCATAGAGTACGCTAAATTTCATACTAGCCCTTGCTTGGAACATAATATTTTTTTTTCTTCATTTAACACTGTTATAAATATTTTAAAAACTTGTTCAGATGTCACCTTCTTTTATAACAAGATTAATTGGAAATGTTTTGTGTGGTTTGAGAGCAAGATACTTAATCACACTTTCTTGTTCTAGCTATACGGAAGTAAATAATTCTTTGGGTTTTCTTTTTTGAGTATTTTTGTCGAGGTTTTTGTTGCTGTTTTTCACTACACTCATACCTCACTGCTCAAATCCTTTGTTTAGTTGCTAAAATAGGTCACCTTATCCTGGTGTTAATAACAGGGAACACACAAGAATGAGGCATGCACATAGTTATACTTACCATGAATATTCTCCCAAAGATCAATGAATCTATAATTCAGGCACTGTTTTAGACAAAGGTGTTCTGACAGATAATACCATTCTCTAGCAAGAATAATTCTATTGGTCATGCCATCTCCATATTCCTTGGGACCTAGAATAACATCAATGTAGAAATTGTGTCATTTCAGATCAGATCAAACTTAACTGCTATGGAATAAGTGACAGAACATTTGCACAGACATGGAAATTATACTTGCTGCATTTCTTTCTGAAGATAATAGAAGTATGGAGTTGTTTGAAAAGATTAGGGTATGTCTAAGTGCCTAATAGAGCTGATTATCTAATAAAGGAAGTCAAAAACGTGTCTGATGACACAGATGGTATGGAAATTTACATATTTTGTTTTTCTGGGCTCAGTTCTGCAAGCTGATGCACAGACACAAGTCATGTGTAACCCTTTTAGAATCTAGTCAGAACACAGGACCATCTGCATGTTCCTGTATAGAAAACTTTTCTATTTGTACAGATCCTTCAGACATGTGCAATATTTCATTCTTTCTTATATATTTCAAGTATTCATTGCAAATATAAAATTTAGATTGTGTAAGTATGTTTGCACATTTAATTTTAACAGCAGTTTTAAAAGATGTGTCTTTTTACAACTGTTCTTTAAAAAAAATAAAGTTAAACAAACAACAACAAAAAAAAACCTTTCCTTAGGATTAGTTTTAAAGATACTCTTCAAAAGGCAAGCAGATTATAAGAGCTAGTGGATGAAGATATGGTCTTTCATGTGTCAAACTATTTCCCAATTTTTATCAGTATTCTGGAGAGGCGTAATGTGGGTAACAGAAATCTCTCTTGCATATTGACACTGCAGAAAAAAGTGTAGAAGAATATAAGAAATCCTGTAAAATATATATTTGTCTTTATAAATTATGCCTTTGTGCTGGATCAGTTTTTACGCTGATAGAAATATTTTCTTAATATTAAGAAATTTGGAATAGGTTTATCAATTTTCACAAGTATTTTCTAGAGGTGGGTGATATAGCATGGCTCAGGATTTGGGATCAAGGACACAATATGATTCTTCTCTGTCACTTAGGTATTAAACATGAATTATAGGAGATGATTACGTCTGTCACCCTTGCCTGAAGCAATGATATTAAGGTTTTACAGAGCTGTCAAAAACCTGCTGTGTCAGAGATTAGCATGATTTCAAATTATTATCAAGGGTGGGAGGATAATACTTTGATTCAAACCATATTTGAAGAAACATGGGAAATATAAAGAAGCTTCCATGTTGTCAAAGTTCTACTTAAATGGCAGCTCTTATGAGAAAAGCAGGGTTATTTTCATTTCTCTTTTTATGCATACATAACTTTTTTATTTAGCTGGTAGAGGAAATGAAAATTTTCATCAGAATGGTGAAAACAAAACTTTTTAGTTAACCTAAAATGAAATAAGAATGTTGTATAAGATAATCTGTAAATGAGACAGCAGTAAAACTGGACATCTGTTCACTGAAGTAGTATAATACTTTTCCACATGTAATGACAGATGGACATAGTTTTTATCTGAGCTTCTTTGTCACCTTTTCCTGAGCAATCTGTAAAGAAGCAGGTAGATAAAAAGTATCTAAGATAACACAGCAACATACTTTTTCATCTTACTATTGATAAAATAGACCTAAAGTCCAAACATATCTATAGGCTAGCTTCTCTTTTCCACCTGTCCTGGGTAACTCAACAAATGTCTATTGTATTCCATATTTTTTCTATGCTAATCTGTCCAAGACTGGGACAGTCACTTTAAGACACAGAGGACAGAAGCAGAGCCAGATTATCTTGCCCTGGGTTTGTGCAGGTTGTGGGGTTCCAGGGTTCTTTAAAAGTCTCTTTAGGAATTTCATAACCCCCTTTTTTTTATCCACAGTTGCTGAGGACATCCCTGTCTCTGGAGTTGGGGAGAACACTATCTTTGGACTTTTTTTCACTGCAGCTGCTCAAGACAACCACACCAGGAAAAGCGTGACTCCTGCACCCTACAGTCCACCAGTTCCAGCTGCTGACCTAGTTCCAGCTGCCACTGGCAGTGGACCTGCCACCACTGGGAGAGGCTTTGTCCAGTGGCACAGAGCAAATGGCTGAGCAGCATTTGACTTGTTTTGGACACCAATAGTTCTCCAAGTTTCTTTTTGGGTTTTTTTTGCCTTTGTTTCCCATTGGTTGTTGTTTAGGGAAGAGGGAGTTTTGTTATCATTGAGATTCAGTTGCTGTGGGTTGTTTTTTTTTCATTTGTTCTCCTTTTCTGCCTCAGGATCACGAGAAGGAGGCTTCTTTGCCACATTGTCTTTGTCCCCTGGAAAATGCAGTTAGCTATGGAGGCCACCATACTGGGGAAGGATCTTCCCCTCCATCTTGTTTCCTTTTCTCCCAGGGAGTCCATGGGGTTTAGTACATTTATATCTAGTGTTTATTACTGGTTTTTTGGCTGTAGCTGTTTTGTGCTGTTTTGGTTTTGTTTAGTTTTAGACAACTGTTTTTATTTTTTTCATATATCTTCTTGTATTTGTTTCTCCTTATTGGTGAAAAGGATGTGGTTAAAACTAAAAGGGGAGTAACTCCTTCTGGAGTGTCTGCCCCATATAAATTTTTTTGAACCAGGACACTACCATACAGGTGAAAGCAGCTAAAATACTCAAAGGCTTTTCAGAAATTGAATGTCTTTGATTTTTAAGTGTTTTAGTAGATCAGAATAACCATTCTTATTTTACAGACTGGAAAGAGAACATGTGGTTCTTTTCAGGTAAATGTACCTACCTGAAAATTAGGTTCTGAGACTAAGTCCCATAATCTTCTTTTGCATTACTCCACTTGGGAAAGACAGAGGATAAAAGAGAAGAAATTTTTATTTTTTGTGTAAAAGACCAGTGAAAGATGTGCTGGTTTGAAACAAAGTGAGAAAATTTAACTCACTCAAGCTTTCCCCTTTCCCCCACTTGTAAGGTCTCCTTTGCTCAACAAGACACTTTAAAGGGCTCGCAGTTTTTCAGGTAATCTGAGCTAGACACATGGGACAAATACCAACAAGATATTCTCAAGAGGTCAAAACAACAAAAAAAATGTACCAGCAACTTAAGAAAATCAGAGAACTTTAACAAAAGTTTTAGAGCAGCATTCAATCAACATCAAACACTCCACTAAGCATTATCTTAGCCCCATCTCTTATGTGGGAGATATGGAATTAAACAGTGCTAGAAACTCCACTCCTTTCCTCTACAACTTTGACATAAGCACGTAGCTGTTAGATATGAAAAATAGGGCAGGTCTGTTGAATGACATAGGTCAAGATCAGAAGAAACACCATCAATGAATACCTTGTGGTGATCTGCTATCTCTGTACAGACCACACAGTAAGGGAGTACTGATGAGCAAAACCTTCCTCAATTCAAAGAAGCCTTAGGTCTTCACACACTGGTTCCCATGAAGGGCTTCAGTTATACTGTTATTATATTTTTATTTGCTAGGAAAACAATACAGTGGCACATAAGGAATTCAGGAGATCTCTGAAATGTATCAAGGACAATTTCCTTACTCGGTTGTTGAATATGCCAGCTAGGAGACGTGTTCTTCTGGACCTAAATATAAAGAAGAGTTGTTTCCAAACATGACCGTCAATGGCAGTCTTGGTTGCATTGACCATGAGATCACAGAGTTTTAAGATCTGGAAGATCATGAGGAAAATAAGTGGACTAAAGACCTGGATTTCAGAATGACAGAACTTCCTCAGAGAGTGACTTCTGGGAGTCTGTGATGAGGAGCATATGAGCTAAGGAATACTGGGAGAATTTCAGAAATATCTCTCTTAAAGAATCAGTTGACCCATTCAGCCAGAGAAGGAGCAAGCATAACATAAACACCAGCTCAGTTAGAGGTAAAGAAAGAATTTAAAAACAAAACCAAATAAGCAAACAGCAACAACAAAAGAAAAGCAAAACCCAATCAACCAAAAAACCCAAACCAAGCATTCACAGGGGACATTGAAAGGCCAAAATCTCAGCTGGAGCTCAAACTTCTAAGAGCGATTAAAAAAAAAGAGTTCTCTACCTATGTAAGTGGATAGCACATGTGCAAGGACTATGTATGTCCACTTCTGAATGGGACTAGCAAATCACTCAAAATAGCATAAAAAAGTTGAGGCACTTAATGCCCTCTTTGCCTCAATCTTCATAGTTAAGGTCAGTCCCAAATTCTCTTTGCCAAGAGCAATGATGAAGCAAAGAGCAAAGAATGATCAAGCGAACACCCAAATAATTTGGACATATACACACTTGTGAGCCTGACAGGATACGTCTGGGTGCTAAGAGAGTTGTATGACATCCTTGAAAAATCTTTCTCTATCATCTCTGAAATGGTTATAGGGTCCAAATGGAATCCAGAATTACCCTAGAAAAGAGAATACGTCCATCTATGCACAGGGTAAAAAAAACAATCCAGGAAACTGCAGGCCAGTTAGCATCACATCAGTCATTATGAAAATTAATGAATAGGTCCTCGTGGAAGAAAATTCGCAGTACATGAAGGACAAAGCAAACAGTAAAATGTCATGGGGAAAGGCAACACAGATTTACCAAAGGTAAATTGTTCTTGATCACCCCCATTGTCTTCTGTGATGTTTGGTGGATGAAGGCAGAGCAGTGGATGCTGTGTATCTTGATTTTAGCAAAGCATTTGACATGGTCTCCCACAACATTCATGTTGGCCAGCTGGTCAAGATAAAAATTGGAAAGGAAGACCACAGAACAGATAGAAGACATCCTAAATTGCCAGGCTGAAAGGATGGCGTTTAATACACCAGACAACAACTTGTTCATGAGTGGAGTTTTCAGAGATTGATACTGCATCTGCTAGTATTCAGTACCTTTATATATGGTCAGGATGATGAAATTGAATGCACCCTCTAAGAAGGACTCTTCCAGTACTTAAAACAATCAGCTAATTCAGGGAAAATTCTGGGCAAATTCTGTCTGAATGCAAGAAGGAATTCTATTTCATGAAAACAATTATACTTAGGATTAGGTCACGTGGAGAACTGGTGAAATCTTTCCTCCAGAAATTATTCCAGAATTGGCTTGATGATGCATGACCTAATCCAAGGCTTTTCTTTCAAACAAAGGTTGAACCAGATGATTTTCTAGACATCACTTTCAGAATAGACTTTTATATGATTCTTGCGATATCTGCAAGAAATATCTCTTGCAACTGAAGATGACAAGACAGTGAAAGAATGTGACTGATGGAGGTGACAACCCCTGGTCATAAATCCATTTGAAATACAGAATATACTTGCTCAGATTTGGTATCACATTATCTAACTTTTCATGTAATTGCATCTGTGGTTCAAAGGTAGGTAAAGTTGATGGGGTTTTTTATATTCTTGTAAATCACTATGGTAACACTACTACATAAAGCACCTTTGTGGTGGCAAGAGGGAAAATAATCTCTTTCTCTCTTCAACTTTAAAAATGTAGGCATCTAATCTAAACTAGCCTTCCAGGATCTCATCATAGTCAGTATGGAGAAACAGATGTCTCTGGGAAAAAAAAGATCATAGGCAACTGCAAGAAAGATAACTAACAAATAAAAGAGGCAAAGAGAAGGAAACAGAAAAGAAAGAAAAGTAAGTGTGTGTGGGGATAGGAGGACAGGGAGAGAGTGACAGGGGTTAAGTGGAAGTTTATCACCCATTTGAGGGTCCCAGCCATGTCTTGTTGCTCCCGTCCATCTGGTTTTCTTGGTGGTGAGGGTCCCCTGTAGCCCCCTCACAGGGCCACATGCCACACACAGAACCAGGTCATGTCAAAGAGTACAGAATTCCATGGATTAATACACATATTGGGCAGGTGGCAATGCCCAGGTGCTTTCCTTGCAGGGGCCCCTCCCTTGTTGTCCCTTGCAACGCTGAGGGTTTGTTGCATCCTCTGCAGCACTCTGGTGCAGGGTCTGGGGACTCCTTTGGGGGCCCTTTGATGGGCCATATCACCCCTCTGCTGTGGGTAAGATTTTCCCAGGTGAAGGGGCCCCTCAGCTGGGCTCCTCTGCCCATCGGAGGATGGGCGGTCACTGCCTCTCACCAGAGGTTTTCCAACACACCCCAAAGCCTCTCTCCCCCACCCTTTGGTGTGAGAGTCTGTTGGAACCTGGCAGCTGATAACCCTGGGGCTATAATTTCCTCCCTGAACGTGCTAAGCTTGTGCTTTGTGAATGTCCCCAGACCTGAGTTTTATCTAATCTTCATCAGTGAACTCTATAGTGCCTCTCTCCAAAGGCCTGTTTGGGGAGTGGTGGTATTCTGTGCAGCTTTTTTTTGTGCAGTTCTGTTATAATAGGCAAAAGTCTTTCATGAAAATGTTTAACTCATAACCTATAGTTTTCAGTCTCTGACACCAAGGAAAAGTAATTATGTCTTCCAAAGTAATTCACTCTGAATTTTTTCTGAAAAGGAGTAAGCTCTAAAAGGGATACACCATGTAGGGATTCATGTTCTGACTGAGAAAACAAATGAGTTCAGATATTTAGGCAGTGTTTCTTATGGGGTGTTCAACACAATGTTACTAAGAGCGTTATGGGGCTGTACAGAATCTGCTAGTAATGGAAAAAGAATCTCGGCAGATTTAAGTCTTTGACAAGACAAATGTGTTGAGACTAAGAAAAAGAACCTTCAAATGTTTTGTGTGAATACTGTCCCTAAGTTTAATCACTGCTATTCCAGGCCTTTATGTCTTTTTTGTAGGTTTATTTTATAGCTAATATAGCAGAATTTATCTGTGGTTAATAGTATAATAATTTTGATTGGTTATAAAGGAATATTCAATTTTTTAATGATCTGTGACTTGTTTAAAAATAGAATAAACAGTTTAACACAGAATAGTCCTTGCCTGGAGAACTACTTGATTTATTCCTTGCCAGCAGTTCTGCACCTAAGGTCTTATTTAAAATATGTTGTCCACTCTTTCTGCCTTCACTCCTTCAGTTTCTTTCAAAAGGAGCCAAAATTGTTTGCCTTGGGCTTTCCACATGATTGCGGTCATTTGATTTCCAGATCAATTCCTGAGGCAAGACATATAACCACTGCAAATCTTTAGAAACAATGCTTTATTGGCTCCAGAACAATCTGCTTTATTTTCAGGAACATGTATAAGGCAGAACCCATAGAATCTGTGGCTGCACAGATCAGTGGGGCTTAAAAGACCATTATTGCTTCTTATTTTTAGAAGGGGCTTTGGAACATGCACAAATTGACAAAATGAGATCTCTATGTATTGGACAATTTTGTAAATAATTTGCATCTCAGTTACCTAAATGGTAATTTTAAGAATTATTTTTAAATTATACCTGGTTCATGGATTCTGAGCTCTTGAAAACACAGTTCTGTTATTTGTGATCCACATGCAAAACGATATCTAACATTACATCCATTCTGTAGTTCTTTAGATACATGGATATTCTCATCCTTGTTTTTTCAGTCAAATCGTATTAAGCAAAAGAAATTATAACTGTAAATATGCGAGAAAAAAATCCCAGTACATTTAGATTGTTCAGCTTCTTAGCCTTTCTTAACTCACTTTTTAGCCAAAGTGAAGATTGTATTATGATCTATTTTTACATGCACAATAATCTTTGAAATCACAACATGCTTGCATTATGCATTATGATCTCTTTTACATGCACAACAATCTTTTGCTACCTTGCTTCTATTGTCATCTGAGCTGAGCAACTTAGTTGTGAGAAACATATTCTTAATTAATTTATTCTTATGACAAATCTTATTAAGAAGTACAAAAAGGAGGCAGAATGTAGTAATAATAACAAGAACAAAACTTTCCAGTTATTGTGATGTGGTGTGTTGACTTCGTTGGCCTCCAGGTGTCCACCAATCCACTCTATCATTGTCTCTTCTCAACAGGAGAGAGGGACAAAATATGATGAAAAGCTTGTGCATCAAGATAAGGACAGAGAACACATACCAGCTACTGTCACAAGAAAATATGACTCAGGGAAGTTAATTTAATTTAAAATTATTTCCAAATAATCTAAATAGGGTAATGAAGAAGTAAACCCAAATATTAAAAACATCTTTCTCCCACCCCTTCCTTCTCCCTGTGTTCAACTGCCCTTTTGATTTCTCTACCTATTTCCATCTGAGTAGCATGTGTAGATGAGGAATGGGGGGTGCGGTCAGCTCATAACATATCTCTGCTACTTCTTTCTCTTCACACTCTTCTGATAAATTGTGGGGTTTCATCCATGGGATACAGTCATTCATTAACATCTCCAATGTCAGTCCCTGCCACAGGCTGCGGTTCCTCATGAACTGTTCCAGTTTGGTCTCCCCTCCATAGTGTCACAGGTTCTGCCAGGACCCTGCCCCTTTTCAGGCTCTTCAGAAGATCAAACCCTCCTTTGGGAACATCTTCTGCTCCAGTGTAAGCTTCTCCCTGGGCTGCAGGTGGCTGTCGGCTCCACCAAGGACCTCCATGGGCTGCAGAAGGACAACCTCCATCAGTTTCCAGCGTCTTCTCATGGAAGCAACCTGCACAGCACCCCCTACTGTCAAACTGCTGCATAAACCAAACACATATGGACACTGCATAAGGACTGCAACAAGTCTTTAGATTGTAAGTGTAATCCTAAACCTGTAGACTAAAGCTGACATGTCAGATATAAATCTGTGTACTACTTATTCAGCCAATGTCATATCTGCATTGGTTTCACAGCAAGACAAAATAAATCAAAGTGGTTTTACAAAGCAGCACTTTTCAGTTAAGAATCTCCATTATTAAATAGCCAATTTGCAAGGAACAAGATATATGGGCTCCAGGTCTCTCAGAGCCCTGTATCATCTCCTGTCTTTACTGTCATATCATCTTCACAGAAAATGAATCCCACTTAGAGTGATCAATGCTTGACAGAGTAGACAGAGTAAAAGGCTATTCGATAATAGGGATTGGTATTCCAGTGAAACTGCTGAATAGCTTTCTACTTTGTTTTCCATATTTTTTTAACATATATTATGTTCAACACATTTCTGAAAATTTCATGGTGTTTTTTATTATGAAGTAAAAGAAATTATTATTCATTATAAAAAAGAGAACTGAAAAGCAGAAACCATTGTTGTGGTTTGCATACACCAAAGATTAAACTCAGAAGCACAGATGTAAACTCTTACTAGCAACAGATCACAGTATTTTTATGAACAAATCTAAATCTAATGCTCAGCCTAAATATGATTATATTTGTTTTTTCTGTTGATTGCATCTGGTACTTGCAAGGATTTTATTCTCAAGTGTTAATTTACATAAACAAAATAATTCATAATTGTTGTCGTAAGTTATTTGATAATATATATCATTGTGTTTTGAGTTTGACACAGCCACCCAGTCCTGGATGAAGCTAAATATCTTGCATCTGTGATCCCAATTTATGCAAATTGTATAGGCTTCTAAAATTAGCTATTTCTAGGCCACTTTTTGTGACTACATGGGCTGCCTTTCTCATATTTGTGGGTGTGTGTTTGCAGAAATGAATGACCATGCATCACTACTTTTCCTTTCTGATACACACTAGAGGCATATTGTGTTCTCTCATATATAACACTGACTTATGCAATTGGGTACCTCTTCTTTTTAGTTCTCTTGTTCTAGCTGCTCACAGTTAAGTGTTAGTACTTATCACCATTTAGGGCAAATTTGGAGGAAACCTCCAAAGGAGTCCCTCTAAAAAGTAATTTCTGAGAAAAGTAGAGCAAACTGTTTATTTAATAAGAAAAGTACTCACAAATATGGAAAAATGAATAATCTTTAACAATGGAACCTCTCATTGTTCTGAAGAGATGACAAATTCAGAGAGAGAGAGAGTCCTTTTTGTGGGGTGTTGCTTGGCTCACTCAGTCTCTAATCAGTCCCTCCTGTGCTGGAAAACGCCACATCCCAGCCCCTGATGGGCCATAGGTGAGAGCTCACAGTGCTCTGTGTGGTCGGTTAACAGCAGGGCTGATCAGTTCCAAGAAAAAGAAAAGCCACAGTCCAGGGACCTTCTCTGACTCAGCTAGCTAAAAACTAACTAAAAGCAAAGGTGAGCTTTCTCCTGCTGTCCACTGCAGACAGCACAGTCCAGGAGCAGGAATGGCAGGGAGCCAGTGCAGTTTCTGGTAACAAACTTTGCGCTCCTTTTCTCCCCCTTCATTCTTGGAGCCAGTCTTAAAGGTGCAGAACTTAATATCGAGCACAAACAGAACAGACAACTGGGGATACAAGCATCATAAAGTCACCCCAGAATGTAATGATATAAAATCTATTAAAAATTATAATTATATATATTTCTGTTTATACTATCTTTTATGTTAAAAATCCATAAGAGCATATTCTAATAATTTCTTGAATTTGGTAGTATAGCCATAAGAAAAAAAAATATTTTTAATATAATAATATAATAAATTATTTTTAATATAAAATAATCTCCTCTGGTTTGGTAATACATATTTATGCTTTTAAACTGTTTCTTTTATTAGCAATTTTTTATCATCTTGCTATGTTTAGCTTATAAATATAGTATTCTTCTCCAATTTGTTGTGGAGAAGAATATGTTCTTGTCCACTCTGTCTTTCATTGTATCCAGTACTTTTAGCTCTATTTTTTTTTCTCCTTAAGCAGTTCCCAAGAGAAATATTTATGAAATTACCTTGAAAAACAGCAAAATAATAATTTCTAGATTGCAATATTTTTCAGTCTTATCTGAGTGGCAAATGTGATTTAAAGTGTGTTATTCTCTTTATTGAACTCCTACACATTTTATTTCCTGCTGCTGCATATATTGATAAAAATTCCCTCTTTTATTGATCAAGTCTTCAGTGAATGAGTTTGTTACAAAGTTCAGAACTCATCAAACTAAAATAATTCAAAGGCCTTTCTCACAATGTTTAGACCCCAAAATAATTAGTTTATTTTTTGTTTTACTGCTGAAACCATCACAGCATGCGTTGTGAAAGACTTCAAGTACACAAGACAGACTACAGTACACCTGCATTTTTTGGTGTTGGTTTCACAGTTGTGTTAAGAAGAAAATATATTTGTATAGAAAAGATGGAAAAGGACATACATTAGATGGTGTCACCAAGCATTAGGCACCTAGATGTTTACAGGATAGAATGAGATTTTATGAATGAGAGGTAATAGCATTCCCACACGTAGAAGCAGTAGGATGGTACCCAGTGTTTGGGAACAGCAAAGCTCCTATATGACACAAGAGGATAGCAACATTGTTGTATTGTCTTTATGCTTAGAAATATAAAGATGATGCAGAATACAGCGAGAGAATTAAAAATTGTTTTTACAATTTAGAGAAGTAAAAGACATTTTGGAGGAAAGAATATGTCTTTATTTTTATTGGCAATTTATTTACCTTACTTCTTTGGCAATCAGTTTTTAAATTCTTTCATGTTGGCTCATAGTTTAGATTCCTTCTCCTCTGTTCTTTAACTTTCTGTCAGGTATTTATTCTGTATGACCATACTACAGCTATCAGGCTGATTTCCTTTTGTATTTCTGTAATGCTTTTTGAGACACTGAAGCAAATAATAGTGATGGATATGAGAATGACAAGAATAGTGTTAGTACCCAGGAAAGGGAAAAGATTTTCTTTTTTCCTCTTACAATATTTTCATTCTGAAATTCAGTAGAAACTGTTTGGTTTAATATTCTTTCAAACAACATCATTAAAATCTAAACTTAATAAATCTTTGATGGAAAGTTAAATAAAACTCTAGCCAGTGTAGAAGGTGTAATAAGATGATAGCAGTGGGGCCTGGGGCTGCCCCATGCTGACCACAGATGTTTCAAGTTAACCCACCCACCACAGGACACAGCTGAGCCCACAGGTGAGGGGGTACTGGCTTCAGGAAAACACAATTAAAAAATGGGAAATAAAATGTTAGCTAGTGGAGGGATGACAAAATCAAAAATAATGAGGAGAAAAAAAAAGGAGGCAACACCAAAAGGAGAGAAGAAATCTGGGAGGTAGTGCTCCAGGCACTAGAGCTGAGATTCCTTTCAAGCATGTGGGAAGACCCCAGATCAAATCTTGTTTGCCCATGACAGCAGCAGGCAAAGGGACCTCTATGTCTTTATGTGAACTCAAGAGCTTTGTCATCTCATTTTCTCCCCTGCCCTCCTGAGGATGGAGAGTGAGAGAGTGGCTGAGAGGGAATTTGTCAGCCATACAGCACCAATCCATTACACACACACACACTAGATGTAACAGAAAAGATGTAGGTAAAGCAGAATGTAGAATATGGAATATAAAATACCCAATATATATATTTCCAGAATTACACTGATTTCAAATCCAGGCAAAAAAATCCTTCATGGCAGCTCCATGACAAAAAAAAAAAAAAGGCAGCTTTGATGTAAGGTAGGAGTTATTTTTGATAATAAAAGAAAAATATATGTTCTTCAGATTGTGATTGAAATAATGAGTGAAAGAGTGAAACTGCCAACAGAGACAACTTTTGTCAGGGCCTCAAGAGCAGCACTAGGACAGTGTCCCTGTCCTGTGCCTCCCGCCACTGCCCACAACCAGGACCCCAGATCAGCCCCTGGGGGTGTTCAGCTGGTGCTGCTGGGCCCATGGAGCAGCAGCAGGGCTGGCTGCCAGCCCCCACAGCCCTGCCCTGTCCCAAGGCTTGGGCCCTGCTGAGCTGGGCTCACTCTTTGGCTCAAGCTGAGCCTGTCCTCAGACTGTGCCCAGGGATGTGCCTGATGCCCAGAGCTGAGGCTTCCTCAGTGTCCATCCCATTGTCTGGCGCCTGGCTGGGGTGGCTTGTCCCCACCCTCCCAACAAGTAGGCAAGATTTTGGGAGGAACAACTGGAACTGATATGCAAGGCCAAAGGGATATTCCATATCATATGACATTGTGCTCAAGTATAAGAGCTCATGGAAAGGAGGAGGAAGGTGGCATTTTCTTGGCTGTATTGCTTGTCTTACCAAGTAATTTTACCCATGCTAAGGTGCTGGTTTCCTGGAACAGGCTGAGCATATGCCTGCTGATGTTAAGCAGCAAATGAATTCCTTATTTTATTTGCTTCCATATATATCTTTACTTAACCTCCTGAACTGTTTTTGCCTCATTTTTGCTGTTCTGGTTCTCTCCCTCATCCCACGGGAGTGGCATAACAGGATGGAAACAGCTACCGGCTGGGGTCAACTCACCATAGGCACGTAATTGTCCTGGCTACAGAAAATAATTTAGTATTGTGCTACAATGAGTATAAAGCTACAAAGTCTGCACAAGTAATTTATGAGTCTAGAAAGGTTTGTGGAGAAATAATTAGATGGTATCACAAGCAAGAAATGAGATCTCTTAGTGCAAAGCGATATATTTTACTAGATTTTATAAGAAAATACTTTTATGGACTTGTATATATTGGCAGACCCTTGAGATCTTTTTCTAATGATTCACATTCTTGTTTTACTTATAAAGTGGAAAATACATATTTTTCAAGACAGTTTGCTTCCTGGTTTGTTTTTTATTTTTTAACACATGTTAGCTTATGATCTACATGCAGGATATAATTTTTCTAAGGGATGAATTGGAATGCATTTTGCCTTCTCCTCCTAGTGCAAGAAGCCATCACTATTTGTTTACATGCCGTTGTAATTAATACACCCACCCCTTGTAGGCCAGGTAACTGAGGTTCTTTTTAGTAGAAACCCTTGGGGCAGATTGGAGTGAAATAACAGTGAATGGCCAGTGCATATACACATATCTATGAAAGAAAGAAGGAAAGAGAAAGATAAGATAAGCATAGATAGTGCAGAGGAAAAATGCAGGGTGACAGGACCAAGAATGCTCACTGACTCAGATTTGACTTCTGGGAGCTGGCATTGTTTCTTTGACTTTAAACAAGTATCTCTCACCCTACATTACTTAACTTAGCCTGACTACTGACTGCTGTTCATCCTTGCAGTGCAGTTATTCTGACCATAATGAGGCCAAATTAATCATCACTGAAAGGATGCTTACTTAGCAAAAGTGCATGTGTGGAAAACTAAAAACCTTTATGAATACACATATCTAGAGATGGATATAGTTGTAGATATATATACACTTCATATGAGTGATTTTTTCTGTGGTGTTGCAGATGATAAAGTGATAAAGGGAAAGCTAAAAATTTTAAACCTGGACTAAAAAAAGAAAGTTGGTATTGATGTTTTCAGAGACAGTATGTTCACATGAGTTTCTTAGCTTTCTAAATACAGTCTTAACAGTTGTCCAGCTTCTATATCTTTCTGTCCAAGGTGAAACTCAGGAGCACTATTGGTCTAACTTTTCTGAATTCAGTTTGCACACATGCTGCCTTTATAGCAAGATCTGTGTGCCTACCACAAGCTATACTATTCCCACAAATCTTCATCTAAAAGGAATGATGTGGAGACATGAGCAAGAGTGTGCTAATCAGGAAGCACAATAGAATCATAGCAACAGAATATGCTAGGTTGGAACCAATCAGATCACTGAGTCCAACTCCTGGCCCTGTGCAAGACCGTCACCAAGAGTCACACCATGTGTGCCTGAGAGCATTGTCCAGACTCTTCTTGAACTCAGGCTGGTCCTGTGACCATTTCCCTGGGGAGTCTGTTCCAGTGTTTTCACCTTCTGGGTGAAAAACCTTTTCCTAATCTCCAGCCTAAACCTCCCCTCTCAGCTTCAAGTTGTTTCCTCAAGTCTTGTCACTTGTCATGGAAATGAAGATATTGATACCTGCCCTTCTGCTTAAGAATCAAAGACATGACTACACATAAATATAAAATGGAATTCAGGTTAATTTTTCCATATCCAGTATTCAATTCCCTGCCCACTGGAGGTACTATCCTGGAGGTAATATCCTACTGTCAGAGTCTCTGTCGGAACACTTCTTCCAATATGAAAATACAAATGAAGAGTATTGCTATTTAAGGCTCTTCAAAAACATACAGTTTGATAACTTATTGAAAGAGGTTTGGTTTTATTTTGGTGTCTGCATGATAAATCAAAAAGGAGTGATAATGGGGTCCTTAAAATCAAAAAGGAGTGATAATGGGGTTCTTAAAATCAAAAAGGAGTGATAATGGGGTTCTTAAAATTTATAAGCTTATATGAATGGTTGCGAGCTGTTTCACTTAATTTGTATGTGCTTCTTGTCAGGTGCTATTTCTAAACAATGTATTAACACCCTCAAAATTATTTTTTACTGACTGGGCCTGGGAAGAGTTTAAGTAAATTGCTTATGAGTCAGTAGACAAGTTTTTATTTTCATGCAATAATACAGCTTCTTGTTTGTTTTATCTCACTAGTGCTAGGATACATATTTCAAAATAATCTTCAATGACTTCTACATGCAAAACTCTAATACAAAACCTGAATAGCATTAATGTGATGCAGTATACTTTTACACATCAAAAAGTCACATAGCTATTCCTACAAAAAAAAAAAAACCTACAAAAATGTGGTTCAATTTATTGCACTACAGGTAAGTTACTATTTACTTATATTACATAGCATCTGGCAGTTAAATTGACTGTTATAACTGGGTCTCATTTGAAGAAAAGAGGAAATGGAAAATTTGTACATTTTCATCTCAAAGGATTAAAGGAAAGAAGAAAGATATAATTCATTATATCAGTTGCTGATCTTTTAAAAAAGTAATATATTTTTCACTCTTTAGAATGACAGCCTCTGATACAAATTTTTGATTCTTGAGATATTTGGCAAATATATTTTATTTGCTTGTCCTAGTAGTCCTTGAGAGCTAGATGCTAAAATAAAGAAATCCTTATTCATAAGGAAACAGCCCATCTACACATTCTTCTACAATAACCTTTTCCCTTTTCCTCAAATTCACACAACAAACTATTATGAAGACATGAATAAATGTCTCTATAGGTTTTTCTGACCTCTGTACGTTTGTCAAATTGATATATTAGTTCATAAATGGCAGGTAAATTTTAAAGACTAAGTGAACATTTTGACTCCTAATGAACAGTAGCTAAGCAAAAAATTGTTGTGAACTTTGTTTCTACAACAAAGGAAAAATAGCATTAACTGGCCACGTGGTCAGTAAGCTTGGCTTCTCTGCAGTACAGATGGTGTACTATGGTACAAACAAGATTAGAAAAAGTTAGATGACTTTTTTTCCTCAAGATCCCCAATTTGGTGCTTTACAGTAAACAATAAAAAATATCATAAAAGCTTTGAATGAGATTCACTGGAAGAGTTTTTATTCAGAGCCTTATTGGTTCAAGGTGTGCAGGCACTTCTTAGGAAAATGGTGTTCTAAATATTCAAAAACATTTTCTCTTTCTGTCTTGCTTGCTTGCTTGCTTTCTCTCTCTATTTCTATATCTTTCTCTCTCTCCCTTCCTTTCTTTCTCTCTTTCTCTAAATTGTACTCTGTAGCAGCAAACAGTATTTGGTATGCTTTTTGCATTGTCTCCATGTTAGTTTCTTTTTATTTCTCATTGTAGCACACAGAGATTTAATTCAGAGACAATACATAGTAAGGTGGCATACCACCAGATAAATTATGTACCTGGAAAAGATGTCATGCCAAACCGTCCTTTAGCCCAAAGTTCTACCTTGAAGGAATGTCCAAGTCTTTAAAAAGCTTTTCTGTTAGCTTCAGTGAAAGAATATCTGAAGGCAAGACCTCCTCTCAGTAGATGCTTGATACCTTGCAGGATGAAGCTTTACTGAATATTTCATCAATGATAGGAGCTCTTTTTCATATGATATAAGATTCAATACCTGCTTCTAAAAATTGCTCAGTCCATCTATCTGACAATAGCATTTCTGCAGTTGTCACTCTGGACTGTGATGACTTCTTTTTGTGGTCATTATATATCTTACCATAAGTCACAGTGTGCCAACTAAATTGTTCTTTTCAGATGGTTTTCTTGGCTTTAGATTTTTTAATATATCCTTTTTGGCCAACCAATCTAGTATTTTGTTTAAAATATAGAAAATATTTTAGCTCCTACATTTTTATTTCATCAAGACTACATATATAAATATAGATTATTCATTGTGTCATTATAAAAGGAGTGGGAAAGATGACACAAGGAAATTAAGGCAAGGAGTGTTGCAATAAAAGATTACATATAAGTGGTGCTTATTTCTACTTTCAGGGCATTTAAAGAATCCAGGGTTCAATATGATCAATTCAAACTGTGGTGCTGAAAATAGCGAAAGACACCCCACAGTCTGTCAGAAATATTGATTATTAGAGTTTACTGAATAGTGGCTCAAGCTTTGCTTGAAAGCCCTGTCCATTCTATTAAACTCTCCGAGTATGATGCTATTCCTTATAGAAAAGTGACCTTTAAACTATATAATACCTTTCAAATTATGTGCAGAGCTCTCATTGACTTTAAAGGGAGTTCTGAGTGCAGTTGAATATAGCTCACAAACATGGCAGGAGACAGTTAGCTGGGGCTTCTTAGTGAAGTTTCCTTAATTCAGATAACCCTTTGGGGATTTATATGCAGATGCAGAGATGGATGACAAGCAAAAAATAGTAAAGTAATTTTTGCTTTGTTCTGGTTTTTTAATGAAAAATAGTATCATCTAAAAAACTAATGCTCAAAAATAAGAATATTATCACATGTTTTATAGGATGTAATTAACCATTTTTACCATTGCTGGTCTTCTTTTTGACCAATACAAATGAAATTGTCACAGAATGTCATGATTTGATTGCAGTTGAAAAAAGTAATGATGGTAAATCAAGATTATTAACTTTGTTTATCTGAATTTAACATGACAAAAAGCAATGCAGAATGATGGTACAAAAATATCAGTTTGTGAATCCTAAAAATACGTTTTCCTAGACATATGCATTGCATTTTATTATATTTGCATTATTTATTCCTTTTTTAACATCTTTTTGCCTTATTATGACAAGATTTATTTTAAACATTAGGATAAATTCTTACCTGTAAGTAGTATATAAGTAGTATATAAGTAGTATTCTTACCTGTAATTCTTACATATATTTCTTTGTGGTTTCAAATTCATATTAGAGAATATTGTGTAACACCAGTGATAACATTACTAAGTTTGATTTTCTATTTTCTTATGAAATAAAAATATTTGTAGAAAAGAGTTCTACGGAAAAAAAACCAAAAAACAAAACCAAACAACCTTTATTTTTCTTTTTAATTGGCAAACAAGGTCACTAAATTTCTAAAGGAAAAATAAACTCTGCATATCAGCATACCTGCAATACAATTCTTTTACCTCAGACTTAAAAGTCTAGAACTTTACTTTCATATCTTTGATGTCAAAGTAACTTGGCAGTTATTTGTGAAACAACAATCCTTTCCATGGAGGAGCAGAAAAAGTAACAAAGAAGGCCTTGAGAGTCATTGCACAGTGATTAATTGATTCCTAGTGCAGTCACAAATCCTGTTAAATTCGGGGAAAACTTTGCTTTAATATAAGAAATCCTATCATACACTACCATACTTGAAGAAATTTGGCCAAAAATATCAATATTCAGATAATATATTTTTGTCTTTGATCTATTGCTTAAGTCCTACTCGTCCTGTAAAATGGGGATAATATTTCACATGATTTGCAGTTTATGATAATAAATGAAGCACTTGAACTGTAAGGATGAATGGCCCAAGAGAAACAGCATAAAGTGACTAATTCTGTGGATATGCTAGTGTTTCTTGCTTAGGCACCAAGTTTTTCTAAAATTTTAGAAGCCAAGTGAAATAATTCTCCTCGATTAGGTGTTTATGTTCCTTATTAGACTGGTGGAGGGAAATTGACTGCACAGAACAGTTAAAAGAGGGCTCTCTTAACTGGACTCTCTTAAGAAAGAGCAGTTTTTGATTTTCTGCCTCATTTTTAGTTGTTTTGTTGGTTATTCCATTTTTTCTTTTTGATATATTGTATGGCTTTTCCTGATATGCAGTATCACGGTTTACAAAATGCATATTAATTTAATGTGCCTCTGTCTTCAATTTTACTACTCCATTTTATTACAGAAGCACAGCTGGAGTTTGAATGACTGAAATTGTGAAGGATTTTAATGTAATGCGTTGCTCTGTACAATAATTTAATTTATGAAACATGACTCACTTATTTTTTAATTTAGCCTTTCTCTGAAGAACATCTTCTTGATGGAAAGACAAAGCCAGATTGTACTGTGTTACGATCCATAAATCATAATTTCTTTTCAAACCTAATTAAATATGAAGTGTCACAAGAATATTGTAAAAAGCTTATTTCTTAGTACTTACACATTTTCTTCCTTTCAGTTATCATTAAAATACTTTTATTTTTTTTTTTTTCTAGTCAGTGACTTATTATAACTTTTGCAACATAATCTGATTATTGCAATATTTTTTCTTGTCTCTTGTTTCTATATTGGGTCACAGTTTTCCAGCTTGGAAATTGGAAATCAGCTCTTTAACTGTTCATGAGTTTTGTTTCTTTCATTTTTTAAAGTTTTTTTTCTCCATTTCTCAAATGGAGTATCAATGTTATGTTGTTTGACATTTTTGTAACAAACCTGTAGGCTCATTAAAAATGTAAGATTTCACTTGGATGTGGAGATCTTCTCCATCCCTTGGTATAACCTGTTTTCTCTCATCCATGTGGCCATGAATGATACTGCCAGGGGAGACTCAGAGAATATCAGCAGGAAGCACAGAATCCAGGGGGCTAGTGTGAAAGGCAGGGGAGCCCAGGTGATGGTGGGTTTGGCCCCAGTGGTGAAATGGAGAAGCTTGAACAGTGCTGAATGCATCTTGTGAGTCAGTGCCTGGCTACCCAGACATTGCTGCTGGAATAACTGTGGCTTAACAATCACAGCATCCTTGCTGAGCAGTGAGAACATATAAAGAGAAATAGGATCTGGATGACAAACAGGGCCAAAACCCAGTTAATTAGTCAAAAACTTAGGAGAGTTTTGTAATAGGTTTGTGAAAAAATGGTTAACAAATACTAAAGAGTAGTTAATATACCAGGGTAGACTGCTAACACATGTGTTGATGTGGATAGATTTAAACTTTCTATTTAAACTTCTGAGAAAATACAGGCAGAGAAGATGAAGAGCTGTTCCATTCCATGCATGGGTACAGCTTCAGTGTGTTCCCTTTCTAATGGGTGCTGTGACAGTTGAGAACAAATACTTCAGTTATAGCTGCCTATCTCATTTTAAAGTACCCAAGTTTCAGAGTAGTAATTTAGATTAGATATTAGGAAGAAATTTTTTATTGTGAATCTGGTAAGGCAGTGGGACAGGTTGTCCAGAGAAATTGTGCATGTCCCATCCTTGGAAGTGTTTGATGTCAGGTTGGATAGGGCTTTGAGCAATCTGGTCTTGAAGAAGGTCTCCCTGAGAATGGCAGAGGGTGGAATTAGATGATCTTTAATGTCACTTCCAACCCAAACCATTCTATGACTCTCTTGGGGGTGTCTTCATGGCCCACTGATAGTAAATAACCTGGATGACAATGGCTGATGAAGATATGAAGTTAAATTTTAAATTTTTTATGTGTTTACCCAGAAGCAGTCAGGTTACAGAGGAAGATGACCACTGTCTGTTTTCAACCAGAAACCCTAAAAAAAGTGGGAAGCAAAAGTTTTTTAAATGGCATAGAATAAAATAAGCACATTTTGCAGTATATTAGAACACAGACATTTAAATTTTCTTTATTCCATAATTTTTTCATATAGTAGTAATTTTTCAGTGAATTAAAAAATTGGATTCTGATGAAACCAATTTTAAGTGTCTTTTAAATATGATTTTGTTAAACAAGTATTAACAGTTGACTATATGTCCTTTCATCAGAAATTGTCAAATCTAGCAATCCAAACAGAATTTTTTACTCAACCTAATAAATATTTAGACTAATGCAATGCATGTTACAATTATTTTTAGGCCATTTACAGCGAGAGTCATCATGGACATGGAGTCACATATGCTCTCAATGCCAATTGTTATCAAATAACAGCTGTATTGCTTCAATGGAGAGAGGAATATCTGAGTTTTGATACTTTTCACATCTTGCAACACCAAGAAGGATGCTATTTGATGTTGGTGGTTTAATGATGGGGACACCTGTTCTCTTTCAGCTGCTGTGGAGAGATAAAGCCCCATAACCCATTCTGCATGAACAGTAACACAGAACATCTATCAGATGGCAATGATTTTCAATCACAACTAACATGGAATTAATTTAAACCAGAAACCTAGTAGTAAAATCATGTACATTATCAATCAGGAAGCTCATTAAGCTAGGCTAAGGTCATATAAGAAGAGAGTGACAGATTCAAGCACCAAGGCACCTCTGTAAATTGGATGATATTGATTAACATTGAAAAAAGGACCAGAATACCAGCATATATCTTACTTTTAAACAGTAAAAAGTAAAAAAAATTACATTTCAGTGTCCTTAATTTGGTGAAATTAGGAATAATATATTAATGTTTTATTAAGGAATGACATAAATTACTTCTTTAGAAAACAAGACAACATTTTTTTAAAATCATAACTATGTAGGCTACAGATGTTAATTTTCTGATAGAAAACAAAACCAAAGAGAAATCAGGGTGTAGACAACTTCCTGTAACTCTGTATAACATCTCCTACATTGAGAAATTAATACAAGTGCTTAAAGGGTGTGAATTTTAGGATATGATATGAGATGTTAGGTCTGTAAAATATGAAGGCTATCTCCAGTTGATGGAGCAGTCTGTAATTTTCCTATCAATGTTGCATTCACATCCACAAGAGGGAAGTTCAAACCTCCATGAATGACATTTTGAGGTCTTATTAAAGGAGTAACAAAGGTTGAATTGTTAAGGAATTGAATGCAAATACTTCTGAACTGAGTAAGTATCACTTCTCAGAAATAATAATGAAAGAAAAGACAAGAGACTCATATGAGTAACTAAGTAATAAAAGCTATCAGGATGGGGGAAAAGGCATCAAATTACATAAAATAAAGACTACTGAGAAGATTATCAAGTAAAGCCAAGCAATTTATAAAAGCTAAAAGTGGCGTGAGAGGATTGCCCTGGAAAATAAGTAAATAGCAGAAGATTTTTCACATATAATGTGTTTGACAGGGCAATACAGTCAGCATGCAAATCATGGGAATCCTAATCAGGATTCCTGGAGAGCCCTCAAAATCCTTTCCAATACAGACATTTATCCTCCCAGAGGGGTCCGTTCTGTTATAGAGAATTCTTCCGTACTTTTAATTTGACTTCCTTTTCCCAGTGCATTAAATATCTCTTGAAATTCTTATTTCTTATTTTGCTCTTCACAGACAAGTGCATAAAAATATTTTCAATGCACAAGGAAATTAATAAACAGGAACAAGTAATGTTATCTCCTCTTAAAGTAAGAATAAAATAAATCTCCTTTGTCTAGAACATTCTTCCATAATGGATTCAAGAGGAAGATGACAGTATGTTTTCAAGAGATCAGACAACAAATTGATACAGTAAATGTGATCATAAATATAATATTGTGAATATAAGTAGGGTATTCCTCCAAAAATTGCAATTCAGAGCTCCAATGAACAACCAAGGGCTGTGGTAGTAATCAAAATGTAGACATGCTGCAATTATTAGGTGAATTATTATGATATTTTTATTCATGTCCATCCAGATTTAAGGCATGTAGGTTTTATTTGGTTTATTATTTTGAATGTTGAATTTGGAGAATCAAAATAATATTTTGTTTGCATACGTGTAATAATAATATTGAATCCCTGCCCAATCAAAAAGTGCCTGCAAAAATGACAGGCTATATAAGGGAAAGAAAACCAAAAGTAAATCGCATGGAATATTTATTCTAACACTTGTTATCTGCATGTTAGACAGTTTTCAATTAAGAAATTAGTGAGGTTGATGCAGAGATACGAAGCAACTTCAGGGACCAGTTTAGGAAAGTAATTCCATGAAGAAGGAAAGTTCTTGTAGAAGACAATAGTAGGTGATGAAGACAGGCAAGAAAGGAGTCACATAGAACTTCGCTAGCACAGTAAGGCTGGAGTGGGGTAATGTAAAAGCTAGAAAGGTCCTTTACATCAGGACCACCTTATTTAAACCTGAAGTAGACAAGTGGCTTCTTCAGAACAAGTTCATGAACACAGTTGTTTTGCTGCAGAGTGTGTGCATGTGTGCATGAGCGTATTTATCTCAGTTAACAATTTCCTTTGGCACAAAGACATACTGCAGTAGAAAACGAGGTCACAAGGATTCCTTGAAGAACTCAGATTTTACAGCCATTGTTCCAGTTTGGAAGCATTTACCAGTATGGAAGACTCATACATATGATTTGTTGAATTGAATTTCATTACTAAAATAAAACTAAACTTAACTAGCAAGACTGCGAACATAGGAGTCATGATGAAGGGAACAATTTATTTTGTACTCTTATAACTATCCGGGAATTCTAGTTGTTTAAAAACGTTGGTTACTAGTCCTAAATCTGTGAACTAATTCCTCCCCTATGACTTATTGTGAAGATTATTTAATCCATTTAATCCATGCTGTCAGGTCCTTTTATACTTTCTCTTATTCTGTAGTGTATAAAATGTCTGTAAGAATAGTGAAATAGTGATAGTGCATTTTATACCAAGAGAACCTTGGGCTATTATTTGGATATTGATTATTGTACACTCAATATCCAAGTTTCCTTTTTGTAAAACTATTTTCCCTTTTTTATTTTTTCACACTTTCTTAGAGACAAAATTCAGTGGGGTGAAAGAAAAAAATTTGTCTTTGAAGATCCTAAATCTTTAGATATTTAGATTACATGTTATCTAAAATGTTAAGTAGGCAGTACAGCATTAAAGTTTTCCAAATATGTTAAGGTAAGAAACCATTATTAGAAAGAAATTATATGCTCAAATGTAGTGCCTTGTCAAAATTATGACTGGCTAAAATGGAAATAATTTTGTTGTGAAACAGTGAAACCTTATGATTTTATAAGGCTAGAGCATGGCATTAGACATACAGACAGGTATGACACATCCAATATCATCAGCCTTGCAGGCACAGTTTCACAGAGGTGCAAAACCTATTTAAATGATCATTAAGACTGGAACCAGCATGTCTGTCTGTTAACATGTGAGTTAGCATGTGTCTGTACTACTTTACTGTTTTTATAAAAAATACCTTATATTAAATATGCAGGAGTAATTTTATTTTCCATATAATTCAGGCCTCTTCCTTTTATTTCAAAAAAACTCTTATTTCTGTTACATTTCTAACTTCTAAGAGTATGTACGCTACATATATCTCATTTTGTCCAGTTTAGATTTATTTAATTTCTTTTTTTTTTTTTTTCCCTTGACACATATTATATTGAATAGAAGTTAAAAATTCTTTTATGGAGCGTGAAAAACAAAGACCACTTGTTCTGGAACATGTGACCTTCCTGCATCATGTGATTTTTTGGTGTTTATACGGATCCTTCTCTTCCTCTTTCTTCCCATTCCCTGCTTGACCCCTTCTCTTTCCTCCTCTCTCTTCTTTCTTGATGATGCTCTGTTTTGTGGACCTGTAAGAACAGAACGTATGAGACAAGTCTTGCTTACTTAAGAAGTCTTGCTTTACTTGAGATGGAGTGTGGAAAGTTAAAGCTGGCATTCTTGAAACATGAGTCATGTTCTGTAAGGGGTTCCATCTACCACCATGACATATGTGTTTAAAGACACCTTTGTGTCTGTGTGACTTAATCCTTTTCAGAGGTATAACACTTTTATCTGTTTCATTCTGGTGGGTGATATAAAGTATATAAGACAACTAAAAGTGAGAAATGGGTTAATGTTTTTGTGTTTTAAGCAATTTCAGCATTTAGCACTAAGCACCTCCAAAACACTGCTAGAAAGAATTATTGTAGGGGGAGCTTTTGTTATTTTTTTTTTAAATATATTGTTTTCCCTTTCATTATAAGAGCAGCACAATGTCTTACATTTCCCTAACTGGAGTTTTCCCATATTGTTTTTATCCACATACATTGACATAAAATAGGCATTACAGATAAAACCCAAATACTATAACAAGTCAGTTCAACAAATACCTACAATTAACAGAATATCCAGTGCTTTACTGGATTAATTGCTTTTTCGAAAAGTCTGTGAACAGCTAGTGTACAATTGCCCTACTATGGCCTCTGCACAATTAAGCAATTTATCTGAGAACTCTTGCAAGGTGAGAAACACTAAGTGAAACAATAAAATCCTCTCAAAACCAGCTTGTAGATCTTTGTGATTCAGGAGCTTGCTTGTCTTTTCTACATGTGAAGTCACATTAGGGAAGGAATTTGCTGTTTAATTAACTTGGGCAAAATTGGAAGTATGATAATAAGATAAAATTTAATGTTGATAAGATCACGTATGCATCCGTACGTAGTAGCATTATGCATGACAATAAGATTAATGTGAACTGACCTTGGTAAAACGGAAGATTAAGGAAAACTTAATTCAGAGGGAATACTGGAAGAGATCTCATAAATATCACATTATATTCCTGCTAGTCTTCACAAAGGCTGTAGGAAAACAAATGACCTTTTATTTACAGTAGCAAAATCTGCAGATACATAAACAGCATCATTGCTCTATTTTCTGCTGCTGCAGGAAGTTTAGCCATATATTCTCCACCAGTGCCTCATTATTTCTTATTTTCGAAGGAAAAAAATGTTCATTACCCCCTAACTCACTCCTTAGCAGAGATAACTTACTCAGGACCCTGAGCAAGACTCAGGTGTGGTTCATAAATTGGATATGGGGATGTTATTGCTTTGAATTAGGAAGTAAATAATTTATAATAACTAATTTGAAAGCCGCTGACAGCCAATTTCAATATTGTTGGATTTGTTTTTCTAAAGTAATTTATAAATCATACTCATCTTCTGTTGCCTGTTTGGAAGTGGTTGATTAAATTTTTTCAATATTTGGATTTTGAATTCAGTTTATAATTTATTAGTAAATAGAGATGCAACAGTATTTCTGTACTCACAGACAGGGGGAGAGTTTGGAAGCAAAAGTGAATGAAGTGAGTGCTGGATTTGTAAAGTTTATGATGGTTGAGAAAAACATCTCAGAGGCGAGAACTCAGAAAAAGGCCTGAGTGAAAAATGCTTTCCTATTGCTGCTCTTTCCTTATTAAAATTTTTCTTAAAGATTCACTGTTTCTGTGATAGACACAAAATTAGATTTTTATGTTTATGACACATGAAACCTGTGGGATTTAGGGCATTTTCTACATCTACTAATTATTTTGCAAGCTATTTGGAAAATATTTTTTGTGTTTGTTGTGAGATAATCAGAAATAGAAACAAAACTGTTGATATACACAGTATGATAGTTAAGATTTCCTTCAATTATGATCAACTATATAAAGCGAATGGTACCAGGGAACCACAGTTTGCTTACATACTGTAGCTCATAGTATTCAACTGTATTTCTTGACAGTGTAGTTAATGGCTGAGAATTAGTGACAAATTGCCATAAAGGAGATAGGCACCTAAAAGAGGGTTTCACAACCCTGTTGGTGGCCTCAGTTAAAGAGTAGAAAATTAAAAGGATCAAATTAGGCATATTTTCTACTCCTTTTCATTCCCAAGCATCCAAATCCAGGCCAACTGGAAACTTCTTCCTCCACCAGCTGTAAGATACCTCAACTATAAGGCAGATAAAATGAGTATTCAAGCCTAACTTTTTAACGTCCCAGATTGGTTGTAATTGAGGAGATTTTGACAAGTGCATAAAAATGTAATCAAGTACGTGGCCATGTACTTAACTGCATTTGTATGAGGCTCAGTCAAGGCATGGTCTTATAAGCTGTAGACAATGTACTGAACAGGAAATATCTGCTAGGAGCACCTTGGACAAGGGCTCTTAATAACATTACAAGATGAAAAATTGTCTACACCTGGTGAACTAACAAAAGGCTTATTCGTCAAAGCCCACTGGCCCACAGAACTGCACAATGCCCATTGTGAGAGGAGGAGAACTGGAAGGCAACCAGGACCAGTTTTCTGCCAAATTTATGAGGTCAGAGTCAGTCTGTTATAACTTTGGGGTCCCCAACCACTAGGGACCACCAAAGAGATCCCCAGGACAAAAGAATGTGTGCATAAAGGGGAGGGAAAATATGTTAATGATTCGGGGGAAATTATTATAATATGTATATTTATTCTGGGACAATCAATAAGTATGTTGTAAAACACAGTATATAAACAGAAATTTGCCTGTACTCAGCATACACCATTTTTGGAGGACATATCCCCTCAAAAATCTGGCTAAATACAGAGTGCATGCTTCTTAATGCTATGTTGCTGTTAAAGTGGTTTTTTTTGTTTTTTTTATTTGTACCTAATTTTTGGTAACGATATTGTAGGGATGGGTGTGACTGGATCCATCTCCATCATTAGCGAAATAGGAGGGGAAAACATTGCTGTATAGTTTTCATTCTTGTAATGATTTTAAGAAAGACCATTAAACCACATGGCAGCAGTATTGCAAATTAGCACTATCAGAAACTTAGGTATCTAAAACATTATAGAAACTATGGGGAGAAACTAATAGGTTGGTGCATTTTGGAGTTATATACATCTAAGTCCTTCTATCCATTAGCTTTGAAGTATCATTTTAGTTAGGAAAGTATATAATGGCTCAGAGCCACAGTATATTATTCTTTGAAATATGTTGTTTTCCTTTTATTTTCTTCTTCAGCCCTTAGAATAGGATTCCCAGGAACATGGTTGAGACACCATGCACATATTTAACAGACATGTAAATGTGACACAAAAGGACATGGTTTAGCAGTGGACTTGAGAATGCTGGGTTAATGGCTGGATTCAAAGGTCTTTTCTGACCTAAACAGTTCTCTGATTCTATTCTTCTCTGGGTGTTTCTTCTTTATATTCACTTTAGACTGGCTATCATTGTTTCATGGAAAATGGAAGATACATAGATGAAGTAGTAAATGGAAGGTACAAAAATGAAACACAGTGACATGCTTGCCAGCATTCAGGTCATTATATTTCCTGCAGTTGCTCTTTTGTGTTTTTACAATCCAGGATCACAGATGTTGATGCGTAGGCACTTCACATGAATCCAATAAACCTTTCACCATTACAACAGCAAGAAATCATTGCTCAAGGCTGCATTTCCAATGGTCTGAATCATCTGTTTGCAAGCCAGCATGCATGTTTCACTTCCACGATTTTGGAAGCAAAAGGAAAAGTATTTCTAATTCTAAATGTGATCTGCATTATTTAGAAACACTATCCTAATGAATCTACATGTATTAAAAATATGACTACTTTTGCACCATCATCTTTGGCCTTACCCCTTTCTTCCTTGCTGCTGTTGTAACTACTTTTTCCACTATATCAGTCACAACTACTTATCACTTTTAGGCAGATTTGGATTATCTTCATTGTACTCTACATTTATTTGGTCCTTTTGATGGAAAATTCAGCTGGACCTGAAAGCTACATTTTCCTCCTATCGCACAGACAGCAAGCAATTATTGCACGTTTTATTTGTGAATGAGGGGGAAAACATAAAACATGCTTTGGCCTAATACCCCCACAAAAAAAGTGTATCTAAAAGACAAGTGTCTGTGACATCTACATATAGTAGTAGTAATCACTTACTATTTTCTCTAATAATGATTGAATTAATTTTTGGTTCTATATTTCTAGTATATAAAATGCTTTTGTGTTGTAAAATAGATATATTTTCTCATTTTGCAGACGGTGTGAAAACAAGACTTCCCATTAGAGTTACACATTAATGTATTCTTTTATTTTTAATCTTCACTGGTGCTGAAGGCAGAAGAAGAATACATTAGGCAGAAGAGAGAGGGATTAGGATCACATGTTTTGCAGTAATGAGGATTTAGATCAGCTTATATTTGGCTTGAAGTGGCATTTCTTTAGTCTGCATTTATTCTACCCATGGACTTTACATATCACTTGCAGATGTATGGAGTATTATGACTTTTTTTTTCTTTCTAATTTATAGTCCCCCTAAAATTCTGCCATTAGGATATGGAATATTCTGTATCCTAAGACAGCTGAAAAAACAATTAATTTGGTCTGAAATTGCATGTAAATCTTTCTGTTTCTAACTTATTCTAATTTACCTGTGAGTGTAGCTGATCAGAGACCCAGAAGTATCTCTCTCATTCATCTGAGGGAATGTAAATAAGTACTTCTGTTGAAGTCATCTGAAAGGTATGCTCTAACAAGAAGAACTTATACATGCAAAGAAAGAAGCTGAGCATAAATTTAGGTTCAAAACAAGATTGTTTATGTACAGCTGGCATTGGAGCTTGATAAGACAGAATAAACTACAATGTTTCTCATACTTTTCAATTGATTCATTTTTAAGAACCTTGGCTTACTGGATAGGATATTTGTTAGCAAGCCATTTCTATTTTTACTTTAGTTTGATTGTGAGCTATATCTTTTCCCAGGACAGTATGATTAAAACCTAGAAAAATTATTTTTTCTGTTGTTTTGAGAATTAAATTCTGGTTGCACCAAAATGACCATAAGTTCAAAGATATCTATAATTGGTAAATTATTAGGTCACATGCAATAAAATAATGTCTTTTGCTGTGTTCAGGATAGGATAAAACACATTAAGTTGTAAAATTTTGGACAATAATTTGGGGAGTGAATTAAAAAAAGAATTGCTTCTAAGTTTGGGGGTTTGTTTTACTTTTTACTTTATCAGCAGATTGATTATGATTTTAAAAATTTTTACCTAGGTTGTCACTATCTTTCATGAGCAGGATCTGGAAATATTTCCTGCATCCTCACTAGCTTCTTCTATATTTTATTATTTATTAGTGAACGTCTTTTTGATTCATAAGTTGGTCTCTGGTTGTATTAAATTTGACAATGGTGGGCAGGGTATGAAAACACTCTTTTTCCTTTTGTGCCATCATGTGTCTTAAGAAATGCCAAAATTTTTTTTCTGTGTCATTTTTTCATTATATTTGAGCAAGAAGATTAAGGATTCGAGACACTTCCACCCAGCTTACTTCTGCTGCCAATGAATGTTAGACAAAATGTTTCTTGTGTGGTATACTATAGTTTTCAGAAGAGGTTCTTACATCACCTCTCAACAATTAAATGAAAGTTTTTGAAATCAAGTAACATTTCAAGACAAATATTAAAATCATCTTTACACAACTGTATGTAATGCTCTAGTTGCTACAGTTGTAATATGGCCATTGTAAACACAATCAAGCACAGTATAGCACATAGTTTTAAACTGCTCGGAGCTGTCTCTGTTCTTGTATGCTGAAGAAGTTTCTCAAATTCCCTTTGTGCCCTTCCAACATTTCTTTTCATCATGATGCTGTTGATATAACTATTTGATGAAGTGCTTTGAATTCCAAATGAGCAGATGTTAGCTCTATGGAAGTTATGTTATCCTCCTTGGTGGTTGGACACATAACTTCTAAAGGGAGGAATTGTTCAATAAATAATTAATAACAAGAAGCTTTCCTAGGTAGATGAGAGACAGATCCTATTTAAAATGATTCTGTCTCAGTGGTTGATCTGTCTAACTCCAGGGTTATTTTATCTCAATCTTGTATTAGTTCTGCTTCAATTAGCATTTTACTCCCCAGTGGGGCACTGCCGATTAATTAGTTATTGTTCAGTAACTTCATCTTCTGGCCCTGACTCCAGCCACTCAGTCAAGTGTGCATTGATCAGCCTCTGGATCTGTGGCATGCTCTTTTCAAGGCTACTAAATGTCTCATTGGTCTAAGTGAGCCAAATATTGACCTTGATTTAAAGTCAGTAATGTATTTAAGCACATACCTATGTCTAAGAAGGAAAATAATGCAACACATTCAACTAAACTATTTCTTTCTGCCTAAAGTTAGGCAGATACTTTAATACTACATTTCAGTCGGAGCTTTAGATATTTTACTTATTGGTGAAGTGCCCTAGCCAGTTTAAAGAGTGAAAACACTGAAACTTGGGCAATTTTTATCCATCTTATCTATCTTAAAGTCTGAGTCATATCAAATACCTCCTATGTACATAAGAATGTACAAAAATCTTTGCCGTGGACAAATCACTCCTTGGAGTTTGTTCTTTCTAAAAATTTGACATCTAATACTTTGTGAAGGCCTGAACACAAGATGCTTTCAAAAAATACTCATATCCTTCCTCCTTATTGGTGGAAAGGGATTAGTAAAAACTACAAGGGTAGGAAACTTATTTTACAGTGTCTGCCTCTTGAATTGTCTTAAATCAAGAGAAGAAGAAGCAAAGATTTGATCCCAGGAAGATTAGACCTCATGTGACTTGTTTTTGTGAACTACCTCGGTCCCATCCAATCCAACTATGGAAAAGTGATTGAGGATCTCAGTTAGGAGTCAATGGTTCTGATTCCTTATACAAACAATGCATCTATAAAACAAAAAAAAAAGATAAGCGCTCTGAAAGGGTGGCAGAATTTCAGAGGAATATATTTTGTCGGTAAGTGTATCTTCCTCCATTCATTGTCTTTAATAGATATGAATTTCTCTCTTTTATGTGCTTTGTGTAAGTGGCATTTCCATAGCTTTGGAGAGAGAAATTGTTGCCAGTCCCCAGCAAACCAAAGTGAAGAAAGCTGTGTGCTGGGAAAGCAGTGCCTGAAAGTTTCCATAAGATTTGTAAGCCCAGAAGAGCCGCTAATTCTGCAGGAATGGATAATCTTGGGAGACAAAGGGGCTTCCTCCACACAGTGGTTGCATGGTTGTGCAACTTAGGCTGCATCTGAGATGTCAGGGACTACTTGAATGCAGGTGAAAGCTGTAGGTCTATTAGCGGTGAAACAGACCTCTGAAAGCCTTTATAAACACCTCTATACAAGACACTGGTGTGCCTGTTACTCTGTCCTTGTGTCTATTGTTCAAAAATGGAGTCCAGACTGATACCTGGGCAGATAACCATGAGAATACCTGTGTAAGTGAGCTTTATGTGTTATATACACGCATACACATTTAGTCACTTTTGAGTGAATAAATGGGTATCAGTCTATGCATGTTTCTTGGATGTGTAGGTGTTTTTTTAGCAATCTCATTACTAATAATTCTATTGATAATAACAACTTAGTGTTTAAAAGCTTTCATAAGAAATGCTGTGATCTGTGCCTGCCCTCGGACTCAAAGGAAATAAGATGTACACTATGGGAGCCTCATAGTTGCTTATTAGTTACCTAATATCATGGTATCATATAGTTACCTACATCTAGGTAGAATGGTTTTGGGACAATTTTTCATCCCCCTTTTTCTGATCTTTATAGCCCCTATTAATTTAAGAAAATACCTTGCACCTTGAAGTGTTAATGTAATAATAACTTTTTAAAAAGTGTAATATTTTCATAATTGGGCTAGTAATGAATACTGGACATATGTGCTATCTATCAAAAAGTCCTATTTAGCCTGAGCATTCCTTAGCAAAATGTGATATTTTTAAATCAATTAAATTAAACCATACTCTTCAAAGAAATTTTGACTATGTGTTTATGAAAACAACCTTTTCATGTCCAAGAATATTTGGGAATGGAACCTAAAGAGAGTAATTAATGTGTCAAGTTGTTTTTTTTTTTATCTATGAAGTGGAAAATTTAGCAGGTATCATAAAAAATTAAAAAGCAAATATAATTTTATTAACCTGTGAAAAATATCCTAGATAGCTGAAGTACTGTTCTTTTTGGGATTGCCTTCACTGATTTTTTTAAAATTCGGGAATTACTGAAGGGGAATGGAAACCTTGTCCAGGTGCAGTCCAATTCCCGCCCAAATTTTAGAGAGTTCTGCAACAAAGTGACTTTCTGAAGCAATGGATTCAGAGCCCCATCCTATATTAGCATTTGAGCATTCTTCATTCTAATTTCTCCATCCTATCTTTTGTTTACACATTCTATGTCAATTTTTGCTGCTAAAAACATGTTTTATGTGATGTTCTTAAAGAAAATAATCATTAAAATGCAAGAATTCTCTCAAATCTTTAACTTAAATAAAAGACTTTATTGAAAACATCCTAAGGTCTAGTTAGAAGGTTATGTAAGCAGACATAACATTTGTTTTAAGTAATTAAAAATTTCCATAAATAAAGATTTTTAGAGAACAATTTAAATAATTTTGTTTTGTAGACATTTAATTTGATTTTCTCATTTTGAATATAAAATAAATTATATCAGGGTTACACACAGCATATTAAAAAAAACCTTACTTAGGGTGTGATAAAATATTTAGTTTCACAGTTTAAGTTATAATACTGTACTGAATAGGATAGTTTTCCTTATTGAAGAAAATGTAAATGCTGTAGGTCTTTTTCATGTTATTATGTTTTGGGGTTTTTCTTAGGTAATCATACTTGAAAACATGACTAGCAATAAAGAGTTCCAAGTAAATGTTGCTGTGAGGAAAGCCAAGAAACAGCATGATAAATAAAAATAATGTTGATTTAAATCAGTGACACTTAACCTGGAACTGCTGCAAGGCACACTAGCAAAAAATAGAACCACCCAAGAACCACAATATGTCTTTTAGTAGTGTACTGTACAAAAAATACATGCAAATATTATTATAAAATAAAAGTTAGAACATTCATCCATTGAATTACATATAATTTGCTGTACTAACAGGATTATTTATGGTAGTCTCAAAGTAGTTTCTTACATTGTAAATCAGAAGTGAAACTCAGCAGTGATGTTGGATGCGGGTAGTGAGTTGTATGGCTGGGCAATTGTCTGATATCTTGAGTCTACTAAGTGCCTGCAGACAGAAATACGAAAGTGGGCATTTGGAAATTTCCTTATACTGAGAAGCAAATTTCTGCTACCCTGATGGTCAGATTCTTAAATGTTATACACTGCATTTTGGTGAGAATTGTCTAGTGAAAAAGTTAGGCCATATCTTGTATGTCTCATCATTAGCATTGTGCACACTGCTATGTTTGTAGCAATTGTTACATTGTTCTGTGATGTGATTACTTTCTGCAGAGCAACAAGCCACAAAAAACCACGTGAATTCTTGAGACCTTGTGGACTTAGAATCTCCCCAAAGTGTTACCAAGGAAATAACATTTCTGACCACCTTTTCTTATCTTTGATGTATAAAAGCCTATTAGTTTGAAAAAAAGTCAGAAGAGTTATCCATATTTCTTCTTCCATCGTAAAATAGCCATACATGTTCATGAACCTCTCAGCAGCTGTAATTGCTCTGCTAAAACAATGGGCATACGTTTTTAGGCCTTAGTTGTCTCATTTATCAAAAAGCTAATTACATCACAATTATATGTCAGCACATACTGATGCTGAAGGAAACACTGAACTCTTAAAAATTATAAGAAGGAAGAAAAGTTATCCCTATCATAATCAATATCCTCAATTAATAACATCATAAATGGCAAGCCAAGCAAACACTGCTGGCCACACTCTTTCCTCACCCTGAATTCAAAATTCTTCCTTCCTAAGTGTACGCTCTTACTTCAGTTATATTCAATGGTTTTAACCAAGTTCTCTCTACTTCATGTCATTTTTCTTCTTTTCTGAAGAGAGTAGTCATAATGGGTACATTGAGGATAAAGGTGCCCCACTGTATTTTGCAGCATGTAGTCTGCAGTTGTTTTAAGGAGACTGAAGGATTTGAATGTGTCAAAAAGAGCAAGGTATTGATTCTTGGTCTTTGAATGTGACTGACAATATTCCAATGTCCGGTGACCACAAGATAAATCCCTAGAGAATACAAGTTCTTTCAGATGTCTGGACTTAATTTCACCATACCCAGAAAGCCATGTATATTCTGTGTGCTAATTATTGGTTACAGTCATGACTAAATTATTTTTTGGCTCACACATTTTTCCAAGGAAATACAAGCAAAACTTTTTAAACTAAACTTGCTAAATTTTTCACTCTGTCTCTGTTGTGAAGTATAAGAAGCCAAGTTTTTTGCTTTTTTTAAAATTTGATTTAAAAACACTATTCTTAAGGACAATCAAAAGTGAAACAAATCTGCTAGGTCTGCACTCACTGTATTTAATTCTGAGTAAAGCAGGATGAGGTGTCAGTGTTTCAGAACATCACTATCATAAAGATGGCTGCAGAGAGCATAGGCAAGCATAGATACAATCAGTATTAACATATCTTATTCATGAAGGTTAATGTAGCACTTTTCTGAAGGGTGCACAGCTCTTGATACAAGAGGAAAAGACTCAAGCAAATGCAGATTGAATCTGAGGCCACCTCATTTCTCTCACAGACTTTACAAACCATGAAAATGCACTTTAATGAAAGCAGACAGGTACTGAGTTTCTCTGTCTCCAGATAAGGGAGTCTGAACTTTTAATATGTGCATTATTTACAGATATACTTGTTTCCTTTCTGATGGATGTAATACTCTTGAGGTTGTAAAAAATTCTCTGTTACTGCTAGTATGCTCTGCATAGAAAAAGTAAAATCCATTAACACATCAACTATTTAACAGTATACTGTGGTGTGACTTCAAATTTTGATTGAATTCAATGGATGTTTGTTCAACGACTTCATTTCACAACCAAATTAAATAACAAATGCATTTTCTGACACTTTCTTTGTTGAATTCTCTTTAAAATTATAATCTGTGTCTCTTTGAGACAAAGATGTACTTCACAGAGGTGGTGTGAAGGAGAGAATTATTTCTGCAGAACACAAATTTAAGCCAAAAATCTCTAATAAAATAAAAATATTTCTTACTGAATTGTTCAAAGAAGCAGAGCTCAAAGACACTACAAATAAACTTCTGCCCTAAATCCAGTATGATTCTTTATCTAAATGAGAAAGAATGTGTATGTATCATACCTGTATAAACAGATAAGGGAGATAACAAAACAAAAATTATACAAGGTAAAAAACAAATTAAAATTTTATTGAACTATAATGTTCTTAAAAAAAAAGAAACTTAAAAAAACAAGACAACCTTTTGTCTGTATGTCATCAAGCTGGTAGAAAATTCTTTCTGTCTCTTTAGTAATGCCAGTCAGTGACTGTGTATCAATATAAGAGAATTTGTTACTCTGAACTGAAATTGATTAAAACTGAATGCACAGTGTGTTGGTAAAATCAGATGACAATTCCTGGTTTTTAACAATGTGTTTAGATGAGATGTTTCCATAAAGTCGAGTATCCTGAAAAAATATACCAGAGATGCAATTGAGCTGCACTGTTGGACAGCACACAGTAAAGTGGACTGGTATTTGCTTTGAGAACCCTGGTGTTTGTGAAATACATCTGACTCCTTCAATAATGATTTGTTCTTTCTTCCTATATTGCTGATGATGTGAATTACTCCTACCCATTTTGTAAATGGCATCTAAAACATTTTAAGCACCATTTTAAAACATCTTAAACACCAGAAAGCTTAAGGCACCAAGGTCAGAGCTCAGCTGAACTCTTGCTTAACCACTTTGAGACAAATGAATGCACAAATGTACCATGTGTAGCAAAGCAAATATGTCCTCAGATAGCTTTTTTTCAATCAAGTTCCAATGAACTTCACTACACAGTATCCAAGGATAACCTATCCACATGTTCCGGACTGTTGGTGTTCTCTAATAGATGTTGTGATTTATCTATTTCTAAGTCCATGTACATCTAAATGAGAATGACCTGTGGAGTCATTTTAATTAAAACTCTCAATGCCCACTTGTTGGCCTCTATGATTCATGCATCTTTACTAGTCCTTTGACAAGATAAGTTAGATACATGTGTGATTGCAGTTTTTACAATTTAAATTTCACTGAGAGAAGACTTGCAAACAAAAATCTCTTTAATAAATTCACATTACTTCCAGTCCTATAAAATCTCCTGATTTACTAAAAATTGGAGATTTTCAGGACTGATTATTTTCATTCCTTTAAAGATATGTATCTTCCTTTGCTTTTGTTTAAAATTTTCAGAGTACCTTAATCAATCCTTTCATCCTGACTGATAAAAATGTCAGTCCATTTTAATTATCAGGTTCCTTATTCCAAAATTTCTATATGTAGGAACAAGCAGGAATAAGCTCATTCAAAACCTCTTTCAGAAGAGAAATCATTTTAGAAAAATTATGTATCTTTACCTGAGTAAACAAAATTTAGAATATATGAAGAAAGTAAAAAAATTCAACTAGAAGCTGAGCTAGAGATAAAAAGGAGACTTCTAACAGTCATTGAGGTAGTAGTTTTTATAATAGCTGAAGTGCTGTTCCAGCAGAATATCACCTACAATGTTGAGCTTTTGTGTGTAATTCTTTTTGATGCTTAAAAGTGAATTAAACATCCATATGAAGATAAATTAGAGGAGAATTACAATTCAGTACCCACAAAGAGACAGTTGATGTGCTGCCTTATTGAGAAAAAGATTATGTAATTAGTCTTGTTCAGAACTGCAGAATAAATCTCTTGGTGCATATGTTAATAAGCCAAACCCACTGATGAGGACTATGCTTTAGAAATAAAAGTATTTAAAGAATGTCAAACATGACATTATGAATCACTCACAGATTCATATGTCTGTGATTCATCTATATGAATCAGCACCAGAGCAGGAGGATTGGACAACTTGACCTCAAGATAGTCCCTTCCAATCTCACTTTTCTGTAATTATGAGATTATGTATGGGTGGAGGGATTTGACTTTTATTATTATAGGATAAAAAGAATTCCAGTAAAACCTGTGAGGTCTTTCTCAAAGTCTGCTTTTGTGTGGCATTGAAGGAAATAAAAATCTTGAGTGTTCTATTTTCTTCCAAAATAAACCTTAGTTAAATCAAAGGGCTGGACCCAGTGAAAAATTTCTTATGGTGACAGCCAAACTCAGCTAGAATTGGGTCTCTTGTATCCTACTTCAAATATCCAGAAAAAATATTGTACAGAGCACCAAGAAACCAATCTTGTACTGGGCAAAATTGCCAAGAGTATATAATAATTTGATTTTTCTACATGTAGTCATATTTATACTGATGTAGAGTTTTTCTTCTACCAAAACTCATTAAAGAATGCAAATTATACTTGAAGTCTACAAAATTTTGATAGTAATCTTTCATAGGCAATACATATGATTTTAGTGGCACTCCTAGCTTATCTAATGAAAATTCAGATTCTTTTTCTTGTACTGAAATTAAACGAGTTTATACTCTTCAGTTCAGTATTAAAGAAGAAGTAATGTCAATAGAACAGCTTACTCTTTGAGTGCTACATAACACTTTCTTAGTAATATTTGATAATAAGTTGGAGAGCTTTCAATATTACTGAAAATATTTTCATTACTTGAAAGGAACAGCAAATGCTGTTCTATAACACAATGCAAAGCATTTTCATAACACTTTCTGATAATAGGACCTCTCCAATTGGTCTCCTTTAGCTTGAATATTAACACAAGGCATTTATAGCTGTGGCTCAGTATTGCCAATGAAGATGAAGAAGCTTTAAAGAGTTAATGTGATTCACTTTTCACAAGTGAAGTATCTCACTGAAGACATGTATGGAACTGCATAGATGGGAATTGTCTATGTGGGAAGGCAAGACCCTTACTGTAACCATTTTCAAGAAGATCTACTAATGTTATGCTACCACTGAGAAGATTTTACTGGAAACATAGCTTCTAAATGGATTACAGACTAAACGATTTTAAAATTTTGCTTTTAATGGTGATGAAAAGGAAAAAATTGCAGAACAATCTGAATTACTGGATACTTGGATCTTTACAAACTGGAGTTTTGTTCTCTGAAATTCCTTGTATTTTAAGCCTTCATTTTCACTCCACATTGTCTTGCATGTCCCTTCACTTTAGTCTTTCTTACAGTAATATCACAATATAATTTTATTTTGAGAATGTTCCCTCAGTTGTCTCCCATTTTCTACTTAAATTTCAATTTTGTTGCATACAGATAGTAAGCAAAAAACCCTTTTCCCTTTGCCTATATGAGTTAGTATTATCTAAAAGAACTAATGGTGACAAGCATTCCTTTGATTTCTCTTCCATTAGAGGTTTCATCAACCTAGAGCTCTAAAAACAATTTCCTGGAGAAAATTTTAAATCCTACAGGATTTCCATATATTTTTCCAGAATATAGTGTGTCACACATAGGTTTAACAATACTTCAAAGGTTAAAAGGTTGTTCTTGCAATTGTGAACTACAATTCATGCTGAATCATGTTTTTGGGGTTGGGTTGGGTTTTTTTGGGGGGTTTGTGCAGTTTTGGTTTTGGTTTTGTTTTGTTTTGGGTTTTTGTTTTAGTTTTTGGTTTGGTTTTTGTTTGGGTTTTTCTTTTGTTTGGTTTAGTTTGGGGTTTTTTTTGCAATAATGCTTAAGAATGTTTTAAGGAAAAAACCTGTTTTAGGCAGTTAGTGAAGCATTTACATTTAAATAGTCTCATCTGAAATGTTCTATCCTTTTCTGATCATGTAAAAGGAAAGTAGTGAAATAAAATTTAATAATAAGTATATTTTTTGACCATATATTTTCTTCCCAGCATGCTTGACTGGAAATAGAGACCCAGCACAACTACATAAAAAATCAAACCTCCAATAACCATACCTTCCACCTGTCCAAGCCCCAGCGAGTACATGACACTAGTGTACAAATACAATTCTTAAATAAATTAAAAAAATATTTGGTATAATATCAGCCATGATTTTCTTTTCCTGAACATTTTTCTTTTCATTCCTACCCAAGCTGTACTTTTCAGATCACTGTATACTTCCCTTTAGCAAGGATAAGTGCGTAGAACCACTGAAATATTTTGCTTAATCTCAAGTAGGAATTTTACAATCCTTACCAAAGTAGGAATTTTACAAGCCTTGCTCAAGAGATAGATTCTTCTATGCCAGGAGAGTGATAGAAAATATTTGGTCCTGGAAAATATCAGGAAAAAATTAGAAGGAAGGGAGAAGTGCAAGCTTACTAAGTGGTAGTATGGCAATGTAAATGATAAATATGGGGTATAAACACTTAAGAGACCCACGTGAAATAATATGCTCTTATTTTGATCAGTCTGTAAAAGGATAGTAATTCCTTCCCTGTTAGATCTTGAACGTGTGAGTGCTGTAATCTGCACACAATGAAATTGTCCTTGTTAGAGCCCACGGTCATTCCTTGTGAAAGAGCTGGGATCTTCGGACGGCAAATTTACTGGACCAGAAGCAATCTGTGATACAACACTGACAGAAAGAACAGATAAACCCCAGGGAAACCATGGATATTAACAGAGTACACAAGACTAGTCCAGGGACTACAAGTCACAAATAGGCATTACAGTTGCTGTTCTTAAAACAAGCAAACAAACAAACAACAAAATCCATCAGCTCACAGTGCCCTAATGTTGCAATAAAATCATTTCTTTTAGAACAAGGAAGCTGCTCTTAAGTACAATAAAGCAAGTTATCATTTTACTGTGCATAAAGAAATATAAATAGACTGTCTTTTCTCCACAGAATGTTTCTATTTTTATCCCTGAGGATAAATGTAATGTTTACTTGGTCAGAAGTAGAATTACTAAAAAATAGTTTTCTTATAATAAACACAGATGAAAAAACTTCACCAAATTTTTCTAAACTTTTTAAATGTGTTTCTCTATTGGCCCATACTTCGTATAGCTTACATCTGAACAAAGACAGTGAAAAGTGTGCATAATGGGCCACCAAAATTAGACTTCTCATTCCTTCACCAAAATGACAGCGTAAACAATAATGGAGGCCTGGATGCAAAGTATAATTTTTAATATTCTAGCTCTGGTTCGAATTAAATATAAATGTGTGATTCTAAATCTCAGTTCAAGAATTGTAGTTTGTTTCTGGTTTTTGGTTTGTTTTTTTTTTTACATAGGAAATAATCTAGGAAGAAAAACGGAAACTTTTTTTCCTTCCCTTTTATGATCATCTCTGCTTTCTGACAATGTTTGAGTAGAATACTAACTGACTCAGGATAGAGTCAAATATTTCAACACTGTTTGCCGCAAATGCTGTTTAAGCAGCTGCTCCGTTCTTCTTGCAGATCAATGCCTCTTCGTCTGAGCCTGTGAAACACTGGAAGATTCACACCGAACTATGACTCTAATTCAGATTAGTGAAATGATAACTTAAACCAGTACTTCCATATGCAGGGTTTCCTTCCCTCCCCCACCCCTCCTATAAAAACAGTATTTGGACCAATTCTGGCTTGGTAACTTACAGAGAAACCTTACAGTAATCAAAGTTCACAAGTTACAGTCCAGGAGACTTTCTTACAGTTTATTTTTATATGCAAGGAAAGTGGTTCACTCTAACAGGACATTAGGATGTATGGAATTGAAGGTGCATGGAAGTGTGTATGACTGGGAATTTTAATTCAAACACACTACGATTTCATCTGAAATGCGATTGTAGTAGCACCCATAAAGAGTGCAGAATGCAAGTAAGAGCTTTAAGTATAATTTAACTCCCAGGAACTGATTCTTCTCTTTTCTTGAGACAAAAGTTCTTCCATTTGAGAATGTTAGTGCTTATTTCATGGAACTTTCTTTCTGCCTTAGTCTTAGTGTTTGTACTTTGTAGATTCACTATTTGCTTCCTGTTAAACTCCATTTCATTGACTCGCTGTAAGGACTATCTGCACTTCCTTTCTGGGGAAGCTACAAGAGAGGGAGAGGGACTTTTTACAAGACCATGTAGTGATATGACAAAGGGGTAAGATCTTTAAACTGAAAGTGGGTTGGTTTATACATTCGGAATTACTAGGCAACCTGGAAGGTGTCCCTGTCCAGGGCAGGGGGTTTGGAACTAGACAATCTTTGAGGTCCCTCCTACTCAAACCTCTCTATTATTCTCTGATTAAGAATGATACATAATTTTGTATCTTTAAAGTGTTCTTCAAATAATTGCTAGTTTAGTCTCATAAGACTTCAGGGAATTTTTTCAGGCACCAAAAATTTCTTCAGGCACTAAAATTAGTGACTATTACTACTCACTCTTCACCCTACCCTTTGAAGTTTAATAGTTGATCTTAACTACCAACACCCTCAATTTAATTCTTGTTGTAACTTAAAGAACACAGGGACAAATACAGTTAATACTATTTTAATCAGCCTGAGAATAAGTGTTTAATAAACTTTTGTATTTGGGCATAATTGCCTGAGTCCTGAAAAGTGTCAAAATTCTATATTTTTGCTAAAAGGACCTAGCTTCACTTTTTAAGCTGCTAGATAAACATTCTAACAGCAGAATACAGCAAAAACTAAGATCTTAGATTTAAATTGTTTATCTTCTGTGTCACAGTTAAGGGATAAATTGCTGAAGATCAAGAACGCTCTTGTCTATCAATGCCCTAACTACTGGAGGAGATGATTAATTAAACAATCAACACATTTCTCCATTGAATACTTATTTCTTTCAGGACTTCCTTGCCTTCTGTTTTCTTAAGTTTTCTGAAAATTTGGTGTAACAACATATGAGTCTTGCAAAATCCAGTCGTCCCTGTACCTAGATAAAACATAGACTTATTATTTCTTACCAAAATTAATTTTCACATTAAACACTACTTACACTTATCTGCATGATTCTACATTACATTTTCATGAGAGGAATTTCATGTCACATACAATCAAGCTTGAAGGACAATAGCTTTACATAATGGAGGTTTTTGGCCTTTAGCATAAGTGTGAGGAATGTGAAACAGTCCCTTCTCACAGCTTTGACTCATCCTGTCACAACACTGTTGGATCAGAAATGTGCAAGTGAGCACCATATACAGTTTGATCTGATTGGGTACAAAACTAACCTTGGCACTGGATTTCATAAACATAGATTTGATACTTCTCTAAGCCTATTACTGACTGGCTGTTGAATGCCATTGTCTAATAGATGATAAAAAATGGCTTTGAAATATAATTTTAAGACAAATCCAACTAGAATATCTAGTTCTAACTAGAAGTTACAGGTCTTCACTCTTGCTTCAGTGAAGAGCAGATATTACTTTTCAGATCAGTTGTGTCCTTATCAACTTTGGTTAAACCTGAATTGTCCTTATAGTTATAACTTTTTTTTTCCTCATTTGTTATAAAACCTGTCATTAATATAGTTTCTCTTTAATAATATCAGATACTATTGTATTGGGAAAATTATTGAATGCTATGTAACAAATTATCTAAAGGCTTAAGCTATAGCTGCTTGAAATTGAATCAATTACAGTTTTTTCTGTAGTACACACCCTAACTTTTTTTAGGGGCTTCATGTACACTTCAAAAGACAAGATACTTACTTTAGGTTGCATTTGAATTGGGCACTGGGATAGCAAATTGCTTTAGAGAAATAAGGCAAATATATAAGTTGTGTGGTCAGGCATTTTAGGTCTGCATGCCTTGTCATGTTTCTCTCAATCCATCACTTTATGATAGACAAGTCAGTGACTATCTCCAGCTTGTCAATTTATTTTTTATGGTCTGTAATTCTTCCTCCTCCCATATAGAAAGAGATGCTGAATATTTTTTGTCATATTCAGACTGATATTTGGCCATTCAACTCATCTAAATCAACAGTTCAATCTTTTTTCATTATCTAATATAGTAAAAAAAAAAACAAACTAGTAAATTTTTTTACTATAACAGAGTAAAATTTTAAATAGAGTAATGGACACAAGTAGTCGAGCAAATAATGAGTATTTGACATAGACTTTTGAGAAGAAATAAATGTGCACTATACATCAAATAATTCTTAGAGCATTTATTTTGTTGATTTTCCCCTTTAAAACTTCATTCATAGTCAGGGGAAAAATAATAAAGATAATAAATAGTACAGTGATAAATTACTCATGACATTTTTCATTAAACTCTTTAAAATCTTTAGTCTATAGAGAAGAAATTATGTTTTCATCCTTTTGTCAAACACACATAAATAATTATGTTTAGATTTTTATTTCACAATATCAATCTCATTCGGGAGTAAATTATCCAAAATTAAACTAGCAGTTCTATACAATGTGTTATTCCCATTTAGACACAATCTTATATAATTTTCCAATTGGCTTTTTGATTACATAGTGATTTCTGTCATCTATTCTGTGCATATATCTCATATTTTTCAATAGTTTTGCAGTCCTGTTACTGTCATGAAATCCTACAATTATTTTCCCTAAAATATTGATCCAATCTGTTATAATCTTATTTATTTACTTATCTCTTTGTGAAGCAGGTTTTGGACAATAGAGCTTTATCTTTGTTTTCACTAGTAACTTCCTATCTGTCTTTACGTATAATGTTTCTGCTTCTGTAGTTTTTCAGAACCTTTTTAGCTCTTATTTTCTCCCCTTGACCTCTCCCATTTCTTTCCTTGTATCACCACTCCCTAACCTGTATCTTGAAGAAGGTCTGTTCCTCCCTTCTCTATTTTTGAGAAAATTCTCAGAGCCTCTGAATATTTTGGAAATAAACACTATGACTTTTTCCCCCCCACTCTATTTTGGGATGTTTTTTTTGTTTTTTTTTTTTTATTTGATTGGAGTTTTTCAGTTTTGTTTCCATTAATATCCACTGGACTATTTGAGACATAGCACATCCAAAAAAAAGGTAGAAATTCTGGATAAAAATAGTTTAATGTGATGGCAGAGCTCCAATATTCCTTATGTTGGAAAAATCTCATTTCTCTTTTGGAATATGAAATTAGAACTAAATTCCTTTGGTGTTTATGTGGATAAGAACCCAAGAAGATGAGTTTCTGATCCAGAAGCGAATCTAGGCAGTAAATGTCTAACTTTCTAGCACCTTTTATTTGACAAAAATGGAAGCAGTGAGGACAAGGGATTAGTATCTTTAGCTTAATCTAAACCCAAAGGTTCTGATTTCATCAAAAGTTATTTTGAAAAATAGCAAAAAGTGTAAGTCAATCAGTGCATATGCCTTTCCTATTTTTTGATGAAATAAAATGTAATTGAAATGAATGGCTGAAAGTTCCTTGGCATAGGTCTTGGTATTTGTTTATATTCTGGAGTCTATTTTTCCTTTCCTGTAGTTATATCTTATTTATCATCTTTAGTTCAACTGAAGATCAGAATATTTTTAATTTCATATGCATGTCAATTATTTACTTCAGAAAACTCATTTAATATTATCCAGCAACAGATCCATTATACAGTCTACTCATGTTTTGCTTCTAGAGAAAAAAAAATATGAAAATCAGTTATTGGCAGATTTAAATTGTTAATGTATTTTGGGTCATGTTCCTGAATAATTCACAGATCGAACTAAATTTTGAAATACAAAGTTCTATCTGAGCACCAGAGACATGAAAATACAACATAAGAACAAAGATGTAAACGTGCATCTGAGATGAGCTGCAAAGACAGCAGCCCTTTTGCCATTCCAGAAAGAGTTCAGCATTCACTAGAGGAATGCTCTTCTTTTCTGTACTTTGCTGTAATGTCTTGTGGTTGAGGATAGATGAGGGACTGTGAAGCCTCAATAAGACGAACAGCAGTGGTGGTGGGGCTGCACCTGGGGTTACTCTGCATCTGCTATACTGATTACCACAGTGAAAAGCTTTGAAAGATGTCAGACAAGTCCCAAAAATTACAAGAAAATAAAATTCTCTAGAGTTGGCTTTACTGTAGACTATTTTTATGTCTTATAAAGAAAACAATTATACATATCTAAAGCCAAAAAAAATTATGGAAACACCGTTGACAGTTCTATGAATTAAAAAATCTGCCTTCATTGCTACCTTCCTTTGGAGAAATAAAAAAGAAACTGTAAAGATTTCAGACATTTAACATTTCAGAATTTAAATAAATGCTGCCTCCAAAAGTGCCTGCCATCTTTATGTTTGATATTTCTATTGCTGTTTGCATCCCCATGACTCCTTTTTCATATTCTTATACTTCTAATGGCTGGTTGGTTGGTTGGGTTGGCTGGTTGGTTGGTTGTTTGGTATGGGGGTTTTTTGTTCCTGTGGTTTGATAGTTTTTTTTTTTCTTAATTTGTCCCTAATTGTGAATGCTCTGAGTTTAAGTGTGAGTCAAGTTCATACACTTAAGAGTTCTCAAAAACCGTAATACTCTATATACTTTCAGATTTTAATAGGCTAAAAGAGCTCACATATTCTTCTCTGAAACTACTGTAAGATAGTACCCAATACCAAAAAGGTACTGCAAAACTGTCTCTAAGGTACTGCACTTGGTACTGCAAAATTGTCTTTAACTTTCTCTTTGGTTGCCCCTGCATCTTCCTAATTTCAAAACAAACTGAACAGTGGTTCATGAAAACTACTGTTTACACAACCCATGAGGACATCATACCTATAGTTCCCCTCTCCTTTCCTTTCACAGATAATCAGTTGTATGATTGATAATGATACTCCCTTAATTCCAGCAGTATCCTTCAAATGATTAATGTGGTTTTTTTAACCAAGACTTCTTTTCCTCAGTGAAATACATGAATTCTTATTCTGGGGAATATGAAATTCATGGGATGTGTACCACCTTCTGTTGCCAACTCTACAGACCTGCAAATAAGATGTTCATAACTACTGAGATATTACTTGTATTCTAAGTGCAATAGCATGCTAGCAAGTAGAAATTGTTCTGTCTACATAATCAAAGTAGTTTTTAATTAGCAGTTTCATATTTTAATGATAAACTTTTTCAAGAGGATCTTAGTGAAGGGCACACTCTTTGTGTTTTATGTCCAGTCCAGAAGAATTGATCTGCTAGTAGTATTCTGCTAACTACACAGTGGAGAGGGAAAGACTATGCAATATAAACTGCAGCACTTAAATGTGGCATAACATCTCTTCTTCAAACTACGTGGTTTTTCAGCATTTCCTGAATTTATCTTTACAATTTATTTTTAATTTCTGACTAGGAAATGTAGAGATAATGCAATGTGACCATACTATTAAAATTTCATAATGAAAACCATGCTATCCCACCAGCTGAATTATCCCATTTGTAGGAAAAAAGATGCTGATCTTGTTCATGTGCATTAAATTATTTGAAAAAACCCAAACCCAACACTTTAGCAGTATGATAGAAATATTTTTTAAAATTTTTTTCTGAATTGGAAAATGCAATGCAAATGCTAGAGATTAAACTGTTGAACTTGCCAGTTCTGAAACACACTGCCAAGAGGAAAATTCTGCTCTAGGCAGAGAAATATATCTCATGGGAAGGAGGTACTGTATGGCTTGCCTCAATTTCGAGAACATGCGTTTTTAATATGCTGCTGAAGGGCAAAAATATGTCTCCCAGCAGAACACGACATGATTCTACTCACTTTATTTTATGCTTCAGATCTACTGCTCCATAGACTGTTAAGAATGAAGCCATGTTGAAATTTATGGTTTCACTCACCTGTAATTTTAAAAAAGTAGCTGGTTGAAGGGATTCATCCGAGCATGAATAAATATGAAATACAGAAAAATCTTTGTAAGCAATAAATTATGTAAACATGTATTATTGCCTTTACAATATTATGGGAATATATGTGTAACATACATATTGAGCATTCTATAAAGGTACCATAATATCATAATTTTTCTGTTATGATAATTTGGCATGTTTTGTTTTTGTTAACAGAAAAAAAAATGCTCATAGCACAGTGCTGTATTTTTATCTCTAAGTTAAGAGGTCATTAGTAAAGCATCTAGTGTAAATTAATATTTCTCTAGGGAACAACTAACAAGGATAAATGCTAAGAACAAACTCCTTGATGTTTCTAGACCTCTGATTAGTGAAACTTAATCATACCAATGAGCTTCACAGAATTCTGATTAAAAAAAAGCATTATGTGAAAACAGGCTATTTAATTTAAGGTATTCTTAGTGTCTTTGGTGCCTCTTGTTTTAATATGATAGAAAATGCACACAGTTAAAACTGAATTGCACATAAACAGCTTGATAAACCAATAAGATTTTAAGGCTGTAATTTCATAATACCGATGCATATTAAAACACAAAGAAACCTAAAACTTAGAAAATTACTATATCCAATATTGTGTCAAGGTAAAGGCAGCACAGGAATAATGCTTACTTCCAAAATAGCAGTACCTTGGTGAATATTAGTGAATCATCTTGGTCAGATTACATTTATTTAGCATCCAATATCAATTAACAATTTAGTCATACAAGGGCTCCTGAGATCAGATCTGGAGGCATACTTGCATGTGGTGATATCCACTGTTCATATTGTCAATATTTATACATTTTTTATGGAAAACATTTCTAGAATTAAGGATTGTATTCCAGTAGTCAAGTTCTTCATGGTGAAGTAATAATTTTTATTACACTAGCTAACATATTTGCAAAACCAGAGTCATTTCTCTTAAATAATCCCATGGTGCAACAGGTTTGAAAGAGAAATGGCCAACTTCAAAATGAACCATAAGTTAAGAGCAATTGTTCCAAGTTTAACCAGATGAAATTATCTATCTGCCCAATGACAGAAGAAAAGTTAGTCCAAATGACAGGAGCAAATGTGGATTCATAGTATCATTAGTATTGACAATCTCCACAAAACTAATGTAACCAGCTTGGGTCCTGCTTTAGTGTATGAAGAAACCAAACACATTGTTGCACTTTTTCTAGGACTCAAACTTTGCTGGAGATATCTCTCTGAACACTGTGTTAACATTTTTCAAATCTTAATAACACTTCTGGCATCAATTAATCTATTTTGGGTTTGCCTTAAGGAGAGATTGATGGTGATTCAGATTAATGAGGAATATCTAGTAGTCATAAGTAAATAAATAAAGTGGTAAGATGTTAGTTATTCTACAGTTTTTCATTCACTGTAAAAGCTGTCTCGGTAATAGGGTTAACAGTAACCTGTTTCATAAAAACATTATCTCTGATATAACTAGAAAAAAAATGAAAATCATACTAGAGCACCTTCAGAATATGTATATTTAAAGTGTTTATGAACTAATTATTTAGATGTCCTATGAAATTTAAATCTTACCCAATTCTTAGAAAAGGGACAAAACACTTCAGTATTGAAATATACAGGAAATACAGCTATAAACTGATATTTTTGTCAGTTTGAAAGCAATAAATATATTAGCTTAAGAAAAAGAAGAGAACACAAAAAAAATCTAAAATTGTTACTATAAAAAGAATGTGCTTTTATCTGTAAAATACAATAGATGGCTCAAGATTTGTTCTCTTGGTGAAAATACAGGGTTTTTTTATTTTTATTGTTGGTATAGTCAGTGTAAATCAGCAGTTCCATAGAGGTCAGTTGAGTAGATGAGGCCTTTTCTCTGCTAATACAAGTTTTGTATTGGACTTTTAAAGAAACATTTGTTGTATAAAAAAATTTCAGTGTGAGCAATTTGAGTCCTGTGTATATGATCCGTACACCTTGTTTTGTTTTGATGCTGCCATCTGAGTCTGTAATTGTGGTAGGAGACCAGATGCCAGGTAACTTGACATGAATGAGCATCTTTAGAAACACAAAGCTGTAATCTACTGTGAAGTTAATGTTTTGATACTGAAGCTACAGTGTTCTGTAAAGAGAAGCACATTTTCAGTTCATGATATCTATATTAGCTTTTATTCAATCCTTATTGGACCATGATGCCTGCAAAAGTTATGAAGATTTACCTCATTTTAAATAGTTGTTAAACAATGGGATTTATATATTATATTGGATTAATTAACATATTAGAAGGGATAAATTATACCTTGAATGAGATCATGGGGAATATGAATGCAAAAGAGCATCTCCTCTAAACAGCCTCCACCATTGCAACTATCAAGTATACCTTATGTCCAAGGAGCACAAAGACAGGGATTAGTTCAGCAATTCTTATATTACTGTTCTGTTCCCTTGTTTAGCCCTATTAATTGAGCTTAGGATCCTAATTTTTTTTTATACAGACTAGTATTTTTGTGACATTCTACCAATCCTGGAAGAAGCTATAAGAAGTAATCAATAGCCATTTATTCCAGTACATAGTAATGCATAATTTTACGATGCATAGGTTTTGCTGACTCTAGTAAATGAGAGACTTCAGGCACTAAATATGAAACCACCTGGCACATATTAGCTTGTGTCTACACAGCTAAACTCTCCTTCCAACCAAAAGAGAGTGACTATATCTAAACTGCTTTTGAGAATTAAATCTGTCCTGTCCTGAGCCCTGTATGGACATTGGCTGAGAGACTACTAAAGAGCCCATGACAAAATACTGCATAGAACATGCTCACAACTTGCCAGTCTTTGTGTCAGGAATCTGGAACTGTAATCATATCAAGAAATTATCATAACTCTGAAACCTTAATCTGTTCAATATTCCTGCCTCAATCTGTGAGTCTGGTCCTAACACAAAGAATTAATGAGTTACTTCAGTCATGAAAGAAAGAGAGAAAACTCTTCTTCCTAAAGAACAGCTTTATAAAAGCAGGTCTGAAAACAGAAAATTATTAGATCTTTGCAAGGAGCAGAGCAAGATTTTACAATGTGGTAGAAAAGTCTGTGAGAATTTGCTGTTAAAACTTACTGATTCAGGGATTCACTGTAGTAAGGTAATTATCTATTTGAGAACTATAGGGATGTTAAGTGTATCTTTTCAAACACAAATTCAACAGAACTTTGGTTCCTTCACTGACAATCAAACCTACTGAGAGAAAGGGATTTAAATGTTGGCACTAATTTTTCATGTGAACACTGTAATTAAATTAGTGAGGCAGTAGGAGAAATGACATATGCAAAGCAAGGTTTCTATTAATTTATACATTTACACATTTGTACATTTGTATAAATTCTAAAATACATATTCTTTATCATGAATAACTGTGAAGAAGAGCTATATATTTTTAATTTTAGTCTCAGAGCCAAAGGGGAAACTGCTTGTCATAATGGAGTTGCCCTGCTTGCAGCGCAAGTGTATGAACATTGTTTACACAGAAGTGAACAATGATGACACAAATTGGGCAAAGGCAGGGAAAAGTGTTGTACTCAACAGAGAGAGTGAACAGCCACGTGAGTGACTTGAAAATATGTGACATCCTTGAAAAATATGTTCTTAATCCTGAGGTTTAGAAAATTGGAGATCAGAACTGTTGCTAGGTGATCACATTTCCTTCTGAAACAATTTATGCCAGTACTGTACTTCCATAAGGAGATGATAAAGTCATTCTCACTATAAATCTTTTTGCGTACAAGGAGAAGGATGTTATACAGATTTATAGAGTTGATGTTCATTCATGAGCACCCAACACTGTCTTGACATGCCATCTGTGGGGCTTTATCTTCCTCTTCAGAATGGCTTAAGTCTTTCATCCATTGTCAGCAGTTTGTGGATGCCTTGAATACCTTTAACGTTTGAGAAAATCAGCTGAGCTTGGATAGCTAGTGCACATGATTGAATTTTGTTCACAGTGGATGATGAAGCAAGAACAATCGGTGTTTTTTATAACCTACAGAAGTGTCTCCCAATTTTACAGATTCTCCATGTTCCTTGGTCTGCTACATGCAGGAGACATTTGAATGATTAGCTAGAGATGTAACCTATCCCTCACGGCTGAGCATGTGTACCAAGATTTAGAACCAGCACCTGTGATCCATAGATTTTACTGGAGAATGCAACTGTCTTGTTAAGTGTTATACAGAGTCTGACAGAGAAGAAACTTATTATGATACAGATTGTTCTTTTTCTTCTCAAACAGTAACTGAAAATATTGCTAATGGAATGTCATACCTCTTAGCACAAGCAAATCATATTAATTCCTTTGGTATTTTCCAGTGGGCACTTTCAGCTACCCATGAGTCAATGGAAAAAATTATTGTGTTTTCAGAGAATGTTAAATGTACAGGACCCTATTCATAGTAGAGCTTCTGTTGTTCCATATATCAGCTTTTCTGATCATTGTTAAGAGACCTCTGTCTGACTAACATACCCAAAGCTGCATAAATGCCATAGGGAACAGTTAGAAATGTAAGGATATTAATTTCACAAGAAAAAGACAGAGAAAAGCCTTTGAATAGGCAGTAGTCTGGTGAACTTTACTGCCTGGCAAGCTGCTGTACTCAGGTACAAAGTCTGTATTTAATACTGTGTCTGCCTGAATAAGCAATGCTTTCTAGTCTGCAGAGTACCTTTTACTATAATACAGAGGGAAATGGCCTACATTACATAGCAGATATCCTGTAATCAGGAAAGATAAAATAACATTTGTAAACTGAAAATCCATAAGAGCCTAGTTTGAGAAACATCTCTGGTCAAGGATTTTAAAGCAACTTGTCTATCTAAAATTAACTGTATATGCAATAACAAATGTGCCACAGACAGATAACAGTGGCTGCTAATAATGTGAATCTGAATTTTTCTTCACATTATTTTTTTCAGACCCTAATCTGAAAATTAGGACTGAAAAAAAAAGGAAAAAAAAGTCTGAATTATGGCATTAAGTATACAGACTTTAGAGGCCCTCAGAGAAAAGGGAAAAACGTTCTCTGTATTTGGCAGACTGAAAAATAAAATATCACTGAACACAAGTCCTGGAAAAAATCTTCTTAGAGTATTAATTTCCAGATGAGAAGAATATGCTGAAATAAAGAACCAAAATTTCTGGTGGGCAAAGTAGAATTGTCCAAAGAAAATATGGTCAGTTGGACAACTAAGTTTGAAAATGTATTATGGGACTTTAAGTAATCTTCTTAAACAGAATTATTTTTTAACATTTTTTAAAATATATAACGCCTTACAACTTCACCTTTAGTGTTATTATAACAGTAAATTTCTTCTCTTATTCTCTCTGGATAGATGAATGCACTTAAGTAGCACCAACCAAGACAGAACCTTTTCCTATTTCATCTACCACCTTTTTTCATTTGCCAGAAGCAATACTGTTGCCTTTGGCTGATTAAGCTTACCTAAAATAGGAAGTCACCATGCACCATTTGTAAATGCATTGTGCTGAACTGAATAATGGTTTATTCATGATCCTGAGACTACATTCATACATGGAAATTTTTTACACTTCTACTTTTAAAAGTGAAAATATTACAAAAATACAAAACTATTTTCTATAATGGCCTGTGGGAACATCAAGGAAATATGCCCAAACAGATTCACATCTGTTAGGTCTCCAATAGCATGGAAATCAGAAAAATAATCTGTCATATTGTTTTGCTTTTTAGTATTTTGCTGAGTAAGGGATTGATTCTAGAGTCTTCTTCCTGTCTTCAGGAAATTAAGTTCTAACATACTTCTTCAGTGTTTATAGAAAACTTTTAAGATGTTCCATAGCAACCTTTTGAAAATATTATCTTCCCTATAACTTCAGTACATATTGAGAAGTTGTACTGAGAGCTAAAACTTAGAATATTCAGTGCACTTCTAGCTTCTCATATGCTTTTTACTGAATACAGTCATCAAGTATCTAATAATTTATATGAGCAGTTATGTATTCTGTTAAACTTATTTATTGTCTGAGTGATTGGAAAGTTGACCAGTGGAATTCAGTGTTAAAAAATTATGGAGAAAATCACTAATTTAGGAATACCTAAAGTAGAAGGCTTCCATTAAAACATTGATGGAAGCTCTATCTAATAATTTGACCTACTGCCCTTCAGGGACTGTCACATCAATTATTTTTATTGTTTTATCCCCCATTTGTTGAGTTAATCTATTAGAGTTACACTTGCTTAGCAATTTTCCCAGAATTTCCCACAACACATTACTTGTCAAGGTCTAGAGAGAGTCATATCCTGGCAGTCTGTGCATTTAATTCACAGACTGCAGAAGCTACTGCAAATTTTTGTGATCACTGCTTACTTTATTTTAAATTTAACTGAAAAGTAATGTCAATGTAATATATCTGTTTTAAGATGACTTTGGCTGCTTGTTGATCATGTTGCATAAAGGGGAACTGAATTGATTTTGAGACAGATGGACAAATATTGCCTGACTGATAAAACTAAGAACATCTTTTGTGATACAGAGTTCACCTTTCTTTACTTTCTTTCTAAGATAATGTTTGTGAGAAGAGAGGTAAGACTTTTTGCTCTGTTAAGGAGTGACCATACATGAAAATAGAATTATTTGAATGATTGTCCAGTACTTAGAAATATTTGACTAGCTTTTCTGTAGAATTTATTCTTTACTTCAGTATTTATTAAATATTCATAGCTGTATTGTGTATTAGGAGTTTTATAGCAGAATGTTACTTTTATGATTGTGAAAAGACCCCTGGGGGACTACTTTTGTGGAAGGCCAGTTTTAGCATATAATGAGTAAAACATCAGCTAAAACTGATTGAGAATTAATTTTATCTCTCTCTTTTTTGTTGCAAGGTCTTTTTCCTGTATATGGTCTTGTAACTTCATCATATGCATCAGTAAAATTGTCTTGTGCTGATCACATCAAACCAGGCTTTCTACCGCTTTTATATTTTACTATCCAACCATAAGATATATTTTATATTCTTTGCTAACATTTTCCAGGTTTTTTTCCTTCTAGCAGTTGCTTTTCTCCAGTTCATGCATTAAGACACTTGCCATGACATCAGTCAGACTGTTTCACATTCTCTATTTCTGAGCATTTTAGCCAATTGCATCCTTATTTTAGTGTCTTTCAAAATTCCCTGGCTGGGGCATTATTTCAGCACTAACTTACATAGAAGAATGTCTCCCACTGAGTCAGTAGCACTAAAAAACTTGCTACAACACTGAAGTGTTCCTTAGGGGTCTCCCACACTTCTATTAATTCAGCCTGAATGTGCTTAGCTTGTTAGGTCTGACAGGATTACAGTCCATGGTGGCGCAGCAGCCTGAGTTCACAGAAGACTGTTGGAGATCTGACAGTGGTTTTTTTTCAAGAGAATATCTTTACAGTGTAAAACTGGTCATTCCAACATGGATTGACCGTGAATCCCAAATGTAAATAAATTTCTTTATAAAAAAGTTCACAGTAATAATTTATTTTTAAGAGATGAAATTATATTAAAAATATTCTTTATAATATATTTATTTCACAAATAGCAATGTAATTGAAATTTAATAATTGTAAGGATTTATTAATTTCTTATACATTGCATACATAGATATATAGATTTTAGATGAAAAGGCGTGAAGAAAACCTCTTGCAAAACAGAGGATTCATATTACATCTTAAACCTCTGAAGTCTACATTCTTTTAAATATGTCTTAGTATTTAGTGATACATCTGAATTAAGTAGTTAGCCTGCAGAATGATAAGAATTGGTAAAAATTAGGTCTGAATACTCCTGACAATCTAGCTCTAAGTAATCTAGTCTAAAAAGGTATTTTCCCTGTCATTTTACTACACTGAGTCATTAAGGCACTCTCTAAGAGGACAGTTAGTCTTAGTGATTTCTATATATCTGAAGATCATTGACAAAATATTGTAGAAAACCTTAATGGTTTTTGAGGAAAACTTAAAGATCATTGAGCATAGAAATATACGAAGCAAAATGAAAAACAGTAACAAGAGTAGTAGTCTTGATTGTGTTAATTCTTGCTGGAACAAGAAAGGTAAATGGCATCCTAGACCTAAGGTATGCTAATTGTATTTGTTAATGGTTATTACAGGTTCATAATTACCCTTCTGGAGAAGGATTCATTCTCTGTTACATCTCCTAAGAATGATAGAAGAATAATTTACCATTATTTTGCAGAACTCGTTCCCCGAACTCAAGCTTCTTGGGTATTTTGAGATTTATGATAACTTTTCTCGAGTACATGACAAAAATACTTAAACTACCTTCAGAACTTCAGTTGTTATTTATAACCTGACATAGGAGTTCATGTACCTTACAAAACCTTGAAATCCAGTCATACTTTTCATCTGTAGTGGTAAAGTTACAATGCTTACATCTTATAACAGCACTTTTTATCAGAATATCTCAAGGTCTATAACACAGGAAGCCAGCTTTAGTTCTGTAAATAATTGTCGTGCAAAATATATTCTTGAATTTATGAGAAAATGGAAGCTTTTTTCTCCCACAAAAGTGCTTGTTACTGCTTTACAGCATTTACACATTGGTTATATGTTCTGTAGAGCCTTTTTCAGTTGTTTTTTCTTTTCCTGAGTTTGACTAACTATCAAGAAACTCCAGTTAATGCCACTCATTTAATGAAGACACTCTTAATAGCTGCTCTGACTGCAGCTGCTTTCCAGAAATGACATACTGTAAACCTTAATTTATCTGACATTATGGTGGCCTCATATTACTTGATTTCACTGAAATTAATAAAGGTACAATACCTCCAGGGTCACCAAATCATTATTTCTGACTGATGTAGAAGATAGTACGTATTATCCCACTCCATTTCTATTTTCTGCTTAGTTAATATGTTAAAGATTTGAGAGTCAAAAGTACTTTGTTAAAGATCTGAGAGTCAGAAGAACAAACAAGCACTATAAAATGGCCTTTCTTCTATATAGACTTAAACCCAAATTTTTCAACAGTTTATGCTCAATCTTTTTTGTTACCATAATGAATTTCAAATTTCTGAAAAAAAATTGCTATGCATGTCTAAAAAATTGTAGTGGTCAAAAGATTTTGTTCCATGTTTGCTCAAGCTTCACATTACTTACCTTTCTTTAGGTAAAATTTTTAAAATATTTTTGGAGGTGTCATAGTCTAAGCCCATCCAGCAACCAAATACCACACAGCTGCCTCACTCACTCCTTTGCCAGTGGAACGTGAGACAGGGAGAATCACAAGGGTAAAATCTGGAAATCCTATGGATTGAGATAAAGATACTTTAATAAGGAAAGCAAAACTTCACATGCAAAAAAATTCATTCCCTGCTTCCCAAGGGCAGGCAGGTGTTCAGCCATCTCCAGGAGAGCAGGCCCCTATCATGTGCAACAGGGACTTGGGAAGACAAATTCCATCACTCCAAACATTTCCCCTTCTTCCTTCTTCCCCCTCTTTAAATACTGAGCATGATGTCATATAGTACGGAATATTCTTTTGGTCAGTTTGGGTCACCTGTCCTGGCTCTGTCTCCTCCCCAGCCCCTCATGTATTCCCAATCACCCTGACAGAGTGGCAGTAAGAAAAGCAGAAAAGGCTTTGTGTCTGTGTCAGTCCTGCTCAGCAATAAAAAACCCGTCTATATTATCAACCCTGTGCTCAGCACAAACATAAAGCATAACCACATGCCAGCTACTGTGAGGAAACTTAACTGTACCCCAGCCAAAACCAGCATGAATGGCTTGACCTTCTTCTTATTTCTGTATTTTAAAATGTTTGGTGGTGTAATGCCATGAACAAAGTTTGTATTGCTAAAGGAAGATAAGAGCAATGACATTGCTTTTGAAGTCCTGTATATATATGCATGTCTCTTCTCTTTTAGGAAGCTTGCTATTGCTTTGGTAACCTTCTAGCAGTTGCCTGAAATAAAAAGGAGGTATTTTTTTTTTTCTGTATCTGTATATATTTTTTCTGTTGTTCAGCTCTTGTTCAGTTGGAGAGAGAACTGACGAAAATTTCATGTTTTAAAATAAAGTTGTCAAAACATGCACAATAATACATTTAACAAGAACTTCATGGAATTAGGAAGTTACAGGTTTGCATAGCAATTATCATCTTAAATTATGAGTACACAGATTATGCAAAGAAAATTATTGCCTCTCTATTACATAAAAATGCTTACATTAAAGCCAGCTTCTAATTTATCACTGTCTGTGATAAATTTTCATTTCAAGCCAAATCATCAGTCTACACATATTTTTGCCAATAGCCTTCAGCAAAAGGTCAGATCTCTGTTGTATAATGCTGAGCTCCTCCTTCTCTAGCATAAATGTATGGAGTTTGCATCAGGGAGATTTTTTTCTCTGGTGCTATAGGTCTGAATAATTGTCTGAACAATGTGTTTCCATACTATATATATGAGAAGCAGATGTGCTAGAGGATAAACTATTATTTTATTTACATTAAGCTAAAGTGAAGAAGCAGAGGGTAGAAGTAAGATATGTTTTTCTAAGCCTGAACACTCAAAGTGAAGTTCCATGTTCTCCTTAATCTGACATCCATTTTTAGGGTAGATTTAAGGTAATTTGCTTGTTAATTATCTGGTTGCTAAAGATTTACACATCTACATTCTTAGCTAAGGGAGCAAATAGCTGCTGGCTATTTGGAACTGCATTGCAGGAAACTGGTGGGACCATTGCTTGGAAAAATCTGGTGCTTTTTGCAAAGTGCAATGATACAAGCAAAAATAAACTCATAAAAATATTAGAAGCTCATAACTAAATACTGATTATCCAACATTGATAAGGCCTTAGAATCGAGCAGAATAGGAACCAGTATCCTTACAGGCCTTCTCCTCTGTATGTCCACATGAGTCCTTAACAGGACCTAAGAGCTCCAGTCTGACCTCACTCTCCAAAGCAACGGCAAAAATCATTACTGACCTTAATATTTTATTGTTTTTAAAGTTAACATCTCAACCATTAATACTACAGATCACACAAGGTTGCTAGGAGCTCTTTATGGTACCAGCTCATTGGAAAAGAAGCTATAGCCTGAAATGAGCACTTCCACATAATAAGGCATGGAGAATGAAGTATTCCAGAACAGGATTACAGCAATGATGCAGCAAATAATGCATAAAGCTGCTAATTTGCCAGACAAGTAGTGTTGACTAATGAATCTATGCTATCTGTTGTTTTGCAAAGTAACTTTTAAGTAACAGGATCCCATTATTTAAGACTCATATCTTCAACAGTTGTTTTGAATTAAGCTTTGTTACCAAGAGCTAGTGAAATTAGTTGTAAATTTTAAAACATTATTCTCATAAGGAGATTTTTTTCTTCTCTTTTTATAGAATTACACAATTTTAATAGAGCTAGTAGAAAGGAAAAGTCTTAGAAACAAAAATTCTTATATGCTTATAAATTTCCAAAGGCCTTTTAATCATTAAGAAATGTTCTTTGGAAAACCCCATTCTGTAGCTCAGTGTGCCAACCTCTAGCACTGGAAGTACATACTAGTACAGTCCCAGTAGGTGGATTTTAATGAAAAAATATGTGTTAGAACAGTATGCAAACACATTTTTATTCTAGCTCTTTTTCCTTTGACATCAAGTTTTACTGAGAAACTAGGTCTTTGTCTCCTAAAAGAGTTCATTTAGTATTAACTCTTTAAAATTCTTCAGAAAAAATATTTTCTTTGAATCCAAGTCTGTGTCTATGATTAATGAAAGCTGGATTCTAGTGGTATGTTTTGAGTGTGCATATTGGAATTCATTGCATATGTTTTTCCTTTTCTTATTTTATTGTTTTGCATAATATGCTGTTTAAGGTTTTTTACGTTATTTTTAGATACTTCCTTCAGCAAAGAAGTTTTTTCCTTTCTCTCCTCCTTACAGAAGATTTTTTAAGTCTTGAGATTTTTAACACTTTTATAATAATGAAGATATTTTGTAGTGACTAAAAAAGTGCAAAAAAAAAAGTGAAGTGTAAGATCGGAAGTACCAAGTATAAGATAGGAACATGCATTAGTTGCATGCTTATGTGACAGGATGTAAAAAATGGTGTGATGTTGTTACATAGATATTGATAATGCTGGTGTATTATGCCAATCTGTCTGACAGACACAGTATGGTCGAGCTGAAATTTGTCAGTGCTCACAGGGGCAAATTGTCAGTCACAGCAAACAGGTGTCAAAGGAGGGGAGAACACTGGACACCAAGACAAGATGGTCTTTCTGTGGCACATGAAGGCAAATGCAGGCATGGTTTCCTTGGAGTGCTGTGAGGATACAAGAAATACTGCCATGGGATAAAATTGTGACTGTATTTAGGACTGATAAACAGTACTGTTGGAACAAAATTGGAGGAAGGCAAATAAAAACCAGATTAAAATATGTGGTAGGAATGAGTGCATTCGATAACATTCTGTAGAAGATGTGGATTCCCACCTTCCACTAGGTTAATTCCATAAACTGTTGCCTACCTGGGTTTTTGTGCAAATGGCCATTCCAATTTTTGTATTTTTACATTTTATGAACTTCCCCGCTGTAGAGCTTGGGCAACATTTTAATTAAAAACATTAAGAATATATTGTTTTGTTAGGTATGACATAATTTCAGTAACACTTCCAGTCAGTAAATGCCTGTGACTCTTCAAGAGCTGCTCTTTTATCTTTGATGTGGCCAAAGTGTTTTAGCATATTTACCAGAACATGACCTCTGCAGCACAGGTTCTCAAGCTATATCAGAACCCAAGTATAAGTAAGCCAGATCCAAGGCATTGCAAACTTGCTATCCTGTGGTTTACTATAGATGTCATTTAAAGCAGGTGATATGCCCTGAGCTATTGCAATGGTCATCATGATATTAACATTTTATTAGAATTAGTTTAACAGTCAAAACCAGATCCTAGGTCCTGATTTCACTTTTGGTGTTCAAAACCTTAGAAGATAATACTGATTCTTTTTAAAAAATAGATGTCCTAAAATATCTATTTGTGCTATAAGAGACTAATTTTCTGCAGAAAGTCATTGCCACTTTCCACATAATATCGAGAATACTAAAGAAAAAGTAAATATTTGTCATGGAGCCTGAAGAAACCAGGTTCAACTTTTTATTCACATTTCCCACTGTCAGAAGATATTCTACACAATGAGAATATCTGATGAGAATAAATGTATTTACTGGGATTTTGATTTAACCATACAGCAGTTCACTGAAATAAAAAAAACAAACAAACAAACAAACACAACACAGTCTTTCAATACATGATTGGATCAAAAGACAAACTTGATTCTCATTACTGGTCTCTGTGATTAAAGAATACACGGTCTGAAGTCAGCTCAAACCCTCTCTCCTCTTCAAAATTCTTTCTGATGATTGCTCAGTTTTATAGTCTATGTTGGACTGAACCAGTTCCCCCATGCTGGTCTGGCTCACTCAGGAAACTTTCACACTTTAATTAATCCAGAGAAGGCTATGTACAGAGCCACCTGATCCCAGTCAACCTATTCAGCCCTTTATCTAAAGCAGAGATGACCCTTTGGTCCTCTGATCAATTTTAAGTGCATTAATAATAAGGTTTTCATCTATTATCCTGACAAGTTAGACTAGCTTGTTAAAACTCTATGCAGGCTAGCAACAATTTTATAGATCAGTATATGTGTGTTTTTTCCCTTTTTGACCAAAATATGGCTTTGGTGTAACAGTACTGTACACTTTTATCATTTGACATACAGGTCATTATTGTGTTAGCAGGTAGGACAGTACATTTAGTGTCATAGTAGTCATAAAAATTATAATTCTATGCTTTTTTAGTGCTAAAAATTAAATTAAGCAAAGCAGTCTGAATACTAAATTTTCACACAGCCTTTCTACATAAAACATATGTCTGAGGAAGTGAAACATATATTTTTTTCTAAATTAAATCTTATCTGAAACAAATCCAGAGTAGTTCTGAAAACAATTTCTTTGTTATCTAGTGAAGTAGTGCAATATTAACCATTGATTAGATAAAATATATTAATCTTGATTTTGCATCCAGATAAGGATCTGAGCCCCATTTTAATAAGTTGTCTCTGCACATTCATAGTACATATTTCTTTAATGCACATATCAATGACAGAAATTAGTTAGAAAATAACAGAAATTAATTAGAAAAATAAAGATTAAAGCCATCTCACCTCAATGGATACTCTCAGGGTATATTTACTAACTCCAAAGCTTAATCATATATAGACAATTATAAAACTATTGCAAAACTGTTAAGAGCAAGCCTGTTTACATGACAGGAATGAGGACCCAGTCTTCTCCAAGGATCAGTATTAATAGTTCTAAATTGTGTTAGGTGAAAGTAAAAGAAATTCCCTGCGCTACATGCATTTAGGATTTATTTCTGTTTGTAAATAAGCTCACATAAGGTAAACACTGACATTGGTGGAAATAATTTGGACGTGTTTTTATACCAGCATGGTATAGTCCTGTGCTCAGCTTACTTTGTCACTGCTCTCCTGAAACTAAAGCAGTTTTGTACTACGTCCTATTATATGATTTATTAGCTATGTTTTTCTTGATTGGAAGAAAAGGGATTTAATGTATGTTGCTGAACTCAACCTTTAGCATGATTCCATAAGAAGGTAGTGCAGTCAGCAAGAATCCTGATCTTCTAACCCATCCCTACACTTTTTTCCATCAGCTTAACTGTATCCAATAATTCAATCTGTCAGAAACTGCCGAACAGCATAAATCTGTGTCCTGTGTGACTAGTAAGTTAAGTTGTCATCTTTCTCTGTAATAATTTATTAATTAGTTGGAAAAACAAGTAGATGAAAATAGATATACTCAGGTTTCCTGCAACCAAAAGCAGATGGTAATTTAACTCTGCTTCTCTCCTTTTAGAATCAATTTTTTAGAAAAGTGAAGAGAAAAATAAGTGAAAATCTTCATATTCTATTGCTATTCTACAGCAACCAACAAAGACTTTATAAGCCTCTGAAGCAAGATCATGTCAGGATTTCTGGGAGAGTATCAACCATGACAGGTTTGACAATTACTGCCTGCTACCTTGGACTTGATGATTTATTTATACACTGACAAGATTCAATCTTTGAAACTTCAAATTAATATAGGGAAGGAAGGTAACAAAAGGACACTTCCAAGAAGTTTAACGTAAACATACAGAAATATTTGGGATCCTAAAAAAGCACCAAGGACTTTTCAGATACTTTTGAGAGTTAGGTATTTAAAGATTATATCAGTTTTTCATTGCAAGAGTATATGGGTAATGAAACAAAAAACCTTAAAAAGTTTTAATCTATTACTCTGATCCAAGTCAACAAAGTTACCAGAAGTAAAGCTTTTACTGCCAATTTCAATATGTTTTGGAACACATTTGATGTCCATTTCAAATTATGATGTAAGTTAAGAAGCAGTTCCATCAGTCCACAGAATGCTCACACTGTTTTCATTAAATTACATTTATTTTGAACAGTCTTGTGTAGAAATAACAATTTTCTATTCAGAATCTGCTAAAGACTAACTACTGAGAATACAAGCATCATGTTTTAAAGAATGCATAACTTCTTCAAAAGCCAGCAGAAATGTGTAATCAGAATAAAATTATCTTTTCATTATTTTTGAAAAATTAAATTCTGTGACTGCATGTAATCATAGACAAAAGACATTGATTACTATGTCTTATACAATGGAAAAAGAGTTGGTGTAAGAGAAAGAGTTAAAGCAGTTGATATTCCGGAACAAGGACCTTGTCAATGCTAATAGGTTGCTATGACATTTACTTAGTGCAGAAATAAGACAAAGAAGTATTTGCTTTTCTCAGAAGCCCAGCTACCAAGTAGGACACAAAGTGAGAACAGCTGTGATGCTGAAAGTGGTATGCTTTCCTGATTTATTTTACTTTCTTCACACTGAATAGTTGGCTCTGGCTCAATAAGCTTTCATGCATACATGTCACTTTGAGCAAGGGTAAGAAAATAACCCCTTACACTGAAATAAATATTAATATGCTGTTAATGACTGCTCCAATAAAATGACAATTGTTCTCACACCATCATGTATTTGCTTCCATATCCACAATAAAATTTCACAAGCCATAACCTCCTAATTTTACTGATTTGGAGGTTTTGGAAAATGAAAGTGGAAAAAAAATCAAGAAATTATGAAGTATTAGGAGGAATGAGAAATAAGTTTTTGAATCAGGAGAATGAGAGAATACTATAAGGAGACAGACTGTGTTGTGTGCATTAGGACCCAAACCCCCTTTCAAAGGTTGAATTACACATACAGTCCCTCTCATGCCTATCAGCTTTTGCTGTCATGAGGATGTTCATTTTCACTAGCTAAAATGTGTTCCAGAATGTAGAAGGCAAAGGAGGAAATCTGACACTGGCGTTTGATCCTGCAACTTCTCACTTGCTACTCTTAACAAAGAAAAATGCAGTATGGAAATCGAACCACTCATCTGAAAACAAGCAGATGTTTGCTCCACCTTCCTGAAGCTAGGTATCAGTAGTTTCTTTCCCGTTCCATGGATGTGGACTGCAGAATAAGAAACTGGAATTAAAAATTACAGTAATAACACAAAAGTTCTGCTTGAACAGCTTCTGACCCAGATAGATATGCTTGTAGACTTTGGAGAAAATATGTGATGTACATATTCCATCAAGAAACCAAAGAGAAAGAAAGATACACAGAAATAATGAAAGAATCTGTGGAAAGTAACCTCGTGATACACATAGGAGCTGAATTTATTAAGCAAAAAAACTTCCAGGATATCTAGAAAAAAAGAACAAAATATTACTAAGAAATACCTTTACTTAGTGATGAATTTATTTAAAAATTCATTTATTGATAGAACAATGAATTTTTTAGTCTGACACTCTCTGGCCAGGTTCTTTTATATATTCCACGTGTGGAAGCTTTAATATTTATTGTCAAATTTTTTAATATGAAGATAGTTGGTATTGCATAGGATTTCTGATTTATCAGAGTGATTAAAATACACTGCAGAAACGAATACAAATATTAGTTAAATTTAACAAAATAAAGAGATATCAATATGAGAGTTGGATCAGAGCACCAGTGTGTTCTCCATTATTGGTATCTATAATACTTGTACTGTCAGGATGCTGGGAGTCCCCAGCTGCTGGAAAGGGAAATGTGGGTTGAAGCCATCTCAAAATTACTGCTGTCTTTTAAATTCTTTTGACAGTTGTCTTGTTTTATACTCTATGTTTAGCTGAGCCAAATATTCATTACCCCCATGCTGATCTGGCTAGCCCAGGGAAACAGTCAAACTTTTAGTGAACTTGGGAGAAACATTTATAGAGCCAGCAGATCTGCTGAACTGTTGATAGGTGCTCATCTGAAATAAAGGGCACCCTTTGGTCCCCTTTGTGATGAGATGAAGTCAGCTTCCTTGCAACAGCTGTGGTCAGTCCCACTCTGCATAACTTTCTGCTCTTCATGGCTACATCTCTCTTGCTTATCTCCTCTGAGTCTTTTCCCATTTTAGGGGTGTATTTCTCAGTCACAGAAATAGAATGCTACAAACTTCTAAAAAAAAATTAGTATGCTGTGTCAACAACACCAGAATCTGACAAATTGTTACAACCCAACATAATAGTCATTGAGAAAATAACAGAGAATAAATTGCAAAATATTTCTTTCAGATTTTCTAATCTAAGTTGGGGATGTTATTAGTCCTTATCATCTTTTTAGTAGATCAATAATCCTAGAAATTTCAGCTGGAGGTGACTGAACCTTCTTCAGGTGAGCAGAGCGGAAAGATCTTAAAGGGAACACTCTGCATTATAGGTAGTTGATGGCTATGTAGAACTCCTCATAGCTTAGTTACCATAGTTGTTAGTTAGTTTTGTGGGGTTTTTTTGTCTTTTTATTGCATGATATCAAACAAAAAATCCAGGAGTTCATTTTAAACATGAGATTGCATGTTAAGTCATAGTGATTGTGAGATGTTTACAATGCAATATTCATGGAAGGCAGTGGAAAGTCCAGCAGTTAGTAAGGGTCTCATGTCAGCTGGTTACGGTAGTCATTCGGGATGAGAAGTGTCTAGATTGCTTCAAGAGCTACTTATACATGTTATCCAGTGTCTGCCTCATGTGAAATGTGTAGTCTTTGGAATACAGAACAGAATCCCAGTCTCTTTTCTCAAGTGAAATTTTGAACCAGTAGGCTACTGAGTTGTCATTATGCTTGCTCTCTTACTGGTCCTATAAATTTTAATTATTTTCTGCACAGTAAAACAGCTTCAAAAAGAAGAGGAAAAAATATTCTTAACCCCACTATAGCCTACAGCCCAGATATCAAGTTGAGAGGCTTGGATGTGATGTTGAACCTTCTCCTTACTGATTATTATGTCTCTGCCAATATGTGTATATGGGAACATATTTTGGGTAGAGCACATGTGACTCTTTCTCCCAGTTGTGTTCCAGAAAGGGAAGAGACTGATTTTTTGAGCTGTATGTATATCACAATATATTGAGCAGTTATGGAAAGTATTTGGAGAAATCACAAACTTTTCAATTCTCATTGTACTTATGTATTTCATGAGTTCTAAAACTTTCTAAAGATCAGGATGTGTGTTTTTACACAAAAACCAGAATATGAAAATACATGGGAAAATAATTGTCAAAATTTGAAGCATATATTGAGTTTCACATTATGACTAACAGGCTGAATTATGTCTATAGTTTACATGAATCCCTTGTACATCTCAGGTGAAAGCTATAACTTTCTGAGTGATTAGCTTAGAGTTGAACTTTCCCGTTTTCTTTTTTAAAGGGTTAGCTTCTTTTCAACCAATAGAGTTTTTAATTTTTGAATGGCACTACCCATAGGAGATACATACTAACCTGAACACCGAAAATTTTTCATATCACTTCCAGATATAGTGAGAGTGAGTAAAGTGCATAAAATTTTATTCATGATATTTTACCAAATTTCTTCCAATTTATATGGACAAGTGTGTGTCTGTCGTTATGAACTAGACATTGTGTGATCATACCCACTGTCATAAACAAATTTACATTTAAAAATATAAACATTACCTTTTAAAATAATCTGGGTATTTTGTAAACTCAAACTGACTGGAAATAAATTTTTAGTTATTAGTTGGGATCAAATGCTCATAGTTTAAAATCTTGAAGTTTCATAGAATTACCTGGCACAGGAATCTTCTAACTTTTTAACTACAATTTTAATCTCCCTATTCTAAAGTCTAATGAAGTTAAAACTCCATTTAGTAATTTTCTTGCCTCATGTATTATCGTTATGTTTGTCTTCTTACCAGGGCATTTGTTTAATCGTGCGGGCAAAGATGAAAATAAAGTCAGAAACCACTGAAAAGAAAGAGGATAAGTGTGCCTGCTTTAGGATTCCTTGACTACTTACTGCCAAAAATTTGCACTGAAAAAATAAGGGCACTTTTGCAGGTGAGTCTGAAACACAGAAGTTGACCAGCGGACCTCTTACACACTAAAAATCATAGAATAATTCAAGTTGGAATGTACCTCAGTGTATAAACCAATCTCCTGCTCAAAACAATGTCCACTACAGGTTAAGATCAGTTTGCTCAAGGTTTTGTCCAGGAGCATTTTGAAAATCCTCAAGGACAGAGGTGGCACAACCTCTCTGGGAAACTTGCTCTGCTGCTAGAAAAATTGGTTTTTACTTCTATCTAGTTATATATTGGATCCAACCATACAATCATTAGCCATTTCAGCAAACAGCCAAACAAATAAAAGTCCAAAAGGTAATTTTATCTGTATCAAAATTACAGGATAGGGTTGCAGAGTAATTGAGGTTGGGAAAGACCTCAAAATGGAGCCAGTCATGTAATCAGACCAGGTTTATCAATGCCTTTGCTTAGTTGGGCCATTTTCTCATTTGGCAGGCATTTGCTTTCAGTAAATATCACAGAATTTCAAAGAAAATACACAATGCTTTCTGAGTGCTATGCCTTGTGTATTTTATTCTGGGAAATTATCCATATGATACTGTACCCTTTATGTTAAGCTGCTTGATTAAGTTTAAAAGGCACAATGTGTTATTCAGTTAACCATCATTTTTCATCTCATCATTTGGATATCTGCTTGCAGCTGATGTCCCGAATGTCATTTAGTTATTGGTTTCCACTTATTCTTCCATGATCAATTTGTTAAATGGAAGTGAGAAGTATTAAGTATAAAAGTAATGGTATTTAATGGTGACAGTGGAGAATGAACTTGTGGAGTGGGACAGATTTGCAGAAGCAGTAGCAGTGTAGTTGTCACTTCTTTGTGTTTGTTGTTTCATGCAATTACTGAGGAGATCAAACTGTAGTAGTAGAGATGATCTTCTGAAGCAGAAATTTGAATTTGAAATTTGAAATATTTCTTGATTTGAAAAATTCCTTGATACCCATTTTAATATATCTTGCATATGGTATATCTTTAATTCATTTTCTCTTCCACCAAAAGAAGCAAGCTATAATTCTGTAACCCACTCTGTCCTTGGGATTTTAAAAACTGGAAATTCGGAGGTCTTTTTAAGTATTTATGTCCTATATGAAATATAGGACATAATATCAGCCAGTAAGTTCACACCTGTTTTCAACAGAAAGGATGCATAACTTCCCTGCTGATTTTGCCTAAAGCCTTTTTCATTCTTTTGACTTTTTACCTGTGTAAGTTGATAATTAGAAAACAAGATAGCACCTTGTTTAAATTACAAAAAGTCCTAAAATAATTAGAAAAATAAAAATAAAATGTTGTCTTTTTATTTTCTGTCTTAATATATATGACTTCAGATATTCTATGATTTTGTAATTATTCTTGTGAGGTGCAGTGTACAAGCTGTTTATATGAGATGAATGGAAGCATGAAAGGTAAATGCTCCATTACACTCATAGTGTATTGCTTCTTAATTTATATCTTGCTTTGGGCAATGCAGGGGATTATTTTGGCAATTTCTGTGCGGCTGTTTCAATTTCCGTAGATTTATCTCCCAAGGCTGCTTTTGTTTCTGATTTGAAAAGCGATTGGTAGACAGAAATTTCACCATGAGTTTGTCAGATAAATTTCCTACTTATCTTATTTTGCTTATGGCAACATAGTGGTTTAAGGGGGGAGAGAAGCATAATGGCCATGAATTTCTTTAATGGGACAGAAAAATGTAGAGCTTGAAGACAATGAATATAATTACATTTTTATGAGCAATCATATAAATATATTGTTAAATTTTTTCTCTTAAGCAACATACTCAAAATGAGAATAAAAAATTACTAAAATCAGCCTGAATAGATCTTCTGTATATTTCCCAGAGTATTCCTTCTGCCTAATCTAAACCCAGTACCATTGGAAACCATTAGTTAAATGAACCTTAATCGCAATGGGCAAATACTTTTGTGTACAAAGCTGCTTTCTCAGCATGAGTCACTGTTAGATGTGAAAAACCACTTTGACAAGAAATAACAGCCTGACAAAGAAAAGTGAGCTACTCTTAAGATTTGCTTTCTCTATTTGAAGCAGAATATGTTGTATATCTCTAGCATTCATATAAGTAATATTTGCCCAGAAGAATTAATCTTTCCTCAATGTATTGAAAGATCTGGTGGAGATGGAAACGACAACCACTCCACGCCAGGCATAACAACACAATAGCTGCTTGTGCTGGTTTTGGGTCGGATAGAGCAAAATTTCTTCTTAAAGCCCACTTCTTAAAGGAAACAAGGAAAAAAACTTTCACACTTGTTTAAAAGCAAGTTTTTTGTGAGTTTGTCCACACTGTGACTGTACAAAGTACAGGAAATATATTTAGTGACTTTCAAGGTTATAGGGTCTGGTTTTGAAACTCAGAAAAATTCTCATAGATAAAATAGCTACTTACATTTTTTAATAACTGTTGAAAACACCATGGACATCACATAATTTACATTATTTACATTCCTGTAGGAAATATTAACAGCCAGAAAGTAACCACTTCAGTTTTTATGTACATATCTGCATAGAATGTGTAACGTGTAATATGTCCACGTCTGGATTCTCTGCCAGATGGAGACAGATATGAACAGAGATTTTCAGAATTACAGAAAGGTTTATGTTCATGTAAATATAGAGATATCTTGAAGCTGGAGCTGTAAACATGAATAAAAGCAAGGACATTTTAAAGAACTATTTGCTAGTAACATTTTTTTTTAATAATCCTGGAATTTCTTTCAAGTATGTTAACTACTTTCACCATAACTCATACTGATATAAGAAGAAACATAATGGATAGTTTTCTTTTATGCAGTAGATTACTGACCTGGGTTCCTATATAGAGAGGTTTTGAAAACTATTTACATCTAATTTAATAGCAAACCATAGTCAAACTGATTTAGGAACTCTGTCCTTAGAACATCTTTCTGTCTTTCAGACCGTCTTACTGTTTCATATCTATCAGAATACGCATAAAAACTAGAACTTTTGTAATGGAAACCTAGAAAAATAGTTTCTTAACTGCTCAGCAGTTACAATATTACAAGTAAGGACTGATCCAAATACTGTGTCAAATCAGAATAAAAGGTTCAATGAGTATGAGTTTCTAAAATTATCGATGAATGCTTCAGCTACCATGCATTTTGACGTAAATCTTTCCAGCACTAGATGTAAGGCTATATGTAACAGAGAGAAAATCCATTTTTAAAGGCAGAACCCAAAAGAAGTATGATGTTTCAAAATGAATGTTGTCTGCATCACTGTGCCTTCGTGCTATATTACCTTGAGATAATTGAGATAGCTTGGACATGATAGCAGCAAAGACACATAAGTTATATATATTTGCATGGGTAAATACAGCCTGGTAATTCAAATTAAAAATGGGGTCAAATTTTATCCCAAAATAAAAGAGATATGATGACACTAGGTATGGCCTTGTGCTGTACATAGGTGGACATTTGAACTGTAGAGCATCATTGGAAAGACACATATTTATAAATAAATGTGTATATATCTCAAACATATACAGCTTAAAATAAATGTTCACTTATACAGTTGTGGTACATATTTGTTAAAATTATGCATTTGAACTGATTAGCTTGAAAGACTTAGATTTAATTTTTCTATTTTTAAAATTATTTTTGCTATGAGAAAAAAACACAATAAGATGTCTTTTTAAAGAGCAGTGTTCTGCATTTTCCTAGAACATTTAAGTATAAAGTTACAATACACTCAAACCACTCAGGAAAAAACATTGCTACTGAAACTGAAAAGGCCTGTGTCTCTGGGCTAGTAAGGCTTCTCATTCATTTTTCTTCCAAGGAAGAAATAAGAAGGAAGACATAAGGAGGACAAAGATGTAAGCTGTCAAGAAAATGTAAGTTGAAGATGGGAATATTCTTTGATTTAGGTTTTGTATTATTCAAGGACTTAAGGAACAATTTTAATCTATATTTTAATATATCAGCTATTATTTTTCTTTAAACTTTAATTTTTTTTTCTGAAGGCAAGGGAATTAGACATCAGTCTTATATTTTGGCTTAGACACTGCCTGATTTTCTAAGTATGGCATAAAAGTAGCACTCAACTTTGGTCCTCATTTGTAATTTAACTCAGAAAGGGCTATTTTGTGTTTGAATATATTTCTAATGTTTCTGTAAAACTTATACTAGGATATAAAATTTAAAAAAAAATTAATTTAGGCAATAATTTCTAATGTAAGAACATGACAAAATTAATTTTATGAAATCCAGTCTTGAATTGTGTTTTTAGTGATTGACACACTTGTCCGTGTCAACTGAAATTGTACTGATGGCACATGTAGTTAATTCAATTTGGAAAGACGACAGTCTTCCATTTCATATACAGAACACTGTGTGTATATGGCAGCACTGAATGCATTGAAAATGTTTTTCTGAATAAACATAATATATCTGGGGGACTACACAACAGAAGCAGAAAGATATAGAGACCTCAGGACTGAATGTGATACCAGGCTGGGTCTCATGAGAGACAGAGAGGGAGAATGGGGAGAATCCTCTCCCTTGACCGGTTGGCCACTCTTCTTTTAATGCAGTTCAGGACACTGATCTGCTAATAGATTTTGCTGGCTCATTCTCTATTTTTCCACCAGTACCACAGGTAAAGAATTTGAAGAATTTGCAGCCCCTTTGAGGCTTCCAAGGTTCAAAGAGTAACACAAAGTTTCTGATCGAATTGATGCACACTCCTAACTTCTCTGATAGTGATCTCATCTACTAGCAAAAAAAAAAAAAAAAAAAAAGTATTCCTAGCATTTCCATCTGGCTAGAAGATTCTGGCATATGATGAGCTAGCCTTGGCCTTTGCTACTCACATTTTCATCAATTTCTTGGCCAGATTACAGAAATGTGATATACCTGGGCAAGAAGCCTGGAGTGTTTAGGAAACTCCAACTAAATACAGAAGTACAGACCACCAAAAACACATCAAAGCTGTGCTCTATTTTCTATAGTAGCTTCCATAAAATTATGTTCATGACGCATTGTGGCTTTAGTCCAAGGTATCTGAAAGACCTCCCGAAGTTCCAAGATAAAGATTGACAGTTTGGCTCTTCTAACACAATAGACAACATCTTTTTAGAGGTGGATTCTTCTTAAGGAACTTCTCATCTATAGAAATAAGAGATTATCACTGACTACTAGTAGTAGTTGAGCACCACTATCACATTTTGAAATGTTTTACAGATTACTGATAGCATTTTAACCTAGGGCAATATTTAACTATTTATCGCTGTAGAAAAATTTCCTATGAAAACGTTGAAATTCCCCATCTGTTGTTTCAGCAATTAATCTTCTAACACCACTGTGTCCATTTTATAGATATATCTCTATATTAGAAGTCTTTTGTGTTACCTCTTCTTCCTCTTCTCTAGTCTCTTCCCTTCCATCCTCTTTCCTTACCTTACTTTCAACCTTTTCCATATACTTCTAATCATTCTTGTCCTTTACTTGTTCACAATTTATTCACTTTCTCAAATTGTGATTCTTAAAGCCAAACAGTGTAACCCTTTTCTCTGTGGTTCCTGCTGTAATTTCTCCCCCAAATGATTTAGCTGTCATTTTAAAGGGGTCCAGCTTTGATACATTCCAACTGTGGAACCTTGACTCAGATTGCTGAGACAAAGCTGTGATACCATTTCTAAAGTGATAAGAAAAGTCAAAATTACAGAGGATTGCTGATCTGCAATCATTGTTTGACCAAAAATTCAACAGAGAAAACACTGACAGGAAAAGATAAAATCTTAAATAAAACAATGCAGAGAGGGTGGCTGGAAGGTGACTATTCCAGGATAGTGACTATTCCAGGATCAGCAATGCTGGGTTCAGGCTATCAGGGCTGTCACTGCTGATGGAGCTAGATGAAGCCCTTGATGATGGCTTCCAGCAGCCATGACCACTGACCCTTCCCTCCTCACCAACCTGGCTGGTGAAGACTCTCCAACTGCTGTACAGTTAACTTCATCGTTTGCTATATATGATCTAATTTTAATGTGCATTATCTACTACATAATTGATTCAGACTTCTGAGTTACACATATTCTGCATGAAAACTCTTTGTGCCCAGCTAATGATGCCTGAACAAAGCCATCTTAAATTACTTTAACAGCTGTGTCCACAAACAGAGATCTTGCAGGTCTTGACTGGGGGTGGCTAATTGCAAAACACTGCATCTTTCCACTGCCTTTGTCTTTGTCTCCATAAATCTAAATATTTTAAAACAAAGATAAATTGAACTGCATATAAAATATTCACAATATAATCCACACTTTATTTTAGAAAGGTAGGCCCTAATACTGGCAAAAGGACTGTGATAAATGTTAATCATGCTGTTCAATAAACTCTAGGTAAAAGAAAAGCTTGTTAAAAACATTAAATATTAGATAAAATAAATTTGAATTATTTTAAAGGAAGATATAGATTTGGCTGTATAAGGAAGTAAATAGAATGACTGTACACAAGCAATTCTGTGTGCGTGGTGAAATGAATAGCCTCCTTTGGATCCTCATTGACAGTTACTATTAAAACTGGCTTCTTTTTGGGTCTCAAAATTAAGTTCTACTCATTTCTCATTTTTCTTTTAATTGTGAGGCATCAGGGAAACTCCTAAGCACTAAGGAAGTGCCTCTCTTCTGTAAAGGCAGTTTCTCTTACTCCTATTAACAGTGATGGAAAGTTTAGGCCATTTTGATAAAGGGCATTTGTAAAAGCAACTGACAGTTTTCATAACCTCTCTGCCTTGAGAACAATAGACATTTTAAGAAGAGTGTCCTTGAGGGAATTAATTTTATCTTACTCCCCTGCTGTTAAAGAAAACAGAATGCTAGTAAAGACACTTGCAGAGCTCAATATTGACTGAATAAATACTAACTGAAAAGTCTTTGTTGTTATACAGAGTTTTTTTACTATATTAGGATTTTAGGTATCTATAGAGGCTAATTGCATTTGAAATTAAAATAACAATGTATTTCAAACTGGTGGGGTTTTTTTCTACTAATATATTTTTAATTTCTTTTTTAATAATTGGTTTGCTTATGACACTTTAGGCAATTCTTCCCAAAGACTAAATGCAGTATTCGTAATATTTTGTATTCTTTTAGTCATTATGTCAAAATTTAGGGACCTCTCTTTAAGGCATCAGCAGTCTTTGAAAGTTTTGTTTAATCACTTAAAATAGTGTTGTGGCATATTTATATATGCATTTAACAAAAACTCTACAATTCTACACAAGTCGATTTTGGGATGATTCATGATCTACTCTGTCATGACTCCAGACCCATTTCAAACCCCTTTGTTGTTTGAGACTTGTTTGGGGAAAACACCAAATAGCTGAATACCTTTCCTATCCTTTAAAAGTGTTTGGGGAAGTTTGTGTTTACTCACTCTTAAACAGCAAAATACAAGGCTTTCTTTTATTATTTTCATATTGACATAGTAAATAATCCATATTCTAGATTGTTGAATTTATTATTCAAATCCAATAACATCACCTTGCTCTTAAAAAATTAAAAGCTTATAATTTTTTTTTGTTTTCTCTATTTCCTGTACCTAGTGACAGCTTAGACAATTGCTATATTAATCTTGTGTATTTTCATTCCCCTTTTAAATAACATTTCAAAAGTAATCGTGAAAGGATCTTTGTACTGTCAGCTTATACTAGGGCAAAATTAACATCCTGAAAAACTACTCTGAATATTAAATGATACTCTCATGGAGAGAATTTATAGGCTAAAAATCTAGTTGCAAGCACCCCATAAAACATGTCACTGCAGTCAGCTGCCTTTGAATTGTCTCACATGGAAGATAATTATTCAAATAGAGCTAGTTTCTGTTACTGGGTACCAAACTCATGCCAGATTGAGTCAAAAATATAAATTTGCCCAAAAACTCATATTTTAAGTAAACCTTAAATGTGCAATATAGTATGGTCCCAATTGTTTTATCTAAAAAAGAGTGATTTCACTTCAGATATTTGTTCAACTTAGTAGAACCACATGAACTTTTTTTTTTTACCTGAACATTTGGTTCAAAACTCTTCCTATGTCTATTTTTCAGCTTGATCATGTGTTCAGAACTCTACAAATCTGGTATCTTGCACTAAAGTGGCAATTACCCAAACCCATGGTTTATTGAGTCATGTCCAGAGTCTAGGAATGACTAGGCTTTCTATGCAACTGTTGGTCTATTAGAAAGATGATTCCTTTTTCCACAGGGCATATTAGTATCTAAATGCAAGGAATTAAATAACACAGTGCTTACACTTTACTTTTTTTTAAACAAAGCAGATACTTATTTAAGGCAAAAGTTCCTTAATAAAACTGAATTCTCTCAGGTATTAAAGTTACTCTAGCAATAGCTGGTTTATTTTATTTTCAGATAGTTGCAGTTACAGTTTTTGTGCTTACCTGCAAAAATGTTCACATTTTATTTACTCTCATGCTTATATCTTTGAAAATGGTCCACTGAAAACAGCCAGTGGATGCAACACTATGTTCAGTTAAGTCTTTTATTTGAACAAAAATGTTCCTCCCAACAGCAGGAAGTTCAGGGCTTCATTGTTATTGTCACTGTTCTGTAATTTTGGACCCTTCTGCCAGTGTGTATTCTTCTATTTTTCTTCAGTCCAATGATGCAATGTGCTATTTTTCTTTTTTTCTCTAGGTAACTATTAGAACCCTTGTAAATTCACCTCTATATACTATCATTTTCACATGGAAAAATATTTTTTAAAAAGTAGGAATTTCTCTAATGTATGTTATCATTCCTTTTACAGATGGTTGAACAATTGAGGCAGACTGTGCTGATTTTGTAGTATCTGCCTATATGTTGCTTCAAAATTATTTTTGTTGTTTGTGATGATAGGAGCCCTCACCTAGAATCCCTCATCAAGGTGACAATTGGAACTCTGATAATATTCTGGAAAATATCAAAGTATATAGAACTGATCTTTTACTAAGCAGCTTTGATGAGAACTATTATTTGTTCTTTAGCTCCAAATATTTATGGAGTTAGAGAACAAAGGAAAAATGGCTCAGTCCTAGAAGGATGATTTTTTTTGTCAACACTGCATGAATACTCCTTACATTTGGAACCAAACATTGCTAGCAAATGTACTGACTTTAAATGAAGAATAAAAGAAAAATGGCATGTGTGTCTGGAAAACAAGAACAGTTTAGCCATAATATTTATTATAGAATGTGAAACCAGCTTGGCTGGAAGTCAACCTAGAACACAGCTAGAACACGTAGTTAGTAAGCAAAGTCAGAATCTGGGAGTGCTGAAGGAATATGACCTTAGGACAGGGCATATTTTAAGGTGATGATAAGGACAATGAAGACAAAATAGCTCAGAGTTTCTTACGTTATGATTGTGAGTTTGCTCTGTTTCCTAAGTAAAAGGTATTTTATTTTATACTCATGGTAAGCATGCATTATATATCTCAACAGTTATGTATCTTTGAGGGCCAAAATTATACACTTAAAGGCAGGTTTCAAGGCAGAACAGCACAGCATTTAGGAGATCTTCATTGTAGGAATATTGGCACACAGGTTTGTAGGTCTCAGTTCTCCACTGTATGTCTAGAGGATGTAGTAAAGTAGACAAGGAAAGAAATTTTTAAAAAATTACTTATTAAAGTCTATTACTTATATGTACCCTGCAATGAGAATAAAAAGCAGGTGTAATAGCTATTTTCTTAAACCAATGGTCTTGACATTCAGATGAAAAAACACTCAATTCAAAAGATAATACTAATCAGTATGCTGTAAGACTAATTTGTGAAGAAAAGGCAATTGAATGTCAATCCAGTAAGATCAACAATATGTACATTTTCCGCTGTAGACTCTTATATCTTCTCTTTGATCCTCACATTCTACAGCTTTCACATGGGAGTAGGTATTATCTTTTACTGTTTGGTACTATTTGTCTTTTACTCTACTATATAGATTCATCTTGCTAAAGTTCTCAAAAGTAAGAAGTGGTGAAGATATATAACTGGATGCTACACTGTGCAAGAGCCTTCAGAATGCCTAGGTTATGAATTGTGATTTCCTACACATGGATATGTTATGATCCATCTCTGAGGCAGAGTAAATGAGGTTCCTGTTAATAAAACCCTTGGGATCCCCTGGAATCAGAGTGAAATCACACTGAATGACTGGTGCATACATATGAGGCATTTGAAAACAATTTAATTAAAGTGTGAAGGAGCTGTTTTACTTCTTTACTACAAAAACATAAAATTATAAATACAGGGAAAAGAAAGAAAGAGAAGTATAGAGTAGATAGTTGAGAGGAAAGATATCACCACCTGTGGATCCAGCGATGAGTCTTGGTTGTTGACATGTTGACTTGAATGTAATTTTGACGTCTGTGAGGAAAGTAATGGCTGCAGACTCAGGATCTGTGTGTCAGTTTACATACATTCAAGTTGGCATGGGAATGCCTAGATCCCTGCCCAGGGAGGGGGTTATTCATGTGTGATGTTAACACCAGGGGGCATGCACAGCCTTCTGATGGAGAGCTCCTGAAAAGATTTGAGAGGGTCCTTGGTGGTCCATAGCCCCCCTTAGGGATATCACTGCTGTTGGACACCACCTCTGGTGACCATGCAGTGCGTCTTATGATGAAAAGGGAGAAGTTGTATTTGAAAAAGCATTATCCCACCTCCAATCTTCTTAGCAGCTGTTCCCCTTGGTCGGGGAGAATGTGTTTAAGACATCATCATCCTGATTGTCCTGTATGTTTTCAACCACAGAACAACCTAGACAGTGGTTAGGTTGCCACAGAAAGCAAATCATGTATGCACACAGGTACATACATGTGTATGTATATTTATGTGAATAACATTGAGTGTAAGGTGTTCAGCAGACTTCAAGTAACTGAAAGGCCTGACGAAAATAATTTATTTGCATATTTTCTTAAAATAGTAATAGAAATAATAGGAAAACTAGGATACTAACAGGTGCTTTGGTTTGGAGTTTGCTTTGTGATGGCTGCTTTTGACTCTCTTTGGTTTGTTTTGGCAGCAGGATATCCTGGTGGATGTGGATGCCTGTTGGCTTGTTTTCTCTGGCTTAATCTTGAGATTATGGCAAGATACACAGTCCTGAAAAAATTTCTACTCTAGTCTTGCACTATTTATAGACTCCTCTACATGATCTGATGTCAGAGCTTATCTCTCCTTGAGCTGGAGGTTTGATTACCAACCTTCTGCTGCCCCTTGCAAATCAAATTTTATGTTCCTGTGATGATACATGATTGGGATCTTAATATTTGCCTTTTGACATGACACTTCTGCCAAGGCTTGATGGGCTACTGAATCTGCCACATCATAAGTACATACCAAGGATGCAGACACCCTTGCATAAATATGGCTGTTTCATATTATCATGTTCTACATAAAACACATTTTTTCCATTATTTGCCAAATGGGGAATTTTTCTTAAAATGGTTGTTTTGGTTTAGCTTATGGCTAGGACAGATTTAACATTTCAGCATACATTCCTTCACATTAAGGTAAGCACTGTGCTTCTTGCCATGACTGTCATAATTAATCATCACTTGAAGAGGTGCAATATAAAAATGCAGGACCCTATTTTAAGATTATTCTCCTAAACAAAGTCTATGGGGAACATTATGAAATATGTAGTATGAAAATCTCTCTTTTCCTTTGCAAGGTAATTTACCATACTGTCCCTAGGATAAAATTTAGAATTACAAAACCGGTTTTTTTAAACATTGTTTTTCAGTCTGGTAAGATCTTTTCCTAAGGGTACGAGAGTAGGTTTTGGTGTCATATGGCAGTAGGGGAATTACTTATTGTTGCTGAACTGTAGGGTCATAAAGCAAATTCCTGTGAACAGCTTCAATGCATGTGCTTCTTTTTCTTTGAGGTTAATCAGACTTTTCTTTTAACACGTGTGGTAAAACCACAAAGTCAAAAAAGTACTTTGAAGATAAAAATGTATCTGTTCACTGAGCAGTTCTGATTGTTTTTCTGTTCATTCCCCTTTCATTTGTGTTCTGAGTTCAGAATTAAAGGACCAAAAGCAGAGAATGTGTAAAATACATTATGGTGCTGATAAATGATAACATTACAGCTTTGATGAGCTTTGACAGTTTGGAGAAAAATGATGCAGACTAAAACCCAAAAGACACAAAAATACTGTAGGCTCAGAATCATCCTATAGGAAAGTTCTCTTTTTATACAGTGCATACTTCTAATAAGTACTTTCAGAGATTGTGTTGTTTAAAGAAGTTCACAGTAAATGCAACAGAACTAAAATTATTTTCATTTACAAATAGTTCTATTAGGAACTCATTTTGAAAAATTTGTTTTTCTCAAGTGTGAAATTTATTTTTTTTTTATGACAGACAACTGGTGAGGAAGGGGAAAAAACTTTTAAAATGTTGTTTCTATTTTAATAAAGGTTTGCACGCTATTATAGTGAAAATTTATGTGTAGCAATGATATGTATCATTTGCATCATGCACCCGGCTCAGGTATGTTGTGTGACAAAATGATGCACAAATTCTCCTGTCTCTAGCATCTTCAAAAAAAAAAAAAAGGAAAGATTGATTACATTGCTTTAGTTATCATAATGTGAACTGTGGACAGCTTCTCTTGGATTATGATTACACTGTCCTCCTCAATGCAGGGCTCTAAAATGGTGTATATGGGTTGAGGTATGCAAACCTATTATTCCCACATGAAATTAAACAGCTCTGTGGAATACCATTTTTTCTGTGTGCATGACCAATTTTAAAATTTGATCAAGAAGATTGTTCTAGCTTTAGAACTGACACTGATAGCATAAAGAGGAAGGAAGTAAAATGATTATGTAACTTTACAATCAATAAATAATGAATAGTAATTATTTATTGGACAGTAAATCAATGAAAGAAGGTTGTGCCCATTTTCATGTTGTCACAAACACAACAGATAACTAGGCATAATCGATTCAAAGCTGATTTCTAGACACAGAAGGAAATGATTGATTTTATGAATATTTATATGCTCAATGCATCAAAGTGGTATAAACTCCTGAGCAAGTTAAATTTTTTAAATACCTCATGCTTATTCTTACTTCAATCATAGTCTCTGCATGATAAAATCAAACATAAATATTTCTAAAAGAAATTCTATAACATTTTGTACTTTTTTTTTTCATTGGCAACTCAAGTAACAGAAAATATGTTATTAATAAAGGCTCAGCTTCCAGTGAAACCTACACTTTTGCTCTTGTCCACCTCTTTTATTGTGAAGTTTCTGTCAATATAAATTTTGACATTTTCCATTAATCAGGGATTCAACAATTTTTTTTGAAAACTTTTATTAATCAGTAAGTAACTGTTTAGATATTGGTTAAAGAAAATCATAACATAGTCATGTAAAGAGCACTGAGGAAGTGTTCTTAATAATCCTTTAAAGTAGGCTGCAATGATGCTGCATATTATCTTGCCTTTTTTTCCCCTATCACATTAAGAACATGAAAAGTCAAATAGAACTTGTTATTTTTAAAAAATGCAGTGAGAAAACATATTTTCTCTCATTTTCCATTTTTTTTTAATTCATAGATATAAAATTACACTGCAAGAAATGCAATTTACATAGCAATATATGGCTGAAAATCACTATACTGTTCTGATCCTGCTGGTTTGTATAGATATCACTGTATATATTTCTACAGATTACCAACTTTTTAGATCATGTCAACACATTTTCCAGCTGTGGTATAGACAAGACAATGTGGTGTGGTGGTCTTCCATTAGCACATATCTTCTGAAGATTGGACAGAGAATTTAATCTAATTTCTGGAAGCATAAAATGTGATGGTACTAATTAATGACTTGTCTAAAGGAGTTCAATGGGTAACTTCACTTATTTTTTCAATGGTTCATATTCACTGCTTAATAGGTGAAGTGTGTATGTGTATTATACACTTAATTCTGCAAGCTAAAAGAATTCATATGCCTGGTCCACAAAAGAAAAGAAAGGTCAATGAGATGGATTGCCAGACCATGCTTTACCTTAATATGATTGAGAAAATAGAGTGCACTATTTCAAACTGGTTAGAGACATAATATGATTTGTATACCATGCTTATATCACTCTTCCAAATTATTTGAATGTGTTAGGCAGTAGGTCATACCTAAATTGTAATGACTCATTTTGCATTTACATCCATCTAGCTTGCTAGACTAGGAGTCATCACCATTATATTTCAAGGGCTCTCAAACATAGTGATTAAGAGGAGAACATTTTTATGTGCAAGCAGTGATGTAGCTTTTCAATAAAAAAAAAAGTAGAATGAGAATTATCCATAACAGATTTTCCACTTGTCATAAGTAAAAGCTCCAATCCATCAACAACTTATTGCAGAGATACACTCGTGACAAGGCAGAATCATACAACCAGCATCAGGAACTTGCCTCACTGCAGTTTCTTCAGAAGCTGATGCCAAAGGGAATAGTCTTCCTGGTCAAAGCGCCATAATTAAATTCTAGTCATATTTTGGTTTCAGGTGTTAATTTACCTATATATAATTCTACAGTGAAGTCTGGAGATTTCTGGAAGTGCTTCACCCTCTAATGTACGCTAAAAATACACCTTCACTTTATATGTGCCAGATATACAGCATACTAACTGGGATGTGATTTCATCAGGACAGTACACAGCAAATAGAATATTTTGTAGCCCTAAAGTGGATGTGATTTGCTGCTCCTAACCCTTCTTATTGAGATGGACACACAAAGACAGAACATAATCTTCATCTAACAACAAAGCCATTCTAGAAATTTTCTTACCCTTTAATTCTGTATCTCAAGTCAAAATGGTAACCTGGATCTTCATGCTTATTTCTATTAAAACATTATTAAAAGTTAACTTAAAATACCACCTCATTCTTTTTTCCAGACAGAAGTGTATGTTCCTTAATTTTAGTATTTTAGTTGCAACGTTGTCTCCCAAAGCACTGTATTCCACAATGGAGATAGCAGTGAGCAGAAACATGAAGAAACAAAGCCATGAGCAACAGTGGAGGGAATTACTTACAACCTGTTGCTTCATTGGTGAAAGCATTAATGTAGTTTGACTGTAAATTGCCAGGGCATTTTAAACATAACTTGATCTTAGTCAGTGGTGGGTACAGCAAAACAAGGTACAAGGTATTGAATCTAGTACTTACAGGGATTTGTTGTTAGCTCACACAAAATTGTCTGCCTCCCAGGTCCTCTAACAACCAACACTGTGATACTTTTAAAGGATAAAGAAATGCAAGCAGTTTTACGTTCACAGGAATTAATTTTAAAAACAAACAACAACAACAACAACAACAAAAAAACAGAAAACCAAACAAAAAGTAATTTATAAAAACTCCGACAACAACAACAAAAATGTTATGTTTTCTCTACATAAGGTCCAAAAGATGTCCAATATATAAACGAAGGGCTGCCTTTGAGTTTCCAGTGGATGATGCCTAAACTATCATATGAGAAAGTGAGGCTGCACATTTCAATTGCAAACAGTCCTTCAAAAAAAAAAAGTTGGTTGCACATAAGATTTTATTACTCTGTATAATGATATTGCTTCTAAATTTTACTGTTCAACTCCACAACTACTCATGACATCACAGAAAATATAAATAAGGGACATTGCACTTAACATTTCTGCTGTTTTGACAATTTCTGAGGGTTTAAGAGATACTCAGGAAACAGATTTCTAAAATCAGTATACAGTGCAAATTTTAAGACATATCTAGACCCTGAAAAGCTTATTCAAGAAATGTCTTTGATAAAGTAACTACACCTGTACAATTCAAAGGCAATGCTTACAATATATAATACTGAAACAGTGCAGTGCCTGAGGCTTCTCTCACAACATCCACTTGATATAACTTCAGTGTACTGTATTTTTACTGGTAGAAAATGAGAAAATAAAACACTTGCCTTCATTCATAAAGTTAATGAGTAATAAATACAAGATTCTTGGAAGCATCTTGTATAGATAGTATTTTCAGGATTCAGATCATCATCTCTCAGATGATGAGGAAGGAACAAATTATACTTGTGAGGTCAGTAATTTATTTTTAAGAATTTATCTGCTTAGTTTTCACACCCAAGTAGTCCTAATTATGTCAATAATAATAATAATAATAATAATAAAAAAAATCATTATTAAACGGTCATTGCATAAACCCAGGATTTTACCTATTTCTGATTCTACTCCCCATTTTGCTGGGCATCAAAAGGGGGAAATCAGCAAATGGCTGTGTGGTGTTTAGTTGCTGGTTGGGGTTAAACCACAATAAGGCAGGACAGATACAGAGAAAGTTTTTACAGTGTCAGAATTAACACATACATAATAGATAAATTTGTGTTAAAAAACGAACTTCAAAGTTCAAACCCCGCTGCAATGAACAAGGACATTTTCACATGTTACATAGTTATTAACAGAAGTCCACAGGTTGTATGATCCAGAAGTCAAAGTGTAACACTGACCTTTTGGAATATGCATCACAATTCAAATGTGAATTTTAAACACAGATAGAGCCAATCATTATCTGACTGAAACTATATCTCTCTTTCTTGTATCAACAGATTTTTCAGCATTTTATTTTTTTGTTTGTTTGTTTTGTTTTGTTTTGTTTGTTTGTTTGTTTTTTCTCAAAGTTAAGCACCATATTACTAAGGAATGATACAAGAAGGCACAGGAAATGTATGCCTATTCTTAAAAAAAAACTTGACAACCATATAACAAGAAAACCTGTCCAACATAATTTGATAAAATAAACAATTCCCCAAATAATGATTTTCCTGAGTCAAAGAAACAGGTGACTTACAGGAAAAATGTCAGTTATCAAATAACTGTGACTTCAGTGTGGCATTTTGAGTCTGCAGTCTGTTTTCAATGTCTGGACTCACCCAAGACTTTTATCCTGGACTCAATTACTAGGTAATATTTAAAAGTATAAACAGTGAGCAACAGCTGACCTTTCCTCTGATAGGTTCTTGTGATGGTTTATCCTTGGCTGGCTGACAAACATACACCAAGCTGTTGCTCTCACTCCCCCTCTGTAGGTAAGCAGTTAAACACTACCCAGTGGCTTGCTCATTCCCTCCCAGTGGGATGGATGAGAGGACAGGACAGGAAAAGAAAATAAGATGAAGAAGCTCATGGGCTGAGATAGACACACGGAGTTTACTTAGTAATTATCATCAAGCCAAGACAAACTTGGATTGGGAAATCTTAATATAATTTCTTGCCAAATAAAAATAAAGTAGGATGATGAAAAGCAGTCAAAACTAAAAGCATGTTCTCCTTGCACTTCCCTTTATCCCAGGCTCAACTAAATTGATCCATTCCTGACTCTTCCTCCACCACCACCAACAAGCAGTGCAGAGGGATGGGGAAATGACAATTATGATCTGTCCACAGTAGTTCCTTCCTACTACTCCTTGCTCCTCAAACTTCTCCCTTGCTTCACCATGATCCTGCCCCCAGGCTGCAGGGGAATTTCTGCTCCAGCAACTGGAGCATGTCCTCCCCTACATTCTTTGTAGCTGTTGACATCTTCATGGCTGTTTCTTACATGCATTTCTCATGCCTTTCTCACAGCTGCTGCGCAGTATTTTTATCCTTTCTTAAATATGTTGCCACAGGGGCACTGCCAACATCATAGATGGGCTCAATTTTGGGCATCAGTGGGCTCATTTTGGAGTCAACTGACACTGACTGTTCAACATGGGGACCACTCCTCATCTTTTTTCATAGAGGCCACACCGGAAGCCTTTCCTTATATTGCCATGTAAACCAAATACAGTGGTTTTGACAACTTAATGATCCAGAGATTTATTTTGAGAAACTTGAAGTCTGAATTTGAACTGTTTTGGTATTTTAATGACAAAATCCTGAGTTTCCATGATAAAAGTATGGTCTCTCAAAATAGAAAAGAGGCAAGTAACTACTGACTGTGAGACTAAGAAGCGGAAGGACAATTATGAGAAAATTATGGAAAGGATCTAGTAAAAGAGTTGGAAAGACATGAGATTGTAGATCAAATATATGTGAAAGATTCTACATTTGCATGTCTCTGCATAACAGTTCACCATCATTATCATGATAACTGAAGCAAAGGATTAAAATGTGTACACTACATAATGCTGTGTTATTATCTCTCAAATATTTATATTGTTATTGCAAATTTAGTTGAATTTGCAACTAATAGTATTAAATATAGGGAAGAAAAGAGATGGGAAGGATCAGGGAGGGTAGGACCCAAAAGCCAGCATGCTGTGTCATGGATATCCCAACAGGATCAGGTCTCAGTGAAATATTCAGTGAGTATTTATTAAAGACACTTAGTTTTTCCATTACTCACTTTTTTTTTGAATCATGTTTTTAATGAACTTGTAAATTATAATAGTAAATGCTCTAATTTTCTATTGAAAAATATTGTTGACAAATGAACTTAGTACTTCTGATGTCCAGCATTTTTTATACCAAAGTTCTTGTTCTGTTAAACCTCCTGTTCTGACTGTATTATGGAGGAGGTGGAACATGGCATTTGGTTCCCTCCCATATGAAAATATTCACAGAACTGTCCACATATGAAAGTGTTTCCAAGAATCATGAACACCCTGTGAGGCTACTTTGCTGATACTAAAATAACTGGGGAGAAATGGTATATTATTTCTTGGCTTGTTTTGAGTTACCTCTAACCTTCAAGAGGCAGGAATGCCCTCATTACAATATTCTTTAATCTGGTGCCATGTATTTCCAAAGGAAAAGACTGTGCATTCGAGCATTAAAATTCTATGTATTCTTTCGTATTCTGCTACAATGAGAACACAATGTTTTAGAGGGCTGACATTGTTGGTAAAATCTTTTTGTATCAGAAATTTAGTGAGAAGGAAGAAAAACCCTGCCTCTCCTTTACTCTTTTGTGAATTTCCTTCATGTCTGATTGACAGTTCATTTTTCTGATATTTAAAAAACCAGTAATGAGCAGCTGAGAGAGCTCTGTGTTCAGAGGCTAATCAGACCACTGGTGGATATGTGGTCACTCAAGCTCTTTTCCCTAATGACACAGCTATTCAGTTTCACTGGAAAATATCCTCCATCTAACATTCTCCCTAAAGTAGAAGGGTTTCATTAAAACACAGATAGATGTGAAACTAAAAGTAAGCAATTTACATATTAAACCCACATTTTTTAATAATTTATATTGCTTTCAAATCATCCTTCATAGATTAGCAGATTTAATTATTTACAGCTGATGATACTGGTAAACATTTTTTGAGACAAAGTAGAAAATGACAACCTTAATCTGTATTTTGGGATGGCTGCTAACAGTGTTCAAGGTAATTACTCTGCCTTAATTCCCAGATTGTGTCACGTAATTCAGTTTACACAGCTGCTGAGGTTCCTGTGAGGTGATATGGTTCAAATAAAAGACCAGACTTATCCCTAATTCAATTCAGCCTGTGATGCTTGAACTCACATAAAATATGTCAAATACTAAATCAAACTAATTCTATAACTACCAGCTAATGGGTATAAATTTTTGCTTACATTGAGAAACATCTTAAAACATATACTACTGCAATTACACTTTCTGCATCTATAACAAATCATTCATTAACAAAACACATCAACAAACCACAGTAGTGGAAGTCTAATGTCATCGTCTATGAGTTATCAAACATGCATAATAGTGAGTACCAGGCTCTGCAAGTAGAACCAAACAATAATGAGTACAATGGTTTATTTAACTCAGAGACATCACCAATGATGACCTACACCCTGCAATAAAACCACTTTCATAAAGGAAAATGACAGCTCATTCTCATAAGAGACTCTCTGCTGAGTGGAAGAGAAGTCCAAAATGCAGACTGGAACTACTTAGGGAAGTTTGCTGCCTCCTTGGGGCCTGGGATAAAGAAGGGAAGAAAAAGCTTTCTAGCTTTTTTCAGTATGGTCCTCAACTCTTATCTATTATCTATTATCTATATCATCCATGGGCTGTGAAATGGTCCTATGATTAGCTCAGAGATAAATGTCTAGATTGTGGGTGTCTAAAATGTCTCCATCTTATCAATGGATTTGAATGAACACGTATTAAATTTATACCTCCACCTCCCACAAATAAATTTTGATGACCCTTTTCTGGTTTCGCCTAGCTAAAATTTTCAGCCTGATAAGTAATCCTTACTACTCAAATCCATTCAAAACACTTGGTTTCCTAAATTTTCTGCTTTGCCTCAATCACTTTTTAGCATTCACCTACTCCCTCTTACCCCTTGTATCAAACATCACCACTCTCTTTCAAATTTGTAGTCTATTCCCATCATCTTTCTTCAGTTTGAGTAGGCTAGCTACTAAATCTGATGAGCAAGAGTTGCCATATTCTATATTGGGTTCATAAAAATTGTTCTCTCTCCCACATTGCTTTACATTCTGGAGAGGCTAAAATCTTCCAATAAAAAATAATAATCTATTATCTCCTTATTTTCTTTAAAATTTCTCTTCAAAACTTTTTAGTCAGTTTAGGCAGGCCATCCAAAACCCAAGAAGTTAGAAACAATTTGGCTATAGAAATAGTGACACTAGAGTCTGTCACAAGTCATTTTGTCTTCATACTCCTTCACCAGCTTCTCCTAGTTCTTTATTGCTGTACAATGGAAAAAAAAACCACAAGGCACATGTCTTGTTTCTGCTGAATATTTATATGGCATTAAGGAAAAGAATTTAGCTGCTGTGTACAAACACTACTACTACTACTACTACTACTACTACTACTACTACTACTACAACAAATGATTGATAATTAATAAATGAGAAATTAATTCATTTCAGTGACAGGGGATCTTGTTTCTTCACTGCAAAAGTGGAACAACAAAAACTTAGATATTGAGTCTGGGCTAGAATCAATGGGACCTGAAGGGCATTAATCCCTTTTTCTTTCAACACCTCTTAGTCCTTAAGACTAAATTAGTAACTCTTGAAAGGATTTTTATTTTGTCCCAAATAAATTTTCTTTTGCTTATTTGTCTGCTTGTAACTACTGAATGTTAGTTTAAATTAATGCCATTTTTCAGAACAAATTATATGAAGGGGTTTTTTTATTACCTTTGGAATAAGGCTTTACAGACATTGGTATTCATTGTAGGTTTGTAATCCAAAATGAATTGTGTCACAATCAACATTTCTAACAATGAAACCTTTGTCTGGCAGTGGATTTGGGCTATTAACAAAGCAGGATTATGCATTTGAATGACATTTTCTTATGTGAACGCCAATGGCAGTACTAAACAAGGTTTTGTACACGTTGAAAGAATTTCAAAGCTTTAAAAATAATTCTCTCCTACCAAGTCTTCTGCAACTTCCTATGACAAAGATATAGCATGATACAAGCAATGCCTAAACATTACCCTGAGTTTCATGTATATAGATACATCCTCCCCCTCGCCTAGAAACTGTGGCAAATCACTTATTCTATTGCACTCTGAAAAAATTTCCTCCCTGTTTTGACTTCAGGGGAATTTTGAAAATTGTAGACAGTCGGGGATGAAATTAGGACATGCTTTACAGTTTTATCATGCCACAAGTTCCTCTTTTTCACCCAAATTTTTATCATTTATGCCAATTGGAATTTTCTTTTTGTAGATAAAAGATAGAGATAGGGAAAGTTACTGCTGATGGCTATGAAGAAATATTCTACCAATCTACAATCTACAGTGAAGAGCTGCAAGGGGAAAGGAAAGGAAAGGAAAGGAAAGGAAAGGAAAGGAAAGGAAAGGAAAGGAAAGGAAAGGAAAGGAAAGGAAAGGAAAGGAAAGGAAAGGAAAGGAAAGGAAAGGAAAGGAAAGGAAAGGAAAGGAAAGGAAAGGAAAGGAAAGGAAAGGAAAGGAAAGGAAAGGAAAGGAAAGGAAAGGAAAGGAAAGGAAAGGAAAAAGATTCTTGCAGATTTAGTCCAACTAGCTCCCTTAAATGGAATACAATAACTTTAATAACAGTAAAATTCTTATCTAATAACTAATTCAAGCCTGAAATTTTCTCTAGGAAACATTTTTTGATAGAAAGTAAGTTTGATGTTAAATGTATTCAAGTCACAAGTTATGAATGCTCCTATTTTCAAAAGTAAGTATAAGAAAAAATCTGCTTATATTTAAAAATTATAACAGGCTGTCCCAAAACCAAAATATTTTAACATGTGCTTGCTATCTTTCAGGAAATCAAAAATTACAAGACGACTTTGAGCAACTAGCTCCTCTGGCCTGGACAATTTGCTGCTTGGAAGCACCTGTATAATGCACTTTAGGTGAAACATATCCCCACAATAAGGCAGAAGATGATGTATATTCTCAATACTGTAGTTCATCCAAAAGGCTCAATCAGCACAGGATGAAAACACAGGTCTTCAAACTAGACTTTTGATTGGGTGGGGTAAAGGCTTTTGATAATTTTAAATATAAGTAAATAAACATATACTTCAATAATTAAAGATTTTCAAAGACAGCAACAAATTTTTTTTCTATTGTAAGAATCAATATAATTCAAAGCTATCACGTTATGTCTGATGAGAGAGTAAGTCTAAAATATATTTTAAAAATTGATGATGACTACAAAAATGCCTATTGTGCTGCATCAGAGAAGAATAAATAATTAAGATACTTAGAAATACATACACATGTGTTTAGTTTCTTTTTGGTCAGTTGCACAAACCAGAAATATATAACACAAATAAATAAAATATATAAAAATATCAATATATATAAATATATTTGATATATACTGTGATATCATGTACTAGGGAAAGGTTAAAGAGAAGAAATACTTTCTGAGAGAGAAAATGCTTTGCTGGTTCATGTCAAGCATTCTGCCATTCAGTGTGTTATGCTACACATATCTTCCCTGTGCTGCAGTAGACTGTGTTTCACCGGTGGAGATAAAGGGTTTTCAGTGGGATTCTACAGAGAGTGATCACTGATTTGTGTTCTTCTGTGCCTAATATTCCTTGAACAATTTTTACAGACACGTGTTATCCATCTGTCTACCAATAGTCATATTACAAAATATAAGAAATAGAAAACTTTGTTACTTAGTCTGCAGCACTCTATTGCATTTTCCCTTCTTTTCTCTGTCCCTTCCTTTTCTTTGCTCTTTTAATTTCTTCATGTATATATTGTGACTATTTTCCTAGCACAAAACTTAGATATGGCAGTGTTGATAAAAGTAGCTTGTGTTGCTTTGATGCCGAAAAGCAAAAATCTTCAGCACATCTTGAGGAGAGTGATGACCCAATTTCCTTTTACATCAATTGAATGCTGCTGAAAACATCATAGACATTCCTTACAACTTTTCTCATTGACGACTGAATCTTTGACCATACAAATGTACATGGTAGTGGAAAGAATATAAAGAAATACATCAAGATTGTAATGCATCAAACATTTTTCAAGAACTCCCAATTCTCCCTATTCTGCTTCTGAACACATGGATTGGCTCACAGGAAATTTTTGAGGCATGTAAAGATACCTTTTTTCTACAGTCATACACTTACATTTACATAGATGAAACTGGACCAGAAATGTTTGCAATTTGAAAAGACATAATATCACCAGGCAATTAGACTAATTCTAAATAAAAATGAGAGATCTCAGAGGAAATATGATTTCTTTTTTAAGAGATGTTTTGATTAAGTAATATAAAAATGTTTATAATAAATGTGATCAATAGATATTTGCAGAAGAAAACTGCATTTAAAATATATATTCATTAAACTTAATGGAGTTGCACAGAATATTACAAAGCATGTAAGTCAAAGGAAGTTAAGGTGAAAACAAAGAAATAGTATTTATTTATGTTTTCTGAAGACTGAAATTAAGTAAGAAAACCAGCGTTCAACAGGTGTTGTCAGAGATTTGTCTTAAATGAAATTATCAATGAAGAAAAATTGTTCAATATTTTTCTGATCAGTTTTGAATGTAGTGTTTTGAATTTTTTGCTGAATGCACCAGGACATGGAAAGCATCTAAAGCTTATTAATAACATCACAATTTCAATACACAAAAATCAAATGTGTGAGAACAGCTCCATGAGGAAATTTTTCTGGATGTACTCCTTCCCTGGGGAAACACAGTTGTTATGTGCAACTAACAAGGTGAAAAACAAGAAGAGAAGAAAAAAGAAAGTAGATGACATTAGCCCAAAGGGTTACCTGAAGCAGACAGATGCAAGAACCACACTCACGGGACTCCTTGTTTGCTCTGAGTGATTCACTTACAGACAATTAGAGCTCCCAAAGAAGAATATTTTGTTTTCTTATAAGAATAAAGGAGGAGGGAAGAGAAAGTGAACCTTCTAATGTCAGGTTTTAAAACTGTCCATCTATCAGATGTATAGGCCAGTTTTAACAATAAAAGATGACAAAAGTATCTCTCATCTCTGGTTTCTTGATATCAAGACCAATTTCTGGTACTGGGGGAAGATGGGAAAAAAAAAAACCATGGTGGCCTTACTTTTAACCGCAGCAATAATCCATTACCTGCTTTCTGGAGGGCATTAATGATTAGATCCTCCTGTAACATTTCTCATTGAAAAAACAGTGGGAAACATAGAAAGTGTGGATATTCACTGAGTTTTGCTGTATTTTAAAATGCTGGAATTCTTTCCTCTAGTTGGATTTTTTTTTTTTTAATTTCTCATCATATATCCATGAAACCATAAACAAGAAACTGGACAAAGCTCAAGGTCCATGTCTTAAAGGAAGATGCCTGTTCAGTTGTCTGATTTCTTTATTTTGTCACCTTTCTTGATATTTACTTCTTAAAATGGAAATTCATTTGGCCTTGAAATAAGTATATTAAAGCATTTTGTTTGCTTCAGATTTTTTAATAGAGTTCTACAGCTACACAAGATAATGGTTAGGTTGTCCATTTTCTTTTCTTGTAGGGAACGATTACGAAAACTGATAAACCACATTTTCTATTAACTAATTAGTAAAATTTATTGATTTTACTAATATTTGACTTTGATAACAAAACATTTATGATGCTATATCCTATGACATATAAGGAAGCTGTAAGATTTTACTACCAGTAACAGTTTTTATGTAATGCCATTTATTAATATATCAATGAATTGTTTTTATCTTGCATCAGAGTTTCCTGGATCCTCTTGATTGGCTATTTTAGTATACAAACTCTAGAAGGTAAAGATCTGCCAGATTACATAAAAATTATGTTTATTAAATTAGAATATTTGTTTTTCTCTGTTTTGCTATAGTACACATTTATGAAAGTAGCTGATACAGTAATTTAAACATTAGCGCCTAGAGTAGGAAAAGAAAATTATGGAAATTATATTCCAGCACACCATCTCACCTCCCCCCAGAAGGAATTTCTTGTCTGTAAAAGAAGCCATAATACATAAAGCAGAGTTTATATTTCTATTGTCTGTGCATATTCACTTTGTATTCTTTGGAGAAACATGATTACACACTTTTCCTTTACTTGAAAAAGCATTTATGTTTCATTTTGTGTCTCTTTGATAAGTGGAAGTAGGAAATGCAATTCTACTAACAAGCTATTGCTGCTATGGAGTCACATAGTGTTTTCTCTGGCTACTTGCCAAAGTTTGACATATGAGATATTGACCCCATCACTTGGCACAAATTGCCAGACCAGTCATATGGTCTCATGGTAGGCAACATTTGTATTGCAGCAAGTCTGAATTTTACATGTTTAGAAGTAAGTGTGCCCTTTATGTAATATCTTCATGTATCTTTGGATCAAAATTTTAAAAAATTAGAAATCTACACGAATGCTTATATCCTATCTTATGTTTCATCTTGATTGTCTGAATGTGGTTCTTAGGATAACCAGGTACTCCATTTCTACTCTATGAGGACATTTTTATTCCTAAGTAGACTTTTGACTTTAAATCAGAGACACCATGTTGTAGTATAATGACTTCAGACATGTATATTATGTATATGTATAATAACAAATGAAAATATATGTTTACTATATTGGTAGAAATTAATCTATTTTGTTTTATTTTTTATTTCCCTAAAATTTATGAAATACAGGTCTTTTATAAGGGATGCAGGAAATTTTATCATACGTCCTTAAAAAAGATTACTATTTTTTACACATTCCCTGGTAACTAGTTAACTATTTTATATTGGTTTTGTTTGCAATACTCTTTTAGATCAGGCTTTCTTATCTTTACATTATTTGCTAAGGAGTAATTTGTGGTTTCCCAACAAATACACTGGTTTCAACTTTCATCTTCAAATGTTCTCTTCTGATCTATTATTATCCTCCTCAAGGGTTTGACAAGCATTACTGCTCCAGCCCCAATCCCTTTCCTCATGGCCCTGCTCCAGCATATCCTCTACACTCAAAGCTGCAGGCAGAATAACACTTGAAAACAGCTGTGCAATGTTACTATATTTATTTCTAAATCTTACAAAAGACATTTTGAAGTCCAGGGTATCTTTGGCCCTGAGTAACCTTCTGACACATAGTGGGGAGGGTGAAAGAACAAAGGCATGTGGCAGGCACCACTCATTTATTGCTTAAGTCATAGAAATATACATTTAATGATTAGTGGAATGACAACTTATTTGGGCTATTAAGGCACAATCAGAAAGGAAAGTAATTTCTAAATATAATTATAATAGATTTTTGTAAAAATAGATTTAATGACAATAAGAAAGAATCCAGTTTTAAAACTGTGTTCTGATAAGCATTCAAATGCTGGGAAAAAAGCTGGGGCATTTACTCTGCAGGATTGACTTTATATGTTCCCATAAAAAGACTTGACTCTCATTTTGAGTGATATATTACATGACAGTAAAAAATCACCATTTCCTGTTGAGATGACATATTTGATCTTAAGTATATTTCAGCTGCCTAAAAAATATCTATTGTCATTTGCTCTGTCCCTCAGTCTCTAACTCATCCTGATGACACAAGGCTGAAAAGAGATGTGTGCCCTTCTGGACTAAGAATTTAGAGCCAGAAGGGAAACCCCAGGGCATCTCAGCAATCCCTACCTGCCTATCAAATCAGACTGAACTGTCCTGGTAGATCTCTCTCTTGCCCATTAACATTTCAGAATGAATACTTAACTTTTTTTAATATTTAGTAGTTTCAAATATCCAGGTAAAATCCTGACATTGTTAAATTACTGAGAAATTTGCAATTTTAATGACTGATGTAAAATCCACTGTTCTGAATAGTTAGTTCAGAAATATTAGCTATTTGTGAAAGATTAACAAAATAACTATGGTGCAGCAATATGAGTACAAAAAAAATTTCATGTGTAAAAGGCCGAGTTTAGTGCTTACCTTAATTACACAGAAATAAGAACTTGAACAATGTTAGATAATTTTTGAAGATGTCAATCAGCAACTGTTTATAAGCAATTAAAAAAGCAAATAACATATTGAGGTGGTATAAGAAACAAGTAAATCAGTGAACAAAACAAAGAAAATTGTTATTCTGCTGTAGAAAGCTTAATTTCTTACCTTTAATTATGTTGCACTGTAAGATGAAACTTTGAAAGTTGAAATTTTGTCAAAAAGTTAGAGGCATATAATGAATTTAGGATAGGAATGGCTAAGTAACCTGTAACTGTTTATTATAGAAAAAAGGATGAGTGAAAGGAAATGAGACAAAGAACAACAAAAAGCAGCAGGAGTGTTTTGGAGAGATGATAGAGATAACTGTTTGCAGTCTCTTAGTATACAAATATTGTATCTTTCAACTCTTCTTCTCCTGGTTACTATTGCTGCAGAATGGTGCAAGGATGGGTGGACCTTAGGACAACCTAGACAGATCCTGGGGATTTTAGTGCCTTTATTTGTTCTTCTATTTTTTGTTTATAAGCCTTGATGAAAATGTAATTATTTTCAAATTAATATGGAAAAATCAAAGGTCACGTGCCTGGCAAGAGCTTCTCAATGTTTTATATTGATGGTGTTTCAGGACAAAGCAAAACCTAATTACTTCTTCACAATATCCACCTACTTTATTCCTGATTTCTGTTCCTTCTCTTAATGTCTCTCTCACAGAGTCAGAGAATAACAGAGTAGTTTTGGTTGAAAGAGATCTTAAATCTCATCTCATTCCAATCCCACTGCCATAGTCAGGGCCACTTTCCCCTAGATAAAGTGATTGAGAGATCTGTCCAGCTTAGCCTTGAACACCCCCAGGGATGGGGCATCCAAAATTTCTCTGAGAAACCTGTTCCAGTGCCTTACCAGCACCACAGTAAAGAATTTATTACTATTATCTAATATAAACCTATAGTCGTTCGGTTTAAAGCTGTCTCCTCTTGTCCTAGCACAGCCTTGTAAAATGTCCCTTTTCAGCTTTCTTGTAGGTCCCTTTTAGGTACTGGAAGGCTGCCATAAGGTCTCCCTGCAGCCTGCTCTTCTTCAGGCTCAACAAGTCCAGCTCCCTAAGGCTGCTGAAGAAAGAAAAGCATGAGCGGCAAAAGCTACATTCTTCTTTTCAGGCTATTGCCAGTTTTTCAGACAGATGCATTCAATGACACAACAAGCAGGTGTTTTTACAATATATTTTCCAATACAAGCACTGTATTTCCAATAGCATTTTGGTACAGTTTCTTAAAAGAAAATAATTATTTGCTTCTGAGTCCTTCTTATTTAGCTGGGATTTGGATTTGCTTTCAATTTATTTTTCCATAAACTTTACTTTGGGATTAAAACAAGTAAAACTGTATTTTAGATTTTAGATACTTTTTTCCCCCCAGGAAAGTAATATTTCATTTTTAGATCACTTTATTTGTCTTCCAGAAGAGTATGTTACTACTTCCATTTGAGAAGCCCTGCAATTTCAATGTAGAAAATACTCTAAAGCAAGTTTTGTCATTTTTCTAATCTTGCAAAGAAATAAATAGAAATTTTTGGTTTGAAAAATTCTAGGAAAGAATACTTTCTATATTATTGTATTGTGTGAGTAAAAATGGATTGTTTTGTCTTCTCTGCTTTATTGTGTTATGAAAAATAATTCTCATTAAATGAAGTGTTTTAACCTAAAGAAGATACCACAATGCTGTGACATTAATAAATATTAAAAGCGCTCAACACTTACATTACTTTCAGTTTTTCTCATAGAGATGCACAAAATAAATATGCTATACGTATAAACTTAGCCTCCGTGGCATGCCATGAAAATGATTTTGTAAGAGCTATTACAGGAATAGGGCACTAATTACATATAAGTTTTATTATCTCTGTCATCATTATTGTTGTGTAGTTTTTTCATACCCAATGCAATTATTAAATTTGAATTATTTCTGTTAATATTGTTGAATAAACAGAGAAAACACAGAAGAAACCCCAAAACAACAAAACAAGGACAATAAAACCCCTTCATTGTGTGTTTTTGAAGTTGTACATCAAATTAAGTAGTATCTTTTTTGTAACAATTTCTCAGAGATCAAATGTTTTGTACTTTTAATGATAGACAAAATAGTTTTCCTACTTTTTATGAGTATGTCTTACTGGCTATGTAAATCATATTTGCTGCCAACAAGAACTAGCAATTCAAATGACAGACAAAATATGGGGAAAAATGCAGTCAGAAAGGATATTTTACAGTAATATTTGCAGAAATAATATTGGTGCCAGATAGAGGAATAGTTCTTAAGGAATACTAAAAAGAAAGAATCAAGTATACAAATTTTGTAACATGACACACAGACTGCTTCTACAGATAAGAGGAAAGACATCAAACATTTAAAGTCAAGAATTTAACCAGTTCGTGTCTTGACAGTTGAATGTCCAATCTCTAAGTTGAGAAGTCTAATGAATATTATTATTAAAATTAATAAAAAATAAAAAACCTTCAAACCTGCTACCATTTACTCCTTTTGTTCCCTTTAATGCTAATACTACCAGTATGTTTTTGAGTCCTGAAGTCAACACCTCTTTAAGAAGAGAAGAGTGGATTGTAATGATGAATTATGTCCAAAGGTCTTCATTTTGGGAATGTGATATTCCTGGGAAGGGATTTCTTCTTACTTGGCCTTGGGTCTGTTTTTCTTATCACAGTGTCTCCTCTTGGGCTGTCAGCTGCAGGTTGACAATGGCCTCCAAACTGTTGGCAGCCTCTGTCACATCCCCAGAGCTAACCTGGAGGAATCCCCAGAGGATAACCTGGGAAAGCAGCAGTCACTAGACCCAGGGCAGGAGTTAAATCAGATGAGCCAAGACTGGATCAAGTTGAGGCTGAGATTTTGCACTACTGGGTCAGCACAGAGCCTTCACTCATTTCATGGGAGTAGTGAAAGCCATTTTTAGCAGGCTATAGCAAGTGCATTATTATACTGCAATACTCTGTACATTACTGTGGAAGGATTGAATAATGGAAAAATATTAATCATGACAAGCATTCAAAACTTGCAAATGCTAATGAAAAATTATGTTTGTAAATGTGTTAGGAGTAATGACCAAAACTTTTTAAAAAAAGATGAAGATAAATAATAAGTCTGTCAGAAAATAATTTCTGAGAAAAAGACAAAAATTCTCTTGAAAGTACTGTGTTTGGGGCATTCAGAACTAAATGTGAGAAAGTACTACCATAATATTTAATACAAAATACTCCAGTATCTGTGAATATACATGAACCTGTGTCCATGTAGGTGTATATGTGAGTATTTGGGGAAAAAAAAGACAAAATTTTTCATTTTCATTTTTTCATTTGCAGCAAAAAGATAAACTAGGCAACCTAAAAGAACCTTTTTAATCCCTGCCTTTCATGGTTTTTTTCTTGTCTGCATTTTAATGAAGTCTTATTTATCACCCCTTCATTAATTTAGAAGCTGTTAGATAATTACAATGCAATTGATGAAGTAAACAAACAATTGAATTAGAGAAAGCATTATTGAGTTGTTAAGAAAGGTCCTTTCAAAATGTATAACAAGTAGCATAATCTCATTTCTATCTTTAAAATTTTCCATCTCTTATATCCGCCTTCTTTTCTATCTTATTATTCGTGCTTTCTTGCTATCTTATTTATCATAAGTTTGGCTCAAGTCACTCTAAACACATGTAGTAGCATCTAAGATCCCATAGGATATTTTATTTGATTTCCAGCTGTCCCCAGACTCTTATCTCCATCGTGACCACAGCATCTGCCAGTCATATGTAAATGTCTTGCACACCTTAAGATAGCTCAAATAACATTAAACACTTACATTAATATGACTGAATAAGCCACTTTATACCTTGCTAGAAAGTGCATATCTAAAACAATGTAACTTTCATAGCAATACAGTATTTTTGTGTTATATGTGGCTTTTCCCTTACACAGATAAGTACTGTGAATCTTCTTCTCTCATGGAACTTCTGTTTGTCTACTGACGAGACAGAGACAAATAACTTGGATGAGATGTGTAGCTTTTAGGTAATTAAATTGAATCTGCTAGAATTATGTATTAAACTTTGTAAAGTAGTTGAAACAGCAGGTGACTGCAAAGGTACAACACTGCGCTGAAACTAAGATATATGCTGTCCTTTTTTGTATGATAGTTGTGCCAAATTTACATGAGGAGAGATATATTCAAGTTCTAGATTTATTCTCCTATTCCATGTCTTAGGAATAGTGTGGCTATAAAGCTACTAACCAAAAGTACAGTATTTATGGGTTTTGAAATCTCAGGCTATGGGTAGATAGGCCTGACTTGGAAGAACATAGGCTCATGTTCACAAAATACATTCTGAAATTTCAGACTCCAGTAACTGAGCAGATGAGCCTCCACAAGGAAGAAATAAGGATAAAATTGTACTATTACTTTTTAAGAATTAAATTAGTAAGGAAAAGAAAAAAGAATCAGTGGTGAAATAAGGGTAAGATAAAACAGTTTATTATACATATACAGACTGTTACAAAGGGTCCGGTGAGTGAGAGGCACTTACTGAAAATTACATTTTAAATACACTGGAAGTTTGCATTTTTTTTTAAAAACAAAGACTTACTAAAAATATCTTTTAACAGGAAAATATTATGAAGTTGAAATTATTAAGGACATAACAAAAGTCAGGAGCTTGAAGTCTTTCACCCTCTGTAGATTGCAAATATTGAGTTCCCAAGGAGATATAATGAGAGAATTGTAAACCAGGCAAACCATGGATTTTTATTAATCCATGAAAATCATCTACTCTTTGATTTAGGTATTTTAAGAAGAAGTTAGAAAAAAGTTTTGGTTAAACATGAATTCTATGGAATCCAAATGAAATTTAGAGGCTTGCAGATGAAATATACATATTCCTTTGGTTTCTTCACTAAGAGACTATTGATTTGTCATGAAATGTCTGCGGTATTTTGCAAAATTTCACTCTACTGTTTTTTTTTTTCCTACAGATAAGAAAGCAGTATGTTCACTACTCTTATTTCAACAGCCCTTTTCAGTATCAGTGTCCAGCTAAAATTATTAATTTTTCCACTAGTGGCTATGTATAATAATTTTCCCCAGTATCAGTTGCCAGCTACTGAATTTTTAGAACAGAATACTACTGATTTTATTAAAGTGAGTCAAATATTATTTTTCTCTTTACATATTTAAATATAAGATAAAAATCTCATGAATATTTGTATCTATTCTATTGCAACCTGTATGTAAAGCTAAATAAATTGTCTTGTAGTCTCTTGATAAAAAAATATGCCATCTCACCCCTGGTTTATATATTTAGATTTGTCTATATTAAATATTAAAAGGGAAATAATGTCTTATTTTTTTAAACTATATATAAAGATCATGTGCCCTTAAGAGACATGGGAAGATACCATCACACAATGTAACCTGTTGATTTTAATTGAAGAAACTCAGATTGTTCTTCTTTCTAATTCTTTAAAGAATGGTAAAATGGGACACAAAAGTGGAAAATATTATGAATCTTCCCTCTCTTGAGTAACTCAATAATCCTTAGTTTACTCTAATGAAAATAGCCATGTCTACCAGCTCAATTTTTTAAGCAACTCAATGGTTTTGACCTAGTTTGGGATCCTTGAGTACAAGTCATCAATGATACAGGAGAACTGTACTGTAATAAGATTTATATCAATCTATGGTTTCTAAATGGTATGTTTTTGTAGACACAATCTCTATCTTCAGTAATCAGGGAGACTATTTGGCAAATCAGATTGCAAATTTTTAGGTTTTAAGGTTCCTCTGAGAATAGCTTTCTAGATTGATCTCCTGGACACAAGCATGTAAATTCTGTCCACCTCTCAATTTAGAAAGTTTGGATCTGGGTTTATGACACGTTTACAAGTGTCTGACTAGAATCTTTTCTTCATCAAGTTTCTGAATGGCATCCTAAGGAAAGAGCTACAGATGTCATTTATTTGAACTTTTGTAAAGCTTTTGACATGGTTTAAGAAACCCTTAAAATCATCTAGTTTCAACTCCCACAGGCAGGGACACCTTCCACTAGATCAGATTCGGAGCTACCACGATCCAGCCTGGCCTTGAACTCACCAAGATGAGGACATCCAAAACTTCTCAGGGTCCCCAGGAATATCCTGCTCTTTAAATTGGAAAGAGATGGATGCAATGGGTGGACTATCAAGCGAGTAAGGAATTTATGGGACAGTCACATCCAGAGGGCAGTAGTCAATGGCTCAGAGTCCTGATAGACATCAGTAACAACCTTCAGGGGTCCTTATTAGGACCAATGTTGTTTAATACCTTCATTATTGACATAGAATAAGGGATAGAGTGTACCCTAATCAAGTTTGCAGATGACACCGAGCTCAGTGGTGTGGTTGACACAGATGATGGGTGGGATGCCATCCAGAAGGACCTGGTCAAACTCAAGAAGTTGACCCATGGAAATGTCATGAGGTTTAACATGACCAAGTGCGAGGTGTCACAGCTGGGTTGGACAAAATCTCCATCAACAGAGCTTGGGGGATGAGCAGATCAAAAGCAGCCCTGCCAAGAAGGACTTGGGCATGCTGGTGGAGGAGAGGCTTGACATGAGCCAGCAATGTGCTTTTGCAGCACAGAAAACCTATTGTACCTTGGGCTTAATCAAAAGCAATGTGGCCAGCAGGGTGAGGGACATGATCCTGCTCTTCTACTGTGCTCTGGTGAGACTGCATTTGCTGTGCTGCATCCAGCTCTGGAGTGCCCAGCACAGAAAGGCCTTTTGGAGCAAGCACAGAGGAGAGCTACTAAGTTGATTAGAGGGATGGAGCACCTCTCCTATGAGTGAAGACTAAGACAATTGGGATTTTGAAGCTTAGAGAAGAGAAGGCTTTGGGATGACCTAATTGTGGCTTTCCAGTAACTGAAGGGAACCTACAAGAAAGAGGAAGACTTTTTACAAGGGTGTGTAGTGATAGGACAAGGGAGAATGGCTTCAATCTGTAACAGAGTAGGTTTAGATTAGCTCTTAGGAATAAATTTTTTACATTGAGGTTGGGGAGGCACTATAACATCCTCTCCAGAGAAGGTCTTGATGTCCTATCCCTTGGAGTGTTGAAGGCCAGATTGGATGGGGCTCTGAACAACCTGATTTAGTTAAAAGTGTCTGTGTCCATTGCAAGGGGGTTTGAACTAGATGGTCTTTAAGATTTCTTCCAGCCCAAGCCATTCCATGATTCTCAGAAGACAGGACTTATAAGCATTTCCCTACAGTTTGCGGGAACCAATTCATAGCATTGCAATCCACTTTTCTCCCACTCAACAAAACCAAATATGATCAAGAGAATCTCAAAAAATTCAAAAGAAGGTTCCCTTTATACCTCAAAGTATAGAAAGCCATAGGAGCCTAAGAAAGAGCCATGGTCTGAGGTTTTTTCATTGCATGACCATAATAGTTTATTCAGTTCTGGAGTCAAAAGTTAATTTCCATTGGACTTTAACACATCAGCAAGGATGTAGTTATTCCTGTAGATTAAATAAAATAATTTAATCCTGGACGTTCAAATCAGTATAGATTTATTTAGATTTTTTTCTTATGTAAGATGCGTCTTGATATACAGCCTTGTTCATGGGTGAAATGTCTAGATGATGTGAGAGTATCAACTATAACCAAGTAGGAAATACCAACAATGATGAGATTACTATTACCAGTCACATTGTTTTTATCTTGACATGGAAGAGATTTACAATTAAAAGAGAATCACATTCTTACATCACATTCTATTTAATGCAGCTAAGACATATATCATACACTTATACTGACTTTGACTTCAACTAGATAGCTGTAAAAACGGTTTTCAAAAAGAGCTAGAAATGTAGTTCAGCTTCATCAATTTCAAAAATGGTCAAAATAATTTTTTACACTATTTTTTCAGATTATTTAGATTATTTTTATTCTGTGAAGGAATATAACCTGAACCTAGAATTGCATCTGAATATCTGATTTCTTTTGATTTGTATTTGTATTTTCACATGAATATGCTATTCAAGTATTCTCAACACTCCTCTTGCTAATCCTTAGTAAATTAATATGGAGTTGGTTACTATCCTTTGTCTCCAAACTGAATTAGCAAAATTAACATTTACAGCCACCATGAAAAGTGATTATAAATAAGCATACTTTACAGATAGTAATTTCAAATCAAATTGTATTTGTCTTACTTAGCATTTACTAATTGTCATTTTATAGAACCAGTTTTTGTAAAATAAATAGTTCTACTCAATTTAACTGAATTAATTGTGCACTGCATAATTATTCCTTTCCCCCTCGAAAGAAGCATCAGGTGGAAAGCAGGAGTCAAAAAAAATCTTACTATGTTAAGAGAGGAATCAAAAATGAAGCTACCTAGTAGCAATGATGACTTAACCATTCACAGATTTTTACAAATATTTCTATCCAAAAAACCTGTTTATTTTATTATCATTATGTTTGACCTCCAGCAATTTTCTTCATGAAGACATAATTAACATTTTGAATATATATTTAAAAAGATCTTCCAGCAACTAAAAAAGTCCCATTTGAAGATGTTGGCTTTCAGCTTTCTGGTCATCATGCATATGTATTTAAATAATTTTTACATTTATAATTAAATGTAATCTGATGAAAAACTACTCAGTTAATTATTTACAGATATAAATATGTAAAATTGTGAGTATCTTGAAAGTTCAAAATGAAGATGATTTTCTTTTGAAGGACAGTCAATCCCTCTGATGCCTATTGCAGTGAAGTCTTTTTTTGAAAAGTGTGTAAATTATGGGGATTATATTAAGTGAAAACCTGCTTAATTAGCCTAGCTCTTGAAACCTATATTATATTCACAGATGCAAAGGAAAGATATATCACATTCAATAGTTCTATGTACCACTATATGAGACTGTTTCTTTGTCCACTCTCTATAAAATTGGCTGTGATGGAATTGTAGAATCTCAGAAAATTTAGGTAAATATTCAGCAAGGGATAAATAAAATATCTTTTCTTTCCTGGTTTGCCAAAACTTTATACAAGTCTCTAGGGGGAGGGAAATAAAAAAAAAACCAAAAAACAACCGAGCCCTATCTGTATATGCAGAAAATTATATGAAACAAATATAGTCATTTATAGAGTTATATACCTGTCTTCTGTGTATGGAGAAGAGGGATGGAGTTCACACAGGAATACCTGTCAAAAGACATGTTCAGCAGATTTGTGGGTATTTTCTCTATCAAGACAACTCATATCTCCAAAAAAAGATATAAAGGACAGAGAGATGTTTGGGTGGAAGTATTAATGGGCAAGAGAAAAAGAAGTCAAAGTCCCTTCAGAGATACTTATGGGCAGCACACCCAACTCTAGAATAAATAGATCAGTTGTTGCCTTCTGGGATTATCTCTACCCAGAGAGCATAGGAGAAAAACCTAAACTCCCAGTTGATGCACTGGTCTTGGTTTACATGACAAAGTTTGGGGAGGTGAGGGCTTTGGGGATGTCATCTATGAGAAGAGCCCATGGGATCCCCTGTACATCTGAATAGCTGAATTCTTTTGAATTAATTTCTTCCTTATATGTACTTAACAAGCAATAAAAAACACTTCCCAGTCCAGTCTCTCTCTGTGATGGTTATGGCCAAGTTATTTTCTTGTCTTTCTCTTGACCCAGTAGGCTTTTTTATCTTACTTTCTCTCTTCTCCTGTAGAGAAGGGGCATATATAGCAGCCGGATTAGCTGTCAAATAAGCCAAAGTCAACCCTCCATATGCACTTTTAAGTAAAATGTCTGCAGTGTAGTCATCATCTTCTTCCTACCACATTAAGTTATATGATCTTATGCGGAATAGAGATTGCAATTGTCACAGATAGGTACATGTCTGTCTTTGCATTTTTCCCTATCACATCCCCAAATCACAAATAATAATAAAGATTGCTAAGAGCCTAAAATGAGCATAATGAAATATGGATTAAACCAGAATCATCTTGACAAGACAGAAAAAATACCTCAAGCTTGAGAACTAGACTTTCTGGCGCAGACTGTCACGCACACCCAAAGAGAATTCTCTGGTGCCACTCCCACCCCACAAAGTTGGTCACTCCAATGGACTCACCCTTGGAGACTCCAAGAGTCTCCCGGAACAGCCCTGTGAGGAACAGGAAGAGATTGTCCATTCCTCTCAGTCATTTATTTGCACCCTTACACGCCTCTGGGCTCTTTGCTCCTCTGGGCTTGCGAAGATGGGCCTTTGATGGTCTGGTGGCTCCTGGGATGGGTCTAGGAGGAGCTGAGACAGATCTTTACATGGATTTTCCTCACCATTCATTTTCTCCGTGTGCTCCTTTGTGAGTATTCAGGCAAATTTTTAATCACATGATCTAATTGAAAATATGAAAGTCATACATCAGAAAGTTATGTAGATCTCATCTTTCTTTCATTAAAGTCAAAGAAAATTTGTTGCTGTATGTTATATAGCTGAGATGAAAGCATGTATAATCAACATTTAAAAATGGACAAAAGAAATTTTTGGCATATAAAATTAACCTTTATACCTATAATTACTTTGGCATTCAAAAGAAGAAAAAATAATCAAACAAAAGTATAACAGAAAAATTGATTAATTTTCAATTTTGAGGAATAATTTGTTGTAAAACTTGAATGTCTTTTAAGGAACAATTAATCTTAAAGTAGTGTGCTTATTAAGACTTTTAATTGCTGCTTCCATGAAGATTTGTAGAGGTTACTAAGAGAATTTCATGAGCAAAATCTCAGGTTTTTCTGATCATCCTCACATCACATAGATAGAATTTTTTCTTCCAGGTAAGGAAAGGCATTAAATGACACATAGAGAAAAGAAATTGTAGCTGTTTGACCCAAACTGAACTGCAGAATATTGGTGACTTCTGACTGGCTGGTGGTTCCATATCACACCCTTGTTCTACATGTTGAAATACAGTCTCAGAATTTAGGAAATTGCAAAGTGTGAAAAAACTGTAATAGGTTGTTTTGTAGAAGAATACTGAGAAATATACACCCCACCTAATCATAAGATTTGCTTATTCTTTGTATGATACAATAATATTCTAGCCCTCAGTCACAGGACACAAGTACTTAGTATTGAATTGCTAGAGTACTTGGCAATGTGAGTAAAAATTAGAGTATGGGGACACTGAAATCTTTGTCCTGGGTTCATATTACTGACAGTATAAGCAACTGACTGGAACAGCCTAAATTCTTTTATATGTGTATCCTCTAGACATAGAAAGTTGGTGCTCTTTCTTTATGGTTGGGTAACTAAGCTAAAAAAGAATAAGCTATTTCTAGCTTTCTAGAGTATAGAAATGTTGACTTATAGCCTCACATATGTCCTCAGGAGCACTCCATATCCAGATTTTGGAAAAAAAACCACTGTTAGTATGCTTCTTTGAACTAAGGTGCTTTTCTGAACTAAGTATGCAATTTCAAACCATCAAAGCACAAACAAACCTATGTTTTTTTCTGTTATTTTTCTCACATTTTAAGGCACTTGTTATCATTAAGGTAGGACTACTACCAGATGTTGAGTTTGATAGGGTTCTTTTCCATGTCTTAACCATATCTTGGCACCAGTATGTAGCAACAGTGATAACTTTTGCTCCTCATCTGTTTTCAGTGTTCTTATTCTTCTGTTTCCCTTGTGATTTCCAGCCATGATAAGACACAAAAGATGCAAGAAAACTTTATTTTTCAGTTTCCTGTTGTTTTACCTGGTTTTTGCTGTTTGACCTCTGTACTCTGCATACAGTGCTATTGAATTGAATTGCAGTTTAGTCAATAATAGTAAAAAAAACCCAGGGTAATGGTTAAATTCTTTAAAATCTGAGATTTAATTTTAATAAAAATGCTTTTGTCAGACCCTAACTAGCCTCTTGTTTTGGTTGACAGTTATTGGATTTGATTTATTTGTCTATGCCCTCAGAATGTAAGCTTTCAGGTGTTTCCAGTGCACACAAGATAAAAATTTTGCTGATTTACACTTGGAAGTGTCTAATGTATGTCTAAGATTACATTTAACAGCTAGAACCATTTGAATTAATGCAGTCTTCCTTGTGCTTAAATTCTGACATGTATTTAAATATCAGAATTAGGATGTCCACACTTGTCACTGCAGCCTTTTAAAATACTTTGTAAATGTTGTGGTAGGAGAATTTGTAATAAGAAATCATGTGATCATTCTCAGTCTACTCTTTTCATATCTTATATTTTGTTTCAGGATTTATTCTTTTAAAAATGCATCGACACTCTTTCCAGCAAAAATACAGAACATGCCCACATACTAGCAACTGTGAAGAAAATTAATTCTACCCCAGCTAAAACCAGCAAAGATACAGAGATCATTGGATGTACTTTAATGTATAATTCCTGCTTATTATTCCCTATGAACCTAAAAATACACTGTTACACAAATGAAAAATGAAATACCTTGCTGTTTTAAGTTGCTTACCAGTTCAAAGACAAAGGACAAAAAGAGGGCACAACATTTCAGTCTGTCCTTTCCTCTTCACATGGGAGATGACCCTAAACAACAAATGTACTCTTTACTTACGGAAGCAAAAGTTCCAATTAATTATATAAGTCTTTAAAAATTAGTCTTTTACGTCAGTCTTCTTGCAAGACTTTTCAAAATTCTTTTCTGTCCCTGACTCTGCAAGGTTTCTACTAAGATATGTAGTTCATCACCTAACTTATTTTTCTCATTTTGTTTTCTACTTTCTTCTTATAAATGTCATAGTCTAAATATATGAGCCACTACAGAATGTACGTTATTCTCTCACATTATTTTAATCTTAATATTGTATCAAGACTGTGTGGAGTTTTCATCTACATTAGGCTCACTAAACTGAATAGAAAGCTGACAACTTGCTCCATTCCATTCTTCATTTTCAGATGTTATATCCTGATTATTTCCAGATTTCCAACATCTACTAGCTAGTCAGAGAAGTGATTGAGAGCAGCACTGCAGAAAAGGACTTGCAGGTCATGGTTGATGGAAAACTCAGGGTGAGCCTGCAGTGTGTGCCCAGAAAGCCACCCCTATCCAGGGATGCACCAAAAAATGTGACCAGCAGGTCAGAGGAGGTGATTCTGCCCCCCTACTCTGCTCTCATGAAACCCCATCTGTACCCGTGTACAGTTCTGGTGTTCCCAATGTAAGAAGGACATAGCATGCTTGGAGCTAACCCAGAGGAATGTCATGAAGTTGATAAGGGGACTAGAGTGCCTTGTCTATGAAACCAGGCTGACAAAGTTCAGTCTGTAGAAGAGAATGCTGTGGGGAGGCCTCACAGCAACCCTCCAGTATCGGAAGGGGGCCTGTAAGGAAGTCAGAAAGGGACTCTTAGTCAGGACCTCTAATGATACAACAAGTACCAATGAGTCCAAACTGAAAGAAGGGAATTTATGTTAGACATAAGGAACAAATTCTTTATCATGAGGGTGAGGACACACTTGAATAGATTGCTCAGAGAAGGTGTGGTTGTCCCATCCCTGAAAGTGTTCAAGGCCTGATTGGATGGGGCATTGAACAACCTGGTCTAGTGGGAAGTGTCCCTCCTCATAGCAGGGGGTTGGAACTAGATGATTTTTATGGTACCTTCCAACCCAAACCATTCTATGATTCCACAATTCTATGATGTCATGACCCCAACTTGTATATATGATATATTTTACTATCAATTAGCAGTCTTAGGATGTTTAATCCTGAATTGAATGAAGTTTATGTTACTGTTAACAGCCACTTAAATAATTACACTTGAATGTGCCTTCAGATTCAACATATTTTGTCTACTGAAGTTTTTCAATAAAATCTAGATTCCAAAGTTAATCACTTTTGTTTATAGGGTATCTGGTCCTCTAAGTTCCTCCAGAATCCATATATTGTGATTCCAGTGAAGACTGCAGGAAATAAGATAGCTCAAACTTTTGCATAAGTCTCAGAAAAAATTAGTTTAAAAATTTAATTTCTTTTATTAATCTATATTAGCAAATAAGATTGAATTTTGCTCTAAAAACAAGTAGAATAATTAATTTAAATTTAATATATTTTTGCTGCACTGGGAGATAAAGTAGTCTTAGGAAAATCATATTTATTCTTTCCTTAATTAAAAAATATATGTGGATATAAAATATATATGTGTATATAAAAAATATAGAAGCAACATGACAACTGTCCAAGTTTGCATGGGGCCCTAAGAAACCCAGTGTAGTGGGTGGTATCCCTTTCCATGGCCTTGGAGTTGGAACTATATAATCTTGAAGTCCCTTCCAACCCAACCATACTTCTATGATACTATCACAATGAAGTTATTCTAACAGAAGGTCTGACCATTATATAGGACAGAAAAAACTAGAGCATAGAAGTTGTGTTGGTACTTTAGGACGGAAATCCACTGAGTTAGAATGCATAAGTAATCACAAATTCCTCGAAAGGCAGTGTCACAACAAATAAAACTCAATAAACTCTGGCAATTACTAAGGTAGACATTTTATTAAAAGCTATTTTGAATCTCTGGAGAGTACACAATTTAGAAGAAGCATTCCAAGGTCTCCAGAGTTAGAGGTTTGAAAATGTTCAGCAAGTTCATCAATCATGTAAATTTACATTTGCCTTCTGCAAGTAAATGTGCTAGAAGCACTGCAGCCTCTCTCCCTAAAGGCTCATTTGCCAGCTAATCAACTGTCTGATGAACTATATTTGCAGTGTTTTAGATCCCATAATAAGAAATATAAGACAAAATATTCTGTGTAATTCATAACACATTAGGCACTTGCAGTTTTGGGTTACTGTATTCCTAAAACTGTTTAACATTCTGGTAGTTTATAACAAAATTTTTTACACTGCACTATTTGAATAATACACTCTAATAGTCTGTCTTGAGTATGAGTTGGTGATAGTGACTTGGTTTTGTCTACAGTCAGATAATGCAATCTCAATAATTGGGTCTGGATCCAGCAGAGAAAGTTAGGAAGGCAGATTTCAAGAATGGACTTGGGGGCAGGGCTGAACACAAGTATTTTGTAGCATGGGCTGCCTGAGCAGGGCCTATGATTGAAGGCCATTCAGAGGTCAGTGGCCCTTAGAGTCCTGGCATTGTCCTTCCTGCATTTGTCTTTCAGAAAGATGCGGTCACTGGATGGTATTTTGTTCCTTGGAACATCTTTTTTTGGCTAAAGATGGGTGCAATATTTGCCTTTTTCCAATCCTCAGGAATTTCTTCAGAACACCAATTTTTTCAGATCAGTCCCTGAAGAGGACCATGGCTGCCTGCTCACAGTCCACAGAGGTTTATGGTGCAGCAGAGATTAATCTGCAGCCAAGGAAGGACCCCTTGGGAGATGCTCAAAGATTCCTTTGATTCCATGGAAAGACCACGTATGAAGTAAGAGACTCCAAGCAGGACCTGTGAACCCATGGAGAAAGGGGCCCACACTGGACCATGTGTTCTAGCAGGACTTGTGACCATGCAGGGGACCCACACTGGAGTAGCTCCTTCCAGAAGGACTGCATCCTGTGGAAGAGAACCATACTGGAACAGCTCATTAATAACTGCAGCCCGTGGAAGCACTCACACTGGAGAAGTTCGAGAAGGGTTGTTTCCTCTGTAGAAGGGGGAGTGTGAAGAATCATTGGGAGGTTGAGTGGTTGGTTGGTAGGTTAAATTCAAAATGTTGCATCCAGTCTTTGGAGTGTCATTGTTTTCTTGAATGTATCAGGATTTACTGCAGGGCTCAGGGAACTAGGGTAACAGCCTGTGGGTCCAGGTGATGTCATCCTTAATCCTGCTAGTGGGACAAGAGGCTCATGTAAGAAGGAAACCTAGAGCCTCTCAAAACTGTACATCTGGTCAGCAGATGGATGTCTTAATCTCCCACAGTGGCCTTTTACAGTCATACATGGCTTTCTCTTGTTTCTGACACATGGATCAGGTTCAGCCATACTAAATACCTTCCCAGAGGGAACTGGTTAATTTCTGCTGCCACAGCTTTCTGAAGGAAGCCTTTTGTAGATCTCTGTGAGGGCTATAGATATCTAGAGATGAGCACCAGAGGCTGCCATAAGTCACCATGTAGGGAGACTTCACTGTCTGCCCATTTGACTGTAACCTCTGACTATCTTTTCCTGCTCTGAACTCTAAGAACAAACTGCCAGTCTATTATTCTTCCCTGATGCCAAACAAAACCACTGGACATAATTGTAATTGGTTTTTTGTTGCTCAGTTTCTTCTTTCCTCAAAACTTCTTTACTGTGCAAATATCTGGGCATTCTGGTTTTGGCTGCAGTAATGCTAATTTTCTTCACAATTACTGGTATGGGGCTGTGTACTGGATTTGTGCACAGGGTTAATATTATAAGAGATGCTTTTGTTATTCAAATGTGCAAAAAAGAAAAACAGAAAGAGTACACAGAAAAGAGTAAATATAATCATTGACAGAATGGTTAACTTGGAAATCTTGGGAGTTTATCTTAAAACTTTATGCAACATATTGAATTGTTCATTTTAAATTGTACAATTTCATAAGTAAAAGGAATACATATTATTCAAGCCTTTAAAGGAGAAATTTTAAAGCACTTTGATAGAAAGTTCCTATATTTAAACCTGTACCTCCACTCCTCTAAAACTTTCTCAGTAGTGTTTTGAGTAGCAATCAAATGGATGATTACACAGAAAAAATAAGAAATAAAATAAAAGTTATTTGACAGTCTCTTTAATTTCAAACCCTGTAGATGAAAAATTTTCTTTGACTAGAAAGCATACAGCATAGTCACAGTTGAAAGTTATTCTATTGAAAGTATTCTTTTGGGTTTGTTTGGATTTTTCAAAGGCGATAAGCATGTTTACTTTTTCTAACACCCATTAAATTCCTACACTGATCAAGAAATGAGAGCAAGATAACTGTCAATATGTGTTTGTGCTCTTACAAGATAATTAATATAAAAATGATTATTGATATGATGCTGAAGAATTTACAAGTTTAAAATATTTGTTTAGGTTTTTTTCCCAAAAGGAATAGAATAAATAGGAAATGAGTAGATGAGACAAATGTGTTTTTATTCTCCTTTTTTTTCACCAATGCATTAGGTATGTTGGTAACAAAATTAAAGCTTTTGAGAACAATGTTATCTCTGTTTAGTCTTTCTTTTGAGCTTATTTTTTCTGTAAGTCAGGTACAAAGGAGAAGCAATTTCAAAAGGGTATATGCTGTATTTTGGGTTTTAACACTTCTTCATAAAGATCATGGTCTAATTTGTTCAACTTGCAATAAGATATATGAGTATCCACATCACCTAAACAGTCTCACTGAGGACCTAAATGGCCTTTGTGGAAGACAGCAAAAAAATTTAACTGAAAATGAAACAATTGCACTCATTCTTCCACTGGGAGCTGGAATTAATTGCTTGAGGGGAAATAAGACTCCATCTCTCTCCCTTTTACCTTTTGGGGTTGTTCTATATCTAAACTACTTAAACACAGTCTCTTTAGAGACTCTAGTCCAGAGAAGACAAGGAAGGATAAGAATACCTCTTCTCTTTTTACATTTTTCTGACCATCCAAACGAATGTGAGAAGTGCTGCCCGTTTCAGCAGTAGGGATGAAATTACCTATATCACGTCAGAAAGTGACTTCATGCTTTTTTTTCTTGCAGAGGAGAAAGTTCACAGAAGGAAATCACACTCTGTGCAACACTTATCTCTTTTTTGAGACAATATTCCAGGGCCTGGGGAGCCCTTAAACTCATATCTTCTATAGTGCCTATCTATTAAACAGCACATATACTATGCATCACCTTATATATGTCAGCCATTGCCATGTGACATGCATCAATTCAAAATACTGATCTCCCTTACTTGTGACAGTCATGTTTCGTGAAGTTCTTATGTTTCCTCTAATTCCTCTTTTAACACATCCTATTTTATGGTTGTTTAGACAGCAACACTCAGAATCCTATATATGTGTAGAGTTACTAGTAGAAAAAACCCCATGACAACAAAGTTTATTACTACACTTTCAAGATGAACAGAACTGTTATCTCACCTCTTAACAATTCCATTCTCACCTGATCACAGAATGCAGACAAGCTTGTGGCTGTGAAGTTTGTCATATATCAACCTCTGGATATTTGTAACAACCCACAGCTTAAAGATTACATTTATTTTTGGGAAGTAAAAATTATCTGTTTGGTCTGTGGTTTTCTTGAACTTTTTTCCTTCTCTATTCCATATGGGAAGGTTCTCTGCAACACAGTTTATTGAAAGTAAATCCTATCTTTCATGATACAATTCAGCTGAATCTTTTCTCATGAAGTCTGCGTTCCAAGTGTACCCATGGGAATAAATTTGACACTTTATGAGAAATATTCCACTGTTAAGTTTTAAAAAAGATTGGGAAGAGGGGGGGAAAAATTAAGCAAATTTTCTAAGTATTCTTTACTAGTGAACTTTTGTCTTATGCCCATGTGCGTGGGTACTTTATCTTTATTATACCTCTAGATGCAAATTTTTTTAAACAAACTTAATTTCTCCATAGCTGGAGAAATAGTAATGAATCTTTAAGCAGTCTCAGAGAACGCAATTTCATCTTTTGCCTCCTTTTTCCCATCCTACCTCTTTCCCCCAGCTATTAACAACAGAGTTATTAGAGGGGAAAAAAAAAAAAACCAAAAAGAAAACTCTAAATATTTTAATTTTAATATTCAGTAAGAAAAAAATCTTAGGTAAAAAAGAACATTATTTCTGATTTTTAAGGTGTGTGATTATTATTTTCTTACATTTTTAAATACAATCAAATATTTAGTCCCCAAGTTTAATAACTTATAGTTTTGTTTTACTTTTTACATATTTTCTTTCCTTCAGATGTAAGAGCTTTGTAGTGACTTGGACACTGGAGATTGAGCTTGAGAAAATTGAATTTAGGGCAGGATTGTCAAGTTCTCTCAAACAGTGGTGGAGATCCTATTTTCAAAAGATCCAAATGCTTCAACTTCCTTTTGAGTATGGCTAAAAATTCAACTATACTCAACCCACTGATCTGTATGTTAACTATCTCAATCTTTTGTTAAGAGGTTTCATCAAACATAACAGGTAAGGTTTAAAATCACGCTTTCTTCTAGAGAAAACATTAATTCTTTTAGAAAGTTTAGTACCATAAAACCCTAATCCATAAAACCCTATGGAACTTTGTGCTAAATACTGTGAATACTTTTGTGACATGATGTATTAAAAGCCCCACAGTTTGAGGCACAGAGTGTTACACTTTGCCTCATAAAGGACATGACTAAACTAATTAATTACTGCTATTACACGAAGACAAGAAATCCATATTCATTGGTCTTCTAAGATTAGGTTAATTTTAAAAAAAGTGAATATATAGGAATTGTAGTTGTAACTCCCTTCTGAGGCATTTATTTATTATTTTAAAGGCTTTGAAACTATTTTGAGTGGTTTTTTCTTTTTATTAAAAAATAATCTGTTATTCTCATAGAGATTCTCAACCAAAGGATACTGGGTCACACCATGAGGAATTTCACTTCAGCAGCAAGTGTGTATCTTAGCTTCTCATGCAGCTAGTTTACTGAACTTCTCTGTAAGGGCAAGCATTTGGAGAATGGGAGATCATTTTAGTACTATTTTGAGTGTTGCAGGGCATCTTTCAAAAATTAAAATGGATTTTCTGCCTACTACCACCAGCAGAGGTCAAAATAAAGGTCACATGGGGACTAGCAGTAGAAAATCACTTCATTTTTGTATTTTCCAATGAGAAATTCAACATCAAGAGGAACAATACCATTAATTGTCACTAAGTCATGCATTTGGGTTGCTTTTTTCACCCATTTGACTGCAATTTTTCCAAAATATGTAAATTATTCATATGTATAAGAAAACTTGTTCAATAGCCTGTGAATGCCTTGTAGAGTGCTTTGGAGATACTTCGGTTTAATGTTCTGTTGTCTTGAATTTACATTTAATTGTTATGAAAAAGTAGAAGAATATACCCTGAGTGCCATTAACTGAACTTTTACTTAAAAGTCTTGAGAGATCTTTCAGATACATTGCTTCATACCTTTCAATAAAATGCTAAAACTGTACAAATTTCCATTTAGTCAAAACCAAAGCATCTTACACTATTCTTCCCATGATCCCTCCATGTAATCATAAAATCATAGCAAAATGGAATATCATCAGTTGAAAGGGACCCGCAAGGATCATCTAAGTCCAAATGCTAGACCTGCACAGGACAACCCTAAGAATTGCAACGCATACCTGAGTGCATTGTCCAAATGCTTCTTGATCTATGCAACACAGTTTGGTGCTGCAATCACTTCCCTCGAGAGCATGTTCTGATGTGCAAACACCCTCTGGGTGAAGAAACTTTTTCCAAAATCCAACCCAAACCTCCCCGACAAAACTTCAGGTCCTGTTATTGGCTGCCACAGATGTCAGTGTCTGTCCATTCTCTTACCACCATGAGAAAATTGTAGACTGCTACGTCTTCCCTCAAGTCTCCAGGCTGAACAAGCCAAAGCAACCTCAGCTGCTCCCCATATGGCTTCCCCTCCAGACCGTTCATCATCTTCATTGCCCTCATTCAGATGCTCTCTAATAGTTTAATGTCTTATATTGGGGTTCCCAGAGCTGCCCCCAGCTCTCAAGGTGAGGCTGCCCCAGTGCAGAGCAGAGCAGGACAATCCCCTCCCTTGCCCAGCTGCTGGTGCTGTGCCTGATGCCCCCAGGACAGGGTTGGCTCTCCTGGATGTCAGGGCACTGCTGGCTTACATTCATCCTGCCATCAACCAGGACCCCCAGGTCCCTTTCCAGCATCTCATTCCCCTCTCTGTACGTATGTCCAGGGTTATGCCATCCCAGGTGCAGAATCCAGCATTCATTTCTCTTGCTGAACTTCATATGGTTGGTGATTTTCCAGCCCTCTCATTAGTCAAGGTCTCTCTTGCAGGGCCTTTCCACGTTTAAGGGAGCCAGCAGCTAGTCCCAATTAGTATTGTTGGCAAAATTAGTATACTTTAGGGCCCTGTGTTTATGAACACATTGAAGAAAATTTGTTCTAAGATGGAGCCTTGTAGAACCCCTTCCTAAAGGGCCTCCTCTTGAAGAATAAAGCTATAATCTCTCTTTATGAAATCTCAGCTCTGATTGTTTCCTGATCAAAAAAGGTAAAATAAGACAAACTGTTAGATGTGCTCCACCTGTGATGTAAATCACATCCTAAGCATTGAGCAGATATCATCAAATTTAATTAGGGTTTTACTCAGTAGATAGATTGCCAAACTGAAAAGGTGAAGTGTAGTGCTTGAGCAAGAAGGCTGCCCTGCTTCTGAGAGATCAAAATGTATCTTTTCTGTAGACCATTAATAGTCACAATAGAAAGTAAAGAGACAAGAAGAGGATGTAGCAAAATTCTTGATTAAAGAATGTTAATTCTTGCTTTTACTTTGCATGTTGAAAGAATGCATTTTCTTTATTTTGTGATTAAGTAGATGACACCAAACAGAGAATAACATGTAATTTCAAGTTAATAGCAAAAATCCAGATTTTTTTGTCGCACAACAGATTGTATTTATCTCTATAGTCTAATTAAAAAGTTAAACATTAGCATTTTGTTGCTACCTCAACCACAAAATTATGCAGCTTGAAAAACAATAGTTAAGGGATATCCTAGTGGTTGATATTTCCAAGCATGACATGAAGCATATGCTCCCAGGATTTCAGTCTCCTTGAACCATCATTGGCTGCAGTATGAGCACATTCAGGGAGATAACTATATATTCTGTAATGCTTGATCATCCTTGTGTGCAGTAAACTGTTGGTAAAATAGAGATTTGTCAAGAGCTATCTCAACAATTTTAAAAGTTCCATTCAGTGTGGAGTATTTTTTATTGCTGCCAAGTCCTATATAGGAGTTTCAACTCTTCTCTGTTACTATTCTTCTCTAACAAAGAAAATATTTTTATAATTTTTCCTTCTATATTTTTTCCCCAATTTCATGACATTTATATATGAACAGGCACATTTTGATGAGAGAAATTTTACTTTTACAGAGTAGATATTTTTGATTAATTTTCAATATGTTGCTGTGATGAGATTTCCTGGACATATAGATCACATCAGATCTTAATTAATTTCACATTTCAAAAACAACATAGAAAAGGGCAACTAAAGCAAAGGTTTAGTTTTTGGGTTTGGTTTTGGTTTTGAAAGTCAGGGATAAAGAATGCTTCAGAATTGCCATAACACATTGCCCAGCTCACCCAACAGCCATACTCTGTAAATAATCAGAGAGAGATGCAGAAAATTCTGAAACACACAAGGAATGACTTGTCCAAAGGAAAAAATTATTTCTCTCTACTGTCTGCTTGTGGTTAATTTATATCTTAGAGCTTATAGGTTTATATTAATCTAAAATATTTTATCCTCTGCTACAAAATTATTATTTTTCTTACTTTCTGTATAGAGTTTCTGTATGTAACAATACTCCTCTAGATGCCAGTATTATCATGTGGTAAGGAATTACATCAATTACATGTCAAGTAAAATTATATATTTTTTTCAGTTTTAAATGTCCTGCCCTTGACTTTCATTGATTGCTTGTAATCCCAGTCTACCTTGTCAGCAACATTTTTATGCAATGTGACATACATATTATAGCCTTTTACTGGTGTATCATCTTAAAATAGAGTCTGACTCTTGTTTTCTTTTGTTCCTATACTCTAGTAGAGCTCTTGGTGACCACTATTCATATCAGCGTTGGGGTCCTACTATTAAAAAGACCTTGAAATGTCCAAAGTAGCTATGAGTTTGCCAAATATAGGCAAGGGAAATAATAATATCTATGTCATTTTTCATTATCAAGTTAGGTGGCAGATAAGTTGTAAAAATGATAAAAGTTTTAAAGTATTTTCTTTGGTTTTTTTTCTAGATTTGTCTTGTTTTTTCTTATAAGTCTAACTGAACAAGAATAGTTTCATCTTCGATCACATAACTTTTCTTTCTCTGAGACATTCTGAAATTCAAAGGTCATGTGCCTTGAGGTTATGTGTCCAAACAAGGTCTACATTTCAATGAAGGCAGAACATAATAACGAAAGGATTTAAGAGTACAACAAACTTACTGCAGAAGCTGGTAGCCTAGCTCCAATTCAATCTCTTATCTATACTTCCCTGCTGTTTAAATAGCATGACAACGGTGGAATTAGGGTTTAGATTTATGGAGTAGGAGTTTCATATAGGAGGTGAATCCAGGTTTCTTTATGATTGTTATCTTATTTTAGGATGCTACATATAATTCTTGAAACAGAGATAAAACTTGAATGCCAACAGCTTTTTTTTTTCTTCCTTTTTGAAACAGACAAATACAGTTCTAAATAAACATTGAATAAAGGGTTTTTTTTCTTATCAGTATAGTAGAACTTGTGTTGATGACTTCTAGGGTATATTAATTCTTATCATCAATGAAGATCAGTTAACATAGAGTTGTATATTCAAGCTAGGTGGAATCTATTTGCTACTTGATTATTGCTATGGTAACTACTTATTGCTGAAAAGTAAGAAAACTGTGGACTCTGTCAAAAAAGTAATGGCTTACTTAGGATAACATGATATATTTTTATTAGAATATACTCTTAAATGTGGGGTTTGAATGAAGATAAATGATTTTGTTCATATCGTTTCTTAATCTGAAGAAACCAAAAAGGAACAAAATAGTGAGAGCAGATTATAACACTAACTGAATTCACAGATGAGCCACAAAGAAATTGTTTGTCACCCAAACATGCAGATTGATTTCAGAATACCTAATTATTAAATTATTAAATCATTCTCCAGATAGTTAACAGAAAAGAAATATATTGTTAAAGAAAAATTTTTAAAAAAACTATTTTACTGCAGCTGTGATGTTGTGTTGTGTCTGTATAAGTTGGACTGTTCTGTTCCCACTATCTTGTAATGGTTCTGCCCTGGTTCTCCCCTCCCTCCCTTGTGCTGCCAGTTATCCCAACTCCTCCCCAGTTGCCTTGGAGATTAATGTACCCTCTCTCAAATCCCTCCCCGGTGCCCTGTCCGTCACTCAGCGCTCCCACCCTTCTCTCTAGAACTCTCTAGAAACTTCCAGCTAGAGCGTCGAGTGATTGGCTCAGGGGCTGGGGCCCCACCCTCAAGTTATCCCCATTGGGGTTCTCCCTAAGTCAATCTTTTGTATCCCACTCCCCTCTGAAACCCTATTTGTCCAAGGACTGACTCCTCCCCTGTTCCCCTCCCTCCTTATAAGCTGTTGCAACTTCTCTCTCCTTCTCTTCGGTTGTTGGTTTCCCCTGGGGCTGAATAACCGGGATTCACCACAGCTCGAGAGCGCTCTCTTATTTCTGCTGACTGTAGCCATAAGCCAAGCCATGTCCTACCAAAAGGTAATGCTGCTGTCATAGCACAGAGAGTTTACCTTAGGTGCTGTCCCGAACCACGAAAATCGGGATAGTGCCCCCTTACTGCTAGCGGTGCTGGATAGCTATCCGGGACATCCGAGAAGGACGATCAATCTTTCTCCAGCTGGACCGCTTCAGTTCTTTTATTTTTATTCCCTTCACTTTAATTTTTCATAGTATAAAACTAATATCTTTAATGCTTTAGTCCATTGGAAGACACAGTCTATCAGGATTACAAAGCAGATGTTGACAAACAATATCAATAGCAACAAAGGTGCATGGCTCTGAGCATAAAATAAATCTGTATGCAATCATACAGAAATAATTACTCATGAAATACATTTAATAAATAATAAAAGATTTTAATTTGAACATCATCTAGTCATACAAAATGAAAATATTGTCAAGACTTACACTTCTTTCTACAGATTTTGGAACCTAAAATACCTATTGCTCTCTCTTTTGTATGTAAAACATCCTGCATTTAAAGGCAGAAAGCAATGGGGCAATTATTTTTGCTTCACAGTGCATGTGATGCTCAACATTTGGGCATACTCTGTTTTTCCTGTTTTTCACATTTGTTTTTGTTTTGTTTTGTTTTGTTTCCATGAAAAGCAAATGGTTCTTTCACACATCAGCATAGATTTCTTCAATCTGACTGTTAGGATCACTGATAATTTTCTGACAAAACATACCTTTGATATCATTGTATCCCTATAGAGGTGTTCTGCTTTATAAAAAAAGAGAAGTATTAAACCTTGACTGAATTAATATCACAGACCTGGAGCGTCTGCTATAGATAGTTACCTATGTGAATACTAAAGTCACAAAAATTAAAATTGTGATTCTCTCCCTCTTGGCCCTTCTAAAAATATGCAAATTGCTGTGGGTACATTTTTTAGACATGAAAGCAACACAAATTCCAACAAATTGCTATATAGTAGAAAGAGTCATACAGACACATACTTTTAACCCATTGTAAAAAAGAGCTTGCTTATACTTCCAGTGAAAGCAAACAATAAACCTCTAATTTTTCCTATTTGCAGAGGCACATCATAATTACTATGGAGTAGCTGAAACAGTGTAAATTGGCACCCTTAGTCAGTGTGAGTTACTAATTTACTGTGCCCTGAAACTAAGACTGGGCAGGTGGCTACAAAAATGTCAACACAGTAAAGTATTTTATAAATGTTTTCTAAATCAGTATACTTCAAAGTTGGGTACTATTATTACTGAAAGATTATATGTTACTAAAACTAAAACACCCTGACCCTTGAATGAGAAATCAAAGGAAATTGAAAGAGTGATACACTGCAAGATATAGTGTTAACTAAAGTAACAATAAAACTGACAGAGCTGCTAATCTGGCGTCCTCAGTAATACACAGTTTCTCTACCAGCTAACAAAACCATGGGGAATACTGAAGAATCTTGAAAGGGTTCCAACTGCATTTTGAAATGTAAAGAAAATGAGAAAGTATTTATTTAGAGACCACATGCTGTCTGAAAAGAACTGCACAGCCACAGTTCTTGAGTTAAAATAAGGCATGTTAGAAATATTGCTATAACGTAGATCAGACTGACTTTCAGAGACGTGGGACAGAAAGGCAACACTCTTGTGAAGAGCCTAGGACTATATAATGAGCTTATGAGTTTACTTTGTTAATGATTACTTGCCTAAACAACTTCCAAGAGCTTTGCACCTAGGAAGACTGTCCTTGAAATGGTCTCATCTTTTCAGGGTAACAAAACAAACATACTGGATTTTTCTCAGTTTTAAGCATATTTAGATTTTTATTCATAGATTAATGATCCACCCTTGTCTACTGAAATAAATGAGTATTTCTTGATGAAAGTCATCTGAAAAGTGTCATCCTGCAATGAGCAATCTTGTTATGGACCACATATCTGAATGAAGAGGCACTGGTATATTCATGATGGGTTATCAAATTCAATGGCTTAAAGCACCCTAATTATCTCCTTTTTAAAATACTGAGAGGGCAAAAGTCTAGATCTATGGTAAGGTCATACAACTTTATTTATTACAGTATAGAGTACAGTAAACTGTACTCTTACGAAATTTAAAGACAACCTCCTACTGAAAAGTTTTTGTCTTCTTACTTGCTGAAAAACTATTCTGGTATATACTGCCAAGGATTATTCATCACAAAACAAACTTTCAAACTACACTTAGGATGGAAAGTTCACATTTGATACTAGAAATAAGATTTTCACATACTTTTAAAAGAAAAAATAATGAAACCTTGATTTATCAATTTACTTATGTATTCATTTCAAGAATTAAACTGATGTGCAAACTGAGGGACATAACTACAGTCGTCACTATGAGGTCAGAGTCCCCCCCTTTTCAAAAGTGTCAGGAACTGTGTTTCTACATCTACTATCTAATGTTGACTCTTAGTCTATAAACTTCAAGTATCAACACATGGTGTATATATCTTTTTGTACTCTAAAGCATCTTGTATTTTTAAACACTGTGACTTTACAGGCAGTTCCAGGATTGGAATTCTCTTTCAAATTCAGTTGAAAGTTACCTTTCAAATTTACCTTTCAAATTTGAAAGTTGCTTTTCAAATTTAACTGAGAAAAGCTCCCTCATCTCCTTCCCTTATAATTGCTGCCAGAATAAATTGTACACACAATTGAGAAGTATGTATGGTGCAGACTTGTCTATAGCTTCCATATTGATTAGCATAAGTAAAGCAGGTGAGGGTTCCTATCCTGTGGATCAAGCTTGTGGATGCATGAGTAAAATTTTGTCCATGATGACACATACTTAAAATCTCACAGGCCCAGGGCTTGAAATGATCTATGGGAAGGTAATGCCAAGAATGCAGAACATTGAATTAACTTACGTTAGTCAGTATTTTGAGAAAACAAAACATACATTTTTAATAATTGAAATACCTTTAATTATTTTATGTTCAGAAAGAAAAGTAGCTTCTATAGCAGAGATAATATTCACAAAGTTTTACAGGCTTTAAGTTTACTTAGAAAGACTGAAGATTGAGTTATAGATTCACAGTTTAGATATATAGAACAGACTGAGATAGGTATTTCCCGTATAAGAAGAAATGTGGGACTGTCAGGCTATAGACTTCAAATTTAGAAGGACCTAGGTAAGCAGATAAGATAGAAGTGGTCTCCACTAATTTTAGGAATCACTACCTTAGAGCAAGCCTGAAGCAGTAGGTGAAGTTTAGTTACTTAACAATAGAAAGCCATTGCACAAACCAATTTTTTATGGGAATATTAAAACCTATCACACAAATATAATCAAACTTATGCAGATTCACATTTATTCCATATGCCTCTTTCAGCTGTAGAAGATGTTAAAGAAAAGAAAGCAAAAAAAATACTAAAGCCAAAACAAAAACTCCCAGGAAGACTTGGATTTTACTTGCATCCTGCTGATGCAGTACTGATTTTCTTCTTTAAATATTTTACAGGTTTTCCTAATTTTAAGGAATCATCTTGCAGAATTGGAATTACTGCCTCCCTAGTTATGCTGTTGGTTTTTATCTTTCCCTTAACGCTCTAACAAGACTGTACTTGGGGTTTGTTAAGCAGTTGCCTGTGGAAAGCTAATTGTTCCAGGACATGTGAACTAGGTACTGTTTCCAGGAGAGCTGACCTTCAAAAAAACTACCATTTTTTTTGAGATGCACTGTGCTATTTCTTTCCATTTCATTGGATTATATTTTAAATGCCTTACAAAGTTTTTCACTAATTACACCAGTAGTTTCAGAATTAAACATTAAAAGTCCACAGATATGAAAGTTTTCTGTATTATCAGTATGGATGAAGGTGAGCTTATCAGCATCCAAACCTTTCATCTGTCTGCACAAGGTAAGTGTTGTCAAGGGAAATCGAGAGTGATATGCCACTCATGTATTATGGAATAGCTGACAGGCACCATTTAACAACTTCCAGACGAGATCAAGCTTGCCATTTGTTATAGACAGTGGAGATATACCAAAACACCAAGAGGCACACAGCTGAAGCTATATTCTTTGATGTGGGGTGATTTTTCCCAAAAGCAAAAAACAAAAGAGTTGTTACTGATTTTCAGAATTATTTTTCCTTACTTTAAGTTAGAATTCTTGTCTTGTGTTCCTGTATAACATACTAAGAAGAGATGCCCATGTTCCAGTTGTGGATTTCAAGGTATTTAGTTGTAGCCAGATTCTTTTATTGGCATTTAAGAAGATTGGAAGTGCAACCTTTCCATACATCAATTTTATTTTAGGGTATTTTAATACATGTTTGAAAAGGTGCTGGTAAACAGCATAATTCACTCAGAGAATCTGAGATATAATAACACTTTTAGTTGCATTTCCCCAAAGGTGCCAGTAATAAAGTGTCTTTCCTCTAGCTGAGTTCTTGAAGGTTTTCATAAGATTTGTCACACCAGATGAGGACATTTACACCTTAACCACATAGGTTTCATTTATAATCAGTTATCACATTTAGAGTGCAATTCAATATTAAGATGTCTTAAAGATATTCAAAGAAATTTTTGGTCATCACTTTAACTGTCAATTTTGATTGAAATGGGACAAGATGTTCTACAATTATATGGCCCTGTCATGAAAAGGGATATAGAAACACAGAGATGCTGCAAAGAGGACAGCAGTTTCATCTGCTCAGTAATCGGGATTAAACAAAAAAATATCCTTCTCTATAAATATTATTTTACAATTTTGTGATATTCTGACAACATATTTTACATATATTCTTTAAATATATAGGAATTACTTTGCAGGGTTCAAAAATGTCTGTATTTTTACCCTTTGATTAAAGCTATATATTATTAAATATCAAGTCAGCACACAAAACTTAGATGGAAATTATATCTTTCATATAATACAAACCATTGCTCAGAGAAGGAGAGGTTATTCACTTTATTTTTCTAATATCTTCCAAATCTTTATGTTGGAGCAATTTCAATGCTGATTCCCCAATTTATTTGCATGTTATGTAAATGGACTCTTAATGATTCATTGCATTGCCATTGAATAGGAATTAACTAGGGAGAGGTAAACTGTAAACATATTTGTGTAAATGTGTTATCTGTTAATATGTAATGATGTTGAGTTTTGTTTTATTGTATAAGAATAAATTTTTAACAACCTCAGGAAAATATATACGCCATATCTTAAGTGCCTTGCTGAGAGCTTTCAGCATCTTACAAGTCTCTTCTAAGCGTTTTCTTGTTCTAACAATGCATTAAAGCTTCATGACAATTGAAGAGTAAAACCCCTTTACCTGTATAGGGGTTCTGCTAGTTTTGATGAGCATTATCCTTAGATGAATTCCTACTAGAAATGAAAGATTTGTTCACAGTAATAGGGCTTATTACTGAATTCCTCAATGCAGTGTAGTCTTAGCACAGAAAAGCTAAGTAGTACCAGGGAATGATCCTGGGAAGATAAGCTGTTCCAGGTTTTTTGATAAATTAGTGTGTTTGGAATGCTTTTGTCCAGTGCTGGTCATTAATCCACCCATTTGTGACTTTTGCTTGGATGCTAGTATGGTATATTTTGAAAAAGTGGTTTTGATGCATCTTCTCCACTTTAAATGAGAACAGAATTTAGTAGCATGATTTCTGCTGAGCTGGTTTTCTGCAGTGTTAGCTGGCTTCAGTGTAAGGACATGATTAAGCATGTTTGATTAAGCAGCACAGACATACACTGTGCATCTATGCAAGGAGGAAGTCAAAGCCATCTACTTTCCTTGACCTTCTCCCTGTGTCCATCCTACTGCATCATATTTTTCATCAAGTATTTTAGGAAGCAGTCTGAGTTCATCCTGCTTATTAATTATGGAAAGATATGCTGTCATACCTAAGAAAGACTTTTTGGAACAAGGCACTACTCTGCTTGACAATGTGCATGCAACTTGTTTTGAACCAATATGATGTTGAAGAAAGTTAAGGAATTATTTCATTTCACTTCTATGGATGGAATTCTACTGACAACTCAAAATTTACAATATCAAGATATGCATTTAGATCTTTCATCTAAGAGGGGGAAAAGTACGTTGGTATGTGGGTATCTTCACCACAAAGTTCTTGAAGAAATAACCCTATAATAGCAAATTCTGAACCACCACATTGAAGAACTGCCTTTGGCAACCAAATAAAATACAGTGGAAATAAATGTAGGTAGATTTAAAATACCATCCATCTGCAAGATCTTGATATTTAACTCTAGGTTTCTTTACTTGACTCAAATTTTGGTCCTGATCTTCTGATCATGAGCTCTCTTTCTTTTCAATATACAGCTGTTGAAAATATAGGAGGGTCTGGTCCTCTTTCTTTTTTTTTTTTTTCTTCACTTCTTTTTATCTATCAGATTATTCACTTTGATACTTTTTCTCAATGTGGATATTTTGATGCTATTTTTTTGACAAAGCATGCTGCATTTGAAGCAAGGTTTCTATGAAACCCAACAGTGTCAATATATAAGCTCTTAATATAATTTATTACTCTTACATAGAAATATATTTCTATTGAATTAGAAAGTCTGTTTGAAAGGCCATTTGTTATATTTCCTTCTGCTCTCAACTGTGCTTTCAAATTTCTACCCAATAATTTTCTTTTGAACTTTCCTATTGTATCATGTTTTCAATGCTCAAATATTACCATCCATGTGCACATTTATTTTATATGAAGTGTAGTCTCACACAGGAAAACATAAGTTTTTCTCATCCCAGATACAGCTACGAAAACAAAACATAATGAATCTCTCTTCGTGGAAAAAAAATGTTTTTTCTGCTAGAAAATCCTTGTTTTTGTAACATTCAAGGCTTTAATGTTCATGACAAAACTAATACAAATTTTTAATTTGTTAGACTGGAAGAAAAAATTGAAATCTTTAAAGGCAGCAGATTGGGGGTTTTGTTTGGTTTTTGATACACATAATATATTTTCTGAGTGTGGTTTATCTGAAGCCCTGTATAATTTATTTTTCCTTTCTTGTAGGTTCTCATCCAAGTAGATAAACATAATAACACAAATAATACTGCCTTCCCATAAAAATGAATCCATAAACTCCATCTGAGTCACACACAGAACTGAGGAAAATGAGGTGCAATAGATATAATCTCCTATGAAACAGCTTAATGTGATTAGAGAATACATGCATGAATGTTGCTACTATTGATCCATTCTTTTCAACTAGTTTGTTAAGAAAATATACACATTCCAACACAGATTAGTTCTTTTTCATTATAGACAGGAAAGGTCAATTTACAGGCAGACTACAATAGGACAGAAAGTTTTCATGTATTTGTGGCCAGCGAAGGTTGATTGCAGATAGCAGCTACTCATACATTGAAAGTGAGATAATTGGCCCTTACTGTGCTGAATTACTGTGAATGACTACCTGGACAATGCTGCCAGCTGGGGAGAAAAAGCAGTCCTGTGCAAACACTTCTGTAGAAGTGAAAGTTGTGTAAAGTATGTAATGTTGCTTTTATATTTAAAGTGGATTGTTTAATAGACATCTGAGAATAGGAGTAAATTCTTAGAATATATTGATTTTTTTTTTGTTATAATTTTTCATGTGGTTTTGCCATGGTGAATACTCTTTATGTCCCTCCAAGACATTATGGAAGAATAGTCTTTTCTTTTCTATATTGTAGAAAATTACTTTTATGTTGTTCTTTGTCCTGTTAACTTAAAGGACCTTGTATTTCTTCATAAATCTCTGTTACCTGAATTTTTTGCCATCTGTAGCTGAAATCCACAAGCACAGCTCGAAAAAAATTAAGTGCTGTTTTCCACTACTGTGGAATTTGTAGTCTGTCTAGTACCAAAGAAGTGTACATGTTTTACACAAAAAAAAAGGTGAGAATATCAACTCGTACTATATGTTACTCTATTTGAACTCATATATTGCAATTTATTTTTTCTATATAATGTTAGTTATGTTCCAGAGGAATGTCGCATAGGTTGATCTGATCTACTGACTGAGGAAAGTCATTGACTGTCACATAGATCCAAAGCACTGCATGTCAAAAACTAATACTGTTTTGTTTTATAAGAAATTTATGTAATTTGATACATATTATATCCATTAATTTGATGTTGACTGTCATGGATTTCAGCAAGAATAGAATCAGCAGCCATCAGTGAAACCTAGCAACATATCTAGTCAGAGGCCTATCACTGCTGATGTCCCCCAGGGTTCAATATCGAGCCCAGTATTGTTTAAGTTATTCATCAGTGACTTGGATGAAGGGACAGATGCCTCCTCAGCAGGTTTGCTGGTGACACAAAGCTGGGAGGAGTGGTTGAAACTCCAGAGGGCTGTGCAGCCCTTCAGAGGGACCAGTACAGGCTGGAGAGACGGGCAAAGAACAGTCTAAAATTCAACAAAGGAAAGTGCAGAGTCCTGCACCTGGGGAGGAATAATCCCAGGCAGCCATGTCCCTGATGGTATCCTGGGGTGCATTGGGAAGAGCATTGTCAGCAGGGTGAGGGAGGAGATTTTGCCGTTCAACCCTGGCATAGCCACATTTGGAGTGCTGTGTTCAGTTCTGGGCTCCTCAGTACAACAGGGATCTGGAGATCCTGAAGCAGGTCCAGGAGAGGGCAACAAAGATGATTAAGGGATTGGAGCCTCTAGGTTACAAAGAAAAACTAAAGGGAGCAAGGTCTGTTCAGCCTTGCGGAGAGACTGCTGAGAGGGGGCCTCACCAATGTCTATAAGCATCTGAAGGGAGGATATCAAGAGGACAGACTGAGGTTCTTTTTGGTCGTGCCAATCAATGAGTTGTAGGCAGGCTGTTGGCAGAAGCACTGCCGACTCTGTCATCTGCTGCCACCCTCCGTCCCCTCCTGTTTCTCTGAAATGCAGCTACAGGACATGGTGCTGCAGAAAAGTGGTGAGACATGGTATCAACATGGTGCTGAGGGACAGGGCCAGGGGGGCAGGCTGTTGCAGGCAATGGAGCCAAGGCAGGGAGCCTTAATCCTGCTGAGCTAAAAGGAGCACAGTGAGGAGGTAGCAAAATGACAATGCCATGCAGGACTGATCCCCAGCACTCTGGAGCAGTCTGAAGTGTTGCTGGAAGCACCAGCACAGAACTGATCCCAAGGGAGCAGTGTCACAGTGTGTCTCCGATGACCTTGCTTTTGGGAATGCGTTGTTTTTCTCTGCTTTAGGGACAGGAAACTCTAGGCACAGGAGTCCCTCCCCAAGACCTTGTCTTTGTGCTGGCGGACATGCAGAACTAAGTCAAAGCATTGAACGCTTTTTTGTGTGTAAAGCACCTTCTCTTTTTGCATACTTTTGTTAATAATATACTATAATATCTATACTTTTGTTGTTATGCATATCTCATTCCACTGCTGTTTTCTTTCAGTAAACTGTTATCTTAATCTCCGCCTTTGTTCCTCTCCTAACAGAAGAGGTGGGAGAAGAGAAATGGCTTTTTTGGAGTATTATTTCCATCTGGTGTTAAACCTCCGTGGTATGACCAGTACATGTTTTGCTTTGTCCACAAACAGGTTAAGTTTGAGACTGAAAGTAAGTGTGAAGGCAACTGCTGCTGTTCTAAACAAGTGTTTTAAATTCTCTTCCCTTATGCAGATTTCAGAAGAGCTGGGTGGGGATGTCAAACAGAGATTTCAGGTCTTGTGGCCTGACTAATAATTGAAAAAAAAAAATAAGGAACCCTGTTGTCAAAGCTAGTGTTCCACATGTTTCCATGGTAACTAGAGCATTCACTGACATCTAGGTTTCTATTTAGTTATCTTTTGAAATTCATTTTTATTGTTAGTACATTTCCCATGTTTTGACTTAGAAGTGATAAGTTGTAGCATTTACTAAATTATATGTTGGGTGTCTCAAGGGACCAACTTGTAAGGAACAGTTATTTAATTTCCCAGGAGTAGTTTAGTCATGTAACAAAGAGCAGGGAGAAAAAAGTTATGATTTCTTAAAAAAACACAACTTGGGAATAATTACAATATTACAATAGAGTTAGACCACTCATACTGGGATTCCTATGTTTGCAGTGTCTCAGGGTTGAAGCATTTGATCAAAAGGCCAAACACAGTATGACACTATTACTGGTAACTGGGTCATGGGAAAAAATAAAGCTCCCAATCTTCATATGTGCAAAGAATCTGCCATTGTTACCTTCTGTTGTTAGTACAAACAGAAAACTGTCACTGCCTATGAATGCAGTACATTTTTTTATCTGTTTCTTAGTGTGTTTCAGGATGTCTAACATTTAACCTTGAAAGCTTCAGTTACCAGAGAAGTGCCCTTTTTATCCTCTTTTTACATGTGCTGGCATTTGAGAATAATGTTGATGAACCTTTTCTTTAATAGTCCTGATTTTTTAGAAGATACATTCACATTGATCACATAAGGGGAATTGTGTGACAGAAGGCTGATATGACTTTTAGGACTAATTCAGAGATGATGGCAGTAAATCTCCATAGAGACAGTGGCTTCTTTTGTTCCAAAATTACTTCACCAGTTCCTATAAAGCATAACTCCCATCTTTGATCTTTCCTGATCTTCCTTTGTCTATACAATACCTTTTATGAGTGCTTTACTCAGCTGTGTTCCCTCTCATTCTGCAGGGATGCAAAATGTTAACAGGTGTTCTGATATCCTATGACATTGGGCATTACTGCTAGATATTGCAATGCTGAATTTTAATTAATTTCTGAATCTAGATTAGAGGTTTTTTATATGATCTCTACGGGCTTATTCAGAGATAAAAATATTCAGAAACATGCATAAAATATTTAATAGAAAAATAAAAATTCCCTTGATAAACAGTGGCTCCAGTGATAACCAAGCTTTCATAGTATATTTTATTTTTGGTATTAGGTTTTCCACATGCCACATAAAAACCACTTTATTTCTCTTCCACTACATCCTCAAATATAACTGCTTTCCAAAGAGGCCAGATATGGGTGTTTTTTGTGTGAGCTGTGCAGCCAATCAAGTCAGTCACGTTTTTCTTCTACACAGAATATATTATGATAGCCGCTGTTTTATTTATGCGTAATGAACCAGTGTTCATCTGTTTTCACTCATGTTTTCTTCTTGAGAAACAGTATTTTTAAAATGGCTATGCCAGCGTTTACACTAAAAAGCCGGAAACCTGAATATACATAAAACCACAATGACCATGTCAGGGTACAATCCACTATTGTTATCATTATCATTACCATTATTATTACCCTTACTATTGCTGTTATTTTCTATTCAGGCCAAATGTTGCTATCAGATCATGTACGTGATGATATTGTGATTTCTGAAGATTCCTTCAAATTAGAAACATGCAACTTGCTTGAAAGTTGGGTTGACAGCTTTTTATATTTGTCTTATAAGCTCCTACTTCAGGAAGCTTGCTACAGGCACAGAATGCTCTCTCTCTCTCTCTCTCTCTCTCCATGTGTATATGTATTCTGTGAAGTATATAAAGCATATGTATGGATATATTTATGTGGTAGCTATAAGCCTTTTTCCTCTTGGATATATGAAACTAATCTTGTTTCTGTAATTGAGACATGACACTCATCTAACAGTCAATGAAAAAGGCAAAATATTAAAAATATTGGTTAAGAATAAGGAAACTTAAAATTTCTACAAATATAATATTGTATAGAAACAGACTTTACAATTGTACATGTGTTTATTTTCCAATTTCTCTGTCCAAACTCTTGTGGAGAATCTATCACTAACATAACAGAAAGTCAGAGAGATTGCTATCTTTTTCTCTATCAGTTACTGGCTTCTTTTAGAACTGATCATTAGTTTAACTTGTATCAGGCTGCACAATGTTTCATAGTTTGAAAGACTTACGGGTTTTATGAATTTTAAGCAGTACATGACTTCAAAGTTTTCCTTTGAGGGAAATTGATAATAATATAATTGAGTGACTTTCTTTATGCAGTTTAATCATGTATTATCTGTTAGCTTCTTAAGTTTAAATGAAGCAGTCACATTTAAGCTTTTTAGTGATTTTATTCCTTTAAAATCAGGTGCTTCTAAAAATATATTCTCTTATTTTGCTATTGGAGACTTTAAAATCTGTTTTTAAGTTTTATTATTAACTGCAGAGTGAGGAGTATTGCTGTGACAGTGTTCACAGGGGTCTCAGATTGAGGGAAGAGATGAGGATTTGACTCCATGTTTCAGAAAGCTTGATTTATTATTTTATCATATATATTACATTAAAACTATGCAAAAAGAATAGAAGAAAGGATTTCATCAGAAGGCTAGCTAAGAATAGAATAAGAAAGAATGATAACAAAGGCAGCTATCTCGGACTCTCTGTCCGAGCCAGCTGGGTTGTGATTGGCCATTAATTAGAAACAACCAACATGGACCAATCGAAGATGCACCTGTTGCATTACACAGCAGCAGATAATCAATGTTTACATTTTATTCCTGAGCCTCTCAGCTTCTCAGGAGGAAAAATCCTAAGGAAAGGATTTTTCATAAAAGATATCTACGACACATTGCTAATGTTCTGATAGCAATATAAGAGAAGGGAGCAGTTTTTGATATGGAATTATCACTTAAATATACTGCTTAAAGTAAAAACATAACTGCAAAGAATGAGGAGAAAGACTAGAAGAAGGAGAAATATAGGAAGTTAACATCATAATGACATGGTAAATGATGAAAAGAGAAAGGGATAGCTAAACTAAACACATGACTGAATATTCAGGTGTTCTGTTTTAACCAAATAAATAAGAGTAGTAAATGAAACAAATTAGGCAACATCAGTGGGTTCTTAAAGTAAAAAGAAAAAAAATTGTCATAGAAGGCCAAGGTGACTTCAATTAGAAAAGAAGTAAAGAAGATTTTACTTATTGTTGCAGAAAATGCTATTCCCCACTGTGAAACAGTGAGTCAGTTAACAAGAGAATGGCTAAGATATACTACATGTGGTCTGCTTTTGTGACTTCATTCCAAGAGATCATATATAATCGAGTAGGTTTCTGTAGGAATTCTTTATCAACTGTGTTCTGTTGTTATTCAGCAAAGATGGGGCAGAATTAAAAGTTCAGTTGCTTTTACACTCTATTGAGGAAGATTCCCTTCATTTAATGTTTTCTCTGGACTTTCTATTCAAGTCTGAAATAAAGTGAGCTCAGAAACTTTTCATGTAGAGAAGTTATTATTCAGTGTGCCTTTTCAAAGCATTAGTGAACTCATTCTTTTCCTTCTTTCCTGTTTCTTACTTTCATTCTTTTTCCTTCTTTCTTAGAGAATTTTTATTATTCTCCATTTTTAATGCCTGTTTCTTGTCAGAAACCTGTGGTAGGTAGCACCTAAGTGTTGGGCATTCAAAATGCTCTAAATTTGTCTTTGTTCTAAGTAGATAGTGCTTTTTAAAAAAGAAAATTAACTTCAAGTGTTTTTTCATTACTTTTCCTCCTTTTCTTAAATTTCAGAAAGACAAATCATTGCATCTGTAAGTCTGCCAACACATTGTTTAAAAAGTCCTTCGACTGTCATGTGCAGTGTTGTGCAGTGTTGTACAGGGTTGACATCAGTTGACATCTATAACAAGTTGTGATTTTTTGGTGATCTGTGTTTTGTCACAAAGGTGACATGAACTGTATTTTATTGTGTACATACAATAATAACTTTCATCATTGACTCCATCTTTCTTTCTTTGTTTAGCTGCAGGTAGATAGAAATTAAACTCAAGTTTATTTTCATCTCCCTCCAGTAAGACTATCTTAACACATAATATGTGTTTGCGTCTGTTCATTTCTAATTAACATATAACTTCAGCATAAAATATTTTGGATTAATGTAAATATGTACATTCACATATAATTATTGTGTAAAATAATTATGTATACAATATGTCTATTTGATCTGGTCAAAATAATCTCTAGTGTCAATAGTTTTCAGTTTATTATATCTTCATCTGGTTTGGAACTATCAAATTCCTTTTTGATGTCAAAACTACTCAGATTTATCATTTACTAATTATTACATGATCCTAAAGAAAAATCGAGGGTAGAGGTCCTTGTTTGTTCTTAAAAGAAGGATGCACTTTTGGCTCATATGGACATGTTTTGTTCAGAAACAAATGAACTCTAGTCTGTGTAGCAATAATGTGGTAACTGCACAGCTGAGAGCAAAACAGATTGCTCTATCTCTGACCTATTTGAATATGCAACATTCTGGTGTATCATTGTTGTCAAATCCCATTGAAGTCAATGATGCAAGTTCCTTTTTCAAGTCAAGGGAATTTTGCATCATATAAATAATAGACAATAGAACAACTGCCCAAGCTGCTCCCTGAGCAACAGACTGATCCTGCAATGAACAAGAGTAAAAATTGTATCATTTTTGCCCAGCAAGTACTATACATAATCACACAATTTAACAGGAATTTTCATTACAGGAATATTATCAGAATATTGCTAAATCTCGCTCACTGGCCCTCTTTTTGAAAAATGCTTGAGAATAGTTGACCTAAGATTGATATCAAATGGATACATTTTGATAATTCCGAATCATTAACATATGGAAAATAAATACAGAACTAAAATGAGTTTTATCTTGGAAAATATTAAGTAAGCTTTTTAACAGAAAAGCCTGTTGCCCTAAGACTGTGATTGATGTAACTGATCTTGCCATGAAGATCACAGTTATCTGAACAATTAATGTTTATCCTTTACTTTCCCAGCCTAGTACAATTCTATTTATAGTTGTCTTCAGTGATTTTATTTTTATCTTAAAAGCATTAACTTCTCTTTTCTTTCATTTGGTCTATCCAGGTTACCAACTGTGCAGAGCATATTGTTCACGCCACCTGCAAACTATATCACTAAAACCCACGGCATCATCATTTGATTTTATAACCCTTCACTGAAGTTTAATTGCTTTATTTGACTACATAAAGCCTTAGATGAAATTCAAAGCTTCAAGAGTCTTGCATTTTTTTCCAAGAATGCTTATTTCCTAGGTATCAGTTAAGATACATTACAATGTTTTACCATCAGAGAGATGAATCAAACTGCCTGGATTACACAAATTGTATAATCAAAACAGGTATATCTGGATCCATAGCAAACTTCTTATGGCAAGAAGTGAAGAAAATAATCCACAGTGAATAAATGAATAAAAAAAAATCCACCTGTGGTGTCTGTACACCAAGCAGAAAAAAAATCTTTAGAAAAAAAGATCAATTTTACATCAAACTAATCTGTTATCTCTTTTTTCCATGGCATTTTGGTAAACTACTGTGTATATGGTTTTTAAGTGATTGACTTTGAGGGAGAAAGGGAAATTTAGAGACGGTGTCTCTTTGTTCAGTTTCTGTACTTCTTGTGAATTACACTTGCCGAACTAGTGAGATAATGTACAAAATCTTTGTGTTTAGATTATTAGTATGAAGTTACAAAATAGTGATGATTTAATTTAAACCTTCAAATTCCAATGTGATGATATGCGAGTGGCTGTGCCCTTCATATAGATTTTGAATCCAGAAATATTTATAGTCTCCTTTTCTTCTTTAACCTCTTGGTATCACTCAGGCACATTTAAGAAAGGATAGCAATTTCCCTTTTCCCCCATTCCTGATTTTCCTTCTAAGGAGAAGGGGCAAGAGCCTTGCATTTCCTCGATTTTTTTTTTTTTTTACCTATTCCCTATATTAACTTGTACTTCTGTATTAAATTGGACCTGCTGAAACGTTCAGTTGAAAAAATTACTTTGCTTCTGTGCTCTGCAGCATGGGAAATGACTGGCCCATCCAATCTCCCAGAACTGATACTGAGTCTGTGGGTATGTTGCCAAAGAAACTCCATCTCTCCACTTTGCTGAGCTTTAACTTTGAAGCTGGTAAAGTCATGATTTCTTGGTAACCTGGATGATTAGTGACAAGTTTCCATCCTGCTGAAGCTAGAACAGGCAGCAGGGTCATGCAAGGCAGGTCCATAAAGGCACAGAAAATTAACATTAGTATTGTCTTGCATCAACATAATGAATAAATGTCAATTTTCTGTAACAACAAAAAAAAAAGCCTTACAGATTTCCAGCCACATTGAATGAAATAATTGAAAGCTGATGTCACATACATATTAGATTTGCAGTTGTCCCTCTTTGCAATCTCCTAGCCCATTGGGTGTGGAAGTACTTGGACAGAAGTTGTGAACTGGAGAAGACTCATATTCCTTGGTTTAGCTAACATGAGATAACGTCTTTTAATGGTAATGGCAAAACCAGAAATTTTTGTTTGAAAAATGTTTCTTATATGTAGGAGGACATATTAACAGGCTAATTTTAAGCAAAAGTCAAGTCAGAAACAATCTCCTGTCTACTCCCTTTCCTAAAGAAATCTCAGGCTATGACACAGCTTCATAAGAGTGGAAGTCACAGCTGTGTTAAAAACAGGTAATTCTTGTCTTATATTATCTATTCTGTGCTAAGTTGACAGTTTCAATAAAGTATTAGAGCTCCTGAGAGACCAAGTGTTCAGTCTTGAGGTAATTTCACAAAATTATGTTTTAAAATACATATTGTTACGTTGGAACAACAAGAAAAATATTAAATGCATTTGAGGATCTGTTTTGTAAGAATATCCATTTTCAGGCTGGAAAGATTGCGATTTAAATTCAATTTATTTTGGTCTGTTGCCTTTCAAGTCTTGTTTTGTACTCTCTTGAGAAATACTGGGGTATTGACAGTTTTCCTAAGAAATCTTCCTGCTTACAATTCGTGTTGAAACAGTTACATCTGTAAAATACATCAGCTTCAATAAAATTTCAATTTCCATCCCATCCTAAGTAGCTTAACAGCTTTAGTGACTATGTGGCAGCAGAAAAACCTGTTTCTTCAAAACTCCTTTCCTCAAAAAACTCTTGTGCTACTCTTTAACATAAGAAAATGCAGCAGCGAAAAAATAACCTTGCCAAAGTTTCATATAAAACATTTTAGCCTCTAAAATTTTAAGAGGAAGAGAAATTGTGGAACAGCGGGAGTTTCATTTGTTTATTTGGTTTTTTTCATGGCATTACAGAATACCCCAGGTTAGAAGTAACCTGAAAAGATGATCTGGTTCAACTTTCTGTGGGAACAGGAATTAAGATGAGATTATCTAGTACCACGTCCATTCACCTCTTGAAAACCTCCAATGATGGGTTCAACACTATGTCCTCAGAGAAGCTGCTCCAGTGAGTAATTGTTCCCAGTGTAAAACAAATTATTTCTTCTGTAGACATGAAACCTTTCCCAGTGCAACTTTTACCTGTTACCCTTGTCTTCCCCATGTGGATCGTTGTAGCACCCCCTAAACTCTCTCCCCTTCGCCAATTCCCACACCTACTACCCTGGAAAGACTTACCACAGAGTCATTCCTCCTGTGGGAAAAGACAAGACTCCCATACGGAGTCTTGTCTTTGTCTTACTGATCCCTGTATTTCTCACCTACCCTGGTTTCTCTTTTCCCTGTTCCCTCATTGGTTGGATACCTCTGGGGACCGCCCCCTCTCCCCTGGAGACCAATCCCCTTTGCCCTGCCCTTAGCTCCGCCCCCACCCTTCCCCTTTTTAGGCTTCCTGCTCCGCTCCACATTCTGCTCTGTCTGCTTTCTTGCCGGTGTTGTGTGTGATGTCTTGCTGAAATAAAACCTCACAAAAGGAGCCTTCTGCCTCTCTCACTGATCCAGCTGTGGTGAGTGTTGTGTGTGGATCTGACTGTGGTTTCCTGAATGTTAACCCAACCTGCTTTTCTACAGGAGAGGTTTGTTGGGAACAGATAATAGGCAGCAGCACCCACCATCCAACTCCTGCATTTTTAGCTCCTTGTGAACAGAGAATCTGACTGTATCTTTCTTGAATTGTGGGGACTAAACATAGCCACAACATCCCAGGTGTAGCCTGATTAGCACTGAGGAGGTTGGGATGATCACATTTCTAGCCCTGAGAGTAACAGCCCTGCAGGTGCAGCCCAGGAACTGATTTGCCTTCTTAGCTGCAGCACTGCATGGCCAACCCATGTTCAACTTGTCTACCAGGACTCCTCTTTCCCTTTCAGCAAGTCTGCTTCACTGCTACACAGATCCTAGCCTGTAATTTGATCTTTGGTTATGTTGCCTCAGGTGCAGAATTTCACTCTTGTCTTTGTTATACTTCATACTGTTCTCTCAGCCCATTTAGGTCTTTCTGTAAGACAGCTTTCCCTTCTAGCCATCCTCTAAGTGAGGTGTTCACCTCACCACCCAGCTTTATGATATCAGTACATGTGGTGAGGATAGTTTCAATTCTCAAGGTGGACCCTTTTTGATGGACTGCCAGTCTGAATGAAAAACATTCAATACCACCCTCTAAAGTGTGGCCAACAAATTGCTATCCAATTTCCTACCTATAGAATCTGTAATTTGCTAGTTTCTTTGGTTTTCAATTAAATTAGCTTGTAAAGTATCTGAAATAAATTCCTTTTGTCTAAGAATGTGTCATAGAGAATCTCTGCCTGAGAGGCGTCTATGAACATAACAGAAGTATATGACTATTTCATTTACCTGTGAGAATGATCCTGGGAGGTTTACATAACCCTAGTACTTACCTCAGAACTGTTACTGAAAAGTTACATTGTAAATTCTTACTAATGAATGGGGAAAAAAGGGCACACTTAATATTAATATGAAATATTAGCAAAGCTAAATTTGGGGTTTCATGTTTAGTTATTAAACATATTTCCACTACATAAAAACTACTCATTTAACTCTGTGCAAATTATATTCAAAGTGAACAAGTAATTTAGCATTAAATAGGTTCCAGAGTTTGAGCATATGTGTATAGCATGTAGTCTTTGCCTAAGAGCTGATGAGAGCATCTATTAAGTACAATAACTAGCATTTACACACTATGAAGGCATTCAAAAACCTGCATGTTCAGGACTGTACAAGCAAAAGTTTTGCAGTCATGGAAAAACCCTTTCACCTATAGCTATTTAAAAATTATTTATAGCCCTACCAGTAAAAATAAATTTATAGAAGAGGAAATAGACAAAAAATCTGTAAATAACATTTTGACTTTCATTGAAAATAAAATAAGAAGAAAAAACCCTGTACACTTCACAGAAAAAACAAAACGAAAACAACCCATTAAAGACTATTAGAAACAAAATGTATTTTCTGTGTAATTTGATTGTTTAGTTTTGATAGTTTAGTTCTTCTTTCCATAGAAAATTATTTAATTTTGATCAGGTTTGATGTGTCTTAAGAAGCTTATTTTTGTGACAGTGTTTAGAGGTCTTGAAATTCTCAAGTGTTTTCATATTTATGTATTAATAAATTTTATTTAAAGCCTTCAGCCTTTATCATGATTGCTCCTCACCAGACTAAGATCAAAATTTTGCTTAATCTGTTGCTGTTTGTGCATATGAAGTTAAGAGAGTTGTCATTAACCCCAGCTGACATCTCAGCCCTACATGGCTGTTTGCTCATTGCCTGGCAGTGAGTTGGAGGGGAGAATAGGAGAGATAAAAGTTGGAAAACTCTTGTGTTCATGTAAAGACAGTTAAAATAAAGCAAAAGTGGCACACACAGGCAAAGCCAAACATGGAATTAATTCCCTGTTTCCCATGGGCAGGCAGGTGTTCAGCCATTGCCAGGAAAGCAGGGCTCACATAACAGTGGTTTGGTAAAAAAAATGCCATCACATAAAACACCCCCTGCTTTCTTCTTCCCACCTATATTCTGAGCATGGCGCTCTATAGTATGGAATATCCCTTGGGTCAGTTGAGGTCTGCTGTCCCAGCAGTGTCACCTCCCAACTCCTTGTGCGTCCAGCCCCCTTACAGGAGGTGATGTGATGAAAAAGGCATCAGCGGAGTTGGGTGAAGAGTAGAAAACACCTTGACCCTGTGTAAGGGCTGCTCAGCAATAACTGAAACATGCCTATGTTGTCAGCAATGAACAAATCCATAAAATAGCCCCAAGTTAGCTACTATGAAGAAAAATATCCCAGCCAAAACCAAACTGGAATACTAGGTTAGAATAATAAACCATTGGTTCTTTGCTGAGTCAAAAGACTTGTGTGAAGACATAGTTACATACATGAACACATGTGGATTATTGTTTATATTCAAGTGGGCTTAATAGAAATGAAAATAAGAGAAAAAAACAACAAAAGAAACTCTTGTGTTATTAATTACAAGTCTATAATTTGAGTTAATCTCTTTTAGCACCTTTTTTTTAAAATTCCTTCCAGGAAAAGTTAAAAAAGCACTTAAAAATTCTTGCAAAGTAAGCCAAGAATACCAAGACCCTTTCCAAATTTATTTTGTTTCCATTTTCCAGTCTAAGTAATCTCTTTCCTGCCAATGTCTAAGAAAACTTCACCAGCACAGTATCAAAACAAAGATATCCAAATATTTCTTGCCAGGTCTTGTCTGTCTTCAAATGCAATAAATTATTGATGCCCAGGGAGACGTGAAGAACACCTCTCCAATTGTTCCCTGTGGAAAACAGACTGGTCCACTCCTAGTAGCTAGGTGAAGCATTAGATTTAATTATAATCATTATCTTAATGTAAAGCCTCAGGTATTATGAGAATGTTGATGCAAGTGCCGCACTTCGTGCTCTCTCCAACATGGACAGCGGTGAAAACATCATCTCAATCCAGAAGTCACCACAGCCAAACCATCTTCACAAACATGCTGCAGAATTTTTTCTCAGAAATTGAATCAAAATGTATTCAAAAAATCTCCAAACAATGATCAATTGGTGACCTGTTTTTTTGACACTCTTTCAAAACTGGAGAGAAAACTTTCTCAGGGGATTTCCAATTCTGTATCCTAATGCATGACAAGTAATATCAGCATGATGACTCCTCTCATCACTTAAATAATTTTCCCGTATTAATAGATTACTGACACGGAAAGCTGTTGCTATGCTTGTATTTTTAGCTATGTTTTGGTGCCTAAGCTTGCAAGCTGCTTTTTTGTATTGTTATTAGAACTGTTGGTAATGGAGAGATTGTCTCACTAACCTCTACAATTTTTTATAAACAGGTTGGACTGTTTTTCTCACTTCAGAACCCTTAAGATCCCTGTGGCAACAGCAGCAATTGCTTACAAGAGAAAATAATGTTAGAGAAGTGTCTAATGTATTTTTATCTGTCTTTAGTGCAATATAGCAGCTGGAAACAAGGAGGAAAGCTGCCATCCTGTACCCAGTCAGTGCTCCCTGGGACAACATCAAGAGATCCATGGTTCACTGGCACTCCACAGAGTGCCAGGGAGCAAACTCTAGTTTGCCTTAGGAAATGAATGACTTGTCTCATTATCCTGGTAAGTGCCTCAGGGCAATGAAGAGTCAACGAATCATTCTCTTCAAGCAATGCATTTTGGGGAAACTATCTCTAACTGGAGTACCTTAGAGTCCTGAGAAAATCTTTTCCTCAAGAGACTACCTCATTACCTTTGTGACTGTACTGTCATTGAATTCCAGAGAGGAGCCTGAGCTGGAGAATTGATGAGGAGTAGAGAGGAGTCAGGACCCTGCCCCTTTGAAATACATACCTTTATTAGGAATCAAATGGCCTTTATGTAGTGAATGTTTCACTTATTATAAAACTATACTTGCAAAACTACTGAAAAAACACACATGTAAAATGGGCTAGGTTTGATAGAATGTAAAATTATTTGAAGAAAAAAATTATCTGTGCCTGTGTGTAGGAGGTTTGTCATTTTTCTTCCTGAGAGAAAAGTGTGTGGAATAGCAGCACTGCTACAACTTTAATTTTACTAAAAATGTGCTATCTATAAATGAAATCTTTCACATTGAAAGTCTGAGTTTGGAAAGTTATAAAGGAAAAAAAGGAAAAAGTTTAAAAAATTTATTTAGAACTTCCATAAAAAATTCTCCCTTCAAGGAGGGTGGGAGCTTTGACTTAATATGATTAGCTGCCCACATTCAGAATTAAAGATATCAGAATTCTTTTTAGCCACATTTTTGAGACCTTGATTGCTGGACGCTCCTCATCGCTTTCCCACTAAGCCAGAGTAAGACCATTAGGGAAACTGCGAGCTCATACTCACTCCTGTATTTAATTAAATAAACAAACATATTCCCATACAGATGTGAAACTAGAATTTCTTATCCAAGCCAATGATCTACTTCCTTATCTATTTTCTGAAAAAACGTCTCATGATTACTTACCAAATTTTTAAGCCTCAGAAATGGAAATAACCTGACTGATTTAAAGGATTAGGATAATGAGGATGAACAGGTAAGTAACCTGGTCATTATCTGTAAATATGCTGAGAGATCCTTTGCTTCAGGTTTCTCATACAGTTTCTGTGGTGTATTTTTGGCATATTATGTGCTGTTATTTGTGATATGGTAGTTTACAGTTGAGTCCTTTGGGTTTGATTTTGTTTTGTTTTGCTTGAATTGGGTTGGAGTTTTTTTTTGTTTGTGCTTTGGATTTTTTTTTTCATGTTATTTTTCTTGTATTTGTTCACAGCTAAATGTTCAGCCATTTAGAAAAGAAAGTTCACCCATTCTTTATAATACTGCTGCTCATCGCCCACATACCCAACCCTGCTAAGCTGCCTTGGGTAAATTGGCAACTAAGATTTCAGGCAGAATCTTTCTGACTGTAATCCCCCCTGCCACTGTGAAATAACTTCCTAGCACCTATATCTCAAGGGGATTCTTCAATCCATACTGGAGAGCACTTGCTGATGCAGTTGTTGAAGGGACCTGTACAACACTTCAGTCTAATAATTTGATTCACAAACCTAAATAATTTCTGAAATCCCAGACAAAACTACTAAACTGTAGAACATGCAAAGAGTTTCTGCTCTCCACTCCATTGTTAAAATCAGATGGTTACAAATGAGGATTGAAACACTGATGTGTCCAAACTCTGAACAACTAAATTCTGTTTTAGTAATTACTGAACTGAGATGACAATTAGTAATCACACACTAAAAGAAAACCAGACCCTAAAGGCAATTAATTGTTTATTTAAAACTTAAATTGTCTGAAGTATCTGAGCTTGATAAATGTGTTTTTCATGTTTTTATTTTTGTCTCTGTGTGAATTTATTAAGTCCTTCTAAATTTTTAGGACCCTAGTTTGTGGATTAGAATCTAAAATACTCATTTCACAGTAGCACCTACTGAGATAGTCCTCTTAGGCAATTTCAGCTGTCCTTTGTCTGACTCAGAGGTCCCTCCAACTCGGGGCAATGCTGCTATCATTCCCCTGTATGGGAGCCAATCTAGTATTATGGCTACAGGAACAGAGTATCTAAGCCAACATTACGTGCTTCATTTTGGGATGTGGATCTTTCATTTCTAGGCAGTACATTTTTAAGCACCATATGTTTTATCTCTTTATCTTTCAAGGAATTTAGAGCTAAATTCACTATATATATAGAAAAAGAAATAGATATGCACAGGAACGTCTCTTAAGTCCAAGACCATATAGAAAAGAAATATCCTCATTTGGACTGCAAAATATCTCTCAGTAGGAGAAAGAGGAATTAAAAGGCTGTGGTGCTCAATTATACCACTCTTCAATCTGAGAGATCATAGTCAGTTTGAAATGTGCAACAATTCCAATTCAGTAACAACCATCAGTGTAAGGACAAGAAAAAACCTGAGGAATTTCAGAACTCATTCTCCACCTCTTCATTTTAGGAAAGCTTTTTTTGACTTCTTCTCTCTAGGAATTTGTGAGGACCATGAGTGTATTCATACATCTTTGTGAGAAAATAATGCGTTTCATAATGCTCCAAAAGTTAAAGACAAGGATCCAAGCCTTTCATCTGTAATAATGAGTCCATCCTGCTCTTAAAATATCTTACAGAGTTTCTATCTTTTGGTTTATTAATAAACTTTAGGATAAACCTTTTCAAATTCTGTACTAGTGTGTGTGAAGAGGGGACTAAAAAGAGCAGAAAAATAATTTTCTGGGAGCAAGAATTAAGAAGAAACTGTTAAGTGGTTCTTGTGTCCATAATTTCTTTATGCTAATCAAGATAAGTTCAGAGTCTGCTCCAGGCTATCTTACTCAAAGAGCAAAGACCCAAACAGACATTGTGTTTTCCAGTTACAGGATTGCAACTATATTGATTGCCAAAAGTTATCTGGAGTTTAAGAATAATATAAAGCATTTGAATTATTTGGAAAACTTGGATAGTTGTCTCTGATTTTAAACATTAAGGGTTATTAAAAATCAGAAAATGTTAGGGTGCATTTTACTGCTTTGTTTAAAATTATTTGAATAGGGTTTCCTAATAAAGAACAAAAGCCCCCCACTTTTAAAATGTAGAATAGCTTTTCTGCCTGCAAAGAATTTGCACAAACTGTCAACATCAGATTTGCAAATCTTAAATTTCTATATTTTAGAAATGAGTTCATATATACATCTTCTGTGGAAACTAGACTCTATTAAAAACTGTTGTGGTATTTTCAGTTGGAAATTCTGATGAATAGAAAATAATTTTTAGGTGTTTCCTTGAAACAGGGAAGAAATCCAATCAAAACCAGATGGATTTTGTGGCTGCCATTGTCTAGATTCTTATTTGGTATAAAGAAAAAAATTGTAGAATTTGGACTGGGTTACAGTTTTGCAAATACCATGTAATTTTTATGAATATTTCCCTCATCTTGGTCTGTTTTCCAAGGGCCTTCTATTATACCTGTTCAATTTAAATAGATAGTAAAAGAATCAATATAATACAGAATTGAACCCTTCCTCTTCCATAAATCTACAAGTGCCTTGTATGTTGAGCTACTCTGAGAATGTTTTCTTGGAAGAATTTTTAACACAAGACTTCTGAAATTTTGTTTTACTCAGACTGGACAACAGAAAAGTGCTTAAAATCTGTTCACAGAAAGAGAAAATATATCTTGCTCAGCTCTACTAAAAACTAATATCTTTGTTGCCTATAACTTCTTTAAATGAACTGAAGATCTGTTTGGGTTGAGAGTATGATCACAGTTCCTTAAATTGCATAAATTTGCAAGTGTCAAATACCTAGCCAATAATTCTGTAGCTCACAATTAAATTACTCTCCTCTGTTCAGAAAATTACAAGAAGCCAATAATTAATTCAGAATTTCTTTGCCTCCCAACTCACTAATGATTTGAAGAGTGCACATTTTTAATTTAAGCAATACACTTCAATGTCAAAACAATTCCAGTGTCACCCTGACAGGTATTATCGTATTTATGTACAGTACCGTAAGGCAGAAATAAAGACAGTTATTGTATTCAGAAATTATGTGACTCATTCTTATATTCACTGTCTTTGGATTAATTGCTTCCTTGAAATGTAACAATACTGTTCATGAAAATGTAAACAAAATATTGAATCATTTTCTTAATATTGGAGTTCACGATGCTTTTACACTGAAGATTGTAGAATAAGATATGGTGGTCTAAAGTTTCAGTTCCAGTTGTCTTAGTTCACTTAGGACTGTAATGATGTTTAGAGAAAATAAACATTTTACAGAAACATTCACAAAATACTGATAAAACTATAAATTACATCTTTGCAAATTTAGAATAGAATAATAGAATAGAATTAGAATAGAATAGTGCAGTTACAACGATCACCTAGTTCAAGTGCCTGACCACATCAGGTGTGACCAAAAGTTAAGGCATATTCTTAGGGGCGTTGTTGTAATGCCTCTTGAACATTAACAAGCTTGAATTATCAACCACCCCTCTAGGAAGCCTAGCATGTTTGACAAGTGTTTGTCCAACCTCTTGGTAAAAATAAAATCCTTCCTCATGTCCATTCTGAATCTGCCTTGATGCAGCTTTAAAGCATTCCTACACATTCTGTCACTGGATACAAGGGGAAGAGTTCAGTACCTCCCTTTCCATTTTCCCTCAGGAAGATCTAGAGAGCAAGAATCTAAATTTGGTGTGCAATCAGACCCATGAATATGGTACAGCATGATAGGATACAAGAGATTAAAAATTACTTCAGTAGTAATTCAGTATATTATATAACATGTCATTAGACATATACCAGAGGAAAACAAAATATCCCCCTCCTTTTCCTCAAACTTGTCATGAAGGATGGACATTAGGGAATCTTTTTTCTCTGTTTGGTATGCTGCTGTTCTTGAAGGTTTATTGCAGTTTTTGGAAAAGCAAAATATTTATACAAAGGAACAGCAAAGTATTTCACTATCAAAAGACAAAAGGTGAAAGGAGAAAGTGTACCTCATAATTTTCTCAATCTTGTCTTCTGTTCAGCTATCTATGGCACAGTGGAGTTAATTAGAATGTTTTCACAAGAGAGTTGAGAAAGGTGGATCACAGGGGATATGGGTTTAGAAATGTTATTATGTTTGCATTCATGCTGGCTTTCTTGGGTATGATGTGCCTTTAGAAAGCTTTAGTTTCTAACAAAACTGGAACTGCAGCCACAACAACAGCAGGAACAGATTTCTGAGTGTAAAACAGTCTTGCCCTTCCCTGATCACAGCTGTGTGTTTGCTGGTTGTAGTACTGTATAGCAGTGAAGTGAAAAAAGATGAAGAAAATGTTAAAAGGTCAGCAGCTCAGACTGTAAGCAGCTCATTGAAAAATAAGGATGTGTATGGAAAATCTGGAAATTTGTGGATAATATTCCTTAAAAATGGGTAATATCACTTCAAAAGGGAGCTGTCACCACAGACCTACAGAGGACGAATGTGTGTCAAAAGGCTTCACAGCAAGGAAGGCTTTAGATAGAAGCTGACAGGTCCCCATCTCCCTGACAGACTGCTGGCATCACCCACATAGCATTACACCAGAGAATCTCTGATTCCTCAGGCATTGTGTAGGGCTGGCTGTGCTGTGCACATATGACCACTGACTTCCTGTCTGTCAGGAAGGACAGTAGCCCCATGGCAGCCTGAAGCCCTGTGACATTGAGATCCAATTCCGAATTCCACAACCCTCCTGTCTCATTCCCTCAGTGGGAGTTTGGGAGCCTGTTCCTATCAGGGCTACTGTGGCTGCAGAGGTTGCTTTTATTCTTCTGCTATTCTCTCCTCCAAATAAACTTGTCTCTGCTTGGTGACTTCTGAAGGAAATGCCAATTTGTTATTGTTGTTACTGAAACCTTTGGATGTCTGTGGAGTGCACATTCACTGAAGTCTAAAACAGAAAAGAGAAAAGAAAAATAGAACTGAAAAGCAGTGCAATACACTAGTACAAAACTGAACTAGAACAAGAGAGACAGATGCTTGGTGACATTCCTCTTGTCTCAACCTGTCTATTTGCTGGCTGTTCTGACATGTCAGACAGTCACAGTCAGATCAGAGTTGGCTAGGTCAGAAGCAAATATGGCCAGGAAGCCATACAACTATATTATCTCAAGTTCACGTACCTTGCTGCTCTATGAGGCTGATTAACACAGCATCTGATGCTAAACCCAGCCCAGACAGTGAGACTTCAGGGCATGAACAGTAGCAAAATTTCCAGTGTTTTAAATGAGTTTTCATGTAAATGCTTATGCATCCTGATGCTGCTTACCATTTTTGGAAGTTTTTTCTCAATTTCTCTGTTGGACATAATCATCTAAATCCACCTAATTTATACTTTTATTGCTCAATGCTGATTGGCTCTTGTCTATAGCAAATTGTTTATAGCTTTTAACTGCACTGTATGCCATCTGGAACATAAGAATATCATTTTGGGGTTGTATAATAAGAATATAGCACACAGTACAGCCCATGAAGTACTTCTAGACCTTGCTTTGAACAAGCTACATCTGGAATTTGCATCAGTGACAGTCGCAGCAGTTAGAGTACTCAGCTGGGATATCAGTTTCCTCCTAAGTGCTTTCCACTTGACATGGTTAACCGAACTTAACCATGTTAACTTCATGCAGTGACTTTGGATGTAAGCGATGACTGTGGTTAACTCCACTGTTCTGACGTCTTTAAACAACCAGAGTTGATACTAGAAAATCAAATTAATTTGTTTTATGCTCATTTCTTTAGATACAAACTTTTCTGAGTGGCTAATATGCCACAAACATCAATGACTGCTATTTTTAAGCAAGTCCAAAAGAACAGAATAATTTCTCAAAGTGGAAACTTTAGGGTAATTTCAATACGCCATGAAAAAATATTTACTAAAGCAAATGATCAGAAAATGGCAGTTGCTTAGTGCAACTAAGTGCAGCTTCATACCTGACACAGGTTTTTGATTTTCCTTGGCAAGTACTAGAAAACTTCACTCTCTGTGTAACCTAATGACTTTGGTAATTTAGGATGCAGTTAAACTCTGAATTCGGGAATGAAAAGAACCAACTTCACCACACAGCTGAAACAATTTTCAGTGATATCTTTCCCCCACTCATGCACTTTTCCTTCAGGAAGTCTTATTATTCCTTCCCAATTGCGTTATTTCTTGTGTTTTACTTCATTTTTGTGTGTTCCAGAATATTGATTCAAATTAATCCTTTTCAATACACCTTTATCTATTTTCATGTAGCTTTGTGGTTTGGGGATTTTTTGCAGTCCTTTTTTTCCTGAAGTCAGCAAACATAAACTTTCCAGCATTTTAAAATCCAGTATTAAAATACATATTATTCTCATAGCTGAATGATTTTTCAATTTAAAAAATCATCAAATAAAACTATTTTTAAAACCATGTAATAAAAAACTTCTAATATTCCCCAAGGTGATAAAATTATCTCTCACACTGTCCCTATACTTTCAACTGTGATTGTGGACAAATGCAGTAGACACATGCAATTACTGCCCTCTTTTTGAATTTCCTATGTATTCCTAGTCCCTATTTGTCCCTAATTTGTCCCTTTTAAGGAAAAAAATATTAATTTGATGCTTAAAATGAAGCAGACTGATCTTTGCCAGCAGCAGCTACTCTGCCATTCATGTATGTATAGTTCAGAATAAATATAGCCCCTTGAGAAGAAATAAAACAAATAAACAAGAGGTCCTAACATCTGACAAACTTCCTGAGGATAATATTTATCCTATGTGACCTAAGCAAAATCACTCAAGTCTTTAATTTCTCTTTCCCTTACAGCAAAAATAGAATAATTGTATACATGGACTTGAAGAGAAAAAGCACATATTTCAGTTTTCATTAAGAGGGTAGAGAGGGCAAAAGTCTAGACAGAAATAAACAGGTGCAATGTGTCTAAGAATTAACTCAAAAATTGCAATAAGTGAACCTACTGGTAGTATAGGTCTCAATAATATAACTTGACTGAGATTTAGACTGAGTTTTTTACATACAAGTCACCATGAAATATATTAATATTGATGAAACATCACCTTCTGCTTGACCTTAACTATAGCAAATCCATTTTTCTTACAATAATAGATCCAGTTAGATATTTTTCAACTAAATATTTTTTTTGTGAGAAAAACACAGCTTTTACTGAATGGAAAAATGAAGGCAAAGTGAAAAATGTTAATGGTAATAGTTTCAGTTTTCCATTTAGCTGCTATAATATTAGAAAGATTAGCTTTCATAAGCTTGAAATCTTTAACTTCGTTATGTCTCTCAACTGACTTCCATTCCCTTATCATATAGAGAACGAGTTATTTTTGTTTCCTTTCATGTTTCTCTTCTTACCCATAATCTGTCACAAAATGATGAAAGGTCAACTTCTACATCTGTATGGCTATGATATCAACATTTATCACTCACTGGTTAAATTTATAAACAAACTCTTCTGCAGTTTCTCCCACCCTAAGCTCCTATAACTTAAGCTACCTCATTGTTGTCATAGAGAAAGATTGTTAAATTCACATAGCTCAAATCAGATCAGGACCAGAGAGGTAGTAAACCACACATAATTATCTGGCAGACTTCATATTCAGGTTCATCAGCAATACTACCAATAATACACAATCCCAGAGAGTAGGAAAATGTTATTATACACCTAGAAATATCAAAATATATTTCTGTAACTAGCCCCTGGCTATGGCATCAGCATGGACATGTGGTCCCATGTGATCCCTGGGAACCTGGAGGAGACTTCCCCCTCCACCACGGAGCCTGGGGGGTGCCATGGAGCCTGGATGGCTGCTGGATCTGGCCCAGGCAAGGTTGGGGCTGCCACAGGGTGATGCTTGGCAGTGCCTAACCATGGTCACTACTCCTCTTGTTCCAAGGGGTCTTCCCCACTAGTATTAAATACTTCCATGAATCTGAGACACTGCTTCTCTTCAGATCAATCAGTCTGTTTCGTGGGCTCACTCCAATGCTTATCAATGTGCTTTCTTTCTCTTGTGCTGTACTTGGAGGATTCTGAACAATAAGAATTATTCACATGTATAAGATCCTATGCCAAAAGTTGTGTCATTGTCTATGGAAAAGCAACTGCTACAATATATATCTACTTTTTACTTTATTTTTTAATTTTATATGTCAATAGGATTGTAATGGCATTTGGATACACTTCTCTTATAGGAACTGTGCAGATATATAGTTTAACTGATATTCATGTTATAACATTAAGATCATACTTACAGTGAAATCCTATATCAAAATGGATAAGCTTAGTACTTGAACAGCATGTTTAATGATTTGCTTTTTTTTCCCGGTTAGTATTTTTTTCAGAATATTTGTGCCAAAGGGTGCGAAAAAATTTTTTTTCTCTTCTATTTTATCTGTTTAGGGGGAAATAGACAACTTTACTGGTAGAACTGGTATCTACATTATCCACATTAGAGAATTAGTTTAAACAGTTTCTGATTTGGTCCTATGAAATTAGTGATTGTCAGCAGCTGATGTCCATTAGATAGAATCCCCTGGAATCACTCTTCCATGTTATTTTTATCTAAAAGGAACTCAGCTTTAGCACTCTGGAAGCAGACTGCATGGCACACCAGGGTGTTGGTGAAGATGATGGGGAAATTGATTTGTTTCTGAACTATGACTCTCATGAAGAGGCACCCATTACAAAAGACTGGCTCATAAAGACTGGCTCTACTATTTCATTTTATTTTCCAATTAAAATACCTTTTTTTTTTTTTTTTTGTAGAAGTCAATTAATTGCTTTAGACCAATTTCTGCAGCTACAACTGTGGTTTTTTTGGAAAAAACCCAGAATTTAGATATAGGTCATCATTATGTAGATGTTGTGCTGCTGTTAAGTGCATCTTTTCTAAATTCCAGGCAACTTTTCTATCATCCATTAGAAGTTTGTCCACTGATAAGTGGAAGGTGTTTAGAAGGGAAAGTCAAAGGATCACAGAAAATTGATTACATGTGTTTAAATTAGAAACTTACATGTGAAGTTTCCCCTGCAAGGTCATCGTAACTGATCTTTAATTGTTTGTAATTTGTTGCTAAATCCTACAGCAAAACAGACTGATAAAAAACCTAGTGAATATAACAAATAATAATTGCTTATCATTAACTAGAAAACACATTTAGTTAAAGTATATTAAATCTTTGAAGAAGTAATATGAAAGAATAAAGAGATTTTCGGAAGCTTTTAATAAAGAAATGGTATAAGGTGTTTCATAGCAAAGTGCAAGAGCAGCAGCATTATATTTTTTGCTTGTGTACTTAACAGAAATTTTCAAAGTTCATGGTTTGAGATGTGAGATGTTTAAGTGAACTACCTTAGTGTCAAGCCCAAGGCAGTAGTGCTACAGCACTGTGGGAATGTAAAAGGTGCACAGAGAAAACAGTTCTTTGTAAAACCTATGACAGCTGTAAGGAGAATAAAATAACAGTTCCACTGAAGACTCTACAACTTGGAAATTTCCTAGGATATAAAAGTTCAAATCCCCATATACATAACAAAAATCCAACCATTTTTCTAAATAGACCTTAGATTAGAGGTGGTTTTGGGATACATAAAATGACATTCTTTAGTGATTTAAAAAAACATGGATCAATAAATAGATAAACTTTGCAATTATATAATGTGCTTATAATGTTTTATTTAAAAACTGCCAACAGCTTCTGCTCTCATTTGTATAACTCCAAAACTTAGGAGGGTAGAATTCATCAAGCTGAATGTGAAGCATCCCTTCATGCATCAAGCATGAGAGGGGGCTTGGTACACAAAGTAATTGCAAAATAAGTTAGTTTCACTTAAATCTTCTTTCACCTCGTGAACTCCAGCTGTGACACACACAGGTATTTGTAATTCCTTGTAATTCCTATGGAAATTATCATGTTCATTTTAAGAAAAAGCTGATTACACGCAAAAAAAGCAAAAATAAGAATTCAAAAGGAAAAACAGCATTTTGGTGGTTGAGGTAAAAGTAGTTGAGGTATATTATACTATGATATATGTATCTTAAAGCACATTTTTCACTGAACACAGTTGGTGATTGAATTGCTAAATGATGGTTTCAGTCCTCCTGGGCTAAGATATTACGGGCAAAATGTTGGTTCTTGCATGTGTACATTCAGAAGATTGTACCAACAGTAAGATGGTTGAATTCTACTTTTCCAGTCATAATGTTTCTTTAGGACTTTATGGGTCCTTCAAAGCAGAGGAAACAATTCTCTGACCATGAAAATATTTTCAGAGGATTTTTTTTAAGCAAGCAACTGCAGTCGCTCGTCTGAAAGTGGCCTGGCTGCTCTACAGAGCTGAGATTCCAAAGGAGGGTCAGAGCGGCCACAGTCTGTCCTAGCCGGAGATGGCAAGCTGTCGTGTGGCAGAGCCAAGCTCCTAGCTACCTAGGACCCCTGGGCGGTGAGAGCCACAGGAGGCGTCCTAGTGAGGAGAGACGAAAGGTCACAGGCAGCGGCAACTTAGGGAGCGGTGGAGCGAAGAAGGAGGAGACGCTAGCCAGTCAGTTCTCCGTGGTGGGTGAAAGGTTTATTAGGAGCAGGGTACAAACAGGAGGGTGAGAGGTCACAGAAAACTGACCGAGATCCTCCCCCTGGTCAGGCCTTATAAGACCGACCCCAGGGGGAGGGTGAAACAAACATGACCAATCAACATAAGATACATCAAATGAGGTGACACGAGACATCCAATTAACAGAAGCAATAGGTGTGGTTTTCCCCCCTAGCCCAATCACCACCCGAACCCCGAGGAACTTTCTAGAGTTGGGGAGTGGGATGGGGGTGATGGACAGGGGGGTCGCCCGGGCAGCAGAGGAGGGACAACATTGACGGACAACAAAATTAACATAGAATGAGGAGGACCCAAATGACTGACATATAACGGAGACTATGGGACGGGGAGGGAGCCCTGGAAACCCCCTTGCTCTAGTCGCCATCTTTGAACAATATAACTTAATAGGAATAAAACATAAAACTTGTAAAACTCAACTGTAGAACTTCCAAATAGTAAACAACATGCACCCCAACAAGTAACCTGGAAGATATTGAGTCATAGCAGTCTGTGGAGGCAATTTTGTGGATGCTGCCTCCAAAATATTTTAAATGCCACAATACTTACCACTGCTATGATAAGATGAAGAAATATTCAAGAAGTTAAACATGTATTTCAGATTATATAATTGTGCATCTTCTGGGGGACTGTACAATAGCTGTTATGAGGGGTTTCAGCTTGGGCAACCAAAAGAAATTTGGTAAGTACTGAAGTGTTAGACTTAAGTATGCATGAAAGCACTCTCCAAAATTGTATCATGATTCACACAAGGCTGCACACTAAGATATGTTATATTGAAGTCCTAAGAGTCATAGAATCATAAAATTATTTGATTCAGAAGGGATCTTCTTAAAGTTCATCTAGTCTAACTCCGTGCCTCCAGCCACCACCACAGGACATTTTCTCTAGGTGTCAGGGTTGCTCAAAGCCCTCATTCAACCTGTCCTTGAGTACTTCCAGTAATATTAGACATGCTGCTAAATGGTGTTGCATTTGACATATGTCTCTGAATTTAATAGGGATATACGTGATTGAAAATTTGCTTAAAACTGTTTAAAGCTGTAGAACTAATTTTCAACTCTGCTTTTCTGTTTTTCTATTTCACAGGGTAAGACACTCTGCAATCAACACCATTTATTGAAAATGAAAAATATGTAAAATTGCAAATTCATAAAAATAGACAGAAAATAAATAGAGAACATCTGCCCATTTCAGTTCATGAACCCAGCTCTGCCAATCATTAAACTGTCTGACGGCTGCAGTGAGTGTGGGATGTGATAGCACAGAGTGAAGTGCTGTTGGCAAAGCAGCTGGGCTGAATCAGGGCTGTCAACCTCTGGTCACCAAGATGAGAGGATCCTACTGCTGCTGTGTATCCTTCCTCATATTTTCTCTCAGATCTCTTGCATCTATCATCAGAGAACATTTCCTATGGATCCTTCTTTCCTGACATTTTGGATGTGTGTAGTGAGACTATACTGTCATTTACACTGTAAATTAATTTTGCTGTTTTCTTAGTTTTCATAGTTTAAGCTTCAAGGCATTTTCAAATATTCTTTTTGTCAAAAAACAAACAACTGTGATTATTTCCTTCTTTGGGTAAAATACTGAGGAAATTATATTTCAACTGATAAGAAAGGATAAGAAAAGAAAGGGAAATACAATTATATGGTAATTCATGTTCTTGAACTAATAAAAATTTTAATTTATATTTGATAATAGTTAAAGTTTCTGTAATTTTGATCCAGTACTGTACCATGTGAAGTACACAGTATTATAAAGTTTTTTATTTGATTTAGGGTTTCTTTTGCCATAATGAGTTCTTTGTAAGTAATACTCAAATATAGTAAGAACTCTGACATGATATTTCTATTACAGAATGCCACTTTATAATTCACTTTATACTATTTTTTTTCCTAAAACCTTTACTTGCTAATATGGTGCCAAAAGTTCTTCTTTTATTACTAGTGGGTTCCTAATTCAATACAGTTGCTATGCCATTTACATATTTTCCTGTAAATAGAAGTGTCTAGACACATGCTTTGTTTTGCACTACCTAAAGAATTGAAAGTAGTAATTCCAGTGTAGTAAAATGTTTTTAAAAGTTATTGGATTTTTTCATTTTTGTCAAAAATTTTATAAATTTAATCTATAGAAATATGGATATTTATGAAAAAATAATAATCTCTATGATAAAATGAATACATTTATACTGTTATACTGCATATGAATATGAAATGGCTTCAGTTGAGACCTACACAGTTTCAAAACCTAAACCACAAGCCATCAGCCAGGAAGAGAAAATGCACACATTAAAAATATAGTTCACATTACCTGTGGACTGACAAACCTTTTGTCCATTTGATTTATATCATAGCACCTTAGAATTTTCAAAAGTTAATCCTTGACAAATAGTATAACTAATCTAGCACTGATAGATGAAAAACTATAAAGTGATAGCAATGGTTCACTTTAAACTGAAAGGACCTACTGAGATGCTCTTCCCTTGGTTCTATCCAGTACTATTCAATACTACTCAGTACTCTATTTATTATATCTGTATACATTATCACAATAGGGGAAATTTCAGTTGCAGGACTGGATTAGAATTTCAATCATTTTGAGACTGGAAAACTGTTAGGAAGAAAAAGGTTTAATGAAGTCAAAGGTATAATTCTGCGCTTAGGGAACAAATGATTTCAGAAACTGGAAGAGCGGCGTGAGGGTAATTTGCAATCACCAGAGCAGGATTTGGCCATTAAGATACAAAGTAAACTGTGGTGAACTACTATTGAACTAGTTTGCTGTTCTGAAAAAAAGGTAAATATTAGGTTGAGGTGTACAATTATGTGGTGTCTGTAAGGGTAATAGTTTTTCTGTACCTGAACTTGTTAAATTATAGTGTATACTCTGTCTCTAGTGTGTGGATCAGCTGGGGGAAGCCAGGGCTATAAAAATATAATTTACAAGAACAGTCTGAAAGCATTTGAGTTGCATGGGTGGAGAGGCAAGGAGGAGGTTATAACCTTTTTCAAATACACAAAAATATGGTTGCAAACACCAAAGATAAAAATTAAAGTGTTTTGCATACCCACAGTCAAGCAAACTGGAAGTAATGGATGCAAATTGCATCAAATGAGATTTTAGGTAGAGATTAGGAAAAACATAAGCTATTTTTAAAACCTGTGATAGATTGCCTACATGCATTATGCATTTTTCCTCACTAGACATTTATAAGGATATGTTGATCCATCAAAAACCATTCAAGCAGATGAATATTTTGTAAGCCATTTGTTTTCAATTATTTTTATCACAAACATGCTATATATGGATGTTTCTTGGCTATTACAATACTAACTATTAGGAGGCATCAAGATATGGAGGTTGAGAATGAATGTGATTGATAAAAAGGATTTTCAAGAATGTGAAGACTTACAATGCTGTTATCTTTGGGATTGAGTGAAATGGTTAAGAATCAAAATGGATGATTTAATTGATTTGGTTTCTTAGAGTATTTGGAGAGAAAAAGACATTACAAATCCCACAGCCTGGGGGCTGGAATATAAAAATATAGACACCTGAGAGAAAATTCATTCAAAGACCCTAGGTTCAAAAATTTAACTTTCTAAATTAGGAAAAAATAATTTGCCAATAATTTTACAATAGTGAAAAATCAGTATTTAAAATATATCACGGAGTAGTAAGTTTTTTAATTCGGAATCTCTGCTTTTTCTGTGTGAAATTAATTTCTGTGCAGCTTGTAATTAAAATGGGACAATATCTTCCTCTTAAAATGGTGGTATTTTACAGAATATTCTGAGTTGGAAGGGACCCACAATGATGATCAAGTCCAACTCTTAAGTGAATGACCTGCATGGGGCATGAACACACAACCATAATGTTATTACCCTGCTGTAGCCAACTGAACTACTTATAGGGATAGCAGTGCATAGAACATCTAGCCAAAGTGACATATCAACCAAAGTATTCAGGAATGAATGATAATGCTATCTTTCTGCATTCTGTTAGATAAAGGAAATTTAAAATCTTGCCACTATAGTACAAAGCTACAAAGGGTCATCCTTAAATTCTGACTCAGAAAGGTTTATCTTCTCAATACATTTTTCTTGTGGATGGAAAATTGCCACATTTGGCCTCTGAGATTGTGATATTATTTCTGTACCTGAGAAATACACTAAGAATGTTAACTTGTCTAGGCAAAGGAAAGCTTTGACCTTTTTTCAGATTAAGTACCTCAAAAATATGGTGATGAGGACCACAAAAAAATCTATAATGCAAATCTTCACTTTCCCTGAGGGGAGAACCAGATCTCATGGGTTACTTGTTCCAGATCAGAAAAGAAAGATAAAATCTTTTCCCTTTCTTCATGTATTTAGCTCTCTTCACAGTAGTTTATTCTGTTAAATATAACTTTTTAACCTGAACCTTTGAGACTTTAGATACTATTAAAGACCCCATCTTGCAGAATTTTTAATGGAAGTGTACATCAAAATTTTAACCCTTTTTTAAAAAATTCATTGTTCATGGAATTTAGTTCATCTTCTACATAGATATGCAATGAATGAATCTGTGTTAAATAAAGGCTTCCTAACTGCTGATATTGTACTTTGGATGTATGTAAATTTATTAAATTCATTGAGTCATTCACTAGAAGTGAGTTGAAATAAATTTAATGCATTTAATCCTTTCCCCGACTTGAGGAAAACAGTATGGTAATATTTGTATTTTACTTTTTAATAATGCTTTTCAAAAAACAGTTACATTGATGAATATTTGGTTACCTGCACACAATAGAGATATAGTATATTTTACTATTCAGACTAAAAATAAGGCATTTATTGATATATAACACCAATGAATTTTGGGTCACTGGCTTTGTAGTTATATTTGCAATGTCTTTTCAGTTTCGCTTCCTAAACTTTTTTTAGATAGTTACATTTTTAAATTATTTTCTTCTTTCTAAATTTCACTTATAACCTCTACTTTATTTCTGTTTTATGTAGCTTATGATAAAGGAATGAAGAATTTTTAGGAAGTTTGTCAGTATCACAGGTCAGAAATGGCTACAGACTTCCTAAAAAACTTTGGGTGATAATAACAGGCAGTGATTGCAGCAATGTAACATTTTGGGTTCTGTGACACTCTTCAGCTACTGATCAGAGACTAAATTACATGTAAGCTATTTGTTGTTTATCACCTAGATCTAAATATGCCTTTAATATGATCCAGGAAAATCTAAATTATTTTATTATTTAGTATTAACTAGTCTTCCTCAGTTTCCAGAAATCTGGTTCTTAGGGCCTCATCTTCCCTGTAATCTATGGTGGAACTAGTGTCAGGGGCTCTGAAGCAATGCAGAGCAGCATTTGCTGTGGTGTCAGGCACTACCACGGCTCCCAGCACCAGCTGGGCGGACTCACAGTGGGGTTTCTTCCTGTGCAATAAGCATCCTATTACCCAAGGCCTCCTGTGCTCCTCTCAGTGATTCAGAAACCTCTAAGTGACAATTAATACCAAAAGAAAAAGCAGTTAAACTCCTTGTACCACTCTACTCATGGAAAGGAAATTTGATTAGTAAGAGGGATAACAGCAATTCCATTGGTATGCCTGAATTTCGTTTAAAGTCATATCAAAGGCCTGGTAGCTTCATTAGATCATAGAATGAGAAAAAGATGAAAATGCAAAAGAAAGCAAAATGATATTTAAGTTAAAATTTGATTTTACATGTTTCACCTAGAAGTAAACTACGAAAATTAAACTGAAGAATTTATTTTCTGAGTGAAAGACACATAGAAATCAATGTTTGCATCAAGCATTCTTTAGGCTTCTTTCTGCATTATTTAATCCAACATGATCGAAGTTTGCTTTTATTCCTTTGTTAATCTTTCAATAATAGGTCATGTGTTCATAATATATAAAAGACAAAAAAAAAAAGTAGAATTCAGTATTTATAAATATTGCAAACACTTTTATTGTAATAAATCAGTCTACCTTTCTGAAGTCATAGATGACTGCAAACAAAATTACAGAAAGCTTTGCTTCGTGTGTATTTAAAGTGTTGTAGAAAAAAAGTTTCTGACTCATTTGCACAGGTAGCAGCAAAGACCTGCAGTATGTGACAGGCAAAAGAAAAAAAACCCAAACCAACCACAAGCCACACATGTATTAAATTGCCATAGCCAAGGGATGAGTACATCACTAAAGTAACTCAACTATTAAAAAATCATTTCCAGTGATTTTAAGATATTACATTCTTGGTCCTGTACATATGTGGATGTAGCCCAAATGCAGGAATCCTATTACTTCTTGAGTCTTTGTTACTGTTCTATTGTCTTTGAACAGTGTAGTAGGAAGCAGAGATCAGAAAGACTTCTTGTACTTTACTCTTCACACTTTCCTGGAACAGTTTATCATGACTGAGTCATAAAGGGAACAGATTGTAATATTGTCTTGCAAAAATCCATTGACCTTGGTAGGGATGCCTTGTGATAGAGAACTCAGCTTAGTAGAAGACATAAAAGTGGGGGCACTGAATGAGTTTCCTACACAGAAAGAACAGATCAAAAGGGTGACCTTTTTTTCCTACAAAAGAGTAACAACTAGTAACTTCAAATAATTTAACTATTCTGAACTTGATCCTAAAAATTATATTTTAAAAAATTGATTCCTTTTTGGTCTCATAAAGGCAAATATGCTATTTTTGGAAAACAATCTATCAGATAAATAAAACTATAAATCTTGTAGCCTGGAAATATTTATTTAAATTTTACTCTAAATGAACATAAGAAAAATACTTCCCATACTAAGCATAAAGTAGGAGAAAATAAAAGTCTTTATTCAACTCACTAGCTGTGATTAAGAAGCATGTAAATCCTGATCTTCAATCAGTCATTTCAAAGTTAAACCTAAAGCAAAGTAACCCAAAAACTGCCCTGCAAATTTCTCATTACAGTGCCATTTAGAAATGAGATTTCCAGCTGAACTGCAATTGTGTTTCGTTAAATAAGCTGTCAGATTGCAATTGGTATGTGCAATATGGAAGTTATTCAAGGGTAAAATTCTGAACATATGCATGATTATCAGAAGAAAAGAAATGTGATATATTAATTTTGTTTCCATTAGAGAAAAAACGAACATTAACTGCTCACTGCAGTAAATAAAGGAGTTGGACTTGTCCGTATCTGGGAATTTCTTATCTGAAGAAATGAAAAGAATACATTCTGTACTCTTGATCTTTCTTTAAAGTCACCAGTCATGAGTGTAAAACACTTCCTTGTAGGAATCTGCTGCAGGAGAACAACAAACAACATACATTATATTTCTCACTTGAAAAAGTATCTGTTTTACTGCAACAGCAACTCTTTAATTGTTAGATTCTCTATCTTCTTTAGGTATGGAAAAACACTGGAATTTTTAATATGCTATTATTTCATTGAGTCTTATCAGGATTGTGGAGCACATTTAGAATACAACCTAAATAATTTATACTGAAACAATTCCAGTTATCTAAATATCTGTGTTTTGAAATCTGGATGTAAAAAAGCAAACCAAAACACAAAACTAAACCCAAAAAACACAAACAAAAAATCCCCAAACCTTCAATAAATAGGCATATAGATACAATCTTTTTTTTTAGTGGTCAGGCTCAAAAATAGAATTATTGGTCTTGAGAAAATTTTTATTTATATAGTTGCAGAAAAGAAAGAGTTTCTCTGATTTTTTTCCATTTTCCCTGTAAGATAGAGGTGGTTCCAGTTTCCAGGTGGAGTAAAAGAAAATATATATATAAATAAATATATAGTTGAAATGAGTATTTTTGTATAGGTGTTATGGTCCAAACTTTTTACTTTTACAGTGAAGAAAACTCAAATATTTTATCTATTTCTCACAAACTCATTTAAAAAATTCCTGTTTTCTAACAAATATTCTCAGCCTTTCAGGAAAGATCTTAGAAATTTTCCCTAATTCACTGGAACAATTATCAGCTGTGCTTCTTTTTATTTTCTTGCTATTTCCTTTCTACTTATATTTTCCCATAAGATTATACTATTTACACTATATTATATCTATACCATTACTTTCTAGCTAAAACTCAAGATTGTCAGTTTTAAATACTTATTGAAATTTAATACCAAAAGTTTAGTGGTTTTCTCTATTTCTTTTTTTTTTTTTTTTTATAATTTTTTTTCAAACCTGCAACTAGTGTTATTCAGTTTAGGGTTTGATCATCCCATGTGACAAAGTAAAATTTTAAAGACAGCATATAGTTCTCTTGTATAGCATAAATACATAAAAAAAATTATCAATTACATTACTAAGGTGTCTATAGAAAATAATGAGTATATGAGATTGTTACTAGCTGAACATTTGCCTGCTAATGGGAAGCAGTGGGTGAATTTCTTGTTTTGCTTTGCTTGCATGTACAGCTTTGACTTTATGTATTGAACTGTCTTTATGTAAACCCACACATTTTCTCACCTTTACCCTTCCAATTAGCTCCCTCATATCTGCAAAAATCCAAATTCATAGAATCCCAGAATCATCATGATCATAGAATGGCCTGGACTGGCAGGAACTTTAAAGGTCGTTTACTTCCAACCTCCCTGCTATGGGCAGAGACACCTTTCACTAGGCCAGGGTGCTCACACCCCATCTAACCTGGCATTAAACACTTGCTACCATGGGCAACCTATTCCAGTGCCTCAACGTCCTAACAGGAAAAATTTTCTTCCTAATATCTAATCTAAACCCCTCTTTCAGTTTGAAGCCATTCCTACTTCCTGCCACTCCGTGCTCTTGTGAAACCTCTCCATCTTTCTTGTGGGCTCCCTTCAGGTGCTGGAAGGTTGCAATTAGGGCACCTGAAGCCCACTCTTTTCCTTAACAATCCCAATTCCTTCAGCTTTTTCTCATAGGAGAGGTGCTCCATCCCTCTAATCAACTTGGTGGCCTTCCTCTAGACTGACTCAAACAAGGCCATGTCCTTCCTGTGCTGGGGACCTCAGAACTGGAGGCAGCACTGCACGTGGGGTCTCACAAGATTGGAGCGGAGGGGCAGGATCACCTCCGTCGCCCTGCTGCCCACGCTGCTTTGGATGCAGCCCAGGAATGCACATTGCCAGTCATCCACTCCAAGCCCTTCTGGGCAGAACTGTTCTTGATCTGTTCATTGCCCAGCCTGTGCTGATAGCAAGGGTTGTCCTGACCCAGGTGCAACACTGTGTATTTGATCTCGCTAAACTTCATGACATTCCCATAGGTGCACTTCTCAAGCTTGTCCACATCCCTCTAGATGCCATCCCATCCTACAGATCTTGTTCATCTTGGCGTTTCATTATTCAGAGAGTTACAGAGTCCGTCTGAGTTTTGTTTGTTTTATTCGTTTTACTGACGCCATTATAAAACAAAACCTGGATTTACTTATGTCTGAGAACATAAAAGGAAAGGTAGACAATGCGAAATATTAAAAAACAAACTGACAGCACTTATTCTGATTAATTAGAAGAAACAGAATGTTGTTGCCAATTATCTTCTGGTATGCAAGTATTTCTTGTCTGAATCTAAGTATTTATTAAATTGTGATGGTCAGAAATAATATTATAAAAATATCAGCCTTTTGACCATGGTCCTGAGATATCTGAAAGTTTTCTTTTTAAAATCAATAGTTCTGAATTTTGTGTAAATTTCTACTTAAGTGCTCACATAAGCATCAGTGTTAAAAAATGTTCCTAAAATTTCTCAGAAGAGGATGAATTCACTATGTAATTTCAGGAAGCCATGAGTAAACAATCTAGAAACATTTAAAATATAAGAAACACTGAAATACACTGATCCTGTTTGTCACATTCCACTGTGGGAAACTACAAGGAGTTTTTTAATAATGGATGCTTGGGAATGAAATTAAGCCAAACGAGGCAAGCATTGTGTTGAAGAACCACTTATTGGTGATGAAAGAGCAAAATAAAAGGGAATTAGCCCACTAAAAAGGGCCAGAAAAGGCAGAGCAAGAGAAAGAAAAATGGTGGAGGGAGGAGGAAGCAGAGGCTTTACCACCAGAGGTCAGGGAGTGCCGTTGATGTCCCGAGGTGGGGCTGTGTACGCTGCCTGCCGGGGCACGGCTCCTGCGGCAAGAGTGGCCGGACACGATGTGAAGGGAGATCAAGCAGGAGGGCCAGGAGACTGGACAGGGTTGTGGCGAGGATGGGTGGTGGGCTGGCTCAGGGCAGCTGGATCACAGGTGCCTCAGGCAGGGATGCAGGGACAGAGCAGGCAGGGTGCTGGTCAGGGACACAGGGAGGCAGGACAGACATGAGGGCAAGCAAGAGCTAGCCAGGGCAGGAGAGCCAAAAGGCAGGACTCCAAAAGCGAGTTTGAAAAGTCCCCAAGAGTCAAAAGGCAAAGGACAGAACAGCCCAGGGAGCTTAGGGTGGAGATTACTTTTTATGCCCCTGGCTCTTCCCAAAGTCTGCCTGCTGATAGCAGACCATCGGCCCAGTCTGATGTCCCAGAGCAGTCTGTTGGCAGGGACCTTTTGCCATCTAACTAGAGAGTTTGTCTGAGGTACAGGATCTTCAGTGTTCCCCTGCTGAGTGCCTGTCCCATGTGAGACATGACATGGTGGCCAGACATATTCCCCCCAGAGACAAGGCTTTGCTCCATCTTCTCCTGGCTGTTTCCTGGACGTGGCACGTGTACAACCCCTCCCTCACGTGCTTCTGACAACCATTGTTGAGATATAAAAAAAGTCATTGGCTCCTCACAACATTATAATTTATGAATTGTTTATGAACAGGAAGTAAAGATGTTTTCAAATTGTATCCTTTGTCTGGTATCTTATGCAAAGTAATAACCCTAATAATATATATCTTCAATGTAATATGTCCCTATAATTTGCATGTGATAGCTTTATAGCAATTTTTCTTCATGGAGAAAATAAGTGCTTACAATGTTGTTGTGTTCTTGCTGTGACAGGCCAAATTTACTTTGAGGCTTCTTATTTTATTAGCATGTCCTTTGTTACAGAAATTACTAGCTTAGACTGTTCCAGCTCTGTTTTCCTACAGTGGTATTGTTATTTTTATTTGAATAATGGTTACAATGTTTTATATAAGGCTTTCATTTGAGTCAATTTTATTTCATTGAGACTTTAATGACTAGTATTGGGTTTTTTCCTTACCATTAATTATTCTGATTCCTGAAAGATAGGCTGTAAATAAATCCCCATGTCTATAGATGTCTATAGAGCAGGTATTTGTTTATTGCAATGCTGGTGGTGAGAGGGATATCTCCACTTAACTCACCCACCTTTGTCAAGTGCTGTGGTATATTTATACAGGAAGTATTGCTTAGTGTTATTATGTCGCTATAACATCATCACATAATGTGCCAGAACTAATTTACATAGTATGATCTCATGGTTATTAGATAGTTCTTTTCACTGCACTTATGCCTCCCCAATTTGGGAGACTTCAGGAGTCATCAGGGGTCTTTGACGAAGGCTTCCAAGGTCTTCTTTGCATCTGAACTTTTCAACTTTGTCTTTAGAGCACAAGCAGACATGGTGTTCCTTGGTCTGTCTGGACTTAACAGGTCTAAATTCTTTGTTTTGTGGCTAATTGGCTTTGCACTTGCCAATTTTTCATCAGTACTATACTTAGCTATCTCTAAAGCTATTCACCTGATGAGGTTTTTTTTGTTGATTCAGCATTAAGCAACTAGTTATCATGTACAAGCCATTACCTTGTAAAAAAGTTATTTATATCATGTTATATAGGTACAAAAGTTATGATTCAGGTTATATAGGTATAAAAAGCTATGATTCAGGTTATATAGGTATATCGATATCAGGTTATATAGATATTTAGAACTCAAGCTATATAAGCACCTTGTAACTTTGATCTAAGTTATATAGACATCAATTTATAGAAGTTTTTAAATGGTTCTGAAGAAAGGAAAAGAGATAATTTGCTTCTGTATAATAAGACCAAGACGTTTTCCACAACTCATATGGGGTTTTTTTTCCTATCTGTTAATAAATTAAAGAGAAATTTTAAAAGTAATTAAGTATTTAATTAATAATTGGCTATTCCATACATGTTTTGAAGACTGTGTTTCCTATCTCTGTGGTAGTTTTCTTTGGGTTCAATAAATAAATTTCTTTGTACTTAGTAGTTACACAGTTAATGGCAGATTCACTTTTGCATTTTTTCCCTAAATAAAGTTGATTATTCATAGCACTATAAGCCTGAGTGCCAAGAACAAAACATCAATATTAATAGCTAAGTGAAAATAAATTTTTGGGGTTTTTTCCCAAATTGTTTTTTCTTTCATGGGAGTAATGTTTTATATATTTTCACCAAATTTCAAAAATAAATGTTTCATAATTCTATCAAATATACCTACCAGATGGAAGTCTTCCTTTTAGGGAGAATCCCCTTTGTGTCTTAGTATGCATCTATATATGCAGTGTGGAATACAGATTTTTATTGGAGCTTTTGTTACCTGTTATTCCAGTGCCTGATGCATTACCTGAATTTTTGAACTTGGAAATACACAGTGGGTACAGAGCTTTCTAAAGGAAGGATATCTATAATGTCACATTAGCTGTGTAGGAAAAAACAAACAGCTTGTAAAAGCACACACCACTTCATTAATAAAAGAAATTTCAAAAGGTGTTCATCCCTTAGACTACAACTTTCAGGCTTCTGTCTATAAGATGTTATGCTATTTTCTTATGTTTTAGTATTTTGTGGTGTTAATTCTCCTCTAGAGTACTTTTTTGTTTAGTATTATTTTGATATCTCATATTTTCATTGAATCCTAATGAATTATTTAAGAAAATATCAGGACACCAGTGCACATAATTGTTATTTGTCCCAGTGATTATGACATTCAAATATACTTTACTTACTTTATAAGAATGGATGATCACCAGAAACTGTTTCCTCAGACATAAAATCCACATCCAACTACACATACTTACACCTTTAAGAAATTTTAGAAAGAAGAAAATACATACATTTTTATATCAGCAGAGAGAAACACTATCATTTAGGATAATGATTAATCTGACAAAATGAGATGAAGACCCTTACTTTAATGTGTTTTTGCACAAAATCTCACTGGACTCATCAATCCTGACAATGTTAGTAGGCTTCATTAAGGATTAGTTAAATTAGCCATTACTTCTTAACATTATTGGCTAATTGCTTTGTGAATCTCTGGCAGCTCCAGAGTATACTAAAGCTACATATCAATACAGTAAACTTTAACTTCACTCTATGATATCACACTATTTAAAACTTGATTGATGGTTGATCTTCAAAAGCTGAAATGGGCTTTATTAAAAATTCCTAAGTAGGAAGAACAGAAAAGTAGAGTGAAGATTTGTCTGGTACAAACATAGTTTTTAATATGCTGAAAATATTGGTGAAGATGACCGGCTAAAATTTTCAGCTGAGAAAAAAATCCCACAAATTCTACAGATAACACCACCTTACAGTGTTTCTTGATTTGAATACTGTAGTCCCCTTTACCACAGTCCCCTTTTTACTGTAGGCCCCATGCCACATAAAAATATGGCATGAATTGCAAATTGACATTTAAAGCAGTAAAATGTGTTAGTTATTTCTGGAAAAATGTATTATAACCTTGTCCAGATGTGATCTTTAAATATCATCTAGTTCAGCTGCCTTGCTGTGTACAGGGGCTACTTTCACCATTGCACATGGCTCAAAGTCCTATTCAACCTAGCCTTGAAAATTTCCAATGATGGGGCATCCACAACTTTGTTGGGCAACCTGTTCCAGTGTCTCATCACCCTCACATTAAATACTTTGTTCTTAATATCTAATGTAATACCTGGTCAAAATCTACCTCATTCATTTTTAAAACTATTATTTCTTGTCTTATTTGTACAAGTCCTGGTTAAATGTCTCTCCCCATTTTTCTTATAGGCCCCCTTTAAATATCAATAAGGTCTCCCCAGAACCTTCACTTGCCCTGGCTACAAAATCTCAACTCTCTCAGTCTCTCTTTATGAAAATGGTCTCTCTGACCATTTTTGTGGTCCTCCTTTGGACCCACTCTAACAGGTCCATGTTATGCTAGGGGCCCCAGAGCTATATGTTGTGTGCAATGCAAGGCCTCACAAATGTGGTACTGGGAAGAATCACTTCTCTCGATCTGCTGGTCGTGTGTCTTTTTGTGCAGTCCTGGATACATTTGGCTTTCAGGACTGTGAATGCACATTTTCAGCTCATGTCTAATTTTTCACCCACTTGTATACCCCAAGTCCTTTTCTGTAGGGTTGGTCTCAATCCATTTCTAATGCAGTCTGTACTGAAGAAATATGAAGTACCTGGTTGATTTGTCCATGCCTCTTTGTCATTTATGAAAATAACTCATGACTGCAAAATTTATGCCAGTCTATATGGTGGTTTTCTTCTCAGAACAGGTACCTGTCAGTGCTTCCAAATAGTAATAGATCCACTTTGAAACACAAGGCTCAAATTGCCAGCTCAAAGCCTACTACTCTAAGAAGAATACATTAATCAGTAGTAAAGATCATGAAAATGCCCTCTTCTCTGTTGAAATTCTGTCAGGATTCAGCAGAGAATTAAAGCTTTGTGACCTGTGTGTAAAAAAAAAGAACAAACCTATGTCTATTGCATAACATTGAGTATTGTGCATTTGGGAAAGGAATAATCTTTGTTTCCAGTCCTTGGTTCTAGAGTACTAACTCAGGGTATGAACATTTTTATCAGGATATAACTGCAACTGGGATAGAGGAGTTTCATTGCTTGTTGCTGTTTTGCTAAGGAACAGAAAATCCTGACTTCTACAGCTGCAGCGCTGCAAGTGCTGGAAGACAAATCCAAGGAAGAAAGGGCACAAAAAAAGCTGTACCTCCTGTAACTTCTGGTAAATCACACTTTGGTCTTAGGTGTCCTTTGGTACCTGGATTCCTCTATTCTTGAAACAATCTGACAGTACACTTAATCCATAGGGGAGGGGATTTTTCCATATAATTTGGAGTTTTGTGAATTCTCATCATCATCATTGTGTCTGGATAGCAGGGGGATTTCAGATAGCTGAATAAGTCCTGCCAGGACTCTGGGCTATAGAAACAGCTTCTCACTAGGAATCAGAGAGTTTATCCTGACTACCCATGCCTCAGGAGTCAGAGAGCAAAGAAGGGCTAGGAATGTCCCTGCTTTGGTGATAATCTTTGTAGTCAAGAAGACAGAAGGTCTTACATGAAGATAAATGGTCTCCTAGAAATAAAGGCTAATTACCCTGCTGGGAAATGAAGGGTGGAGAGATGAGAGTGCCAAAAAGAAAGCTGAAAAATTTCTCTGCTGTTTTTTTATTCCATAGATCAGCACCTGGGTTTTAAACACTTCCAAGTGAAAGTTCTTGTGGCAGGACTAAGTGAATGACACTGTCACATATTAAAACAGGGATGAGATTAAAGAATTTGAATCAAAAACTGTATAATATTACAGAAAAAAAACCAAACCAACAAAAAATGGAACTCTGTCTTCAGAAATAAGATACATCTCATCAGAACTCTTGTGCAGGGAGTTGTTCTTTAAATGAAAGTTTGGGATGCATAACTATAGTCTGTGAGCAAAAGGCCTTGGGAGATAATCCTGCGAGACTTCTGTCTGGAAGATGTGCCATGTAGGTGTGTTAGCTAGCACACATCTATTACACCAGACTCTGGCTTCACGGGTAACACACGTGGAATAAAGCTTTGGAGCTAATATCCTGATGGTTTTACATCAGGGATAGGGAAATTTTGTAGTTTAGGGAAAAACAATGGAGATTTCTTTATGGCAATTATTGTCTTTTTGATCCCACAACACTGGGCTACTGATAGGCATTTCACATGCACAATACATTTTCCTGTAATTGAGGTGCATGTGAAGTTGCACCATTATTGTAGTACCATGCTAACATCCCCTGTCTGAGTCCAAAGCAGTCAAATTCTTTAAAGTCTCACATCCTCCAAAAGATAAATACGTGACTTTGTGTTGGGTTGACCTTGGTTGACTGCCAGACTCTCACAGAACTCCTCTTCCTAAAAAGAACACGGGGAGAAAGAAGAATGAAAAAGCATATGGGTCAATCTAAAGATTGGGAGATCACTTAAGAATTGCTATCATAGCAAAATGAACTTGACTTGGAGAATTTTAAGTTAAATTAATCTATTAATGAAATGAAGTAAGATATATCAGGTGATATATTAGGACAAAATCAGAAAACTTTCTCCTGCACCCCTCTCTTCTTTCCAGGCTTCCTGTGATATTAAATATGTTGTCAGCATTAGGCAAGAAGGCAAATCTATCTAGGTGATATCATGTTAGCTTTAGTATAAGAATGACACATACTAAGATTTCATTCTCAAAACTCATTGCAAAATCAAGATTAAGTTAGCAGAAGGGATCTAAACCTGTGACACTGATGGGTAATTGGGCAAGTCTCTGGATATTGTTGTGAATGAAAGGAATATTACTAGTGAGAGATACACTAAGCTGCAATTTACTTTCACGGATAAATAATTGTGTTTGAATGGTGCATTGTCAGAGACAGAAAACAAGAGCTGACAAGCCCTCCTACCTCTATTGAATAAAACATGGTTAATTTGATTCAAATGTGGTAGCCCAAATTTGTGTTATCCTTTCTCAGTATTTCATTATCACAATTAATGTGGGCAGAGGGAAATCTGGTCAGTTTGTCCAGTGATGGTGTCACAGGCAGAGTCCCTCATGTTTCTTTTTGAATCCAGCCTTGCATACTTGCAGTTGTTTCTTCTTTGAAGCAATAATGAAAAATAGGGTTTGACACTATAATTGCTAATACGCTTTGGTTTTGTTTTTCCTTCTTTAGATGTGAATGCAGAATTAATTCAATACATGGCTTCAATACATGTTGCAGCATTTAAAATTGAAGGTCTGTTTTTTTTTTTTTTCTTAGATGACCAATAATTCAGCAAAGTATCTGGACCAGCAAGTGTGTATTATGTCAGTAAATACACCTTTTAAATTACACACAAAATGTGTTACATATATATCCAATCCCACACATAATTCAGTTCTTATCACAAGCTACTGTTCATAGCACTTTTTCCATTAATATATTTTCTGCTATTCTCATGTATCCACGTTCTCTCTACTAAGTGAAATTCCACATAAATACGTGTGTAATCCCAGAAATATAATGAGGCTTTTTATATGTTTCACTATGTCACCACAATTCACATTAGCTACTGCTATGAACAGAGAGTTCTGAAGAATGCTTCAAGCTAGTGTTGATGTTAAAGGTGCACATTCAGAGATAAAGATAAGTGATATATTTATTAGCAAAGGGCAAAGAAACAGAAGAGAATGTGGCATTGTTCTTATGTATTTTCCAGCAGTGTACTGAGAAAGCCACAATTATTTATCCATTTAGAATGAAAAATATAAAAGAAATTGAAAGAAGTGAAAGTTTGGAACATTCAGACTGATAAGTGGAAAGAATTTATCACTACTGCTGACATTGGCCACCTGGGCAACCTGGGCACACACTGGCTCATGTTCAACCACTGTTGACCAGCACACCTAGGTCCTTTTCCACAAGGCAGCTTTCCAACCACTCTGTAGCTCTGTATGGGGTTGTTGTGACCCAAGTGCAGGATTCGCCATTGGGCATTGTTGAACCTCATAACATTGGCCTTGGCCCATTTATCCAGTTTGTCCATACCCCTGTGCAGAGCCTTCTAAGTGGTGTAGCAGGCCACCATTACCCTTTGGATTATGAGGTGCTCATTCTTCCTGTACCTGTCTTCCAGCTCAGGAGACTGGTCTTACTATTAAAGCATTAAGTCCCTCAGCCTTTTCCTCATCTTTAGTCACTATTTTTCCCGTTGCAATGTGTCATTATCTGAGCCTCCCTGAGGTCACAGTCTTTCCAATAGATCTTCACTCTGAGCTTGTAGATAATGGAATTCCAATAGTTTTTGAGACTGGGAGGATTAGTGGATTAGTGCCCAAGTCTTTTGACACCGAAGAACTTGGTTAAGAGATCTGCTTTGGGTCAAAAGAGAAATGAGTTTGATAATCTCTGCTTAGTCCCAGGGAAACATTTGTACAAATCACAGAACGACCTTTAAACATTTTCTACTATTGAAATTACTTACAAAGGTCAAAGCTGGTGCTACATGCAAAGAAAATCATCCAGCAAGGCCATGTCTTTCTCATTGAAACTGAGCTATAAATCCAAAACATACTGAGACTCTCACCACTTAGCAATCATACTCAGATGGACTAAAACAACTCATATGATTCAAGTATCTCTGGTTAAATATTCACATTCTTTTTTTTTTCTTTTTTAAGCTATCCATTTCACTCTTGCCATTTTTCAGTTCATATAGTGAAGCAGTCAGTGGAGTTCCCTCAGGCTATAATCTAATATAGAACCTGGACATTTCTATTTTCCAGTGTAGACTAAAACAAACCCAAAAAACCACCTCTAGTTCTCTGTATAGGGTGCTGATGGACAGGTGCTGACAGCAGCAGTGGCTGCAGTGAGCAGTGGCTGGGACTGCATTTTGCTGGACATGGCTATTTCCAGCTGGCTCTAGCTCATCTACTACAGGGCACGGCTGAGCCCCACCAGCTGAGGTGAGGGAACCTCAGAAAATGTGTTAGAGAGAGGGGAATAGTCACACAAGTAGTGTGAAGAGTGAAGGTGGGAGAAAGAGAAATAATGCTGAGAACATCAATGCCACTGAAGAAGGAGGAAAGGAGATGTTCCAGGCACCAGAGCAGATTTCTCTGCAGCCCATGGAGGACAGTGGGGTCCACTTGCTGGAATGGATGGCTGCTTGCTGAAGGAACTTGGCTCAGGAAGTGCCCACACAGGAGCAGGGCTAGAGGTCTAGAGCCTGTGGAGATGTCCCTTGCAGGACCAGGGAAAAGTGTGAGGAGGACAGAGCAATAAAGATCAACTGTTATGGACTGACCACAAATCCTGGACTGCTTAGAGTGAGGAGGCAGAGGATTGTGGAGTGAAGAACTGAAGCTGAGATTGGGAAAAAGGGATGACAAGAAAAGGTGATTTTAATTTTGTCTTCATTTATCATCACCTTACTCTATTTTAACTAGCAATACATTAAATTTATGTTCCCCAAGTAAAGCGTATTTTGCCTATGAGGGAAATTGGTAAGTGATCTCCCTGTCTTTACCTCATCCCAGAAGGTTTTTCATTCTCTTTCCTCCTGTCCAGTTGCAGAGAAGGAGAGAACAGTTAAGCAGGGGTCAGGCAGCCAGTCAAGATCAGCCCGTCACAACCTATTTCTGAACTTTGTAAGTCCATCTAAAAACATTTAAAGACTATGGCTATGAACATAAACCCTATCCAAGAGCTGTCCTCAGCCCACTGTGAACTTACTCAAATGCTCTTTTATGATGGAATCCCTGGATTGCAGATAAAGATCAATCAGATTAAATTGTAACCTGACTAGATTTGGAAAAATTTCATGTCTGCATATGGAATCTATTTCAAAGTAAATATATTAGGATGAAATATGATTTTTTAATAACTATTGTTATGATAATAAATTTGACAGCTATATAAAAGTCCTTTCAGGCCTACAAAAGACAGGAATGAATCCTTTAATCAGTAATTTTAAAAGTGAATGCATTAAATAAAATTTGAAGTATAGTAAGGCAGAACCAGTTACATGAAAACAGGATTAATGCCAAAACTGCATTTTTTATCTTGACTTGAAGTTTAGTGAAACATGTAGGGGCCATACTAAATGCAGCAAATGCATCAGGGCATAATCCCAAACCTTTCTGAAGGCAGTGCCTTGTTATTAATTTAACTGGACACTGAAAACAAGTGATTCTCTCACTGTTACAAATGTTTATTGCAGAGGGTAGCATGCATTAGCACTAGAAGCAGTTTAAGCTTGTTCCATCTTAACAGTGAAACATCAGGTACCTTATTGTTTTTCTTCAGAGATGATTTGTTTTCTAGCTGTGTTTATGTTTGCAATTCAGTATGAACTGAAATACAAATATAAAGTTAGTCAAGGCCTAAGAAAAATATTCTGGTACTGTGAACTCCCTGTTGCACCGTTGTGGGCTAGATAACAGCTTCAGTTTTGAATCCAAATAAGTGCTAAATTACTATAGAAATGAAACTTGGAAAGAAAAAAAAAGAAAAAACTCTTACTTGTGTGAAAAAAAGACCTGTTTAGTTATCAAAAAAAGACTTGTGCGTCATATGATTATGAGGTCAGATGTGATTGTGTATGAAAGAAGGCATTCTGGATCTGACTAATGAATTGTTCAATCTTCTGTTGAATCTTTCATTGAACATGTGGGGTGTTTGGTGAAGGAATCATCACAAGTAAACATCAGAAGTAAATTCTACATAATGTTAAAGTCAGTCCCACTCTCAATGTTACTAAGTTACTTGTATTTATGTGCAACTACAACAAATACAGTACTTTAATTATCTTGAGAAAGCCTGAAGTATTGAACTATGGTGCTTTTGAGAAAACAAAATTACTTACAATCACAGATTATATTCCTAAAGACAGTAGGTTTAGTCATGTTTTCAGGAAAGAATACACTTAAGAATGAACAGGTTCAAGATACATTTAATTTTGTGAAACAATACTAAATTAGTAAGCAACATCTACTACACAAAAAAAAAAAATTGCTTTTAAAATAGTAAGACGCAGCAAAATCACCTATGTCCGACAACAAAATTTTAATTATTTAATGAGAAAAAAACATGTCACTAATTTCTGTACTGTATGTTTAATGTCTGATTTTTTTCCTCTCTGTATAATTTTGTACTACACTGTTAGGTTAATTAGGCTCTTCTCAATTTCCTGTTTTCACTTAAAAGTATTTTTTTAACATCTTGTTTACCAAATCACAATGGGCACTTTAAAAAGTCAAATAAACACAAGCAATAATGAAGTTGTTTTTAAACAATATAAACATTTTCAAATGTTACTGGCACAATAATATGCAACAAAAAATATTGCAGTAGGGAATATCTTCAGAGAAATAGAAGAAAATCGTAACAATTGACTTTTCAGCATCACAGTGGGATGTGCTGAAATTGAACTGGTCTCAGCAAAAAGCTAGAAAACAATAGATAGGGTAGCAATACATCAAAGAAATTGTGATATCTTTCATAGGAACATGAAAATTAAAGTGGTATTTGAGGTCATGTATACTAGTCCCTGGCTATGGCAGATCTATTGGAAAGACAGAAACACTAGCTTTGTAGAAGATTGTTCCCAGATCATTCTTATTATAAAAATTCTTACCCTAATAAGCTCTATTTTTCAAGCTGAATTAATTCATGGTTATGTTATAGGCATTTCCCTCATTATATCATTTGTCCATCAGCTTAAATATCTTTTCTTCTCTGGAATTTGTTTCCTTAATGATTTAGGAACAGTCATCAGGGAAGTCTGATTATATTCCTTTTCTGAGCTAAACAGTCCAGGTTTATTTTAGACTGCTCTCCTAACAATCTTCAGACCTGCTCAGAATTGAACTTTACCTGATTGTTTGCCATACTTGAATATTTTTTTTAAAAAACTTTCCTCTGTTTCAGTATTATCACAGCCTTGTAAAATAGCATGTTACTTCTGCTTTTCTTGAGCTTAATAGCATCCTAATATTGTTTGCATTATTTGTGACAACGTTGTAGTCAGGCCATGAGTAACTGATAACATGCCAAGGAATCTTTTTTGCTGTTGCTTGCTTTTGTTTTTTTGTTTTTGTTTTTGTTTTTGTTTTTAATATTTTATTTATTTATTTTGTGTGTGAGGCTCTATTGGGTCTGGTTGAGAAGGAGTTCATTTTCCCTCAGCAGCCCTCACAGTTCAGTGCTCTGCATTTGTGGCTAGAAAGGTGCTGGTAACACAACTTTGGTTGGTGTTTTGGGCACTGCTGAGCAGCCCTGGCACAGCATCAGTGCTGTCCAACATTTCACAGCAGTCTGCGGGTGGGCAAGACCTTGGGATGTGACGCAATTAAGACAGCTGACCCAAATTGGCCTAAGGGTAATTCCATACCATATGATATCAGCTTAGATGTGAAAGCTAAGAGAAGGAGGAAGAGGAGGCATTCATAATTTACATTTGTCTTCCAAAGCAGCTGCTCCGTGTGCCAAAGCCCTGCTTTCCAGGAAGTGACCTGACTTCCCAGGAAGTGCTGATGGGAGTAGAGAATAAAATCATTGGGTTTTAAATTTGTTTCAGCCTTTGCTGGCAACCTTTCACTTTTGCTTTCATAAACTGCTTTATCTTAACCTATGAGTTATTTTCCAACTTATTTTCTCTCTCCAGTCCAGCTGAGAAGGGGGAGTGATAGAGAAGCTTGGTGGGTACCTGGAATACAGCCAAGGAAACCCACCACAGTACACCAATGTGCAAATCCCCCACTCATTTAAACCGTGGTGCTTGGAGCCACATGTTTTAGTTTTCAGCCTCATTTCCTTGCCTGAGTATGATACAATTTCCTTCCTGAAAGTAATATTGCTCCCTAGTTTTTTGCAATTCTTGAACTTCATTACACAATTGCAGATTTTTTGCAAAGTGAGTCAATGAAAACATTAAGTTAAAAAGCTGCTCCACAGGGAAAGAATACTCTCTTTATTAAGAGAACAAGCATTTGTAAATTATTGTCATCTCTTGGTTTCTGTTAATTATACTTATCCTTGCTTCTCTAGGGAACTGTAATTTCTGATCTGTACTGTATCTGAAGTGCAGCTGAGATATATTACACTAGTCATATCTAGTCATTAGAAAAAGGCTTGAAATTTATCAGACACAAAATACTAAATACACTAAAACTCATATTTTCCTCTGTTCTATTTTCATTAAAGTTTCGATGTGAAACCATGTGACACATGCATATCTCATTTGTTTGAAATGTATTGCTGAAGAAATTATGTGTTCCAAGCTCTTTCAAACATAGAAATGTTGATTTCTTACATATATTTGTTGCCAATACAGATGTCTAATAACTCAATGGTTTACCATACTAAAACTAGGATTATAAGCATAAGAAAAAAATGTAGCTATCAATGATTAAGATCTCAACCTCCAAAAGTTTTGGAATAATGTTTCCATAAATATTCTTGTTTGAACTTCTGTCATTGTTTACATTTTTAGTTCTTCAAGACACTTAATACATATCTAATTTCAAACATGTATAAGCCTCACTGAAGTTAAAAAGATTATATCAACTTAAAATTAAGCATTTGTGCTAAACATTTTGCTAGAAGATGTTTACATCTTGCTCCTCTTTTGTTTGGGTTTATAGAGAGGTCTTGTGAAATTCAGACAAATTTTCAAACCTGTGAGTTCAATAGTTCTTAAAATGCAGTGCACAATTACTGCTTTGATGTTTTGACTTCCTCTAGCTAGCTCATCTGGTAGGATTTTTGAGTAATTTCTTGTTGCATTTTCTTTTCCTAGAGTGTGGAAACCTTTAACTGGCTTGTGAAAGACAATCCTGGCATCCTCCTTCCAGTGGAATCTTCATTGCTGGTGAGACAATAGGAATTTCATTAAATTCATCAAAGGCAAAACCAATGTCTTACAATGAGATCAGAGTAAGTCTATATACCAGCATAGGATGGGCTTGCAGAGAGCACACTGTAGGTCAAATGCTTCAGCACATGCCATCACTCTGCTCCAGCATCAATCAAGGACTTCTATTGAGGCAAATGAAAATTTAAATTTGTGTTTGCCTTGAATGATAACCATCAGCAAATTTCTGCCTTTGGCAACCTGTGAGTAACAGTATTATTATATTATTCATTGCTCCCAACAGGTGGTAGTGTTCAATTAGCAAAATAATAGAATATAGCATATCATATTTTTTTATGGGACACAAAATATTTAAGTAAAAGTCACCTTTGGACTTTTTCTATTTGCAATACTCAAATATAGAAAACAGATGGTTGAATTATTTCAATATTACAGAAGATGCTTTATTTCTATTTTATTATTTGAATTTGCTGCCAAAATTTTAATAAAACCAATAATACCAGAAAAGGAACTTTAAAAAAAATTCTTCTATATTGGATACCATTAATTTATTTAGAAAGTAAGCATTCCAAATTAATAAATGGATGTAGAAATATAGTAAAATTGTAAATTAAATCTTTAATGACTGTGACCCACATGTATGAAGTTTTATCTTATCAAATCAGCATTCTCACAGGAAAAATATTTTACTGCACAGTAATATCATTATCTGAAAACACACCAGCTACAGCATTGGAGATTATATCTAGTGACTATGGTTTTCTATGTACTGCCTTCCTTCAAACAAGCTAAGCACAGCTGCCAAGAACGTTGGCTACTTTAGCATTGCTTCATAACCATAAATAACAAATTTAACCCAGCATGTTCTAACATAAACCCAAAATTAAACATTCAGTATTCCCTATTCATTTTGGATTGTGGCACACAGTTACATTTTCTCTCTTTTGGCATTCTGCACAAGCAAGAATATAATACCAAATGATTGTGAAATATAGTATTTCATTTTCGTTCTTGAAATTGCACAAATCAACCTAATGATTTAGCAGTCTTGAAACCATCACAGAGGCATGTATTCTTTTTGGCAGAAGTTTGGTGCTTTCACCTGAACACCACAAAGAAATTGATTGTTCTGTACTCCCAGTGTTAAATTTTATTGTCTGCTAATGTTAACAGCATTGAAATATTGAAATTTATTTGAAAGTTAACTGAGCTTTTAATATTTTTCTGTTTCTACTATCTTTGTTTGTCCTTTAATATGATAGCTGAACGTCTACCACTTCCCTCTTTGGTGTTGGGTTAGAGTTTGTTTCCCAAACTTAGATGTTGATGAAAGTTCTTCACTTACTGTTTTTTTCTTTTTTAAACACCTATTAGATAAATCACTCACTCTGTTATTTATCTTAAAATATCGGCTAGTGCATGGAAAACTTAGCACTGACTTGAATGAATATCTAATCAGCTTCTCTTTCCCTCCAGTAAAGCAGCAAGCTGAACTGAACTCAGGAGTTCACACCCTTTGTCTGTTCTGCTGTCTGTTTTGTTGGAACAGCTTATACAGTCTTCCTTAGTTAATTCTGTAAAATAAGGGTAATTGTATAAAGCCTTGCAGACATAAGGTGTTTGCTTTATATTTTCTGACATTGTAAAACAGGGAATGAAGCAAATATTACAAATTTATTATAGACATATTTCTTCATGACAGAGTCCACAGCTTCAGTTCTGTAGAAAAGACTATAAGCCATCAACTTCTATTCACACAGAGATTTATATGTCTGTTTATCTTTGTTTCCAGGGAGTCATTTTCTGAAATTGATACTAAAATTGGAACCTCAAACAGTATTTTTCTCCCGGTGGAATCCTTTTTTCTTCCATAAACTTTTTAGAGATTAAAACAATATATATGTTATCTTGAGATAGTGCATAAAAATAAGCTTTTCTCATTTTTAAACAATATGAAGTACTGTACATAGGTTGAGTAAGCAAAATTTAAAAGGTTTATTGGACTTGTGAGATCAATATATGCTGTTTCTCTGTATCCCCTCTGTAACAGAGGGATTCCATAAAGACCATCATAATATCCAGATTAACAATAATTGCACAGGAGTAGCTAGCTTCGATGTCTTTCTTCATCTTAAATCTGTGACTGAATAATTAAAAAAAAAAGATATAGGAATTAGAATATTATAAATAGTAAGAAAGCTTCTTTTCCGGAACTAATACAAGCAAAGACTAGAATGTTCTCTATAAAGCAGGATTAATTAGGGCAAATATGACCAAAAACAGGTAGAAGAGGCAGGGCAGGAAGATTTCATTAACACCTAATTTTAAATAAAGATTTGAGATATTTAAACATGTCAGGTAACGTTATCAAAGGCAATAGTCTTTTTTACCTTTAGTTTTTCAATTGTTAAATTTTATCTGACTAATAATAGGGATATATCAAATAACCTTCTTATTTGGGAGATAAATTAATATTAAAAAAAACCCAAACCAACTTCTTTTGAATTTTTGTTCTCTTCTTTGCAGAAGTTGTTTCCCAAGGTAGAACACGACAATAACAGAGAAATAAAATAAATAAAAGGGGAATTATTTTTTCAAATTCTACCCACTTTTTGTGTTTTGAAACACTGCAGTTTTTCGATAAGCATTTTTCCATTAATTCATTTCATAGTATGAGGATAGCTGTAAAGCACACTATAAAAGATGATTCACTTCTGTGAGTCAAGCCTTAAATGGTGTAGATGATACGTAACTTGTATGCCCCTGTTGCATGTTCTCACATGTGACGTCATCCCAAGAGGATAATAATTTAGCAGGAAGAGATTATATTTATTCAAATTTACTTTTCCAAAATCACTTATGTTTCATAGGCTATGGTTTAACTAATTATGAAGCAAAGCTATGGAAAAATATAATATTTATTTGGAGAACATGCATTTACCTAGGAATAGGGTGTGTGGTCTTTTGCATTTTGGAATGAAAGAAGGTTAACACTGTGATGCATTTATTTAATTTCTAAAAACAAAGAATCTAGTTTTGATGCACAAATAGAAGATACTGAGGGGCTGCAGTTGCCATGTCTCCACCAAATTCTTTTCCCCAAAAGGAGGTTTTTAACGTAAAGTTAATTGCTTCCTCTCTACTGAGTAGTTAATTTTTAAAAGAAATGCACAAAACATGTTTTCAATTTCTTTCATAAAAGAAAGAAATGTTTGAATACCTTGATATGCTGTTTAGTTTGTAAAATAATGCTTATACTTGTTTTCCAAGGAATCATTATCAATTTCTCTATACTTGAGTGTGAAAATGGTATGATGACAAAAAGTGTCTTCTAGGCATTTGAGTTTGGGAATGGGAATATTTACTCACCTTCAATGTGTTTCTGAAAAAAACTGCTGTATCTCTAATTATCAGTAAACAATGTATGGGAAAATTTGGGGAAATTACCTGCTTAATGTTACTTGTTCATACATCCATTGATACAAAACCTTGTGGTAAGAACATTGTAGAGATGTTCAAGGACTTGCAGGGAGAATCCGGAAAGCAAGGATCTCATATATACATATGTAATTTACTCACTGCACCTGAAAATATAAAATGTGGAAATTGTGCCTCTGATAAAATTGCAAAGCTCTTTGCATGTAAAGAAGAATCAAAAGAAGACAGTTTATAAAGAATAAAATTGCAATAAATGTGTAGATTTAGAGAGAGAAAAAGTATTATGTCAAAAAAAAGAGTGTTATTTCTTAATTGATACTCATTTTACTGAGTACAGAGTATTACTGTGTTTGTTAATTTCTTCCTTTGAGTTTTTTGGTGGTTTTTTTTGTTTGTTTTGCCATTGTTGGGGTTTTTGTTTTTTTTTTTCTTTTGCTGTTGTTGTTGTTGTTTTGCTTGGGGTTTTGTTGTGGCCAGTGTTTGAATTCAAAAAGGTAAGAATTCTTCTGACATTATTAATTGACATTTCATAGATGTAAATTTTAAAAGATTATAAATAAGGAATAATTAATAATTATTATGTATTTTATGAAAGAGTAAAAGATACATTGTTTCTTTTTGCAAAGCATGCTTCTTTAATCACAGCAGCCCATACAGTTGCATGTTTCAATACCACTGTGCATCCTGAGTAAATATCAAAAAGCATTCCTCTGCCACATGGAATTTTGCCATTTATTCTTTGTTTCAGTGAAAGCTTTTTATTCATGTTCCAGAACATTAAGACATGCCATAGTAGCAGCCTTTGTTTCAAAATATTGAAAAGCTTTTCAGCAGACCTAGTAATTCAGTTAGTTTCTGAAGACACTTCAATAAACCAAACAGCAAGAACACTGTTAAAATAAGAAAACTATTGAGATGTACTAATTTCAATAAGAAGCTCTGTGGTTTTTTTTCTCCTTTACTTGTTTCTTACTTTTGTTTATGATGTTGCAGTAAATCTAAAATTAATGTTCCCTGGGGAGAAGATAGTGATTTTATTTTAGGTTTCAAGCACATTTTATAGAATTCTGAGAACAAAAATATATTATTAAAATATATGTGTATAAGACCAGAAAAGATCAACACTTGAACTGGCAGAGCTAATACAAAGCAAGGCTGAACTAACACCATGAGTTTTCCAGCAACTTACAGATGTATTAGCACGCTTCCTTGCCTTCTATCATTAGCAAAAATGTTTTTGCTGAAGGAAGTTCAGCTCAGTGACAAGAACTATTTCAGAAAGTGCAAATCCTCCCTGTACTGCAGTTGTTAAATTCTATCTTTACTACTGTATCAGGGAATTAGGCTGCTGAGCATAGGACCCAAAGTCGAATCTACTTCATGATGTCACGAAGTACTTCTATAGTAGCAGTATAGCAACATGAAGCATAAGCTGAGTCTTCAGTATTTTAGAAATAAGAAAATTGATATAAAGTTTTTCTAATATGTTTCCATTTTTTGTCATCACAACAGAAAACTAGTGTATGGCTAATGATATATAAGTATCATAGACAGAAAACTGAATGACACAGAAAAAAACTCTACAAGGTTATGTGCATATAATTCTAAATTTGAAATGTTTTATATAGTACCAAAGAGTATCTTCACGTGATCTAAGTATAGCTGGTTGATAACAGGCAGCTGAAACACAATGTGGTCCTGCTGAAATCCATGTCAAAAGCATTTGACAAAATTTAGTTCAGTAAAATATTGGTATTTGTTGGCTTTTTTTGGTAACAAAATTGCCCTGTCATAATAAGCAAAATCCAATACACTCCAATAAACTAGTATTTTAAACACTGCTTTATATTAACAATCTCTATGAAATAATTTAAATTTTTTATATAATGGTGTTGAAAAAATTACTACTACTACTACTAACAGAAATATAAGCATTTCAAACAAATTTAAAACCTCAAGAAAGAAAGTCTTGGAATTTCACCCAAGGTTACATTAAAGCTATGTTCTCTTTATGAGGAGAGCTAATGTGGGATAACTATTAAATTGTCAAAAGTTTCATATGTGCCATTTTTATCCCTGATGTGCACAGATTGCCATTCAGTGATGGTTTGATGCAAAATTCAAAATTGCTCCTAATTTAAAGTATTATAAATCAGTCAATAAGGATGTGATCATTAGTCTGCTTTTTCGGACTTCTTGATATTTCTGTCTTTCACTCCTGCCTAATTCTACTCAAGGACCTGGCAACAATTGATGAGACAACAAAATTCACTAAGAAGCCTGTTGTTGATCTTATTGGACTTCCGACTTCTGTGACTGTTGAAAAGAGTTGTGGCATATTTTTTGTTTTTATTTAGAATAATATTGTCGTTTGAAATTTAGAAAAATTATCCTGGCTCAAGAGTTTCATGAGTGAAAATGCTGGACTTCTGGGGAATTATCACTACGTGTTTAGCTTGTTATATTAGGCTAAACTGCCCTTATTTGGAATCAAGGGAAACTTTTGTGACTGGAAGTCTGTGAGGCATTTAATCTAAAACTACAAAGGAGAAGAATTTAGGATAATGGGATTGTTGAAAGTGGATGCACATGAAGATGGAAAAATGTTTAGGGAAAGAGAACTATGAGGAAAAAAATTATGATAAGATGACAAGAAATATGTTTGGAAGGAAGAGGAAAACTGGCTAAAAATGAAGTTAATAAAAGGCATTTGGAATATGAACTTTAACAGGACTAGAAAAAAGCTGACAGGATGAATATATCTCAGACAGAATACCCAGTGCATATAGTCAATAGACTATTAGATGGGATACCAGAGGAGAAAACAGCTAAAGGAGAATTGAGTAAGAGTACATAGCTAACATCTGAGATTTGTCAAAGACTGAAGACTATAAATTTTAACCCTTTAAAGTAGGTTAGAGAATTATATTTCCATGAGACGCTAAATGTGAGTGAAAGTCAAAAGTGGAATAAGAATTTCTCTGTCCAAGGAAAAGCACACCTTAAACATTTTTGATTAGGCTGTTACTTTTCTTCTTGTAAATATCTTTGAATTCAAAATTGTTCTGTCTTCATCTAAAGCCATTCCATACCCTCTTTTACTGATAATATTTACTGTCATCAGTAAAGTTGAGTTGTGTTGTTCTGTGTGGAAGATCTTAAGTTTTCAACCCTATTGATGAAACCTACCTGGAACTGAAAAGACATGGAGCCAGAGCTCAGTTTTGTCTCAGTGGAAGCTGAAACTACTCTCAAATTTACTAATTAATTAGTCTAGGATAAAAAATAAGTCAACAGAATGATTCCGACTGATTACTTCATCCACATTACATGCTCTGAAAGTTGAAAAATAAGTCAACCTAAACTGAATCAAGACTTAAATAAAGATTTCAAATACTCTTATGTAGAAAAGGGAACGATATTTTAAAAATTAGTTCTTATGCCCTACTTTTTGGGCAAGTTACAGAACCAGTGCTTTACTTGCTATTTATTTAAATAAAACAGTTAATTATCTTAATAAAAAAAAAAAGGATCTGTTTGGAAGAAATTTGTGTCTGCAGAAGTGCTAAGGTAAAAATAAAGAAATTATTCTTCTGTATAGCTGACAAAAAATTACTCTGAAATGCACTTTTAAAAAATTCCTATTCATAGAGTGTTTTTTGTGAATCATATTTTGAAATACATATTTTTCCAAGTAGTTTTGATAGACAGCATGCAATTAGGTATTATAACAAACTCTAGTACAAGGACTAGATTCTTAAGACTGTCTTTGAAGTAACATCATGAGATATAATACCCATGTAATTCTGAACTACTGCCAAATTTTTCACAGTTTTCTTGTTTTCAGGGTGCTTGTTTTGAGGAATTTTGTCCTAATGTGTTTTTGAAATGTGTACTCAACTATAAATCAATAAAACAAACCTTAGGTTTGTATGAATATATCCTAACCCATCCCCCCCACACACAAAGAGTTTCTAGATTATGAAAATTGAACACTTTTTAATGCCAAAGTTCCACTGCTTTAACATTATTAAATTATGCATGTTTAAAAGGGTTGTATCATCTTTCATACTGAAGAAAATAAGAAAATAAGAATGGTGATTTTGTCACTGAATATGTCTCCTGCAGTTGTGAGCACATAGACATTAAACATTGAACTAGTCATCCCCAGAATCCTACGAGTATATTGTAGTTTACAGACCAGACAGTTCACCAATAGACCAACAAACCAGCACAAAAGCTTTCCGACGAGATCAAAAGCTCAAGCAGTGCTTTAAACCCCTCAAAAAAGAGTGAAATATGCCCAGATGATCCTTGGAAGAAAGAATTCTTCACACTGCAGATAAAGGCACAAAAATCCTAACAACTCTGCTGGTTTCAAGTGGAATAAAATTCTTTCTTTCCCAGTCTCTCGTGATCATTTTAACAAAGTGCTGAGAATAACATATTGTCTCTTGGGATGGTTAATCTTTGATCTCACAGTCTTAATTTATAAAAAATATGAGCTTTCTTTTCTGTCAGTAGGGTGCAGCTTTAGTAACTTTTAAGAATAAGATCAACTAATTCATAGAAAATAAATATGAATCAGCAAGTACCGCAAACTGAGAAGTGGTGAATGTTTTAATATTGATATTTATGAAGTACAGACTAAATGTCTATAAACTAGGTCATGAAAAAAATCAAACAAACTGATTTTAGATCAAACAGTGGTTTTATAGTAAAAACTCATGCTGCATTTTTAGTAATATTCCTTCCCTGGAAGTGTTCAAGGCCAGGTTGGATGAGGCCCTGAGCAACCCAGTTTAGTAGAGGGTCCATGGCTGGGCTCTTTCAACCAGGTGATCTCTTGGAAGGCCCCTTCCAACCCAAACCATTCTGTGATTCCATGATTGATGCACATGCACAAGAAAGGGTTAATACTCAAGTGCTGATCTTTAAATTTGCTATCATATAGTTAATGTTTGTATGATACTATACTTATACTCCTGGATGAGTTTAACTTTATAAGAGAAAAGACTATTGGGTATGCCAAGACAGATGGATGTTGGCATAATCTATTATGTAATCTTCCGTACCTTATGTTACTGTTCACTGAAATGTAGAGATCATCACACACTTTATATAAAGATATATGCGTAATATTCAGAACCTTAATAGAATGGAGGTTTTTTCATAGTCCTCAAAGGAATCTAGTTTCTGTTGTCCATTTCTGGAGGTATAAATGTTGAAGTATTTTCTACCCAGGTAAAGGATATTTTGACTTTTTTTTTTTTTTTTCTGATAACTGAACTAGTTAAATGTTTTAACTACTTGAAAAGATGAATTTTCCTCCATTAGGTAATTTCTTTGATCTATTGCGAATCCATATATTCTCTGATATGCCAATATATGGCTGGAAAGCAGCCTTCCAGAAAATGACCTAGGGGTCCTGGCAGACACTGACTTGAACATGAACCAATAATGTGCCCTTGTGGCAAAGAAGACAAATGGCATCCTGGGATGTATTAGGAGTATTGCCAGCAGATTGAGGGAGGTGATTCTTCTACTTAGCATGAGTGATGCAACGCCAGACAGATTGTGTCCAGCCTTGGGCTCAAGAGAGATGTGGACACACAGGAGACATTCCAGGAAAGGACCATGAAAATGATGAACAGTCTGTAGCAGATCTCCTATGACAAAAGGCTGAGGCTGCTTGGCCTAGAGACAAGAAGTCTTGGGAGAATTTAATCAAAATACACCTGAAATGAAGGTACAAAGAAGACGTGGCCAGGCTCTTTCCAGTGGGGACCAGTGACAGGAGCAGAGTCAACAGATACACAATGAATCACAGACAGCTCTATCTGAACAACAGGAAGCCCTTTTTCAGTGTGAGGGTGACTAAGCACTAACAGAGCTTGTTCAGAGAGGTTGTGGGGTCTCCATCCATAGAATTATTCAAAAATTATCTGTATAAGATTCTGGATAACTGGCTGTAGATGACCCTGTTTGAGCAGGGAGGTTGAACCAAGCAACATCCAGCAGACACTTTTGACCATTCTGGGGTTCTGAAGTTCAGTGATTCTATAAATACAGTTTGCAGAATTTTCAAGATATTTTTGATTTTTCTGTTCATTAGTTTTATTTGTGAACATAATAAGATCTGGTCTTGAAAAATTATTTCAAGAGATTGGAAATAAATTAATTACTTAATTGTTAAAAGACTGAATTAAAATCACCAACATTGAGTTGACTGGATATATTATAGAAAATACCTATAGGTCATCATCTGACTTAGGCATCTGTAGCAGGCTAGTGTTGGGTAAAGGCCAAGCTTGCACCCTGCTGCCATCTTTTTTTTCCTCCTCAGTGGGAGAAAACACAATGTGAAAACTCATGTCTGTAAGTAAAGACAGTGAGACCCCTTGTATTTTACTGCTGTGGTCAAAAGAGACTAAATTTTAGGAAGATAATCTAATTTACTGACAATTAAAATAGATTTGGGAAAAACAAGGACATTGAAACAATGCCTTCCCTATTGGCTCTTCAGAATTCAGTTTCATTCCTTAGCTCCTGACTCCCCTATTCCCAACTGACCTGCATGATTAGGGGCATGGACAGTACACACCCATTCTCCTTCTCTGTTGCTGCTTTTCTCTCAAACCTTTCACCTGCTCCAATGTTGGCACTCTACACTAGCTGCAGTGCCTTCAGGGGAAAAAAACTCTAGCGTGGAGTGGCTCTCCATGAATTGCAATTATTTTAGAAAATGGAAACCTGATCTGGCATGGGGTTCTCCATGCCCTGTGGTGTGGATATCTGCTGTGACATGGAGAGCTGGTCCTCCTCCTGCCCTGTCCTTGATGTTCCTTCGAATGTTTCTCACTCTTTTCTATACTCCCTCTACTGCTCCTGTTCATCAGTTTTACCATTAAAAAATTTAACTTTAGATTTTAACATTAAAGCCTGGACTAAACATTTTATCAACAGTACTTTCAAGGTTTGGGCCTATTTGCTAATGTTAAAAAATGTTTTCTTTTCTATATTTTGCTTTGTTAAGAACAAAACCAGCAAATTATATAATCTGTTGGAAAAAAATCTCATCATAAGCTTTATTATGAGACTAAGAAAATAAAAGGATAATTTAATTTCATTTTATTAATCCATCTTTTGTTCTAAACTATTTTATTAAAATGTGGAGTTATTTTGTAGCAAATAAGAGATGGAATAATCACTAAGAAAGAGAATATTCTCTAATAGTAACAGGGTTTCATTTCAGCAGCTTCAGGTTCAAACTTTAAGAATATTCTGGTACTCACAGATTTGGGTAACATTTCTGGGATATTGAGAACTGTTTGCAATACTCTTTTGTAATCTTCTGTCCTGGCAGGCATTAAAAAAATTATATTCTTTCTGACTAAGATTCTATTTCCTATATACTATTAGGTTGAACAAGAATCTGAGTTTTAGAGCCAAATCTTTATTCCAGAGATCATCAGTAAGTCTGCTGGAGCCCTCACATTCAGAAGCACAATGATTTTGAAGAAGGATAATGTGTCATAAAGTGTGTTTCACATTAAGCTGAGTTAAAATATTTTGGGCTCAGGTCTGACCAATACTGACTTGAGGCGTAAAGGCTGGATAAACACCTGACTACCTTCTTGGACACTCAAGCCTTTTTTGTTTACTTTCTTTGGTACAAGCACAAGCACTGCAATTTGCTTATAGTAAATGATCAATTGATCATTTTAATTTATGAATTAAATTATTATGCTCATTTTCAGGTTTGTTATCAGTTGCCATTCAACTGAAAAACTGTATATAAAGTCCTTACAGGTACAGTCCTTACTATTATCAAAATCATGAAGTCATCAGTTCAAAGAGGCTTAGATAGGCTTAGCCACAAACTTAACAGCAACTTAATCAAGTGAAGACAGATGCTTAGAAACTTGACTCCCATATTTTGTGTAAAAAGCTAAACAGCAAGAAATTAGATCTCCTTTCTTCACTAGTTTGTTTCCAGGCTAGCAGCCTCTACAACTAAGAATAAGAATTTATAGGCAGCCCCAGAGAGCCAAATTAAACAATGCCTGTTACAGCAAGGTCCATTTTTCTTGTCTGTTTTTTTTTCTTTTCACTGAATGCTATCTTTCAGTTAAAAAGAGACTGTAAGTCCAGGAAGATCTGGTAATTAGTGAGCCAAAATAAAGAACATATTCCTTCTTGGAAAATAAAGAGGGAATTCAAGATGCTAAATCAAACAAACACAAGGAAATATGTGTCCAGAATCCTAATTTCTATTGTCTGCAGTCCTCACACATTGCCAGGGACAATAAGAACCGTCCAACTAAAAGGAGTAAATAATGAAAACATTGGTGTCATATCAAGAGGAGATGGATAACAGAGAATTAATCTAAAGACATTCCCTATATGAAAAAAATATCCTAAGGAGCTTGGCAGAAAAGAAGGCTCGAAAGGTGTGTTTATTTGAAAAATATTCATGTAAGGAAGCTTTTGACAAGTAGTATCAAAAGAGCTAAGGGAATAAAAGGTTCCAAAACAAAGGGAATTGTTGATTTAGTGTGGTACATGCTTAATATGCAGCATCTGGTCTTGCCAGTCAGCACAGTCATTCCATAAAAGAAAGCATCAAAAAAGGTATCCTTTTTCTTGCTGTCATGAGTCTTTCTTCAGATCTTAATTAACAATAATGTTTTCAAGTTTTCAGTTTATTAACAAAAGATCTAAAAAGATCAAGGGAATACGCCTGGGTTTCAAGGCTGTTATATCAGTAACCTTGTAATTCCCCTGAGAGATGTGTTTGAATATTCTAATGGACTCCATCTAATCACAGGCACATCAACAGTTCAAAGCTAACACTTTCATCATACATTGATTGTGGGCCTATTCTATCTCACCTTATCATGTATAATATCCAGAGTATTTAGGGATAAATATGCAACATGAGTGTATTGAAGTATGTGCACTTACCTAAAACTAAAAGCTCTTGCTCTCCATTTATGTGCTGATTTTGGCTGGGGTAGATTAATTTTCTTCACAGTAGCCAGTATGGGCTAGGTTTTGGATTTGTGCTGGAAATGGTATTGATAACACAGGGTTGTTTTAGCTATTGCTGAACAACCCTTACACAGAGCCAAGGCCTTTTCTGTTCCTCACCCCAACCCACAAGCGACAAGGCTGGGGGTGCATGGGAACCTTGCAGGGGACACAGCCAGGAAAGCTGATCCCCAGCTGAAGAAAGGGATATCCCAGACTATCTGGTATCATGCTTAGAATATAAAACTAGGTGAAGAAGAAGAAGGAAGGAATGGGAAGGGTGTTCACTGTGGTAATGTTTGTTTTCCCCAGTAACTGCTAAGATGTGATGGAGCCCTTCATTTCTGGGGATGGCTAAAACCTGCCTGCTCATGGTAGGTAGAGAAAAAATTCCTTGTTTTGCTTTGTTTGTGTATGCAGCTTATCTCAGCCCACGACTTTACTCACTTTTTCAATTCCCTACCCCATCTCACTGTGGAAAAAAAGAAACTGGCCCCTGTGTAAAAAAATACAATTCATTTGTCACATGTTCCCAGTATAACTATGATTTTCATAGCTTTTTACAAAACTACTGAATTGTGTCTAATGTAATCTCATAAAGCAGTGAATACCCTTATATTTCTCCCCTCAAATATCAGCAGTTTTGTGTCAATATGCAAATATATTACTTTTTCTGTCTCAAAAAAAATTGTTCTGTGATGTTGTCATGAGGAAATTCTGAAAGGTTTACTTTCTCTTCCCTTTAAAATATGTGAAATATGAATGGAAGAAATGGAGTAGCATACTTTTTCAAAACAAAGTCTGTTTATTAATAATTAAAAAATTATGTGATTAGTCTCTAAATGAATATGAATTACTTCTTGCTAACTACTTTTTCAGTAATGCCAAGTTTAATTACATGATTTACAGTATTTAAATAACAAAGTATAGGAACAAAGGAAGGGCAGGGATGATGTTGCACCAGCATATGGCCTGCAAATTACAGTACAAAATTACAGCACAAAATCTATGAAATAAATATTTAAAAGAGGAAAATTAAAAACAAAAAAACAACCCTCAAAAATTATTTGGATTATTACTCCTATTTTCACAGGTCATTTTTTCTTTTTGAAAAGTCCTTGGTATGCATGTAAAACACAATAATAAAAAGCCTGAGTTCTTCAGTTTAACTGAAGAAACTAAAGAGTGTGTCCCGAGGCAGACTCATAAATCTCATTTTTGCTTTGGAAAAAGTATTTTTTTTAGGTAAGAACAATATTCTTTGTTCATTTAAGGGGAATTTTTGTGGACCTGCACAGCAATTTGTAAACACTGTTGTGAAACAGGATGCATTCTTACTGGGGAAATAAATAAACTGAAGTATTAGCATTTAATTATTTTCCATGCCAGGAATGAAGATGTTCAGCTTAGAATTGCATCCTGAAAGTCTGAATGCCCCTGTGATTATTCAGGTGCTTGACCATTCAGCCTTTAGCAACAACATAAACAGTGAGGGAATGATAACTTTTTTATGTAATTATAAGAATGCTTTACTTCTGTAAATAAGATTTCTGGATACTGTGTCATTTTACATAGAAATGCACAAAGCACTGACTTTCATTCATTAGCAACTAGGAATTCTTTATCTACTGACCTGACCATATCCCCAGCTACCATTGTCATCTTCCCTTCTGCAAAATAATCCCTTCTGAGTTTTTTATTCATGCATGGTTACATTAAAAAAAAAAAATACTAAGGGTGCAGCTGTCCCAACCTCCCCATTCCCATTACATATCTTATTTGTAATTGGCTTTTGTATGTGGGGGCTGCCTGTGGGAGTAAGCTGATAATTTTGTAACAATAATAATGTGCCATATTGTGCTATGGACATTTCCTTTCTAAAGACTATGTAGCTGCCATTTTTTTGTGAGCCAAACATCAAGAACTATAACCAATGAACTCTTTATTCTGCTGACGTTTAGTTGCTTTAGTGAGCAAATGGCTACAGCCAGATTAATGCAATGAAGCTTTGGGCTCTGACATAGCAGTGAATATAACTTTCTACAGAATGTTTATGGTTGCTCTTTCCCCACTTGTTTTCCCATTTATTTAGTAGCTTCTCCTTGCATAGTATAAAATTCCTTCAGGAATTCATCTAACAACTTCTGAACTGTAGCAGTTTGAATTCATCCTATCAGATGTCACAAAATTGGTGCCAGCTTTAATACATTCACTTATAAACTGTGATGGAATGGTGCCTCTGCTACTTAAAGTCGGTAGATATAGTGGAAATAAAAATTGCCAAGGAGTAGGACAGCTGAACATTAAAGCTGCGACATTCGTACATTTTCTGAGTGGCTGGGCTGATGAGTGGAGCATAGCTCAGAATAGCTGTGACAGTTGACAGAAGTTATTCCTTCTGCAGTCTACCCTACCTCAGATGCATGATCTATCCAAGAACTTTGACTTGCCTTTTTGTAACTATCCAGGGCTATAGTTTTCCAACACTCAAAACCTAAATAAGAACTGCAATAATACTACCCAGCTTGTTTTAGCTATGATCATCTTCTTTTATATCTTTCCATAATGTCAAGTATATGGAGAGGACAGGTGTAAATATGTGAATGCTTTACAAATATAGCATGCTAATTCCATATTTGGGCTTAATTTATTTGCCACATCTAACAGCTTCTCTAATACTGTGGGGTGTCCAAAATTTCTGAAGAGGGTTGACAGATGTGATCTGTAGGTAACCCTCTCAAGGTATGTCTGAATGACAGCTGGAGCTCAATCAGGTACACTAGGACAATCCAGATGCAGCTGTCTGTATATGGACAGCTAAGTTATATTTTCAACATTCAACACGGGATTCCACTGTAGTGCAAAATGCTTATATGGGAGCTGGGTGCTAAAGTTCCCACTACAATCACAAAATCACAGAATCATAGCATATGCTGAGCTGGAAAGGACCCACAAAGATCACCGAGTCCAACTCCTGGCCCTGCACTGGGCCATCCCCAAGAGTCACATCAAGTGCCTGAGAGCATTGCCCAAATGCTTCTTGAACTCTGTCAGGCTGGCGCTGTGACCACTGCCCTGAGGAGCCTGTTCCAGTGTGCATCTGGGACTGTAGTATGTAATAACAAAAGCATCAAGTGGTACAAACATGATGCAAATAGTGTATTCTCAAATAGATAGTCAAACTCTTCAGATGAATCAAGTTAAAGCAGAGTAATATTGTAGTGTATAATATAATATTGTAGAGTAATATGAAAATATTATTGTGAAGGCATCAAAAGTTAAAGTTATTTCTTATGCACGGAAACATTCATAATTCTAGTATTTCATCCCCAAAGGGTATAAAGATAAATGAAACAAAAGTGAGGCATATCTTCCTTATATTCATTTACAAGTATTAGAAATACAGAAGTGGGAATTGCTGTATTACTGTAACTGTTAATATTTATAGCTCTGGACATGATCACAGACGGATTACAATAAAGGCAGCAAATAAAGCTCAAGTGTAAGCAAGATGGTAGTCTCCTGGAAAATCATAGAATTGTTCCTTTCCCCCCCCCTTAATTCATACAGTTTGGCTCTTACTGGATTTAGTATCTGTAACACGGTCACACACTATGCATATACCACATTGTAACTACCACAAGTTACAGAGTACCCTGAAAAGCTAGTATGGAGGTAGTTCTTTATTCAGAAGATATTTTACCTTTAGCTATAGAAAAATATTTTTTCTTCCTTTTTGTTGAATAGTGGTAAAGACAATGCATAAAGCTAAGTCAGTATTTATATAACGTTTTTCATGTTCCTAGATAGCTACAGCAGGCCATATCTTGTCTTTATTTAGTAGTCAATATTGTCTATTGACTATCCTTATAAAAGTCTAATTGCATTTGGATTCATACTATTTCTCCCTTTAAAATAATTTACTTTAAAAGCATTTTTACCATTCTAAAAACTGGTGCCATTTTCACTTCAGATAAAGTGTTTCTGTTTTGTGAAGACCAACACAAACACTGAATCTAACTTACTTCAGTCAGTTAAAATAAAATGAAACAGTGATTACTCTTGAATGATTGAAATGCTTAAAAGGAGCAAGGGGAAAAAAACCTCAAACAAACCCTAGGCCCGTTAAATTTATTTAACTTGGCAGTTATTAAAATCTTTCATTTTCTTCCTGTTTTTTTATTAAGGTATTAAGTAAATTCTAAAGCACAGCTTAAAAAGTGACATGTAGTGTATAAATACATATTCTCTTCTGAAAGGATAAAAGCCGTATGTAAAGGATGAAAAAAGGAGTAAAATATGCCACAGCAAATACTGAACACTGTATATTTATTTTGTACTATCATCTAGAGAGACGGCAGTTGTAGCTTTAAAAGAAATAAAAAATTATTACAATCTTTCAAAGAATTTTTCATTCTCAGCATAAGAGATTCAATGATTGTGATTTTTTTAATAGCTTAAAAGCACCAAATTCAGCCAGTTACTGGCAGGGATGAGGTAAAAAAATAAAAACATAGTAGGCAGACAGTAAGACCAAATAAAACCCCCAAAAACCAAAAACCAAACTAGAAGATTCATATGGAGTAGAACTTAGGACTGGTTTCTTACAGTTTTGTCTATGGTTGACTGACCTGAGTGACTAAACATAGGCTTCACAGAAAACTTTCATTACCCCTGGAAAAATAAAAAAGCTTCCTCTCCTCTGCCAAAATAGCTATTTCTCTGCAATTTGGGAATCTAGAGACTTCTGTTCTTTATAATCATGTAGTTGGTTACAGTTTTGTATTGTTATAAGCCTTGTGCTGAACTTGTGAAGTCTCGGGCTGAGGCTCCTCAAACTTGTTCTGCCAAGGCTTCTCTCATCCAGCCTGAAGTTTGCGAAATTTCCACAGCAAACAATGAAGGGGTGGGATCAGTTTAGTTCTCTAGATGGACAACATTAAATAGGATTCATCTTGCACTTTATTTCTTATATATTCTTTTGGGAATATTTGTTACACTATATAATATAGAGGGTTGTCATTTTACCTTGATTCTTGGTTGCTCTTGTACTCATAACCCACCCATTCTACCTGCCAAGCTAGCAGGCTGAAGCAATCACAGAAAAGGACTCCTGAGTTGAAGTCATAAGTAAACTTCGGGAAAAAAAAGTCCCTAATTAAAAAAGAACTTAAAAAAAACTGAATAAGCAAAAAAATTGAAAATAGACAAAAACCTCAAGTTGCATATGTGTATTCAGAAGTCAAGAAATTCAGGAAAGGTAAAGAGAAATCTGGAAAATATCAAGCTTAAATAGCTTATAAAGAATATATGATGCAGTTAAATAGTTTCTAGATGTATAAATGAAAAGAGGATAGCAATAGCTTACTAGAAAGGATGGAGTAAGGTGAAAGGTAACAAGAAATAACTAAAGGTTTTCAGGAAGAGTAATAGTTATGGCTGGACACCAATGGAACTAAGTATGTGGAAGCACAGCTTGCTATATATAATGAGGAAAGCATTAACACACATTGGGTAAGCAATAAACTGATCCCTACATTAATAACTTGATTTTCAGAAATGATGCAAAAAATTTTATAAAAAACATTCTGCTAGTGATGCATGAAATGATGGGAAAATATATTGGACTTTGTTTATGAAATAGAAGACTGTGTTCTCAGTAAGTATGATCATGTTAGCCCAATACTAACAATACACTAAGATTTGAAATTATTTGGAAGGAAAAAAATATATAGAAGTTTAATCAGTATTGCTTACAATGGACCATCATACTTACAATGAATTTTAGTTCCATATTGCTAAGCATTTCTGAGGGAAAAAAAAAAGAAAGGAAAACTAGATGGTCAACTGTAGGTAAGAACTCTATACACAATCTAAGAACTGTGAAAATATCCTGAGGATATTTCATAACATATCTAACTATAGGCAAATGTTTAGGCATAGATATAGTAATTTACTTCTTGATATATCTACTTACCAATTTAATATATGTGGTTAACCTAGCCACTTATAGCAAAATTCGTAATTTTTCTGTTTGAAACTGAAAGTATGGCGCAGTCAATGCACTGTAAAATATCTGCAATAAAAAAAGGATGAGAATGCATAAAGACACAAATCAAAGTAAGGTTATCCTCAGGATAGAAATGGCTCTACTCGGGATCTTTCTTCCTTTCACTCTTTGGGATTTATAATAATCATCCTCTATGGCAGCACCCAGCAGAGTTTCTACGCTGTACTTAAAGCTGACTTTCTGTTTCCACCATAGCACTTTTCTTTTTTATTGATTTTAGCTTCACTGTTATATTCATCTTTTTCTAAAATTAGGCCCATATATTTTCAGCTTTATGGTCTTCATCCCACACCTCATCCTTCCCACACCTCTTTCTAAATCACTTCACTAGTGCTTAGCAGTAAAATGGATGTTTATCATAAATTGGCTTAGCATTTACTGTTGTTGGAGTTGTACATGGAGAGAAAGGAGGTAAAGTAGACTCTATCACAGCTATGATATAGTTTAAAAGGTACACTAGAAAGTATTTAAAAATGCAGTAGTTTCAGTTCTCTTCATTTTGAGCACAAGAATATAATTGAATCAAAGCTGTCATATTCTTAACACAATTCTATTGATATGAAGATTTACTTACTTCCCCTCTAGGGAAATCTAAAAGAATCAATTAAAGATATATTTTGATTAATTCCACTAGCATTTTTAAAAATGAAAATTAAAATTAATAAAAGCATCTACATAATGAAATCATTATTAAATTCCTTGCCCAAGAACTAAGATGCTTCAAATCTGAACTTTTTCTCAGTCCGACACTCATTCCAGGAGAGCTTGCCTAACCATGACCCTAAGTTATATGCAAAATGTGAGTACTTCCATTCTTGTTGTTCAAATTAAGGACATTCCTCTAACCAGGAATGCCCAAATACTGGAAGTAAAGGGAGTCATATAAATGGAAAACTGACTTCATCATCTTAGATAGATGGAAACACAGGAACAGGTAGATTCTGATTGAAAGAACTGTCAAGAAATCAAGGTAAAATAATAACTCCAATATGGCAACAAGAAGGCCAAAAAGAAAAAACTTAATAAATAAAGTCAAATAGAAGACCTATTTATTATGTGTAGAAAACGAAACACCCTGAACACACCCCTTCCTGGTTTATTCTGGAGATTTCTCAAGATTGTATCTGAAGGATTATGCCGAAAACCAAAGTCTCATGTTCTCTGTAAGAGATTTTGGGAGAAATCTAGAGCTATTCAAAGTTGTAATCATCTTAAGTCCACCAGGAGATCATCTCAGGCCTCTTGCAGCGCATGACTCAGGAGTCCTAAAGTGCTGTATTGTTACAATTCTACTCCATTCAGGTTGTTAAACCCCTATTCTGAATTGCCAGACAACTAAATTTCTGAGGTGAATCACAATCAGGACTGACTCCTGACTGGTTTACCTCCATCTCTCCAGGATTTTTAAGTATCCTAATTAAAAACACTCTGAACATACCTTTGTTTTATAGTGTTGTTTAACACCAGCTGGCATCTAAGCATCACACAGCTGCTCCCTCACTCCCCTGCCCCAGCAGGATAGGTGGAAAATAATTGGAAGAGTAAAATCAAGAAAACTTGGAAACTGGGATAAGGAAAATTTAGTAATACGAATACTACTAATAATTTAGAATATAAATAACAAAGAGAGAGAAATAAAACCCCAGAAAGAGAAGCAATGCAAATTAAAATAGCTGTTCACCACCAGCTGACTGATACTCAGCCAGTTCATGAGCAGCAGGCCCCCGGACAACTTTTCTCCCAGATTTATATGCTGACCAAGACGTCATACGGTGTGGAATATTCCTTTGGTCATTTGTTCCATCTCTGCTCCCTTCCAACTCCTTGCACACCCCTAGCCTGCTGTCTGGTGGGATGGAGATAAAAGCAGAAAAGTCTTTAGTACTGTGTAAGGACTGCTCAGCAATAAATTAAACATCCTTACCCAGCACAAATCCAAAACATAACCCAATAGTGGCTGTGATAAAGAAAATCAACTCGATCTCTGCCAAAACAGCACAGTTTAAAGGATTCACATGCAAGGTGACACAGTGAAAGACACACCAGGGAAATAACCCACTGGATTTTGGGTGACATATTGTGGGATACCAGTAAGGCTTACCTTTTATTTTGGAAGTTCGCCCATCTATATGCCTCATTTATTTAAATTACAATTTTTGTGTGTATACCAGTAAGTTTAACTAAGGTTTATGTTGCCAGATATGTTTCTATGCTTACTTGGGGATTTCAGGGATTGTTTTTAAAACTTTTAATAGTATTACACTTAAAAAGCAATAACACATTGAAGCAATAATGTTCTGATGTAATGAATATCCTCAAGTGCTTCACTTCCAAATAAACGTATCAGACACCTGTTGTGCATTTTTGCCTATGTTTTCCCTGCATTATCTAGTCTTTACAGACACTGACTGTTTATGGCTAAATATCCTTTAACATAATGCTTAGACAATTTATTGCAATCTATGTATATTTATGCATTAGGTCTTTTCGACTAAGAAGACTGTGACTGAGCAGCAAACCTCTACAATGGAAAATAACTCAGTGGAGACTGGGCAGGGAAATATGCCCATGAAGGTCAGGGAATATGTAGTGTGGGACTGACCAGAGCTGTTGAAATAAAGGCTGATTTTATCCCAACACAGAAGGCACCAGCAGGTGAGTTTTGATTTAGATAAAAAGATATGTCATTTGAGTAGATCAGCCGGTGGGTTACATAGGGTTTTTTTATGTTCATTAAGAATGGGAATGTAAGAGTTAGTTGACCTGTAATGTGGAGTGAGTACACATGGTTCAGCCTGAGTATAAAACCTGCAAAACTGACAAAAGAATTTTGAAGAGAGCAAGGAGTTTGAGATGACACCAACTAATGCTTTTCTTCATAGCTAATCGGGACACACAGTGTTGTGATGGTGAGTATATTATAGAGATTGGTAACTGGGATGTGTTCTGGGATTGAACTGTATGTTGCCATGACTATGGTTTGTTAAGTGTATCTTATAATTTTGCTGTGTTTCCAATATATTTTGTATCACTCTGATAAATCTGAAATATTGTGTAACATTATCTTCAAATAAGTTAATTTTTTTAGTTATACATTGCACCTTCCACAGATGGAATATCAAAAAGACTCCGATCAGAGTCTATTGGACTGACAAAGATTTAGAAACCTCATCTGCCATTACCCAATTGAATATTTTATGTTATGTAATATTAAAACTCAGATTATTGCATTATTCTCTAACTTCAATTGCCTTTTTTCCTCACAGCCTCAATTTTTATTTTTTTTTTCTGACACTGTATTTTGCAAAGAGAAGTGATTCTGCCACTGTATTTTGCAAAGAGTAATTCTAGCTGTGGTTTGGCCTGAACTCAGTTCTCTGTGGGGTCAGATATTAGCAACTCCAGAGAATCAATCTCTTATGGGAGTTATTTCTAACATTTAAACTACCTGGTAAAGGTGATAGGTGGCAGTATGAAAAAGCCACAAGTTAACATATAAGGCTGTAAAACTTCAGATAAGTCAAAAGGCTTTTCCTAGAAATATTAAATTATTTAGGCAAACAGTTTGGCTTAAGTAAGGTTTCCTGCTTCAGCCTTTCAATTTAAGAAACTTTCCCTTTGCCTCAGGCCTTTTTTAGACATCACCAGGCTATTTAGGACTTCCCTCCCAATCCTCCAGGAATGTTTTATTCTTATCATGGTTTCCCCACACTTACACTTATGCTTTGTTTAGTTGTTGCTGTGTTTCTTTCCCCAAGTATTATTCAGTCTTCATGAATGGTTGAGATTTTTTGTCTTCCTAACATTTACTTTTTGTATTCCTAAGATTTTTCATCTTCCTAACTGCAACCTACCTAACTACCAGTTAAATTGAGTAAATTTTATGTGCTTCTTCAAGAAAATTAATCAACCTTTACTGATTTGTCCTATAAACGATAGGACAATAGAACAAATGTTGTAGAATAATATTGCTAATTATTATCCTATTTTACCATCAGAAAATTTAGAATTGTAAAAAAAACACAGTACATGTATGTTTAAGATATTAAAATGACCACAAATCTGTGTGTCTCTATTTTATAATCAAGTTTAGGCAGTTTTAAAGAAACTTATTTTGAAAATCCTCAAAAAGAACTTTTCAACAGTCCCTTCACCTGTATAAATTTCATCAGGAATTAAAAAAGGTACTTCATATTCTTAGTTAAATATGTTGTCCCATATTTTTAAAGGGCATGTTACTTTGGGAAATATGTACTTAGACTTGCAAAGGTTTTAAATTGTGTTTAACAAGTCAGTTCAAGACGAGAACAATGTTGAAACTTTTCAGTTAGTTGGTCTTTTCCTTCTAGTTTCACATTTGAAAAGAACATGACAATTAACAATTGAAGAAGACAGATATATTTTGGTGGCTTAGAACTTGGAGATTTGGTGATGAACTTTCTCATATCAGGAATTTTAGTTACTTAAAAAAAAAAAATCTATAACCTTGGGATTTCCAATACCTTAGCTATTAAACAAGAAATTTTGGAAGGAATGCATTTATTGGTGAAAATTTCCTAAGTCTTCTTTATTTTATGTTTACACTTTATCCACACCTCTGGTACCATCACCTTTATCCCCATATATCTGGTATTACTTTAAATTTCTTCTAGTCAGTAAATAAATAAATAGCCAAGTATCTAAGTTACCTACAGATAAATATTATTAACAGCTCAAAATTACTTTTTTGAGATAAAGTATGAGTACTCAAATCCTGATATACCTTAATTTCATTTGAAATTAAAATTTCAAACATCTGTGCTGGCTTTTTGAGCCTTAGCTACAAGTACTAGGATGAACACCTGGGGATTTTTTCGTTTTCATGTGATAAGTACTAAAAAGTAGGTCACTTGGACTACCTATTCATAATATGCACTCAAACAGCATGAGGAATGAAGGGAACATAGAATACCTATTTCACAACTGCTACATATAAAGTTTTGTATTCATGCTGAATAAGGAGTTCAAAACCTAATTTTATACAGGGGTTGTAAAATGCAGAAAAAAATCAGAAACTTTCATTCCAAAATGCCTTTACTCAAGTTCCTACCTCCATTTTTCAAAATTTATGTGGTCCAGGGAAAACTAGATTGTGTATTACCCCTTTGCAAAATTTTGACTTGAACTCTGCAGGTTTTCAACTGAATCCTATAGAGTTGATATCAGTAAGAACAATCTGCAGTGGGGTAAGCCTGCCTGAAAGCACTGCTACATCATTAGATGATGCTGGTATGGGACAGGAAAATAAGGAAAATAACAGTAACTTAATTGAGGTGAGGCTTTCCCAAAAGCTGTAGATTAAGTCTTCCCTGTTCTAATGTTTTTTATATATATAGTGTATATACAAATAATATTTATATCTAATATATATTATATCTTGATGATATATATTACATATCTTTATTTAGTGGGGTTGGGGAAGAGACAAAAACAGACCCAAAAATAAACCTGCAGATGAATTCTTAACAACTCCACATCTGTATACCCTACTTGGGGTAGGGGACAGAAGCTGATAGCAACTTGTGTAACAATTGACTTTTGATATCAGGTAAGTCACAGAAAGGTGTCTGGGGTGATGGGACCAGCAAGGCTATCATCAGCTTTTGAGACATTAGAAAGTAAAAAACAAGGAAAAACAGAGAAGATATCCATGGATATCCAACCATTTGCTGAAAGCACAGAAACTTCTAATTAAAGTGTCATCAGATACAGACATCCTTAGTATGCCTAAAGAAATTGTTATATGAAACATGCACCTCAAAGATTCCTGCATCTATTTATTACAAATTTTGGTAGCAGTTTTGCTTTTCTTTATGTACTTCATGGTTAGAGAGTACCATCACAAAACCAAGTCTCTTACCAAAACTCTTTGCAGATAAAGGCGATTCTAACCAATTTTATGGGATACAAGGCAACCCAAACACCCATTTATGGGAAGAAATAATCAAATGCATTTAGAATAATGCTGCTCCTTCTTGTTCAAGCAGAGCTACTCTACAAAAGGTAACATTGGATTCAGTATGCCAAAGGATAATGAGTACTGGCTGTGCTGAGGATCAGGAGTATCAAATGACTTATCAGCTAGTCATTTAGGAAAAGGGAGGACTGGGTTGCCTTTGAGATTTTTTTACACTATTCATGTTTAAATCCGTAGATTTTAAAAGCAAAGTCAAACCATTATTTCAGAAAGTATATTCCTTTTCTATGTGTGTATTAGTCCAGTTTCACTGTCTTCTATTTATTTTTGAAATTTCAACTAAATATTAACTCTTTCACTTTAATCTTTCTCACAAGGCAGTTAGGAATTTTGTATTCTTGTAGAGGTTAAATTTTACTTAAATTAACCTTTGTATTCATGTCAGGTATTCTAACTACAGGGTGTCCTTAACATCATAACTCAGTAATTTTGAAAAAAAAAGTGAATTTTTGAAAATTTTTTTCTGATACCTGGCCCTTCTAGGAAGAAGACACTTGAAGTCCTGATTCAGGCACTGAGGCCTTGGAAAGACAAATATTGGAATTTAATGCCCATTTTTTTCCCTATCAAGTAGTTACAGATGGTGAATTTTATAAATCATCTTTTCAATAGAGCTATTTCTTTCAGTAAACTGCATAGTAAACTGATTGCAGTCCCTGAATGACAAGGTCCATATCATGTTTTTGGGTTCTGTAACTTCACTCTTAACTTCAAGGCATCTAGTTTTGGCTATAACATCTGGATTTTTCAATGGATTTTAACAGTTATGTATTGAAAAATTGTGAATGAGCTATACAATAAAACATGATATAATGAAAAGTTCTCTGCCTCAAAAATTCCAGCAGAAAAAAAAAAAGCACAATTGAGAATAAATCTACAGGAAATAATGGAAATTCAGTTGTGGTTGGCTAATAAGTACTTTCTCCATTACAGTTTAACAAATGTTTAATTAATTAAATGTTCTTGCATACAGATATCAAATTACATATTAGAATTTAGAGATATCTTAGTTTAACCAAACTGTGTCAAAGAACTCCGTTTCAAATAATAGCAATAATTTTCAGCTCATTGGTGAGCACTGTGCTTTCAGAACTGCTGTACTTCTGTAGTAATTCACCACAGAGTGAGGCCACAGTAAACCAAAGAAGGATATAATTAGAAATGCTCTTTTAATCATTCTGGACATTTTCAACACTGTATCCGGTCCCCACATCCCTGTGTAAGGACCTGAAATACCTGGATTCAATATCCTCAGTAGATGATCTGCATATTCTCCTACAGCTATAGAAAGCAAGTTCACTCTCTTAACTATACTTAAAATTCCATTTCCTTTCTGAATGATACAGAATAATTTAGATTTAATAGTATCTTTTGTTATGCGCAGATTTGTTTTCTCTGGTCTGACATCCAACCATCTGGTGGTCTCCTGAGAAAGCTCAGACCATGTGTATATAGCAAGGATAAAAAATCTGATAAAGGCTACTGTTCTAGTCCTGTGGATTATTTGGCTGCTGATACTGGAAAGCACAGTTTTTTAAACTCAGGAATCTCTTTGTGCTAGAAACTTGACTTGTCTTTAATTGACCAAGGTGACAAGTGGTGCTATTTTTCCATTGCCTGCCAACTATGTGTGCAATAGTTGAGACAACTCCTAAAATTAGAGAGGATTTTTTGGTTTTATTTAGAGAATCTGGAATATCAGTCAAGAAGAATTATAATTGTTCCATTGGGCTGGATACAATAACTAATTTATCCACCTAATTAGAGATTTAGGCAAAAACCAAATCTGTCAGAAGATAGTCAGAAGCTTCAAGCCTAGCTCTGAAGTTGTGAACTGCCCAGGAACAAGCCTGGTGGAAATAAGAGTGATTAAGCCTGCAAATGGCATAATGACAGTAACTGGACCTCCTCTTTTTGAACTCTACATGCACACAGACACAGAGACACAGAGACACAGAGACACACTCATATATATGCTATGACAATAAGGAGCAGCACATTAGAAATGCAGCACTGTACCCATGCTACAGAATAGCTGAGAGCCCTGGAGCAAATTCCATTATTCAACCAAGAAATGATTTAATTATTCAACCATTTTCAGTATAATGTCATGAATGGATGATTTAGATTGCTTGAAGAACCACTGTCAAAGGTATTAGTAAAAGTTGTGTTATGATGATGTTGTAAGAGTGCATTTTAGGAAAGTTTGATGGCAAGGTTCACTCTATTACAGCACAATCATTTGATCAATGATTTAAAGTTATCAAGGCACAAATTGAAGTTACTACACTATGGGATTATCTGTGATATTGGTTGTTTTACCAAAGGTCTGACATTGGTATCCCAGCTGAAGGGGACATCACAGCCATGGACATAACATTGCCTCACAGCTTGAGAAAGAGCTTGAAAAAGGCTCAGTCAGATTGTCATACTTACAGGATAAAGTAGTTGACTCATAGTCAAACTGCGTGTGACAGAAAAAGCAGGCATGTGACCACTTGTATCCCCAACTTACTTTGTTATTAAATAAATTAGTCTTAGAAAAGCCACATGCTATTCATGTGCTAATGGCTTCAGTTTTCAAGCTCATACACATCTCTCCTCACTGTATCTCTCAGGTCCTTTGCGGCTTTTCAGAGGAGGGATTGAAACTAGTGGAGTTTTTGATCTGGCTATGGCTCGGGCCTTTACCTCCCTTGGAGCCCATACCAAATTATTGCTGGCTTGGTTAAGGAGCTGAGTGCATCTGTCACAAATAACAATGCAATCAGCTGAACTATGCAACAAATAGGAACTGATTCTACAAATTATAGAAGTACAAAAAGGATCAGTGTGTTGTTCTTTAGTTAATTGAATTACCACTTGACATTAAAATTAAAGGACACAGTTAATTTCTATCTGACCCATGCCGTTGGAAAAATTAAAAGAACAACTACAAGGAAAACCTTCCATTAATTTAGATTTTATTTTACTCCAAGTGTGTGGTTTGTCCAAAAGGGAACATTTAGGACATTAAAGAATTCAATCACATTATTTATGATAAATGTTAAACTTTATCCCTGTCAGGTACTCTGAGAAGCAGTTAAGAGACTTAGTTCCTCTCATTTATAAGCAGAATTACAGAGGAAGGAGCCCATCTGCCATTTCTTTTCAGATGTTTTGTTGTGGAGGTCTGTGGGCCTGCTAGGGGACTTCCTGGGGCTATGCCCTGGAAGAATGTCCCCTGGACTTCAACCTCTCCCACGGACTCCTGTGATGTGCTGTCAGTCAACCCCAGTGCCACTCCCCCTGTTGGCCCATTGGCCATTCAACCCCCCGTTAAGCATTTGCGGTCGAGGTTCTAGCAGTTTCTTTGTTCTTTGTATTCTCGTTGGTCTGTACCCCTGTCTGTTTACTCTTGTGTTTCCCTATTGGTCATTGGAACCCTTTTCCCGCCCACACCTTCAGGCGATTGGTTGTTGCTGTCGGCTCCGCCCCTTTGTAACAGTGTATAATCCTGGACCCTCTACTTCTCCCTGTCTTTGCTTCTGGACGTTTTCAGTGTGTGGGTGGAACGAGCTACCAGTGGAAATCTATACAGAGAGCCTTCCTGCCTCCTCCATCTTAGATAATCAGCTGCTGCGTGTGAGTGTGGTATTTGCTGTGGACTTGGTGGAGCGCTCTCCTGTGGGGACACTTCAGGAAGGCTGTGTCAGTCTACCATCTGCTTGTGCTGCAACACTGTGCCACATTATCAATCCATACCACTAAAAGGTTATCAACAAGATGTATAAATTAACATTTGAAGTGATATTTTTAATTTTTAAAATGAAACTGTTTAAAACTCAGAAGTTTCCAATCTATTTAATAACTCTTTCAACAAGTGCATGATTTTACAGACAAAAAAAAAAGCGTCAATTTCACTGAATCTCAACTTTGACTAGTAAAACACTTTATTTGAAGTGTATTACAATGAACTGTTACATGGATATCTATCCTCAAATTACAACTCATAGTCACGCCTGACAACACCCTTCCAAGATATGGCAGTTGCCTGGTACAAATATTCTTTTTTAGTGCAAATTCACACTCAGTCTGTAATCAGTGTCCTGAAGAACACAGCTGGGAGCATTCCTGATAATACATACAAAGCACTTTTGCTCTCACTGGGTGCAATGAATTTGGACATCTGGGCACTGCCTACAGTGGCAGTTTCTGTGAAGATAGGCAGTACTCCAGAAGGTCTTCCACCTCAATACTTTCTTGATGAAAGTGGACACCACTGATACAGGTGCGTTTTAGACTGGTTATGGTGTTTTCAAAGTTTACTTAACTAGAAATTACTTCTTGATCTTGTATCCCCATATCATTGCACTAACATCTCTCTTAGTGCTGTCTACTGAGGGGCAGTTTTCTGTGTCTCTCGATAGTTATTGTTGCCTGCTGATTTATACCTTTATTGTAGGCCTGGATATGGCCGGAGATCCCTGTTGCACAGTAAAACACAATTAACATATTTTTTGCCTCTCTCTTTCAGTTCCTTATGTATGGAGAATTTTTGAACAATAAATGTTGTAAACAGCTAGATTTATGTCAGTATACCCCATATGCCTCCGTTGCTAAGATTATGTGGTATTTGGGGCTTGGAGATAAGGCAGTAGTATTCACCTACTCTTTCCACAAATCTGAGTATAAATTGATTGTCATGGCACTGGATGATTTTATGTGAATCCTGCAGGAGAAAATATAGTTTGTGTCACCCTGTAGGATGCAGCTGTCTCCAGTAGATATTTTCAGGATATATCTGAGACTGATGGCTCCATGGAGTTGAGAACTGGGAGTGCTGGGGGCTCCCCAGGTGTCTGTCAGGGCAGAGTCAGGCAGCCAGGACTCATTCTATCCCTCCAGCCAGGACTGGAGCAACCAGATAGCACTGGGTCTCTGCCAGCCCCATCATCATTTGTGTGCCTGGGGACAGGAATGGCTCAAGGGTGGGCCAGGATGTGATCCCACAGGTGGGGTGCAGGATCATGCCCCGTGAGTGGACCCAGAGTTAGACACAGTCCCATAATGTCTGGACAAGGCCATGGGGGGAATAGGATAGGCCAAAGCCATGCGAGGGTGTCAGCGCACAGGCCAGACTCAATATCAGGCAGAGCTCGCTTTCTTTTGAGCTGCATGATTTAAGATATTTACAGATGAAGTTGAAATAGATAGCTGCTCTTTCAAGTACTAATTCTTGGATCATTGACCTTTTCTGTAAAATTTGTTTGCCATGTGGAATATTCACAGGTTTCTGAATAATAGTTGCTAATTGTGGAAACAAAATTGGCCATCTGTAGGTATCCATATACATCCTAAAATTAGTGTCTTTTTGGTTTGTTTTTAACTTCAATTTGCTATGTGGTGTCCATCTCCTTGAGATAAGTCACGCGTTCCATACTGTCAGTAGGAGGTCATGGTAACTGTCACTTTCATGTCTGTGTGAATCTTCTGCTTCAAGCAACTCTGTAGACTACAAACATCTGGCAGCAGCAAAGCATGGTGTGTTTTTCTGTCAGCTGCTGGAAACATCCAGGATTCTGCAATTCTCTTAGCAGAATGGGGGTTTGGGTGTTTCTTGCTTTTTTTAAGCTGTTTTAGTCCCAGGTTATTCTCATATTTTATAAATCAGTGTTGTTAGGATTACTCATAGGCGGGTTTAAGAAGAGCTGAAATCAAGCAGGTCACTGATTTGTTGTTTATAAGTTGTGGTTTGGTGCAGATACAGCTGCCAACTGGGTTGCAGCTCCCTTCTGCAAAGTTTATTTGCTAACTGTGGGATTGGATTGTGGCACAGCAGCAAACATGCTTAGTATTTGAAATATTTCCATTCTCAAGCTATGAATGTTTTGTTTTTTTCAGAACTCTGAAATCTGTGTCAATTTACTGAGTATTTTTTATCCGATATTAACGTTCTTTTTCAGGGTTTGTGAGACATTGGACACAGTTTAACCAGTTTTGTGTTGACATCTTTTTCTGAGTTACTTTCAGCTTGCATATGCATTCTGTAGTACTTATTGTTTTCATGCTTTCCCAGGATAGTTCATTATTTTGGGCATGGCTTTTTTGGTATAAGAGAAGTAAATCTTTCTTATCTCAAATTCATACATAAGAATATCTTCAGTATTTTAAATGTTACGTGTGGTTGTGAACACCAACATGTGTCTGTTTCTTCTTCTATACTCTTCTAGTGTTTTTGATGCCATTTTTAAAAAATACCAAAAAATTCCCCAAACGTTTTATACCTGTAGTGTCTCTCTTGCTTGAGTCATAGAACTTATCACTATGTTTTAATCAATTATTTCAGTGTCTGAAGGATGATTTTTTAGTAGGCGTCCCGTGCAATTGTAGGAATTTCTCTATACCAGACTCAAGTCTCACAGTCTACAATAAACTACATAAGGTTACTTTTCTTTCCCTGACATATTCTCTGAACCTGGGATGCAGGACTTGACCGTAATAGTCCTTTGAATGTAAAGACTATCCACTTATGAAACCTTTGTGAGTGTGGAATGTGAGTGCTTCCACATTTCTAACTTTAAGAAGCTGTCAACTCTCCCTGGAAATTTAACTTTTTTCTTTTTCTTTTTGCCCTTGTCCTCTTTCTTTTCCCCCTCCTTTTCTTTGTGTAAATTGCAGTAAAGTTTTACCTTTTTTCTCCCATACATTAGTTTTGTGCAACTCATTTTTTCCTGATAGTGCTTCAAAGCTTAATCAAGTCTTTTTTGTTCGTGGTATTTTTTAATGCTAATTCAACGTTCATTTGGCAACGTTCCGTTTTTCTGTTGTTCTGTTCATTTGCCTAGTATACTCTCTTGCACAGGAGTTACCTACACTGATAATGCCTACATTACCTTAAATAATGTTTACTGAGTAATAAAATAGAAGTTTTGTGGGTCCTAAAATCAAACAGATTCTTTATTAATTGTAGTCATTACACTCATTACACAACTGCTGTTTCAGCCCACATAGAAACTTATTAACTTGCCATTACTTAGAACAAATCTTTCTTTTGTGTAGCCCACAGGCTTCTTCCAGTTTCCAGATATTGTTTCAGGTGAGCCTTTAAACAACCTGCCATGAGCTTCTTAAATCAGTAAGTCAGTTGATTGTTATTCAGTAAACTTGTGTCTCAGCAGCTCACCTATTCAGAATGATTTTTCCTTTTAAGGATCTTTCCTTTCTGCATGTTCTTATGGGGACTGGAGGCTGAACCCTTGTGAGACAATACAGGTTGTCTAGTTCAAAGTTCTCACTGAGAGCAGTTTCCCCGTTGGCTGACTACAGGATATGTAGTAAAAGGTCACAGGAGGTAATTTGTTGGAAGCTCCTTAGCCTGATTACATTCAACATCATTTAGATCTGGAATAAGAAACTGGTGAAATTTAGGACAATAAAAATGATATATCAGCCTTCTGTCATGAATGTTTGCTACTTCCTGACCCTTTTTGGTCTCTTGAACTGCACAGTTTCTGAGCTGGATGATAATTACAGTATCTCACTATTTATTATCTCATGCAAATGTCATTAATTTTTCAGTAGTTAGACGTGTTAGGAAAGAGACACAATTTTCTGAGCCGCTGACCAGTACTGAACCACAATTCACTGTGAGAATACAGTGATGGAAATCCATCTTTTAAATGTTACAGAAGGTTTTCCTTTTGATTATGGTCAAAGAAATGAGAAAGTAAAATTTTGTTTTCTGTAGAAACATGTACAGATGAGTTTGACAAACTGTGATGTCCATATGAAGTTAGTCTTAAACTAGTAGGAAGTCTGTAAGGGACTTGTCAGAACAGAAGCCAAGTTCTCAGCGTGGTTCATATAGGTGCCTTAAGGCTGCACCAAACCCAAGTTCATTGAAATCTGATCTTCGAAACTAAAGCATACTTGTGAATCTTCTCACACTTTTCACCTTTGGAATGAGGAATCAGTCACACAGTGTTTGGAAAGCTATAAAACTTTCTGTGGTGCTTTGAAATCTTGGACGTAGATGCATGCACACTGTTTTTCCATCTGTGAAGTGTTTACCAGGAAAACTCTTAAGGCAGTTCAACCTGTGGACACCTACATATTAACTGAAGTCAGAGAGTGCATGGTTGAAGACCATGGTGCTGGAGACTGAGTCCTGCCTCCTCCTGTTTTGTCTTGTTTTAGCATTTTGTTGTTGTAGGTTTAGAAAATTATTTTGATGATATTACAGACTGTTGCCATGACATCCTTAATATTTGCACTGCGGAACTGTGGAGGAATTACAAAAAAATAACATCCTTGAAACTACTGTTGTTGCAACGTAGTAATCCTCCTGTTGCCCTTACTCTAAACTATGATAAAAATGTGGGCAGGATCTTCAATTCTTTCATTCTAGACTACAGACCTATATTATGTTTTATATTGTGTGTTTGTCATTTCTGATTTGGCTCTGTACTAATTGCACAACTGAGCCTCCACTCTCTGTACATTTTTGAACATCAGTATATTTTATACTTTGTGCTGCTGCTGACTACAGCTCACATCCCTTTTCCCTCCCAGCTGTGTATTCAGTGCTCAAAGAGCTTTTCACTATGCTTTACTTGAGCAGAGGAATAATAGGCCACATTTTTCAATGTTTTCTCAAATTCCTACTGCTTCTTGACAAATGTCTGTAGTTTTGGTATGTTGTAGTTAATATCTTATTAAGAAAGCCTTTACCACATAGAAATTAAAAGTGAAAATCCCAAACACACAACTCTGCAATGCATAATGATTCAGGCATGGTGAGGAGGTGGTAATAAACACCTGACATTCTCTGTAGTTATCTCCTGCACATTATTGTGTGGCATGTTTTTCCACTATATTTTTTGATCTTTATCCACAGTTGTCAGTGCAGCTGTGGCGATGTTCAGTTCTGTGGCTGTGTGCTAGATAAAGATGTACGTGTGGATTTCCAAAGCCAGGAACAAAACAAGGAAGAACAGAGAGCTCTGCAAGGAACTGGCAGCTTTAACTGGCAGCTTTGTGAGCAAGACTGACCTAGCTTGGATTTTGCCAGTCGGGAAGTTGAAGTAGTTACCAACAAGGCTGAAAAGGTTATGAGTGCTTTCACCACTTCTGACTTTATCACCACTGTCGAGCCCCAGACCTTGGGAACAAAAATCCAGGTTGCTGCGAACACAGACCCACTCTCACTGAGTATGTGAACTACTATAGGAGCTTGATCCCCGCAAATCAATGGGCATTGCCAATACACATCCAAAAGATTGGCTGTTAGAAGCGCCAACTGACACTGTTGTGAGGCTATTCTCCACAATCTTTGAAAAGTCACTGGGGGAAGGCTAATGTCACCCTCATCTAAGAAGGGTTTAAAAGAGGTTCCAGGAAATTTTAAGCTTATCAGTCATACTTTAGTCCCTGGGAAAGTTAGGGAATGAATCCACCTAGGGGCTATCACAAGTGAAAGGAAAGATGTGTTTGAGAAAAGTTTGCATGGATTCATCAAGGGTAAATTTTTCTTGACAAATCTGATTGTCTTCTATGACAAAATAACCTGCTCAGCTGATGTGGTATGAGCACAGGTCATTGTCTAACTGGATTTCTCCAAGGCTTTTGGTGTGGTCCCCACAGAGTCCCTGGAGAACTTGATGATAGGCTAGCATTCCAAGAACTTGCTAAAATGCACAGACAAGAGAAACACAAAGTTTCTCTGTTCAATGGACCATTCTTTGGATGTTTTTTTTTTTTGGTTTTTCCTAATTTAAAAAATATTCCAGTCTTTTCATAATCCAGACACATGGGCCTTCTTCAAAATACCTAATATATAATGGTTATTAAAGAATGAGAAATACAGGTGCAAGTTTCTGTTTGGTTTGCTTGGATGTGATGAAACTGATGAAAGTGCGCCTCCTATTGGCTGTATATTTTCTATCTTGGGTTTAGTGTAAAACTAGATGGAATTATGCTTGTCTTTATTGATGACGCTGTTTCACTAGGTATGAATAATTAAATACCCAATGCTTACGAAAGAACAGATTCAATAGCCTGGAAGTTGGAACAGTTAAGGAAAGTTGAGGTTAGCATCCTTGTTTCAAGAAAAAATACAATCGTTTGGTGGAGAAAAACAGCTCAAATCTGAGAGGGTGAGATTAATCATTTATAGCTTGCTCATCTTTATTAGAGTCTAAACCAAGATAACATCTACTCTAAGATAAGAACATGTGCTTTCTATATCCTTTATGAGTATATAGATGCTTGAATGTTTCCAGAATGAATGAGGACATGTTCCTCTGGGCTTTTTATTACAAATTCTATTTTGTTATTGAGAAAAAAAAATAAAATAATATTGAAACCTTTTTATCTTAGTAAAACTTTAGGAGGCCATCATCTTAAATTCAATATCACTGCAAATGTTGGGTTATTATGATAATATTTCATATCAATGTCTGAGTCCCTTCTCTCACTTGTAAATGATTTTTGTGGATACCAAGGTAGCAGAATACAAATAATTTTGTCTTCACACAATCATCTGAAAAATAAAAGAAAAAAAGAACATACTTGAACAATGACAACTGAGCATGCTCTGTTATTCCAAAGTTTTGATAAGAGATTTTTTGTTTGGTTGTCTGGTTTGTTTTGGTGGGTTTGGTTGGTGTTTTTTTTTGAGGGGGGCAGCTGATAGTTTGTGCACGTTTGAGGATTTTTATTCCAAAGACAACACTAATACAATTTGAGAGGTGCCTTGCACTTCCAGGGGAGAAATAACTGTCTTCTAGTGAACACTGACAGATAAAGAGACTCTTTGGCACAAGGACACTGGGAGGGCACACCAATTCCCAGAGTTCTTGAGAAAGTGCTGACATGTTCTTGTAGAACTTTTGAGTTTAAATAATTTTCTAATTTATAATTTTGTTTATAAAAGAATATCTGGGATGTTATGAACTTTATTAACAAGGAGTTCAGACACAGGAAGTTCAGGCACAGGAAATTTGGTTTTCAGCAGTGATAGGTTTTTTACTTTAAAGGAGATTGAAGAAAAAAATTGAGAGAAATCGTGCATACTGTTAGTCTGTAATGAGAGTGATAAAAATGAAGACAGGAACGTATAAAAAACCATTTTCCTTAGGAAGCACCAAGGCCAATTCTGTGTTAGGATCTGGTTTTTAAAATTATAGAGGGATGTCTCTGCAAGAATTAAGGTGCAAACAAGACCATATGCCAAAGTCAATAGTATGGATTATATTTAAGAGTAAATGTGAGTGGGGAAGAGAGAGAGGGAGAGAGATAGAAAGAAATAGAAGAAGAGGTGGTGGAAGAGAAAGAAAGTGCCAGAGACACAGACTAAGAGGAGGAAAATGTTACCACTATATGGATCTTTATGATGTCCCATTGATCTTCTTCTTCTTATGTTCTCAGAGGTGAGGGTCCCTTGAAACAGATTAATACACATTTGAGCCAGGTGGGAGTGCCCAGGTACCTCCCCTGGAGGGGACAAGTTTCTCTGTCTCGTGCAGCAGACTCTGGATCCATTGCATCACTTTTTCACATGCAAGGCTGGTGCAAGGCCTCAGGAATCAGTTGGGGGGTGGGGGCACTTTGGGGGTCTTTGATAGTTTATGAGACTTCTCAGCTGCCTCTCAGGTGAATGTCCCATGTGTATGTGGCCTTCCAGGGTGGGGGGTTTTACAGCTGAGCCAGTTTGTGTAAGGGAGGATGGCTGTTCACTGCCTCTGACCAGAGGTTGCACCACACACCCAAAACTCTCCTCCTTCCCCTTTGACTGTGTGCAAACCTGGTCTCAGCAGATGAGCCTCCCCCACCACAAACCAGCCAGAGATGATTTTCGTGACAGCTGCTGGGTTTGGCTTTCCTGGTAGATACATTCTTCTCCTCAGCCTTGTTTACTTGCTAGATGTTGGAATGCAGGCTTCTCTGCGTTCCTTGGAGAGGGAGATGAATGCAGGTGTTGAATTAAAGCCTTCAGAGAAATTAAGATATATTAAGCCACTTAGATATGAAGTGGAAGTGTAGGTTTAAGTTTTAAGTAAATAGAAGTGTAAGTTATAGTTTTAAGTAAGTTTAAGTTTCAGTTTTAGGTTTTAAATAAGTAGAAATACATTGTAGGTGCCTTAAGAAAATGTATTAACTAGCAAAGGCTCTGAGGTCTAGTTAAAAGTTCAGGAGGTTAGCCCTAGACATAGCAAAAGCATAGTAGAACCTTGTGATTAAAACAGATAGAATTATTCATGCAAAACAGGTAGAACTACGTGTGTAAACAGATAGAACCATTCATGTAAATAGATAAACTTATACATGCAAATTTTAAGTAAGAAAACAGTCCATTTGCATAAATAGATCATATGATATGTGTCGTTTTTTAGGTGAGGATTGACAGTACTTTCATATTAGTTTCATACTTCCTTTGCATATCAGAATCAAGTTCAGATTGATTTAGAAAGAATGCTTTAGAATCGTGTTTTTAGCTGATTGGATGTTATATGAATAAAAAGCCCCATAGTGGGGTACAAGGATCATCATCATCATCATAAACCTTCACAGCATAAACACATCAGCAACCTGAAGAAGAAGAAATATGAAAGAGGAAGAAAGAAAGCTGTGGTCCCTGCTGCTGCTGCTCTTTGGAACATTAGATTCTACTAGTGCTGCTAATGCCCAGGACATTAGACTCTATGCCAGGGAACAACTGCTACTGCTGCTGCTATTCCTGTAAGGAACCTGGGGCTCTGTACTAGAAAGCAGCCTTACAGCTGCTGCTTCTGCTTTAACACCTGGACTCTAACACCTTGAACTCTGCCTTCAAGACTGATGTATTCATGCAATAAAAAACCTTATAGCAACCAACAGCTGATCACGTCTCTTTGAAGACCCTAGACCCAGTAACAGCCTCGACACCTAGACATGAGATAATTGAACAATGGTGTCATTTTTATCTGATAGCAGATCCCCTTGGGAGGCTTAACTCGCAGTCCAAAGTTCCAGGCAAGAGGCATATTCAGGGAGAGGTGGACTTTGGGGGTCACAGTTTCTTTATACATTTTTTTCATAATGGACAAAAATCCTTCATAATAATGTTTAAGCCATTAACTCTAAAATTTCAGCCTCTCACACTCTGGGCTCAGGTGAATGATACAGTTGCCTTGGGAACAGACTGCTGGGCAGTAAAACTGTTGAAACTGTTTCTTTCTTCTATCAGACACCAAAAAAAAAAAAAAAAGATTTCTCTCCGTGTATCACAATGTCTGTGATAAACTGACATCTCCTGATGAAGGAAGGGGAGAGAGGCGTGACCCTTCCCATCAGCAGTAGTCATTGCCCAATTCCCAGAACTTCCTTCCAACAGCCACAGAGGAAGTCAAGCCTCCAAAGGATTTACTTCTGTCTTTGACCTTCCCCTTCTCCAGGTAAGAAAAGATTGGTTCTTCCACTCCAGAGTAATGATGATAATTCTTTGCAAACTTCTGAGGAGCCTTGAGCTGGTTTTCAGAAACAGTAATTACCAAAATACAGAAAGAAACTTCAATTGTTAAATGCTTAGTACTATAACCCCATACTTAACAAAAGGAAATGCTCTCAGCAAAGAAACTATATGAATACATTGAAATTATCTACATAAGAAAAACTTAAAGTAGCAGGTCCTACATTCATGGATTTTATTAAAGTTTCCTAAAATGTTTCAAATAAATCCAAGTTTGCGGATCACTATTTGTTTTAGCACTTTTATTTTTCAGAGAGTCTGCCAGAAACAATTTGGTTTTGAGAAGTCATAGCTAAATCCCAGAGGTTAGCATTCTGCAGGACTGGGTGAAATTAGTCCTGCATGCTTTTTGTGTACTTTTTCCTGAAGATGAACTCGGGATGGTCAGCTGTGACACCTACTGCAAAGGAGCCTATAGATTTCTTTTGGAATTCACCTTTTTCAGGCAGGACCAGATAAAATTATATTTATGTATTTAATAAGTATTTTACTGTGCAAAAGTACTACATTTCTGACACTGACATAGTTCTAGAAACCTTACTGACAGGTTCCTGAATTACCACAAAATTGTTTTTAATCTAAAAAACCCCAGCCAAAACACTCAGACAATAGTGCAGCTTATTTAATCTTTATTAAATTGTTGTATCTGATACTTGTTCCACAGTGGTTGCTATGCATCACAAAATCATAGAATCATATAATATTTTTAGTTGGAAGGGATCCATAAGGATCTTCAAAGTGGCAAAATTTTCCACGTTGGTGTATACATTGCCTAAATGTCGTACTTATGCTTTACCTTCTGCAATGTTTGGAGAAAATGTAATCTGAATCAAGTATGGAGTACTAGTATTCACTATTATGAATAAGCCAAACAAAATCTATAGATACAAGCATAAATTAAGTATACATGATTGATAAGAATGACTCAGCATCCTGGATAGCAGAAACTGTTCCATAATATGATTGCTACATCTCAGTTATCTCATTTCATTTAATCAATGTTTGGAAACAGATCTTACTTTAGTAAATATGTTGTATTTCAAAATGGTATTAAATATGCAGTCCTCTGCCCATGTATTGTGTCACCAAAAGCTTGTTAAGAATTTAAACAGATTTTTTGTATGTATTCTGATACATACATTGCCAAAACCAAGAATATAGGTAGGGATCACATACCCTAATACCTTCAGAAAACTGTGACATTTTTACCCAAGACACATTTAGCCATAGATTTGTTTTTATGTTTTGTTCCAACAAAGTTTGTGTGTTTGTCATGTAAAAGTTGGATAGGACTCAATCAGTTTTAAATCATCATAAACAATTTAAATATCTATCTCTGGGCTACATCTGACAGTTATGTAAGCAATGATGTATGTGTGCTAGCCGAACTAGATTAACCCAAAACCAGCTGGTGCTGACAAAGAGGGTCTTGTGAATCAGCCAGGCCTTCCTGGATAGTGTACAGTAGTGTTGGTTTCTTCTTGACTGGAGGCAAAAGGAAAAAAAAAAAATAAAAAGGTGCAGAAGAAAAGGCTCTAATCTTCCAGAGGAAAAAAATGATAGGAATGTCAGTATCACAGAATTGAAGCTACATCTCTTCCATATCCAGGGAAGGGCCAGAACATTACTTTGTTCAAGAAAAATATCTCCAAGCCTAATAGCCTAGGAAATTCTGGAATTAAGGTTGCTTTTCAACAGTGCACCTCCTTCTAACTTTGCAATACATAAAAATTGTACAATTGCATCCGTTCCTTCCAGCCACCTCCTCTTCCCCCAGGACCATGTCATCAAGTGTGTAAAATGGATGATCCTCTTGGGGAAAGAAAAAAGGATTCAATATTTTTTCTTATCTTTTTATTTTCCCTGTACAGCTGTATATTTCATTTATTAGACTGTATTGAAGCCATGTCCTCAAGACAGTTACTGCTTTTCTTGTAGCTTTTTCTATCACAGTCATCGCTATGGCAACAGAGTGTTTCACAAACATGGAGAAACTTATTTCACAAATTTCTGCAGAAGTGAGGTTTGTAACTAAAGTTCTGTATTTAAAAATGGCAAAATCAAAAATTAAATCGACTGCTAAATTATGTTTGCTCTACAGAAAATTCTACTCAAATGAACATGGTTTTCTATATTTCTTTTCAACTGAAATTTTAACTGATTGTACCTTTAAAAAATAAAATTTACTGTAAGAGCTACCTGAATATACAGCATTGTAAGGGAGAATACTAGTAGTAGTCAGAAAACCTTAGAATACTAAAAGTAGTCAGAAAAATCGAACTTACATTACAAATTATGAGTAGATAGTAAAAACTCTCAAAAGAGTGATTTTTTTGGAAAGGAAAATAAAGCAAAGTAGAAACCGTATGAATACTTGTAGTAATATAAATAATACAGTTGGAAAAGTAGCAGAGCTGCTGTGTATTAAGTCAGTAAAGATTAAAGTGATACGAACATATTACTGATCATAGGATAGCATAGACAGAATAGGAATGAGAGGTGAAAATTTCAAGTATCATCACTTAGTAAAACTCAGAAGAATAATAAATTCAGAATGTCCCCTCATATCAATTCCAGAATTCTGCCTAGGAAGAAATCAGAATGGAAGGAACTTTTTATGGGGATTCTTGAAAGATGTTTGAGGAGCAAATTTCAGTTGCTATTTTTGTTTATTAAATATAAGAAGAGGAATGTCTGGCTACAATTTAAAGACAGTGCAATCAATATGAAGTGCAAGTCTGTTGCAATGTAGAAAGGAATGTTACCACTTTAGGGCTAAAATATCAGAAATAGGTTAAAACATTATTATATTAAATAAAATATAAAATTAGGCTTTCAGAAAAAAAAGTAGGAACTTTTCTTGGAAATACTTAAGGAAAAACAAAGATGGAGATAGATAAACCAGCTTATTAAAAAACCCCATCAAATTTCAGATTATGTATTTTTTTCAGAAGAAGGAAGTTCTAGTTCAAGGAAATGAAGTGGATTTTCAGTGTATTGAAATCTTTTCATTTAATTTCTCTCACTGAGCAGTTCTGAGTCTTCCCTGTGGAGAGTGGAAATTACCTATCTGCAGATATTAGACTGTGTTCTAAAAATATCTTACCTAGGAATTTGGAAACTATTCAGTATCTTTTGGTATGGTCACTTTCAGGAAAGTGAAACTTACCACTTTGAGGATTAGTCTGATACCTGCTTATATGAAGCATAGGAACAGGTTTATATTTAAAATGGAAAGTGGCAGAAATATTAATTGTTTATTTTTAATGGAAGCCTCCAAAAAACCTGGGGTTAAGCTAGCTGGCTCTTCCAGTTCTTCATATCACTTCAGCTAAAAAGAACTATTCAGCTGACAAACGAAAGTTTCTTTTATTTTTAGTCAAAATTTGGTTATATTTTGATAACACCTGTTAATATTTTTTCCAAGGAGTAATAGAATGCTAGCACAAATCTTTAAATCCCAATAATCAGAGAGGATTAAAAAGCATTGGAAATTCCATTAAAGGGTTCTAAGTCACTATGAAATGCTATGTAATGCCCTCAGAGCTAGTTTATGGCATGTCAGCAGTGTAGGCAGAATTGCACGTTGCTGTTGACGTTAAGAGGTTCTGTGTGGTACCTGCTTCTACCACAGGTAGAAGGGGGAGAGAAGGTAAGAGCTTGCAAAAAGACTAAGGGGAGGAGAGATTCCTGCAGGTTTGGGCTTGGTATTCCTATTGGCCTCAAGGAAGGGATAAAGCTGACACACACACTGAAGGGAAAGCTGATCTTAAGCTCTAGTTCTCACTGCACAACAGTATCCTTCCTTCTTGTGGTTCTGGTGGAGACATCCTAAGGGTTATTATACCTTAATAATAACCAACTTTTCCTGTCCCTGTTTGTCCTGATGCTACTATGTATAATTTTTTAAATAATTACAGTTATTTTCCATGTAACATTAACTACAAGCTACATGACATGTATTATGTTACATGATAATTACATTACTTACAACTGTATTTACTGGCAAATACATATAATATTGCTGTGAATTTGCTATAACAAAAATAATGTTAACTCCTTTGAGGGTTTGTTTTCTACAAAATCTGACTTAGACCATATTACAGCAAAAATTTGTATTGTTCCCCATTAAACTAAAATTGTGTAGACAAATCTGTCTCTCTTAAAGCTCACTTTGCTGTGCCACAGATGAGTACCTAAGGACAAAAACCAAAAATAATAACATTGGTGCTAAAAATTTGACCCAGATATTTCACATGTTTCTGTTTGATCAGCCTATTGATTTTGAGAGTCTGATGTAAGGAAGAGAATTCTGAAGTTGGAAAGTATAATCTCCTATTGATTTCATTATTAACTTCATGTTCAGAATTAAACATCTACTGCATTTTGGGGATCTAAGCATTAAAAGCTATTAAATCTCATCCCAATTTTACACATAAATAGAGCTTTATCTCGCTGAGATGATTTCAAGAGGAAATATTATAAATATGTTAAATGATGACTGATTTAATTATTTGAATTATGATGGTAGATATATTTCACTGATATATATGTTAAATAAAATTAGATTGATTTTGTGAACTTTAACATGACAAATCACTGCACTAAATCTATTCAAAAGCTTTATAGGATTGATTGGGAAAACAGAACTATGAGACTCAGCCTAGTCTACCTTTTTTATTGAAGATAATAGCTTTTTGTTCTGGTTTGACTTAGGAGGGGCATTGTTTGTTTATTAGAATAGTTAATAAATATAATATTGGCATACAGGCTTTATGCATGCCAGAAAATAATTTCTTTTACAGCTCTTTCAGCAAATCTCTCTTCCTGATACTATTTTTGTTATGTACAGAATATATATATAGCTATATAAATTATTACATCAGAAGGTGTTTTAAGTGTCTGATAAAATAGTGCCTTAGGCAACTGTTTGGTGATTTGTTATTGTGATTTTTTTTCCAAATTAAAAAAAAAAAATTGTTTTTTCTGATTATATTATAAACACACACACACATCCACTAAGCACCTTGATTGTCCCTTCAGTTTGGTTTCATATTGAGTCCCCATAAAATCTAACAGTAACCTGGGTCTACAAGGGAATAGCTCTCTTTCTCCCTCTGCTAGATTAATTGATTTGCTAGAAAATTCCTGAGCTTTAATCAACTTTCTGGCCTCTTACAGACCATTCTCTCATTACCTGCTTGACACATTCCTAGCAAAATAAAACTTTAAACTATCCTTTCACTGGAGTTACAACACTTTTCTGCTTTTTTATAATCTGTATTTTTACTCTTCTCTTTCTCATTTATCGTAGCTGTTCTTATTAGTGCTCTCATTCCTGGTAAATAAGAATATCTGTAGGCATTATGACTGAAAGTTTGGTTTGCTCTCACATGCAGACTGTCTACATGAATGATCACTCACTGTCTTTAGCTCAAAGAAAAGAGCTGATTGATGGAAAAATTTCCTGGAAAAAGGCAAATAAGTTTTTAGCCTTGTTCACAAGGCACATTCACGGATTTCGTTCACTGTTAATATAAAATAAACCCTTAAGCACTTAATGGAGCCATGATCTCCTCTCTTCTGAGTTGCTTGTATCCTCTTATCTAGTTTACCTTATTTTTTTGTTCTTATCTTGCCCTTCCTTAGATAGAGAATTGGAAATATCTTTCCCAGAATCAGAACAGAACAGAATAATTTATTTCTGTTTTTCTCCTAAGAGATTAAAGTTGAAAGCTTGAAATCCAAAAGGCTGAGAAAGGTTTGAGCATTTGATCTTCTCATGTTAGCCAGCCAGCCACATCCTTTAATAACTTTTGCTTTAGATTACAGCTCTAGCAGTGCTGCTATTCCTTAGGTCTGTCATGAATCTAGACTTGACATACCACGGTTATGAGACTTGAGTTATGTCTGAACCTTACAGTTATGATACCCCTTGAGAAGGAAATGTAGAGCAAAATCTCATTAGAATCAGTGATTTCTTTTACTGCTTCTGAGCTGCCTCTTGTACTGATGAAAGCAACCAAAGACTGAAACTCGGTAAGTTTCACATGTTTTGGTTTTTTTGGTGTTTTTTTTTTTTTTCCAGAATATCAATTATGGCATAAGTTCTGGCAGTTTTGAAGCATAAAACTGGTGCATTTGAAAATACAGGATAATACATGTAAAACATAGGAAAAACACTGGATGAGCAAACCCAGCAGATATTTCTGTTGTAACATGAATAACTTGCATTTACTTTATCACTGTAGCCTGCTTGGGAAAAGGGTAGAAAATCTCTGATTGCACCAGTGCATGACAGAACAACTAATGAAGGAAGTACCACACATTGAAAATCTACTTATTACATGGCTGAGTGATCTTGGAAGCAAAGGAAAACAGGAAAGTAGACAAAATAATACAACATAGACAAGATTGACATTGGACTGACTTCTGTTTTTAATGTACTTGTCATTTTGATTAGCTCTTCTATTGTGGTGATGGCCACTTCAGAAGTAAATTCAGTTTTGTATGTTTATGCCAGATTTTAGCAGACCCTTCCAGACATACTTTTACCTGACAAAAAACAGATCTTATCTGAAAAGGAGCAAGGTCCTTAAGTGGTAGCTTCAACAGGGAAAAAAAAAGCAGGGGGAAGAAAATAATAAATACTTCATGTATTTATGTGATTGAGAATAATTCTGATCCACTTACCTATTGACAACAATTCTAAATTCAGGTTTAAATAAGAAAATTAAAACTACATCTCAATAGGCAATAGTTTTCAAACCGCTTCTGCCAAAGAAATAATGCAGACCATGATATCTTTCTCGAGTTTCTCCTTCGCAGAAAATAGATGAATTCATTTCAGGCCAGAATTCCCTGATGTGGAACATGGAAGTTACGCAGAAAATGAATTGAACCTAGTAAAAAATGCAGAGTGGTTTTACAACTGTATTGATTTCTAAGGAAAGGTGGTGAAAGAAGTGATGGTAATTTCTATTAGATAAACAGAAAGGACTAATCTCCCACTTTAAAAATATCAGTGTTCACTTTCCCAGATGGCATTATTGTATAGGAAATCTTTAGATATTCTGTTCTGTTCTGAAAGGTTATCATTTGCTATTAAATTTTGTGAGTGGCTTAGAACAGGTTTCATACAGAAAAAATAGAATTTATTACATCCCAGATGATAACTTTCCTTGAAAATGTGGCTATTTTTTATGAAATATCATTGGAAGTTAGATTTTTTTGAAAAAACTCAAAAAAATAATCTAACTTGCAGCTGCTGAGACTAGTTGAGTATTTAGTATACTGCATGAACTATTCCATAGACATGGAAAAATGATGCATAATTACGTTAATTAAATTAGGAATTAATGATAAAAGAGCAAGGTACATGTATTAGTTTGCCAGGGTGCAGGGATGTGAAAAATCACTATCAGAACCTTCTATTTTGGCTGCATAATTGATATCGTTAAAAAGTGGCCCTGATAATTTTCAATGCAATTCATCTAATTTTCATTTCTTAACATCTACAATGCAACAGGTTTATGCTTGCCTTGGTACTTCATTTCATGCTAAATAGTTTAAAAACACATTCAGCATAGTAATTCCATTGTTTTCATCCCTGTTCATCATTGTTACTTTCCTCTAATTCAAGTTAAATAATAAAATTATATCTGTCTGTCACGAGGTTATTTCTCTTTTAGTTCAAATAGCTGAAACAAATGTAATTGCCAATAATTCACTCAAATTTAAATTCCATGTTTTTATTCTGAAATAGCTAATACACTGATATTTTCAGGCCAAAGTATTGTAGACACTACTTTTAGAAAAATTTCAAGTAAAATATTCAGTTATATACATTATCTATGCCATACAAAAATACCATATTCATACTAGTGTAATGTAAACTTCACTTGTTTCATTGGTGCTTTAACATATGTATGAGCTATATACATGTACACACATATTCCTTAGAAAGTTAATAGCATTCTGGTTTTCAAATGTATTTTTCCTGTTCAATTGATCGTTTATTTATAAGTATTTTCCTCCAATAATATTTTTACAAAGTTTTCCTCTCATGGATGATTTTCTCCTGAAGTGTCTGAAGGGAGAAAAGTTTCAGACTATAAATTTTCACGTTTAGTGATTTTCTCACTGGAATCTCCTGCTGATTGGATGTTTGTCATCAAAGTCTACCCCTTGTGCTGGTAGATCCCTTATGACTGACTGTACTGTAATTGATCCTAGGAAAAATAAACTTTACACACTGTGTTTGACATTTCTTAATGAGTGCTCTCATAATGTAGAACAATAAAAAACTATTCATTAATTACTTTATTAAAGATATAATATGGTTTTGAAAACAGTGATTTATTATAATTAGTGTTCTGGACCATTTCACTTCCTTTCTTGGTAATGAAATATTAAACTCAAAAACTTGCAAGTGAAGATGAAACTTAAATAAATCAACACCAATTCTGTATGGAGTTCTAAGCGTGATATTTCCTCAATATTAGATAAGGGACTGAGAATGATGCACAATCTTTGCAAGATTCAGCTCTGTTTTGACTTGAAAACTGTCTCAATATATTTTATGTATAAGTAACATCTCTACATTACATTAAAAAAAGAAGTGATTCCTTCTACATCCTAACTACATCCAATAGCTCTTTATTTCTTTATTACACTATAAACTGGTTCTGAGATGGTCAGATTCAAATTCATATATTACAGTATGTAGTACAGTTTATTTCCACAATGAATAATCACATTTTAAAAGCTGTGTTATTTTAAAAATTACATTAAATGCTTCTTTTTAAGCCATGAGGTAGACACCATTGAGAACTCATGAAGAGTTAATAGACGATCTATTGTCCACAGACTGCTTAAGTCAGCAATTGGATATTTTGAAGTTAATGCCATTTCTGTATACTTCATGCTGTAGGAATGTTTTCATTTGATTAATATTTCTTTAATTGAAGAAGAACAATAGTGAATGAGATTTTTAGGATAGGAGTCTTGTTTTCTTTCCAAGTTTGAGTTGTTTCCCATAGAAATTGTAAAAGGACCAGCCAGTCTGCTGGGCTATCAAGCATAAAAGGTTTAATTGTGTCTTCTAGTCGTGTTGGCATAGTGGATAGAAAACCTGCTGCTATGGGAAAAGAGCCTGTGGCAGGGCAGGATACTGCCCTACTGAATTGTTTTTTGTTTTATCCTGCCTGACCATTTTCTGCCTGTGAAAAAATAAGGAGAGGAAGAAGGCAATCAAAGCAAAAACATCAAGAGTTTAGCAGTTCTCTGTGAAAGTGTCCCAGATTTTCAGAGGTTGATAGATCAGCTGCATCTGATCTGGAAGCTTTACTTTTAACAGCAAGGTGATCAAGACAGTTAGGTGTCGTGTTTGTATTTTTTTTCTGACACACTAGTGCTGCACAGTACTTTACTGGGAATCTTTAACTGTGGAGAAAATGTCAAATAAGATTACCTTCAAGACACACAGAAATGGGTCTCAGCTACTCTGAGGTAAGCTGTGCTTGCAGATATTTTATAGTATGGTTTTATGATTATAGGTAACATGAAGTACGGATTACATCTTCAGCAGAAGACAAGGGATGTCCTACTTTTTTTCAGAATAAATAGTCTTGAAATAAATAAGAAGAGAGCGTACAAAGGGGTTCAAGAAAGAGATTTAAAATTAGAATGCATTTTTATTACGTATCTATTTATTCCTTTGAACATAAGTTATATAAGAGATGCCTTTCAAAGGCATGAAAAACTACAGGTTGCTTTTCAAAAAAACAGAAGTACAAACAGATAGAAAGTTGTTACCATAAAGCAGCAACAACAACAACAGCCAAAAACAAACAAAAAACCCAACAAAAACACAGTCAAACTGAATGCTGCAGTTAAATTATTTTTTAAGAATTATAGGGAAAAAATCCTATTTCCAAGGGAAAACACACTCTAATTTTTACTAATTTTATCTGAAAATAAAAGCACCATTGAGATAGATCATAATTACAAGATAAAAGGAAATTTTTCAGGAAAATCCTTTCAAAAAATATATGCAGCACATCATTATATTTTTTTATACTCCCTGAATTTTTTTTTTATAGAAAAGAAAGAATGGAAAAAAATTGAGAGACAGATAAAAAAGAATGTCACATTAGTATTTATTTCTATTATTTCTTTGTACTTGATTGAAAACCTATGATAATTTACTTCATGAGTTTATCACTATATCAAAATTTCTCTGTAATCTGTTGTGTACATAAAAAAGCAAAACTCATAGGACACAAGTTGTTTGAAGATAGAGGATGCTTTAAATTTTCCATATAAATTTCACAAATTAAATGAGAAGGAGTTCTGGGTATTTTGTTCTTAAACTTTCACTTATCTTAAAAAAGAATTCACTTTGTAGAAACATTGGAATCTTTGAAACAAAGTGAAATATTCTGGAAAGTTAAAAATTTACACAATAGCCAGTATGCTACCTACCCCATAATTGATTGTTATTGAGAAATTCTACTTAAGTACTTTCTCTCTCAATGGCAACATCACAGCCAACAAACCTTATGTTTGCCACAGAAATGGCCTATATTCAAGCACTTTTCTTTAATGATTGGAGACATATACCAAAGCAAGGTGGTGTTGTACACTCTAATGAAATGAAAGATATTGAGACACTATAATTCATAGAAGTTGCTTAGAGATTAAATAGAAAACAACATACTGGAGATACTAATAACATTATATGGTATTAATTTTTAATGTCAAAAGGTATAACTGAGAACACATACTCTCACCTTCTGTGTGACATCTGTAAGTCACTGCAGATAAACACTACTTGACACACCATATTCTCCTACTTTACCTTTCAGTTGTTCTCTAGATCTCATTTAAAAGTGTATTTACATCATCTAAGGACATCAGAGACTCTGTAATGATGTGAGAAAGGGACCTGCAAGTGGAGTGCAGAAAATATCTTTGCAGGAACAGTGTTTCCTGGAGGTCAAGAAAAGTTATTATTCCTGGCTATTTGGTGGCTGTGAGTCTGCCTTTGGAGTACTGTGTCCAGTTTTTATTCCCTAGTAAAAGAAATATAATGACATGCTGGAATGAATATGTCAGAGAACTATCACAATTATTAGGAGTATGGAACACAAAATGTTTAAGAGGCTGAGATACCTGAGTTTGTGCAGTGTTAAGATCAGGCTTAGGAAAATATTAATGAAGTTTTATGAAGAGAAGAGAGATAGACTCTTCTTGGAGATGTGTAGTGATGAACAAGAAGCTCTGGAGGACAGAAATTGCAATGGCAGAAACTCTGATATTATGAAAAAAAATCAGATATCAGGATAAAGATTTTCACCGCTAAAATAACTAAAAACTGGGACAGTTTACCAGAGAGGCTAGGGATGGAATCTCCATCCCTGAGGATGAGAGATTTTAAGCTCAAGCTTCTTAATACCTTGATCTATTTGATGCTGCTTGAAGTGAGGTCTTGGACTAAATGACTTTTAGAAATTCTAAATTTTTCCATGACTGTAAGATACACAAACCTAAGTGTCTAAATTAGGAAAAAAGTGTCCCTGTACATTTTTTTAGATCTCTGGAGGGGTTGAGAGAAATGCAATTTAAAATTAAGTGTGTCTTCTGGGGAAATAAAGGAAAAGTGGGAAATGCATTGCCTTAAACTGGGAGCAGAGATTTTCCTGTGCTCACTAAGGGAAGTATAGTGTGAGAAGGATTTTTTTAGACTAGTTTCTAACTCTCAGTCTTTGTCTGTGTCCATTATTTAAGAGCTTTATTTGGTATGAATATAGCTACTGCGTGGATGAGTGAGAAAATGAATGGCATATGGGAGGCATATGGGGTATAGAACATATGATACAGAGGAGAGGAAGCAGTCTATAAGGGTGATGTTTGGATTTTAGAATCTTCTTTTCTCTAGTTGCATAAAATTTGGTATGGAACTTGTCAAATTCACAAAAAAAATCATACACTGCACACATTTTTTTTCTCTTACAGTGTGAGTAAATCACCAAATAACATCAGATTTTTGATTTTTCAATTCCACAAGATGTTCTGCATCACAGATTGTTGGTTGTTCACTTTAGTTTGTATTTCACAAAGAATATTCTATTGAGCTACTAAAGGAAGTTAGAAAAAATCACAAAAGGGCAACAAAAATGTAGTTTAAGTTCTGTTGAAATTCTGTTATGAAAAGAGTCCTGGACATGTTTTCAAAAGTATTTCAAACCATTACAATAAATTTTATGTATAAACCATCTAATTAACAGATTAAACTTCCTGATACACAATTAATTTTACCATAACAAATGGTGCACAAATATAAGAAATGAGAGACCATAAAAAGAAAAGAGACTATGTAGAATATCACAGGGCACCTAAAAATTTTCCTCTTCCATGTTTTTCCTTACATATATTGCAACTAGGAGCAGAGTAACTATAATCTCCTAAAGAACAGAAGACTGAACTATTGTTTGGCCTACTGCCTCCTAATGAGAGGGAAAATCACTGACCCTAAATAGACTGAAAGGTAGCACTTGATTGACTGGGATCATATCAATATTTCATCCTTTAGAACCCAGCACTCCAAACACCTTCCTTTTTTCTGGACTTTCCTGATTTCCCCTAATCAACCAGGATCGTTTATTTAAACAGAACTGAAGGAGTATTGTGATTTCAAACATTTCATGTGCTTTGAGCTGTACAGCACACCTTACACAGCAGAGTCCCAGTAGGTTCTTATTTCATGAAACTTAGGTCATATCACAGCAGGCAGTCACATTTGTAAGCTATCAAAGGTAAAATGAGATGAAAATAGAAAACTAAAATTAGTAATAGCATATTTCTTGCCTCTGACAATACATACAATAAGCAATGGATGATGATGGAAAATTCCTAATTTTTCCTCTTACTTCAACTAATAAATGAGTATAAATATTTTATCAGTAACACTGAATTCTGTCCCTGCAGCTGACTCAATGGAGACAAGGAGAAACTTCATGCAATTCTCACAGGGAGAGCTTTTCTAAAGGCACCAGACAATTTTCTTCCAAAGCAAGAAGTCCACCCTGAAACCTCACCCATTTCATGGCCTTTCATCTGTTGATCCTTCCACCACCTCAATGAAAAAACTGTTGAGATTTTCAATTTGTTAAAAATCAGAAGGTATTGATGAAAGGCTTCTTCATGCAATTAGTGATTTGAAGTACATATACAACAATATAATTTTTACTTTCTCTTATCGGCTACAGTGGAAAGTAAGTCCAAAATTGTTCCATACTGGTTAATAGAGAAAAAATGGTGAATCCCTTAGGTGATCCCACCTATTGAGAGAAACTCCTCCAAGACTAATCTGTACATACCTTTTTTGGGCTTTTATCTTAATAAATGTGTATGCTCAGAAATAGACTTCTGTAATTTCATTGAGACAATACTTAAGAACATATGAGTTTTACCTAATATCTTGCTAGAGTATTTGCCTGTTCTTTTCCATATTTTAGTTTAATTTATGGTGGATGCACTAATTAAGATTATAAATAGCCATGTATTCTATTTGCTGATATTTGTCAGTGATAAAATTGAAAATAATAATATGCACTTTACAAAATAAGATTTCACTCTCATAAACTAAAATTTATCAGAGTACATTTTCCTATAATAAACATTTAGATTTTCTCAAATTGGTAGCTTTTAAGTATTGAAAGTGTTCTACCAGGGATTTCCTACCATTTTTTCCTAACACTTACTGCCACAGTTTCAGAGTCTCTTGAGAAAAGAAGTGAGACTAATAAATTAAGAGATTATCAAGGAAAATAGTGTTATCACCTACTCAAAATTAGCAGAGACACATGCAATGCTCCATGGATGGCTGTTTTGCACCCAAAAAAATCCAGGTGTTCAATGCAACCAATGATTCTATGCTTCAATTTCCTTAAATATGTTGTATTAATAAGCTAGTGATTTTTTTTCCCTGATGCAATCCTCTTGGTTTATATTTGTACCTCAGTCCATAAAGTTGTACTCAAGTATGCTTCATACTGAAAGATATTTTGGAGGAGACTGAGATACATTTCTTGCCTTTTGTCACATTGCTTTTTCTATATCTGAAAGCACTGTAAAGCCAAAATGCAGCAGTAAGAGCTAACCATAAAAGATGCGGTGTTTCAGAAAAATCTCCACACCTACAGAGTCATCACCACAGTCAGAAGAGAAGTATTGTTTGTTGATAGCATATATATGTATATTTACTTAATGAGTGAAGTTAGTACCTAATTCTCACCCAGCACAGGTATTACAAATCCATATTACTACTGCTGATTAGATAGATGCCTCTATAGCAGAAAAAGGAAGAGGAACAAAATACAGATCTGAACACTAACACAAAATTGTCCATACAGTTTTTTGTAAGGATAACCCTTTGGCTATGGCCCAAATTGGCTACATTGTGTCAAAAAAATTATCAGTTTTAGTCTGGGTATAACAGTAGTGCTGAAAACCTGCTTCTTACAGTCAGTTTGCAGGCAGTCAGGTTTTTTTGGGGTTTTTTTTTGGATAGTTCAGTATAAAAGTGAACTCCATTAACAAATTTGTTACTATTTTGGAAAGGGCTCAAAGCTTATTCTTTGACCTATTTTATTTATTTAAATAATGGACAATATAACTTTCAGAGAGATTGATAGAAAGCTTCCAAAAGGAAAATCAAGAAGAAAGAAAAAAACCTATTACCTGCAAGGTTGGATTAATTTTGTAGTATTTATATACTTTGACTATCAAAGTCAAAAAATGTCATTGATATACCATTCATCAGGTTTTTGGTTGGGGAAAATTTAATTCCATGCTACCTCATAGAAATTGAAGACATTGACGTTATATGTATTACTGCAATATTATTTTTCAGCTGTTTCTATTGCACTTCTCTGTCACTTTCTCCTACTTTCTGATCCTGTTCATATACCCTAGAAATTAGCACAGGACATTATTCTGTCTCCAGGATAAAAACATTTTCTTTTTGGCACTGTAAATCTCCCCTTCAGGCCAAGGAGGGAGTTGAATCTCAATCTCTTTCTGACTGGATGATTTAGCCACTAATCTCCTTTGTTTAAAATAGTGCACAATAGTGGCCACAGCTTTTCTGCTGCATGTACTGTTTTCTAAAAAGAAGTTTCTACTGTAAGAGAAATGCGTATTTTGACTTTCATTAGACATGCTTTCCACACCAAATAGGGTGCTTCAAAGCCCTCTGTACTGCAACCTCAACCACGAGTAGTTGTAAGTGTTAGACTGCAATAAATTTGAATGGCCTTAACTGTGCAATAAACACAAAAAAGTACATAAATCTGGAATCTGATAAAATAGAGGCCTTTTAATCTAACTTTATCTAAAAATTTAGGCAAGCATTCTTAAACAGAAATTGTCTGTATTTCCTTTAGAGTCTTACATTCCTGTCTTCAAAGAAATTCACTTGGTGAAAAGCTGAGAAAAATGTGCAAATATTAGATGGTTAAATAAAATTATATCAATGCCATTCCTTTAAAAAAAAAAAAAAAAAAACAGAGAAGTGTCTAGTAACTCCAGATGTACTGGGTTGTTCTTGGATTATAGTTTTGAACTCAAGGTTTCAGTTCTATCCAGGACACCTACTTTGTTTGCTTAGTAGCACTGTCACTAAAGGATAGACAAGCATCTAGAAGTGCTTGCAGAATTAGATGTTTGAAAGCTCCTCACCCTTTTTGAACAAAACCTTGTTGGTATAGCAAGTCAGGAATCCAGGTTTGACCTAAGGGTATTCAAAGCTACGGCATTCATGATGAAAAACTGGAGCTGCTTCATGGATCTGTTGTTCTGTGCAGAAGGAAATGAGCAATATGGAAACTGAGACAGAAATTAACACTGTTGATGGCTACAACACACAATATTCAAATATGGGACTCTGGTCTCTAATTATTTCTACTTTTTGTTTGGTGACTGAATAATACAAATATGTAAGCAATTTAAACAATAGAAAGCAGGGCCCTCTTGTCTTGGTTGAGAGTTCTATTGATCGAATTTGCTCTCTTTTCATTACTTTCCCTAGTCTTACAATACTTGCATTATAATTTTGACAGCAGTGTGGCAGGAAAAAATGGAGAATTCATCAGCCTGATGAGAGTAATTTACAAATTATTGATGAAAATTTTTATTCTCTTTGAATTATTTTTTTTATTCTCACAGCCTGCAGACTAGCAACCTTTGTCCTCTTAGACATCTCCAAGTGTTCTTTGGTTTAGAGGCAATTGATTGTGATAATTGTATTAAACATTGTTTGGGGTTTGTTAGGCATACTAAGAACACAGTAAAGGAACCAAAAGTTAGGAAAAGTTTACTGCTGGCTAATTTACATAACTTAAAGTGTCGTAGTAGCAGTGGATCGGATTCTGAGATGCTTATCTTTTCTCCAGTCTTGGGCATGACCTATGGCAGAAACTAAGACGAGCTTATTGTGAGAAAAGAAACCTATAATTTATTCCTCTGGTAAATAGGAACACAAAAAAATTGTGTTCCTATTTACCAGAGCAATGGATTATACGTTAATTTTGGTTCTTTGATTTCCCCCTTAGTTTTAAGTGTCTTAAGCTTGAATAAAATCTAGTGCAGATATTGAGGTTCTTCTTGACATTATATTTCCCTTGTATATTCATATTAAGCTGAACTATCTGCCTTTTAAATTTGCATACAGAACTGATTTGGGACATTAGTTTTTCTGTGTAAATTGTCAATATACTTCAAAATATTGAACAACAAAATTAACTATATAATTAAAATTCATTACATTGACTCTAAAATATCATTCATGATCCTCTGTTGCAATGTTCTAGTATTTAATGTATTCCATAAGAATATACTACCTCTGTATACAGTAACTGGCAAAGTAGTCTACTTGTGCATCTGCTGATAAGCCTTGAAAGACAGTAGTTGACAATTGAAATTGATTGTTTACACTGGAAATTTAAAGGTGGCAAATATCTGTAGATATGTCAGCTAGCCTAATACCAAGAAGAAAAATATTCATTTTTAATGAACAATTTGGAAAATTGATGGATTGGAAACTGTGGGCACAGTTTAATAAAGAACCATGGGCCAACTTAATTATTTTTTCTCTGTCATAATTCTTGAAGAAAAATCTAGAATTCTTTAAATTTATTTACATGGTATTTTCAAGAAATTATAGTATTTTTTTTTAAAGCAGAGCACAAAAAAATCCCACAAACAGAAAGAGTAAATAAAGTAAAGAATCTTTTGTGGGAAAGGAAAAAATAAGTTGCTATTTGCTCTTTAGAAAAACACCTAGCTTCATGTTGTTTGATATACATAAAAAAGCCATAAACAAGAAGCATTTGTATAGCCATCTAGTCTATGGAATAAATGCATTTGTAAAACTGGGCAATCTGATTTTTTTTTTCATTAAACTGCAAGGTTTTTGTCATTAAACTGCAAGGTGTAAATGTCTGGTTTGGTCATCAAGCAATTTACCCATTTTAGAAATCTTCAGTTCTAATCATTGTGAAACACAAAAATGATCAAATATTAAAAGTATTAAGATGTCTTTGTGTGAAAGCACAGTATTTCTACCTAGGGGTTTTTTTCTTAATTTTAGGTTGCAATAGGTGTATTTTTTTAAGAGAGCAATAGAGACTGTCAATATAGTAGTGGTATACATCTTTCCTCTCAAGATATCTTTCATGGAAGATATCTTGGAAGATGCAGAAGACCTTCACTGTACTGTTTTCTGTACAACTGTTATTTCAGAGAAACATCATAATGAAGAAAGAACCATTTATTTTATCCTATTCCTTTTTGATGGTGGTTTTGCAGACAGACTTGGAAATGAATGAAACCCAAACTTTCATCAATGCCCCATCTGCTGTTCTCAAAGCTTTTTTTTTGCCTTTGTGACTGCTACTGTGTCTGAGTAGATGTATACACCTGTAGTATTACAAATTGTTAACCCACCAATTTAGCAAGATAATCTTCCCAATATTACATTGCACTTGAAATTTAAGATGCAAGTATTAGATTCTTCCAGCAACCAATGCTTTTTTTATCAATCAACTAAAAAAAAATTGTTTCTTAGTATTTAAAATTATTTATATGTTCTCAATAAATCTCTAAAACTGGGGAATTAAACTGCAGTTTTTATTCTGGAAACTTCAGGACTCAAGTTGGATTTTCCAGTTTAGTGTTTTTTGACATCAAGAAATTTCTCAGCTCTGTAACTTTTCAAATTTAATACAATCTGTACAACCTCTAAGTACTGAAGCAATGCTATTTTTATGTCTTCATAGCACAGAGCAGTATCAGGAGAAACATATTTTTTCAGATGGTATTTGTTATTACAGTCAAAAATAAGGCCCTAAACTATTTTGATTTGTGAAATTCTTCTGTCTTTCATCCTGCCTTGAACTTGACAATAATGGAAGCCTCTGTCATCATGTGCCACACAAAGAATTCACATGACTGTTATGTGACCTCCTGCTGTTGGATTAACTAAATTAATTTTAAGAACTTCTATCCTCTTCTGTTATTCCCAGCAATTATACATATCCGTTCACAGGCAACATTCATTAATATCCTACCCAGTACGAGTCACGGTTATGGGTCTATACAGTGACTTGCATTATATAGACTTAGGTTACATATTGCCTCCAAATTGCCTGTGACTGGCACTTCAGGAAAGTAGTGATCACAATAGACACCATGTAAGAAGTTAAGTAAACTAACCTATTTCAAAAAATAATTTATAATATGAAAAATATTTTTTGTAGAATTTTTCTACTTGCTTTCTAAAAGCAAATGGAAAAAGAAAAGGAAAAATGGGTAAATCTTAAAAACTATTCTCTGGAGTAGTTTCATATCCATCCCTATAGATGTTCTACTTCTTGCTTTATCCTTTAATCTTTTTCTGTGAACAGCTGTACATTTAAGTTTCTCCTGAATTTTTACCAAGGAACATCTTTCAATGGTATTTTGATATTTATTTAATGACTTTGGAAGGTTTTCTCAGTCTTTTCTGGAAACTGTACCTTCCTTCTGAACTCTTAGACTACAATTTAATCAATAAAGGTAAAGTAAGTGTCACTTTTTATTATTTTCCTTTTTTGAAAACTACATCTCAGCAATCTTACCTTTTCAATGCCCAGCTCAAAAAGTATCAGTGATGGGCACTACTACATTGTGTCCTGTTTTTTGGTGATCAGGTTGGTCAAACAAGATTAACCTTTAGTGAGTCCGTGCTAACTACTTCTGAAAACCTTCTTCTCACTCATGTGGATAAAGATGCCCTTCGGAATGAATATATCCTGTATGAATAGATGAGACAGTTCATGTAATATTTTTAATCATTCTTCAAAGACTGGAGAGCTTTGGAGCTCCTGTTTTGGAGGTGGAGAGTCTTGATAAAACATTATTTTAGACAAGAGTTGAGACCCTATTTAGGAGAATAAAGTACATGATTTTAGCTTTCAGCATGTACCTCTGCTGTTTTAGTGGGACTTAAATATTTTCTTAAGCATAATGAGAATTTTCAAGTGTTTTTTTTTTAATCTGGTTTAAAGATGACATCTAGAAAATCAAGAGGAAAGAGTCCCACCTATAGAATTATATGTTAAATGTACATTATATTTTTTTACTTTGAGCTCACAGTAAACAGAAAGGACATAGCCATAGCTCTTCTAGTCTATTAAGCTAAAATACGAAAATTGCCACTTGTTAAATGAAATTTACTAATCTGTTTGAAATTACACACATTTGAATTTACAGTGAGTAAAGAGGTATCGAAAGGAAAAGTCCCACTAAACTATGCCATATATCTGAAAGACTAGTTTAACTCAATTCTTTCTCAGAATAATTGAGCAGAATTGTATCAAAAAGATATTGTCCACATGTCCTTGGAAGTGTAAATGTTTAGAAGATGAAAATTAAATTGAGAGTAAATAACAATTGCTTCTTGAAATTTCTTTTATTTTTTTTAGCAGTTGAAAGCAAACAAAATTCACAATATAATTTCTTTTGTTATTTGATTATTTTCTGCTGAAAAATAGGAGGAACTTTCACTTCCTCCACTGAATGAAAATTCCATGACAGATAACAAACCATTCAGTGTAAATTCACCGCTAATATAAACATCATTTATTCAAGCTTCTTTCCTGAGAAATCCGTAGAATCTACTACACAGCCAAAGGTACCTGATAGTGTTGTTTAAAAATGTCTTGTATTAAGAAACCAAACAAACAGTAGTGATAAAATACTTGGGACTTTAATGCCATGTTTTGACAGAAATGACTGTAAACCCACATATGCTTCCCATATGTTGCATGATGTATATTTAAATAGGAATACAGGCAGACAGGAAGCTTTATGCTGTGCCAATGGTGCTCATTATCACAGTTATACCCCTGGAGTACATGACAGTTTTTGTTCACTGTATTAATGGATAAAGTTATAAATCACAGCTTACAGTCACAGCTATATGTACTGTGTCTGCATGAATCTTTGGCCTGGAAGGCATGATATAAGTACTAAAAATAGCATGACCTAAAACAATAGTAGACGGAAGACATGTTTGCCAGAGTTTAATCTACTCACTCAATTTTCTGCTATTTAAAATCTAATTAAGGCAAGTAACTTATTGCAAACTCACTAAAGCTGCTAAATCATATGACATGGATAAAACAGTGAGCCAGACAACAAACATCAAGTAAAATTAAAAAGGACTGCCATCAACTGCTGATGTACAGATGAAAAATTAAGATATTATGTGGTCACCCAGAGTTTGTAATTTTTAAACTCAGCAATTCCATTAATAGCTTGGAATTGGCTGGAATGCTCTCATTCAAAGATTTACAGTCAATGGCTCAATGTCCAAATGGAGAACCAGTGATGAGTGACATTTCTCAGGGGTCAGTATAGGGGTTAGCACTAATAAACATCTTCATTGATGACACTGACAGTGGTATTGAGTGCATGCTCAGCAAGTTTGCAAGACAGCACCAAGCTGTGTGGTGCAGTCAGCACGCTGAAGGGAAGGGATAACATCCAGGGGGACATTGGCAGGCTTGAGAGTTTGGCCTGGGCATATCTCAGGAAGCTGCACAAGGCAAGCAGAAATGCAGACTGTGCAGAGAAAAGACTAAGAGCAGCCCTTAGGAGAACTTGTGGGTGTTGGTGAATGGGAAGCTCAACATGAGCTGGCAATGTGCACTTGCAGTCTGTAACTTGGGGTGGATTAAGACAAGCTTGTCCAGCAGGTTTAGGGAAGTGATTCTGCCCCTATACTCCAATCTCATGAGGTTCCCAACATAAGAAGGACATGAATCTGTTGGAGCATGTCCAGAAGAGGCCACAAACAAGATCGGAGAGCTGGTGCACCTCTCCTGTGAAGACAGGTTGAGAGAATTGGGGTTGTTCAGTGTGGAAAAGATTAGGTTTCAGGAAGGCCTTAGGGCAGCCTTCCAGTACCTGAAGGAGACTTACAGGAAAGCTGGAAAGGGACTTTACAATGATGTGTACATGTAGGACTGCGGTTGCTCGTAAAAGGACAGCCCGGCAGCTCCCACAGCAGAGCGGGAGAGAAAAGGTGAGCAGCCGGCAGCCTAATGGGCCAGCTGATATGGTCTCTGCAACAAGCAGGACGATCAGCCAACTGCCTGGGTCCTCCCTGCGTCAAGGCACGGGACGGTGACCCAGCAAAGGCAAGCAGTCCCACGGCAGCAACTAGTTCAGGCAGAGCAATGAAGAGACGAGAGGCAGGCAGTCTTCTGCAGCGGGGGAGGGTTTATTGGAGGGGAGGACAGGTGCGAGCGGGAGAGGGTGTGCAGAAAACTGCCCAATTCCCCGCCCCTCGGCTGGGGCAGTTATAGAAACCCCGAGGTGGGGGGAAAAATCACACACAACCAATGACAAGGAACATTACACTGAAAGACAAACCCGGCTGACAAATCATAATACAACTTGGGAGCGGCTCCCCACCCTGACCCAATCACTCTCTGTCCCTGGGAGAACTTTCTAGGGATGGGGAAGGGGCAGAGAGTGATGGGCAGGGGGGTTGCCAGTGGAACGGGGGAGGAGAAGACTTCATTATAATATAATTAGGGAGGGGGCAATTAGATAGACGTAAAAATTGAAACAAAAAGGCGGGAATTGCCATGGCGATATATGATTGACAGTTATCTGTCAAGGGTAGAAGGGGGAGGGAGCCCTGAAAACTGAGCCTGAAAACGCCATTTTAAACCTTAATAAAACAACCAACTTTACACAAAACTGAGTAAAATTCAGACAAACAAAACCCGCGCACGCACCGCAACATAGGACAAGGGGTAATGGCATCAAACTTAAAAAGGGTAGATTTATACTAGATATTGGGAAGAAATTCTTCACTGGAATGTGTTCAAGGTCAGGTTGCATGGGGCGTTGAGCAAGGTGGTCCAGTGGGAGGTATCCCTATCCATGGTGGGGGATTGGAACTAGATGACCTTTAAGGTTCCCTCCAACCCAAATGATTCTGTGATGAATCCCTGTTTATGCCTGTTTCGGCAATGACCATTTTGCAGAAGCATCTCTTCATTTTACCTCGCAATAGAGGCAGAAGTTGGGGGGTTTTATAATAGCAGCATATTCGTAACACTGATAAATATTAATGCGGTAATATTAGATGTGCAGTGTGTGAAACTAAAAAAAGGAGAATACATTAAAAATGAAGCAAATTATATTAGAATGCTAATTCTTTAAATCAACATGAAGTCCTGGGCTAGTATTTTTATATAAGTCAGTTTTTACAGTATTTTTAATTTTTTTTGAGGTGACTTCTATTAAACTTGAAAACTGTGGAGGAGGAAAACTAAGACAATCAAACAAAATGGTAGCAGAATACTTCTCAAGTGAGATTACACAGCCTTTTGATAAGAATCAGAATATTGTCTTCCAATGTGCTAAGAGCAATTTTTTTCTATTTATTGCAGCACTTGAAATATCATGGAGAAATTCTACAGAGTATATATCAAGGGTACAAAACATGAACTGGGTTTTGAAAAAAATATGTATCCTAGTGGAAGACAAATTATAAGACGCTTTAAAAAATTTATTACTTTTAAAATTTTTATTATTTTTAATAATTTTTAAAATGTTCAGATAATAAACGGTACCAACTATAACTGATAACTTTAAATTCTAAGACAGTGGAAAAGGGGACATAAGTCTTACGAGGAATAAATCTCAAACCAGTATGTCTTTATCTCTGTGGATGTATGAATAATTCAAATAAATTACTAAATTATTAATTATTCCTACCTCATAAAAAAGTAGTCTTACCATGATGTGAATCTGCATTCCCAGCTCCAATGCACTTAGTAGAATTATGTTTTGTTTATTTTCTTGTATCACAGAATCAGAGAATCATAGAATGGATCAGGTTGGAAGGGACCACAGTGGGTCAAGCTCTCCAGCCTCTCTGCTCAGGCAGGATCATCCCAGAGCACATGACAAGGATTGTATCCAGATGGTTCTTGGATATCTCCAGTGAGGGAGACTCCATGACCTCAACGAGTTCTCAGTCCATCCCACTGTCCATTAATCTGAGACGCAATTCTTGACTTGGCCTGTGAGGATTTCATGAAAGAATCTCACTGTCTCTCTTTTGTTTTTAATGATTGAAGGTTTTAATGTTTGAGTTAAATTTATAGCATATATGTAAGGTGATTTGACAAAGCAAATTAAATTGTGAAAATTACAATTATCATGACATTACTTTATGTTCTCCTGGGACAAAGAAAAAATGTTGAATAAGGAATGTCTCCTATGCAAAGAAGTTCTTTTGAAGTTAAACAAAGCAATATTTTTAATACTTCTCTTACTCAGTGTTTCAATGTATTTAAAAATCTTTCATAGTAAAGCTAACTTTCTTGTCGTCTTTCATACAGTCCCTGCCTTTTGCCACTATACTTTGAGAGCAGTAGAGGTACCTGCAATTACCGTCTCTTACCCTCATGGGATTTTGTGCTCTTTTTCTTTAAAAATGAAGAAAATTTAATTCTAAAATTACATTTTCATCCAGACTTATCCCATCTCTGTCCATTTAGCTTGTTCATATGAAATTTAAGGAATTCTGGAGTGAATGGGACAGACCACAGTGCTGAAAACACGTCTGCCTTTGCCAGCCAAGATTTTGTGAGTAGACGATTCCTCAACTCATGGATAGTCAAAATACATTTTTAAGGGTTTTCAGTTTCATGAGATTTATAAGTGCAAACACAAAAATTGAGACAATTTAAGTAAACTTTGCAGTTAACTGAAAACACACTATAGGCTTTGCAGAGGTAAAGTACAAAGATAACCTGCTCGATAAGCAAATTTATTAAACTCCTAGAGAAAGCTTCAGCTATCAGAGCCATAGGTTCAAAACAAATGCAGAATATTTATATAAGGAAATTACATTAATAGGATAGTCGTGTTAAATGAGTTTGCTTTTATCAGGAGAAAAAAAGGAATAGAACTGGAGAGCTGATTTAAATTTGTAGTGATAATTTAACAAGATTAATATGTTCTTTTGTATTTTAGGAGAAAACTCTGAGAAGCATAATTGATTAAAGTGCTTTGGATTCAGATACCATAATGTGACTAGGAGCTATATTATTTTTTTAGAGTACTCATGTCTAGAACACTTGTAGCACAGTGTAAAATTTTCCTCACTTGATGTTTGCTGTTGCAGGCCCAAAAACATTTCTCAATTTTATAGTTACAGAGATTTCCTGGATAATAGTTCCAATAGAAGAGAGATGAGTCTAAAAGAGTTCCCCAGTGCATCTGAGGAAAATTAAGATCATAACTGTTTTGGAATGAGTGATCATATGAAAACCCTGAGGCTGTTCAGATTAGAACATTTGAAAATAGAGTAATTATTCAAGATGACTAGTTGATTATTGTGTTCTTTTTCTTATTTTTCTCATACATTTTTTTTCTGTGATTGGTTTCAGTTCAAGATTGATATCTCAACTGAAGTATGTGTATGGGGGCAAAGCATTTAGAATCACATTATTGTTAATGGCAGTGTAGTCAAGGAGAAGCTCAGATGACATGTAGTGGGCACCTTGGTTGTATTCTTTCAACCTTAATATTTTCATTGTAAGGAGAATTTGCTTTGGCTAGAACCTTTTCAATTACCATGGCTAGAAAAAGCCCTTAGCAGTCTAAATATCTTACATATACTCCTGAAATAAACTTTTCAGTGTAGTTTCATCAAAAATCAACCCTGTGAATTCCAAGACCCTGCTAACATGAAAAATAAATTGCACTTTGTAGATAGAATTGGGACATTTGTCGCTCTTCATGCAACAATGTTAATGTAATTAACTTGTGATGCCCATCATTGCAATCATGGCACAGTTCTATTTATGACAATGAGCTGTGTTGACCAAAATCATGATTCAGTAATCTAAACATAAGTTTTTTAAGATACTCAAGAGACTCTAGTCTAGTGTTCCTTTTATATCTCTAGTTGCTACAAAATAGTATGGTTTTTCTAAAAAGGTCTTATGCCATATTTACCTGTTCCAGAACTCTAGTGCCATTGTGTCCCATTACAACCTTATCAACACACATGCCATCAAGAGGATAAAGGTGCCCTTGTTTTAATCTGATTCCTGAAAGAACTTAGCATCTATTATCTGAGTCATCAATGATTATTTATGATAGGAATTTGAAAACAAGATATAAAGCAAATATTCTGTATCCCTTGACTTAATTTTTCCGAATGAGAATAAATGATGTTGATTTGTCAGTGGTCAATCCATTAGTGGAAGGAGCTATGTAGCTTTACCTACCAAGACGTATTATGTAAATAGAAGATATAAAAAGAGCTTAAAGTTGTATACAGTTTTTGGGAAAAAAATACAATGGCAACATAAAAAAGAAATTACAATCTTCTTACAAGGACATCTTATTACACAATTTTCCATTAAAACCACTTCCAAATGTGCTTCATTATGTAATTCACTAATGGCATTTCAGACCCTCAAAAATGTCAGGAACTTCAACATTGAGTTCATATGAGTTTTGAACTCAAGAGAAAGAGGTTCCTCACAGCTTGAGATCATTAATTTGCAAGCTATTTGTCAGTTGCATGGTAAGCAGATGGAATGTACTCATCAGGGTGCAATTTAAATGTGAAACAAATTAAAATAAAGAAAATTTAAAATTATGTCATCAAGCTGGGAGGACATCCAAATACTTCTAAGCATGAAAATTAAATAGATCGGAAACTGATAAGGAAAAAAAACCAAAAAACCCCACAATATACCATATGAAATTACTTTAAAAAAATCTATATATTCTATCTTTATTTTGTAAGCTCTTCCATAGAAAGTTCTACCTGATGACTTAGTTTAGGGAAGGAAAAGGCCTTCAGTATGAAAATTAGCTTCAAGATATAATCCTCTAAGAAACAATACATAGTCTAACCTTTTTTCTTACTTTGGTGACTTTTTAAGCATGATATTTTAAATCTGAATCAAGAGCACAATTTAGAGTATGCTCTCTACATTGGACAAAGAATAAACTAGCTTTATAAAATTGATTTAAACATATGTGACTCTGAAACTACTGTGAAGGCAGTTCTCCAGTCTTTTTCTGAGTTATTCTGATTTAAAATACAAGACAGTATCATGATCCAATACTCCTATGCAAACTGAATTATAATCAAAGCATAAGCATTAATCCTTTCAGTCTTCAAGCTTTTTTTAACAGCATTTAATGCCTCTCAGGACTGATATGTAGAAGCTGAAGTTTTTCTGTTAGCCATCTTTCTTTTAATAGCTTCTGTTTTGCAGTTTGTTGTCTCAGATAATAGTAGGAGAGGGTATAATGAAATATTGGAATACATACTAATAATGCTATATGTAAGGATTTATCTTTTCTATTTTAGTGCAATATGTAAGACTATTTATAGTCTGTATAGTCCTGTGTATGTAAGCATATGTACATGTGACTATCTCTTTGTGTTTAGATAGATAATTCATACAGTCCTGAGGGTAGATTAAGTTCTTCTGTTATTTGTCCTGCAATGTATCTTTTTTAAACAAAGTATTAGACCCAATTTCTGCTTTATCTCCTAAATTAAAATTTTTAGTCTTGTGATTTAAAGGGAAAAAAATCCTAATGATAAAATAAGGTTCTTTCATTCTTCTTGGTTATATTTTGTTTCGTTTTTCAAATCGGTATTACTATTCATAACTCTAGACATCTGGTTGAAGTGTAAAACAATGGCAATTTTTCATTTCAGTGTGTCGTTAAGCTATTACACCCTAATTTAGTCACTCATCACAAGTAAAAAACGTAATTTTTATTAAAGTCAGAATCAGCTTTGGGATTTAATCTTTCTTGATTGGTTGGAACTTTTTCAAAGTTTATATGGGTGCTGAAATTAGATCTAATTTATCCAGTTTGATGTATCTCCCCAGTCACATTTACAAAGATGGAAATATGTTAAATGAGTTACATAGATGAAGAAAAAAGATGTCCCTTAAGAAATTCCCCTTGATGTATATAATTAAGTGTCTTGTTAGAGACAACTCTAGTGATTTTCTTCTGCTAAAACAATATTTTCTCCTAATTTATTCTAATTAAGCAGATTGTCATGAGGTCACTTATTTGGCTGTTCTTCATTCTTTGAAGATCTTTGTATGAACCAAAGTGGCACAATTATTCCTGTCAAAGCCAAGTCTTTCTACTTCAATATTAAATTTATTGAAACTATTCTTTTCTATTTCCATTATTTCAGCAGAAAAATCCCTGAGCTAGTCATGTCAAATGCTGACTAATTTAGATAGTGAACTGTGTGGCACAGACTACAGTGGAGGGAATATAGCGTGTAGCACAGGAAAGCCTCAGTAACAAAACAGAAGAAACTGATGCACAAAACACCCCTTCCCAGGATGACCCCTTTCCTCTGGATACTCTCATGCCTCCAGTCCTCAGCCCTCAGCCCCAGGTCCCCAAAAGGGGATGTTTTTTCCGGCAGTGATTGCAGGTGGGGGACAACCTCCAGAGCTGAAGCAGGAGCAGGGGAGGCAGCCGTGGCTGGTCCCAGGGCAGTGGTTAAACCAGTGACACCCAGCCCACGCCACCGTGAGGTGAGCCACCCCTCCAAGGGGTCAGCGCCAGGACCAAGGGCCCCACTGATAAAGACAGAAATAATTTTTACCTGACTACAAGTGGTGTGTTGTAGATATCCCTGAAGACCTCAGGATACAAATTATGTGCACTTGAAGACAGAAACTGAAGTATAGGGTTACTGCAGTTAGATAAACTGATTTCCTGCAAAACATTTTTTTAACTTGCAACTAAAGTAAACTGAACTACTAGCAAAAGGAAGAGGAAAATAAAAATCAATTTAACAAACCCCTACACTTTTCTTGCCTGAAAATTTTAAAAGATTAAGAATCCTCAATCTAGTTGCATTGTTACTCATTGAGATTATTTTCCTGGATATATGTAATTTTCAAATGGAATAATTAATTTGAGACAAAGTAAAATATAAATAATGAACAGATGTGTAAAAAACACATTGCTGAAACTGTACAATGTTTACTATGTATGGGTCGGTCTTTGTATATGAATAGGTCTTTTTTATTCAGCATATGCTTGTTTTTGTTAAGGTGGGAAATTGTCAAAAGAAATATTGTATGTCTCCATTGTGAAAAAAAATGTATCCTGTACATTGAAATTAAGGTGGCATTGGTATATAGCAGCAGAAGAGCAGACTAATTTTTTTTTATATCAAATATTTTGTTATTAGGTTTTGAAATGAAAAAAGCTAGTGCTTTATCTACCTCCTGATTGAGGAAGCAAAAACATCAGCAGTTTCTAAGTAATCTTCTTGCTAATCTAATCAGATTGTTTAAATATTTTTGGATAGTGACAAAACCAAATAGGTGACACAACTGTTCAAGGATTATTTGTTAGCAGATTTTTCATGATAAATTAGACCAAAGGTTCATCATGCTCATCTATTGACTCCTGGAGTGTTCAAAGCTACATATATGTAGAACAGTATTGGAAAAGAGTCAGCCTTACTTCTGGGAGTTTAATTCAACCTTCAATTATTCTGTAACATCGAATTCTACAGTTTGTCTAGAAATTATTAGAGGATTCCTCTGCCTTTGTTTTTTGGTTCTTCAGTCTCCATTGTGTTAGGTAAGGTAGCCAATCCCTCCACTCTAGAGAGTCTGGCTTTATTTGATGCCCCTGTTACTGATTAAAAGATATTAAATAAGGTATTAAAGATCAGTCGCTCCCTGATTTTTACTAATACTAGTTGGTGCCATTGATCAATGAGGGTTTGAACAACTTATTACACTGCAGAATGGAAAATCTGAAATCAAGGGAAAACAGAGGATAAATGAGCTTCTAGTTAAAGCAAATATACACTTGCAAACATTTGTTCACACAAAAAAAAACCCCATTCCAACAGTAGTAGGTTTGATTATATGAATTTTATGTCATGAACCAAGTCTGTGCTCTGGTTGACAGACTGTTTTTACTTCAAAGCTGTAAACTCCTGATTTATCTCTTGTTGGTGTTTCTTAGTTCATAGGAAAAAAAAGGGTTTCAAACTTTTGTGATGATTTTTGTTAAAATGCTGGCTTTGGAGTTTTGTTTTATTTCTAACTAAAGAGATGAAACGTGGTTTATTCTGCTTAAAACAACTTTTTTAAAAGACATTAAATGTTCAAGGAGATCTGAACAGTCACAAAATCAGTGTTAGAGGCTATAGATGGAGAGACAGCAGTTTTTATAGTGCTTCAAAGTAAGAAATAGAGCTATTTTTTGAAGTCAGTGCATTCCAGACTACTGGCTGCAATTTAGCAGTCCTTTCTAGACAGCTCTGATGATCTGGGACCTGACCTAATACCCATAAAGGTTACTTGTAGTTTGTCAGTGTAGACATTAGATGAATTCTGTTAGGATCTTTTGCTGTGGAAGAAAGACTTCAGATTTAAACTGGCTGCCTCTGATAAACTGCTAAGCAAATACTGGTTACATTATATAGTAGGTGAAAAGAGAAAGATATGATCAAAGACAGCCGTAAAGAAAGGCTGGGTAGAAAGATAACTATAGAAAATCATGAAGGTATGCTGTAGGGCATAGGTGAATTGAGTCTATTGATTTTTGTATGTTGCACTATAACTTCTGTTCACAGCTAGATGGTGTTTCCCAGTAGAGAGTGAGCTATTTGCTGTCTCACAGTAGAGTGTAATTTCTTAGTCATTAATGTCTGTCGTATTTTGTTGTGTGAATTGGACACTAGAATCAAGATTGTCATTGTTTAAGTTGCACCAAAACACTCTATGAACTTTCTTAATTAAATGGCATTCTACCATCGTCAGTAAACTGTATTGACTGCGGCTCAAAACACAAACAGGTTTTAGAACACACTCTGAATTCACATTTTAGCAATTTAACACAGCTTTGCTGAGGCCAGGATCATTTTAATTTAAGCTACAAGATCAAGGTGAGAAAAAGAATATAGTAAAAATTAATGATTTCCTCTTATTTAATTGAACATTTTGATTTTGCACACTTTTAAAAATAATTAAGATTATATAATAAACCTTACTAGTCAATTTCTGCTTTGGATTAGTCTCCAGGGTGCTTTTTCCTGTCTCAGGTAAAATTTCTTACATCCTCAGGTAACCCATTTATATATAATTAAAAAATGGTGTTTCTTTTTTTGTTTTGTTTTGTTGGTTTTGGTTTTGTTTAAGTTTTTTCCCATCATATATCACATCATCTTTTTTTCAGCATTTGCTGTGGTTCCATAGCTAGCATGGTACAATAGAAAAACATTACGATCTCCTACTTTGTATTTCCTGAGGTTTGAGTTACTGAAACTATATGTACTATCCAGAGTTCATACTTTTCAAAAAGGGTTCATTAGATAATAACTTAACACACTATTGTTATTTTTATGGTATTATATATCTTTCACAACTGAAGAAAATTTTGACATTCTAGTAAGAAAGAATAAAATTCAGCAATTAAAGGTGAATCATCAGGAGATGTTGATTCTCTAGAGTACCACATTGAATAGCAGTGTGTCACCACCAAATGTAAGTGATGTCTAATGCCAGGCAAAGAAGCCATTATTACCACCCACTGCTACCTCTAATGTACCACAAAGGTATTTATAAAATTGTTCTCTTAACCTTATGTCATTCTTATTGAAATGTGCAAATGACTACCACATTCAAATACATGCCTATAATAATTAATAAAAGACAAGACAATAAGACCCCAGGGGATTTACTGAAATACAAAAAAAACTTACTTTTGTTAAAACAGGAAAAGACTAGTTCAAGTGTAAGTTTGTTATTTCCCAAAGAATCAGAAAGAAAAATATACTGTGAAAAAGATGGAATTTCTGCTATTAATATTTGTAAATTTTTAATATGTAGAATTACATGGATAAAAAATAAATCTTCAATATTAATTATTTTTATAAATACTACAAGTAAATGCATAGAGATGCATTTTAATATGTATGTATAAATTCAGAAAACATGGCTGCTAGTGACATGGTCTGTGTCAAAAAGGAATTGCTTGAGAGGCTTATGGACTGGCTATTAGCCCTGCACACTAAAAAAAAAATATTATGAAGTCTCCTCAGGACTGTGAACACACTGAAATAAGTTTCTGGTTAAAAGAATATGCATTTGTTTAGAGGCTTCCCAACATGTTTTCTTTTAAAATAAAAACATTCACCCTTTTCAGTTGTATCAAAAGAAGCAAGTCCATAATGAGGACAGAAAAAGATGTCTGGACACAGAAAAGTTTTAAAAATAGTGATTATGTTTAAACGTCTCTCTTCGTTAATATTTGCACTGTGATCCCACTGCTCTTCATTTAAGTTTTTAAGACTTCTTTCTGTGCTAAAACTTTAGGCAAAGTTATATTATTTTTTTAAAGAATCAGATACCAAATAGTTAATGCCGTGCCTAAGCTCAGTATCTAGGCCCTTTGCCAAATTTCACAACCATAATTCTGTATATTAATTTTTCTTTATGCTTTAGCCTAATATCTAAAGGCATGAGAACTTCCTTATTAGGTCTATTCATAACTGAATACTCATATTTATTTGGAATTAAAAATACTTCAAAATATCAAAATATTATTACACTGATTCTAAGTTGTGAGAACTTGAAATATGTAGATCCTTTTATATCTAAATTGCATATCTTCCCATGCAGGGGTGATGTTTATGCCACATGTAAGTCCCTTGCCTTTCCTTCCCTTCCTTTATCATCCCTGCCCTGCCTTCCCCTGCCCTGCCCTCCAAAAAATCATTTCGTAATTAAATAAGATCTCATGTGTCTGTATATGTGAGAAATTTCTCCCCTTAATTTTGACATTTTCTAAATTTAATTGTTGACTTCTTGGCATTATTTTGTTTTTCTGTATTCATTCATATGTTGACTATATAGGTTTATAGGTAAGAAAGCTTTAATTGCAATTAATGAAGAGTTTCTACAGCACTAAAGCTAAGCAGAATAATCCATTTCATATATTATAAATAAATGAATATTAATATTAAGCTAATTCTTCAATTTAATCAAGGAGGTTTCCTTGAAATGTCCATACAGAAGTATTTATTGAATGACATTTTAAATTCACAGCTTTTAAATGGAAAAGAAATACCATTCAAATAGTTTTGTTCATGTTCACGCCTATTCCCATTTTTTTGTTTTTTTATCAACACTACAAGGTTTCTCATTTTTCATAGCTTCAGCTTCTTCATGGTACAAAGAATAGATGTTCCATGAAAATTATGTTAAAATAACAGAGCAATTTTCATGAATATTCATAGGGGTAATTATTATTCTTGCTTCTTGTTGTGAGAAAACATGAGAAATTTTGTACATGCAGAAAATAATGTAAAAAGGGGGTTTGAAGTAGGAATTTGTATATTTTAGCTGTAGTTCTCAAACTTTGAATTTCTATTCAGGATGAGCTATTCACAAGAATAGTGCCAGTTACTTTGAAGAGAGCCAGGGTGGGGGAAGAACAAAAAGGCCATCACCAAAAAACTCCCGATACATCATTCAATAGGATGAAAGAGTCACAGGATTATTATAAATATTTAGAAATTAGATACCAGCATAGTAATAACATTCTTGAAAGGCTTAGGTCTTCCTTCCATGTTACATGTGCTGAGGTCGGCTAAGATGCTACAGAAAAAAACAGACACATAAAAAGAGTCAGTCAAGTACTAAAATAATATCTGAAGTGAGCTCTGATCTGCATGAGGAAAAGGGATCTGCTCAGCCTTCCAAGCAATCTTTCAACATCTTTCCCATTTAGAAAATTTTATGTACAGGGCTGGTCTAAATTTCATCCCCATCTGCTGGGTGACCGAGGCTGCCATTCAGGATGGGACCTGGCTGCATGCTAAAATCTCACATGTATTAATTTCCTTTGGAAGGCAAATCAAATATTCAGGCAGGGTGAGTGTTTGCATACAATCCTTGTAGTATGCAATGGAAGGAAAAAGACAGGGAGACTGTACACATTGCATAGCATACTTGCACTGTCCTTTCAGACCCTTATTTTGTGCAGGACAGATGTAATGAAGATGTTAAAGTTCCTTTGTTCCTCTGTACAACAAAATACCAGATACTTGTAAGAGATACTGCAAAAAAAAAAGAATTAATAACAGTGCCTACATTACCTGTTACCCATATGTAATTGCATGTGTGGAAAAATGTCGGTGTGTTTATGTACATGCAGCTAATCTTCTTCCTGTATGGATTTTTGAGTTAAAATATTTTCAATAAAACCATCTGGGCAAAAAAAAAGTGTTCGTATGGAGCTGATGAAGAAATTAAATGAAGAAAATCCATTGCCTAATAAAGATCTATTCAGATTGAAATTTCTGTGTGAAAAAACCCATTTGCCTCAAGGTATATCAGTGATCAGTAGACTTTGATACATACATTTTTAAGTGCTTCTGTTTAATTTTGGCTGTTGCCAGACTAGCGTTCCTAGTCATTTTATCTCTGTAGTAATAAGAGCATTTCTTAACTAGGTCACCTAATAGAAAGTGGAATGATCTTTTAAGACAGCTTTTTTGTTGTTTTGCTGAGATAGGTATTTGTTTATGATCCTGCAGAATGACATCACACAGTCAGCATCATCCACTACACAGTTCCTTAGTTCTATCATAATATAATACTGGCATAATTTTCTGTCTCCTTGCACATTGTGTATCACAAATGGACTGCAAAACGTTAATGGCTCAGAATTCTTGTGTGGTTGTCTGATGTATTGAATAATGCTTTGTCTGCATCTGAGTTCATCACTGCAGGCCTCCTTCAGAGCCAGTGAAAGAAACAAGTTTTTTTAAAAAAAAGTTATTTTAGAATTAGGCTTCTGTTATTTTTTCAGATGATTTTATCATAAAACTACACTTCCACTGACTGTGCACAAATGTACAGACTGTGTTGTCTAAAGATGGCTAAACAATATATGGGCACCAATACTGGAAATTACTACAGTTAGGTGAGGTGCAACCTATCTAGATCCTCTTTATAGTCAATGAAAAGGCATGACACTTCTAGGGAATGATTCATCCTTTCTCAAAGTAGGCATCCACAGTGGGTGAATAGATGAATCGCTGAATTACACTTCTGTTTTTCTATGTGGTTTTATTTCACTGAATTCTAAAAATGTTCCTTAGGTGGAAATTATTAAATTAATTTCCCATGTGTCTAAGTAATGGCTGGAGTCAATTTGAGAAGAGTATACAAGCCCCTACATGCAAACAGTTTATTCTCAACTTCTCTGATTCAATTGCCTTTAATTATTTTTAAAATATTTTGATTATCATGTAAAAAAAATTACTTATATATTTAGATTTTCTTCATGCATACAGTTATGACTCTTTCAAGAAAATATTAGTAAATCTTTCTTCATTATGTATTAATTATGAGTTACTCAATACTACACTTAAGTTAGAGAAATTACTGTAACATTGATCAGAATTTGCACAAGTGAAGACCAAATATGTTTTTAGTATTAAAAAATTATGTGGATATTAATATTTAACTTCAGGGATCAGAGAGGACCTTGACTTGTATTCTACTGTGGTTCATAACAACCATTTTTGTAATTATTTTGTAATGCTAAATATTATCTTTGTCAAAAATATTCAATATCAGACTTGTCCTGGTACCATAGCTACCAGAAGTTTCTATTATATTCTGATAAACAGCATGAGCATAAAAAAAATCTTTTCTCTATTTGATGAACATTTCTTTAGAAATCTATCCAAGATGAAATTCTACGAAATATTTAAACTCTACTAAAACACCAATATGTCTTTTACATTAGTTATTTTTAAGAATTAATTCAAATATTTCTGACTTTTCCCCCTAACAGCTGTTCCTCCCCTGATAGGAGAAAGAATAAGGCTTGTTTCGTTGGAGATAGACAGCTTGTTTTGACATGCTTTTCTTGTTCTTAACTGTGAAGTGAGGGGGGTCCTTAAAACATATTGAAAAGAATGTTGACTTAATTTTTCAAAGTTTTAAGAATCTTGTGGAGAGTAAAAGACTGACAATTTTTATTGAGAGCTTGACAGCCAGAATTTCACCAAGAAATATAACCCTTAATCTTGGAGTATTATATTAACAAAACCCCATGTTTTGTGCTGAAATTCTTTCTTCTAGATCCCTAATGTCACTTGATAATTGCCATTGAGTTTGCTCTTTAGAGAGAAAGCTGTGAGCAAAACTTGCTAAAAATTTATTTGCTCATGATGAGTAAAACAGAAGTGACACAGATACTACCACTCAATTCAATGTTTAAAGAAAAGTTAAGTAGGCAAAATCACAAAGGAAAATATGCAATCCTTCATTTTCTCCAGCAGAGAGCAATGTAAATGAGTGATAATAATTGACATAATTAAACTGAACATACTTGAAAACTCTAAGGAAGGTCACAACTTATTGATCTACATCATTTAATGAAAAAGTTACAAACAAAAGCTGATTATGTGTTTATGTGAAAAATACCATAGAACAGAGTTCTACTCAAGACAATAAAATGCAATTATCTCTTTTTTGTTCGTATTATGGAGAGAAACAGAGCAATATTGCTTAAATGACAGTGAAAACCATTTTTTTCGATGCCACACCCGTTATCTCATTTAATTTTCCATAATTGCTTTTTCTACTTTCTTAAAATTTTTGAACATTTGTTCCTTACTCTTAATAATGTGATGTCCTGACATGGTAGCCTCTGAATAGCCATACATAAATTATAGGTTAATCAAATATAATTTGTTCACAAAAGCAGGCTTGTATAGTCCAGAATGGTCAGAGAATGCCTTATGCCCAAAGAAAAGGCACTTTGCTCTGAAATGCCAAAACATGTTACTTTAGAGTTGCAATGAAAGGAATAAATTTGGTATAATTTGAGAGCTCTTTCTAAAAACCAAATAGAAGAGAGCCTGATTCAAAGTTTATCTTACAATCTTTTTCACCCCCATTTAATGCTCATCAAGGATCCTGAAGGATAAAATTAAATTGATTCTGCAGTAAAATTCTATGTTCCTTTACAAAATTTATGTAATGATACCATATTGTTCAGATTTTGGGCACCATTAAAAAGGTAACATAATTAAAGAACATGTTACATAGTTTCTAGTCTCTATTTTTAGCTGCAGGAAATCCTACTAAAACTATATTCTGAGGAAGTGAAATATGATCCTGCAGTTTTACTACAGAAAGTTGGTGGTCAATGTCTGAATTCCCAGTATCCAAATTACTGTCTTTTTACCACAGGTACAACATTAAGCAGAATTTACATTGTTGTGCTTAGAGGTCTAAGAATGTTGCTTGACTGACATGCCGAGAAGCCATGAATGTGACCGTGTGATAAAATGGTCAAGAACCACATTAGATCATTGTTTAGCATAACCAGAAAATTTTAGCCATGGTTCATGCGCCAAACTATTGCAATTTTCTCAGCTGTATAAACGTTCATGGTGAGAGCTAAGGTATTCTAATTATGGGTAATAATACACAGATACATAGATGACAAGGTAGAATACACTAAGTGCTTAATGTGCCAGTGGTATTCATTGAATTAATTAATTAAATGAACTAGACATTAATTTGAGACAGAAAACAACAAAAAAATACCCATTGTTAACATAAACACTGAATTCAAGAATTTGGTTCAATAATTAAACTTGAAGAAATGGACAATGCAAAGATTAAATTATGATGTGGTTCAATTAGCAAAGTGATCTCCTATGGAAACTTCAGAAAAATGAGATTATTCTAATGACCTATTCCAACTTTGAAATTAATGGCAAAAGTCCAGCTGAAATCACTGTGAGCAAAACAAGCCCTAAACAATGAAAGAAAGAGTCTGGCAATGTTTCAGGACTCCATTAGTTTTAATGATTCATGCAGCGCCAAGTGTTTAGGTATGTGAGACTGAAAAATAAACAGTTTCTCTTCTTATGTATTACTACTACAGGTATAGACATTTAGGAGAGATTGAAACACATTAATTTGCATACAATAAATATTGTGTTCATGCAAGTTTTCCTGTTTGTAAAATAGGTTAATTAGGGTAGAAATATACTAAAGTGGAAAAAAAATCTAAGAATAAACAAAACCAAAATTATGAATAAATGTTCTTCTAAAATTTATTGAAAGAATGTAATATTTTTGTTTGCTTTTACACCCATGTCACACAATAATTGACAAAGATGTAACCTATAGAAATGAAAGTTTCATAAATCAATATTATCATAAACAGGAACCTCTTGAGAAGGTTGGCAAAATATCTTCTGACACAATGAGCAAAAAAAGAAATCGGATTGTAGAATTGTGATGACTGGTAGCATGTTCAGGCATTGATGGGAAAAACTCCAAGTTCATTGAACTAATGATTTCAATGAAGTGAGTTTCCTACCTTTTGTATATATTGGATAACTATAATATTTATATTTATATAACTATTATATATATTGAATTATTAACTTATGCCCAAAATTAGTATTCACCAGTAGGAGATAAAAGATTTATCAGATAGATAATTAATTCAATAGTTGTGGCTTTTTTCTTAAGAAAATATTATTTAAACTTCTCTACAAAATATTTTTGTCTTATAAAGAAGGAAAGATGAACAATAGGGTCAGGGTTATTATTATTAGCCTGTTGAAATATTAATGAAAAATCACTTCAAAAAGATTTGTCTCTAGAAATAGTAGAAAGCTTTTACTGAGTAAGTAAAATCTCTGTTGCAGAAATAATTCATATTTGCCAAAAGTTATATTGTCATTCTGTTATGATAACTCACAAACCCTAAAAGAAAAAACTGTAGTCCTGGAACTAGGCAAATGAGCTTCCTGTTTGGTCAAAATAAGGCAGAGTACATGACAGGATGCTTTTGGTTAACAGGTAATATTTCCTAACAGCTAATATTGAGTTAAATAAACCTCTGCTATGATTTTATGTAGAAATTCTGAGGGAGGATTATAGAAATACTTTTTATGGATTGCCTTACTCACCCAGGAAATATTTCGTATTGTAGTTCAACGCCTTTTAACTTTTTTTAAAATATTGCAGTTGATTCATTGATTGATTAGTCTTGTCCCTTATTGCTGCATCCTTCTTCCAAGTGATTCTGAGATGCAGTTTTAAGATGGAAAGCCCGCCAAACTGGCATTTTCCTAATATGAATTTCATTGATATCTGTCATTCATTTTAGCCAATCAATAATAATGTCATTTTAAGAATATTACTGACTTAAAAATTAATATAAGGTATTTCAAACTTTAAATAATTGCCTTTTATTTCTATTACATTTTTGGTGTTTTTTGTGGGTTTGTATTTTTTTTAAATTTGCTGGTTTGTTGTTGGTTTTTTAAGGGTAGTTAGGGCAGGACTAGACTGAGTGAAATAAGTTAAGGCCCCAGTGACATGGGAGGGGCTTAAAAGGCTGTTTTTCATTCATGCATAGTAGTACTGCTTTAATATTTCACACACTGATTTTGGGTGACATTTTAGTCAGTGAAACTGATATTCTGCCAGACTAAAGGTCTGGATTGATAAGTGGCAACCAAAGCTTTGCAAATTCTGGATAAGGTAAACTGAAACCAATGACATAATATGTTAAGTTGTAAGACAGTTCAGTTTTCTGTGTACCAGGAAGCCAGTGCACTAGCCATAGTAAATCAATCCAACACCTCAAGAGAAGCCATTTCTTGTTATAAATCCAGAGGTCCACGAGTATCCAAGGATGGAACTGAGGGGAATTCACAAAGTCCTGCTTGTAAGTAACTTTAGGTTTGAAACTGAAGTAATCAGGTACCTAAAATTCCTGTTATGCTTATTGTAAGAATTGCCTTCTGCCTTGAATCCATAGTCAAATGGTCTTTGGGATAAACAGTCTTTTGTTGGGGTCAGCTTTCTAGGGTCTCAATCTCAGAAAAATGAAGCTGGATTTCTAAGCAGATGGGAAAAGATTGTCAAGATCTTCTGTGACAGAAGGCATGAGCATGAAACTTTCAAATAAGATCAATTATATTTTTTTGATGTTGGAAAAAAGAGTACCATAGCATTGGCATGTATTATGACCACAAAAAGAACTTCAGAAAACTAAACTAAACTAAATGATAATAAAACATTAGTATAAAAATAAATAAACTGTAACTTATTCTGATGGAAAAAAATAATATTAGTCAGCTTTGGAAGAACTTTCATGAAAAATATTTAACCACTAAAGCTGGGGTAGTACCTGTGATAACTTTTTCTAAAAACGGTATTTCTGCTGTTTCTTCCTTCTGTGGAGAACTACTAATTAATTATGTTTAGAAACTGCCCTGGGTAGGATTTCAGTTCCATTCAGATATACACCTGAAAATAGAATGGTTAGCTTAAAAGAAGGTATAAAATTAAATCCCTGACATAAAAGTAATGAAAACTGCCAAATAAAATTCATCTAGTAAATATCTTCTGATTTGAAGTTATTTTTCATTCTTTTAATACATTTTCATAGCTTGAGCAAAATTGGTTTTTTTCTGGAAAAATGCTACATTTATTGAATATACTACTTATTTTTTTACCAGCAGTATGTTTTATTTCCAGCACTCACAGTACTGGACAGCCAGGCAAAGGGGAAAAGCTTCAGGGTTCTGACATCAGAGAAGTCTTGATCTGCATGTGAAATTGGTAACATATTGTTTTCAACTGTAAAAACATGAAAAGGAGAGATTTAGGTATTATCCAAATGGAAGGACCTAGATATAATTTTCTATATGGAATGCAGATTATAAATTAGAATATCAAATTTGGATAATTTATTTTCTTTTAATGTAGTTTTTCCCTTTTTATATCCTTTCCACTGATGGTTGGAAAAGCAGCTTGTATATCAGCAAGAAGCATGATTTTCTTATAACCATTGTATATATTTTTATAATACTATGTGTAAGTCATGACATAGTAATTTTATACCAGCTTTCCCCTCCCAGGAAGTATGCTCTGTGATCTATATTTTAGAGGTGAGCTTAGGCTAATACAATTGGCCTGACTTTTTTTTTCCTCAAATACAGTTTTGGGGCGTTTCAGTTGTATCCATGTATGGAGATATATGTGTGTGTGTATTTATATATACCAAGAATTTTAACTGCTGTCACATTCTGTGAATCTCCTCTTACTATTTATTGCTTAAGTGTTTTGCAAGCATGAAAATAAGTGAACTTAAAAATTTATATGCCTTTTCACCTTGTATATATAGTGAAAGTTTTGGATTTTTCTTTCAGAGATTATAAAACAGTGGGGGGAAAAAAGGGAAAAATTAAGATAAAGGACTTTATAGTAAATTTTCTGGGTCTGTTTTTTTTTATTTTGAGAAGCAATGAATGTTGAGACCTGTTGCCTTAATTATAATAGTTTTCTTAGAAATTGAGCTATGTATATATTAAAATTACCTTCAGTTGGCTCATTTATAGGCAAAATATGTATTTTATGCGTAGTTTATAATAAATGCCCCAGCTCATGAATGTTGAATATAGTCTTTTCTGTTCTGCAAATCTCCTCTCACGCTCAGCAAACAAGGCTGACTATATCAATGAATAGGGTCGTCAGCTACCAAATGTGAGGTTGCTTTTTTTTCCTCAGGACACTAAAGCCTGTTTATGTCTTTGGCTTTGGTAGCTATAGAGTCTGCAGCATTATGTATGTGAGGCTTGAGTAGAATGTTAATGATATTAAGTATTTCGGGCTAAATTACATCAAGAAAACACAGCACAAGTTTCTGATAAGCAGTGGTTGCACTGCCTGGTTTTAATACACATCTATCAAAGCAGAATGTAAAAGACAAAGGCATAGGCTTGCTGTTTGTAATCATATGCCAACGTGCAGAGTAAATAAGTGACTTTGGTTTCTTTGATTTGTTGCACAAAAGGTAAATATATGCATAGACAGAAAGGTTAAGCTGGGGAGGTGGGGAAACAAAAGAAAAAAGAAAGGAAAAAAGCTGCTTTTCAACCTGAAATCCCTACTCCTACAAATTCAAATATGGTTTTAAATTTTAAATTGATTGTGTGAATGTTTCTGTAAAATTTTAATGCTTCCCCAAAGAATTATAATATGCTGTTGCCTTTTTAGTGATAGAAATTCTGCAGTCCCTAATATCATGATATCATTTCAAGCAGATCTGTGTAACATTTCTGTCATGGATGGCAGCTTTCAATCACACTGATGAATAGAGCACCTTGGTGAGTAGGTGACACTGTAGGTAAATTCACACTTATTCTTAATTATCCTTTACTGTACACGCATGACTCTTTCTGGATTTAATGATGGCCTGCTCTTTAGCATTTTTAAACTCAATAGTGTATTTTTCTTTCACTGGCGAAATAAGTGTTTGACCATGCTGAAAATCTTATTATAAATAATGACAGGAGTGATGACTAAGATCCGTAGAGAAGTCACAACCACACAGCACATTCTTCCAGCCTTATCAGTGCTCAGAGCATAAATTAAAAATAACAAATAGATATCAGTCAAGGAAGAAATCTATATACATTTTAAGGTATTTTAACACAAGTTTTTTATACAAGATGTAAACCATTTCACAGTGAAAAAACATAATAAATATTGGTTTGTTCATCAAATTTCAACAAAGGGGCCTACGAATTACAAAGCAAAAATTATTTCTGATGAAATTTAAAGGGCTATAAAGCACTTAAAATAACTAAACAAACCCAACCTGAATACCTTGTGATCTGCAGCTATTTTAGGTAGTTGACAGAAATTTATGACATATTGCCATGGCAACAATGGGCTATCTCAATGAGGTATTGCTTGTGAAGAGAATAAATTCTTATGATGCATTATAATGCTTGTAATTATTGCTCAAATGTCTACATGTTGTGTATAAATTTAAATCTGCATTTTTCTTTTTTTCCCCTCTTCTTCTTATTTGTTACAATAAGGTTATTTTTTTCTTGACACTTTAAAGGATTCCACCTGTGATAAGTTTCAATCGTGCTCAATTAGTCCACTAGATGGAGCATCTAGCATTTCCAGAAAAAAGGAAAAAAAGGTATTTAAGAAGCTAACTTTCACAAATATGTGTTAAAGCCACTGAAAGTTTAGGAGTAGAAGGAATTAAATCACAGTCTATTTCAACTAGTGTTTACAAGGCAGTATTTGATTTGACCTCATTTACCAAAACAACTCGATTTGAAGAATTATTTAAATATTTTAAAACATAAACTTAAAAAAAATCCACAAACAAAAGTGGGAGGATGGGGGCAGAAGAAGAGAAATGCTTTCAAGATTCTCCAGTAAGATTTCATTGCTTTCTTTCATTCTTTGAGATTTCATATGTTTTGATTTATATAAGCAGCCTACAGAAATCTTTGGAGGACAGTTTATATTAATGCTGCAAAAGAGCAATTTCTGTGGAAAAGAGAAAGAAATTATAATGAAGCCTGTGTAGACTACTGTGAGTGAGAAAAGGGGGGAAATATGAAAGATACGCTTCAATGAAAGGGAAACAGCAGTGGATATTGTACTGCCATAGGAAGGCTGTGAAAATCAAGCAGGAGCTCCAAAGCGTTCTTTCAGTTCAGTGAGCACTGAGAAAGTAAAGCCTGAGCAGCTGTGAGGTCAGAGGTAGTAGGTCAGCACTGATCTGCTCAATCCACAGGCTTGGGCACACCAATGATGTGCATCATTTGGGAGGGTGAAGTCAATAGGATGTTAAGTAAGATCTCCCTTACGACCCCCACCTTCTCTCCCTTACCCCTGGACAGAAAGCATTTATTTTCAGCTGCTAAGTAAGAATGGATTTCTTAAAAGCTGGCTTTTGGCCAGGTTAATTTATGCATAGGCAAACTTATGCTTCACCAATTTACTAAAACCCATCATTTAAGGCTGTTCAAACGTGCAGCTGTTTAAATGAGGTTGGAAGCAATTTTACCACACGGTGCTGATGTCAGTTAAAAGCTGAGTATTAGCAAAATGGGAAGGCATCAATGGAGTGTGTCTCCTATGGTGATCTGTGTTCCCCAGTGCCTAATGGATCAGGGAGACAGATATGCCTAGCTCATCGTCCTGTAAAGTTATATTCAGATCTATTACCTATTACAGACATGTATGTATACGAGGGCAAGCATTTTAAGTGGAATGAGAATTGTTTTGGTTCTGGCAAACATCCAGGGTGAGTCTGAATGGAGACTTTCAGGAGAAACAGGATGCAAAACTGCCAAGTGTGAAAATGGCTACAAATTATAGTTTATGTGGGGGAAAAAAATAATTTTAAAAAGCACTCAGAAACCTAGACATATCAATCAGAACATGTAAGTAAAAATGCATTTCCCAGGGTGTGATCCCATGAAAAGAGAATGTCATGTTGCATAAAAGCTCTGGGTTAGATCTCTATCGGTTCTGAATACTGATTATCAGCTTCATGTGCTGATGAAAATGTAAATTTCTTTTAGATAAAACAAAGTGCTCAGAAATAATTATAAACTGCTCTGAATTATGCAGATAAATGGTTATTCCAGGCAAAAGTTTGTTCAGCAGGCAAATGGGCCTGCTTCACTCTGAATCACATTAAAAAATGTTCTTTTTCTGTGTTGGTTATATCTATGGCAGATTTTGATATCTATTCCATGTGTTTTGAGGAGACATATAAAGGCACAGGATTTTTTTTTCAAGATATAAAGAAAAACTCCATGAACGATCTGTGTTTAATTGTCCTTATGAGCAAACAGCAGACTAAAAGAGAACTGAAAAAATATAAATAAATGTTGTACAAAAGCTGTTTATTGCATGCTTGAAAATTTATGATAAAGGTTTGAATTTGTATTATAGAGATAATTTTAAAGTTGATAGTCTAATAAATTTATGTAGATTATCACTGATGTATCTGACATGTGGATAGTGATTTTAGTTTTGAATATTTAGCTACTGTCTTTTTACAATCTTAAAAGAAGCAAGACTCAAAAAGATGGAAAGTTAGAGGATTTGCAAGAGCATGCAGTGACAGGCCAAGGGGGAATAGATTCAAATTGAAGGAGGGTAGGATTAGATTAGATAATAAAAAGAAGTTATTTGCTTTCAGAGTGATGAAGCATTCAAACAGGTTGCTCAGAGAAGCTGTGGATGCCCAGTCTCTGGAGGTGTTCAAGACCAGGTTGGATGGGGCTTTGAGCAACCTCGTCTTATGAAAGGTGTCCCTATCCATGGCAGGGGAGTGGAACTAGATTAGCCTGAAGTCCCTTCCAACCCAAACAATTCTATGATTCCATGATTCTGTTTCTTATCAACAGTCCTGCTAAAACAGCATTTCCAATTGTTGCTTTACAGTATGACACTCCTGTCTTGGTTTATATATGTAAATTTTTTTCCCCAGATATTTATGTTGTTCACATTGTATACAGTTTTAGTAAAATTTAGTTGGGATATTTTCATTACCTTCAGCAGCAGCTGGAATGACACCCCTTGAATTTAACATGCTGCTGTATTAATTCCATGAGAGGTTAGTGTAGTATTGCACTAAATAGTTTATTTAGTGGCTGTCTTTGTATTGGGTGATGGGAAAAAATGTGACTGGGTACATCAGGTCATGTGGATGGTGTATTCCCTCTCCCTTTCACATGGCTGCTCCCTCACGCACTTCCCCCCCTTTCTGTATCCTCTGGTGGTCCGTCCCATGGGTGGCCCCTCCCCTCGCCCCTCCCCAGTGGCATCCCATTGGCCACGGTCCTCTTTCCCCACCCCCTTCCCTTGGGTATAAAATTCCATGGCAAGGAGGCCACACCCTGTTTTCTGCCTGGGTGGTTGGTGTGCTGGCTGTATCCTGTCCCAAGCCAATAAACTGGACACTTGTCCCCACGTGGGAAAGAGCGCTTCTTGTCTTTTATTCTTCATCTGTGCAAGTCCGCGTGGGCTAAGGGTTCGAACTAACCGGGTCGGATTTATATAAAGCCCAGAGAACCGTGGGTTACTGCAGGTTAGTTTAAAAGAATGGCTAATTGAGAATAAAATTAGTTACTTTATAGAAACGTAACATCTGAATTAACTAAGAATGTAAAAATTTCTGGACTTTTTAAACATGGCTTATTAATTCCTTGGCCATAATTTCTTCTTTGGAACTATTATGCTCTCATGTAAATACATATTTAGAGGCATTTCAGAAATGAAATTATGGGCCTAGTAGACCATGGCTATGCCAAAGGATTTACAGCACATACTATAATAAAGCTGACAAAAGTCATGTATAAAGTATTATAAGCCACTCTGAATGTCTTAGCTGCTTAACTTCTTCAAATCAACAATAGGCTGAGAAAGCACTGTGACTTTGAGAAAAATTACATTTATTTTAATCATCAAAACAGTTTTGCAAGCTTTAGACTCTGTCATTGCCCCATATTCATAGGAACAGTAGGTAATTCTGAAAGCTACTTCACATCAGAAAACCTACATTGAGTGGAAGTACTACAGTAGAAACAATCTCAACAGCCTTCTCATCTCTTAGATAGTTACTCTACAAGACTGTGTTTGGAAATGTAGGACTAAAGCCAGACAAGCAGGCAGAGTCTTAATAGGACAAGTTTGTCTGTAGAGAAGAGGGCTGAGTTCACAGTTAAGGTTCTGTACTGGGATCATAGGTCGACAATAAATATTAAAATTTTCTATATCTCAGAACCATATTATTATCCAAATTTCATAGCATAACATAACACTGGTGATTTCACAGTTGATTTCAAGTTATTTTTCAATGGAAATTATAGGTAAGACATTATAAAAGAGTATACTATCTTGATCCAGACACTGCTTACCAAATTAGAACATGGAATTTGACTCAACTGCTAAATGGTCTTTTTTACTAATGAACAGCTATTTGATTTAAATATGTTTCATATGAGCATTATGGTTTCCTTTTATTTGATGACTAGGAGAAGTAGTTAAATCACAAAGTGAAATTATTTTTGAAAGGAAAAAAAAGGTAATTTAGGAGACCATTCATTCTCTGAGAACATGAATCATTAGTCATTATGTGACATGCATAAAATTCACTAACTGACTGTCCCGATCCGACCCAGGGGGGTGCAGATGACGGGGTTGATTTTTTGGGTGCAAAATAACCAGAAAGGCACAGAGGATTTACGGCAACAAATCAGATACAGTTTTATTGAAAATCACAGCAGAATGGCGTTGGTGAAAGGGGGGAACCGGAGAGAAGAGGAAAAGACAAGGAAAGAGAGGGAGGAAAGGGAAGGGATATGGGTCATAACTACCAAAACCGTGGTCTTGATCCTCGCGGTCCAGCCGTCAGAAGTTCAGCAGGGTACCAGGTCCTGGGGAGATCTCGGAGGACGGCTGTTCTGGGATCTTAATTATACTGTTATTCGTTGGGGGAAGGGAAGCAGTTTCACAACCGAAATCACGAAAAGGAGGGAAGAACACAGAACTCGGGGTACAGATACACGGAGTCCAGATGACTAACAGAAACCATTGTTTTCGTGCTTCAGTGCCCGCGCTTCGGTTCTGGGCAATTTTCCCCCCCTCCCGACAGCATAGCTCTCCCTCCCCACCACCGAGCTGGGGGGGGGCAAGTTTTGGTAATTCAGTCCCAGTCTTTAGAAGAAGGTACACGGGGGTCTGGTGATACAGGGTCTTCTCGTCTTGATCCTTTGATGAAGAAGCCCGCATCTCTGTTTATTTGTCACGATGGTTACAGGCAGGCCGGGGGGGGGGTCTCTTTGTTGGAAAGGGGCCATTTGCACAGTCCAAAGCCAGCCAGGCTGAGAGGCGGGGAGTCCAGATCCATTGTTTGGAATCAAGGGGCAGAATGTCCCATAAAGTCGACAGGTAACTACCTAGGTAGCTACGAGGCACGCAACTTCCCCACCCTGCACTGGCTCAGCAGGTTTTTCGGTGGTCTTTTTGGCAATCGTGAGGCAGAAAAATGCAGGATTTCGGACAGACTCTCACACTGACCTAATGAATTCTAATAAAGGTAGTAAAGAAAGTTTAATTAACAGAAAAGGTTGATAAAGAAAACAAAGTTTCTTGATCTGACATTGGTTGGCAATCTACATGTAAGGGATGTATGTAAAGGATGATTTATATTTTGTCTTAGCCATTGTTTTAAACAAATTACTTGTCTAAGTCTAATCAAAGTTATAAATATGTTTAAATTCATCATATTTACAGAAGAATTTATGACTATAATGTGGTGGATAAACATCTTTTTGAGAACTACCTGCAGGAACAAGTGGTTCAGGCTTGCTGAAAGCTTGCTGCATGCTGTGTGCTGCAAACTTCTAGGATATTCTATACTGAAAATTACTTAGGATTGCATAATATGGTAAAAAGTACAAGGCAGACTGGCAGATGTAGGGGGTGATCATTCGCTAAAATTTTTTGGGCACTTTGGCTGCCCTTTTTTAACTGTCACTGATTCCTATGAAGATAGCATAAGGCAAAACTAGGTATTTTTTTCATACTAGAAAAAAATTATTATATAAGCTAGCCAGAAATTTATGTGTTTTTTACTTAGCTCTTGTGAAATCTGGAAAGAATTTAATTTCGATTTTTCTAGTAACAGGAGAATTCAACTCTCTCTTTTTCAAATTGTTTCATTTGAGTCAGTACACAAATTAAAGGTACCTTCTCTTAACTCCTCTTACAGGCTGTCCAATACATAAGCAAGTGCAATTAATGCTTCTGATGTATATCTGCAAGATGGAGGCTAGGGGAGCAAAGTCCCTCCTGTGTAAGAGAACATCAGGTTCATCACCACTTGAGGAAGATGAACATGCATAAGTCTGTGGCAATCCATGAGATGCAGCCCAATGATGTAGTTGGTTTGATGTAGTTGTCAAACCACACTACATGATGTTTGAAAAGTCATGGCAGTCAGGTAAATCCCAGGTAATGTTCCTGAATGAGTAATTATCCCTGGAGCGCCTTTAGGATAGATACGTCCATGGGATAAAGAGATTTGGGCTGGAGACATAATGTGATCTTTCTCTATGGAAGATTTTTTATTTCAGCTAGTTAACTACCTATGTCATATTTTAGGAGGACTCTTTTTCTATGTTCTCTGAGAATCATTTCTCTATATAGTCTCTTTAAAGCCCAGATAAATTAACTTTCCAGGACTGCATTGTATTGTTCCAGTTTTATCTTTATGTATTCTTAGACTTAAACCACTTTTCTGTTGCTGCCAGCTTATCCTTTATTATATGACTGAATATTTTAACAATTTAAATTCTTCTCTTTACAAGTTAGCAAAAAACACCATCAAAAATTACTTTCAGGGGCAATATGCCTTCAGCTATCCTATTGTAGGTTAAGGAAGTAAACTACAAGATCACTTGAACCTCATTTCTCTTTCATAATTAGATGATTTCATTCAAAAATTGGGTGATTTTCTATCAGTATTTGAATTATTAAAAAATAAATTCCAAAAAGTTGTAGTAATTCAAAATGAGTTTCCATTGCATGAAATGTGTACATTTTCCAAGGACTTTTTATTCCTAGTCTCAAAATATGAGATTTTGAAATTTCTCCCTAAAGGACATTTTTATGTCCTTATACATTTAGTTACTACAGTAATTTTAGAAATGACACTTAATTTCAAAATTAGTTTGAAGCAATTTTTTAACATTATTTTTCTTTGAAACTTTGAATTGAAGCACATTTTTCCTTGCATTCTTCAATGTGTTTCTCAAAATCACAGTGTTTCTCAAAATCATGTGTCCTATGTGTAAAATGTGATTTTCAACCAAAAAAACCCCACAACAATTTCGCCTCCCCCATTCTCCCAGGTAATCTGGTTTTTGAAAGAAAGTTAATCGATATACTGGTTAAGGACTGTTCAGTTCTTACTAATTCTTCATTTAATATTGCATTCTTTTAAACCAGAAATGTGGGATCATAGTATAGCATATAGTAAGACCTAGGATCCATGTACATATATGTGCCATTTATGTATAAATTTATTAATGGGGGGAATGGCTCATTTGAGGTAAAAAAATGCATGATAATAATGCATTTTATATCTGGAAAAAAGTTACTCTTGCTTAGAGGAATACTAATCTTTGTGCTGAAAACTGCAAAACATCCTTTAAACAATGCTAAAATAGGAAAACTAAAATGAAAACCAAAAAGAACAAATCCAAGCAAAACCAGCACACAATCAAAAAATAAAGCCACTCAAAGTGAAGCCCAAGGACATGATGAGAAAACAAGAAGGAAAAAAAGAAGAGGTAATTTTGTGAGTGCTCAGCTAATGAATCCTGGTTTCCATGGATTTGATCCTTATGCCGGTGCCTAAGAGGAGTCCAATTTAAAGCTCTCCCTTTATCTGAAGTGTTCATGATTTCTTTTCTGTGTGGATTATATGACATTGAATAAAGGTTGTGTTTATACTGCAGCTTTTCTCTCAAGAACAGCTCAGCTGGGAGTATATCCTTTATTTTGCTGTCATCTTTCACAAAAAGTACAGAAACTTAATAACCTTTTGAAGACCAGGAGTTTGCCAAATTTAAAGGAGAATGTGATTGAAATTGTCTAGCTGTGCAGCACTTGTTTGAGGTGCAAACAGTCAGACAACTAACTAGGCAAACACACACCAGACTGTGATTTTGTAGCACCCATACAAAAACATGTTGTAAAGATCCAAGTGGAAAGGCTGGTGAGATAAGGAAAGAGTGAGCTTTGACAAACTGCAGCCAAGAATAGCTTCAATATCTTCTTCAGTATTGGAAACAGTCAAGTCCAGGGGACCAATTCTAACCAGTTTTTAAGGGTCAAATCTATGAGCTCAAGAGCACACTGTGTAAGTCCTACCTTCACATAAAACTACTATAAAGGACAATAGGAAATACTATTCTACCTCTGCAATATAAAACAGAATTTGTCTACTTCTGTTAAGACAGCATTTCTTATATACAAAGAGTGAAAGGGAGAGAATTTCTATTAAGTAGTCTTTACTGAGTAATCATTGACCAGCCTGACATCTCATGCTGCAAGTACTTCCATCAGTGGAATAAGTGACCAAGATTTTTATGAAAACAGAATAAATCTCTTTATTTTCCCTGAGGCTTACTTTAGCTTTTTGCAAATAAAACTTTCATTTTATTTAGATCTATGAGGATTTTTTACTCTTGTAGATGGACTAGAACCAGAATGTTCTAGAGACAGACTGGAACGCAATTAGTTGAAAAGCCAATCAACCACTCAAGTGGTGCATTGAAAATGTTCAGTTAACAATTTTGTCATGCTACTTCTTCCTTCATTCATTGCAACTACAAAAACAAGAGGTGTTGAGATGCTGTTAAGTGAGCAGTCACCTGAATGCAAGCTGGCTGTGAAGCAACTGAACTGAGGTGTTTCAGAATATTCCTGTAGCTGGCAATTTGCTCTTACTTTTGCTGTTCTGTTCAATCAAATAGTGAAAATTTCATGAAAATTCAGTCATCATTTTCTTGGGAATAAAAAGACATTTTACATGTATCAGATTTTTTTAAAAAAAAGTTCATGCACAATCAGTTCAATTTAAGTTTGCCGTCTCGCTTCAGTTTGCTCCATAACACAATATTTCATTTCATTGCATTGAGAATGAGCCAGTCTGCCTCTTCTATTTATCTGTTAAGCATCTGTGAAGCTATGAAAAATAATGTAAATTGTTTGCCCTGCTTCTGTTGTGTAATAAGGCAGGCACTTCCAGAAGGAAAATTATCCCTAAGGCTTTTATCCAAGAGGGGCTGCCCTCTGGGCATGAGCATATATCTGCATTGATACTGAATAAACCTGGATAAATAGCTTAGTCCACATGATTGTAAGGCAGCTAAAACTGCATGGCTGAATCTCATCTCTAGAGTCTACACTTGGCATGTACACAAAGGAAAAGATGGATTTAAGGAGGGAATGTCTAGAGCCTACAAACTTCGCATGTAATTAGATTAATGAGAACTCTCCAGAGACTCCATCAAAGAAAGAATTTATTTGTCTAATCCCAATCTTGCAGACAGCAAGTGTAAGATTCTCATTGCCTTCATTAGAATTTATATTATGCTACAGCTTACAATAGGTTTATTTTTACTCATTTATATGAAAATATTTACACCGAAATGTAAAGTAAATAAATGAAAAAGGCTTTACAGATAGTATTTATCTTACCTAAGTTTAGACATCAAACAATTAGTTACCTTAGGCTAAAATAATAACTCTAGGTACTTTCTGCAGCTTAGTGAAAATAGAGACCTGCAAAGGACAATCTGTCTCACTAAGTTTAGACAGTCATCTTGAGCCAAGAAGAACCTCTCCTGGATGTATTTTTCTCCACTGAATAAAATGGAGCAGACAGTCATTAGTTCAGAATTCAACAATTTGCTGTTAGGAATCCAACTCAAGCAAATTGAACCCCAGAATAGACTGGATAATTTTCTAACTTTTTTCCTTAGCAGTTTCATTACTGTTCATTCAGTAAAATACCTATATGTGTGGAGCAAACTTTGCCAACAAAAGGATCCTATTTCATAAGCCTCACAGGGGAAGCAAAGAAGAGTCTATAGAAGTGCAATACAGTATTTCTTTCCCTCAATTTACCCTCAATTTCCAAGGACTGAGATTTTTCAGAGATAGGATAGTTTCCCACAAAGGAGAGTCCTTTCATTGACATCTGCATAGCACAGACAGCATCACCTGTATTCTATTGAACAGACTTGTAGTCTACATTTAATGAAGATCTTTAATAAGTCACAAAAAGCTAACAGACAAACAAAAACTTGCAAAACTACAAATTACTTATGGAAATACAACATTTAGATAATGTTGGATTTTTGTATAATTGTATTTTCTTGTATTTGCATAATTGTATTTTCTTAACACAAATAATATTCATCATAATTTAAAAAGCTCAGCTTTATTAAGCTGTGTATCAGTCCATCCCTATGCTTCAAAGAAGACTAATAATATATATCAGCTATTCCAGATGCTCACAAAGCTGCAAAAGCCATCAGTGAGAAGATAAAAACTTCTTTTGCTATTTGTAGAATATAACTTTTTCAAGTTTTTGGAAAAAGGTTTTTACTCATTATATTTGAATATATATGTTTTAATTGTTGAAAATCAGGCTATTTTGTCTTGTTCTACACCTTAACAACTGTTTGTCATCAATTGAGACTACTGCTGCTCACCAATTCATTGAGTAAATACCATGATTCACCAACTGGAGTAGCAGGTTCTCAGAGGAAATTGAAATCCCTGCAAGAGGGATGAATAACTATTCCACTTCAAAATATGAATATGGTGGCACTCAATGCCCTCCTGATGTGTAATTTCTTTGTCACTAACCTTATGCCTACTATAACTAAGCAGAACTATGTCTTAGTTGGATTTCAACTTATCTGGTATGTCTGCACAGAGAGTAAAGGTTTTTATATTTTTTCTCATTCCTGGTGTTGCTCCTTGATGATAAGGCTATCAGTCTGCTTTTTCACTGTTTTTTTGTTCCTCCATCCCTCAGTTAGTCTTTTTATGGTTTTAGGGGCTATGAAGAGCTAATTTCTTCAGTTAGTGTCTTTACAACATTCATTGCAGACATTTGCAACATTGTTTCCACTATGTTGATATTAAAATGCCACCTTATTTAGACACATCGTTCTCAGTGCCCTTCAATACTCTATGAGTAACAATGATTCTAGCTGATAAAGCCAAATGCTTTTGGCACCTTCAATGTGCTTCAAAGTTTTTGGTAATTTTCGTTAGAACAGGCATAAAAAAGGAGAAAGTAACTGTTTTTTTTAATAGAAATTTTTTGAGCTAGAGATCACTGGGTTCCTTCTAAGTCTTATCTTCAACTTCTCTTATGAATTTTGTAAGCAAACTGATAGATTTTGATGCTTTCTTCTCTGTGTCTTCTAATTTGCCTTGAATTATCTCTATTTTTTCTCTTATTTTCACGAGTCAGCACAGGGAAATCTTTTCTCCTAAGAAGTTGCATGGTTTTTTATTGCTGATACATTAAGATAGAAGAAGAAATCAGGTGTCATAGCCAATAAACTACATAGATAGCTGAACATCTCTTTGGGAACTTCATCAGCATTCCTTTTTTGCTATTGTCTAGAAAATAATTCAGTTTTTCAGTGATGGTTTGCAACTGGGCTTTATTTGTTTTCATGATCCTTTATCAAAACTGTATCAGCAGCATCTCACATCACAGACTTTTCCACAGCTAACCTAGCTTTCTGATCAGTTCCATGTTTCTTTAGAAATAGAAGGTGCACTTAGTATTTTTACACCATACAAGCCTTCTATGTTGTGCCTTAATTTAAAGGATAGATATACTTCTTAATTTCAATTGTATGAATTTAAAACAATGCAAAAACTTTGAATCATGTAATAATTCAGGTTTGAAGTAACCTTAGGACCTCTTGAATTCATCCTCCTGCTCAAAGCTGTCAGTTATTGTTCAGACCAGGTTGCTCAGGGCTTCAACCTCTTGGGTCTTCAACACCATGAAGGATAGAGACTGCACAACATTTCTGCTAACTGGCACCACTGATGGACTGTCTACATGGTGAAAGAAGTGTTCCCTGCATCCCTGCAGTCTGAATTTTTTTTTTCTTTTTTTTCAAGTTGTGCTCATTGCCTTCTCTTACTGCTCTGAATATTGACAAACTCGACTCCACCTCAGAACTATGGTTTAAACAGATCATTTCCACAGAAAGGAAATGGAATAAATAGATCTACCACAAAAACCTCCTTTACATCCTCCAAGCAAATGCAAACAAAGGCTGCTGACATCCAGGATGGTGTAGGAATAGTGTAACATACTATGACTATGCTTCAGAATATTAAACAAATCTGAAAGAGTGTATTTTTCCCAATATAATTATCGCGCTATCTAGGTCTATCAGTAAAAAGGTCAAAATCTGTTAAAAAAGGTGGGTTTTGAGGAATAATTAGACTTCAATCTGTGGAGCACGCAGAACATGAAGTAAACCTTTATGGTGTTGTCTATACTTCCCAGATTTGGAGTATGTTCTAACACAGAATTGTTTCACAGAAATCCTATTCAAGATTGTACCACCACTTTCTGCATAATAGAGATAATACCTACCAAGCAAAGGTATTTTAAAATTTAATATATTCAGTTTTGAACAACATCCAAGGATTCTACATTAACCAAAATCTTAAGAATACATTAGAAACAGAATATATAATGCAAGTATCATATGCTTTGTAGGCTAGAGAATTTGATCTTCTTGAAGCTTTTTTTAAAGGCTTAAAGACAAAATATATCTTCAAGATATGTTTGAATAAGGACAGACAAGTAAATTTATCACACGTGCCAAAAAGATGTGTGGAATAAGAAAGAAAAAAAGGGAAATCTATTAGGTGATACAGATGAATGCCCACTTATGACTGGTGTCACAAAACAACATGACAGGTGAAATGAGTTTTTGGAACAGCTGAGTGGTATTTTTCTCACTGTTATTAATGCTTTTTCATTTTCTTAGACAAAATTTTCGATGTTGTGGAAAAATATCCATCAAGTAAAGTAGTGTTTGGTTTTGTTTGGTTTTACTTGAGTTTGTTTTGTTTTGTTTTGTTTTGCTTTGTTTTGTTTTGCCTTGTTTTGCTTTGTTTTGCTTTGTTTTTAAACTGCTGAGTATCTCCATTAGTTTTAAAGCTTTTAAGGGTAGCCTTGGGACCTTGGTTTTCCTTAACTTCTTTTACTTCAGCCCTGGGTAGAGGAAAAGCTTTATCAGTTTACCATTTTTCATCTTCTTATGACCAAATACATAATAGCTAAGTACTGATAACTGTAATTCTTCAGTCAGTTCAGTCTCAGACACTTTCATTACAATTTCATATGAGATGACTCCTCTCTCAAATTCTGAAACTTCTCTGCGAAGTGAACTGGTACCTGGTAAATGGAAATGATGGAGAGATCCACTTCAAAAGCAGGCTTTTTATAGCATTTTTATTTGAATTTTAAATCCCACTCCAACTGAGGGATGGGGGAAGAAAAATCCCATTTCTGCATGGCATCATTTTTGCTATGTGAGTGTTCCCATTAGCAGATACGGGTGGATTTTCGTTCTCTAAAGAGTTCAGGAATTCCTGAAACTGAGAATTAATCCTCGAGTTTCTTATCTCAGCGGCAATTTTGTCCTCTATCTTCACTAAACACAGCATTTCTCTAAATATGAGGAAACATTTAACTTATGGACTAAGTCATGTCATTCTTCTTATCTTGAGTGCATCTATGATTGTCATTTATGAAGAAAGGCAATCACTTTTGGAGTTAATCTCCCAGCAGTCCTCACAGCCTGTGCTTTGGCTTCACAAAGCTGCTCTTGTTGAGGGTGTAAAATGGTATCTTTTTTGAATGAAGCTGGACTAAAAAATGCCTTGAACATCATCCAATGTGTTCCAGCTGTTTATGGTCATCTAGTCCACAGGAGCAGACTACAGCTAAACTGAAGTAAAAAATGTTCAAAAATATAGTGTAGATGTGTTGTCCTCTGAAATAACTATTTCACTCTATGATATTATGCCACACTATTTGTTAATATAGACAGAATCATATCTGATTAAAAGACGATACTGTGTAATTTCAATGGTCAAAACTCACAGATGGTGATATGATTATCTTTAGTGTTAAAATAAATCAATCATTTGATTTAACTAGGGAAAGTTAGAGGTTTTCATGACATCCATTTTTAGATATCCATCCATATATCTAGATATGTTTCATGTGGATAAACTTCAAGCAGTGAATTCTCTACTGATTTCAAGGAATTCCCAGATATACGAGGCTACAGAAATACCTGTTTGTGGATTGTTTTCTTGTATATACTTTATAGAAATGTATCTCTCTATATTTAGATAAATATACTTAATTATAAATAAACGCCCACTCAAGATTTTTTTTCCCTTTGCCTGCAGATGGAAGCAGGGACAGCAGAACTGCTTGTTTGGTTTTTTGGTTGTTTGTTTGATTGGATTTTTTATTTCTACTTGTATTTCATGGTGGTTCTTCCCAAAATAAACTTCAGTAACCTAGATTATTTTTCACTTGGTTTCACAATTGACAAACTGAGGAAAGAATGTGAGAATTGTATTATTTTCTACTCCTGATCAGAAAAATATTTTTCAATTTCATAAAAGAAAGGAGAAATCATATAGTTTCAAAATATTTTATTACTTTTCTGATATAGAATGAAAATGACACTTTTGGGGAATGTGTTTTTCTTTGTGAGAAGGTTGTGATAGATATTCTCTCAGCCTACCCAATGCCCAGACAATAACCCACTGGCTAGAACATTTAACTTGGGCGTGGGAGTAACCAATCTGCTTGTTTATGACAGATTAGGCTCCCACAGACTCCATCCCACATAGCAGGCAAGATTCTTGCTCATCAAATTCTAGCATCACCCTCTTCTAAAATGTCAAATTCTTCTTTGGTGTATCTTCCTTTCTCTATAAACAGCTATATGGAAGATAAATTCTACAGTATGGAGATTATGGTTGACTTTTAAGAAGAGGGACCATATTGCAATACCTGTTCTAGCTGATTCAAAACAGAAATTAGATTTTAGCTTTTGTATGTCCCTTGAGTATTTTGTGAATTTTTACACCTGAAAATGCCCTAGCCTCAAAAAATGAATTGAAGCATTTCAATGCAATTGTCTTGCTTTATTTTTTTTTACCTCTTCCTAAAAGTTGATTATTGTAAAGCCATCCCTCCCATTTGATGTGCCACTGTGATATCTATCTGACTCATTTCCTTGCTTACCAAAATGAAATCCATGGCCATTTTGCCTGCATTATTTTGTAATGTTACAACATTATAAGTTAATGCATTGGAATATACAATTCACTCCAGAAAATAAAGTAGATCTGAGTTAATAAGGAAGACTGGAAGGGTTATGAAAATGAGTAAGTGATTATTCTAAATTTTATTAACTGGTATGTATACCACAATGTTTCATGTCCTGGAATGTATATTAATACATAGAAATGTATTAATATAAAATAAAATGTATTATACTATACATATTAATACATAGAAATGTATTGATATAAAATATATATTTTTAGTATGTTTCACTGTGTATTTCAGCAAAGGGGCATTCTATTACAAAATATGAATAAATAGCAAAGTGCATAGGAAAGAACCATTATAAGAGACACTGAACAAAATATCTTCAAAGGCAAAACATCTTTCTTTGAAAAAATTGTGAATCAATAAAAACGTATTTTCTACAAAATATTGTGGTAACACTAATCAGAAAACAGGACAGAGATTCAAGAAAATATCTTACAAATGCATAAATAAACACTTATTAAATAAGTCAATAGCTTGTACATAATAGGATCCTTAAATGCACTGAGAATATGGAGAACATATGGAATGAAGAAAAATTGCTCAGTCCTATAATTGTCATTTCCAGTTTCAGCACAGTGGTAATTGGGAGGTGAAAATTAAAAATTAACATGAAGTTATGATTAAGGAAAATAAAACTAATTTTAAAGAACACTGAAGCTAAACACAGTTCTTTACAAAATGCCAGTGTATATCTTTCTTTATTGCTTGAAATGGCCTTGACAGAGCTAGCTGAGGTGATCTTCAACTATAGTTATACAATGAAAAATACAGTAATAAATTGCCACCAATTTGGGTTCAAAAAAAGCATAAGAGCTGTTTCTGAACTTAGTTAAATGGCAAGGGAAAAGGAGATGAAAGAAATAACTGGTATGTTGCTTAGACTTTTGTCTCCTGACAAACACCAATACCCATTTTCAGCCTATTTCACTGGCTTCATGGAAGTCTGAAAAGCAGCAAGCCAGCTGTGTTTCCCTTCTTAGGGGAAATTTCTGTCTACAGAAATCAAAGTGGCTCAAAGGGCTAAAACTACAAAGCAACGATGCCCCTTACGTAAGTTGTCTTGGCCAACGTAAAAGGCCGTTTTTAGGAAAAAACTGGGGGGCTGGACATATTATGAAAATGCAGTTCAGGATGTCTGTAATTGTTAAATGCATATTTATTTTATAAGTATGTCTTCATCATGCAATTTAGTTGCCTGCTATAATGAGGACTGCAAATAGGGCAATTATTTTCTCTTAAAAAACAACAAAGCCCAGCAGTGTGAGGCCTGAGTTCTTCAAAACACAAGGACTTGCAGTAATTTCTTTAATATTTAATTCATGTAGGGAACAACTGCCTGTCTCTCTACTTCAAAATCTTTAATTTACCCTTTTATTCCACTGACATGTTTTTAAAACAGAAAATGCCTCTTTATGAGCAAAGTGTGCATGGGAAATTTTCAGAGATGAAAAATCATCGTATCATTACCATCACTTTTATGCCCAGCTAGGAAGAATACACTGACATCTTCTTGGCTGCCCTCCTGGAATGGTCTTGTCAGTTTCATTCTCTGCTTGCAGAGGAAAAAACAAAATGAACATAAGCCTACAAGGCAGGGAGCCACAGAACCATAACCCACTTTGAGCAGAGGAAGCTGGAGGGAAGCCCTTTGCTGGCACTCAGACCTCTGGCTTGGCACAAAGGCAGGGAGCCCGAGTGCTGGACCTGCCACTCACCGCCTTGGGGGAGCTGCTCGATCGCATTCTCCCTCTGTCAGAATAGAGAGGCACTCACTGGAGTCTTCTGGCTTAGGCATTTCATTTTGCCCAGGACTAAAACTCTGGAAATCCCAGTTTCAATGGGAGTCTCTTTTTTTAACTTGTCTTTTTTTTGTTTGTTTCTTTGTTTTCCCTTTCTCTGTTTGATTCTAATCTTCAATTGGATTAGGATTATAGGGTTTTATCTTTTTCTTTTTTTTCTTTGCCTAATATATAGGAATCATTAAAACATCTAGAGTTTTGTTATTTGCTTAATTTTATTTGATTTTGGAAATTTCTTATTTGTGTGGGCATATACATAATGTGAACATATTAAAAGATATGTATGCATATAATATAAATAGTGTACATATATATATATATTTATATATATATTTACAGAACTTGTGCATTGATAAAGGTTATTATATCCATACACAATATCATGCAGTATCTATCTACATAGTCCTTATGGTGCAATGCTTGGGCTGCCACAGTTAGTACAACTTCTGCAATTGGTTTAACTGAGGGCAAGGTTTAAGAATTTTATACTACATCTGAAGAAATAATGCTTTAGTTTAATAAATAGAAAAAAATTTTAGGGAGAGGGTGCTTGTTCATCTTGAACAGAAACAGAATACACCATACCTTACTTGATACAATCCAAACTACAAGAATACAAAGAGAAAATTTCCTCCTGAACAAATATTGGCAACTCCAAATATTCTGGGTCATTTCACAACTTAAGGTGGATTGGATATCTTTGTGGAAAGGGTTGTTAAGCATTAAAATGTGCTCCTCAGGGAGGTGGTAAAATCATCGTCCCAGACAATGTTCAAGAAACAACTTGATGTGGCACTTACTGCCATGGTCTAACTGACAAGATGGTGATTGGTCAAAGGTGGGACTCAACGGTCTGAGAGGTCTTTTCCCACCTAAATTATTCTGTGATTAAGGATTAATTTCAATGCTGTTATTAATAATTGTAACACTGAAAGCAAAGAAGCAGAAAAAAAATTCAAAATGCAGAATTAAATGTTTAAGTCTTGCTAACAGGAAACATTTATTTAGAATCTAGGAAAATGGAAGAGTTTCAGCTAAAAGTTTTTGCGGAGTGCAGCATAATTTCCTCTGAATTCCCAGTGATAAAATTCAGATTGACTGGGGAAAAAGTTAGATTCAAACTGTGTCATTGTGAAGGCATGCTCATATTTAGCTGTTTACTGTACTAAATATTTATGCTCTATAGAGAAAAAGGATAGCTGTCATAATTATTTTTAGTTCCATTTTTTGTATTGTTGATTTGGGCTCTTCATGTGGGCAGTTCATTTTGATTAGGAGTAATTTTATTCACATACATTATATGAGTAATTTCAGCTTATTTTTATCTTGATAAGCTAGAAGTGCTTCCGCATTTTGCGTGGAGTGTTAACATCTGAGGATACTGTCCCTTTGTATAGCTCAGCAGTGGTTAAGAAATATCTATCATCATCAAAGTAATAAAAATATATTTATTCTTACAAAATTGTCACTTTGGAAGTGATGGGACTGTTATTTCAGCATTTAAGAAAAAAGCTGATTTTTGTGCAACTAGTCTTCAGTATTTAATCTGTTCAGAGAAGGTCTAAGATTAGACAGGTTATAAAGTGTTATCAATAAGCTTTTACAGTATAAAAAAATAGCCCTTTCTTGCAGTAAGGTGATGGAAAAAAATATTTTTCTGCCCACTTTTGTTATATTGTTTGTTGCTTAGTGTGTTACAAGACTAAGGTGGAAGTAGGGAAACTAACTGGGCACTACATGTTGAACACAATCCCAGCTCTTTATTTCCAAATTACCTCTTACAGAAATGTGTAGATGGAAGTCTGTGCCTCTTGAGATTATGACATAGTTTGACAGGATCATTATGGAAAATTGTATATTACTTTAAAATAGCTAAGTGCTTGCTTGACATAAGTAGCTAGCAATGTTAGGCAGCAAGTTGAACTCAATTTGAACTACGTGGCTATGTTTAGGTCAAAGAGGGATCATAGTGAAACTCAGAGCTAACAATCTAATAATAGAATAGACTAAGCTGTAGCTTAAATATTGCTTAAAAATTAATAGCTAGAGTGAACAGCACATAAACTGTAACAACCTTGTTATAACATGGACTACAGAACTGATGAAAATCCTCATTGAAAGCAACCTGAAAGATGACCATGTTATGGCCCCTTGGTAACGAAAGAGCAAACCGAGGAAAACTTAAGACTCCAGATCCTAATACTGCTATTGGTCCAGACTGTTGCATGAGCGATGGGGAGTTTAGAATCTAAGAGTATAATTGCCAAGGGATTTCTATCATATCCCACTTACATGCAGTGAGGCCCAAGAAAATATAGTGCCACAGCTAGAAGAGTACATATGATTTACCATCTGTGGGCATTCTCTTGGAGCAATACTAGTACTTGAAATCTACAGCATTTCCCTAGCGATCTGATTAGACCATGTTAAAGAGTCAAGTAATTACAAAAAAAAAAATTTATTTCTTGCTGGTAGCTGACTCAGGTCCAGCATTTCTCCACTGGCTGTAGGCATTTAAACCATCTGAGTACAGTGGGCCTCAAGCTACTTTCCAGCCTGCCCTGGATTTTCAGAAGTCGTTGGGACTGCTGTTATCTCTGCTGAGCTGAATGTGAAACACAATGCAAAATCTTACTTTTTAGTATACATTATACTTTTACTATTTCTCAATAACACATTAAATCAAGATAAATGAAAGCAAAATTTTGCAGTGAAGCTGTCTTTATTTGACCATGCCGTTGATACACAGGCTGTAATAGCCAGAAAGAAACAGGTGAATCTAAGTAATTGAGACTTCTTCAAATAGAACAATAAGTCATTGCAGTATTTAGTCTTTTTGGTTTTATGAATGTTTTGAAAATTTCAGAATTTGACAGGTGGGTCCATTGTGCAAGACCATAGTGAACCATTTCTTTAGCATTTTTTGTTCAAATAAATCTTTTTTTTTCCTCAAATAAGTTGAGGTACTATAAATTCTTGGAGGAAATTTTGCTCAGGGCAGTGCTGCATAGGAAGAAAAAGTCAGCAAGCCAACCAGCAGAAAGAAAGTCTAGCAAGCAAGCTTTCTTATTTTCTTTACAAAATAATATTTTTGCCTCTCAGAATTAGAAAGTATTCACCAAACCTGTATTTCTCTTATCAAGAAATACTTTCTATGTGTGTATCCATGATCTATAAGGAAAACATTTTTAACTGGAAAAACTCAAGAGGATCTTAACCAAATTCATTCTTTGGGAAATCCTTTACATTTTCAACATCCAAAAAGTGCTAGAAATGCAAATTAATGAGCTGTTTTTCTATTAAATATTGCTGGTAGTATAGGGAAATAGATGAATTCTAACCTGTATAAATCATAAGGCAAGAATGCCTATGTTCATTAACAGTCTTACCAAGGACTAAAAGCAACACAAAAGCAAATTTCAAAGTGACAAACCCAGGACAAAAATCTAATTAACTTACTTGTATTAAAAAACAAACAAAAAAAAAACCAACAAAAACCACACAGATCATAATGTTTTTACTTCTGTACAATTTCAGAGGTTTGCTTTCTTCTTTGAACAAGTCTCCCAAGAAGAAAGTTTTTCCCCATTCAACTGCAAAAATCCCCTCTTGCTGATCAACACTGCATCATCAGAAAACAGAAGGCAGCTCTTCCAAACACAAGAAGTAGAGCATAAAGTACCAAGCCTTAGATGATAGGAAAAAGTGAACATTGGAAACCAAGTTACAGTCCAATTTGTAGTTTAGAAGTTCTGGAAAACTCCATAGGGCTCTCTGAAAAGTATGTGTGTGTGTGTAGAATCTGTAGATCATATTTTCCCAAACCATAAATGAAATAAGGTATCATGTAGGAATGTTTTATAAAGATTAGTAAAATGCTGTTATATGTTACTTAGTAGCAAACAGTAATGCTACTGCATATATAGCATTTAGTTATATTTTCATAATTACAGAATGGTTAAAGTTGGAAGGAGCCACTGGATAGGGTCTGATTTAATCCCCCTGTTCAAGTAGAGCTCTTGAATATCTTCAAGGATGGGGGCTCCACAACCTTCCTGGCCAACCTTTGCCTGTTCTAGGCTACAGTGCAAATGCATCTTCTCATGTTCCCATGTCAGATGTACTGTGTTCTACTTTGTGCCCATTGCCTCTGATCCTGTCACTGGGAACCACTGAAAGAGCCTGGAAGTCTTCTTTGCATGCTCCCTCCAAGTATTTGCACACATTGATGAGATCCTTTCTGGGCCTTTTTTATTTCTAGGATAAATAGCCCCAGGTGTTTCAGACATTCTTTATAGGAGAGATGCTCGGAACACTTAATGATCTTCATGGTCCTTCACAGACAGTCTATTGTGTCTCTGTTTTACTGAGGATCCAGGCCCCCAACATTTCAAGCTTGGCCTAATTAGTGATAAGTAAAGGAGAGGGATCACCTCCCTTGGCGTGCTGGCAATGCTCTTCCTAATGCAGTCAAGGGTACAGTTAGCTGCCTGTGACAAAAGGGCACATTGGTGGCTCATGTTCATCTTTGCACCCACCAACGTCCCAAGGTCCTTCCAGCCTTTTCAGCTATGCAGCCACCAGCATAAACTGGTACTTGGGGTTATTCTCCAGGTGCAGGGTTTTGCAATTCCCTCTTTTGAAGTGCATGATGTTCCCATAAGCTCAATTCTGTATTTTTTTCCCTGGTGTATATATTTTATTACACATTGGCACAAAACCAGACCAACCAATCAAATTTGATCCAGTCTCCTTATTTCAGTTTATTCAAGGAGTTAGTGTATGTGGCTCCTTTTACATGCAGCACACAGAAAGGATGAAGTTAAAGTATGCTTAAAAATATTTTCGAACCTTTAAAATATAAATTTCCAAAGTAGTATTTGTTATTGTTTTGAGATATTCACAGTGAATATCTTAACAGTGGTATTTTTAATCATAGAGATTTTAAGAAAACTACATAGCTACAGTTTAGGGGTTTTAAAGTGGATTGTGGATAAAAGCGCCTCTATTGCAACTTCTGTGATCCTTACTGCCACAGAAGAATTTTTAATATGTTATATTAAGGTCTGGGAAAGCTACCCCAATGATAAGTAAACAATCACACATGACAAAAAAAAAAATCTGCCATTGAATGCAGTGTGGTTCTTTGTTGGAGAAACAGATCCTAAGTTATTTAAAATTATACCTTGTAGGATATTAAGAAATGCAAGATGGTAAACTTTATGGAAGTTATGAAGCCATAATCATATCCAGCTTCTTCCCAGTACCATGCTGTCCTAGGGTGACATTATGATGCTTGTACCCCCATTCATGTGTTCTGTTTATGCTGGATATTATGTTCTGTGCCTTTGAGACTGGCTCTGAAGAGTGAAAGTTTTGTTTGGGTTTTCTTATCATCCTGGCAGAACATAGAGACAGGGCAGTACGTAGTGCTGGTTTTGCTTTTTTTTTTTTGCTTTTGCTTTTCGCTTTGCTCTCTCGCTCTTGCTTCTGCTTTGCTTCTGCTTGCTTTTGCTTCTGCTCATTAGCTAGTTTAGCTAAACAGTCCAAATTTCTTCCTGGACTGTTTCTCCTTTCCTTTTTTCGACCAACTCGAACCTGCTCTGGACTGGGACCTGGGAACGCTGAGAGTTTGCGCCTTGTGGCTGCAGCAGCTGCCCCAGCGCCAGAGGGACTGACAACAGAGTGACCACCCCCAAGAGAGAGACTTTCTGAATTTGTCATCTTTTTCAGAGTGGTGTCACCCGGTATTGTTCATTCTGTATGCTGGGGGGTGCTGTGCCTGTTAAATAAACAGGTTCTTTCCACTTCTCTCTGAGGAATTCTTCCCGAACCTGGTGGGGGGAGGGGGCGTGTGGGTTTGCTTACTGGAGGGGCCCCTTTGGAGATTCTCTACCGAATTTGCCCTAAACCAGGACACATACAATTAAATTATTACTGGGGATGATGTTGTCTGATCCAAGTCTTTTGTAAGAATTGTGCTTAAAGGTAAGCAAAAGAGAAAAAGAGAAGATGTGTAAAATTTAATTTTCAAAGACTGAGTATACCAAATATTCTTTACCATTTTACAGGCTAAATAGAAATTCTAAGAAATCATAGCATGAACAAATCTGGATCAGATATTAAAAAAAAGTCTTTAACACTTTGCTATGATTTAAATGACATATATATATATGAGCAGTGTTAGTCAAGAAGATTTTTTTCTTTAATACAGCTGATGTAAATGTAAACTTTCCAAACTTAAATGAAATATTTGGACTTCTCTTGAAAACATGGTGGCTGATAGCAATTTACTTCAGTCACAAGAGGACAGTTACCTGTCAAAAAACACACTTCCTGTAATAAAGGTTTGTAATTTTTTAATATGCTTCATTCTTCTTTGAGCTACTTTTAGCATTGGAATAAATTATTCAGTTTTGAAAGATCCACTTATGTTCACAAAAACACAGTTAAAAGACAGTTACTCTGAAAGTGGTGACATAGTTTGCAATTTTTTAGGTCTTCCTTCTGAAAACAGGTACCTTTTGTCCTTAAAACTCTGTACAGGCTTTCATCAAATTTCCACCTATTATTTACTATGATGAGAACGCACAGAATTTGCCAAAAAAATATTACAGACGAAATTTCAGTGGTGTACAAACCTACTATCCAGCAAACTTAAAACTTGTTGAGCTGAAAACCCTTTGAACTCACTCCAATCTTTATGCATTAGCAGCTGAACCCACTCTTAAATCAGAACTTATGTGACTCAGAAATAAACAAACACAAAAATCTAAACCTTCATATTTGGCAGACCTGAATTGCAATTTATTATTCGGAAGGTATATGTGTAGAGAAATTGAAGGTAAGAAAGATAAAAAACCAGAGAAATCTAAAGAACTCATAGCCTATGGAATAAGAGTACTTCAAAGAATAGAAATAACCTCTTCATTCAGTTTTGTCAAAGTCTAGAAGTGGGGATTTGGAATAATTTCTAAAGGTATGGTGGAAACTGAATAGGGGCAAGGCAGGTACTGTGTCAAGCTGAACTTGGGAGCATGGAAAATGGGGCTTGCAGTGAACCGAAAGATTTAGTTAAGGAATAATTTGGAGATTCATAAACAGCACAAAAAGTATACATACCCATGAATGTGTTCAGCCATCCCTGGGTTCCAGCCATTCGACCCAGGTGCAGCCATAGATTTTTGGCCTGTATAAGGGTCATGAAATACTCACATTAGAAGATGACAAAGACAAATACCTCAAAATCTGGTACTAAATTCATGTAGTACCACCTTTCCATCAAAATAGGAAATGATAAATATGAGGGGGAAAAAATGTTTTGAGAATTGAATTATGTTAATGTAAATCTGGCATAAGTAAATACATTCCAGCATAAAGTCAATCCCAAAGAAATAACCCTTGACTTCTGAAGATGTTTGATCCTTTTTCTCTTCCATGAAGCTAAGGGCTTTTCCTTCTCTCAAATACTATCATAAATACCTTTGAAGTTTTGAGGTTTCTTCATATTTTCAATTGATTTCGGGGGTTTTTCTCCTGGATTTCAGAAGAAAATAAATGCTATGCTTCATAAGTACAAAATGATGTTTTCATTTACTTGGTCTTCCAGTTAGATGCTTTAGATGACTAATCATTTTACTATGTCTGTAAAGATAAATTACATGTTTAGAAATAAGGCTGCAGATGTGTTTATGTGAATGTCACATCATTTTGATTTTTTTTAAGACTGTCAGCCAGTGAGGTAAAGTGAAGCTAAAAAATTCTGCAGTGCACTAGATATGCCTCTATGAGAACTTCCAGAAAATGTTATAATGTCATATCTACTGTAGTTAGAAAATTAATCAATGATGAAAGTCAGCATTCTGTTTCCTGAACACAGCATATGATTCAACACAATATTATTCTAAAATCTAAGCAAATTTTATCAGAAAATGATACAAAAATAAGTCTCTGAACTGTTATTGGAGAGTAAATGTACTCCCTTAATAAATGGAAAATTCATTCTCTTCTTGTTTTATCTTTAAACATATATTTTAAATTTTTCGTAAAGTTGTTTTTAATACAGAGCTTGTATTCTTCTTAACTTCAGTCGCATGGAATATTTCAGCATATTTCCAGATCCAAAATTAAGACAAACATTAGAGAAGAAAACTGTTTCAACTTGCAGTCAATCTCTTACTGCGTACAAAGTAGTTAGACTGGGGTCATCAGTGCCTTTTTGGCTCACAAAAGGTGCGAAATATTAACTACTCAGTTTAACTGCCTATCCTTCAGAAATCAGAAATACAATAATTTCATTTCACAGAAGGATAAAATTTGGGAAAATAAAGCCATGTGAAGCTCCCAGCGTTAGGAGTATCAGATATAATCCTGTTTGAAAATTACCAACATTTTTTTTAAGAAATAAAATCCTGAACTGGAGAGAAAGAGTGAGAGATTAGTAAAAAGGTTTTCCTTGCTTGTGATTAATCCTGATTTAAAAAGAAATCAGGATGTTGGTCTATTCTGCTATGAAAATTTACACAAGAATCATTGAAGAGTTTTGTGTGCAATTCCTAAGAAGAGGAGAAGCCATAGACTGACAGGTAGAGTGTTTATTTCCATCAGATCTTTTCCCCTCAGTTTTTCTGCAAATCCTAAAAATCTTTAAACTTTTTTAGGTTGACTTATTGTTGGCTGCGATGGTTTAGATAAAGCAGCCTCGTTGGAATGACTATGTAACAGAATAGATATATATTTGGAGACCTGTGATTTTCATTTCAAATTTTCAAAATTAGTGACTGGTTTTCCTGTACAGCAATTTTGCTTCTTGGTGACAATCTTGTTTTTATATAATTTTACATAACAGCTATTATACATCACTCTCTGCCAAAATGCACACAGACGCATACTTGGATGTCAAATCAAGCCAGCCACCATTAAGTTTAGGAAACACCAACAGATAAACAGCAAGCATATATATTTTCTTATCATAATGTTATAAATTGTTATAATTTTTACAGCCCTGCACTTCGCCAAATAATATAAAAAAATCTGCAATGACTGCATATATCATTACATGATTTTCACACTTTGAATTCAAGAGGATTAAAATATATAAAGATGTTTCTGTATATCTTAAAAATGCCCCAAAAGAGTATTTTGTAAGTAACATTTTTTCTGAGAAAATTCAATTAAAGTGCGCGGAATAACAGGGAAATACAATTAGAAATACTGTTCATATTATAAAATACTGAAAGCGATTTGAAATATTTGAATTCCAGAAAGGTTTTGGTTTTCACTCTAAAAATATATCAATGTGAAAAATTATGTTGCTGTCTTGCGTTTCTATTGCTTGAGCTGTGCTCTTTTTTTTTCTAAGACAGCAGGATAAAATAGATAAAAAGTAGGTTTTCACCAGTTTTGATTCTATTTTGTGTTTTGGAATATAAGAGATATATTTTTTCCTTCCCAGAGTGTATTTTATTTTTATGGATGCATCTGAGATATATGCTTAAAGTAATCAAATGTGCTTAAGTATGGGTATTAAAAGTGGATTTAATTCTTCCGGCTAGTGCACTGATGTCAGGCTTGCATAAATGCCTTATTCCACAGGCCTGTGAGTGGGAAGTTAACTTTCAGCAATGCGTCCAATTTCAAGCTTGATGAGCAAAGCCATCACTTGTTTACAAACGGTTTCACATGTGGAATATTCATTGATTGATTAGTCTTATTTTCTTCTTTTTATGTACTCTATATTTTCAATCAGTCACTATGGAGTGTGAATTTTATCATGAAGATAGGACAGTACAACATCGAACACTTGAGGTCTCTGCAGAAATATTAATTATGAGTACACAACAATTTAATTTTAAAAAATCTGAAGAAAAAGAAAAGCATTCTAGATATTCATGGTGTATAAGACATTCTATAATATCATTTGAGGAAAGAGGACATGTATTATTTTTAAAGTTAGATGTATTTTTGTCCTGATTTAAGTATATTGTTCTAGAATAAACAAAGCCTACTGAAGAAACAGTGCTCCAAGTTTTATTCAAATTATGATTTGAATATAATATTATATTTTAATTATAATATTATTATATTTCTATTATAATTATAATATTATATTATAATTATAATATTATTATGTTTTCTTATCAAATAAAGGATTAAGATAACAGTTATCATTGATGGGGTTTGTTTATTTGGTTTGGTTTTGACAGGACTTTTTCATCCTGAAGCCCTTCAGGACTTTGTGATTCACACTATGCTTTGAGTGACACAAATGGAGGCCAAAGGCTACACTTAGGACATTAGTATTTACTAGGATATAATAAGATGGCTAAAACTGCTACTACCACTGTTATTACTACCATGACCAGTTTTAACAGTGCTAATACAAAACTGCCATACTTCATGGCCCAAAAAATGTGATTTTTATCTTAACAAGGGAAATCCTGTTGGGTACCTGAGGGCAAGATGGCTGTGTGGTTAAAATATTACGAAACTAAGGCCACATGGACTCTAGATGGAAAAAAGAAGAAATCATGACCACAGCCAGGCCAGTTCTCCTTTGGAATGATGCCCAGGGTGGCTGAAGGCTCTACCTTCCCCACCCTCAACAATCTCTCAGGCTGGACCTCACCAGAGATGGCTCAAGCTTCAGGGACCGTGTCAGGCTGATGCTCTTGCTGGGGAAAGGGATGGGCACTAGCACCAGCATGTAGGTGTTTTTGTACAAAAATGAGAACTATAAAGTTTATAAAGCTGTTCTGTTTCAATATGTAATTTGGACTGTTCAACTATTAAAATATTAATTGGGCTAGCTGTAATTCCTTAGCTCCCTGTGTTTGGCACGTTTTTTTTTGAAGGTAACAAGGTTTTAAGTATTACAATGGTGTTCCTGGAGCTGCAGGTAAAGCAGGGAGGGAGAAATCACTGACACCAGCAAAATGCTATTATTGTCTAAGAAAAAAGAAAAGAAGAAATGACAGACAGATAGACAGATGGGAGACAAACAGGGAAATGGTCAAACTATCTCATTCAGCAGGGTAGTAAGTAGTCCCAGTCCACCATCTGTCTGTTGTCTACTCAGTTTTTGTTTTGTTTTGGATTGTCTTGTTCTCTGTATGGAGTGGGATATGGGCCACACAAATGTATATTTTGAAACATATGAGATATGACAAATAACTTAGAACAAGTCCTGATTTAGTCCCAGGTGCTGTAGGGGACAAAGCAATAGCATGCTTCCTTGAAAATTTAACAGGTGGATGGGGGAGATTGGAATCACTAAAGGATTGGGGGCACAAAGTGACATGTTAAAGGTCAATGTGTTTAAACAGTATAAGTTTATGAGGGAAAGATTGAAGCACCTTGAGAAAGCGGAGAAACTATTTGTTGAATGTGACAGAAAATGGTGAGTCAGGAATTAATTGAGGAAGGTGACATTATCAAAACAGGTGCTAAGTTTACAATAAAAGTCTAATTAAATAACAACAGGTTACTTGCATTTTCAAGGGATGGAATAAAGGACACAACAAAATCTGATCCTAATGATGCCCATTTATGTTAGTTTTGTCAAGAAACATATACTGTAGAGACTGTTTTTCTACCTACTCCCACAGAGAAACAAAGACCAGAGATGTTTACATTACATACATATCTATATCTATCTATATCTATCTATATCTATCTATCTATATCTATATCTATATCATCTATATCTATATCTAATATATATCTATCTATATCTATATCTATATCTATATCTACATCTATCTCTAAAACCTAGATAGAAAAATTGATGCAGAGGTTCAAATGGACTAATTAGCTAGTCTGGCTGACAGTACCTACACTTCTCCGAAATTAAGAGAAAAGAAGAGAAACATGCTTGAGAAAAAGTTTGGCATCTCTTGTTTAAGGAAGGTGTACAATTGTGTTTATTGTTAAAGCTAGGTCACAGTGTCAAGAACTGCAAATTCCCTTTCCTTAGTTCTTCTTCCATTGTGTTCAACCAAGGTACTCTGAAAACGAAGTTATGTACCTCAAATCAAAAGATTAAAAATTACATTGAATTTTAAAATGCACATACATATGCAATGTTTCGTTAGTATGCTATCAATTGGTTATATAGACCATAGTCTATATAGTGTCTCATTTTTCCATGAAGATTACATAAACATTTTTCTTACCTTTAACAACAAGGAAAAGAAGTATGGCCATTGTATATTCATAGGCAAAAAGTTGAAAGAAATGTCTGGTTAAGCCATTTTAGCTATTTGAATATACAGAATATAGATTCTATAGAAGAACTATTTAAGAATTAAAGTAATAATTGTACATATTTGCTATATTATTCAGCTCCAAGTCATTACCTAAAAATTACTCTTAATGATATAACAAATAATTATTTCTCTTGTCTGTAATTTCCCTTTGCCTGGTATTTATTATTTCTGCTGGTACCCAATACTTTCAGTTTTGCAAGCAATATAAAAATAATACTAAGACTGAAGGATGGCTGGACTATTCATTGCAAATTCCTTTAGTAACCAGAGATTCTGATCCTATTACTACAAACAAATTTTGCCAATTTTTTTTAAAGGGTGACAGCTGTCATTAGTTTAAGAATGACTCCTTTTGCTCTTTTTCTTAATAAATGTAAAACAAAGAACATTAAACCGAAATCAGATTTTCTCACTTATATCACTGTAATGAGGATCTCACTACATCCTCATTAGTCCAGTTTACCAAATACTTTCATCTGTCGAATCATCCTTTGGATCATTTAATAAAATCCTGTTCTAATTAAAAACAGAATCATGACTAGTTTTAGTACTCATAACCCCATTGCTACTGAATTTTTTTCTTGGACAGAATGCTCTTTTCTACCATTAATTCACGGTATAGCAGGACTAATTCCCTCATGTAAATATTTAAAGGTGAGATTTGGGGATTTTCTCCCTAAGGGAGTATTGTAAGTCAATTACAAAATATTCAGACACATTAGCTACGCAACTATGGCTACATTGCCAGATACCATATTTTTATACAAATGTTTTATTTATATCTCATTAAATGAACTGCTTTATAGCTTTTCAGAGTTTGGTTTTGTTTTTTTAAATCACCAGGTGATTTTTACAACTGCATGGGACAAATCCATGCAAAGACAAATCCCTAAACTATTATTTTTTTCATATCTATATCTTTTATATCTATTCATATAGTCCTGTGTTTGAAAGAAAAATATTTTTTCTGCTCCCTATAGTGATTAGTAAATTCCCTTAAGAATCAGATGTCATTATCTGCATTTTAAAACATGTATCAGTATAGAAAATATAATTTTATATCAAATAAATGCTTATGTTTTCAAAAGCAACCCTTAAATTTGTATATCTGACATCACAGATCCTGCAGTATAATTTGAAAAGATAATATAAACTCTCACTGAATATTAAATATGGGCATTGAGGCAGGAATCTTACTGTTTCTTACATTTGTTACCACATAAATATGTCAACAACTCAATTTGATTGCAGAGTCCTTCCTCTTCCTTGCAGTTTTGAATGCTGCTATCCTTACAGCATAGCTGTTTATTTTCAAGTTGAAAGGAAAAACTGGAGTTTTTCAGATGATGTCCACATAGGGAGAAAAAAATTGTGAAAGAATATGGTTGATTGACCTTTGATGATTGCCAGATGCCCATCAAGCCACTCTAGGACTCTCCTATCAGTAGGACGGGGGGAGAAATTACAATGAAAAGACAATGGATCATGTTAAGAACAGGGAGATCACTTACCAATTATTATCACAGTCAAAACAGACTCAAATTAGACAAATTAATCTAATTTATTGTGAAAATGAATGCTCCAAGCCTGTCAGAGTAAAGAGGCATTTAGACAAAATAACATGCTTTAATGTTTGGTCAGCCATAAGTTGGTCAGACAGTCAGACAAGATGATCACTGTACGTCCCTTCCAACTGAAATTATTCTATTCTCCTCTATTTTAATATATTCTATTGTTTCTATTCTATAGAGTCCTTCATGAAGGACTACTCCAGTAGTCCTTGGGTACTTTTTAAGTCTTTGTTAAGTGGGCAGGCATTTTCAGAAAAAAAAAAAACAAAACCCAAAACCAAACAGACAAAACTCCACCAAAAAAAACCAAAAAAAGCCAACACAAAAACAAAATGAAAACCCAAAACAACAAAAACATCCCTCCTTCCCCCCATAACTTTTCAAAAAAAAAAGGATGAGAGAATGAAATATCTCTAAATATTCTTCTTTTACATTTAGTTGTAAATGATCATTTGATTTAAAAGTTATTTGGAAGATTATAAAGATAGTTTATGGGTTGGACCACTTGGACTCAACAATTAATGAGGCAGCTTGTTATTTGCAGTTTTGGACCATTCCAGCACCAAAAAGACATTGAAATATTGGAGAAACTGCAGCAGAAGTCATCAAGACAGTTGGAGGCTGTAGCACTTGCCCTGTGAGAAGAAGTTCATGGAGCAGGTCTTGTTCAGACTGGAAAAGACACAGCTTTGAGAGAGAATTGTAAACTCGACTGACAAATGCAAGATAGTACCAAACTCCCCCAGAGGTGTGTAGCAACTAGATAAGTAGAGTCATATATTGCACTAGAAATTTATAGTGTCATAGTGGATTTTTTTTCACTCTGACAGTAATCAGGCACTGGAACAGCTTGCTGGAACCCAACACTGAACTGGAAAAGACCTTGAACAACTTGCTCTGGGTTGGCACTGCTTCCAGAAAAGGACTGAACTGCACAACATCAAAAGGTCCCTCCAGTCTAAGTTACTTGGTTTTTAAAATAATACTTTTGCCATCAAGAAATATCTTAAAAAGAGCACTTAAATGTACTTTTATTTTATTTTATTGATTTCTTTTTGCTGTCTCCAACTCTGCATTATTTAACACCCACAGAAGCACTTTCAAGTATCAGTGTTGGCACTACAGTTATGAAGATAGTTGTAACTGCTTTTGTAATTGTTAGGGGATTTATAGAACATCTAGAAAAGTACATTATCTCTGTTTCTATGTAGGAAGATATGTAGGTTAAAATATAACGATATTTCTTTGACAACTGAATCTAATTTATCAGAAAAAAAGTACAAGTTTTTCAGCACCTTTTTTTCATTCTGAGGTGCTTTTCTCCACCAGTTAGTTCAACAGACATGCAATACAAAATGTGCAGGGGAAGAAGATTAAATCAGAGAGAAACCTGACCTATATTCCTGGAGAAATTTTAATATCCATAATCCTTTAAGTGCTCCTCATGCAGAAACCATATTCTTTATTAAGTGACACTTGTTACAAATTTGAATTTAATGATTCAAATTTTCACTGCCATTTTTGCATTTGAATTTTGAAAATTTATTTATGATTATTTTGTAAAAAAAATCCCCAAATCATAATTTATTAGTCATACAATATGCTATATTTTGCTCTCTATTAAGAGAAAAATCAAACATGCAAAATTGTGGGTAATCCTGTTTTCTCTGAAAGAAAATATTTTGACATTTATTTTCTTCCTTTTTTCCACTGCTAAAGATGTTAATTATCAGTCTCTTTTCCAGTGCACTGTGGTGTACATGCAGTGACAATTTTTATGATTAAAGAAGAAAATATAATTTTTCTAATAAAATACAAAGGATGAGGTAGCTAAAGATCTAGAAGTTCTAATGCAAAGTCTAAAAGAATAGTATAGCAATTGCACCTGAAATTATGGCTTAACCAAACAGAATATCCTATTCCTTTACATCTTTCATTTTTTCAGTGTTCCAGGATTTCTCAGGGTTTTGTAAATGATAGCATAGTTTTAATCATAAACATTTTGATTTAAGATAGTCAGTAGTGTGACTCTTAGAGTGTTCTTCTGCAGAGCCAAGATGTGGGGTTCAATGATCCTTCGGATTGCTTCTAGCTCAGAATATTCTATGATTGTATGAATACCCTCAGTATTCCTTTGTTGCTAAAAAGAAGAAATAGAAATGTTCACTGGTCAGATGTGAACATGTACTTCAGGATGAAATTGATGAAAAATTGTATTATTTCTTTCTGATCTTGTCTGTAAAGTGGTAGCTCAAATGTAAATATCTAAAGAATAAGCCCATATATGATAAAATGACCAAATACTATATCTGAATAAAATTTTTAACGTCAAGGACTTTAGGTAGGAAATATCTCTTAATGGATCAGAAATTAAAAGTTTATATATCAACTCAGCCCAAATCACCCAAAAGCCCAAATCAAGCCACTTCTTAATTTTAAACTTATTATAAAAACTACAGTTGAGGACTTTAGGTAATATTAACCAGAAATTTTACAGATCTTCATCTCTTTTCAAATATTCACAGATTCAAAGCTTGTGTTTTAGATTGAGCTTAATAGCTCTTTATGCCCTGCTAATCATGTGGAATTCTCCACTGATTAATGAGAGTTTTAATACCTAGTTTTTCTTCTTTGTGAGGTTTTTTTCTATATGAAGGCATGAGTTCCAGAAGTTCCTTATGTGCCACCAGTGTAATATAAAAAAAATTTAAAAAGGAAAAATAAAAAAGGACAGAAAAGGAAAAAAAATAAAAAGCTTGGAAAAATTTGTTATAGCTGAAAGAAGGAATTCAAAGAATCTTTTGCATTAGTTGCACCTGTGCACACTTATCAGCTTTATCCAGTCTCAATTTAAGGGATGGATTAAATTCTACTTTATCTTTCTATCTCTCCTTTTTGTCTGTGGCTAGATAAACTTGTTACTTACATCTTTTTCAGGTCTTCCATTATTGTTTTTCATCTAAGTTTATGGTTTTTTTAAATCTTGGAATTTAGAAAAGAAATGCCTATCTACCTTACTGAAAATTCTAAAATTATATATGTCTAGGTTTAGCTCTTTTTTTCTCTTCAGCATTTGATGTCAGCTTTACCCAGGGTCAGGAGCAGAATCTTTGGGTTGATGGCAATCTTGTTCACCTTAAATCTACACATCACTATTAAATGAAAAAAGAAAGAAATCAAAGAAAGTAGAGACAGCAATATGAGCCTGACTACACAGTAAATAAATTAATGTGATTGGAATTGTTGCACATCTGATTAATTCTATTTTTGCATGCTTGTAGGAGTTTCTAAGTATTCTCAGAGCTGATATTGATTTTTCTGGCACAATTTTCTAAATAACAGTTGTTTCATTTTTGTTTAACTCAGAATTTTTTTCTGTCATTTTCTTCCTTAGGTTCCTCTTCTGTTTGCCTTTTCAGAAACATGCTTCCAGTTTTGATGTTTGGGTGTCAGGGTCCTCTCTTAACTGAGTCATTCCTTTTAAATTGATAGCCTATCACCTCTTGAATGCTGTCTGTTGGTATTTTGGTGAGATGTCTAAAGAAAGGGTTTATGCACTAAAGCAGACAATGTTGGGAAAGAGTCTAATTTCTTAAATAAGACAGAGACATAATCCATTAACAGGGAAGTCTTACTGGGCTGGGAGACTAATTGAAAGTTTCTCTTAGGAAATGTGATGTGTCCTTTGCAGCAGAGATACAATTAATACACAAATTCTTTACTCACTCCTAAGAAAATGTTTTAGTGCAACAGCACTCTCTCTATCTTTAATTTGCTTCTCAGCAATTCCTTTTCATTCAGAGAAATGGATTAGATATTTTCTCTGTCAGCTCTGGGTTTTGAACTACATACATTTTAAGGGGAGCTCTTAAAATTTGGACTAGGACATTTACTAAAGTTGTTACTGGAATAATTCCCAGGAAAACTCATGACTGACAATTCTGGGTGCTATAATAGTGGTAAATTTTACTTCTGTAGCATACCTTCTACTTGATACTCTGTTACGTTTTGCATTATCTGAGCCTCTTGAATTCTATTTCATTAGCTCCTTTACTAGAGACTAGATTTTCTGATATGGTTAAACACAACCTTCTGTTGAACAGTCATCCCAAATATATTGTGTTTATTGCTCTTGGGACATTGTCTTGTTTTTTTTCCTCTGAGGTGTTAGAATTGAAAGGAGGAGAAGAAGGGAGGTCTCCTCTGTTTCACTTTATGCTGTGACAATAGGGAAACTGCCTTAGTGAAGGTCTTCATGTGTAAGCAACTGTTAAGAAGCTTTACTTTGAACAATTCCCTACATTTTCTCCAAAAATCTAACAGCAGCTAAAAATGAAATGCTCTTTCTAAAGTTTGCATCACTTCATAAAATTGTCCTGGAGATTCTTAATTGCTGCATATCCTACCAAAGTCTGAGCCTTTCTTACATAGTGCTAAGGGAAAGTTGCCAAACTCTGGTTTTCATGCACTCATTCATCTATAAATATGTACACCTTTTTGTTTTCAACTTATCCTCAGTTAATACCCAAGGACCATACAAGAGGTAAGTTTATAATGTGAGATAGGGGGCTTTGCTCTCCTCTTGTAGACTTTGTCTGGCACTCGTACTTGGGCTTATTGAAAGAAAACCAAATAAAGTCCCTATTCAGAATCATGGAGCTGTGTAACTGAGAATATTTGTCTGTCAGTATCTCTGATTCTAGCTTGCAAAGTAATCATGGAACTATCTTTACCATTTGGCATTTGAAAATATGCCTACTTCATTTGAAATGCTAATATGCTTCAGTTTACTATTGCAAATACAGTTTCAATATAAGAGGCAATGGGGAGAGACAAAGTGTAGAAAATACTGTAGGTAACCTCGATTCCGATATGCTGAGATCTGGTAATCCATTATTCAATCTCTTTTCCACCACAGTTAAATATGATCTGGCAATACATGTCCAAAACATCTTTCTTTTACTGTTAGTTTGTTGTGGGGTTTGGCTTTGTTTTTTATTTATTTTTGGAAGCACTTTTTTCACCCTGAGATTTATGGATCTACTAGTGATGGTTATGTTTATGATGAAAATTATTATATCCATATACACAATACTTTGAGGAATATAATAAATGCATTTTGTCTTGAAAAAACTTTATAGGTTAGATAAAAATTCAGTGCATTTTAGATTCATTTCAACTCATCTCCTTTTTATTTAACAATATTAATTCTTTCAACATCGTAAGAGCTAGACATATCTTTTAAGTAATTTGATTATTTTATGCTTGAAACAGTCCTATTCGTTACTAGTACTTTTAAACTCCTTCTTGAACTTAGCATAGAGAGGTTATATCCTTGCTTCATTAATATTTAAGACAGACTAAATGGAAAGAAATGCTTATAAAGTCCAGACATCTTTGTCACTGATATAATAGTACAGAGAGACAATTTTCTTCATAAGAACAGGAAAATAGTTCTGTCTGTTCCATGTTGGATCATTTATCTCTGTTACACTGATGAATTCATTTTAGTGACAATGCTTTGCCTGAATAATGAAAAGCTGGATAAGATAGCCTGATGGTCAAGATGGAATACTTAAATTTTCTCCAATTACAGGAAAGCTTATTTTTAAGATTCACTGTTCAGGTAATTAATCTCATTTTTCTTTCTGTTTCTTTCTTTTTCTCTATACATTTTATCTCTTTCACCATTATCCTAGAGAATCCATTATCATAACGTTTATAGACATGGGTTTACTATTTCATTAAATGAGCTCTCCTCGCCCTCATCTACTACTATTTTTACCTATGTTATCAGAAATTCTTGAAAAACTGGTATTTTGCTATATTTTTGGTATACATTATTTTGTCAGTGCTACCAACTTTATCAGTACACTACAGAGTAGAATTTGATGACTTCTTTTTCTTGAAGTTAACACTTCAGCAGAAGTGCTAACCATTTGATTTAATGGGATGATAAATAGATTTATATAGTCAATGAGTGTTTAATTCTAGAAGACACAATTGGGTTATCTAATTTGACTTGCTGATTAGCATAAACTGTAGAATTTGATACTTTTAGGTCTGTGTTAGACACATTATTTATTTATGACTGAAGCATTTCCAAAGAAGGACATCTATTCATAAATTAAACTTGTACAGAGATTTGCCAAAATTTGAGTAAATGTTAAATTAGCAACTCAATTAAAAGCTTGCTTCTAAGTGAATTTGTCTGACTTTTACCTTGTTATGTTTTTCTCTCATGGACTCCTGGCCCTTCCTCAGATTTGTCCCACTGTTAAGGTATTGAGTGCTACATTATCTTTTTGTATACCAAATTATTTGAATCACTAAAATTGAAGACATAGAATAAAGCAGACCAGATAATGATATTAAGATAAAAATTCATGAATTATTACACCTTTCTATTTTAATTAGTTTTCTGCTTGTGGGAAATTATTTTCATAGTAAAAAAAAAGTTTTGTTTTTCAGTTTTTAAATTTATTATGTGCTTGCTGGTACAAATGGTTTACTTTGTAAGCCTTGTAGAATTTTTCTGTGTAGATTTACGTAGTCTTAGCCTGCTCAGTAATGACAGTAAGAGACTGTCTTTCCTGATGTGGCAATTCTCCTCCCTTGAACTAAATTTTCCATCATTTCAATTAAAATAATTTGTAAATCTAAAGAAAAATCTGTTAATGTACATAAAGGGGACACCCATAACTGAAGACTTTCAAATGAAAGAGAAAGCTATTTGCAGACAGAGTAAGAAGATGGAAGGAAGGGTGATTTACAGATGTGATTTTCAGATTTACAGATGTTTCTATTCTTCCTGCAGTGTTGAAACAAAAGTGCTACTAGTGGGATTGAAATGTCCAAACTGAAAGATTTCACAAATCTTAGAACAAATTGCAGTTAGCGGCAACTGCCTAACTAAATGAAATCATCCGTAGAAAATCAGTGACAAAGTTGTTTTTGGAAACAAATGAAAAATATGTTCATTCAACCCAACCACCTTTAAGTGAACATTCTTATATAGGATTATCATCAAGTTTTCAGTTGCAAATTGAAGTATTTCTTCAAAATAAAATAAAAATTCTTCTGATTTTTTCTTAAAAAAACACATAGATATTATAGACTTCTTACTTCAACCTGTTGATTTTTTCTTGTCTTTGTATTTAAAGAAATGTATGTAGTTCATATATAATGTGAGTTATTAATAGAATGACATCCTGAAAAAAAGATGGACAGAAAAATCTTCTATTAAAATCTGGATTTAGAAAACATCTAAGCTATGGCTCTTGCTCTAGGCTACTGCAGAGTACTCATGGGGTCAACAGGGTGATTCAGATCCTCAGAGAGGCATGTCCTCTGACACACATGACCCTTGCAGTAATTTTATGTTGAATAATTTTGTTTTGGTGTAACTGGTGTTTTCTCTCTCTGCAGACACTTATTGAGAAAGGAATTTGAGCATACGATTGGCTGTAAGCAGCCTGCTGAGCAACCTTTAACCTGATTGACTGAGCAGTGACAGCTTGTGCTTGATGGGCTTTTTATGTTATACTAACCTTCAGGAAACTGGTCACCAAAGATGTTTTAAATAACATAACAACAAAATGCCATGTTTTCTCTGTTTAGGAAGACAAATGTGTTCCAGATATTTGTCGAATATTGTTGCACAAAGATGAAATTTTCTCTTGTGGAATGGTTGCATAAATTGGTTTGAACAGTAATTTTTTCTTAAGCAGTTAATAAAAGATTCAGACAGTCACCTAGAAAGCTGTCATTAAAATTTCAGTGTAATTTCAGATAGACGTTCAAAATTGTCTTCCAGTTTCATCTTTCCTTCTCATCCCTGGATACAATCCACTTATAGCCTGAGATTTTAAAAGCTAGTATTTCCTTTTCCTTTAGTCTAATTTATTTAGATGAACGAGTTCTCCAGGAATTGGTTTTTTTTAACATAGATTGTTTCACAGCTTATTTCACTGGATCATGCAAAGTAATCTCTACCCTTTTTCTAGTGTGTAAAATAGCCCTAAAATTGAAACTCATTAAGGCCTCATATCTTCAGCTTCCTGCTGCTGTGTGTTATAACCACTGCCTTCATCTATCTCATCCTTGGAAGCTATTCCCTAACACTCTTTCAAGACATCAGTGTCAACCCTCAGACTGAGTTGTAGCCATTTGTGTAAGTCATGTGTTTGTAACCTCCCATTGTGAATTGTAAGTAATCTCCTTTCTTGCACCATTTCATTTTTGGGCTGTAATCACAATCTCTAGTACAAGCTTATGTCATTTTGGCACCACTAAAATCACTAAAACACATTGAACTCAGCCTTCATATGAAAAGTTTTAATAAATGTTACTTATTTCCATCATATATTTTCTTTAAATGGAATTTGGCTTATTCTCACCTAAAAAAAATCCCCCAAAACAACAAAACAAAACAAAACAAACCCCTACAACTAATAGCATTAAACTGTGGTTTTATCTTGCCCAGGCATATCCTATACATTTATTATTTGCATAATTTGAATATGTGTTATTCATGGAATAAGTGTTATTACTATCATTCAGAAATTGGTTTTAGCAACATTTGGACTGAAAATGCTTTCATACTGTCATCTTAGGGCTGAAACAAGTATATTCTCAAAATATTAAGAACATAATAGAAGACTGAATAGAGTTTCATTTGCAGTGATAAATTGCTTTCTTGTTTTTCCTACAGAAAATTTCTGGTGGTTTAAGCAGTTTAGGGAAAGTAAGATAGATGATAACATAATGGTGGTTATATACTTTAAGCTTTTAAAAATAGTTTAAAATTTTTCTCACTTATTGAAATGCATACAAACCCAGTGATTTTTAAAATCTTGAGAAAGTATCCAGAGTATAACTCAGGCAAGGGCAAACTGGAGGTACAAAAGGAAAACTTGGATATTTTACTTTGTGAATGAGTGAACAAGTTGTTCAGCTGCAAATCAATGTATATAGATTTTGATAAGGTTTGAGTTTGGCATAGCTCATACATAGCACTGCACCCTGATTCCTGAACTGGTCATGTCTTCATGCTCATTTGTATAAAGTCTACTGTACTGTTTGCCACAAGCTTAATTTTCCTATTCATGTACCCTACAGCAAATAATTTTCTCTTTTTTTTCCTCTGAGAAACGGATTTGAATATAGGATAATATGGGTTTAAGCCTAAAAATGCTTCTGTGTTTGTCAGAAAGATACAGAGTATGTTTTTTTCCTTGTTGTCGTTTTGTTTTGGTTTTTTTTTTTTTTTTTCTGGGTGTTTTCTTTTATTTCTTTCCCAGTTGAACCATCATTCATCACCTCTGACATCACTGACAGGCATTTTGCTTGTCAGTCTCAACAAATTAAATACACTGTCTCTGTCTGCCAATGTGCATTTACAAAAGGTCAGTATGGAAAATGATATCAGTTCCTTAGATGTCCCTTCTAGGATTTTCATAATAAAAACAACTCTCAACTTATTGATATCTTATGCTCAAAAATCATATTTTAAAGTAATTTTATTATATGCCTCATCAAGATGCTGCTTCATTTCTTACTGCATAATTTTGACAGAACTGCTTGGAAAATCAATGCCTCAGAGCTGTGTTTGGATTTACTGCTGAATCCAATTACAGTGTATTATCATAAAACGCATCAAAGTGAAATTTATTGATGGTGCTTGTTTAGTGAATGTGCAACTGTTAACTCTAAATATAAATATTTTAATGGAGTGATTTCTCATCATAACAAAAGAGCAAAGAGAAATAAACCCTGTATTCTGGCACAACAAACAACTTACTTTCAGATATAAAAAAATACTTTAGAAGCAGTGCATTATACATAGGTCTACTCTTACCTGACTACAAGTACAGGAGGAAGTACAAGCCTTTAAAATGTTATAGTTTTTTCTTTTCTTATTTCTGTTATTGATGTTATCTAAATAATAAACATCAAGTATGTGCTGTTATTTGTACCATTCTAAAATTACTAGTTGATATTTATGGGTTCAAGAGCACTTGAAACATTGTAATTTGCCCATCCAACACCCCAGAAGAGACTGATGTGTTTCTGCCTCAGACAGCCTTCAATCTAATTGCTATTCCAACTTAAAAACTGTCATAAAAGTATTGGTCATTTTATACATTAAGAAATTTGGCTAGTGAATATCTTTTAATCTACTTCTGAAGTGTCTCAGCCCTCTGTGCTAAGCTACCTTTGATTCTGTGGATCTTTGAAAAATGACAAATACTCTTCACTTCATAAGGTTACACAAAAAGAAACTTTGTAGAGTTTCGATGTCATCTTTAGAGAGCATGAAGGAACTTGCACACATGGGCATCAGAACAACCTGAGACTTTAGACAATAAGAGCAAGCATAAAAGAAAAGCAAACAAAAAAATCAAATACAAAATTTAAATTGCAGAATCACATTTCATCACTTTTAGCATCTATATAAGGTATTTCTTTGTAAGAGTCTTATAATTAGCCCTGGTTTTGTTTTTAATTTCTCAAAAAAAGAACATCAGTATGTTATACCATACTTTCAAATAAAAATTTAAAATATATTAATTTATATTTAAAACACCACAAACAATTTATTCTATTATTTTATTGTTCATACCTCTTTGTAAACAAAATTGATTTGATATCAAATTAACAGAGCCTAATAAATTCTTTGATGACAAGATTATTTCTTAATTCTAATCAAATGTATGTTCATTTCAAAGTTACAGTTTCTACATTTTATTTTCACTTGTTATGATATTTTTGACTTTGCTGTTCTGTTTATCGGCTGCTGTAATTATTACTTAGGGTCACTTTTCAAGATTCCTTGCACTTTTAGTTTCTTTAGATGAAGATGGGAAATAAATTTCTACTCCAAAATCCTTTTAAACTGGCTGAAAATTTTAAAATTATATACATGTGTATATGTGAACCAATAAATGGAAGTCAGAATAGATCATTTAAAGCAAAAAAACAGCAATTCAGGATAGATTACATACTCTTAAAAATAGGCAAGGATTTGGATTAAATTGTTTCTAGCCCTGAAAGATTTTTTTTTCTTTAAGAGTCAATTTTTTTTCTACAAAAATGGAGAGTTCCCCAGAGTATTGAGGTAGAGCAACCATGTCATTCAATGTTTAGGCTTATAAATCTTCTGCTGAACAGTGCAGTCCATATTTAAGAATATTTTTCTGGTTTAAAACTTCCAGTTTAAAGGTCCAAATTTGCATACAAATAGTAATTTTCCACAGTTAATACATTTTACACTGTTTTTTGAATGATTTATACAAGCAATGTTTGCCTATTTGTTAGTTACCAAGAATTCTTGAATTCAAACATAGGTTGCCCACTATCTGCCTATGGCTAATAAAGTACAAAACTAAATCTTCCCTTATGTGCAACAGCTTTAACTTATTACATGTTGTTTTCCTAGGGGAATGTATTGATTATAGAAAAAAAGCTAAATTTTGAAAATAGGAAGGGAATAGCACTTCTAAATTAAAATAATACATAACAGCTGATGGTACATTGTTATTTCTTAAGCAAAATCAGCATTCAGAATTTGAATTTGAGCATGTGATTTAAATGGCAGTGACTTGAAAAACTTCTAAAGGTCTCAAACACAAATAATTGAACTCCTTACTGTACTTTCTACTTTCTGTAGGAGTCTAAATCCCCATCCATAAGAAATAAACAGAACTCTTTTTTTAGCCATCTGCTGAGATTTAGCAAATTATAACAATGCCCACCAAACAGTACTTATTCCTTAAACTGCACTACAAAACAACTGCACGTCACAAACATTATTAGTTCCTTTGCAGTGCCACATAAAAATAACCAGTCAATGCACATATCACAGATCAAAAACCTTTATCCTCTCATTAGTTCCCCAAAACATAATCATAAATCTCACTCCTGATGTCAGCAAATACTAATTCTTAGCAGTACTTAGCGGTAGATCAGACCTGATTATTCACACAAATTCTACTAAAAAGTACCAAAGTGAAAGAGGTCCAAAGTTACACAAGCATGGCAGCTCAAATTTTGAATAAGGGACACTGAAAACACCACCTTTGCATAAGGCTCTGCTTATATTTTCACACCAATGAAAGCAGACAAAGATGCTTTAAAGAACTAAGGTCCATGACCTTTCTCTCTCTCTCTCTCTCTCCGAAGTTCATCTATTTATAGATGGTTCTAGTGATTAAAAAAAATAATATGTGTATAGTTTCAAGCTGTGATAAGCACTACTAAAGTATTCCCATGTGGGACGAAAGGCATAAAGTGCAGCAGAAGGTTTTATGGGCACAATTTTATAAGAATTAATCATTAAAGTAGAAATGAGATGTCATATAAGAAGGACTGGATAACAATTGAAAATGTGATATTAAATTGAATGTTATAAAATGCAAGAAGATGCATTTAGGGAATAATAATGGAAATTAAACTGACAGCTTGGAGTGTTGCATTCTTACACAGTTGATTCTTGGGCAGTTTCAATACTCAGTACAATAAATAAGTCTTTGGGGCATAAATATTTAACCTAAATAATGTTCAAAACTGATGTTCAAAACTAACTAATATTTACCCTAACTAATGTTCAAAAAAGATTTCAGCAAGGTAGGAGTTATTTCTACAGACCCTGTCACTTCAAAGGCCAGCACATCTCTTAAAACTCACCAAACTATTCTACTAGAAATTTTGTGAAGATGCCATATTTCTGTATTAAGGAATGTTATCATTTTGTAAAAGCTTAAAAAGACCTCAACATAACCAACGAGTAAGTTAGAATAACTGTAAGGTCCAATTGTAACATGACTGTGGAAAAGAAAAATGGGGGCTAATGTTTTATCACTGGAAGTATTACTACAGAGAAAATTAAAAGTCATGTCAATAAGTTCAGTGAGATCTCATCTTCCAGAAAGGCTGCATTTCTACATCTGCAGAGGCTGAGTTGGAAGACATAACAATGGTAGGTTTTTTATCATTTCAATTAAATACTTTTCTCACAATGCTTTCAAACTGGACATTTAATGGTAAAATTTCTAATTCATGCATATTTTACAATTGATGGAAAACCAGAAACCAGTTTAATAATATATTTACAACACCAGTGTATTTGTATTAGAATTGCCTAGATTGGTCTAATTAAATTTTCTGTATTGATAAGATAAAAAATGGGGATTTATTCCTTCATCACAAAACCCTAACATAAACTTCATAGCATACTGGTACTTCATAGTAGACTGTAGTATATATAGTATTTAGCATACTATAAGACATATAAAAAAATCTATTGTAAAGGTGCAGAGCTAAGACTTTCTCATCCTGTAATGTGTGCTACAACTAAAGTGTGTGAACTGGGAGGTCTGGTGGTGTGACAGACTAACTGCCTCTGTAAGAGCCAGTTCAGGAATAGCAAAAATGTGCCTATAATGATATTTGTGTCTGTTCTGATGTGGAGGAAAATGTTTATTAGTCAAACTGTATGTGATAGTACATGGAAAAGGCAAAAGAAAGGTTCTTGTATTTTGACCAATATCAGTGAAAGGGCAGTGTCAAAAATCTATTCATTCAGATACTTCTCATGAAGAACAATATTGAAATGTTTGCAGAAGTATTTACCATTTTGATGTACTGCACAGATCCTGAGATTTGTGTGTAGCTATAGGAGACCTCTTTGAAAATATATTCTTATACATATTTATTTTTATACAAAGCTTTTTTGAATTGTAAAGTGTCTGTTCTTCTGTAACAATATCACTAGAATAATTGTGGCACAATTTTATGCCACACTACCTGTTAGAATGTGACTCTTAAAACCTTACTGTATGTCTATGTTGTCACTAACAATAGAGTTCTACTTTTTTTTAATATGTAGGGAGAAAATATAAAATAAAATATGATTTTAACTATTACATGTTCTTAGCAACCTCTTTATCAGTTTTCATGATATATAGGTTTAAATGCAAAGCATTCACTGCATTCTGCAGGCGCAGTAAGGCGTAGGAGACCAGAGAAGCACAGAAACAGGAATCTCCTATACAAGGATATTCCCCTTGGGTTCCATCTATTTTTAGCACATAGAATAAAGCTGAAGATATCTTGCATGATGACAAACCTGTGCTTCAGGAATTTGTGTCTTTAGCATTTTAGCCGAAGAACACCACTGGATGTTGCCTGGAATTTTTCACTATATACACCAGTCAATGGATAGCAATTCAGGTACCCAAAAAACTGTGGTTGTAACTGATTTCACAGGAGACTAAATGACAATTCTGATAAATTCAGGGGTGCCTTAGTAATGTCCAGAACACATGATGATGTGAGCTTTGGAACACATTTTGTCTAACTTAAAATGATCAAGAGAGACATCCCCCCGTGGCTTGAACATTAGGGCTATTTAGGACATTGTGGTAACAAAGTCTCAGGGGGTAAATAATGAGCTTGAAACACACATGTATCTGTAAGTGTTACTTCAAACAAATATATTTACTACTTATCTTTGCTGAAGCAATTTAAAATCAGAGCATGACAATGGGAAACTCCACAGAGTAGAAATGAGCAGATATCAAACCACCTTTTTCTAAAATGTGGTAAGAAGCCATATCTGAGAATTGCCTGTCAACAAGGTCACCAGTTTCAAAAATGTTTTGGAGTGACTTAATATTTGCTTCTTTCAGTAGCTTAATAAAACTATGTCTGGCAGGGAGCTTTTGCAAATAAAACACTGCTGGAGTGTTTCAACGAACAACTTTTCCATCTCTGGAAGTGTTGGATGGGACTTTCAGCAACCTGGTCTTGTGGGAGATGCACCTGCCTAGGGCAGGGGATTTGGAACTCAGTGATCTTTGAGGTTTCTTCCAACCCAAACCGGTGTGGTTCTATGATTCCATGTTCTATAAATTTGAGTTCACTAAAAAGAAAATAATTGGAAAATCTAAATATTCTCTGAAAGAGACTTTTTTCTTTAATTTGGTGAATCTATGAATCGAACCACTTTAATTTAGCTTGAACCACGTGCAAGAACTGATGTATGGGCAATGAAAGAGTTAAAAAATATTCTGAAAACGACAGCTAATGAAGAATATTCCAATGACATACCAGAAAAGGACCTAAGTGTTAAACTGTTTATGACATCATTCTCAGTTCTAAAATCCTGGTTTGTTTTAATTTAATTTCACAACAGTATGTTCATAATACTGTATTTCTATTTATTTATCGATATGATTTTTATCTATTAAGAAACTTAAAAGATATTAAGTATGATTGTTTCTTTAAAAGGGAAACCTGTATGTTTAAAGGAGTCCTTACTTGTTAAAAATGCATTTAAATCTCACTTGAACATAACTTTAAACCCTCCTGGTTAGCAATACATTAAAATAAATAAACCAACAGTTTTGTAAAACATGCCAATAAAATGTGCCAATAAAAATCCAGTTTACTTATCTAGGAATCTTACTCCACTTCTTTGCCTGTGCAGACCCAAAAGGTTTTTGGTTGCTCTTCAAATTTGCTCCTGGTTCTTTTTGACACACATATTATTAGGAAATCTAAGTATGTATAAATAAATAAAGGGATTTATGTTGCAATATTTATGATACAGCAAAAAACTTCCTCAGCACCTAAGCCATCTCTTAGATTCTTTTCAGTATTGGTTTCTTGATATTTGTTTGGGAAGCTTTAGAACAGAGATACATCAAATTGCTCAGGGTATGCGTAACTAGGTCAAAGACCAAAGTTCTGAGCTAAAAAAGTGTCATGATCAGTTTTTAACCCAAGATCTGTTTATGTCTCAGCCGGTCTGTGTTTAAACTGAGGAATTACAAGCAAGTTGCAAACTATTGCTGTTATTGTCAGTACTGTAGAAAGAGCTGCCAAATATTTCAGTACACTCTTGCACAGTAATTGGTATTCAACTGTCATTCTTCACCTAATGGGGCTGAATAAACTCTTGATGCCATTCAAATGACAAGCTTTGATGATGGAGACAGCTATATGGGCAAAGAGTAATGTGGAATGAAACGGAAAAGAAAGGGAGCTGATGTAGGTAGCAAAATTTTCAACTAACCTTTGTTTGTAAAACTTCAATTTTCAATTCCATCTCAAGGCCATAGGAAGCTAATTTTCAGAGGACTCCTACCATTATTTTAAAGCTCCACAGATGCTATGGTTTTACACAATTTGAGTAATAGTTCAACAGTTTTTTGGAATTATATATATTGTTGTAGTTTAGGAATGGTATTCCCCAGCTTAGTGTTCTGACTGAAATGCTCTGTGCTGCTTGCTCACTCCTCACTCCTCCTCCTCCTCCTTCCCCAGCATATAGGGCTGGAGAGAATTGGAGGCACAAAAGGTAAAGAACATGGATTGAGATAACAACAATTTATTGGAAACAGCAATGAGATGAGAAAACGAACAGTAACAACAACAGTACTAATCACAGAGCGTACAAGAAACAAACAATTCACACACATGTGGTCCCCTCAACAATAACTCACTGCACTGTTGTGCTACGCCACCTGGAAGAGACCCCTGCCCCTGTGTCCTTGCAAAATAATTTGAGTTGGTATAGAATATCCTCTGGGGCGTAGCCAATGCCCCCCTCCTGGCTACTGCAAAAAATAGCCCTGTCATAGCATTTATGACTATTGGAAAGAATGAGCTAGCAGATATCCAAGGGTGGGAAGAAGGGGAATGAGAAGTACTACTTATGAATGGGAAGCAGAAGCAAAACAAATCAGTGAACCAACAGCTTAGGTTAGTATATTCCACTTGTAAAATAAAGAGCTTTATACAAGTTTGCCAAGTCTGGCATGTTTCTCACTCTCAAGAAGCAGAAAGTTTTGAAACCCATCATCAAGACTGTGACTCAAGTACTACATTCTGAGCAGGGCATATAGTTCTAAGGGGATGAGAATGACTATGGGAACTGCTTCCTTTAATATGTTCATGCTGTACCTTCCTATTTCTTTGCTTAAATGAATGAAAAAGCCCAAAACCAGAGTATATATGCTGCAAACTAACTTTGAAGCATGTAGAAATGACTGAAGAGGAACAACAGGTATGCATGTTAAACCTTTTATCAGGTAAAATATATTTTCTATTTAAATGTCATTTTTTCATGTTACTTTTTGTTCTCTATGACTATGGCAGGGAGATCAAAATATGATAATCCTGTGATAAAATCCATATTTATTTATTAATTTACATTACACTAAGTCAAACACTTCTAAAACAGCTTAGGTATCTTGGATGCTTTACCTTCATGTGCTCATTGTTGTAAAGCTTGTATGTTGAAATACATTGATGGAAAGAAAAGTCTCTGAACTCTGAAAACCCAAAGGATACATGAGGACAGACCTTCATGAATATGAAACTTTGTGCCTATCAGGGTTTAACCCCAGCCATCAACCAAGCACCATGCAACCACTTGCTGACTCCATCACTAAAGGGATGGGGGGTAGAATCAGAAGGGCAAAAAGTGAGAAAGCTCATGGGCTGAGACAAAGACAGCTTAATAGGGAAAGCAAAAGCTGCACTTGCAAGCAAAGCAAGACAAGGAATTAATTAACTGTCTCCAACCGACAGACAGGTGTTCAGCCATCACCAGTAAAGCAGGGCTCCACCACACGTAACAGAGTCTTGGAAAGAAAAACACCATCATGCCATATGTACCCACTTCCTTCTTCTTCCCCCAGCTTTATATACTGAACATGACACTATGAGGAACTGGGGTAAATAAAATGCTGGTTTTGGCTGGGCTTGACCTAATTTTCTTCACAGTAGCTGCTATGGGCTGTGTTCTGGATTTGTGCTGAAAACAGGACTGACAATACAGACATGTTTTTTTTCATTGCTGAGTAGGGCTTACACAGAGCCAAGGTCCTTCCTTCTTCTACTGCCATGCTGGCAGGAGTCTGGGGGTGCACAAGGAGCTGGGAGGAAAAACAGCCATAACCACTGACTCCGAGTGGCCGAAGAGATATCCCGTATCACATAGTGTCATGCTTACTTTGTAAAACTGAAGGAAGCAGGAAAGGGAAGACATTTGGAATGAGGGCTTTGTCTTAAAAAAAAAAACTGTGATGAAGGCCTGATTTCCTGGAGATGGCTGAATACCTGCCTGCCCATGGGAAGCAGTGAATTAATTCCTTGCTTTGTTTTGTTTGCGCACACAGCTTCTTCTTCACCTATTAAAATGTCTTTATCTCAACCCACCAGTTTTCTCATTTTTACTCTTCCAATTCTCTTCCTATCCTGCTGATGAGGGAATGAGTGAGCAGTTACATGATGCTTATTCACCAGATGAGATTAAATCATGACAGTGCCTAAATAAAAATCTAGGATTTGTTCTATTTTTCCTTTGTATTACTATTTTTTCCTTTATATGTACTGCCTGCATAGGTGTCCTCTGAGAATGCATGCACAACCACACAGTAACAGATGCCCTATATATTAAATCACCACTGTCTAATTTTACAAGGGCTTACAAGCCAAAATAACAAAACTTGAAAGCAGAATGAGGAACATTATGTGATAGATATTTTTTTAATTAGTTCAAATTTGTATGTCCAGTAACTCAAATCTTTATTGGCCATTCAAACTCAATAATATGCAGAGAAGTTGGAAGGGGAGCAGAGCTGAACATGAAGGCATCACCAGAGTCTAGCCATCCATATTTTGATTCTTGTTTGTTTTAATTTTTTTCTTGAAATGTTACCTGGTTCCCCACAGCATTGCTGTCATGAAAAAGAATTAATGAAAAAAACATAATCCCTGACTGAGGACACATTAATACAATACCATTTTCCTAGGGCTGCGGTCCAATTAATTATATTCTAATATAATCCTAATCTTACAATGAATAATTTACCTGTGATATTTATGTAAAATCAAGTTCTCTACAAGATCAGGGCCATAAATTTTTAAACCACATTAACACCCTTAAAATACAGGAAATTTGTTTTATTTTATTCTGTGCTTTGTACAATGGGAAAAGCCCATTTCATAGAGAGATTGTTTTTAAGTGAGTATCATCAAATTGATGATAATCTTTTCATATTGATGACTCATAAAATCTTTTCATAGTGACAGGACCTGAGGGAAAGGCCTGAAGTTGTGTCAGGGGAGGTTTAGGTTTGATATCAGGAAAAGGTTCTTCTTCCAGAGGTTGACTGTCAGTTTTTTGAAATTATATATATTGCTGATTGACACTTGAAGAGTGTCCCAGGGAAGTGGTCACAGCTCCAATGTTACAGAGTTCAAGGGGCATTTGGATAATGTTCTCAGGCACATGTTGTGACTCTTGGGGGTGGACTTGTGCAGGGCAGGGAATTGGACTTGACGATCCTTGTGGGTCCCTTCCAACTCAGAATATTCTGTGATATGCCATTTTAAAGACCAAAACAATTGCTTATAGACTAACATAAACAATATGATCATGAGGATCAACAGGTTAAGCATTAATAAATTCACTGCTCATGGTAGGACACCTAATAGGTCTCTGTTGTTTACTCCCTCACCAAGAAGATGAATAAGGGATGACTGCTGTTACATATGAAATTCTACTGCTCCTTTTACTTTGCCAAGTTGCTGTTTCCAAATTTTCTGTTTTTCCCTAGGATTTCTTACCCTTTCATATCAGTGTTTTCCCTCCTGAATCCTTGATCTACTAACCACCCAGTCTCAATAGTCTTCTCTCTGTCTGAAAGTTTACCTTTCTTTGAATGGCTTACAGCTTATGCACTTTCTGATGGCTCCTTCCTACTGCTTAGCAGTTTTCTCAAATATCTAAGCCAAGGTTGCACAGCTGGTCTCTATCAAAACCAGGCTTTGTATCACAGCCAAATGAATCCCTGGGAGGAGGGTTATACACAGGTTACACCTATGCTAGTTTATCTGACTGGGTCAGGGACCATCACAAGGTACTGGAACACAAAAAACCTCTCATTACATTTCTGCCACATTTAGCAGTTTGGTCAGGGATAACCAGTACTCCCCAAGTTATTCTTGGGCATAATTTGAGGGGTAGTATTGCACAGTAACTCTTAACACCACATAGTTTTGACATGCCTTCCCAGTAGTGGGGTTGGGATGAGAGAGTTTAATAATGCAAACTTCAACACCACAGAGAAAATACAGGCATGTGTAATTGATTTGCCAGTGCTCCCAGGTGGCCAGGAAGGCCAATGGCATCCTGGCCTGTATCAGGAATGATGTGGCCAGCAGGAAGCCATTCTTCCCCTGTACTCAGCACTGCCGCAGCACCTTGAGTGCTGTGTCCAGCTCTGGACCTCTCAATTTAGAAAGGATGTTGAGACACTCAGACCCATCCAGAGAAGGGCAAGGAGGCTGGTGAAGGGTCTAAACCACAAGACCAATGAAGAGCAGCTGAGGGAGCTGGGGTTGGTCAGCCTGGAGAAAAGGAGGTTCAGGGGAGACCTCATCCCTCTCTACAACTCCCTGAAAGGAGGCTGTAGCCGGTGGGGACTGGCCTCTTCTCCCAGGCCACCAGTGACAGGATGAGAGGACACAGTCTTAAGCTGCCACAGGGGAAGTTTAGACTAGGCATTAGAAAAACAATTCCTTACAGGAAGTATGGTTTAGATTAGGCATTAGAAAAACTATTCCATACAGGAAGTATGGCATTGGAATGGGCTACCCATGAAAATGGTGGAGTCATTACCCCTGTAAGTGTTTAAAAACAGACTGGATATGGCACTCAGTGCCATGGTTTAGTTGCTAAGCTGGTGCTAGGTCATAGGTTGGACTCGATGATCTCCAAAGTCTTTTCCAACCTAGCTGACTCTGTTATTCTATGATTCTGTGATTCTGTGATTAATGCAGACTTAGCCTATCATATCACCAATTTGACATCAGCAACAATGTGAAAGAGAAAAGGGGCATACAAACTAAAATCAGAATTAATATATTATCCATGATCTCAGCTATAGTGAATATATTTCAATTATAATGAGACACTTTCAGGAGATTGGGGGAGTGAGAATACTTGATTGTCCAAAATAACCAATCTCACTACAATTCAATAGCAAAATCCAAAAAGCTGTGAGAGGAAAAAAAAAACCAGTTTGCCAAATGAGGACAATTTTATTTTAAACCATATACAAATTTTTTTCCTGAATAAATATGCAAGAACATGAATGCATGCATGCATGAAACAGAATATGTTTCAGTGAAGGTTGCTAACACATTCCTCCCAAAATAACTTCAAAGAATTAACATAATGAATGTGTAAATTGAAGCAGAAACTTGTTACATTTTTGCTGCCCTACAAGCTGAAAGCAGCTTGGCTGATTTGCTTTGAACTTTCAAAATATTCCTCTTTTGTAGTTTCAAACTAGGCAAAAGAATTTTCAGGACAGATAGTATAACTTTAAACAATAACAAAGGTACTGAAAAGTAGGCCAACAAGTGGAATATTGGTTGAATCTTTAACTAGTCTCATTCTTTCAAGTTCTGCAGATTCATTCCATAGTCTGTAGAAACATGCAAAATTGAAATTTTTATGTGGGTTTGCTTAGCACTGACACAAAGCAAAATTGAAACATTCCTTTTGATTTGCAATGTATTTTACACATCTCCTTTCCAGCCACCAGAATATTCTGCATTGTTAATGTTGAAAGAGCTGGAAAAAAAGAAAAGAAAAGAAAAGAAAAGAAAAGCAAAGAAAAGAAAAGAAAAGAAAAGAAAAGAAAAGAAAAGAAAAGAAAAGAAAAGAAAAGAAAAGAAAAGAAAAGAAAAGAAAAGAAAAGAAAAGAGAAAAGAGAAGAGAAGAGAAGAGAAGAAAAGAAAAGAAAAGAAAAGAAAAGAAAAGAAAAGAAAAGAAAAGAAAAGAAAAGAAAAGAAAAGAAAAGAAAAGAAAAGAAAAGAAAAGAAAAGAAAAGAAAGAGAAAAAAAAATTGTTTTCTAACTATTCCATGTTTACTCAAAGGGGAACCAGGTAATGTATATCATGGTGCAGTTCACAGAGAAAGGAACAGAAGTAAATTAAAGTCAAAGAGTAGAAACTCCACATGCCACAGATTGTTGAACACCTGTTTTTCCCTAACACCCTGGAATCCATTAGGAGGGCAATGTTAGACTTGTGGAAGGGGAGCTTGTGATGTCAAAACCAAAAGCTATATTTCATAAAAATTTTGTTTGTAAGACTAGAACTGGCACATCATATTATGAGACAAAAGAGAAGAGAGGTTGAAGTTTCACAGTTCTATGATGCCTGGTTGCTTATTACTGCTATTGGTCTTATTGTTTTTATTGCTGTTTTATGCATTTTCTTATTTTGCTTCCAGGCAGTTTTTCCACCGTTTTCTTTATTGTGCTTTTGTACATAGCAATCAATGATCTTGTTTCCATATCTAGCCCTACAGGAGACCTATGTTCTCTCACTCCATCTGCCATCAGCCTCTCAGGTAATAAATGAGTGAGATGATAAGCACTCTGCTTGCCTCCCTCAGGTGCTCTGACTCACTCTTGTGGAAGTGCTTTTTGCTTGAGGGAGCCTGGCTGCTAGTGCTTTCCTCCTTTTTTCTCTCTCCTGCACCAATGAATAGCCAAAAGCAGACCATGGGACCATAACTGCTAGCCATCTGTTCTCTCTGAAAACTAAAATATCATCAAAAATTTTGAAATAGTTCACTCTCATTGTGAATTGATTTATTAAAAGTGTTATACTCCATGAACAAAGAAAGAGAAGCAGGAGAGAATTCGAGAACAAGAGACAGTTATTGTTTATCACTGAAGTTTTCCAGTCATAAAAGAATCAGAAAGCAGAAAGAAAAATTAAGTAATGCAAGTCAATTCTTTATGAGTTTTGCAAATGTGTTCTCTCTCTCAAATAATGATATTTTAGCATTATTTTGCACCCATATATTCAAACATCTTTTAAAAGGTACAAAATGCACTCATGAAAGGTACTAGGACACTCATAGCCTTTGAACCCTTCGAGTTAAGGTCTGCAACAGAAAAAACAAAATTAAAATTTAGCTCTACTTAATTATACTATTTTTTGATCATCATCTTTCTTTTCTGGCATTACTTCCAAAACATAGAAATAGTGTTAAAAATTTGAAAAACATAGCTTGAAAAAAAATTAAGAACTGTAAATGTTTCACTATTATAGGATAAGATTTCAAGTAAGAATTACAGAAAAGGCAAATTTATTCACAAGTGTTAAAAAGGAAAAAATCTCACACAATCAGATCATGAGATGTATTAGAAACTGAAATGGAAAGTGCCTTCAAATGATGGAAATTATATCAGTGACATTAGTGGACTAAATGTCTTGTTAAAAACATTTTCAATGAAAAAATAAAGTTTCTGAGTAAATTTGCTTAAATATGATGTCAAATCATTATGGTTATCATCAAGAAAATCAATCACTTCAAAATTTCCTTCAGTTTAGCTAAGTAAAACAAATCATTTTGTTAGCATTTTCCCCCTCCAAAATTTTGCCATGTTGACCAAATTGCATGTTTGGGCTCACAAATAACTTTGGTATTTATTTCAGCCAAGAATCTGGAATATTTCTTCTTTTTTTTTTCCCCAACCTAAAATTTTTATTTGTATTAGTATTGTTTATTTACTGCAAATTAATATTATCCCACTATTTCCAGATTCCCACATGGGAAAAGCTGCTGCTCACAATGATAAAATCACAAGATCCTTTGATTCTCAGCAGATCTCAGGCCAAAGAAGGCTCCTAAGTATGATATGGTTGTGTTTTTTCAAAAGAATCTGCCTATGTCTTTGAGAGGCAGGACTAAGAGAGAGTGACTAATGGTTACTTAGGGAAGATTAGATCAGGCTATTGTTGGATGATCATGAACCTCCAAAATTGTTCTTGTTATTTCATTGGGAAAAAAAGTGCTGATTTGTACCTTTGGCTGCCAGAGGAGCAACAGCCCAGTAACAGCTTATTAGTCAGAGTGAGAGAACCTCTTTGGGGTAATTTTGATTACATGAGGAAAAAAACCCAGAATACCATGTCTCTCATCAGCAGGTAAAAGCTGAATTATCTTTTCAATTTCTGGTTTCATTGATTATACAAAGTTTAAACCAAGTATGTTAAAAAATGCCTTATACTCTGGTAAAAAATAACATTGCTTTTGTATATGTCTCATCACATTACTGTGTGATAATATTTGAAATAAGATTTATCTCCCATTCTTTTGAGGAAATACTGAAGTTAAGATGTCTGGTTTTATTAAAAATGACAAGAGGGATGTGTAAATCCATACTACAGTGGATTGACCAGTTAAACTGAACACCTTTGCTTGTTTTAATATAATGGTTTGTAAACAAGCATTTCTGCTATGTAACTAAATTTATTTTGTAATATTCCATACTTCAGAAGTTTAATTTTTCTTTATTCTCTTCTGCATTTTCCAAATTGCAAGTAATGCTTTTGGAGCACTATAAATAGTTTCTCAAACATTTGAAGTTTATCAGTTTTTAATCATTTTTGCTTATGAGTTTACCCCACGCACAGATGTATAGGCACATATGCAACCCTCCAAACACCTTTCAAAATAGTGTTGTAATAGTAGGGGAGACAATAAACTGAAAAGAAAATTGCACAATTAGTCTAATGATCTATATTGTTTGTGCAGCAACCAATTTACTTTGTGCTTAAGACACAACCTTGAAAAAAACTGCAGGTTGCAAAGAATATACCTGTGCATTGAAATTAGAGAGCTTGCCACTAATTTATCAAGTATTTAATTTGGTCATAGATTGGTAAAATAAAAAAGTCTAAGGTCATAAGAAATTATTAGGACATCTAGTCTGACCAGCATATTACAAGTAATCACATTTTTCTTCCCTAATTTTATATCAAACCCAGCAATTTTTCTGTAATGTATCTTTTATGAGTAGCTTGCTTGCATCTGAACTAATCAAGATATTTTAAATATCTTCCTATTTTCATAATTTTCATTCTTTCATTTCAACCAATTCACTTCAACCATTTTGTTTCCTTCATTACAGTAAAACATAATCCTTCTATGTTTTATTTCTTTCTTTGCTTATGAAATATTACATAAAAAGTCAGTGTCTTGATTAAAAATGTAAACCTATATGAGTAAAACAATGTCACAGCATGAATCTGACCACAAGCATCTGGACAAACAGGTAATGGCTTAAGTTTCAGCTTTCATATTTTCCAGATTCTGGACTGCATTAATACGTAACTCTGAACTTCTTTTTTGCAAGTTCTCTTCACAGTTTAGTTAGACAAAACAATCCTTTTCCAGCCTGAGAACCAAGGACACCATTGCAGCTTCAGGCCCAAAAAGTACAAACAGCAGCAAATTGAGCAGAGCAGTCTGGGAGGATGGGACTGCATAACCTGAAGCTGTAATTGGACAATTGACCCAAATATGTAAATGGACCAAAACCTACAAAAGTGTGAAAACTCGCGACCGGTCATCCATAGTGGGTCCATCTTGGGTCCATTTTGGGCAGAGCACTGGCTGGGCTCTTGTGCTGCCCAAGGTGTATCCTTTGAAGGCCTTTTAATAAATATCTACTTTATTCCTTTAACTCTGTCCAGCCTCTGTTCTAGGTAGCCTCTCCAGGCATCACAGTGTCTGGAAAATTTTAGCTTACCCATTCTGCTGTGATTAACACTGTCTGTGAGGTTTTCAACGGAGCACAGCTAGTACTGTCTGATGCAACACCGGAGTATAGTCCAAGGATTTAAGGCATCAACAGGGGGAATCAGTTCTAGTGCTCAGTCTGTATGGAGCTACCTGCTTTCTGAAGGGACAGCATAATTGTATGATTCATGACTTGTTGAGTGATATGGATTATCAGTAAACCTCCTTGAAATGCACTTCTGTGGGTGTGAAATCAGTTTGTAAAAATGATGAGGAAATATTATAATTGGATTTAGAAGAGTTGGGAAAGTGATTTTGAAATGTTTTATCTCAAAATTAATCATTTTTCACCTTAGTTGCACTCAGAATATAATAAGAGACTGTGTGGTTAATTTCTTCTCCATATGAAATATGATTTACAAGAATATGTGCAAACTATAGCACTTAAATCTCGCTGATGGCCCAGCAGGACACCACTGTTTAGAAGCCAAGAAACAATATTAATAGTAAAGAATTCAGGAGAGAGAATGCTTTTGAATTAAGTCACATTGAATGAGTATATGAAGAAAAGGGGCTCCAGATGTAGCATACAGAAGAATTATACAGAAATTCAAGGTAGCCTGTGACAGGAAAAAAAATAAAATAGGCATGACTACATGAAAATAATTTCTGGCAAAGAATGAAAGGGAGTATTTTAAGCCACATAAATGCTAGCTCCAAACACAGGGCTAAATCTAAAAAGATTCCTACATCCACTCAATCTTGCTTTAAGCATCAGGATTAACTGTAGAGAATGAAAAAGTGCAGTAATAGAACTTAATGAAAATTCAGGAGCTCTCATCTCTCAGGGAGTCTTCCCTTGCTACAAAGTGATGCTACACAAAAACACCTGTGAAAGCTGAGGCAGGGAAAACAGATATAAAATTAAATTTACTGAGATTCAATGACTGAAGGTTATTGAAGCTCAGTGGGGGTTTTTCCTGTACATGGTTGATAACAGAAGCCAGTTCCACTCTGCTTCAGCTACCTACTTTTTCTTAGCTGGAAGAAGTCCCTGAGTTGTTGCCCCCCAAAAATTTCCATAGCAAAAGGAAAGTCCTCAATTTTTAAGTTATTAGACATAAGTCTCTGATGGGGGATAGGAGGATGAAAGACTGCTGTCACAAAACCAGAAACAATCTCTTTTATTTCTTTCTTAAACTGTGTAGGATATTGGGGATAAACATGTATGTGAACACCGTAGAGAAAGTTTTCATCTCTCGGGGAGTCTTGCCTAGCCACACAGTGATGCTACACAAAAACAGATGGGAAAGCTCACGCAGTGAGAACAGACATCAAATTCTCAAACTAGCAGGATACTGGGGATAAGTGTGTGAACACTATAGAGAAAGTTCTCAGTGACTGAATCCTGTAAAGCCAGCCACCAATTTGTATGTCTTAATATAAACAAGAGGCTAGAAACAAGGAAGGTCATCAGAATCATAAAATCATCAGAAGTATGAGTTGGAAGAGAACCTCGAAGACCATCTAGTTTTAAACTCTGCCATAGACAGGGATATCTTCCACTTAGATCACTATGGTCCTGTCCAACCTGACTTTGAACACTTCCAGGAATAGGGCATGCACAACTTCTCTGGGCAACCTCTTACAGTGTCTCACTATTCTCCTCATAAAAAATTTCTTCTTTATATCTAATCTAAACCTATTCTCTCTTTGTTTAAAACTATTCCCCTTGTCCTATCACTGCAGGCTTTACTTAAACCTCTACCTTTAGAGCCCCCTGTAAGTATTGATATACCATAGTAAGGTCTTCTATGAATGCTCCAAAAGTGGATTACACCCATGAGTGCTTAACACTGATTACTACCATGCAAAGTAATTATTGCCACCATCTTGATAAGGCTTTTTCCTTGATAATGGCATTACTTTTAATCTTGAGTTCACCAACTAATCTTGACTTAAACAACTCTGTAAGTCAAAATTTCTCCAGTATCCCATTAAAGGAGCTGTAAGCATAGCTACATAATTTCAAAAAAGGATATTCACAGGCATGATTATCTCAAATTATCCAAGAAAGACAATAAGAATAAAATGAGAAAAAAATGTGGTCAGTGAAGGAAAGAGGTGCCTTTGGTATTGACTATAATATTTTGACACACATCTTTACATTTACAAAATATAAATTTAATGGGAAATTTCAGACTTCATAAAAGGGAAAATTTTATGCTTTAATATCAAGTCAAATGCTTTGCAAAGTCTAATGAGAATTTAAGCTCTTTATGACAAAACAGGAATAGGAGATTAAGTAAATGTAAAGGGTAAGGGCTTGCCAGGCTAAATGACCATATCTTGTCCAAAATTTTTACATTTCCTTCTTAAATAATTTTTTTGTTTATATAATATCAGCAAAAACCACACTGGAAGACGTCCTAAAATTACAGCATAGGTGACATTTCCATGAGAACATCTGGCAGGTTTGATAGTTAAATGACACATGATGTAAACAGAAAAATAATACAGACCTCTACTACAAAAATTGTTTTTCTTCAGTTTGAGTCTGTAAGACCTTTGAATGTGCAGCTGTAAGTTTCCTCTTATTGAATATGTTAACATAATTGACAGCAAAGGAAATATGTTTGTGGAACCTTTGAACAAAAAATAAATTCAAAAATACAATTTAATTCCTTCCTGTATGTTCAAAAACATAGATATATGTATGTGCAAACATGTATTTATGTTTATATGTATGTATACACTTATATATGTGTTAAATAAAGTATCTTTCAGATATCTCTTTGATAATGTACTTCATCATTAGCTATGGGAATGTGGCAGATTTCAATTAAGATTTAAACATTTGTTGCTTAATCTTCCACTAAATTCTAAAAATATGTTTATTATCTATCCAGATTGTATGCTGCTAACTCATTTGAAAAAAACAAAACATATATATATAAATCTATATAAATAAAATCCGAAAAAAAATGTAAAACCCCTCATATCTCATAGATGTTTGGGATTTTTTAAATGCATGCATTTTTTAAAAGAACGATCTACCTTGCATGTTGTTTTCTAATAAAGAAATCTCTCAAAAAAGATGCATGTTAACACATGCTGTTAACAGCTTTGTAGTCTCAGTTCTCTATAAATTGTTCTTATAAATGTTTAGAAAGACAAAAATATTACAGATTGCTGAACGCTTTTTACTATATTGTTTTCTTTTAAAAATTTCTTTGGTTAAAAATTAGGTCAATAGCCAATCTGTTAACAATTTTACAGCATGCTTTGAAATATTAAATATTCTTTGGACTAATCTCTTCTACTATTTTTTTTTAATATTTACAAAATATTTTCTATTTTCCTTAAGAAAAACAGCATTCAGTCTTGAGGCTTGATATGGTTAAAATACAAAGAAGAATGTGACTTTGAACTTTATTACAGTGATTGGGAAGAGCAGAATATGAACTATGACTCAGCCCGAAGTTTCTATTTCCAGCCCTGTGAATTGCAATGATTTAAAAGTTATTATTGGGTCATATTTTGGCCAAGTTCTTCCAGGAACATATTTTAAAGTATCTTTATAAATGCTTTAGATTATTTAGAGAGCCAGGAAATGGAATTTTTGATATTGTGAAAAAATAGGTGTAATACATGGAGTTTGACGACAATGTTACACATCAAATTATATATCTGCACAATTTTTCTACATCCCTATAGCCATAAAGGACCTCTGTAAAAGTAGAAACTTAGTTCAATTTGTAAATATAATAATTCATTCATTATTCCATAATTTCAGACCAAATCCCGTACAATTTATAGGAATATATTGTTATTTCATTGCTCCCTGAAAATCTGAATGAATATTGGTCCTTATTTGATATTCTTATGAAAATGATACAATTTCTTTTTAGAAAAATCTGCCTTTCAAAAGAAAGAATTAGTCCTAAAAAATCCTAAAACCTCCAGCTTCCTGAGTTTATATTATTAGCATTTTGTCCTCTGACTTGTATTTTTTATAGTAACTAATTAACAGGTGGATGTCTTCTAAAAACTAAAGTTTCAAAAATGTAATTTTCTATTACTGGTGGGTAACAAATGAAAATGAAGCATGGTCACACTCCAAAACCTAGACACAGATAAGCAGCACATGCTTGATTTTGTGTGAGAGAATGCCCCTCGTTTAATCACCTCATTTGTTCCCTTTCACCTATTTTTTTTCTTGTGTGAGATCATAGACACCATTTCATGTACGGGAATATCACCATTATTCTTCCTTGTGATCAATGCTTCTTCCTTTCCCCACTTTTATACTTTGTGTGCTCACTCACCCATCTCCTTCTTCCTGCCTCTCCCCTGTGGGGTCTGAAAAGTGAAAAGTGTCTAAGAAGGAATAGGCAATAAGTAAATTTCAAAAGATTTCATGGTTGTAAGTTTCAAATGGTCACTAACGCCAGTCCTTAGAAAGCCAGCCCTCAGCCTTTTCTACTGGAAGGGCATGAGACCTGTGTTACAGATAACTTGTCTGACTCTTGTCTGGATATGGCATGTGGCAGCAAACAGAAAACAAACATTGAAAACACAATGGAAGATATTATAACTATTGAAAGGGCATATATATTCTCTCCCACATAGTTCTTTCCCACATCATTCATAAATGTATATCAATGACAATTGGTGCCCCTCAGGGATTTGTGTCATGATGGAACAGTTATTTAATATCCTTGTTAATGGCATAATATGAAGGGATCAAGTGCTCCCTCAGCAAATATGCAATGACTCCAAGCTGAGTGGTGCATTTGGCACAACAAAGAACATAATCCAGAGGGACCTGGACAAGCTCCAGAAGTGGTCCCGTGATAATTTCATGAGGTTTAACACCACCAAATGCAAGGTGCTGCACTCAGATCAGAGAATGGTATCAATACAGGCTGGGGTATGAGAGGATCCAGAGCAACCCTGCAAAGAAGGACTTGGGGGTACTGATGGATGAGTGGCTGGACATGACCTGGCAACCTGTCCTTGCACCCCCAAAAGCCAACCTTATCCTGGGTTGCACCACAGCAGCGTGGTCAGCAGAGTGAGGGAGGGAACTCTGCCCCTCTGCCCTGCCCTTGTGAGACCTCACCTTCAGAGCTGCATCCAGTTCTGGGGTCCCCAGCACACAGGCCTGTATTATCAAATCCAGAGGAGGCCCAGCAAAATGGTAAAAGGGATGGAGTTTATTACTTTTCTTATGAGGAAAGGCTGATAGACTTATGTTTGTTCAGCTTGGAAAAGAGAAGACTTTGGGGTGACTAAATTGCAGCCTTCCAGTCCTATAAGAAAACCTACAAAGAAGATGGAAAGGGACTTTTTACAAGACCGTATAGTGACAGGACAAGGGGGAATAGATTCAAATTGAAAGAGAATAAGTTTAGATTAGATATTAAAAAATTCTTTTCTGTAAGGCTAGTGAGGAACTGGAACAGGTCGCCCAGAGAAGTAGTGGATGTTCCATCCTTGGAAATGTTCAAGTCCAGGTTGGATGGAGCTCTGAGGAAGCTGATCTAGTGGGAGGTGTCCCTGCCCCTGACAGGGAGTTGTAACTAGGTCCCTTCCAACCCAGTCAATTCTATGGTTCAATGATTCTATTATTAGTTCCTATGGAGAAATTTTGAAAGAAAAATCCTTCTTTCTAGTCAGTATCACTCAAAATAAAGATATGTTACTTTCAGCATAATGAATGATTCTTTTGGAGAATGGGAAGAGGATTTTAATAATACCAATAATGGAGGAAGCTGATTCAATTTCCTTCTTATCAAATCAGACTACTTGTCTCAGACTGAAATCTTACAAGTACAATTTTCTGAAGCTATAAGAAATTCTCTGTACACATTAGCAAAACTGCAAAATGGATATATTTGTATTCATCTGTTTTTGCAACTAATCTGCCCTGTCCCACTAGTTATTTCAAAAAGAAAAATATATAAAGAAAAACAGATGTATGATGGTGAGGTGACAGAGAATTAAGGTGAGGGAAAATGGAAGGACCCTAAAAAGCAGTAAGGAGAACCTTGGCTCTGACCCTGTTCCTTCACTGACAGAGAAAAATCCTGTAGGATTCCTCTGGGACACTCTAACAATCCAGAATGGTTTCTCCCTTTATTCATGCAGGTGTCCATGAGCAGAGTACTTACTATGCTTGGAAAACATATTTTAAATGGCCTGAAAATCAGTGTCTGGTCGCATTTTCCTATTGATATAGGCTCTATTTTTTTAACGATACATTTTGATTTTCTCCCTGTGGAACTGAAATGAATTTAAATATTTCTTTTGTATCAAACATAGAAAACTGGACTAAGGAATTTAAGTCAAAGTACAAAGAAACTACTCACTGGATATAAATTATACTCATCTTTAAGAAAGCATGAATCTTTGGCATTACAGCAGGTCATATATCTCAGTATGATATGGGGTTTTGTAAAGCTAGTACCAAGAAAGTTGTAAGGATGCCTTTTAAACAAGTCTAAATTTCTTGGAGCTAAAAAACTAACATCATAAGATAGAAAGATTCTTCTGCCTTTCATCCTGCCTGTTCTTTTTGGAGTGATATGTTAAGTAATGCTTCACTTTCCCCAAACATTCTCTTGATATGTTATTGAATTATAATAGTTAAGAAATTTTTTTTCAAGCCTGAGTGCAAAAATCAAAATTTATAAAGAAAGAAAGAAAAATCGAAATGAATGAATAGTGGACATTTAATTACGGAATTAAAACAATCACCTTTACATAGACTAGGTTAGATGATACTGTAAAGAACAACAGAAGATGAGCTAGAAAAATGGGGATATGGATGTTTGAGAATGCATAAAATATTGCAGTTTTGTTTTCATTTTTCTATTAGAACCAAAAATATGAAATACACTAGGTGAACTGGAATTTTTTGTGAGTCTTTTCCTCTCTCATTGAATGCTACTATGTTTACAGATTTTTGGCCTCATATTCCTAGACAGAGAAATTCAGTTCCTGCACTGGTTTCTGGGTTTTACAACTTTATTTTTTTATTTTAATATTTTACTGCTGCAAATTGCATTGGGTTTTGTTGTTTTGGGTTTTTGTTTTTTTTTTTTTTTTTTCTGCATAGCTCTGTCTTTCTAAATATTTTCATGAAGAATTGTTCAGCTATTTCAAATTACTTGTAGAAGAATTTTTTTGTATGTGTGTGGATGTTTGTGTGTGGATGTTTTCGGGGGGGCTACTTTTTACAAACATCACGTTAAAATAAGGTTTTATGTTAAAGCAACAGAATTTAAAAGAAAAATTAAATCTCAGGGGGGAAAAAATCTCCTTGTATTAGGAGAGTTAAAAGAGAACTTATTTTTAACTTATTTTTTCTCTTTCAGATATTTTAGTAGTTTTCTCTTTGTTGTGACTCAGTTGGACCTACTTTTAGATAATTTATGCTAAAATATATCCTTGTATTACTAGACTCCAAGAATTTCTGTAATGAATATTTTCTAGTCCAATACCTAAATATGTAATATGGAAACATAGTGACAAAGGATGAAGAAAAGGCTGAAGTACTTATTGTCTTTGCACCAGTCTTTAATAGTAAGAGCAGTTGTTCTCCAGGTGTTGATCGCATTGAGTTAGAAGGGAGGGACAGGCAGCAGAATAAAGCCTCCATAATCCAAGGGAAAGTGGTCAGTGACAGGCAGTTCGCTGAAGACGCCAAGGTGGGTGGGGGCATTGATCTTCTGGAGGGCAGGAAGGCTCCTGGACACACTGGATTGATGGGCCAAGGCCAACAAAATAAGGTTGAACAAGGCCAAGTGCCAGGTCGAAGACTTGGTCACAGCAATGCCCTGCAGTGGTTCAGGTTGGGAACAGTGTGTCTGGAAAGCCGCCCGGTAGAAAAGCAGCTGGCAATGCTGGTCTGCAGAACAGGACCCAGAGTGAGTCCGTGTGACCAAGAAGGCCAATGGTATCCTAGCCTGTATCAAAAAAGGTGTGGCCAGCAGGACTAGGAAAGTTTCTGTCCCTCTGTGCTTGGTACTGGTGAGGCTACACCTTAATTCTTCTGTTCAGTTCTGGGCCCCTCACTAGCAGAAGGACATTGAGGCTCTGGAGTGTGTTCAGAGAAAGGCAACAATGCTGGTGAAGGGCCTAGAGAGCAAGTTCTATGAGGAGTGGCTGAGGAAGCTGGGGTTGTTTAGCCTAGACAAGAGGCATCTCAGAGAAGATCTTATCACTCTCTCCTACAGCTAGCCTGAGAGGAGGTTGTAGTGAGCTGGAGATCAGTCTTGTTTCGCAAGTAACAAGCAACAGGACAGGAAGTAATGGCTTCAAGTTGTGCCAGGACTTTGGATATTAGGAAAAATTTCTTCACTGAAAGGGTTGTCAGACATTGGGACAAGCTTCCCAAGGAAGTGGTTGAGTCACCATCCCCAAAGGGATTTGAAAGACATGTACACATGGCCTTTAGCATTGTGGTTTGTTGGTGGACTTGATGATGCTGGGTTAATGGTCGAACTTCATCAGTCTTGAAGGTCTTTTCTGACCTAAATGATTCTATGATTCTATAAGTTTGAACATTTGTTAGTATGATAGCTATGAATATTATTAGCCTAGAGTAAGAAATGGGAAAATGGTAAAATCTTCTTCTAGCCTAATGTAATATGTCATAGAAAGTAACTAGAAAGAACAGGAGAAATATATGGACTTCTGTGTAAAGATTAAAAGAACTAATTTTAACGGGTAGATGATGACAAAATAGGTCATGACATTCTACAAATATTTGAAGGTTGTTATGATGTATAGGGATTGATCATTTTGTGGAATAGTGGAATAACAAATAAAAAGTAAAAGAAAATTTGTACACTTGGGAACACTTGGCAGTAGAGAGATAGTGATGTCTCTTATGGAGACTTTTAAGGGTAGATTTTGCGTGGAGTTAGAAAATATCCTGTAGGCAAAAATCTGAATTGCCAGTCTATAAATCTTTTCTGTCTCTCTTTTGTAATCCCCTGCAATTTCTATTTGATTAATAGGGTAAGATCTGAAATACCCTTCCAAAGTCAATTGTTGAGATCACTATGTGCCAATACTTGAAAATCTTGGGTAGACCTTAAAATGTTCTGGTATTCTGTCTGATCCTAATGCATCTGTGTTGATTGAATCCTCATCATCCTTTCCTGCTTTTCTCTGTGTATCCCAAAAGAATTCTGTAAGCTGTCAGGCAGACATATGTATTACTAGGGATTTGAAAGATAACCAAGAGCTGAAGAAATACAAATTCCAAAGGAACACTCATGTGAATCGGTAATTGTTTTATTCTCATCTGGGTATTAAAACAATGTATTTAGAAAGACCAAAACAACATGTGTGACACAGACAAATCTGGGTCTTTGGCATATCTGGAGTGAAAATAATTGTCTGAGGTGAAGTAATCTCTTATTTATCTTATTCTGACTGTTTATTGACATATCTCTTCTTTCCTGGTTACAATAACAAAAGAGTCCATTGTAGCAAAAAGGAGAGCCTTATACAGAGAAAAAGTATTTTCTCAAATACAAATTGCAGCTGAGGAAAGAAATGGAAAATTAAAAGGGACTTAGTAGCTCTTCTCCAGTATCAGAAAACAGTGATATACAGGAACCAGAACTTTTGTCTTAATTGGTGAAAACATAGGTTTCTTTCATTGTGGTAATTTCTAATTCAGTTGTCAACTTCCTCTATATAAAAAAAATTACTGCTAACCAGATCTTCAAGAATACTCTAACAATGTATTCTAACAAATCACTTCTCTAATCTATAGTTTCTAAAACGCTGATTTCTTCTATTAAATCCAGTCTATGCTATTTTATTAATTTTAATTTTTGTGTTCACTGGAGTTCTGGGGCTTTTCTGTTGTTTTTTTGTTTTGTTTAAAACCCCATATCATTTAAAATATATTTTATTTACATTTCTCCATAAAATAAAGATGCATAGTTTAAGTTCTATTCTTTTTCAGTCCTAATTTTTGATTTGGTTGTTTGTTTGTACTATATTCTTTTACTATGGGTTCGTCAAAGAGAACAGAGAGTAATATAGGTTTTCCTTAAGATGCAGTTTCAAAAATTATCCTTACCCTTCCTGAAGAAGCTTACTATATTTTTGGGAACTTCCAACTTTTTTTTGTTCTGTTGGCCAATCTTAAACTCATAAAGTTGCAATGCATTTAAATGATGGTTCTAAAAGTCATCCAAGAGGTTACAAAATCCCCAGAGTTAGAAATTGTGAAAACTTGTCTGGATAAGCATCTGAACAACGTGATGTATCATTGAAGTCAGCATTCTTTGAGCATGAAGTTGTACTAGGTGAACTTCAGACACCTTCCAACATTTTATAGGATATATTTTGTATTTTGTGACACAGCAGTCAGGAGGCTACAGACAGTTCTTCTCACATCAAAACTCAAGCAAGTGCTTTGGGGGCCCAGACAATGTCAAAGCTCAGACACAAGGCCAGGGTGCTGGGCTCTGAAGGCAGAGAACAACCAGACAGGTCTGGTCTGTGTAGAAAGTGGCAGCTTATCAACACGAAGAGTGTAATTTTGAGAGGTCTTTAAATAGTAGATGATGAATATCTGGGTGATTATATAATTACAAGTTTGAGGACTGGCCCTCCAACTTTTCCAGAGCAATAGAAAAGGTTAGTTATGATCCTTGTTGTATGAGAGCTGAGCCAGAAGTTTCAGTACATATTGAAACTGTGGCCAGTGTTTATCAGCTCTGTGTACACATTTAGACAGTTGTTAGAGAACTGTATCCATTGTGGGAAGCCTGCTAAGATGAAATTGGAAATGATCCATGCGCTATTTGGAAGGGTCTTTGTGTGTAGTTTTAATTCTAGGATACAACTGTTATCACTATTGTTTCAGTTTTTGGGTCAAGTTTTTTTGAGTGTCCAAGTTTATTTATTGTTTGTATATGAGTTTAAAGCGAGTAATTTTGGTTTGGTTTGTTTTGGTGATTCTTTTTTTTCTTTTTTTCTTTTTTAAATTAAATATGATAGTAGAATGAGAGTAGTCTATCTCCAAGATTTTAGTTTCTAGTGATTTGCACTTCCACGTTCGGATTTCTTGATTTTTATTTTTTTTTTAAGAATTAAAAATTAGATCCAAACAAAAGGAGGCCATGGCACATCTCAATTTGCCAGTTTGTTTTGTTACTAATGCCTGTGGAAATACTTTTATTAATAAAAAATCCAACACAAATTGTTTCTATCACATGCAACAAACTCTCGAACTTCTCTGTGGCACAATGAATGCAGAATCATGCAGAAAGACTCTAGCACAAGAATTTAGGATGATATTAGGTTAACTAAACTTATTCCTTACTTGTAGGCATGGATATTTAGACAAACACAAAATTATATCCATTTAGCTATGTTGTGTCTTGTTCTGTGTGAGTTCTGCTATAGTTCATTTATATTCCTTGTGATCTATGGCATGTTGTGGAAATATATATATATATGTTTTGCAGGGTAAAATACCTGCAATGTTGAAGGTCTTACTGACATGTAATAGTGACTAAATGCTGTTTCTACTACATTAATCAATTGCCAATGAAAGAATAAGCCTTTCACTGCTTCTGATCAGGAATTCACCCAGGACCTGATAAATAGTGCTAACTAAAGGACTTCCAGAGAAGTTACTCCTTGACAAAGCTTCCTCCCCTCACTCCAAACCCTCTTCCCCTCCTCCCCTTATCACACTAGAATTTTCTGAAGGAAAAAAATTCAACTATTGCAGTACATACCATAGGAGTAGAAAGTAAAATAGAAAGTTTCTGGTAAAAGCTTCTTTGAAGATTGTTTCCTTGTGTATGCTTGATTTGAAGAATTCATTCTTTCATGTTGTTGAAAACTGTTAAGGAAACCAGGTAAAAAGAATTTGGGAAAAGGAGCAGGACAGTAGTAATGAGAATATTTTCTACCTGTCATGCAGAAAGAGATACTGAACTGTATAAATATGAAGAACTTAGTACACATTTCTCACTGTTGATGTTTTTATTGCTCATTTAAACTTGCTTACAAAAGCCTACAAACTTTCCATTTGCTTTTTCTGTGTTCTCAATACCTATGTGAAGCTTACAAATCTTTAAAATATATGCATATTTTATTAGATATATTATGAAGAAAAAAAACCTTGAATACTTTTGATGCAGTCATTTGTGAGAACACACAGTCATCCCTGGATGTTCCTTTCAACCAAAACAGAAGGCAAGCAAAATATTTTTGTATCCTGATTCTTTTTCTTTTCATGCCTTTCAAGAATTCACAAATCTGTCTCAGTTTGTGCCTTGGTTTCCAACTATGATCTTAATACAGTTTTTAAATGAAGGTAATCTTAACAGTTTTGAAGCAACATATTCTGTATAAACACAACTCGTACAGTTTTTATTAAGAATTTTGGGCTAAGTTGGCCATCCATTAAATTATGTGGGGAAAATATCAGTAAACAAGAATTAGATCAGGTTTCCTGCAACTCACTGACAGTTTAGTAGAAGATATTTAATGAACTTCAAGATCTTGAGGTTCTAAGAACTGTATTACCTTTCCCTTTTAGTTACAATATACTTTATTTACCATATTCTTAGATCTGATACAAATAATGGAGTCTAAATATTTGGAACCACTCAATCAGCTCTGATAAATAACTGATGGATCTTGCTTCCTGTTCTTAAGATCTACATTATTTTTATTTTCATATAATTAATTCAGTTCAGCAATGAATCCATCATCAGCTAAATTTCTCATGTGCTGTTCTGAACACAGACTTCAGTGACCATTCTCTAACCTTTTTGATATTCAATCCTATGAATTCATGACCTTAGTTTATCTTAAGTCTTTTTTTTTTTTCTGGTCAACAGATTTTCCTAGACAACCTTGTCTGGGCTTGTTTTTTCTGTTTTGCGGTGACAATGAATTTTCTGGTGACAATAAATTGTCTATTCTATAATCAATTTCATTAAATGTATATGCACATGTATATATATGTATGCACACACAAGTACATACAAGAGTAGAGTGATTTATTATGCATTGTTATTTCTTGGGTATTACATCCTGTTTGTAAATAGAAAATACAATAAAGAAAGCATATTTCTTTTAAAGGTTGGGATAATCACATGGGAGGAGATTCTGCCACCTCTTTCCCGATCTGCCTAGATATTTTATAATACCTAGTCATGGGAGATGAATCAGAGAACAGGGATAATTTAAGCTTCTTTTCTGAATATTGCAAATTTAGATGATTAAATTTAACACTAAGTTTTTTCTAGGGTTGGTGGTGAAAAGGACCTTCATTAAAATTTAATCCATAGATAGTTGTGTGCATTGGGTTTGTGTAGAAATGTAGCAGGGGGAAGCTACGGGGGTGGTTTTTGTGAAAAGCTGCTAGAAACTTCCCCTACATCTGATAGAGCCAATGCCAGCTGACTTCAAGATTGGTTTGACACTGTCCAAGACTGAGTCCATCAGGAACAGTTGTGGTGCCTCTAAGAAAATACAGTCAGGAAGAGGGAGGAAAAAACCCAAAATAACTAGGCAAGTGCAGTCAAAAGGAGGAGCACAAAGTTCAATGGGTAAATATATGTTCAGGTTCAGGTGAGAACGCCCACATACTTCCCCTGAGGATGAGAATTTTACACTGTTATGCAACACCATAGATCATGCACAATCCTTTGGTGGAATCAGAAATTCGTCTGATTTATGACACCTTCTAGGATATGACCACCATCACAGCAGCCTAGTTAAGTCAGTAATGGCCCATCAGAAGGGATGAACATCTTCAGGCCAACATGCGAATGTCCTGATACTTTCCCCAGGGGAGGGGGGAGTTTTACACCTGAGCCTATTGAGTAAGGGAGGATATTGGCATAGTAAAAAGCATTATGCCACCTCTGCAGGATCTGCTTCTTATCAGCCTTCTCACCCATCTGACTCAAAACCCAGCTCGCTGCTAAACAACGTTTGGTTTGTTGCAGTCATCCTCTGGTGGTGGAGCTCTTCTGCACCAGGGCCGCTCTTATGCAGATAAGAGGTTTTGCTATAAAACACCTAAGAACTCTCCTCCCCTCCTTTGGTTGGAGGGTACAAACCTGGCCTCAGCAAAGCACTTGCTGCTTTTTCAATTGGCCAGTTGTTTGAGATGTTAACATTTCAAATTTCAGTCTCTCACACATGGAGAGGCAGCTGTGCCCCTGCAGCTCATGGAGGTCCATGCTGGAGTAGAGATGCACCAGCAGCCCACAGCCCACACACCAGAGCAGATAGGTGCCTGAAGGAGGCTGTAACTGTGGGAAGGCTGCACTTTAGTAGGATCTTGGCTGGACCTGTGGACCCATGGGGAGCAGAGCTCACACTGAAGAAGGTTTGCTGCAAGGACTCACTATCACACAGGGAACCCATGCTGGAGCAATCTATTCCTGAAGGACTGAACCCTGTGGAGAGGTCCCATGCTGGAGCAGTTTGTGAAGAACTGCAGCCCATAGGAAGAACCCAAATTGGAGAAGTTCATGGAGGATTATCTCCCAAGAAAGAGACCCTACAGGGGATCAGGGGAAGAGTGTGAGGAGTGCTCCCTCTAAAGAGGGGCAAAGACAACATATGAGGAACTGATGCCAACCCCAGTACCCCTGGACTGCTGGGTGGCTAGGAGGTAGAGAAAAACTGTGAGTGAATTTAAGGCCAAGAACTTGGCAGGAATGGTGACGGGGGAGGTGTTTTGACTAAATGCCAGGCACCCACAAAAGCAAAACTGGTGGTGATTGTGTGCACAGTGACAGGCAACAAGCTGTTCATGAGCCAGCAGTGTCCTTGTGGCCAAGAAGGTCAATGTTATCCTGGAGTGCATTAGGAAGAGCATTGCCAGCAGGTCTAGGGATGTGATCCTGCCCCTCTACTCAGCCCTGGTGAGGCACATCTGGAGTGCTGTGTCCTGCTTTGGGCTCCTCAGTGCAAGAGAGACTTGGAGCTGCTGGAGCAGGTTCAGTGGATGGCAGCAAAGATGATCAGGGGAATGGAGCATCTCTCTAGCAAGGATAGGCTGAGGGAGCTGGGCCTGTTCAGCCTTGAGAAGAGACAACTGAGAGGGAACCTCATCAATGTGTATGAGTATCTAATGGGAGGGTGTCAGAAGGATGGGGCCAAGCCCTTCATGGTGGTGTCAAGCAATAGGACAAGAGGCAATGAGCAGAAACTGATGCATAGGAAGTTCCTCCTGAACATGAGGAAGAACTTCTTTACTGTGTGGGTGACCAAGCACTGTAACAGGTTGCCCAGGGAGATTGTGGAGTCGCCCTCACTGGAGCTACTCAAGAACCCTTGGGACTGAATCCTATGCCATGTACTCTAGGATGACCCTGCCTGATAAACAAGGTTGGACCAGATGACCCGCTGTGGTCCCTTCTGACTTTACTCCTTCTGCAATTCTGAAACCTGGACACCTACTTCTACATCAAGCAATCGGAATAAATTTTTATTCCTTCAGGCTGTCAGCAAATATGCCTATATTCACTCCTCACTGTAAAGATTTTTATGGCTCAGCAGGTTAGGCTTTGCTTTCTTTTTATCTAGAAACATTGGATACTGTCTTGATTTGGTATAGGGCTATCTCTTAAACCAGAAATAAATAGCTATGTGACTGAACTGTAATAAATCCAGAAAAAAAAAAAAAAAAGGAAAAGCATGCTTCTTATTGTTTTTCTACCAAACAGATAGGTTTAAGGCAAAGCTCAGGGGTGTTATTGAAGAAGTTAATCAAATAGATATAAAAAATTGGATTTTAAACAGCTTAGACAAGTTCTGTTTCTTTAGTATTTTCATATATTTCTGCTTTTAAAGATCTCCTACTGTAAGGCAAGACAAACTTTAACATATATGCAAGTGTGTTTAAGTGTGTGTGGGTGTATGAGTAGGCACAATATACGTTGATTTCACAGGAAGAGCCAACTGCAAATGCCTTACAGCTTTTTGTGCTAGATTTTGTCTTTCCATTTTTACTTAATTTTTTTGAAATATGGTTTCCTTCTCTTGCCTTTTCCTCTGGGCTATTGTTTATCCCAATGGAAAAATTCCTTATAACCAGGATTTTTATCTTAAGCATAAATACTGACAACTTGCCTATAGCTATATTGCCTGTAGAAGCAATTACAGAATGACTGGATTGCACATGAGCAGACCAGAATAAACTTTTTACTGCAAATGTCTTTTAAATAGAAATACATTACTATTAGAAAAATGTTGGTTTTGGCTGCAAATTTAAAGGCAGAACATCAACAAATCTAAAATGCTTTCATCCCTGAGGGAAAAAAATATTCCATTTCATGAAATAAGAGTGTGGATATATAAAAAAGCAGCTCATAAAAATCACTGACTAACCAGGTTTCTTTTCCCATATCTAGCATTCTCCCTCACTCTCCCCTTCCCTCTGAACAGACACAATGCTTTCCATCTAATTTTTCTACTTTGAGCAAACATTTTCTTAACCCATTGTATTTTTTTCCTCTAAAACTGTTTGGTACTGTGTTAGTTTTCTTCAAAATCATTTAGAACAAAATCTTATTTCTACAATACCTTTTTACATTCCCTTTGTGCCAAAGCTTTGCCTCATGCCTCTGTAAGATAAAAAACTACTTACTTTCATCGTATTACAAGAAAGCAGTGATTAATATTATAGATTAAATGTTCTAAAGGACAAGTCTTTTCTAGAAGATACTGCAATGTCAGATCTCTCATCATTCCAAGAATTCCTACTCTACCCCACTGACTTGGGAGGTGCTATTTAGGCTGGTGAAAAATTATAACTAAAGAAATAAAAATTTAAAAATTATTTAATTTTATTACAAATGTATATCTAGTTATATTTCAGTTTAAGATAGATAAATTGTCATTATATTTATAGATAAATGTAGTATTTTGAACCTCTATTTGATTTTAAATTAACTTTTTTGACTGCCAAAATAGACAACCTCGCTTATACATGGCCTGAATAATCTCAATTCGCTGCTGTGTAGAAATTGCTAATATATGCATAAAATTGCTGTAGGTGGAGGACCTTTGGACTAGATTGAACTGGCAAACAGATGCTTTTTCTATTTAAGTAATTTCTACTTTCTCTATTTGGTAGCTTGATTTCTCATACAAACACCTGTATATGTTCAAGTATGTGCATTTGTTTCTGGTCAGATGAACAAGTAAGGAGAAAAAGAGAATTTATAAATTGCTTTGGGGAGGAAAGTGCAACAGAAAGACATCAGGTTCAACCATCTGTTTGATCTATACCTGAGCGGCAATAAAATTAATTTATTAATAATAAAGCCAGCAAATGCTTGATAGCTGAGATTTATTTTTCAACATTACTTTAGATAAATTCCCTAAATCTAGTAAATCAAGTATAAAGCTATAATTAAAATATTTCTGATAATAACAACCCATGTAGATTAGATTTGATCTTGTCAGTCAGCTCTGGACAGAAGTCACATGCCTGCATTATAAAGAACCTTCCCATGAGTCCAAGAATTCAGCTTTCCACAAACAAAATGAGAAACAGAATCCTTTTAAAGAAAGATGAAGTCCTAAAGGGCTTTCTGCTTTTTCAATTATTTGTAACTTCTTAAACATTTATACTCTTCAGTTCAGATCTGTGTCTTTAATTAATAATTAATATGTACAACAGATCTAAAAAAATCCCTAAATAAATAAAACACCCTGAGATTTTTTTTTTAATCTGTATTACACTGAGCTCATTTTCAATGATGCATTTTAGAGACAGTAGTCAGGGTTTTTAAGTTTCTCTCTGTTAATGCCTCTATTGACTGTATGCTTAATATTTAAATGTAGAGAGCTTCATTTATGGTTAGTTTGGATACTATTCAAAACTCCCTGAAAAGATTGTTTAAAAGAAATTAAAATTTTTTCATTGATATATCAATTTCCCATTGCATTTAAAGTTTTGTTTTATTACAGAAAGATAAGATCACAACACATTGTCACTTTAAACAGTCCTAGATTTGCCCAAGTTTGTTGGTGATACCAACTAAAAGTTAAAGAAAACTGAACTTCTCAATCTAAATAATAAGGACTTCAAGCTCTAAAACAGCTACATATGCAAGAATCTGCTACTTCCAGTAGAAGTTAAAAAATTAAAATCCTATAATTTTCATAGTTGACATTCTTATACAGCATATATACTGCATTCAGTGCAGCAGAATGTCATCTTTTTGCTGGCTTCTTGATGTCATTTCAAATAATAAAAACACAAGTAGATTGGTATCAATACTCTGAGTATCACAGCATTTCAGCATTTGGCATCAGAGAAAAAATTATTTCCCTGTAATAAATACTTATTAGCATCATTCTTGCTACAGTAGCCCTGCCTGGAAATGAGTGTGAGACTGAAATAAAAGTACCACTGACATATCAAAGCAAACTGTCCCTTAGTAAATATGACACCTGGAGGTGTGTTTTAATTACTTTTATTTGACTAATTAGAATTAATGATAAAGTAATTACCTAATTGCATTTTGCTCAGAAATTTTGAGATGCTCAAAACACAGAGCTGGTTCCCAGAATACATCTTACTGACACCCCAAAACACTGCTGTCATAAGAATTTCCTTTTCCACTTACTACAGCATTTCTAGAGACACGGTGTTTCTAGAAATTATGTTTAACTGCTGTCTACAGTGTGTTGGGAGGTAGGACTCAGATGATAGATAAGGGCTTGGGTTTCTCTGGACACTAGAGAAAATTAATCTTTGGTCTGAGCTGTCTTCAATTTAGCTAAATTAATCTTTTCCTGACTTATTGAAATATTATTTAAAGGGGACATCACATCTACCCTGTGTTTGATGGGAAAGTTTAAATATAAACAAGACCATGGACTGTCTAATGTTGTAAAAACTGAAGTCTTTCAAGCATGTCAGGATATAAAGTTTTGGAAAAAGGAAATTACATCTCTTTGTCTCAGGAGCTTTCAGGAATAGACGGCAACTTAACTGTGGCTGTGAGGAGCTACAGTTTGAATTTAGCTATCAAAGTTGAGACATTGTTTTGTCGTTAAAACTCTGGTTACAATGGTTCATTAACTGACCAATATTTAAATAAAATATCAGAAATATCAGCTATATAAGAATGAAACTTATCTTAATATCTGAGTTGTGGTCTTTCATAGATCTGCTGTCAAAAATGAAGAGCTTATGTAGCTTACAACATTCTTTTGAAGTCCATCAGAACATGCAATCATGCCTAAATCAAGAAGTATTTCCCCATGTTTTGTCTTCTAAGAAAAGATTATATCAAATTTCCCACCCTTAAAAGAATTTCACCTATTTTCGAGAAAACAGAAGCGTATCTCAAGCCTAAGCTATTTTTTTTTAAGCTACAGTACTTTACAAATGACCATTTAGTTATTCTTTGGTCTCTAACAAAAAAAATCAAATTATCTCATCTTAGTTGCCATTGTACCTTGAGGAAAGGCAGGATTTGATTTCAGATCTTAGAGATGCTACTAAAAAAGAAAATACCAATAATTTGTCCTGAGCCTTAACTGTTAATTTTGAGAGTAATTTTTTCCACGCTCTCAATAATAAGTGGGATTGGCCTAGAGGCATCTTAAACTGATCATAATTAAACATGAACTTTGGATTTTGCCACATTATCATCTATGATTGCTTTACTAAAATTTGCTGTAAACAGGATAGAAAGGAAAAAGAAGAGATTTAATGCTGTTGCATAAAAAATAGACTGCATTATTCTTTGACACTATATTCCAAATTCTTATTCAGTGCTCAGAATGTGATACTTGCAACAAATAGTGAGTTCCACAACACCAATATAAACTAGTAGCGTTAATAAATTTATATATCATTATGCATTTATTAACATATTTATGGTTTATCCAAAGTAGTACAAATATCAATTTTCAAAGAGACTTGGTGCACATATAAAAGACCTTTTCTTTAGTCATAAACTACACGGGCAAATTAAAAAAAAAAGCTTGCATTTTCAGCTTGTTGTTACTTAATCATTTAAGTTTCTTTCTGTGTGAGTAAATTTTATTTCATTACATGTGTCAGATAAATGTTGACTAAGTTTCTTTTAAACAAAAAACTGTTGTGAACCTTGGATAATAATAATAATAGTAATAATATATTAAAATGGCTTTTTAACCACAGTTTTCGATAACAGCATTTAAGTAAATAAAGCATATATTTGGTAACAAAAAGAATCATTCTAAAGGGAGATTTTCACACAGAGAACCCAATCAGATAAATGATTTTTCATGTTTGCAAACTGAAAGAAGAATTAGAATTTTCTATGAATTAATCGACCAATACTTGTATGAAATTGCAAAGTTCCTATATCTGAAAATTATTGTAGATCTATTTTCTGTGGGGGAAAAAAAGCATTAGAGGAAAATAAGTTTTACTGAATAAAAAATTAAAGACCCAGTTATCCCTAGTTCAGGTTTACTGCCTGTGGAGAGAGTGTGCAGTGTTGCTGACTGTGTCAGAGCAAAACTTGTCTCAGTAATAAAATGGATTGCAAACATTTTCCATTTCAGTTTTAATGTAAATCGTTGACCAGTCTTGCTTGTCTTGTGGCCTAAAATTCTCATGAAAAAAACCTTTTTTTTTGCTCCCCATGCTGAATTTTGCTGACACTGCTGAAATTTTTCTACAGAAAAGGTGACCACAATATTCTGATAGATCAGAAGCTCCTTATTCTCATCCTGAACAACAGGAAAATAGAAAGTAAGTTTGATTTTTGAAAGGGCTGCATGATTCATGATCAACGTCCCAGTGATTTTCAATGAATTTGGCTCTGAAGTTTTTAAAGGATGTGAGTATTGTGCAGAGATGTTAGCTTGCATTGACCTTAATTGAACCATCTTTGGGACTGTAAGGAATGTAGCTCTGTCAGGCTTAACCTAACTCATGAATGAAGCTGAGGAAAAGGTTTAATGTGCGTGAAGCATGATGATGACACACCCTGTGGCACATGTGCCTGAGAAAGCAGAGTGACTGCAAACAGTTAACACGGCTCCTGCAGCTTTCCTGGGTAAGTTTAGTTTACTTTGTGCTAACTCCATAAACATTTTGAAGAGCCACCTAGTGAGAACTTGACATCTTTGTCCCTTTCAGTATGTGGCTGCATTAAATTCATAAAAGGTACTCTAAGGAGACCTCAAAGGCAAGGAAGAATGTTGTCTATCAAGAAATCTACCTGCTGGATGGAGATTTTGGACTGCCCATTGATTTACCTTCAGACTTAGCAGGCTGTGGCAGGGTGAGCAGGTCGCTCAGTAAGGGGTAGTGGTAGCCTGTTTATTATTCATGTATTTCCCAGTTATCAATAATTTCACAGATCCTCATGGCAAGTGTTTCTTTGGCCCTGGCAAATATCTCCTTAGAAGACTAAAAGTGGCAACAGTGGGTCCTTTGTTGTCATGAGAATATACCAAATCTAGGGTAAGAACTTCACCTAGAAGAACTCTAACCTCATACATATTCCAAATGCTCTACAAATTGCTCATCAGATTATCAATATTTATGAATTTCCCATGTTTTATTTTCTGAAAATATACTGCCAAACTTGAATATATCTAAGTAAGATACAACAAAAATGGTTCAGTGTAGATTTACATGTGTGATATATGAGATCATACAGAATGTACAGCTTTAGTGAATATTTCTAAATATATATGATTCTGAGCAAAACTTTTTTCTCCTTTTCATAATATTATTGGATATTTTAGAAAGAAATTTCCACAGTAGAAAACAGAATTTTGAGAAAAGATAAAACTTCCTAATAAATTAAATAATGTTCCACAAGTTGAGTCTGTTTTGTCCATGATGGTAATTGGTAAGTCCTGACCTCATGGTCAGACTCAGGGGCCTGGTTGCTACCTATGGGTCTGGAGCTGACCTGTGGCTGATCACCATCTTCAGAGCAATCCATTGCAAGAAACCCACAACTAGTTTTTCTTTCTACAATATTTAGGATGTTAGGGAAAGATTCTTCACTGAAAGGGTTTTCAAACATTTGAAGAGACTGCTCAGGGAAGTGGTTGAGTCATCCTGCCTGGATGTACCTAAGGGTGTGCAGGCTGTGACATTTAATGACATGGTTTATTGGTGGACTTGGCAGTGCAGGGATAATGGTTGGATTCCGTGACCTTACGAGGCTTTTTCCAACCTAAATGATTCTATGAATCCATGATTTAAAAGTTTTTATAAAACTAGTGCTCCCTAAGTTCTAAAGCAAGGCAAGGAAACAGCATATATATATTTTTTTAGGTTTTTTAAAAGAAAGAATTTTGTACATTTTTTTCTAAGACAAAACATCTCAAATTGTAGATGAAAAAATAACACAAAATATTAGTTCTGAAAGATAACAAATTAATGACATTGTAAACAACAATCTAAACTTCAGTGCTGTTGCTCTTTAATGTGCTACATAGTATTTGAGAAATTATGTTATATTAATTTAAATAATTGCTATGTTGCTGTGAGAGTCTGTCTGAAATCCTGCATTTTTCTGGTCACGATTGCCAAAAAAGACCACCGAAAAACCTGCTGAGCCAGTGCAGGGTGGGGAAGTTGTGTGCCTCTTAGCTACCTGTCTCCATAGGTAGTTACCTGTCGACTTCATGGGGCATTCTGCCCCCTGATTCCAAACAATGGATCTGGACTCCCCGCCTCTCGGCCTGGCTGGCTTTGGACTGTGCAAATGGCCCCTTTCCAACAAGGAGACCCTCCCTGGCCTGCCTTCAACCATCGTGACAAATAAACAGAGATGCGGGCTTCTTCATCGAAGGATCAAGACAAGAAGACCCTGTACCACCAGACCCCCTTGTACCTTCTTCTAAAGACTGGGACTGAACTACCAAAACTTGCCCCCCCCCAGCTCGGTGGTGGGGAGGGAGAGCTGTGCTGTTGGGAGAGGGGAAAATTGCCCAGAACTGAAGCACGGGCACTGAAGCACGAAAACAATGGTTTCTGTTAGTCATCTGGACTCTGAGTATCTGTACCCCGAGTTCTGTGTTCTTTCCCCCCTTTTTTGTGATTTTCGGTTGTGAAACCGCTTCCCTTCCCCCAACGAATAACAGTATAATTAGGATCCCAGAACAGCCGTCCTTTTGAGATCTCCCCAAGACCTGGTACCCTGCTGGACCTCTGACAGCTGGACCACGAGAAGCAAGACCACGGTTTTGGTAGCTATAACCCATATCCTTTCCTTCCTCCCTCTTTTTCCTTGTCTTTTCCTCTTCTCTCCGGTTCCCCCCCTTTCACCAACGCCATTCTGCTGTGATTTTCAATAAAACTGTATCTGATTTGTTGCCGTAAATCCTCTGTGCCTTTCTGGTTATTTTGCACCTAAAAATCAACGCCGCCATCTGTACTCCCCTGGGTCGGATCGGGACAGTTGCTTGTACAAAAAGTTGCCAGATATTTTATAAAACTTGTAAGAGTATAACTTACTCATATGATTTTTCTAATTGAATACCATCATACTACAATTGTACACGAGTAATTATATGCATCACTAATCCCCATCTTGCTCTCAATAAGTCTGCTCATATGAATAATGTTTACACATTTTGCTTCTAAATAGGAAATCAGACAATAAAGGCTGTGAAATAAAATTTTAATAATTAGAAAAACAAAATAAAAGTTACTATAAAGAGCATAAAAAACCTACAATGAAAACCCTGCTCCAGGATTTGAGTTCATATTTTTGAATAGTTGTTTTCCCATTCTTGAATATTTTACCTTTCATCTTTCCTATGTGTATTTATCAGCTACCTTTTATGAAGTCTTGACCCTGAAAATGCTTTGAAATATGAACAAAGATTCTGAGAAATAGATTACCAACAAGAATAAAACATTAATTTTTATATGAAGAATTAGTAATATTACAGTTTGTGGTTTTATTTACAGTAAAGTTTTTATGAAGACTTACTTGCCATAAATTTAAAAGTCACCTGATAGACTAAATATTCATAAAATTCTTTACAAATAACCCCACCTATGGCCTACTAACAAGCACTTTATTTTTCCCCAGAATTTTAATTCTAACAAAATTAAGATAATAGGCATTCTTCTGTTCAGGAGTTATATTAAAGCCATGTGATAGGTCATGTCTCTGTTAAAAGATTTAGTAGCTGCATTTAACATAACACAAATTTTAAGATGTTCAGTCTTAGGGATAAATGAAAATATTGTTTTTTTATGCTAAAAATTACAATAAACTATTTCAAATTATGTAACTGAAGAAGATTGGAAGGAAAGATAATCCCATTCTTAAAAAAACACCAAAAACCACCCCCCAACATAAGCATCAAAAATTATTTAAAAAAAAAAAAGAGTATTTTTTAACAGAAATTACCAAATTTTTACTTTTAGCAATAAAATCCCCTGGAAAATCAATTCTTGGTTTTTCTTGTAATTTTATAGATTTTTTTTAAGATTATCACAAGGATTCACTTTTTTCAGCTCAAGTATATTGTTAGAAAGAACATTAATATGTTTTGCAACATGTAAATTTTAGTGCAATCCATGTTGGTGTCTCTTTATCAGCTTGTCCTTTGGTCAAAATCAGTTGATGTGATCAAACTGAAATTATAATCAACTGATACTTGGTAGTATATCTTTGTAATCCTTCACTGTAACTGTAATACTTTGAACTGTAGTGAAGCAATTAAAATAAAGTTAAAAAAGAAATTCATGCAATTACTACTACATAATTTGACAGAATTTTGTCTTCAGTAATATACTAAAAAAAATGCTGTCTTTAAAGGCCTCTGAATTTTTACCTCAAAAACTACTAGTGATGTTCAATCTTGACATAGCTTTCTCAGACTTATTTAACACAAGGGGAAAGAACACAATTTTTCTTTTCTTTTTACCTTTCAGTCTTTCAGATTTCAGTTTCACAAAACCACTAAAATACTGTGGCCTTTCCTTTGAGTGAAAGTAAATTATCTCAGTTTTTCCAAAAGCTTCTAAGTGGTTTGGTTTTGTCATGTTATTCAGCCCAAAGTTATATCAAAGTACAAAAAAAATTGTACAGATTAGTATTAATGGGTACACCAGAAACAGTTTTAGTTGACAAAACATAACCACATATTATAAGAATTTTCTTGCATTCAGTGCTGCCCTAACCATTTCATCTACTATGCAGGTTGCAAGCCAACTTAATGACTGTACTGGCAATAACTGAAAAAAATTCTTTCCATTTTAAATGTTGTGACTGATCACATCATGCCCACTCACATCCCTGCAGTATTTATTTACTCTTCTCTGTGTTTGTAATTTTTTTTCTAATAAGGGTTGCCATCAGAGATTTAAAGGAAGAAGTTTATTTTTTTTTTTTTTTTGAGACAGTGGCAGTTTAGTGTTTGGCTTGCATTACAGGGCCCCTGATATTTGGCAATACAAGTTCTTGGTTTGTGCCAGACACGTTAATTAGTTGGACAAATCATAGAACCATAGAATAGCACAAATCATAGAATCTACAAATCTTACCCATATTGATTAATGCCACACCCAGAACGCTTCATAGATATATGCAATGTCTAATTTGAAGGACAAAAATTCTTTTAGTAGACTAACTGATATTTTGGAGAAAAACTTTTCAGCCCAGAATTTCCCTCAGGTTTGAAAGCACTAAAAGGCATGTAGGCATCTCATTTGAAAACATTGATTTATGCATAAAATTCCCTTTGAAACAATGTATTTAAACAACATTAAACTTGAAAGTGTTGGAAAATTTCAGAATTAAGGTGGTGGTCACATTTCATTCCAACCATATTTTTTTTCATCTTTTGATAGCCATATTTTAAGAAAGGGAGACAAAATAAAAAGTCCTATGTGTTGCAAATGCAACCTGTTTGGATGCAATGAATTCTAGTTATAACTGCCCTTTTGAAACAGGAGGAGCTTAGGCTTCAGTTGCTTTGTATCTTCTTATATCCTTAATTTAAACTCATTCCTTTTTTAATTGCCATATTCTTGAGCAATATTCTTCAGCAGTGAGGGGTGGATCTCAGACCTATTTTTAAAGATAAAGAGAACACTAAGCCTTAGGAAGATCTGTGGGTTATAAAGCATCAGATCTTGTAATTAAATATTTATATTTCCAAAAGAAATAAATATGAACTGCAATTTTAGTCATTTTTGTTCCATCACTTAGTGACTTGTGAATGTTTAACTTGACCAAAATCAGATTTGCTGATTCATTTTTGATTTCTATTACTTGTAGCAGTTCCATTTTCTTATTTTTCCCATCATACAAGCCTATTAAGGGTGCTTTGGTCATCTCTTTCACTTCCTTGCTTCAAAGGTCAGTAGAAAGATTGTGAAAATGCAGGCAAGACAGCTCTGTTCTGGTACCAGTGCCAGGGGAAAATAAGAGTCGCTATTCTGATTACACAGCCCTTGACCTTCAGAAGACATGAATTGTGAAACCTGCAGTTACCAATTCTTTAATCTTATATCTAAATACTTTTTCAAAAAACTAAGTAAACAGACAACAACAAAATCATACTCTAGCAGTTTCTCAATAGAGAAATCTGATTTAGTGTGCAATTACTTTTACTATGACAAAGTTAGGAGTGAGGATAGCAGGCCCTTTCAATGGAAGCTGTCAGTCTCAGTATGGTGGTTTAAGCTTTGCCTAATTAGCAGATAGAGAGTTGGATTAAAGGATCTGGTAGTGGGAACGAATTCATAGTCATGAACTTCAAAAAACATTCAGAAAAACAGCTTATTCTATGTTTTCTAACTAAAAAAAAATGCAAAACTATTATACCTTTTGTTTAAGACCCCAGAGTTGGATGCAGAACTCCAGGTCATGTCTTACATCTTCAATGAAGAGAGGTTGGGAGAATTGTGATGGTTCAGCCTGGAAAAGAGGAGGCTTTGGGGTGACCTTGTTGCAGCCTTCATCTACCAGAAGGGATCTTAAGGAAAGATGGGATACAGCTATTTTCAAGAGCACATATAGGACAAGTACATTTCCATTTTTTCCTTTATTTGCACCTCTCATTCACAGATATAAGCTGTCAGAACTAAAAGTTGAAATTCTTCATACGAATACATGTATAAACTTTCACAGTTATTTAACATTCATAATTATGAGTTAATGTTCACCATTCAGAGACTTTTGCAGCTGAATAATGCGGTCAATATTTTTTGCCTTTCAGAAGTACAAAGTCTAAGAATACTATCAAGGTGTGAAAATGTCTCAAATAAATTTTTAAAAATGTTAGAAAAAACAAATGATGCCTACCGTTTTCTAATAGAAGAACCATAGGAGGGACTTCTATGGCATTATCAGATTCTGCATGTGTCCCTGCAGCGTTAAAAGGTAATGATATCTTTAACTACCTATTTGTCACTATTCATCAGTAAGGTAAGAGGAAATAAGTTCTTCTGTGATGTCTTTATATCATTGATAAAATAAAAATATAAAAGCAATGTTTTTTTGCCAAGGGATATTCTATCTGAAAAAAGTGCAAAATGCTTTGGGTATTCTGGAAGTGTTCAGTATTGAAGCCAACTGCATTCCATTAGTGACGTGATTACTTTATCTTTCCTAATGATCAGGTGAAATTTCCTGAGACTCTTATGCAAAGGATCTTAAAACTGGTTAAGCAGAACTGCTCCAGCTTCTTTTTTTTGATGCTGACTGCACAAGCTATTTACTCATTCTCTTCTTATCTTTCTTTTGCAGTCTAATTGAAAGAAATTGGATTATTTGGCTCTTTCTTTGCTGAAGGTGGTTGCTCTGAGCACATGCTTCAAGACACTGACATTCCCCTGTATTTTGTTTACTACGGGAACCACCTCCTAAGTTAAAATTCCTCATCATAATTATGCTCTGAGACAAAGTTTGTAGGAAGGGGTGGTAGCTGAAAAGCCCATAGAATTTAAAAAAAGTTTTCAGAAACAGCCTTTGTTTAGGTCTTAGAAGAGAAACAACAATCATACAATCTAGCAACAATTCAAGAGCAACTTTTCTGGGTTTAGCTTGATTCTGCTCCTCAATTAGACAATTTGAATAAAAAGCTAGGTAGCAGCTGCAAGTGAGGAACTGTTTTAGAATGGGAAAAAATTACAATGTTAGTATCTGTATGACAAGATACCATCTGTCCTGAGGAAGAAATGAGAACTGCAGAAAGTCCAAAATGACGAAATAAGCATTTTTAATTACTTGATTTCTTTTTTCTTACTTAAAATTAAAGTCAGCTATGAATTTCAACTACCAGTACCTTAAGATGGTTCTTCATTGAAATTCAGTCAAACCTTAGATTTTTAGTGAAAGGTATTGTCCCATTGGTAACTAGGCTTGGATAGCCTTTATTACTTATTTTTATCCCAGCTCATTTGGATGTAACAGTTATATACTTTAATCTTCTACAAAATTATTCAATATACTACATTCCATTTTCTTTCTTCATGTATATTGATTCTGAAAATTAATTTAGTAAGATCAGGAATTGTTTGACTGTTAGAAGAAAGCATTTTTCCAAGACAAAATCTCCTTTCATGAATATTATCTCTGATTTCATTGTGAGGAAACAAATTTCAACATGCAACAAACAACTACTTAAGTCTAGAAAAACCATAGTTTTCTTTTGCACTACTGTCTATTTATAGGAGGAACATGATTTCTTTTCAGACCTTACAATAGAGGGAGACCTTCTATGAACAAAACTGTTGTCATCTTACTGCAGGGGTTCCGTACTGTTGTCCCCTTATCGCAGAAGTTTCATACCTCCTTGGTGTTTCTCATGGGAGCTCCTCCGAGCACTGACTCTTTCTTCTTCACAAAGCAGCCAACTGACTCCAGTTCCCTTCTCAATCAGCCACCCCACTCTTTCATAGCACTCTTCTTCTCATTAGTTACAGCTGTGGCCTGTTAAAGTCAGGCCTGCTCCTAATCTTTGCTAATAAACCCAGCTGCAATTCCTTAGGGCTAAGATTAATTTCAACACTGTCTTTATTTTCTTATACTCTATCACACTACACAAAACTACTTTTTAGACTTTTGAGAGAAAATAAAAAAAATTTGTAATATATAGCTAGAGTCTTAGCTACCAAGACCTTTAATTCAAGGATAATACCAAACAAAATAGCACCTTCAATCATGTTTTATTAGTAGTGAAACCAAGTTCCTGGTCCCTGATAGCAGTGTGGTGACTTTGCTACTTACAAAATTGATCCAATAGCAAATTTACATAAGTAGAGTAGTCCTTGCCAATTAGCTATGACACATTTCGAGAAAAACTCTTCAACAATTTTGCAATTGTAATGTTCATGTTAAGCCAAATCTCATGACATTATTTGCTAATCCTATTTGAGTTTTTCAAGTTTTAAAAGATTTAAACAAATTAACACAAGTCCTTTTGCCTCTTCAAGAAAAATTAATTCAGGTAAAAATTAAGGCAAAAAAACGGATTGCCATAAAAGTCTACCTCTTCAAAAAAATTAGAGAGATTTAGTTTTGGTTTTGGAGAATATGTAAAAATTGAAATAAAAGTGTATCCAAAAATATCAGATAAAGGGATTTCTTTAAAATGAGAGGGAGATTAATTTTAATGGAATGTTTTTTAATGATAAAATATAATTAAGGAGGTTTTGTTCATCAAAATTTGGGGGGGGGGCATAATTTTTCAGTTGACAGTAATGCTCATGAAGGAAATAATTTAATAAAAAATTTTTAAATCTGCAGCTCAGATTTCTAGAAACCACTTTTCTCATGAAAGTTTTGGCTAAATGTCAGTATATATACAATCACATTTCAATTTTTTTCCTTGCAGCGCTCACAAATATCCAAACATGATCAGAAGAAAAAATCCCACTTAATTTTATTTAATAACTACGACAAACAATTTCAATTTAAGTGTTCTCATTATTGAATTTATTTAATGATCTAGAGAAGAACATCTTCATTTAGATATAGTGATATTAGTAGAGTTTCCTTGGTTAATTTTGCTTTTTCCATTGACTGTATTTCAGCAAGATAACATGAAAACCTGTATTCCTGAAAAGGGTAAATAAACAACTTGCACTGATGTTTTACTTTACGTCAAGAATATAATTTTGAAGTGATACTCTTAATTATTCTCACTCTTCACACACATCCATATCACAGAGTCATTTCGGAGTGTCAGCTGTTTCCATTCTGGATGAAAATTAGGCCAAACACAGAAAAAAAACCACTTCTAGTATTCTCTACCAGCTAAAATTGCACAAACCCAGGGCCTCAGTCCAGCACTAGCAAGAGCAAAGCCTCAAATGGTGTGGATCCTGCATCTTCAGTATTTATTGTTTGTGTCTGAAGGCCATCATCCACTGAGGTGCACTAGTTACTACACACTCTAAATATTTGGGTCTCACTCAGGTAGGGAGCTGTCAGGGAAAGAACAGAATGTCCGCTCAAAGTGTAAATGGAAGTAAATTTAAAATCCTTTCCATTATTTCTATTGAGACTTAACATTTCAATACAAGCAAAATGAATGGAATGTTTTTGGGGGCTTTTAAAATGATGTGACTGTATTCTGTCACCTGACCTTGAATGTGTTTGGAATCATACTTTTCAAAGTCATGTTTGCTTATTCTGTCTTGTAGCAGAGGCAGGTTTTACTTTTAATCTGCCTTTTTATCAAGAAATTTAAGTCCCTGTGCCTCTTTCATAGTGGAATCATGTGTTTCAACAATACTGGAAAATTACTTACCATTTCTTAGGTGTTGCTATTCTTTTCTTTTTTTTTTCTTCATACAGGATACTGATATGTTTAGTACTCTTCATGGATCGTATTCTGTTTGAAATACAAAACATTAAATAGAGTTCAAGATCAGTTTGAACTATAAAAAAACCCAAAGCCATATCCCCTAATAATGCATCATGTAGGGCAAAGAGAAGTAAGGAAAAACTATATATATTCTGTTCATATCTAAGCTTAAATTGTTCAAATTTTTGCAAGTTCCAGACATCCCAGTTATTGATATTTCTGGTTGTAAAGAAAAGAGCAACAGATTTTACTTCAGTAATAGACTTTCCCTGTGTTTCTGCTTGAGATTCATAATCAACTCTTGTTTGCCTGAAAAATACTTTTTTCCTTCTGAAGCATCCTGTAGTGGTACTCTCTTCTAGGCTTGCTCAGAAATCGGAATTCCAAATAAAGAAATTCTCTTCTTTTATAAATCTCTTTATCTATAAGTATTATTATTGCTGTTTTCTCTTTGCTTACCTTCTATTTCATTTAAACATACCCTTTTGTTTATGTGTGTGGAGACAATCTGCATAATAATAACAACAACAATAATAATAATAATAATAATCAAGTAACTTTTAGGTGATGTGTGTGTTGAGACAGAATGCCTCCTCCTCTCTCTTTTTTGTATAATGTCTTTGCTTACACTGGGACTGAATAGCAATTTCAATAATTGGAAAAGTGTTACTGTTAGCTAATAGGAGTGACACATGAGAAAGTCCTTACACTGCTGCTGTGAACAATATAAAGCACATATAAATATTCTAACCTGTGCAGGAATACCAGAAATCAACAACTAAAGGATAGCCAGGGCAACAGGTTGCAAACTACGCAGTGATATATCCCCTTTTGTGGCCCTTGGGAACTGCTTTAGCAACAGAGTGGCAATATAGGTACAACTAAGATATTTATTCTGATATTGTTCCCTGTTTTCTCCAGCTTCATATGCTCTTTCCTTTCCAGAGTAGCTGTACTTAGCATTCTAGATTCAGTACGGCATTTCAGCAATTGCCACATATAAATGTTTGAGTTACCCCTTGAAGACACCTTGCTGAAGAAATGTGGTGAATTGGGATCTGAGTGATTGAACATGCAAATTGTAATTGGTATCAACAGCAATGATAAGAATCTGTCTAGGTAACAATCTGGTTTGTCTATGAATGAGAATTCCTTCTAATTACTATATGCGTTATAAATGCAGGTGGGGATATCATAAAAAAAATTTAAGTAAGAAACATTACTTCCAAAATTATTTTGTCCTAAATTTCTATTTTGAAAAATATGTAAATCAGTAAAACTCTTAAAATAAAAGTAAGTTACAAATATTCCTTGGGCTTCAACAAATGACAGTGTGTTAAAATAAGCTATAGCATGTATCAAATGAAACATTATTTCCACAAAACAAAGGGTCTAAACTCTAAGAGCTTTTAAAGAGATTTCAAAGACCTAGTTGAATTAGAAAAGATTTGTAGAGGAACATCTAAACTGGGGAGAAAATGCTTGCAATTAAGCAGTTTTAGAGGAAAGCACCTGAAAAACTCATCTCAACTCCAATAAATTACATATTTCATGTTGTTACCTTGCTGAGATGAGGAATGTCTGCATGGTACATTGAGGTAGGAGGTATGGAATAATGAACAAACACATGCTGCCTTCAAATTATAGCAGTCTTGTTTTAAGTAATTGTTTCCACATTGTCTCTGTCAATATTGATTACACTAAGTATGTTATTAAAAGACAGTATTTCCCAGGAAGGAGAACAGCATGGCTCAGCGGATAAGATATTCATCTCTAGAAACAGATATTCATTGAGTGATCGTTTGGAAAAGAATATTTTTTTTTTGAGTTTGAATTTAACTGTAGTATAAAATCCCTTCACAGTTAAAAAGATTGGCTAGAAGGTTTTTGCAATGACTGTGAGGTTATGATATAAATAAGAAGTACAGAAATACATGGCACAGAGATTAACTGTGTATGTCTGAGAGGTTAAAAGACAGGAAAGAGTGTTCACAGAACTAGTGACCTGTAAAGTCCAGTTTTAAGCATGCAGTTTTATTTTCTGTGCAATTATTTGTCCCTAATTTAACATCTGACATGAATGCTCAACTCTTTTCCATATTAGCACACTAAACCTAAATTATTTCACTAAATTCAATAAAGTTAAAATTTGATCTCTAGGAAATTTGATTATTTATTTAAGATGCCCATCAGGATAGTAGTAATTAGGTGTATTTTAATTTTCAAAAAGAAGAGTAAAATTCTCAAGTTGTTTTCATCCAACCATTGACCCTTGTCTTCAACGTGAAACAGAGTTGATTTTGAAGGCCATTATTTTGGTAGTAGGGATCAATAGTCTACTGAGCTCGTAAAGATCCTGAATGAATGAAAATTTGCGGCCAGTCTTGTGCATTGCATATAGGAAGTACCTCACATTACATATAGTAAATCACCACAGAAAAAAAAAGTGTGAACACATTGTTTCCTATCAATTATATTATTCCAATGCTCAGAAAATAATCCATATCCTCAGAAATCTGCAATTTTTAAAAAAGAGCATCGATGTGAACTCAGACCTAGAACATTGATGTGAACTCATTCCTCTAGAAAAGTGCTCATTTTTTATTAATTTTAGTGATACTAGTCACTGGTAGTGATACTACTAAGTGGTCACTCATACTCTGTGGTGGCTTTGGTTATCTGAGTGCTAAGTATGTAGTTTATCCCTGTACAAAAACCCAGGTCTGTGTTGACACCTGAATGGAACACACCCACCTGTGTGCCTGTTGCCTCTAAAGAAGATTCTTGGTTATATCAGAAAAAATCAGTAGATGACTTGACAGGTTTTAGGTTGATAAGAAAATCTACCTTGAAATGTAGATGCTGTCATAAAATTCAGAGCTTCTTGAAATTCCTACATGTGCACCTTAATTCATGTGAAAGACATATTTAATATTATTTGGAACATGATTTTTTGCCCTCAAAAGTCTGCACTTTGGGAGAGGCAGAGATTATAAATACACTTCAACCACTGCTTCTTTTGGGCTTCCCACTCATTTAAATGATATTAGTTCTAAGCTATTTTTCTAACTACTTGCCAGAGAATAATTCCTTGAAGTTGTCCTGTAAGACTGAACAATTGCAGCTCAGGAATACCCTAGGAACAAAGTTGATCAGAAAAACTCCAAGGAATATCAGAAAGAGAGAAATACTTAAAAGTGAAATCTTTACCAGAAACAGACTTTTAGATACTTCTAAAAACAAAATGTTGCACAGTGTGATAGAGCTCATCTGTTTGCTGATTTTAAAATATATTTTTTTATATCATATAGAAGTTTAAATCCAAATTATTTATTCAACTTCTTGGTAATTTATGATTTGAATCAGCAACCATTCTAAGCTACATTTTACATGGAATTTTCACTTTTATTCTGTTCTTGTTCTGTGCTAATTAAGAAAAAGATAAAAGTTTCTGCCCAGTTATAAATAAACATGAAGATAAAGACAAAAGGATGTATCATCCTTTTTGAAGATGGAATAATTATATTTTGCTATGATTATCTCAATTCACATTATTCTTGTTAACCCTCAGTAATACACAAGTATTGATAAGTTAGAATTTAATGATAAATACATATTTACAGCTGAACACTTGTTAAATGAAGCACCATTTCTTAGTAATTTCTAAACACATATTTAATATTTATTGTTCATCAATATTTGGTAATTAATTCAATTTTCTTAGTTAATATTACTCATATTACACAAAAGGAACCAACATGCATATTATAGAATAAAACAAATCTGTTTTAAAGTTGTTGCTTAATGTTAATTAACAAGCAATTTATTAAATTCCTCTTTCATGTGTTTTCTTTGGATTAAGAAAATGGATTGCATTGAACAACATGGGAATTACCTGATTTTGAGTTGATTAACAATTTAATCACATATATATTGGCTGGTTTCCTTTATAAGAAAGGTAATGGTCAAAGCAACCTACTTCTAACCTTTATGTCTTCTTGATTACAAATACCAAATCTCTCCCGACACTTGGGCATCTGACTGCGACAGAAACAAATACTGTAGGTGCATGTACTTGATCAAAACTGAAATCTCACCTGAAGACATGTCAACTGCTTCTGAATTGATTAGAGCTGATATGCAGCACATCCTCAAGAGATCTTTAAGCTACCTTATTTTTCTTGACTAAAACTCTGGAGAGTACAACAAAAATTTTCAATTTAGTTGTATGCTCATATCTATTCTCCCAGAATAATATTTTGTACCATTTCCAAATGTTACCAAAATATAGTAAAATTTCCATTCTGCTCACATAAAACCTGATTGTCCTAATATTTCTTTCTAAAAGCTTCAAGTTTTCATCAGTTTCTGTGAAGAGTGCACATTTTCTTCCATATTTTGATTACTAATATTAAGATACTAATTCTCCACAGCTATTCCTTTGTTGCTATTGTCAGGATCTTCAAAAGTCTCTCTATCAATCAACTGCAGCTGAAAAAAAATACATTATTATTTTCAAGGTCCACTGACATGACTAGCCTACCTACACGACTGAACATCAGAAATGACTATCATGGTGTTTGTCTCATAAAACTAAGTGCTTAAATGTCTCACTTTCATAAAATGTAGATCTAATTCTGCCCAAATGAAATGTAACTCAAAATCTCTTTGATAATTTGTTGCACAGGTGATAAGAGGCCTAAAAAAAGCAATAAACCTACAGTTTTATGTGTTAATTAATGTTAGATATAGTGAAACCTTATGAAAGAAAGGCCTTGTAAAATCAGGCCTTGTTACTTGGGCTAAGCTAACAGCTAGCCTAAAAAATTCCCATGAGAAAAGAATTTTAACAGTGAGAATCAGTTAGCATAACAATCTATTCTTGTGGGAAGACAGTTTACACCTGTGCAGAGAAAGATTCACCCACTTCCCAGGAGACAAAAATGTAAACATATGTAGAAAAAGTTTGATGGACAAGTACATGAGCCACTACCAGTCAATGAGCTGAGTTTCAGTGAATTGCTGACCAATTGGAGTTAAACACAGTGCCTTCTGATAATCATATAAATATGAGCTATGTGAATAAAGATTCAGCTATTCTGCATGAAGAACAGGTGTCTTTGTCCATCTCTTTGTGACAAATTAATAGGTATTAATGTCTTAATTAAAGTGTTACTTGTATTTAGCCATGATCACTTTTCCTGTATGATAGAAGTCAAGACACAATGTGTGATTAAAACATAAAATGAAAATATTGTGCAGTATAAAGTCTGTTTACCTTGATATTCATGAATGTGATGGTAGCCAGTAACACTAAAGGAAGATTGCATGTACATCAAAGTGTATAGTTATAGAGGTTTTTTTTGGGGGGGCAGTTCTTATTTGCTCTTTCAGTTTGTAGCAATTTGGGGGTTAGGGATTTTTTCTTTGGACTCACAAATTGTAATTTTAATGTTTAACACATTTCAGTAAACTTGTATTTCCTAAAATTGTCTAGGAACTTTTAGAATTCAAGATTGTTCCGGGCAACCATAAGTCTCTGCAGCAATGTTTTATATTATTAACACACAAGCGTTCCATTTGATTTATTTAAATTTGTTGCAATTTTTAAAGTAATTCTCTCTTTTCATTTAAATTTGTTCAAATATTTGCCTGTCCTTTTTATCACTGAGTTAGTATTTTCAGTTACATTTCCTTAGAAATTCTAAGATCTCTTTTCTGGAAAAATAATAGATAATTTAAAGGGTAGCATTTTATACAGATTTTTTGAGGTTGCTTGTTTACATATGGATCATTTTACAGCTATTCATACTGAATTTTATCTGCCAACTTACTGCCCATCATGAGATGCTCCTGTACCTTTTCACTATTTTTTTTCACTATCCTGTAGTACCTTGCATACATTTCAAAGTCTGTAACCTCATTCATTTTGCCTTTTTCTAAGCAACTTATGAATATATTGAATGTCAGTTCTGTTAGCAGATCCTATATTTTCATCAGTTCTTGAAAATTCTTATAATGTGCTTGCAGGCCTTATGGCAGGCAAGAATAGTGTTTGTTAAACATTTCATTTAGAACATCAATTTCTCTGCAGCAAGAACAAAACAATAATTCCCCATTTCAGGAAATACCTGTATCAAGAGTTTAGTTAAACTGGTGGTGGTACATACCTGGCATACATAATCTAAGTGTAATTCAGTATCTAAATTATCTATTTTGAAAGCTCCAAAAATAATCCCATAAAATTATCAAATAACTTAAGTATTCTAAGGCATATATGTATCAATAAATTACAAAAAGGGTTGTTTAATATCAATCTGTAGTATGCTTTTATAGCCGGTGGAAAATTATAAATTGCTATTTTTATTTGCTGCTTATCCTCTCTTAAACATCTATCTTAAAGTGAAACTCCTGCTTGATTGTCTAGTTCTCATTAGTTATATCGAGAATACATGTTCTTCAGTTTGGAAAAGTATGTAGCTTGCAGATGGCTGGAGGTAAAATTCTGTCATTCTTATTTCAGTTAGAATTAGTGCTGAAGTCTTCTTACTCAATGAGTTGCCTACTAATGTTACAAAGAACATATACCCTCATGTCAGAGAAGAACACTTTTGGTCTACAAGGAATAAAAGACTAAAAGACTTAGGGACATGAAACAAGCAGAGTTAGGTTTTGTACAAACCCAAATGTATGGAACTAGTCTAGATGAAGACAGTAACTGGGAAAGAAGGGAGCAATCATCTTTCTTTTTTTTTTTTTGTGTGTGTGTATAATTAACTTCCAATAATAGACAATTTAGAGAATCAGTTGTAACTCCTTTTTGGGAAACATAAGGGAAATATAGAAAAGGAAAATTACTTTCAAAACATATAGTACAAGGAATATGAAATAGAAAACTTAAATTAATTCTAGAAAATGTGATTGTACCTAGACAATATTTCCACCGAGCAGCCAAAAAGTGAACAAGGTCAGGCCGTTACTACTGTTTGCATTAATGCTGAGTGTTCCATCTGTGTTGATCTGTGTGGCCACACACGTGTATTGTGAGTACATGAGCATGTGTGTCTGCTAGGGATGCATGCTCAGCTTCATTAGTCATTAACAACAGCATCCCAGAATATGGGGCTGCAGCAGACTTGTGTTTACTGAGCTACTGAATTCTTTCAGCTCCTAGTAGTAGACATGACAGAAAAAAAAAAGGTAAATTTGATTAACTATATGCACCATTTAAATGTAAATAAATGCATATAAAATAGTAATAGATTCTGACTACATTTTCTGTTCCAATACTCTTCACAGTCTGTTGCTTTGCCTGCGCATCAGTGAGTGCTACATATTGTCCTTCCTCATATCTGGCCGTGGCCTTCTGCAGGGTAATTTGTATTATTGCAGAACTAAATTATGCAACTTGAAGCACACCATTAACACTGTACAAGGTTTTCCAGATGTCCAGATATCAAGTGATTAGTATACAGTCTATGGATGCTACAAGCCAAATGTTATTAATTGGCTGTAAAGGAGACAGAGATGAAGAGACTGTGACCAGGTTCTCTGGAGATATTGGTTCTTCCTTGTGAGAATATACATCCATCCTGTCTATCATAGATGTAAATGCACTTAAAACTCACTAAATTTATAGTTTCCTCAAGCAAAGGTCTGATTAATTCATGTTTTCTAACAGAGATGGAGGATGTACACTTATTAGATGGAACTGAGATTCTTGCCTGGTAACAGCAAGAGTCTGTATTTGGCATATAGCAATGTTTTTTTTCTGTTTCAGCTATTTATATTCATATATTACAGAAGGTAAAATTACTGCTTGTGAGCATAAGATGAAGCAGGAACTTGCTTCATCTCATGCAGAGAACAAGGAAGAGAAACTAAATATCATTTTCCCCCAAAGTGCAAAATGGAAAACATCATGCTAACAACAGAGAAACAGTAGCCAAAGAGCAGATATGTGGTTAGATGTGGTAGCAAATGTCAGTAGGAGATGCCAGGTGTGTTGTTATTTCCCTTTTAGACCATAAAAACATGCAAATATTGCCCAGATGGTATGATTAGGAATTATGAGAATGAAAAATCCTCTTATTAAATGCTAGCATAAGAACTAAAAAAAGAGGAGCCGGCTTTGGCTTCCAAAATAGTTATAGATAAAACACAGTGCTGTCTAATAAGGTGATTCAACCCACCTGAGATCTGAGCCATTCTTCAGGCATGTCTATCAGTGTGTATTAACAATGCAAACACTCTAATATGATAATGTTCTGACCCAGAAGCCTCATTTTGATGTCATTTTTAGATGAGATGCATCCTGAACTCTTGACTCAGCTCTTCTCTAGAGGGTGCTGATGGCAAAGCCCTTACTGTCTTTTCTAGTGACAGAGCTGTTATTGTTTACATCCTCGGATCTTCAGATATATCCTACTCATTTTCTGCAGTCTGCACTTGTAGTGCTGTAATTAAGATGTCATCTTTGAAATATATGAAATCTCACCTATTCTGTGGAACACAGCTTACACATCCTCTCTTGTCCTTTACTACACTATGTTTTTTGTTGAAAATGCTAAATGGAATAAGGTGTTTTGGATTATTTGGTTAATTTGCACATACTAATTGCAAAGAACGCAGTAAAACTAAGTGATATATAAAGCCCTTTCTCTTTTTGACAATAAATCGCTAAACATGACATATCACAGTAAAGTGGAATAAATCATGGTTAAAAAAAATTAAAAGTAGCTTTTTTTTTTTTTTTTTAAATCAGTGGGAAATAAAAAAATCATATTGCTGCATTCCTTTAAGTATTGGGCCCACTGAATACATTGCTCATATAAAAAAGAACTATTATGAATATTGCCTGAGAACAGATTTTCAAAAGTGTCACATGCCAATTAACACAGTACATGTGAACAGAAGCATAATGAATTTGAGATCATAATATTCCCACATGCAGAAAATGTCAACAAGAACATAATTGGCAGCTATAACATATGGTATATTGAGCTCAAAAACTTGTTTATACCATCTTGAATCTCCCACTAATAAGATTTCTTTTTATTAACAAAATATAAAGGAATATATCTGAAGTGCCATTCTGAAGTGTCATTTCCTTTCTGAGATTCAGGCATGAAATTTGATTGATGTGTTTTCTAATGTCAAGCTTGATGTTATATAACCCAGTGGGGTTTGTACACCACTAATAGTGTGAAGTAGTGTGAAGTTTAATACATATTCACTGAGGTTGCATAAAACTGCTTGCTATCTAAAAGTGGTATTGACCATGACATTTTTGTGTGTCTGTGCATGTGGGTATATATTGCTGAACTTTTAGTGTCTGAAATCACAATAGTCAGTATTTAAAATAAAATGCAGGTTTGATTTCATAACTTTTTTGGGCTCTGCTCTAGTCAAAGTTTGTTCATACTACATGAAAATGACCAAAAGAAGATTTCTTCAGTGTTCTAGGCAGGATGTTTCAGCTACCAAATCAAACTTATTTTCTTCATTTACATCTCACTAACAAGGGGATATAGATCTTTTGGAAATATCAGTGTTAGAGTGGATGATCCTGATGCTTTCTAAATGTTCTATGAAAGGAGAAGGTGAGCATAATAAGAGTGTCTTAAGACTCCCAAAAGCATGAAGAAAATAAGTATGTGTTAGATGGACATAAATTTGAACTATAAATCAGACTGGTGATAATTTCTTCTGCATTTCTGACTCTTTCATAAGTTCTTAGGATGCATGAGCTTAAATTCAAGTAGCTTCATTAATTATGATAATTTGCAGATTTTACATAGCTAAAAAGAAAAAAAAAAGCTTTAAACAAAATTCTGGAATGATTCCCTCAAAATTTCCCAGGAAATTTCAAACCCTTCTCTTTAATTTCCTGTTCTACCTCTTCCAGCGTACCTATTATATAGTATTAGTGACATGTAGTTATTGGTTGTTCTTAAAACCATGCAAACAACCACTGTAAATCACATGGCTACTTTCCAAAGATTCCTCCTCTTGATAGTATCAGGCAAGTTGCATTTGCATATAATCCAAGAATTGCTTTCCATGAAAGTGAATCCAGGCTAGGCTCAGATGTTCCTTATAAGGATTTAAACACTACTGAAACAGAGGTATCCTCCATGTTAAATGTTATATGAAGAGGCTGACACTGCAAGAAGATAATGTAGCCATTTATCTACATTAAGTGCTTCACTCTAGTGTCTTTTCTATGAATTGGAAAGGGAGGTCCAGAAAGGAATCAGATCTTAGAGATTCATGACTTTTCCTCCAGAAATATTTTTAACATTGATTTTAAAAGTCATTTACCAGTGAAATTAAATACTGATTACATTTGGGAGGTGTTTTGCTTTTTTTTAACTTCTTAGCTACATGATCCAATATATTGGAGAACCTCTTTTTTTTTAATTGTGAACACAAAGGAAATAAAAATTAAAATTTTTTTTTCAGTTTAAACCAAATTTTAAATTTACAGTAAACAAATTTGATGACAAACACAATTATTTTGCAAAGATGGTTTTAAAGGAAATAGAGCAGAATCCAATATCCAGCTGAAGTTGGAGAACTGCAGAGAATTTGAATTTGCCTTTTTAAATTCATGATGAGAAAGACACTGAGGTAAAGAGTAACTGAATTTTTTAAACACCACAATGTTTACACTTCCCTGTTTTACAGATAATTTGATATTTCTCATTACTTCCTAACCATGCTTCATTGGCTATTTAAGAGCTGTTAAAGAAAAGGGTATAATTAGTTAGTGTCATTGTTCCCAATAGCTTTTCCCATTGTTTTCAGCAGTCTTGCATCCATATAGTAGCTTCAACACAATTTGTTTATTAAGAATACCTGGAAAATATTTGAAAATATGCTAAACCTGAACTTACTGTTTTCAAAAATGTCTTTAGTCTCACATGAGCCAAGTACTGTGGCATTTCTCTGATGCTTAGCTTCACCAGGATGCACAAATGCCTACTTTTCTCTTTACATCCCTCACTAGAATGGGGGCTTTGTGGTATATTCTGGCAAAGTTGTCATTACACGTCAGGTGTTCTTTAGGTAATGGAGGGACAATGATATCCTTTGAACCAATAAATGGATGTTTAAAGAATTCAAAGGTAACTGGGCCAGGAAAAAGATCACACGAAGAGTGTAGCTCCACAAAGGGTATGGCAGGTACTGCTGTGGTATTTAATTGTTTCATCCTCTGTTTTCAGTGGCATAGGAAATAAAATCCCTATATCCCTACCCCAGAGGGATGTCTCAGGTAAGTTTTTTTGTTTTCTTTCCTATTATGGTTCAATATATCACAGCAAATCACCTTCATCCTTATCACACATGGAAAGAATAAAAACCTCAATTTGTAATTGAGCAATTATTACAACATTTAATGCATTGGTAGCGATAAAATAACTCTAACTTTACACAAAAACAATGAATTTTAGATGCTAAAATCATGTGATAAATTAGTAACATATTTTAAAGTTGCTCTCCAAGGGTTTTCATATTTTCAGCTTCCTATGATTCTTTCAAGGTGTTGTCATTGTTATTTTTTCTCTTTTTTTTACCAAATAAATACTTTTTTACAGATTTAAAAACCAGAAATTTTCCTTAACTGTCTTAATTTTTTATAAGTTTTTGTTTGGTGTTGTTAGGTTTTGTTTGTTTGTTTGTTTGTTTTGTTGTTTGGTTTCTGTTATTATTTTTCCAAACTTTCAAGCACTAGAAGAATGATTTCTGTACTAGTTCTGGAGGTTTAACTAAGTCACTTTTTTTTACTTTTCTTGATTGATCTTACCATTTTGTTGTCATTTAAGTGCTTATGTGACAGTTGTGTTCAGACCTTTGTTTCTATTTAGTGTCCTCCCTTAACAATAATTTGTAATGCATTTTGTAGGAGCAGATCCTCCCAGAATTTCTGAGTGGCAATGTTCTCTTTGACTCTTCTGAGGTCAGTGTTCCTCAGGAAGGTGGACTCTCACGCTTATCAGTATGCAATAGATTAGATTATATTGTACACTGAGTATTAATAAATTTTCTTAGAGTTGCATAAATTATAAAACCAAAATCCATTATATATGTTGCTTGTACAGACATATATAGTCATATGTCTACAAACAGGTAAGAGCCAACTTTTCCTAACAGGAAGAAGTTTTTATGTAAAATAATGAGAAGAACTATGTGAAAATAAAGCCTCAGGCCAGGCTGTCATTTAGGACACTGTCATGGGATATATGGGTTTAAATCTCTCTCAAGAAAACTGGATGTGAGCCCAGAAATTTCATATCAGGTGAATTTTTTAAACAGTGACAAAACAGGAGAAGTATTTTGAAAAGAAGTCTTGACCTTTTCCAAAAGATGTGTAGATCCAATTTTGAAGTAAGTAAAAAATTTTAAAAGACAATTATAATTCCATAAAGATTATGATCCCTTGACATGAGGGAAATCCTTCTTTGAGTCCAAAAAGGAAAGCATTTTAGCCTTGGAAAATGATAGGTATAAAAATATTCTGTGCCTCAGCATATGCAAATGATTAACATGAAGAGCTTTCTGCCCACCCTCATAAAGACTTCTGAAATTCTTGATTGTCCCTAGGTTGTTAATTTAGGGCTAATCTAGTAAAGTTTTAATTTAGCCCTACAATTCTATAATGACATACTAAAGCTATTTCTGACTGTTCAAATCATGACAAACAATACAGAACTACTCAACATGTTCTAGTTATTTTTAAAGCTTATGGTTCTTGTTCATAATTGGCAAAAATATATCCTCAAAAATACTTAATGTAACTTTAAAAAAAGTCACCTCATTTAATTTCCAGAAGGACCTCAAGGACAATTTAGTCTTGATTCTACTTTAACATGTTACCTTTAAATGAGTTAACATTATATGCTTACTGTATGATCTGTCAAGCTGATTTTTCTTAAAAAACCTTCTCATAATCTCTTTAACATTTACTATTTTTTAGGATTTTTCCCATGGTGAGTCTTCAGTTGCCTGTGTGATCTTTCTTCTTAGGGAGGTAGTTTTCTTATACAAATGCCATGTAATTCTCTAGAGAATTGTACAGGTTGGCAAGAGATTTGTTTGCAATGTAAATATTTTGCTTCTGGCTAAATTATTGCTTCATTTTGTTTGTAAAATTTAAACAAAACACAAAAGCAAAATACATGATGTCAAAATAAACACAAAGGAAAAATAGGTTTTTGGGCAATGTTAATAGATTTTGTTCTCTCAGAGATGTTTTTCTCTGTATTTCAGAATACAATTGAACTTCATCTTGAATAAAAAAGAAAATATCATGAACAGGAAAGTAAGTCTCATGGCTGATGTCTTTTGTCTTGGTCTCATCATGTTACACGGGCAAGATCCAGTCCCCATTTCTCTAGGGACTCATCCCTAGCCTTTACTGGAGACTGAAAGTATTTATACCAAGCCTCAAAGTTTGAAACAGACTTTGCTCATCATTCTGAGCTTCCATGATGTGGTAGAATTAGCAAACACCTATTAACATAATACCGAGTTCTGATGAGTCCAACATGAAACATATTTGAGGACTGTGCTTTATACTTGGGTCCCTGTTTTGATCTGATTTAAAAGAAAGAATGAGAAAGAATCATGCAACAAAAATCTCTGCTTCAGAAAAATGTATCATTTGTAGACAAAAAAAAAGGAAGAAGAAAAAAGTGACATTACTAATTTTAACTCTATGAACACATAATGAAAAGGTCAATGAATTTAAAATTTAAATGCTTTTGAGTGGATAGTCTTTCATTTTTGAGAAGTGAAAATTATTTCAAAGCATCTTCATCAATGTGTTCTGAACACGGTTTTATTGGCAAAAACTTAACTAACTGATGAGTTGCACTAGATCTCTGATTGCTTTTAGTGACTGTTTGAACTCATGTCTCTTTTTTGTCAGTAAATTTCCTTCCTACTCAAGGGTTAGAGTAAGAAGTAAAATCACCCTCTTTTAAACTCCATTTGCTAATGTCCCTTTTCAGTGACTAGTAAAACTCAACTACATTTTTTAGCCCCTCTCCTCTTTTGTTCTTGTGCTTAGATGTTTAACAAATACCTGAAGTGACACCTCTGGGCCCATTAAAGATAATTGAAACTTCTCATTTTGCAGGATATTGTTACAATTCACTATTAGGAAAGTAGAGTAAAAGTTGCAGCACAGATCCATTACACTATCACAGCAATTACTTTCTGCTATGAAAGTTACAGATTATATCTAGACCAGCGTACAAGAAGAGGGAAAATAATGTAATGCATGTTACAAAGGACCATCCATCACTGGATGGGCAGAGTCATGATGATATAGAAGGTACAATTTAACCAGTATCAATGGAGCAGTTCTTTATACCCCCTAAGGAATAATCATTGTACATATCCTATTCAATTATTTATATCTTCCTATTGTCCATTTCTCTGAGGAAAAATTAATTTGGCCTAGCCAAGTAAAGCATTGCTGTCTGCAATCTCTGTAAGAAAAATAATGTAGACAGTAGGCAAAATATGAAGCTAGTCTAAATCTGACCAAAACCACTGTCAAAGAGCAAAAACTTTGTTAAAATTATTTTTGTGTAGCATGGGCTAGATAAATTGATCATTTAGAGTATAAATAAGGTCAAGGATGATCCTATTATAATACTAAGCCAAGTTGTTGATAATTTTTTTTCTCAAGAAAAAAAATCCAAACAAAAATCAAACAACTTGGACACAGTTTGTTGATATGCCTTATATGCATGTGCAATCTAAGTCAATGTAGAAACACTTTAAAGTGATAGTAAATGGCTTCAACAATATTACCTGGCTACAGAATTTACAAACATATGGGCATGGGAACTTCATTTGAAAAGAAATTTCCATCAGTAACATTGAAACCCACAAGAAAACTACGTTAGAGTAAAGAAGACCAGGTTGTAACTTCTGGGCAATTAGTAGAATAATATCATTCTTGTATCAGTTCTGTTGTTTTAGAACAGACTTAGGAAGAGCAAAGTCTAAAACTATCCAAAGTGGAACCCCACCCCTGGCATAAGGATCACAAGAAAAGTCAAAAGACTAAGCAAATGCACATAAAATGGGCCAACCCCCCATTCCCAAAGTAAAGTTATTGATGAAGATTTTTCTATCTGATGAAAAGAGCAGCCCACTGTGAAAAACTTCCCTCCAGTACTTAATATTCATACAGAATCTTCACACAAGCTAGATAAGGTATAGTTACTTCAAGAACTAGCAGAAAATAGATATGTGAGATATTATCGGTTAAAATGGGATTCAGGGTGAAAAGTAAAATCAAGAAAACAATTACCATCATTGCACTGAGACGAGTCCAGTCAATACACCTTCCCAAAGATCTAAAGTAGTGAGTTTACTGGAAAGTAGAGAAATATACATACTTTGATATGTCTCCATTAATCTAAAAAATGTTAGCTTTACAAAATGAAGTCCAAGTATCTTTCTGATACAGGTGGCCCCAGGAACATGCTCTTTCAAAAGTCAAAACTATGGATATTAGTCACATGCGACTGATCATCCAGTGATTTTTCTTTGCACTTTCAAATACTGCTTTTTATGCATTCATAGAAATTATTTTCAAAAATACATGTATGTATTCAAGTTTGTTTTTTATACTTCTATCAAATTAAACTAAAACAAATATGTATTCTTGATAAATAAGCAAATATAGACATGTGAAAGAAATATTAATCATGTAATGTTCTTTTGCATACTTATAGAACAAAAATAATATGACTTCTTTCATCACTAAGACTGCTCACTTATTATGAGTTAAAAGATGTACTACTGTGCAATAGTTTCATCTAAAAAACATCTTTACCAGCTGAATAAAAATAAATAAACTGTGATATCAGTATAAACGTAAGCACAAATATATTAAAAATTAAGATACAAACTCTTTAATACTTATAGTAACTTGTCAACATCAAATAAAAATGTGTATATCATAACGGTGTTGGAAAAAACTTATAATGTGATCTTCTAAAGCATTCAATAACATGGAGTGGGGTCATTTACAAAATTTGTAATTATCTGCACTTCTTGTCTTTTATCTAATTTTTTTTTTTTTTGTGAAAAAAGAAATTCCCCCAAATATTTAATTCACTGCTGAAAAATTCTGGGTGCTGTTATAATAAAGACAGTTTTGATGACAACCTGAATAAGAAATCATTCCACACAAAAACCCTGATTGATTAACATACACATTTTGTACTTCACCAAGTCAGATGACATTTTAAGACTTCTACCTTTTTTACTGTTTTCAAACACTTGCTCTGATGTTAAATTTTGAACAGTTGCCACCAGTACTGTAAAAGATTAACATGGCTGGAATGTTTGACATATAAAAGTGTCAGCATTTATTAGTGATAAACACCATCCTCTCTCCTCTCCTGATGGATTATATGTTCTCTCATTAAATGGAAAGAAAGGATGACAGGGAGAAGCAATATTCTGGTGTTTTCTGTTAAAATGTGCTGGCATTTGAGGTGACTTTTTTATACTTTTCTAAAAGAAAAGGTGTCATTGGTAATTGATTCTGTTGGGAAACTTATGATAAAAATCACATATACTCCCACAGCTTAGGGGACTGTCAAATTTTAACTCCATCAGTTTTCTTCTAGACATGCCAGACAGAAGTGTTAACAAGAAAATGTTAAATAACTTAAAACTTTTAAACTGGTATTTAGGGAACGGAAGATTTTAAATGAAAGCACTGATTATACCATTAAGCCTGAAATGGGCATTTTGTATTTTCAAGATTTTAAGAATTCACAACGATTAAGTAACTTAATATCATGAACCCAAAGTGGAATTACAACTCTGTATTGGTTGAAAGAGTAATATTTGTGACTATATAAAACTTGCAGCCTTATCATTATCTTATTTCTTCCTCTTTCTCTCCCATATTATCCTTGTTTGTCCTGGGAAGAAGTTACGAGTGCAATTTTGATGAAAGAGACCTGGCTTAACTATCTTCCTTTCTAGATGAAGCATCTCAGCCAAATTCATTAAGTTAAAGCTGGCACAATATGAATTGCAAAATTGAGCATAACTAAAAATATCTAATTCCTTATGCAGTTTTGGCAGCTATTCCATACTCTGGTACAAAGTAGGTCGTCTACAATTTTTTTAGTGTAATGGCTATTCTGTTGTACAATAGCATCATTTACCTCTCCATTTACTCTAATTGAGGGCAGTTTAGTTTGAATTAGATTTAGTTTTATGGCTGAAGCACCACGATAACAGAAAAGTCAAGGTGAACACCGTCTTTTTTGTTTACTTGATTAAAGTGCATTCCTATTCACTTCCTACTAGAGTTAAGTCCTACATACTGCACCTACCAAAGGCAACATTAATAAAGTAGAAGCCACCATTGGAATGAATTCCACTGAAGAGCCGAGACCTAAAGGAATATTTTATGCCAGTAAGGTATTTCTCTGATGGAATGTCACTGCCACTCAAATGGTAAAAGGAGACGATTATAAGAATAAATAATAACCACAGGTGCATATATTAACAGATAGAAACAAATAATGGAGACTGTGACTTACACCAATCAATCTGCACTAAGAATAATAACATTAATATCTATATCAATAAATTCCTGTATTAATCACAACAATGTTATTCTGATTGACAATTTTCTGCATCTGTGTTGACTTCTTTCTTTTTTCCCTCCCTTGTTGCTATCAGACAGATACAATATCCATTTTTTTCCCCCTTGTTGCTTTTAAGAAAAATTAAGACTAAACTGGCCACTGCAGACTCCCTGTGAGGATGCTTCAGGTTTCTTGATTCAGAATGAGGAGATGACACATCAGATTACCAAGCTGAGGTCTGGAAGCAACATTTTGTGACTATGCCATGGAAAGCAGTAGTATGGCTGAGAATTCCATCTGTTTTTAAAGGTTTTGACTTGTTCAAGAAGCTTTATGTCTCTATCCCTTCTGGCTGATTTATCTTATTTTAAAAATGGTCCTTCTTTAAGTTTCTCTAGGCCCTGATTTTCCAGTATCATTTCATCTATATGCTGTTCTGTCATTTTTTGTCCTCATTTTCTATACTTTTTTTCCTCAGCATTCATTGGTGCTCGATCCTTCACCGATGTTGCTACAAGCTCTGTTTTTTATTGCACCATATTTCCAGTTTGATTTTTTGTCTGTGATATAATTTTTCACTACTTTTTCTGATGTTTCCACTGATAAGGTCTTTGTTTCATCTCTCTTCTTTTGCAAGCTGCCTGTAGATCAAGTTCCTTGGAGCAGTTACCTTGGGTGTTTCCAATGCAATCTAGTGACAACTAACACTATGTATAGTGAGCATTTGTTCAGGGATTGTTTTTTTCTGTTCTTATTACCAGCAGAGTCCAGCTTGTATTTTTCTTCTCTTTCTACATTTTAAATAAAGGCCAGAAGTTCTAGCTTTTAAAACTTACTTTCCAAAAGTGTTTTTGCTGGGAGGAAGTCCCCTAGCATCTTGAAGAAGACATTTGTCCTACCCCCTTTAGCAAAACAATTTTACTGCCAATATATGCTTGCAGGAGGTCTCCTCATAGTACAGTGGAGGGACTGATGAGCTGTGAGAGCCTCAATACAAGAGACCATAGTCCAAGGTCACACTGACTGGAGAATTACTCCTTGTGTAAGGAAACTGAAATATTTTGTGAACTAAAGAGCTAGCTCACAAGAGATTTTTTTTTCCACATTCACTTTATAAGTGCATTTACCTTACCAATTCACACTCTAGAGGGGATACACACCAATGAAGTTGTACATGGAAACCAGTAAGTTTTTCTTTTGGCTTTGGGGGGATTTAATGCAGTGTTCATGACAGATGGATATGGAGATCAGGTTTCTAAGACAAGAAAACTTGTTGCCTGTAACATGATAGGGAGTACTAAGCACAATAAATTATATTAATTTTGAAGAAAAAATCTTAAACTTTTTAGTTCCTCTTAGCCATGCCTGGCTTCAGTCCTCTATGTTTTCTATATACTGAAAAATCTGTTGTTTTGAAACATCAAAAGCTATAAGTACAAAAGCTGTTTGTCAATGCTCCTTCTCTTGCCTATAATATCAAGAATTGTGATAAATAAGCACTTCTATGGCAGATCACTGGAGGGTGACAATAATATCTACAACATTTAATTTACTGATTTTTATTGTGTTGATTTCTTTTTCATGACTGCATCCATGCAGATTCTCTGATAAGTGATCATGGTCAGCATAATACAAGAACTAGCTTCAGCAAGGCCTATTCTGGATTATATGAAAGAGCTTTAAAATCTAACAGAATTACATTGAGGTACTTCTCTTTAAATGTAAGCACTAATTTTCAGGTGCTCAGCATTAGGTATTGTCTGCTTAGGAATGCCAGAGCTAAATAGTCTTTCATTACTGAAAAGAGTTTTCCACAAAAAAGGAAGATGGTGGAGGAGCATATCAGCCCTTTGTCAGAAGGTCTATGCAAATTGCTTCTTTCAGAACTCATTTAGTGTTGTCTTTTTGGTGTGATACCAAAATACTCCAGGATACCCACAAATCTTCAATTTACTCTTTTCAATTTGCTAATCAGGATAGATTAGCAGCCTAGAAAGCTGGGGGTTTTTTGAAGGTTTTATCCAGTAGAAGGGCTAATTTCAAGATGTAATCCATAAGCAGCATTTTAAACTTAAATATTTAAAGGAAAATAAAAAAAAAAGAAACCCACAAAAAATTCTCAGAAAACTGTCCTATCTTACTTGTGTTCATTTAAGCATCCTCCATCATAATATATACCTCTAACTCTACTGAAACATAGATTATAGACCAGGGAGTTAATGAGATAATTTACACTGAGACTATGATATTGCAGCATAAGGAAAGTATACAAGGATTGTTATAACTTGGAAATCATAGTAACTGTACAGAGATGTTCAGATTTCTTTTATAAAAAGATGGTAAATATGCTAAATACTAGTGTTACTTTAAAGCATGTATTTTTGAAACTTTGTAAAATTGTCTATTTTTAATATTAAATCTTCTTGTATGCATTCTAAGCTTTTATTTTTTTTTCTCATCATTCGCTCTCTCCTGCTTGTCAGCTTCTTCTGTCATTTTCCCTTTCTCTGTTATTCCTCTGGCCTTGTTTTTTTTTTTGTGTCTTTTTTCTCTTGGCTTTATTTTTCTCTCCCTGGAGACACTCCCAGATCGCATTAGAAATGTAGGTTAGACTTCTGATGTCATTCTTAGAGAAAGAAAAATAAATTACAACCTTAGTGTTCAAGGCTATATAGGAAATCCTCTTACATGATTTTGTAGCAATGCTTTTTCATGATCCTGAGACACTTGAATGTGTATTTGTGGATAGAGAAAAATGAATTCTTGGGAAGGTATAACTTTAGAATGTCTGAAAACTTAGGCAGGGTTGCTTGTCTCACTGTAGAGCTGGTGTTGTGCTAGCCATCCAGTGAGAAAAAAATGCAGAAATGTCACTTTAAAATAATTTAATGTAGTGAGTTTGGGATTTGAGATGTATTTATTTCATCAGATCTTCCTTGTTAAGACAATGCTGTGTGCTATGAATGCCATAACACGATGCTTCAACCCCTGCAGTTACTGTAGGGAACATAGGTGCCTGACTCAGTTTCATAGATTCTACTGCACAGCCTGAAGCAATGAAATTTAGAGCAGTCAGATTCCTTGTCAATTAGACATCTTTCTGAAAAGAAAGAGGTATTTTTGAAAAGAAAAAGATATTCTTGAGCATCTGAGTTTTATAGGTTGTTTTGTCAGGTCAGGATCAAATAATGTTGTTAAATTATACAATATGTTTTTTATTATAGTATTTCTGTAACAAATGCTCCATACACAGAAACAGCAGTCCCATATATGTTAAGACAATTCTATCTGAACCCAAATATCTCAGATGTAGGCTGTTATTCTGTTCGAATGGTCATAATTATGAGTCACTCATGGAGTTGTTGCATAGTTTTAGAGTCTCAAAACCTATTGAAAATCACCCTGTATACTACGCAATGCAAGACGTTTTTTCCAATTACCTTTTTTAATTGACAAACCCATTTGTATAAGAGCAGGATCTTTGTTTCTAACAAATTCACCTGCTAGACAGAAGACACTATTTTGTTGTAGAAAGCAATTGGGTTAGTCTGGCATGATTTGCCTTTGGTAATTCGTGTTGGCTTTTGTCAAGCACCTTCTATATTTGACTTGTAAGGTGCCTCAAGAGTTTAAAATGGGAAAGCTTTACACCTCAGACGTGTATGTGACCAGGAAGAGGATTGGGGCTTTTTAATATTGTTTGATTTAAACTCTTATAATTTTGTCTAAAATTTATCATATTCACTTCCATGATATTTCAAACTGTGTCTTTTGTATTTAATTCTCTTGTCTTGTCCGTTCAGTCAGGTCAAGGCAGTGGGGTAGCTCTTTTGTAATCGAGTACTGTCCCTGTAAATCTATAAGTTGCATTTCCCATTTGCCTCTCAGTAATTAATTTTGATGCACAGGCACAGCTGTAGTTTCTTCTAGTGTTTCTGTCTGCTCTGAGCAATCAAGCTACAGCACATTTTACCCACATCTATCTCAGTAATATGCACCACAAAACACATATAGCAATGACAAAGTCAACAGGTTTTTATAAGAACCCGTTCCTAATTACTTTTAAATTTATTTCTTTTATTGGAGATCCTTGTAATTCTACATATTTGTGCAAAATCCCATGCGATAGGACAATGTTTTTTCTTAATTTCTTCTCTCAGTGCTACAGTTGAGAATATTGTCACACAAAAATTCTCTGGATGAGCTATGAGGCTGTCCTTTTCTCAGGAGGCCTTCACAAGAGTCACTTGTAAATCATTCCTTAACAAGCTAAAATAAAATAAAAATGGAGAGTAATACATGAGAACCTGATTTTTTTTTACCCCGCTGAATGTTTTGTAATAAATAATATTGTTTCCTGAAATGAATATTATAGAAAGGAATATATATATATATATATATATATATATATATATATATATAAAATGCATTACAGACAATGTATTTTAAAATGCTCTGTACTAGACAGTATTTTTTATGTAATGAAATAGGATAAAATTATGTAACTGTGTGGGAAAGAAAAAAGACAAAATGTCATTAATTTCCTGTCATTGATGCTTTTATCTAATACAGATTGTGGTGCAACAAGAGCTTGCTGCATCCTAGTTTGAATAAATGACTACACTGGCACATTGATTGATAAACTGGTCACCAAGGCTCACTTATTTCCTTGTTCAGTTCCGGTATTTGAGGGAAAGTTCCAAATGCCAATCAAAAATTTCTCTTAAACACTAGAGAAGATATAGGTAGTTATTAAAACAAGATTTTTGTATCAAGTATTAGATAATTCCTCATTATATTCACAAACTGCTGAAACTTATTAAGATACCTGAACTAATAAGCCCTTGGGTCCCATTTCTGTTGCCTTGAGTTTTTCATTACATTTCTTTCAGAGGAAATGAAGATTTATTCAAAGCAGTAGGAAATAGCATGAGTGTTGCATGGGTATTGTTTCAAGCACTTATGTTAGCAATTTCCAAGAGAAAGATGAGCAGAAAATTAATTATGGCTGTACATGAAGTATCTGGATTTCTTCAGCTCTCCTAATTTATAGTTTAAACAATACAGGTTGAGGAAATTTGAGGTAGCAAATCTGAAAAAATTACCTGGAGCAGGGAGGAAGAATTAAATATATTTCTTGTTATATATAAGGAAATTAGAGATATTTTAATGTTTTCCCTTAATATAAATTTAAAATAACCTCTACGTAACTGAGGAACTGGAAGTAGAGAACATGAAAGAAGGAGGGGGGGCTTATTAAAAGTGAATATAAACAAGTTTGAAAACAAGTGCACTAAAATTATTCCATTTTTCTATTGGAAAGGAAACAGTATCTAGCTACATTTATATAAGCAAATAAGCTTTAAAATGTTGATATGTTCAATTTGTCAACCAATTTTAAAATTCATGTTTTAACACGAACAAGCTGAACAGTTGTTTTAGGACATATCAAAAGCCATTTTAATAAAGTAATAATCAAGTATTTTTTTTTTAATTGCAAGACTATTTTCTGGAAAGGGACATTCAAAGCTTGATTTTCTTTTCTTTGATATGATAGTACTGTGGTTAAAGAACAACTTCCATTGGACCAGTCAATGGAAAACTGAGGAAACTTTCACTGATTTTTTGGGTTCTAGGTTCTGTACACTTCTCTAGTTACATATAATACCTTGATTCAAACTCAGACTCTCAAACTCAAAGATTTAAGATTTTTATAGAGGAGGAAGGTAATTCATGAACATTTTAAATCAGTCTTTCACATGAATGCTGTTGAAAGTTTTACATGTAGACTTTCACAACTCTTTGGATACCAAATAATTATAAAGACGAACAGCTAAACATATTTGTTTTCAAGATTCCAGATATGAAAAGAAAAAACCAAACAACTCAGCTGACATTAATTATTGCTGAGGCAGAGAAAGAGAATTTTTTTTTTAAGACAGTTACACATTTTAGAAACCTACATAATCACTTAACCTCTAGTGGCAAATTGATCACTAATTATCATACAGGCTTCAATGAGGCTTAATGAGGCTATGCTCCTTTCTACTACCATTCTTATCTACATGCATACATTAAAAAAAAGTCTTAAATAGTTTTTTCTAAGCAAATCAACTTTAGCAGGTTTTATTAAAAAATAGTGTCTTTTTTATCCTTATTTGAAGTGGTTTGAAATGTCTGTTTGTGTATGTAATATTCCTGTAATTAAGCTATCAGAGTTATGCTACTCCTGATACACCTCTGGTGCAAAGCAAATGGGAGTAATTTTTTTTTCTGTTGATATGAAATGTTTCTTAAGCTAACAGACATCTTCTCCTCAATATCTCTTTTCCAAAAAAAGCCTTGACTTGCCTTCACAAAAGACTTGCTAGGTATTCTGGATTTGCCTAGCAATCCCAACAATGTTGACAAATATATGACATTATCTGCTGGCCAATTCTTATGATGGAGAAAAATAATAGGAGTTAGTGTTTCCATAAAACAATTACTTTACAGTAGTTTCATCTTTAGGGTAAGCAATCAATGCAATTTAAAGAAACTTCACTGATAACATGGTGATAATCCAGTCAAAAAAGTGCTGTAAAACATAGTGAAAAACTGTCTTAATTGAAAGCTTCAAGTTGTGACTTTAGAGGGCCTGTGAGACCAACTGTTCCTGGCAGCCACCTGGCTGGAAAATCCCATTTTATATACGGATTGTTTTGACAGCAGCCAACCATGAAGATGAAAAAGTAGCAGCTGCTGATTTGGTTTCCCTTGGCATCTTCCAGGAGAGGATCTAAGGCTCCCTGAGCATGTACATTAAGTTATGACACCTTAATAACCATAAGTTGTGAAGTCCAGAAGGAGGTTGTGATCAAACTGCAGGGCTTATTATTTTAATGAGTCTAATAAAATGTTTTAGAGGAACATGTAAATTCCAGCCAGCTTTTTAGTGAAGAGACCAGCCTGTGCTGCACTTGAACTCAAGAGGAGAAAGGGATTTAGTTCAATTTAGTTTGTTGAAATTCAATGTATTTAACTTACTCCAGAGTAACAAGTAAAAAATACAGTTTTCTTTTCAAGTATGGAAACTTTTGGGTGATTTGAAAATGTCATATTCTGCTTTCTGTGACTCACCCAAAAGTTCTTGGAATGAAGGTGTGAAACAATGTTTCAATAGGGAATAAAAAATAATAATTTTGAATTATTGCATAGAACACAGGCTGCACATTTTGACGGAGCCCAGCTCTACTTATTCTTCTTCCAGGGGTTTCTATACCATCTGCTGAGTTTTATCAGTAGATGTTTTATCAGTATCTTTTTGATAAAGAGCTTTAAAATTATGATATAGAACTTTAATTATTTGGTGTTTTACTTTTATTATGATACATATTATATGAAAGTTGTACTTTGATAATATTCTTACATGTTAGGTTTATAAACTTAAAAATTTCAAAATGCTGTAGTCTTGGGGCAGTCTGTAAAAGTGGGAGACAGCAGGGTGTGGGGTTAAGCTAACACTGGATATGTCATTCAGCTAAGAATACAAAAAGGTCTGGGACAACTTAAGAAAGCTTCTTCACCTTGTCAGCAATTTTATGTTGGGGCAGTCTACATAATGCAGGTATCCAGGCATTCAGATTCATCCAGACCAAGTAATCCATGTTTAGAAATGTAATTTTTATTGTCAGTATAAATATGTCAGCACAGTCTTGGGATATTTATTGCTATTCTGTCATACTACCTACTTACTGCACATGTTTCTAATAATAACAATAATAATAATTTCTAATAATATTTTAATAATATAAAGATTAGTTAAGATAAATTAATTATTTTAATATGCGTAAGGTGAATATTGAAATTGGTTAACCATGGTTAAGAACTTAGGAAAAAATTCATAAAAATAATAACCTCAGTATAGTGATATGGCTTTTGGAATGCTCTCCCACCAAAGCTAAAAAAAAGCAGAATAGGTTTTGTACATAAAAGTATCTAAATTCCATATCTCTTTGATTAAATTGTCACTAGAATAATACCACATATGCACTTTCTAAACAAGCCAGAAATGCACTGACCTTAAAGTTCAAATAAAAATTCCAATGTGGTTTGTAAAAGAAAATATTTGTAGCATCTTCCTTCTAGTGGTCCATTGCAATGTTCCTTCAGTTCTGTGCCATAAGATAAAAAGCCAAAACCTAGGTATGTTCTAACTTATTTCCAAAGATTTGACGCTGAATGTAGAGCAGGTTTTTTTTTTTCAACATGATGTTCTTCTTAAAATCAAAGTTCCTGTTTCTGCTATCTATGGAATTGCCTACTGTGTAGTCTGTGTTACCTGGGTAGAATGTGTAAAAAAAGATATTGAAAATGAAATTGCAAACATACTAGAAACGAAAGGATTTTCCACAAGAAATAGAGCTTCTAAAGCATAGGCAAAATAAAAAAATTAGCATATTAAAAAAAGCATATGGAAGTATACCACTGTTGCAGTTCAATTGGTCACCAGCAGGCTTTATTAACAGAGGAATGGTGGATGAATTTCAGATGACACTAACTAGATTGTGTTCTGACCTGGAATATGCAGTACTTGAAATTTCATGGCTCTCTCCCAGACTATTAGTAATGGCAGCTTGTATGCAGCAAACTCAGCATGTAGCAAATGATAGATAAGCCAAAATCTGGGCACCTGTCCATAACTGAATTGTAAATACAATTCTCTTTCTGCCTTTGGGAAAGTAGCATCTGTCTTACACTTTTTAGCATACAATTAAGAGATTACTTTAAATTAATATTCCCTATGTTCTACTGCATGCCATCTCTTGGTTGATAAATTGATAATAAAATTTCAAAATGGATAATATTCTAAATATTTAATATGTTTACTCTGAATATAATTTATTTTTAAATGTTTGAAAATGCTTTTCACAACTCACACTGATTGAATATTGTTCTTTAACATCAGAAGTATGTTGTGAAGTTTTACTTTAATGAGAAAAATAGAAATGTTTGTCTTTAAATAACATGTAAATTATTTTCTCACTGTATCAAATATGACTTTTATATTCTTTTTTCATATTTTGCTTCCTCTGTTGATTGCATAATGTGAAAAATGTAGGCATGAGGAGAAAATAGATCCAATTAGATATAGCTTAGATTAAAATTTTTCTTTCATGCTTGAAACATACTCAAGTTATGTAGAATTTGACCAATTCCACATTTGCATTATACCTTTTGTCAATTTCATGATATTGTACAAAAGACATTGCTAAGCTAGTAACTAGCATTTCCTTCATTGGTTAGAAATTGTCATTATCGGAATTGTCATCTGCATACAGCATATAGCAACAATCTGATAGCCTTTAAATTCTGATATTGGAAGAGTCTAAATTTAATTAAATTATGGTAAAGCTGAAACATCCTCTTCCTTTCCTGAAAAAGTGCAGTTTAAGATCAAATTCAGGCAAGATTCAGCAAATCTGTACTTTGAGTAGGACTTTTTATTCCAGTAAGTTATTGAACAAAAATTAATTCCAGTGTAATAAACATTTTCAACAACAACCCTTGCTGAATGTAAAATCATCTCCTTCATTTGTAATAAATTTCTGCATTATTTTTCCCAATGATAAGTGTAACATTTAAGTAAAATATGTACAAGCGACATGCTGTTCAAAGTGCAAATATCATAATGTAACTCTTGAGAATAAAGAAGGAATGATAGTTATCAGTAGCAACAGTGCTAAACCAAAGATTATACTCTTGACAATCCCAGCTGAAACCATTCTGTGAATATTCCAAGTTAAAATTTGATGGATACGCAGTTAGAATGCATTAATTTTTAAGATATCTGGAATACTATTGACAGAGAAAAAAATCTCTTACATTTAGTAAGAAATCCTGATGAGTTCTTGCAGAGCTGTGGAAAAAACAAGAACCAAAAAATCATCAGCAAAGAAGGCTTTTTCAGCTAGAAAGAACTCCATTTTAAAGCAATGAAGATGAGGAAAGCTTCATGTGCTGAAGAAAAGGAACTAATAACTCTACTTGACTGCAAAGGAATTACACATTAAAGACAAAGCTGCAGTACAAAGTCTTGTTATAACAGCAAGTAAGATAAATATATTTGGCTCATGTGGAGGAATTAAAAGGGTTGAAGAGAATAGCATAGGCTCTCAGTAATTGCTGTAGAAACAAGAAAAGAAACCTAACTTAAAGAAGATGATACAATTGTAAATGGGAGTGACTTGGATTTATTCCTTACCCAGGTGTTTAACAAGTTCAGATAGGCAACTGTGCAAAATATTTTAATTTTTTATAGGGTGAATTTTATAGGAAAAACCTTTGCATTTATTTTAAAGGAGACAGCACTATTACTGAGATTGTCAGCAACTTACTTCATAGATAGCAAATAATTTCAGGAAGGAGTTAAACAAAATATTGACTGATCAGACAAAAACAGAACAAGAATTCTGAAGAAAGAGACTACAGTAGTAGAAGCCCAAGTGAGCGCCGCAAGCAAAACAAAATGGCTAGTCATTTTTCCAGAATTATCTACTATCTGTTTTCTCTGTGTTCATCAGAGAAAACTGTTCTTCAGACCTTTGTGTGAACAATTGTGTCCAAATCTATTTAAAACTGTCCTGTTTTTCACAGAATGTCAGATGTGATGACAGAAACAGTTATTTTGACATTATTACTATTAATAAAAATACAGTGAAGTAGGTTTTGGATGTTAAATAATTATTACAACAATGACTGAATATTTATGCACTGAGAAAAAAAAAAAAGCCAGCCAAAAAACCAAATATGCATTAAATCTAAAATAAAGCTAATACAAAATCCTTTTACATCAAACTAATACAGGTATAGAGATAGCTATCACTGAACCATCTTTGTCCTTGGTGTGATAAAGGTCTCTTCCCATTTCTTGCTTAATGACCTCATTCTGTCAATGGGTTCACTACTATGCAGTGATATACATAATGTATTTTAATACATTATCATTAATAAAATCCTAATACAGTAATCAATAATACAGTAATATAACACAACGTCATCCAGACTTTGTAATATGTAGAAAACAGGAAAAAAAAGGCTTTAAGGAAAATTTTTTAAGGGTAAATCACATGGGAAATTCCTCATAGCCAGCATATTACATATCCAAAGTGTCTGCTTGCTTTTGTCAGGGTATGCCTAAGAGGGAGCAAAGTGGCCTAGCCCAGGACCAGGACCACTCAAAGATCTGATCAGAGCAGACACACAGCTCCAGTGGACAGGAGCAATCCAGAGCCTGGCAATACTTTACTGGCTAATACAGAGATAGTCTGAGCTCCCTGCTCTGACCGTGGCTCTTCTTGAAACGTCAGCATTAGGATAAGTGATGCTACTCTGCCCTGGGATCCAATGATCACAGTATCATTTTGTTTTGTTAAAGACAATCTGTAGTTTGGTTGCATCAAAAAAAAAAAATTCTTCTGCGATAAATTATTTCCATACTTTAATTATTGTTTTGATTTTATGTTTAACCAGAGTTTTTCTTAAAGATAATAAAATTTATTAATGATTGGAATACAAACCAAAAAATCATTGTCCAATGATTGTACATCAAATACATTAATCTTCTTGCATGTTAAAGAAAGATTGATTTAAAAATCAAGAGAGGCATCAGTTTTTATTTTAACTCTTTTAAAATTTTGAAAATAGACAAGAAAAGAGACAAGAGGTACTATATAAATTTATTTTTCTTTTTTTCCCCCAGGTCCTATATGTTAAAGAGTGTATTTTTCTTCAAAGGGCCATTGGTTTTCACTGCCCCCTCACAAACGATCCTTGTAACTGATCTGTCAATGACCACAGTACATTCTGTTTCATACATTTTCCTCATCAATTGTAATCTTACCCTCTTTAAAAATTACTTCTTTAATGAGGCTATAAGAGTAGTAAAATCTTAATTGTTTTTTCCTAAATTTCACATTCAGCACTAGATATGGCAATCAAGCTCAGTTCCAAAAGAGCTCTCCTATTACACTGATATGTACAATGTGTAGAGCAGTACTTTGATACTATGCTTTTTCAATACACAACTTTCTTGTGGATAGATCATGAATAGTGCTGACAAAAGTACATTTTTCTTGTCTGTTAATCCTCTTCTTACAACACTCATCTTTTGGAGTCAGATTCAGATAATATATATTTTACTCCCTCATCCTTCCCCAAAAAAAAAAATCTTAAATATAAGAATTAAGACCAAGAGTTATTAATTTTGGTTTTTGGAAATGCATATTTAAAATGCAAGCACTTCTCTGTTTAGCAGCTCCATAGAATAGTTTTCCTGATTTGGAGATTCACCAATTCTCCATACAGAAAAAACTACTTTTTTTTGTTTTCCAGAAAGGAGGTAATTAATAATCTTATTCTTGACTACCTTCACCTCAGTGTGTTAACTCCTCTCCACAGCCAGTTTTAGTCCTTCTATAGCATTTCACGTTGTGGTTTATCTTTAATGTAGATGGTTAGATGTAGATCAAAAAACTGCACAATTCTGAGTGTCATTTATATAATCCAAAAGGTGGGGTTTTTTATAATGACCCTATGTGCAGGCATATTTCTTAGAATGTCTTCCCTTGAGTTTGTATATAATTGAATGTCTCAAGATTTCCCTCTTTAAATGAATATTCTCTTTTTGTTCTGTGCCATCCACAGTAGGAAACAGATTTCATCCAACATTTAATGTTTGTCTAAAAGTAGAAAAGAATTAATAAATATAAAAGACTGAAGTGTTTGATTCCTTTCAGCCTTACAACTGTGCTGAAATCTTTAATATCTTTCTCATTCTGCCAGATCCCTTGATTCTCTAAAGCATTTTTTTCTTAATGAAGGAGTTACATACCCACTAATTCATATGGTTTTCTAGTGAAACCTTTATCTTCTCTGTGTCCCATTAATTGCTAGTATCAGTCTAGTACCAATTTTAATAACATCAAATTAATGTGTGCATCTGTGCCCATACAAATACTGCATTTTATTTCAGACTGCTAGCTTATTTATCTTATGCAAAAATGCTGGGTATGGTTGTTGTGAATTACTCCTCTGAACTAATGGTCTGAGATTTTCTTTGTTCTGTTTGCTACACTCTCATAACATTTGGTAGTGCATAACCACCACCACCCTTGGGCCATATAACACTATGATCTCAGGAATGCTCTTTAGCCCTCGGCCTTGATTGCTGGCAGTTCAGCTGCCCTTGACTTTATCAGAAACACTGTCTGCTCCCAAAACTTCTGCTTTTGCTGATACCTTCCTGATGATTCTTTAAGTGACCTAAAGCATTTGTGGCATGGCACTTGCAAATTCTTGAAAAAAATCCCACAAATTATTGCAGTTCTCAATACCTTTCCTTTGGGTCATGACATTGCCTTGTGTTGCATCATTTCTTTAACCATACAGTTACATGTGCTTTTTGTTGGTTGAATAATTGTAACTCAAATTTCTGCACATTGCCCTGCTTCAAAATTGTCTACTTTTTCTGTTTAGAACTTGAAGTAATATTTCCAGTGTCAGAATACAGGCCATATTTCAGAAGCTGTGAAAGCAAATAAGCAGTCTCTTATGTTAAGAACAAATGAGCTGGCTTTTGCAAGTTTGAACAGGCTTACTCACTCTGTATTAGTCAAAAAACATTTAGTTAGAAGTGCTTTGTTTTTATCTCTCTTTTCACTCCATACTTAAAAACATCCTGTGCGTGTCCTACTTCAGAGTAAGTGAAGTTGTCTTCAACTGTATTTTAATTTTCTTTTCCTAACTTGCTAAAAGCTACAGGAAAATCAAATACTTTGGAGTAAGTTCATGAGATCTGCACTTTTTAACATTTTGCAAAAAGTAAATAATATTCAAGTTGCTTAAATATTTTTAAGCAGTTCCTTAAGAGATAGCTGTCTTTTCTTTCTCTCTCATGCAAATTATGTATTTTTAGTTTCCATGTTTTATTTCTGGTCCATCTTGTGGTCAAAAGCCACTCAAAAATATCCTGTTCTAGAATGGTTTATTGCAGACTAGCACAGTTTAAGGCAAGTTTCAATATAATAAACAGTTCTAACTAGCTCTTGCTGTAGTGTCCTAAACATTCAGATGATTCCCCACCATTTCCACAACAATTTGCTAATGAAAATTTATAATTTAGACTTCCATATCTGTCCACTCTCTTAAACGTGATCTTTCAGCATGTACAGTGTATTCACTTAACTGCATTTCTCTATACTCAAAAGGGGAAGCCTTTGCTATCTACCTATTTTTAGATATAATTTATTTTTAAATTTTGCAAATGTCTTTTTAATATATTTTCTAAATGAATAAGAAAAATAATTTTTGATGCTTTGTATATATGACTGATTTAGTAAGCATAGAGATTTTTTGTCAAAATCAGAAGGATGGAGTGGGAGCCTTTTACACAGTTCTCCATGGGACAAGAGACAGGATACCCTCCCTATTCCCTACACTGATTACAGCTATTAATGTCTATAACTGCAATGAATTTTCAGTAATAATACAACTCGCATGTCTAAATTGTATGAGATATATCAAAATAACTTGATTTCATCAAAATAACAGGTAAATATATTCTGTATTTTCTTTATGATATTTATTGCTAAGTGAGACTGTACTAGGTTTCATTTACCTGTGCTTATATTCCTCAAACTCCTCAGAAAACACAAATCATGCCACTTCTCCTAAGTAAGTATATTTTAATATACTTTAGTGGGTCTATGTTGTCACCAAAAATTGCTGCTAGCAGAAATCACACCTGTCCTGCTACTGAAAGTCTTAGTAAAAGTACAATTGCAACAATGCTATCAGGTTATCTTTGTAGGGCAAGTAATCAAGGATGGCAGACTGTGGCAGTGTAAAATCAGCTCATTACAGCCATTCAACAACACCTCACTTCATGGCCAAAATAACAGAAAATGGAAGAGTATAGCTGATAAGTGTGTATATGTCAAAGCAGAAATAGTGAGGAAAACAGATTTGGGAAGTTTTTAAATTTTTTTAGGGAAATAGATATTATTCCTCGATTAATATTACAGGTTTTATATGGTTTTGAACTGGCAAACAGAATCATACAATCCAAGAATAAGCAGGTTGCATTTGATATAGTTTTGCTTCACATGTCACCACTTACATATTAATTAATTTCAAAATTGAAAATGTGGGGAGAAATATTAGGAAAAAAGACTTAAGTTTTCCCTTTGTGACTAAAAAAATGGAAGAAAAATGTTTGAATTCACTTTACAAAAAGAGACTATGACTGGTTTTCCAAAGTATTTGCATACATACATGTTACAAGACAGTGCAGAACAATGACCAAGTTTAGGGACCCCTCACAGAATCCCAAAATGTTTGAGGTCAGAAGGGACCTCTGAAGGTCATTTGGTCCAGCTGCCCTGCTCAAGGAGGGATACCTAGAGCTGGTTGGCAAGGTGTCTGTACAGATGGCTTTTGAATTTCTCCAAGGATGAAAACTCTACACCCTCCCTTTGCAACCTGTGCCAGTTCTCAGCCACCCTGACAGTAAAAAAATTGTGACATCCAGACAGGGTGACCTCTGTTTCAGTTTGTGCCCATTGGCTCTGGTACTGTCACTGGAAATATGTAGGCTCTGTGCACACTCTATGTTCTCTTAGGTATTTATACCCATTCATAAGATTGCCCCTGAGCCTTCTCTTTCCTGTGGTAAACAGTAACAGCTTTTTTTTTTTCACCTTTGTGGCTCTTCATTGGACTCTTTCCAGTATGTCCATGCCTCTCTCGTGCAAGGGAGGCCCAGAACTGGACACATGGCTCCAGCTGTGGCTGAGTAGAGGAGGATCACCTCTGTCAACCTGCTGGCAATACTTTATATAATGGAGGCCACGTGTACACCGGTACCACCAGGTCTTTTTTGCCAAGTTCGTTCCTAGATGGCTAGCTCCCATCATATATTGACACCTTAGGGTTTTCCTCCTCAGGTTCAGAACTTTGCGATTCCCCTTGATGACCTTCATGAGATTCTTTTCAGTCCATTTCTCCAGTGAATCCAGGCCCCCCTGGATGGCAGCATGACCCTCTGGGGTATTAGTCAATCCAGACATAGACATAATGAAGATGACAAAATAAAACCCAGAATATTATCTGACACTTTATTCTGTTCATTTGGAAAATACACATGGTCTTGTATAAAATGGATGAATTGGAAGAAAGAAGAAGGGGATATAGAAAAGAGACAGGGATCATAAGAAGTGATGCTATATGAAGCAAACACAATGCATAAATAAGGTTTTTTATTAGATATGAAAAAAGCAGTTCAAGAAAATAGGTGTTCTCGAAGTGTTGAAAGAAAATTCCTTTGAGACAAGTCCAAAGAAAAAAAGAAGACTGAGACCATAAGCTAGGGTTCTTAGTGCTAACAATGATGAAGACTAAAATAATAAATGTATTAAAATGTTACAATTACAATACTGGCTGGAAGGTAGACAAGGAGTCAGATGAACTATTGAAGGACAAGAGTGAGATGTTAATGACAAATGAGGTTCATATTGCCAAGAGGCTGAATGAATCCTTTGCTAGTGTATGCATGAAAGAATTTGAAGGTCATATTCCACAGCTTGGGATAAATTTTCCTGGTGAAGCAAGTGAAATGCTAAAAGGCTTTATGGCCACAATGAAGCAGGGAGTAAGGAAATTAGGCCTATTAAAACTGACATAGTACCAGGCCAGGATAAATTACATCCTGAACATCTTCATGAAACTCTGTAACAAGAAGCAGGAACATTTCTGGATTAGGTATTTGTCTGAATATGACAAAGGAAAAGACCAAGCGATTCACCACAAGCAGCTAAAATAATTTATCATTTAAGTGAAGGATGTAAATGCTACATGAGTACTACCAATCAAAGCTAAATATGAATTGATCTAATGCTCTGAAACATCAATAGGAGAAATACTTCATCATAAGAAATTGCAACTTACAGATTCCTCAGTATAACTATAAATATGTGGAATAAAAAGGCATAACTATTATCTCTGGATGTTATTTTAATCAGCGTTTTTTCAAGGGATTGCGGAGATGAATGGCTAAATTATTTGTCAAATATCAAAAAAATAGGGATTTATGCTTTGGTCTGTTCAGTGAAAAGGCTACTTTAATCAGTCTAATTATAAGTGGCTACTGGAAAGTCAGTTGCAGCAATCAAAGGCAGCCAGATATACTGACCAATTACTTTGTTATGTACAATCAAATTTAGAAATGTCTTCTGGGTTGAATTAATCTTGTTAAGGTTCTGAGCCACACACTTTATTATTAAGACATTTGATTTAATAGGGTATGTGTGTGGTCTTTCGTGTGTGTGCACATACATGTATATGATCTGTGTGTATAATATGTCTAACTTAATTTGCATTTATTCTTTTACATTTCATACTTACATTCTTGAGAAATTGCTATATTTTTGTTTTTCTAATGACATGTATATTTATTCAAGGATTAATGTAAGTGTTAAGAAAGTTTTCAGCAGTAGAGCCCCACTAGAACTTTCCGGCCATGACACCATGAAATTGACATTATTAGAATCAGTGGCATTATATATGCTGTGGAAAATGTCAGGTACATAAGAGAAGGATACTTGTGATAAACTATTCAGTTTTACTTGTCAATAGGCACACTTTATGGCAGAAGAACGGTTTAGAGATCTAGAAGTCAGCATTTCATGACTACCATGAAGTATCATTCAGGATAATGAAATATAGCAGATTCCAAACATTTCTGAAAGAATGGCAAGACATGTGAAGTCAGGAAGAAGGAAGAAAAGAAGCAAGCAAGCAAGCAAGCAAGCAAGTAAGCAGGAGGCAATTCAAAATCAGATGCAATGCTAAGATGCTGGTCAAATACAAAAGCCTGAAATTTGGGTACAGGTTAGGATTTGGACTGTCCTTTATATTACTGAGGTTACACAGATTGCTTGTGGGGGAAGGTTTATGTCTATGTGAAATAGCATCTCTGACAAAACATTAACATATTTATTTAAAGATATCTTAGGTAGAGAAGGTAGAGATTATGATTTTCTTAATTGTGGGTGTGCCAAAAGTCACATTAAAAAAGAGCCTTTAGGATGTATCACTAAGAATGCTAATGAACAATATACAGACAAGACATCCAACAAGACCTCCAGCCACTTATAAGGAAAATAGGTAGAAACACAATAAGGAAAAAGATCTAGAGAAAAATCAGTGAATGCTCCTCTGTAGATTTCTGACCTTTAATTCTGTTCTTGGAGATAATTTGCAGCCTAAATAATTAAGGTGAAACATCTCAGTTTATGAGTCAGTTCCACCTATTGAACAGCCATAATCTCAAACCATTTCCAGAGACTTCAGGCTGGTACAATGTGGTCATCCTAATAATAAATATCTAATTAGTAAATATGTTCATATTCAGGTGATGAAAGGTTCTTCAGCTGAAAGAAGTAAAGACTAGTTTAAAGGTGAAGCAAAGATCGGGCTCATTCTAGAAACAGAAAGCCAGACAGAGTCTCATTAGCCTTCGGCTAGTGTAGACAGAGAAGAGTAGTAATGAGAAATAGATGGGTGCTTAAAATCTAAGCTGCCTCAGAGAAAGAAACTAACCTTTAAAAAGATGTCATTCCCATTTTCTTCACATAAAACAGCCTGGAGATGCATGTTATATGTCCCAGGTAACTTTTTCATTTTATACTCAGTTAGCTAGAAGTGCTTGATTGCTTTCAAATTGAAAACCCCAAACTATTACTTTTGAAAAAAAAATGTCTAATATCAAAACAAAAGCACAAAACCACCATATGACACATCAATTGCAGTTTGTGTTTCTCTATGTTGTGCAAAAATGAGTAATTGAATATTTGCTTGTTAATTGCATTGTGTGCTGAGAATGTTCTTGGTACATTCTTGTAGAGTTACATTTCTTAGCTCTTTTTATTTACTAGTACAGCTACATTGTTGATGTATTTGAGCATAAGTTCAAGCCAACAACACATAATCATATTACGATTCACAATAAAGCTGAGGAGATTTTTAAATATTGCAACCTCTCTTTTTTTTTTAACATTTCATTATCATACATTCAATTAACTATATTAACTATTAAAATATATCTTCTCAGATGACAATATATTTATATTGAGTTCTGAAAAACAATTAAACCCTTTTAACTGTTTTAAATTTAACCCATTTTAATTGTTTTTCACAATATTTGAGTAGGGGTTTTTGCATAATTATTCCTCCTATTGACTAAAGTCTGAAGAATCTTATTTTGAAATTACTGCTATTAACAGAAAAATATGACCAAAAGCAAATTTATGTGTGTTGTGATGATGCAGTGAAAAAAGAGATAAAATGAAAGAAGATACTGCTTCAACCTGAAATAATAGAATTTCATTTTAAGAAATGATAGAACCATTCTTTGAAATTCTCAGTTAAAGCTAATTAGACAGAAACTGAAGCACACAATTTTTTCCTGTTTATGCCATTATATAATTTTCTTTTTCAAAGTAAAACTTGAAATACTCTGGAAACTATATTTTTTTAATCACAGAAGCCTTGAGTTGTAACTTAACTGAATTTTCATTAATATAAAGGTTTTGGATTAGTGATCAGTTCAATATCTCCAGATATCTGACAGGAATTTATTTCCAAACATCTGCATAATGTGTTGGGTTGAAAATTAAAGGCTTCTAATACAATTGAATGTTGATATACTTTAAGAGATTCTGGATTAACTAATTTGTGCTTAAAGTCATATCTGTTTGTACTTAAAGACCTGTTCAACTTTGCACAACATCCTGTAGCTACAATGTGGAGTGCTCTAAATTACCTATAAAATTAGTTAATGGAAAAAGTAAGGGCATATGTAGAATTTCAATAACAATATTTAAACAAAACCATGGCATATGTCTTCAAAATTTATTGTCCTGTGGCTTTTACTTGCAGTAGCAGAAGTCAGAAAAATGTGAACATAGTGAAGATTAAAGTTAAATATAAATTAATGTATTTCTTCAGAAAGTTCCTGGTTTGTTTTTTTTTCCCTTCTGGTCCAGCCTGTGAAAACTTGGGTCAGTTCTCATGTATTGAGATAAGCCAATTTACTCTTAACAAAAATACCAGTCTCAAATATTTAAAATTTGCTTCAGGAAGTAGCAATGCAAGAAATTTTTGAACCAAACATATTAGTCAGCTAGATAAAAATGTAGAATTATTTTTATTGCACTAAAATATCTTTCTGTTCTCCTCAATTTTCAGGTTTTATTCACGTTTCCTTTTGATTCTCTTTATTGGCTAATACATTTTCTGAGAATTTCGTTATTTGAAGCTCATTTCTCATCCAGACCCTGTTTAGAATAGTGTTCTTGTTATAAACTGATTCACAATTACAATACAACTCTCATTGTCATTCTGTCTTATTTTAGTGTGATGAATCTATTTTTGTTGTGGTTACCTTGCCATTCTTTCAAAGTCTGATTCCTTTAATTCTAAGTGGAAAAAATGTTCATAGTGATACATCAGGATGATACATTGTTTGTTATGTATGACTCTAAAACTTATTCTTTGACCCCCTTATGTTCTGGAGGAAGAAAGAAGTCCTTCATAACCCTAATGGATTTAGAAGGAATGGAGAGCTAAATCTTATGGTAAAGTCTGTTCCTTAAATTGCATGTACAGTCTCCTATATATATATTTCCATTCCTCTTTGTCGTCCTTACCAGAGAAATGGTCCTACAGACCTTGAAAAACCAAACAGATAACTCAAGATTTTATGAAAGTAAGTCTCTAGCAGTAGAATCTGAAAAATGCCCACCAATGAATTGCACAGAAGTAGCAGCCACCTGCAATACACTTTTAAATGTAGATATAATTTGTGATTTGAAATAGTGGTTCATGCTGAGGGGCAGGAATTCAATGAACCACAGATTCCTTTTCCAAATTGGAGTTTGTCTCAGGTTTTTGCTTTCTCGGCAGAGGTCTTAAGCTTCTCTAAAACTGTGCAGTCCTCCCCACAATGGCAGCAATCTTGTCCTTCTGTCTAGGGATAACTTTACAAGATCTGGTCCTGTTCAGCCAGTAGCATTATGGCAATATGGGAGAAGAGGACTCTCCTGCTTTGTGATTAATGATAGAGGAAGCAAAAAAAGGGATATCTGATCTCAAGAAACCATGGATGTTTTGAAGCAGTAGAAAGAAAAGATGCTACCTGATACTGGGCCCAGGGTGTTCTGGGGGTTTCCAGTCCTTAGTGTACATAAATCCATCAGATTATGGAGCACTTTCTGTCAAGCATCTTGTTCTATTCACATCAGGTGTGATATTAATTTCACTGTCAGCAGAAAATAAAATACAAAAGTGCAGTTCAGATGAAATCCACATATTTTACTTAGTCTTGTATTAAAACTGGAAGATTTAGGCTGCTTTAGAAAAAGGTCAAAAAGCATCACTATTTGAAGAAAAAACATATGGGCAGTCTGGAGGTAGGAATGATTGAAGAAATTTAGACTCCACTAGATAGTATTTTAAAACTGAAGCATTTTTGAAGAAAAATCTATAAAGAGTTGAATATATGTCATTAAAGAGTTAGGGAAAAAAACAGAGAAGAACCCCAGAATCATTCATTTGAAACATCCCACTGTGTGAAATGTAAACTGACTTGCTCTAAGTTCCACCATACCTTGTATGTCACTAAGGTATGCAAAGGATTAAAACGATAGAAAAGGAAAGATAAATTTTATCCTGGGTTTATGCGATGGGTTGATCCTGGCTGGATGCCAGGCACCCACCAAAGCCTCTCCATCATTCCCCTCTGCAGCTGGACACAGAGAAAATATAGCAAAAGTTTGAGTTAAGGATCATGTCAGAGATCAGTCACTGAATATCACCATGGGAAAAACAGACTTGAATTGGGAAAATTACCTGAATCAAAGTCAGAGCAAGATAATGAGAAGTGAAGCAAATCTTAAAAACTCATTACTCCCATCCCTCCCTCTTTCCTGGTGTCTACCTCCTCCCCAGTGGCAGAGGGATACTGGGAATGGGGTTATGGTCAGTTCATCACAGGTTGTCTCTGCTGCTGCTTTCTCCTTCCTTCATTTCAGGTCATAATAGTTGTGGTAAATGCATAATTTTTAAAATATGGACTATGACTGAGTTAACTTCAGATTGTGTCATCTGTTTTTTAAAAATACTCAAATAGCTGGAAACATTTAATGATAATATTTTATACCCTTTTTCCCTTGAATACACATCTGAAAAACAGTTTTTAAGTAAAATCAAATGAGCATCCAAATATCAATACCTAAAAATATGCTATATCTTGTCACAAAGGTAATTCTGAAAACTGAAACACAGCAACATATAAGAAAGAACTAGATTTCCATCACTGCTTAAGAAAATGCTTTTCTACTTAATGGCTCCAAGCAAGTTCTCTTTTTGAAGGAAGTTTGCAATAATGCACAACACATTTCAAAAATTCTCTATATTCGAGGGGACAAAAAAAAGCTGAGAAAAGTAAGCCTAAGAGGCTGTGCTGATGCTATCTTTTTCTGTTATATGTTCAAGAATGTGTTTTCTGTCCTTTAATACTTTTCTGCATTTATGGATTTAGTTCCTATTATCTACATCTACTGACAGAAAATCCAGAGTATTTTTATTTTTTAAGCTTTACAATAATATTGGGAAAGAAACAAACTGAAAGAATGGGAGAGAAAAAGAATGTCTGTTAAAATATTTGAATGCAATCTTTTATGAAGAGATGTGAATCTTCTCTAGTTCAAACACAATATTCATGCCTTGCACCATCAGAGTTATAAGGAATTAAGCATTCAGAGGAAAAGAATTATTTTTTTGGCAAGGTTGTTTGGGGTTTTTAGTTTCTTTTATAAAGTGTGAGCGTCCTGAAACTACTCATTTTGATTTATACATGAGATAGAGCACCTTTACAGTAGAAGTGATGTGATTCCAGTGATCTGTGTAACCAGCAGCCTCCCTGTCTGTATGTAGAATGAGTGTATCTGTCTCTTTGTATCTCTTAAGCAATCCCTCTTGTCTCTGTCTTTCAAACAGCGTTAAAAGATAACCTTTTTATTGATTGACATTACTGCTAGTGATGAAGTTACAGATTTGTTGACAGTTCCACTGACTGGTCAAGTGTTCATTTGAAAAGGGTCCGAAATTCTCATTAGTACGTCAACTATTTATGTTATTCTGTAAGACTGTGGTCAATTGATTGAAAGCAGATCAATAAAGGTCTGTGGAATTGCAAAGAGTTTGCAAGGAAGCAAATTGTGTAGAACTGTTATCATAAAAAAAAATCCCTGAGTGATAGCATAAGCCTCTTTCTAGGCACCACTCATCAAGATAAAGGAATTCCTATGATATAGATAGCAAATTATTACAGCAAAGTAACCTGTTATTGTATAGTGCAACCAACAGATATGTGTATCTTAAACCTACTCTTTTTCTGTACATTTTATAGTCATTAAGGTTCTGCAAAAATACTAAAATGAAGGATAGGAGTTAGAGATCTTTGTTAGAATTCTTCCCTCCTGCACCACAAAAGAGCATTTCCTTTTATTTCACTAATTTGAAGTACTTGTCCTGGAAGAACTATAAAACATTTCACTGAAAACATAGGTTTTTAGAGCTGTAAATGAATTTAATATAATTTTTACCCTAAAATCTTAGAGAGAACACTTAGAGGAATGGAGAGACAGTCATGAGAAGAGAATCTAATCCTCCTCAGCTCACTTAATGAAACTGAAGCAGAAAGATACAATTATCTAATTTAGCATTTTGCCTTGAGCCTCACTGGAGAGAAACAACCAACCAAAATAAACAGGCCTTTCTCAATCCATAATCTGACCTGGATCCATCTATCTAGAAGTGGAGGGAACATTTTAGCTGGCAGATTGGCTTACTTAGTGATTCACACCTTAAGCTAACAAACTTGAGGGACAGGGTCCAAAGCTGTAACACTTGTGTATTGATAAGTAACGGGCTTGACATTACCTATGAAAGTAATGAGGAGTGTCTTCCAACTCTCCAAAAGGCTGTGCCAAAAGGGTGAGGCAGTCAGCAATGCAGCTGGTGTGTCTCTGTACCAATGGGTAGCAAACAGGAGTAGCTGGAAGTCATGGTGCAGCTGGAAGGCTGTGATGGTTCAGTTCACTGTCACGGAAACATGGTGGGATGAATCACATTTGCTCTGATCCTGCTGGGGAACAGTAACCCCCTGACACCTGAATAAGCAGCACAGCAAGCTGCAAGCAGTCCAGAAGACTCTTGGAATGTATTGAGGATATTTTCTTAATTCATGTGATACAGCCTGGCCAGAAAAATGTTGTTAGCCCTGTGCTTGCCAACTTACAAGAACTAATTACAGAGGTTAAAATTGATGGCAGCCTGGGCTGCAGTGATCATGCCCTGACCATGAAAATGGTCAGAGAGCTGGAAAAACTCTCCTAAGAAAACTCAAAGGAGTTGAAGTTTTTCCCAACTGGAGAGGAAAAGGGTTTGGAAATACTTCATTGCAGCCTTTAAATATATAAAGGGAGCTTAAAAAGAAGATGGAGAGAGAGAATTTTTACCAAGCCCTGTAGTGGCAGGAAAAGGGGAAAGAACATTAAACTGAAAGGAAGAAATGTTTTACAGTGAGGGTGGTGAGACATTGGAACACATTGTTCAGGAAAGTTCTGGGTGTTCCATCATGTTGTTCATCCCACTGAGTTTCAGTGACAGGATCCAGCTTTCCAGTTACACAGTGGTTTCCTGCTTCTTGTGATGGCAGCAATCATGCAACTTTAAAAAACTGATTACACATAAATGCAACCATACATACACAGCTATGGGACAAGAGATCAACATTTTCCCTGATCCAGACTTCTCTATCAAAATTCAGTCTGAACGGAGACAATTTGATATCTACAAATTTCATATGACTCTCTAGCTAGAGACCATACTGCACTGAGATATTTCATTCTTCTTTTTCAAAGAGTTAACTTCCTTTCTGGTGATGAAAATTATTCAAATTATTTTGGAGTGGAAAGAGAAGCAATAGATGATTTAACATAATAATTTATATCCTGGTCTTTTATCCAAGTCACCTTCATAGACTCATAAAATCATAGAATACTTTGTGTTGGAAGGAACCAACAAGATCACTTAGTCCCACCTCCTCTGCCATGGACAGGGACACTTACCACTAGAACAGGTTGCTCAACACCACATCCAACCTGGCCTTGAACAATTCCAGGGATGGGGCATCAACAGCTTCTCTGGGCAACAATTTGCATGTGATATATAAAAAAAGCACTCATAACACAAGGAAAATTATGCTGGACTTCTCTCTCTGACTATTTGAGCTGTACATTTTCTAGAATCCTTGTTTCCTTTTCTGGTCTAATTTATTTGATTTTCTCTTACTTTGTCATGTTCCATTTAAGAAAAAATTGAGTCAAGATGATGTGGTTGATACCTGTGATATCGTCACATCAAATATCTTAGTGGTTTGGATATTTTCTAGGAAAAAAACACATACGTAAAGCGTATGTGCACAATGATGTTTAAATATGAAAAAGCTTTTTTGTTTTCTGGGGACATTGCGAGGAAACAAAAATCACCCCAGAAAATGTTCCAAGGAAATTAATAAAAGTAACTGCAAACAAGGTAAATTTTTGTGGTTTTTAACAACAACAACAACAAAAAAAGTGTTTTACAGTCTTACATGTCTCCAAACTCTTCTCATCACTCTGAAAATATTACTTTTGCTGAAAATCCCTTCTGTATTTCATTTTTCCGTCATAACATCTAATACTTTATGAAATTGTGAAGATGTATTGTCAGTGTAACTCTATGGTACATTTTCCAAAATGCAAAGTAGATCATTGTACCATATAGCTGAATTGAAGGATTCAGATTAGAATCAGATAAAACGCACTTACTTGAACAAGCTAGTAATTACACTGAATCATGTAATGTGTCTCTAGAGCTACTCTATTCTAGTGTGCTTAAAGAGCAGCTGACTCTGAAAGCACTGTTTACAAGCCATTCTGGTCCCATATTATATATTTTTCAATATTTATCTTCCATTGTCCTTTACTACTAGGAGCATTTGCATGAAAACGGGATCTTTGTTTTTTGGGAATGCATCTGCTACTGCTGCTGATTCTAAGCCTGAAGTCATAATCCAGTGTTCAAGACATCAGCCTTACATTTAGAGGAACCAGATGAATTTTCATTATAAACAAAGTGTAAAAACACCCTCAAATTCTGTCTTCAGATGTGGTTTAAAAGGAGAAACTTGAGAACTCTCGACCATGAAACCTATTTTCTTACAAGTGTACATGATGATGCACAGCTAAGACAACAGTAAGAAGAACCAGCAACTTCGTTAAAAGGTATGAAGGTACTCCAGGGAGTTAGGGAACTAGACTGCAGAAAGTGGGTTTTGCCATGGTAACACCACCTACACCTCTTAATTTCTCTAATGTCTCCAAATCCTATGCTGATTTTACCTTATTATGTGAATTTCTTTTTCAGAGAAATTCTCACTTACCATGCAGGATACCAGCAGAGATAGTGTCATGAGTTTGAAGGGACCAGAGAATTTGCAGTCAAGGTGCTCTAAAAAATCCCATATTTTTACAGTTGAATTTGACAGAACATAGATTTATATTTGGATTCAGAGTGTTTCCAACTGTGATTAATGGACTGCAAATGCCATTCCAGATGCTGATAGAAACATTTGAATAAAAATGCTTAGGTTTTTTGTTTTTTGGGGTTTTTTTTAATATTTGAAAAAAAAAAAGAAGAAAAAGAAGAGAAGATAAAAGAAAAGAAAATTAATTGTAAGTAGCTATTTAAACTCTTTCTCTACTTTACACCAAGGGCCAGTACCTGTTAAGGACTATTTGACATTATCACAGCTTATCTGTCTCTTATCAATTCCCACAGAAACATAAATTATTAGCTTACGGAACTTAACTTTTTGTTAACTGATATCTGGTGAGGGAAGCACATCCCAAATAATAAATACAAGATGCAGCCTGGGAAATAGAACTGTTTTCCACTATTTTCATGATGCCAGTAAAAGAGCTGTGTGTGCATATATTTTGTGGGCCAAGAGATTACAGCTGTACATACATAAACCTAGAGATCATGCAAGTGTGTGGGTAAATACACAAATAATATTAGGCAGAAGGCTAACACATTGGTGATTTCTTTGTCATTGCTGTTTTCCATGTATTTATGTTGAGGAGGAGCTGAACATTCAAAACCCTAAAATATTTATTTAGTCTGAAATTATCTAAATTTTATTATGATGGCAGGGTGTCTTAAACAGTAACAATCGGATTTCTTCCTGTCCATGTCATTTGGTTTTCATTCTCCAGTTAGATTAACTTTTCAGATGGATGAAGAGAACGAAACATGGCCCATTATTATTGCAGTTTCCTATTTGTCTGCATTCATCACAGTAAATACTAGTAAATTCCAGCTAGCAAATGTGAAGGAAAAACTTACCTGGGAGATAGTATGATGTTTTAAATTTACAAACCATACTAGTTATTCAGAAAGCATTTCTAAAACTATATTCTGTGACTTAAAACAAATTACAGTTCTACTGAGATCTTCTATCAGTCATGGTTCACTTTATCAAACTAAAATTTAAGTCTGCATTTAGGTAGAGTGGTTTTGTTTCATAACCATGTATAGTTTCACTGCTGTTGACCTGTCTGAATAAGGATTGTAAAGAGCAACCTAAAGCTGCTATCATCTGTTTTCATTTCATCTTTTGTATTTTAGCTGTATTTTAGCTCTATTTGATCCTCCTTTCTCTTCTTTTGTAACTTGGTCTGCCTTATTTCTCAGCAATGTGATATTACTTGCAATTTAGGGATGCAATTCCAAGGGATTTTCCTGCTAGCACTTAAGAAGGCAACATGGAAGGAAATAGTGAAATGTATGAAAACCTGAGAGAAGCTTTAGTGTGCTGTAGAGAATTTATGTGGACTTTCTGTTACTGAGTGACTGCATTAAATGTTTGACACGTACTTTTTTGAAAAAAACCACAACTAATAGCCTTTGTCACGTATCAAAAGCCTTCCTATATCAAACTTAAATTATACCATCTACAGTATATGGTCTGGCTGTGCCCTGTAATTTCATTTATAAAAGAAACATCTCCAGGCTTAAAAATAAGAATTTCTACTCCAGCCCTTCATGTAAATGTCAGAGATGGATTTCTATCAGTGTTCCAACTACTTAAATATGTATGAGTATATATCATTGAAAACAAAGAAACAGCATCTCCTTCAATTCTCAGTTTGTTATTGTTTATGTGTCTTGGTTCCCCTCCAAAAACTTGCTTAGGACATTGCTTTTTGTTCAGATTTTATTTTTCTTCAGGCACAGGAACTAATAAACTTTGCTTTTAATTTCAGGTTTAGAACTGACAGTTCCATCAAACAGATTTTCTAAGAGAGATGAATGACTTTCATGAAACCACAGTGGACACCTGAACTGCTTTATTAGTTCTCTTTTTCTTTATCTAATAACTAACGGATATTTTCTTTCACATGCTAATTAAAAATTGTTTTTTACCCACTGTGTTACCAGTTTTTGAGCATTCTGAGTTTTAAGATCATATTAAAGAACACTTTTTTTGGGTCTTATATAAGATCCTAGTCAGTTACACTTTGCCTTCCAGATCAAATTCCTTATGGTCCAGTATTAAACACACATGTATTATAGAGAAACTATAATTTCCTTTTTACATGTAAGCTGAAAACAGGTTCAATTTCTATGTCTGGGTTTGGGCTTACAAGGTTGAGTCTTTCCATTCATTTACAGCATTTTTGTTGCACTAACTTGAAGCAGCTTATAAGCAGTCTCACATGCCTCAGTCAGGTTGGTGAGGATGTTTTAGATTCTCAGGAAATCTCTCTGCTTTCTGGATTTCCAACAATGCATTTCAAAAAATCTAATAAATTAATACATAGGAATAATTTATTTTCTGATTTATTTCTACATAATAAAACACTATGACTTTAATAGAATTCTATATTTACATATGTTGACATTATCAGAATTTTTATTTTGCAAAATAAAGACTATGGAATTATGTATTATTTAATAGGAAATATATTTAATGATTTTATCAAATGTATTTTAATTAAATATTTTTAAAATTTCATTAAGTACACGTAATGGCAAACACATTCCATGAGCTTTTGAGAAACAATATTTGTAAATAATTTTCCTCCGAATTCTTCCATCAGTCATTTTTCTTCACCCTATTTCTGCACTCCTGCTTCTGTATTTTCCCAATACAAAGTGAAAGCACTTTCAGTTCTATCAACATTTGCTAATTATATGATCCATTTAAACTTGTGTAGTATTGTGCCAGGGTTATATCATGTCCAACATCAGGGTTCACATTTCTTTCTTAAAACTCTTAATTTCTTGTACTCTTCAAATACATCAGAGACAGAACAAAAAGATATTTGTAGGATCAAAGTGAAAGTTAATTTAAACTTAAGCAAGGTTTAACTGATCTATGGCATGCTTCAAATATTTTTGCTGGATATTAATACATTCTGGCAGTGTGGACAGGAAAGTGATAATTTAGCACATATGTGGCATTACCTTTCTGTTTAAAATGTTAGAAATTCCATGATATATTAAGTCATCACATGACCTATCCATCTTTGCTGTATTTAACCTAAATGCATGTGAATGTAGTCTTCTAGTGAAGAGACTGTGATTGCCCTCAGTTGTGCAAAGCTTTGAGTCCTTTGAATATAAATGCTATCATATTTCTCTAAAAGAATTGAATATTGACATATTCTATACCATCTAATTTATAAAATATAAGACTAGAGGATATGGAGAAAACTAGTTGCTCCTTCTTTGCTTATTCAGGTTCAGAATTTAAAAGAAACATATTTGAAATAGAACTTGAATATGAATTGCACACAGACTTGTTACTGAGGTGCTGCAGGATTAGGAAGCCTTGTTGGCTTGAATTTGAGTTACTTCTCCGAGTTGTAACCTGTTGTTATACACATTTTCAATAGCTGTTTGTCAACAGCTGTTTAGCTTTTTAAATTACACTTAAACCCAAAGTTGTGAGACTTAGTCACACAGAATAACACCTTACAGCATAGTTTGTCTCATTGACATGTACCTGAATAAATTAACTGTGTAGAAAAGCAACAGAACCTAATAATATATGAGCTGTCAGTTTTCATAATCATCTTTTCCCTCCAATCATTAAAGCTAGTAGTGGTCTGACAGAGGACTCACAACCAACACCAAGAACAGTTTTAGGCGTCAGCACTTTATTATTCCCCAGTACAACCTTTTATACCCTGTCTCTTACATGCACCACACCTGTGTGCCTTTTTACTCTTTTGTGATCGGTCAACGCACCTCAGCATTCCGTGTTATGTTTCTCCTAACAATGGTCACCTGTTTTACACAGCTGTGTCTTATTAGGGATGAGGCTTGGCTGCAGTCCCATTCCTAATATCCCATAATCCATGCTCCTAAAATGGTCATTTCCTTAAACAAAAACAAAAAAATGTGGATAATCAGCAACTTTCTTAGATACCCATACACTGTATTTTATTATTTCGTGTATGCATTTTTTCCCTTGCATATATTCTATGTATATGTATGTATGAAGGGGGTAGACTTCTTGAAATAAGTTTTTATACAATGAACATTAGATGCATATAGTAATATCTATTTCTCTTAGGTTATTAATTTTGCATATTAGCTGAACAATGACTATCCAATAATAATTTCAGGTTCTCATTCACATAATTATAGCTAAAACTAACTGGACAAAAATCTCATACACATGTTGACAGTGCATGTAAATTATTTTTCACCTACCTTGCTCAGAGTTGCAAAACCAGACTCTACAAAAAATGTATAAAGAAATTATTTCCTTATTTTCTTAAGTAGTTTCCTAGCTTCCTTACTTTCTCTAATTTTTGGTGACTCGGGGTGGAGGGAGCTGCCATCCATTATAACAATTGTGCCACCCATAATTACATCCTTTGTTTTTTCATCTATTGTCTTTTCATCTGTCTGCATCTGTAGTTTTGAGGATCTTGGAGATGGAGGAAATTTTTTTCTGTCTTCATATGATGGATACAAGCCTCAGTCATATTTCAGCCTTGTCCATCTAACATACCTGCCACCCCTATTTTTTACTCAACAGACCGTTATAGCTCTGGTTGTAGCTGGAATAGAGTGCTTCAGCATGACTAACATTTTACCTCATGGACAGACACTTGGCCATACTGTCCAGAAGGAATATGTGCTGTCTCCCTCTCTAAGCACGTCTGTCTCTATATCTACAGAAAGCATTTTGAGGCCAGTCTCTTGCTGAGCTAATAACTAAAAAGATGGCCATTAAGTGCATGGGTCCTGAAGTAAAATGCTTTAGCCCACTCCTAAGTCAACTCATCCTCCAGTAGCTTGATCGAGCCTTTGTGAACAGTTTTCCGTCTGCTGAATGGTCTCATAAAGAGTATTTGGCTTTCACAATGCTGTTGAATCTATTTTACTGCAATTTATCTTGCACTGTCTTGAATGGGCAAGAAAAGTTGTCAGACTCCCTATTTCAAAGAAAATTACTGCTTGAGGACATATCTCAAATTAGATCTCATCTCACAACTGAGCTATTACAACAGGAAAGCCTCTTCCTTTTGCATAATTGCTGGCACAAGAACTTTGTCCTTGCAAAAAGTCAGTCTGTGGTCACCAGTCTGAAAGCTAGTTATTCATTTTACCTGTATTTATGCAAATGTGGAAAGAGATGCTGAACTTGAATTCTGATTTTACACAGTAATATGTGAGCAAACCTTTTTTTTTATAAGTACAAGAGTTACTAAAAAATTTGAGCTTAAAAAAATCCAAGAAGTGATCATGATGTTTAAACATTTTACTTGGTTTTAACTTGAAGTAAATTTCAGTCCCAGTTTAGATACCATTATGTTAGGTGCCTTATTGCAGTTGCTTACAATCTTTTTGTCCTTAACTTTAAAAAAGCCCTCAGATGTGACTGACCAAGCAACACATATATTTATGTATATATACTTATCTCTCTATATATATGCATCACTTTTGTGTCTATATATATAGTTTTAAAGGATCAACTGTACAACTGATCATATAATCTTTTTCATTTTTCTACTTTAGATGTGAAAAATTGTAATATCTGAATTTCATGAAGATCAAACTGGTAAAAGCTTATAAAGGCTTAGGGCCTCTGACTGAGGTCAAGTTTCCTAAAGAATCAGGTCCCCTTTAGCACTCAAATTAATTGGTCAGATTGCCAAAATAGATTGAATTAGAAAAGTGTATCATAAGTGTTATGATTGGAGATATTGAGTTTTGGTCTTTTTTTTTTCCTTTAGAAGAAAAAACATTATTTAAAAATAATTATTTCCAGTTTTAGAGGAAGAGTACTTAGAAATCTGGCCTTGAGGTCTTCTCAAAATCTGGCTGTACTTGTGAAGCTTAAACAACCTTCTCAAATCATAGCTACTCAAAATGTCAGGAATATTCTGAATAAGACTGAGTTTTATAACTTTGTCAATCAAGCCTATCACTAAATAAAATGTCAGATGTTGAGTTTGTCTATTTATTGCCAATAAAGTTTGAATTTTAACTTTGAAAATGTGCCTGAGAAATTATAATTTTCCATCTTCCTGTTAACTCTTCCAAGCAGACTTGCAAAGTATAGTCATGGTTTGTACTTGGAATAAAGCAATTTTCCCCATTTAAAATGAGGTGATAATTCTGAATATTACAGAAAAATAAAAGTACAATGAACAACTTTGCTGGAATCCACAGTACTGTGTATCATGACAGGAAAAAAAGAATGAAGCTAAAAATTTTTTTAAATAGATCCAAGCTTGCAAAAAAAAAAAAGTAATTTTAATTTTAGTATTTTCCATTTGAAATATTATTTTATTAATTACTCAGGAGTTTCACGAAAATATTTGAATATATCTTTCTTTTTTCAAAGCTCTTCAATATTTCAAACTAAATGTGAGCTCGTACTGGAGTGCAATGATGTTGTGGTCCAGGCTCTCACTTAAAAGGTGTTATTTGTCTATTTCTTTGCTTCTCTGTACCATACAAGTCTGAAAATCTTATTCTTCAGAAGAGATGCTCAAGCCAATGGACATGATTATTAACTATAGCTCATTAGTCTTATACACAATAATGCGATTAGACTTTTCATATAGACTGATACATCTTCTCATAGGATACTAACTTACAGAGATATTCTTGTTATAAAAGAAAGCATAAAGCTCATGACATTACATTACAGAAAACTTTATTTTGTCGCATTTCTGCTGTTTCAATATCACACGTGATTAACTCTTCCTATAAGGTATTCTGACCCCTTTTTTTACTGTCTTCTCTCTAAATTCTTTAATATTTTGATATTATGGTAACTCTTAATTTTTGTTACAAAACTTGGAGCTTTTATTTAGTGTATGAAATTAAACTTCACTGGCAGAATAATATTGCTATGGAATACATAGTGGTTTGTCAGTGCATCCAAACTTAATGCTTCTGTTTTTCAACAGTGCTGAGACTTTCATGTATATGGCACATAACTACTTAAAATTTAATATTACCTATATAATAACATTGACATTATTTAGTGTAGTGTGAACCTTACTGTAAAATTTTCTTCTTTTCCATTCCTCCACCGCCAACAATATCTCCCCATAATGCCCATGGGTTTTTATTTTCCTTAAAATATTCCTACCTTTGAATCCACTCTGGTTTTACTTCTGTGTAGGTGTAATTATCAAACGGTGCCAGACTTCATTTTCATTCCTGATACTTTTCAAAAAGTGTAGACTCTGTGAGGTACTAAATATATATACATATATATATATATATAATCTGAATGTGTTGCAGGCAATATTTCCCTATTTGGTGTTACTGTTTCCTGAGAAGAACTATCATATGTTATACCTGTAGAAAGATTACATTTCTTTTATGTAATCTCTGAGTCTTCTATGCTATCCTCCAAACTTTGAGACTGACATCCTCTGTGACCAGCTATGAAAAACAGTGTGATAGCTTATATAAGTCTAGCTGTAGATGCTGATACTGTGGGTGGAGGAAATATCAGATAGAAGAGAGGACCAAATATGGATGAAGAAAATAAAACATTTTCACCAAACTCTGACATTTTCATGGTAAAAATTTCTAATTTTCTACATACAACCTGCGAGTGTATGTCTGCATGCTGGAAAAGGGGGAAAAGAAATTTCATCTTTTCTATCTGTGGGATGAGAAGTAATTATGGAATGGGAGAGAATGAACACAAAGAAATGTAATCATGCAAAGGAGAACAATGCATGGAGGATGTGCAAGAAGTTCTTCTGAAACATTTGCTGGGCTATCTGGGCTCTGACCTATTCATTTGTGGAGGGATAGAATGTAAGAAAATAGTGCAGAAGGTAGGCCCACACCTGAGGAATTGCAGCTGTACTAATCACCAAAGATTAGAAACAGGTCTGCCCTTAATAGGCCACAGCTGTGTCCAATAAGGATGAGTGCTACAAAAGTGTGGGTTAGCTGGGTGAGGAGAGAGTTGGGGTTTGTTGGCTGTGTTGTGAGGGAGTCAGTGCTGTGAGGAGCTGCCTATGAGAAATCCCTGAGAAGGTATGGGAACTTTCACAATATGATGACAACATTCATATATTTAGCTGGTGGCTGATACCTTCCAGAAGAGGCATTTAATTTCAGAATACAACCTTCTCATTGTGGCTGTGATTTTAAACTTACTGGGTAATGGAGCATGTTAGCATTTACCATATGATGAGATGGCCTTGTCTGTCAGCCAGGGAGCTGCTTAATGTTATATATGGGTCAAATGAGCCAAAAAAAAGAGAGAAGGGAAAAACATTAAAGAACCTTGAGCCCTCTAACAAGAGGGAAACTACCCCTATGGCAAATAGCCACATAGTGGTTTTTTTAAGATCCATTTTCTCCTGAAAATTGATTAAGTAGCACTAAATCACATAAGATAAAGGAATTCCAAGGTCAAGGGGGATTTCTGCAGAATCACCCATCACAGTGATCACCATAGCAGATGTTGTCATTTCAGCAGAAATAATTCTTTAATGTTTGCAAATACATTTTGTTCCATGAAAAAATAGCAATTCTCCAACATATCAGAACAATAAAGCCTTTCCTTGTGAATACTTGCGCACAATAAATGAGGAAGAGCTATAAAAACCAAATCAATCAGATGTTTGGAATTTGACTAGTTGCTCCCAAAGGCAATTTTACTGAATGTATCCCTTGGAAGGTGTAATGCTATCTGCAAACTTTACATGACATCTGGCTATGTAAAACTGGAGAAATATGTAAACTAAAAATAAATTGATTTATTGAACTAATCTCATGTCTCAACTTGATTTAGTGAAGGTGTTTATTTTTCAGCAACTTTGACCAGAAAAACAAAATAATAAGTTCAGGTTAAATCCTTAAAAAAGCTCTACAGTAACTATGAAATGTACTATATAGACAAAAAAGACAGCGGCTGCCATTTTCATCACCCAGATCTTATTTAATCAGATCAATATAGAACTGTTCTGGAGTTCACAGTAATCACAATGCTATAAATTTGCCCATCTTAGTTCTTAGTCTTAAGATTTTCTTATTAAAGCCAAATTATGCTTCAAGAGAGAAATTTCTCTAATGTGCCTATGGCTAATGGTGAATTTTCAATAGCAAAGATGAACCAGAAGTTTAGGCCATCCAATCAACACCTCTGCTCCAAAATTCATATTTGTAAGTGCCCTGTGGTGTTAAATTTTCTCTTGTCAGTCTCCAGTTTTCTTGACAACCACTGTGATTTGCTTTCAGTGGGAGTATGTTAGCATTTTACCAGTAATTTGGTGTCATCTGAGGATTTTGAGAGGAAAAATATCTTTCCTTTTATACTGCTCTAGCATAATGGAGAAAAAAAGTGCCCAGGAAAATGCCCAAATTCTAATTTACAAGTGGTGGCATTCTGTATTGCTTCCGTAGTGTCAGGTGGTTTTCTGTATTGTCAAATGTATAGGTTGATTTCGGAATTTTTGTTTTGTTTATTTGTTGGTGGCTTTAATTTGTTGGGTTTTGTCTTGATTTGAAAAGACAAGTAAGGAAGGCAGGAGTGTCCCTTGAAATTGAATATGTATACCCCCTCCCTCCAAATTACTATAATTGTCAAATTAAGAGGGCTCTCAGACAAAGATATGGGAATAGGAATAGCAGTTCTTTACTAGGAAAATTAAAATAAAAATGGCATAGTACAAAAAAAAAACCAACCAAAAAAACAAAAAACAAACCAAAACACTGACAGAGTCAGACTATGACCTGACACCCTGTGGGTCAGGGTGCTGGTAGCAGTCTGATTGAAGTGGTGCCTGCAGTCCTCCTGGAGCAGCAGATGTGATTCTGTTAAAGTGGTGATCCTGCAGAAGGGTGTAGTTTTGCTCTGGAGGTCCAGTGCTGGTGCAGACAGGTCTGGTCTTCCTTCTGGGAATCCAGTGGGAAAAGGCTGTCTGTGGTGTTCCAAATCTCAGATTATATCCAGTAGGAATGCTTGACTCCTCCCCCTGAGCAGAGCATCTCACAATGGGATGATATTATTTTCATCAGCCACACTGTGAGACTCAATGGTCCATTAACAGAAGATATCTCCCTGGAAGGAGGATGAGTCATGAAAGAGATAAAGAAAACTGCTCCACCTGGTTTTAAGACCTGGCCCATTAATACAAGATAACTACTCCACCTGGTTTTAACAGATGGTAATAGAATACATACTTTCAGTTTCATCTTGCATTGCAACCCTAAAGCATTTTGCTACATTTCCCCCCCTCCCTTTGTTATGTTCTATCTTTGTAAAACCAGGAATCCCATATCTTCATGCATTCTTTTTGTTGGAGAAATGTGTTCAGATCAGATGACCAAAACAGTTGTGGCACAGAAACCTGTAATTTGCACTGCCACAGTTTCCTCTGTTCAGCAGTCAGGAGGGAATTGGTGTTAAGAGCTCTCTCTCTCTCTTTTGAATGTATGGTAACAGAGATGGTAAAGACAGAGTTACAGTTCATATTACTGTCCTTTGTAGCATCACACTGGGTTCTCTGAAGAGTAGAGGTAACCACAAAGGGACTGCTATGATGGTTTCATATACAAGTGACTCAGCAGCTGTCCAATTGGATGGCCTCATCTGATTTGGCTTCACAGAAGAACCCCTGACTTGGTGGTCATAATATTGAAAATAAACAATAATAGTGATAATTAAAACAAAACAGCCCCATAAAGACAACTTGAGACATTCACAAAAAAACTAGAACACTGTAAAACCTTTCTTCAAGCCTCTGTCTTATTGTTTGTTGTGAAATGTAAATTTATGCAGCTGTGAAAGGGCTTACAGATGACTCTACACAACCATTAAAAAACTATAATTTGTGAATGGCTCAGTTATTTAGAATCCTGGATTAATAGTAGAGAAATAATTAGTTCCAGCCATAAATTAGAAAGGAAAGCATAAACATGAAATCTATTATTTTCAATTTAGTAAATATTGTCAAATTAAGAAAGTTGTTCAATATGACAAAATACAAGTTCAAGGGTATGACGGTGTTCACAGGGGTTCTTGGATGAGGGAAGAGACTAGGATCTGGCTCCATGTTTCAGAAGGCTTGATTTATTATTTCATTATATATATTACATTAAAACTATACTAAAAGAATAAAAGAAAAGGTTTCATCAGAAGGCTAGCTAAGAACAGAATGGAATGATAACAAAGATTTGTGGCTCGGACAGAGAGCCTGAGCCAGCTGGGCTGTGATTGGCCAGAAATTACAAACAACTCTATGAGACCAATTACTGATCCACCTGTTGCATTCCATAGCAGCAGATAATCATTGTTTACATTTTGTTCCTGAGGCCTCTCAGCTTCTCAGGAGAAAAAATCCTAAGGAAAGGATTTTTCATTAAAAGATGTCTGCGACACAAGGGATGATATCATACATCTGATATATACTATTCCTGTTTAATGTTTTACAAGACATCTTTATTATCCTCTCATACAACACCAGAACAAATGTGCATTTGCTAAAGTGAAATTTGTCATTCTTGAGTCTAACTAAACCTTTGCTCTTTTCTTAAATTGAAAAAAAAGGATTCATTTCAGACCACATGGAAAGTACTTAAGATTTATTTTAGTTTTTTATTGCCCGTGCAATATTTGGGTTTTTTTCCCTATGGTTATAAACCCTCAAATATTTTTTAGTTTGGAACTTGAAATCTACCAATAAAATGACAAAATGAAATACAAGCTATCAAGGAATAAGTTTTAGGTCAGCTGGTGTTTTCTGAAAAATCACACAACAAAAAATATTCAAGGCACCACCAAATTTACAGGCTGTACAATTCACCATTCACTTAGGAGCTGGACTTGATTATCTTTGTGGGTCCCTTCCAACAGAGAATATTCTGTGAAATCTGCAATTGAATTGTAATCAATCTGAAGTGAAAGACAGACAAAGTTACTGATCTATATGCATGCTGGAAGATACACTCTCTTTTGAAGGAAATAATGTACACAGAAATGAACATTCTGATTGTAGACCAAAAAAATGTATGCTAATGCAGACTTGTGAACACCTCAAAACTGAAATGCTTTTGGTTTTTTGGGACTTATTGCTTCGACCGACTACAGTTGAATATGGATGCTTTTTAAAATGCCCCAGACAAGTATTGATATGATATGGATGCTCATATACTATTGTGTGGCATATTTCTAAATGTGCCTTTTAGGAAAAAAAGAAAAAAAAAAGACTTCAGATATATACATTTCTTTTATAGTCAAAATAGAGAGGTTGGCATCTGTAAATAGCCAGATAAAATCATATGCCTCTAAAGAGATTTATCTGGATTGAAGCTGTCAGAATTAGAAACAACTATACAACCTCTATAAATGGCTTAATGTTGTATTTTTTATCACACGGTTCACAAAGATGTTTGTTTGGTGGGATTTTTCCCTGTGTTTGGCATTTACCTTCATATCTAGGACTGCTGGAAGTAATCCATTGTGTGTTGACTATAGTGTTGACTTCATTACTTCATTAGTGTTGCAGAGATCAAGCCAGGTAATAATGTACCTGACTAATTATGCCTGCAAATTATCATAAGCAGAAAATTGAAACTGCTTCCCAAAATCAAGCTCAAAACAAAGCATGGAGTATAGTATTTTCATAACTGCATGTCAGTATTGTATGTGTTTGTTCTTTTTCCAGTTCACAATGGTCAGAAATTTATCTATGAGAATCAGAATATGTACAACAGAACTTAAACCCTATCCGAGTGTCTTAAACAATTAAGTTACTCAAAACAAAGCACTGAATAAAGAAAAAAATCCCATCATTCTACTAGAAACTGCAGAACATTAAGTGTTAGAAACAAGAGGAATTAAAATTCCGATGCCTCATTTTCTTTTAGGTAGAGCATAATGAGAACAGAAAATAGTACATTAATCCATCCTTGTGACAAACCTTGCGAGGTAAAGGGCAATGGGTACAAACTTATCTGTCCTTGTTACTGACTTCTTGTAATGCCACAATCTTCACTAGTTACCCAGGTACAAAGTCATACAAAGTATTAGTTTTCAAATCAAATTGTACTGCTGGCAGTGGGTCCAGCTAAGTGAAACTGTAGTTCCTATTTCACTTAAAATAGACAAATAATGAGATTCAATGTGCTGAGGATTCAGTCAATACTAATGGATAGTTCGTACTTAAGTAAAGGACTGACTTTAACTCTTGGTATCTTTGGATTTTGGCCTGGATTTTTCCACCGAGGTTATGTGCTGTCACATATATCTGGAAGCTTTGACTTAATTGGATGCTTTTGTATTTGAGTACAAAGAAACTCTGAATGACAATATTTATGCTAATTCAAAAGTGTGGGATGTGTAGTGAACATTTAAAAATAGACTACATGACTATGTATCATAGAATTGGAGTTTCAAGGTTATTTCAATACACAAAAAGATTTTTTCTGCTTAAACACCACTGCAAGAGAGGCCAAGCTAATCATATGAAGGCACATCTCTGAAGTATCCCAGATGATTAGATCTACTGAGAGCTAATTGCTTCCTACAACAGTATCTAATGTCTTTGTGATATTCTAAAAAAGATTAAATATCTATCTTTAACTTTTTAACTCTTTTGAAACAAATGAAATCTCATTTTTCAAATTTACCTTATTTTTGAAGTCAAGATTACTAAGAAATATTAGTCAAGATTTTAATTTTCACTTTCTCAATGGAGGAAAAATTCTTTACTCAAGAGGAAAAATACTATACTTTGTAAAAAATTATTTTCAGAGAGGTTTAGCACAGCATTCCAACAATGGAATCTCAGATATACCTCGAGAATTTCTTGATTCATTAGTGTCAAAAGTGGAAAATGCATTGTTTTTATTTTGAAATGTGCAAAAAAAAATATTGTTTAAAAAAAAGATAGCGATCATCTTATTTTTCCTCCCCAGGTAATAGATCTCCAGCACTGAGATATATCACACCAATGTTCAGATTTTTTTTTTTATAAAGAACCCTTTATTTCACAAGAGTTTCAAATTCAAGAGATTCAAATGTAGATGAGAATAAATATGGTAAACTAGATAAAATGTGTGAAAGACAAGAATGAAGAAGAAAACCAGAAAATAGTATGAGGTATTTCACAGTTACAGAGTGTACTGTAATACAAATTACAAATGTATCAAGTATAGATTGATTCTCAGAAACTGATGAGATAGTTGACATAGGTTTTAGTCAATAAAGCATGAAAAGAAATGTAGAATAATTTAAAGCGCTGTCCATTTTGTAAGGATAGCAACTAATTAGCTTTACTTAGTGCTTAAATAAGTACCTGGGTAGTATTATTTGGAAAGACTATTAATCTGGTTGATGGAGGTAATTATCCTTATCTGAATTTTTTAAATCCATGAGACATTTATTTTAAAACAAAATATAACAATTTAACTAAGATGAGGGCTGGGTCAGCCTTGTTACTTTCTTGCCAGCCACAAGGGAAAGAGGAAATTCCCTGGATCATTCATTTTTTACATGGGTGATCACAGAGGCATATCAGTTTTCTCAGTGGTTTAACAGACTGTCAATTCTCAAACCTAATTCCTGATTAGTTTTTTTGTTAGATGCTGAGGAAGCGGCTAGCAGCTTCTCTTAGAATGTCACTACCATGATGCAAGACCAGCACACTACCTTAAAATGGAAAGGTTTATGTGAAAATAGGAAGGCTGGTTCTTACTGGCTACATTTGTGTCACCAGATGTAAAAGCATTTTCCTGCCTTTGCTTCAGGTATACAACCTGGTTTTATCAAGGTAATTGAAGGTGTATCCCCCACACCACTGCATGCTGCAGTCCCCTGCCCTATGCTCCCATCAATGGAAATGGCAACATAGAGGTGGTATTTTTGAAAATCAGATCCCTTGACTGATACTAGCTATATGTCTAATAAGTAAATAATTTTAATTATTCTCTTATTAAAGTTCAGAGACAGACCTTTTATCAAGCATGCTAGAACTTTAATCATGTTTGGGTAAGATACTCTTTGATTGCACCAAACATTATTTTTAAGAAGGCTCCCCTTGCCACATTCATGAATTTCCTGTGATCCACAGAACAGGAGTATTTGAGACAAGCCTACATATTTTAAGAACCACATATTTAAAATCCATGTATTTTCAGTTCTTTTATGCTCTGCCTTCTTTCATAAGGTGGTGGTGAAGTAATTGGAAAGTATGCATAGCTGGAGATTTTTAAGGATTTCCTGATAAATCACTTAAATTGTTTTTTCAAATTTTGCTAACCTATTTCAAAAAAGACTGCATTTGACTAGGCCATTTTTTCTTCAGATCTGTGTTTTGTCCCTGAAATTTGTAATTCCCTTGCAGCTGAGCTTCAAATGCTCTCTTGACCTGAAACATAAATAAAATTTTCTGCACTTTTCCAGACACATTAACCCTACTATAGTAATTATGTGTATGTGAATTCTTAGGGAGGCACTCACAGTCTCATGGACAAAGCATTTGTTAAAAGGCAAAACTAATTTATCAGTATCTTGGCAAAAGATAGCACTTATATGGGAAATCAAGTCTATTGAACAGCATGATCAATTGTTGGCTGATGGCAATGAGGGTCTTCACTGCAATAATCACTGCAGTGGAATCTTCAGCAAGGTTGGGTAAAATTCCAGCTGCTCCATGATCCTGTGTGATCACTCCAGCACATGAATAACTCACTGCTATCAATTACCCTAACTACATATAAAACATCTCTCAAATATCTCAACTATGTACAAAATGCTGTTCTGAATGACCTTTTTTGTATCTCTATGAGGAGCTCTCTATTGGCTCTTTACAGATATTTGTCCTATGTATGGTTTGATCAGTTCTGCAGCAGAAGCTGCCTGGAAGTCTTTGGGATAATTCACATGGGATATAAAAATCAGTAGACTTAAGGGCAACTTGATTTTTGAGCATTTGGGGATCCAGAGAGGTCCCAGGTGAGTGAAAGCTGACAAATGTCCCAGTTTTCAAGAAGAGAAAGAAGGAGGACCCCAGAAACTTCAGGCCCATCAGTCTCACTTCATTGCCTGGTAAAATAATGGCAAAGGGTATTCTGTGAAGTACTGAAAACACCCGGAGACAGCATAGTCACTGGTACCAGATAGCACAGCTTCGTGAGGGGAAGGTCCTCTTTGTTGAACCCGACTTCCTTCTATGACAGGGTAAACCACGTAGGTGATCTAACAAAGTCAGCAAAGCTTTTGATACTGTCTCTCACAGTATCCTTCTGGAAAAAATGCCAGATTATGAAGGTGGGTAGTGGTGTAGTCAGTCAATTGGTTAAAAGTCCTTTGTCTACCATCAGCTATCTCATGTATGCAGACGGCTTGCTGAGGAGTTCCTGAGCAACCTGGGAATTAACATCACCATCCTGATGTCCATCCACATCACAGTTTTAATTAAAGGGCAGTCTGGAATTTCATCTTGTGGCTCACTAATAACTAAGATTCTTAGCATTTGCCACACAATAGATCAGTAAAAGGCTTTGGCATCTATAAGGTTAAAAAAAACTCCAAAAAATCCAAGAAAAATATGATTGAAGTAAGAATAGGCCATGATTATGTTGGGGGTTTTTATTCTGTAGAAGAGTAGGATTTCCTTATCACTTGCAAGCAGGGTTGGTATATATATGTAAGTGCAGAAAATCTCAAAACATGCATGCAGATTTGAACGTTGCTTCCAGTTCTATCTATCTTGTATTATAAAAGCACACTCCCAGAAAATCTGTTGTGTAGGCTAACATTTTTCTTCACCCTCGTCATGATGGATTTTTTTTGTTGTTGTTCAAGCTTTTTGGCATCTAAGCACAAAATACAGCATATATGATGTGTTGCTAAAGACAGCGTTTGGGAGGATGTAAATGGAAAACTAAGCATTTCTTAGTACTAAAAGTAAGAAAATTTTTCCTTACTTTTTGGCTGTCTGTTCTACTGAGATTTTCTTTTGCTGACATACTTTTACATTAATTTCCCCTGTAGCAGATAAAAGAACAAGGCTAGAGGAGGATTGCATTATTGTATTTATTTATAATATTCCTATGCAAACAATATATTGAGCACTTAAAAATAACATGTTTGAGATCTAATAAAACTGAGGCCTGTTGTACTAGTTCAGTCAAATTTGTTGATTTTCCCCTCCTTCCTTTATTTGCTTTGTTTCTGGCTTCTATTTATTTCCTTGCTATAATCCTTGTCTGCTTAGAGATTTGTGGGGATAAAATAAAAATATTTTTTTCTGTCACTGGTTTATTGTCATTCCATCTTGACAAGAACTGCAGAAAACCCAGCTAGAAGGCAAGGGCTTTTAAGCAAACAGTGCCTCTTTTCTTTACCTACCAGCAAAAAATGTAAATTAAAAAATAATAATAAAAAAAAAACCAAAAAACCAACAAAACACCTTAAATAATTTCCTACCTTCTCAGAGCATTGTTTCCTAGGGCAATGGCACTTTCACTCCATGTGGACTGCCCTTTTATACAACCTTCATCTTAGTTGTGCGCAATCTTTTTATTCTCTCTCCTTTCCTGTTTTCTTGGTTATAATTTTCATCACACAGAAAATATTTTGTTATTGTCTTTAGGCCATTTCAGCTTTGTCTCCTTTTCACACTTCCAAAACTTTATCAGGAATTTCTTTTTTTCATTTACACAATAACTTTATAAACATTTTAGGGATGTATTTGCAGTTTATAGCTCTCTGCAGTTGAGTGTTTCGCCTGGGCCTGTTCACCTCATGACATCTCTGTAATTTCATTCTCTTAATTATATTTTAGCGTGCAAAACAATGGGAGGTAAAGTCTCCTCAGATGTTAGACAAAACCTGCCACAGATCTTACTAAAATTTCCTACCAATAATGATTTTGCTGATAAGCCTCACAATTTGTAAGACAATAGCCTGTTTTGTAACATGGAGAAAATTTTAACAATCTGATTAATATACTGAGAGAGTTCAATGCTGCTGGTGTTCATTGTGGAGGCTGGACAAGTCACCTAAGTGACTGAGGAGTAAATCCTTTATCAGGAGACTTCATGCTTTTTTTCAAGGGCTAAATTCTATGTCGCTCAAAGATGATTCCTTCCAGGGTGGAATTCCATGCACTTTCATACCTATGAATCCCACACACCAGAGCAGCTCAATTACAATTTATTTATTTGGGAAAATGTTTAATCTCATCACCAGAGAAGTTCTGTTTGTTGTTCATAGCCCAACTGATTCTTTTTTGTCAACATCAGAGCACCCAAACAGTTGGGTTCAGCCTACTCATTTCTACATTAAGTACCAAATGTCTTAGAAAGTTTGCATTGCAGAAGGCAGAGGCTGCCAGAGTGCTTGTTTTTGTAATTAATCCCTATGGAAACAAAATGTTGTGATTTGAAATTTTGACCAATCTAAGAAATAAATGGACTTTAAAAAGGAAAATTTTTTACTAATAAAATTTAGGTATGCTACATGATATGTAATGCAATAGGCAGGAGTTAATTTATAGTGAATATGAAGAGATACTACTTCAATAAGTGTAGTCTCACACTTTGATAGAAATAAGACTCTACTGATTTGTTTAATCATAGACTCAAAGAATGGTTTGGGTAGAAAGGCACCTTTAATGATCATCTATTCCAATATCCCTATTCCCTGCCATGGGCAGGGACACCTTCCACTAGATCAGGTTGCTCAGGGACCCATCCAACTTGGAGTTGAACACTGTCACAGACGGGGCATCCACAACTTCTCTGGGTAAACAGTTCTAGTGTCTCACTCCCCTCTGAATAAAGAATTTCTGCTTAAAACCTAATTTAAATCTCTACTCTTTCAGTTTAAAATTGTTACCCTTTGTTCTATCACTGTCTGCCCATGTAACAAGTCACTCTTCCTCTTTTTTTTTTTTTAATTTCCTTTAACTACTTGAAGGCTGTGTAACAAGGTTTCCCCAGTGCCTTCTCCTCTCCAGGCTGAACAACCCCATCTCTCCTAGCCTGTCTTTGTAGGAGAGGTGCTCCAGCCCTCAAATAATTGTTGTGGCCTTCCTCTGGACCCACTCTAACAGATCCATATTTGTCCTGTGCTGAGGACTCCAGACCTGGACACAGTACTTTAGGTGGAGTCTCACACTGTCTGTGATTAAGAGAGCTGAGTTGAAATTTGATCTGTTAAAAACCTCCATTTACATGGTTTCCATCTGGAGAAGCATAAGGAGGGATTCTGGTCATTTTCACTACAAAGAAAGAAAACAGTGTTTTCTGTTTGACAGTTTGTAATATGATGAGAGTTTGCCAACTGAGGAAGGATATTCACTTGTATGACTCTTGTGTTACAGCATATCTGAGAATATGTTGTGGTTTAACCCCAGCCAACAATCAAGTCCCACTCAGCAGCTCTCTCGCTCCTCCACCAGGAGTATTGGGGAGACAACTGGAAGAGTAAAAGCTGGAAAACTTGTGAGTTGAGATGAAAACAGTTTACATAGGGAAAGCAAAAAGCACACACACATGCAAAGCAAAACAAGGAATTAATTCACTGCATCTCGTGGGCAGGCAGCTGTTCAGCCATCCCCAGGAGAGCTGGGGCACATCATGCATAAATGGTTCTTTGGGAAGACAGATGCTATCACTCCAAATGTTCCCCACTTCCTCCTTCTTTCCCTCACTTTAATGCTGAGCATGATCTCATATGGTCTGGAATATCATTTGGTCACTAGGATTCAGCCTGGCTGTGCCTCCTTCCAACTTCCCCATGCAGCCCCAACTTCCCCACCAAGCTGGCACTATGAAAAGCAGAAAAGGCCTTGGTTCTGTGTAAGCAAGCCCCTGTCAGCAATAGCAAAAACATTTCTATTACCATCACTGCATTCAGCACAAATCCAAAACACATCCACTATTAAGAAAATTAACTCCATTCCAGCCAAAACCAGCACAAGAATATCTGAATCTGCAGCTGAGGCAATCCACAGCCTAAAATGGACTAAAGGACTTCCTTGATAAACAAAGAGGAGAATTAGCTGCTTTCAAAGAGATTGAGGCAAATCAACACTTTCAGAGCAGCCAAGAGTGCAGGTTTTTCATTACTTCCCATCAAAGTTAGGAAGGGAGCCCATGTGAGAAGACATTTTCCAGCTAGGAGAACAGCACCTTCTTGGAACAAACCTAGGGGAGACTGATATTGTTCTTTAATTATAACGACATCCTAAGTTACCCTTAATGGTAGTTAAAGGCCTAGATTTAGGTTTCTAAAACAAGCCCTAAGGTGACCAATGACCAGGGCTTGAGCCACCTGTAATTCGAAGCTAAGATCTTTGCAGAATGGCTGCATGATATTCACCAAGTTTTATCACAAACACTGTTGCTGAGCTGTGACAGACTACAGAAGGCAAAGCCAGGCAAGATCAGTATAGTGAAAACAGAGAAATAGAAGTGTTGAGATGGTAATACCAACACAAAGATGTAGAAGAGAAACACTAACGCAGTAGGATGCATTAAAAAACTAAGCAAAAGAAAGAGCAGGGAGATGGGAGATCTCAATCTGACAATATCGGGGATTATGCTGTTCCAAAGAGCAATGAAAGCCAAGTCTTTTCTCAGATGACTGATAAGACACAAGTTAGCTCGAGGTGAGATTAGGCAGAACATTAATGATTAGCCCCATATTTGCACATCCTACTCCTCAGCTGTATCTATCAGACAGTAACTATTTTCTGGGTGCTCATGGGAATGTGCATCTTGCTCTCAAGGTCCCTTTCTGCAGAGCAAAATATGCCTGGAGAAATTGTGGTTCAGTAAGGGAAGGTTGGACCAGGAGACTACTTCAGAATGAATGGAATCACTCTCCAGAGGTTAACTTTCAGGTAGGTAATATAGGAGTTAGGTACCTCTGATCTTTTGAGCAGCCTTAGCAGTGCTGTGAACAGATAAAACAATCAATGCAGCCAGCCAGTCAGTGTGGGATCTTTTGTACTTTCATATCCACATCTTCTGGTCTGGTAGAAGTGCTTTGCTACACAGTTCATATCATTGTGAGAGAGATTTTTACTCTGCTTGCCTGCTCTGGGAAACATTGCTTTATTACTTGTTAGACCATATTGTAATTTTTTTTTTTCCTTTTCTTTTTTTTTTTTTTTTTGCAAAGAAAGACTAAATTCCTATTTTACTGTGTAGCACCAGAAAGACAGAACTAAACAGGCAATACATTGCTTATATCTTATGCAATCCTGCTAGTACCTTCCTAATTAACTTGACATTGGTCCAAATGGTTTTAAGCCTCCATTTGCTTAAAATAGCACAAAATCTGGATTTATTCAACCTCACTTTAGTCTTCAGACAGATATTTGTGTCTATACCTGTTGGAGAGAAGTAGGCTCTCCACAGGGTGATTCAGAACTTATCTCATTTAAATTTCTCTCTTGAGGTGTCATTCTGTTAAGTCCAGAAATAGTTTATGCCATTTTTGTGCCTAGGTTAGACTCCTCAGGAAGGTGCCAGAAGCTAAGTGAAATGAATTTAAATTAAATTTTTTAACAAAAAGTTTAGGCTCAAAGAAAAAAAAAAGTCCTTCCAAAGATATACATTATATCTGAAAGCTCCTAACTTACTGAGAAGGAGAATAAACATTAGACTTCCTTTCAAGTTTACTCCCAAATTTCCAGGAGCATATGGCCTGTTAACTCACCTAGCTGCAATTGCATTCAACACTTAACTTCTGTGCCTGTGTTGCCCTGTCACCTAACAGATTGGTACTTTTGCTGGAGAGTTACTCACTCCTGTGCTATCAGTGTTCAGATGACACTGTGTATAATTTTGCTCACTTCTGCTATGATTTACAAAGTTATTCAGGGCCTCAGTGTTGATTCTCCTCCCCTAAGGTTTGAACAGCTGACAGTCTCAGCCATCTAATTCCTTGAGCGCAACCAGAACTCAAACTGCCTGAAATAATAGTAGATTTCATTTGACTTATATGTGCTTTTACAGGTATTATTGCAATACTTCCTCACAATTCTACAGTTAAAGCCAAAGTGTCAGAATGCAACACATCTCAAGAGAGCAATAACTTGTAAAACAAAGCAAAAGGGTGAAATTTAAAAAGTGAAGTCCTTCCAGCAACAGTTTCTATATGTGCCTAAAGATCTATTGGTCAAGAAATTATATAATTCTTTGTGAAAATTGGGGCAGAAATTCTACTTTATTCAGATCTAGGACACAGAATTCACACCGTGTAGTAGCCACAAGAACTAGATATATTATTGATGAGCAAAACCAGGATATTAATTCACAGGAGGAGTAAGATATTTTTGGTTTTAACTTCTTCTCATGCTGATGATAAAATATCCCATATCATTTGGCATGAGCCTCATTAAATATATGCATCCTATGCTTTCATAACACTTTTATGTTTTCCAGCCTCTATTTCAGCTTTAAATACTGGCAGTGAAATTAAGACACATTAATTATTAAGAGCAAAGATTTTGCTAAAATGGCAAAGCCTTCTGTCCATCTGTCTCACATTTTTAAGTCTTTCTATTCACATTTTCCAAAATTACAAAAGTAATTTACATAGATATTTCAAATACAATTTTTTAACTTTATAAATTTTTTAATTATTTTTTAAATTATATTTTATTTTAAATGTAGGCTCTTGTCTGCCCAGTAAAAAAAAAAAGGTGCCAAAAAACACAGGGAATAAGCTTTTTGCAGGTTGTTTCTCTAAACCACAGGAGATCAAGGTCCTATATCTATGAGAGTTGATTCCCATATTTCCCAGTTAGCTTGATAATTCCTTAGTTGCCAGACTGTAAAAAACTCTGATTTTTTTTTCTCTCCAGGCTTCCTCCTAGATTTGCATTAGAAAATGAAGAAAAGAATTGTAAGGCAAGAAAAAAACAAACAACAAAAGTGTGATTTTTCAGCCTAGTAAGATTTTTTTTTTCCTAAAATCATACAGTTCTGGATTGTTTCAGTGCTGCTTACTCACTACATTTTGTTAACCTTAGATGAAAATTCAGAAACCATTATTAAGTATGTGTGTTCTAACCCATGTTTTATGGAACTGAAATTTTGTCTAAAATGAGACTTACTTAGTATCTAATCTGCTGTCACTCTCTAGAGCTGTTAAAATAAATCAAGTCCAGGCATCTAGTTGGGGAAATGGACTTGGACTTCCTTGCCATTGAGAATATTTCATTCAAAATAATCAAACAACTACTGTTTTCAACAAGCAATAAAGTAATATCATGGAGTCACAGAATCAAACATATTAAGGCCAGGAGGGACTTGTAGTTTAGTCCAACATGCTACTCAAAGCAGGACAAATTCAGTCAGGCTGTGCAGGACTGTGTCCCCAAGGTTTAAATACCTCCAGGGTTTGACACTCACTGCACTATTCTCTGGGTAACTTCCCCAAAGGTTTGGCCATCTGCACTGTTAAAAAAATCCCAGTATTCAACCAGAGTTTCCCATGTTCTGACTACTGTCCTTCGCCAATCACTGAGCATTTCTATGAGGTTACCCCATGTTCTCTGTACCCTCAGATCAGGTAGTTGCAGACAGCAATATGGTCTCCCTGAGCCTTCTTTTCTCCAGATCGAGTATGTTCTTTCAGCTTTCCCTTGTCTATCACATGCTCCAGCCCCATGACAGACGTAGCGGCCTGTGCTGGACAGCTCCCAGGATGTCCATGTCATTTTATAAGGGGTAGCCCAGATTCTGTAAAAAAACAAAACACTGCAGTTGTGGTTTTGCTGGTGTTGAACTGCGGATGAGGATCATTTCCCTGAGCCTGCTGGCTGCAGTCCTGCTTGTGCAGCCCAGAGGCAATTGGCCTCTGTGGCAAGGATGCACTGCTGGCTCATCACCTGCTTAGAGCCTACCAGCTTCTGCAAATCTGCTCTCCAGCTGGACAACCCCCAGCATGTAATAGTAATTGGGTTTACTCCTCTCCAGGTGCAGACTTTTGCATTTGTTTTTAGTGAACTTCCTGAGGTTCCTGCAAGTCCATTTCGCCCACCTGTCCAGGTCCCTCTTAGTAACAGTCCTGCCCTCTATGTGCTTTTCATACTCTGGGGTTGTTCACAAATTTGCTGAGAGCACACTCTGTCCCACCATCTAGGTTGTTATAAAGACATTAAGATGCATTTTTTCCAGGACTGATTCCTGAGAGATGCCTCAACATCAGCACACATCAGTCCAGCATCTGCTCTTTCCAGCATTAACTACTGGTCTTTGAGTCCAGCAGTTCAGTCAATTTTCTGTGCACCTTGATGTCTACCTGTCCACACCATATCTCAAAATTTCAATGCTAAGGAGACTATGAGGGACTCTTTCAAAGACCTTCCTAACACATGTCAAAGTGTGAAGCATCAGCAATAACCACTGTTGCAGGAAGCAGTAAGGTTGCCCAGGGATGAGTTACCCTTGGTACACTCATGCTGCTGCTTCCAGTTACTTAAATTGTCTATTGTGTCTTGAGAAATAGCTTCTGATAGGATCTGCCCCATAACAGGTGAGATGAGACCTTTAACTGGATCCTTCTCCTGGAAGATGAATGTGGTGTTTGACTTTTTCCAGCCGTCAGAAACCTTTCACAATTTACATTTTATTTTGAAAATTATAAGATTGGCCCCTCAGCAACATCAGCCAGCTCCTCTGGTAGCCATGGATACATTGCATTTGGACATACAGGCTTGTCTATGTCTAATTGTCTAATATTTAAAAACCAAAAATGAGAAGTCCCTGTTGCTGATCTTTCCACATACATTTTTTTTAGTCCTCCCAAGTAAAGAGGGAAGTTCTATCTAAATGGGAATTTCCTACCAGTCAAAATTTTGACAATGACAGAAAATATATTTTTCAGTTCATCTTTAAACCATTCCCAAGCCTTTAAAGAGTTTAGCTTTTATGTCATGCTAATATTCCACTCCTTCCTCTATATTTTTTTCTTAGGATATTCCCAGGAATATCAACTGCTCAGCACATTTTTCAGGCTTCGTAGTGCATTGATTTGAAATACACTGAAAATTAAATACATTTTTAAATCTTTTTCTTTCAGTCATTCATATGAATAATCACATGCTTTCTCTAGGTCTTAGATTAATCAAATATACTTTCTAAACTTTTATATGCAAACCAAATAAAAAATAAACTCTACAATAAACTCCTATATGAAGCAGTAACAAGATGTATTGGCATAATATTTATGTTGCATCAACAGACATCGAAAATGAGAGAGATGTCTTTTCATGTCATTTTCATCAAAAACATTCCAAGCAAGTGACTTAATTCTATTATTCCAGTTTTGTGACCAAATTTGGTTTATTCAGTCAGGGGAAAACAAAGCTGTTTGTATTGCTGATTTATTTTGCACAAACCACTTTAATTGAAGTGGCCTAATCAGTGGAAAGTAAAGAGCTACTACACTGCAGTGAAAGGAAGAGTAAAGCATATTCTGCTTCCTAATCAGCAATTGGGAAAGGACATAAATTTTGTCTTTCAGTTATCAAGTAAAAGTTTGGAATTAAGGGTGAAGGAGGAGAGAAAAAACAGTTTATTTACAGTTGACTTCATTGTTTGTTTTCTATGAGAACATAGCTGTGAATCATTACCTAGTTGACAGAAAAACAAGGATTAGCAGTATGGAGACACATGTATATATTTAACATGATTAAATTCCCATGTGTTTCCTCGGTAGCCCAGTAAATACGCTGTCTGTCCGTAAAGGGCATGGCCCTGCTGTGTGCTAACCTGGCACTTTGGGGGCTCAGTGTTGCCATGGCCTGATCTGTGTCGCTGGCTTAACCCTTGTGCTGGGGGCAGTGGCTGCTGCCTCCCCTGCTCCAGCTCCATCCCTGTGGTGCCCCCGCTGCGGAAGGGGTGACACCCCCCTGGCTGTCACTGCCTGACAATGCACAGCCCTTTGTGTGCATGGGGCTGGAAGAACTTCAGCTGGCAGACCAGGAGGAGGATGCCAAATGGATGAGAAAATTTATAAAGATAAACCTAAGAATAACCATGGCCAGAGGCGAAGGTTCCACCCACCATCATGCCCCTCCCACTCTTCAGAAGGCAGGATGCTGGCAGCTCCATGTGCCACCCTCACCACTTTTTCTGACATTGCCAACAAAATCACACTGAATCACAGAATTAACTGCGGTGGAAAAGACCTTTGAGATCATCGAATCCATCAGCCTTAAACTTAAAATGATCTCTGTCTCATAGTATTGGTGTAACTGAACTACAAAAAAAAGTCTGTATTTTTATTTAGTTGTTAAGATTATAATTAGGTTAATAAATTATTTGTTCCACATATACACACTGTGTTCTATTTTTGCATATACCAAGGTTTGGAGCATAAAATATCATACCTAGTCACACAGAAGGAAGTGCTTTTCAGCAGCATCATTTGAAGCTGTAGTTCATACAGTTCATCATCCCATGAGCAGTCTTTAAATTCCTATTTCACAATTCATTCCTTATTCTTTTTTGAGACTAAGTGACAGCGGTCTGCCTGCAGAATAGGGTAAAATCCTGAGACAGATTTATACAAATATCTACATGAATACATCCTGAGTTAGCTCTGTTTTTTTTCTGCACTAGAAGGGAAGATTTCCACACATGAAGTGAATGAAGACAAGTTATTAGGTATGGTCAAACCATATCTCTCTTTCCCTATTTTTGGCCTGTTTACATTAAGACTTTGGAAAGAATTTACAGACTTAATTGAAAGTTAAATTAGAGAATCTCAAAAACTTCTGAAGCTTTTATATTTCTTTAGGAAGTAGTCTTTTGTTTTTCATTTCAGAGATTCTACATAGAATCATTGTGGATTATTTAGCTGTAAGACAAATGTTACGCAGCTCACACAAAGGATTGAGATGTGGGTTTTATTAAATTTATTATTAAGCACTCAATAGACCATATCTAGGCTACTGTTTCCAATACAATTGGAAAATATTCTATTTTCACCAATACAAGCAAGATATTGCTATACTTGAGTAACTTTAGCCAAGGCCACCAGGGTGCTTGTGCATTGGAACACTTGACCTGTGAGGGAATACTGAAGAAGATGTGCTTGTTCTGTCCAGGAAAGAAAACACTTTGCGGGTATGTTAGAGAAGAACCAGATGTATATGGGACAAGGTAGATGAGCTGTTAATAGCATTGCACAGCAGAAAGACAAGAGAAGAGTTTTAAAGTTAAATAGCAGTTATTCAGACTGGGTACCAAGAAAACCTCTTTTTTTTTTCCCATGAGCATGATCCAGCAGTGGAGGAAGTTGCCCGGAGACACGGTGCAGCATCCATCTCTGGATTTTTTCTACATTCAATTGGATAAAGCCCTGAGATACCTGGTTTGACTTCATAGCTGATCCTGTTTGGAGCAAGAGGTTGGGCTAGAGACCCCCTGAGTTCCCTTCTCACTTGAACTGTTCTATGCTTCTATGGCCAGAATGTTAACACAGACCTGGACAGTTCTCGCAATTCTGTAAGTGCAGACAAAATCAGGATTCATGGCTATATGTCATTGTAGTCTTATAAAACATCATATCTATGGTATTCCTTTTTTGACTCTAGGAAATTAAATAAAATTAATTGAATATAAAAAAAAGTGATATAAACCCTATTTCAATGGAGACTAATTCTTTTTCCTCCATTATTAATTGGAGCATATGTTCAACAACAAATACAAGATGATTCATATATAAATCCTTCTTTTAGATAGAAAGACAACAAACCACTAGACAATAGACAGGCAGTTGAAAATGAATCATTGGAACAATGGATTGATCAGGAAATATTAGTAAAATCTGAAAAACAGTATCTTTTTATATATTGCTAGGTACCCAAACTGTCATTTATGATAGTATATTGTAGATTAAAAATAAACAGTACCAAATTATTGACAACTCATTAATATCATTGTATTTGCTTTTTAAACAGCTAGTATGATATTGAATTACTGCATGTCTTTTAAAATCCTTTATGGTGATAGACACACACATCAATTCCTCATTTCTTCATTTTCAACAGAATTTCTGTCATTGTATTGTTTTATGAGATTTTTGAAATTCTGGCTATACTTAGGTATGTGTCTGTGAAAAGAAAACTGATGACAGTAGAAAGCGTGAATTAAATACACTTTTAAAATAAATATCAAATAGAATTTTAAGTTTGATCTGAACTTTTAGAGAATTCTGCTGAAGCTCAAACATTAATATTCAGTACAATTGAAACAAAAAATCTATGGAAAAATTATTTCTCACTGACTGGAAAAAAAGACTATTCTTTAAATCTTTTATTTGTATTCATTCTTAGACCTCTTCTTAACCACATTCCTATCCTCTCTCTCCTTTTTGCCTATTTTTTTTCCAGGTTCATGTGTTTGATAGGTATAAAGAAATTGTATATTTATAACAAAAGATTGTTATTTCAGTCTTATTTGGTGAAATGCAGTTTCAAAATGTTTTTATTTCTCTGCCATTTCTCATATTAACATGCTTTCTTCTCCCCTACAAAGTAACAGAATGTTACCATGTGCATTTTTCTTTCCAACAATTTTCATTTCATTCTACAGTATTCCTAGTCTTTAATTGGTAAATCAATAGCAGCCATTCAGTAAGGATGATGTTTTTGCAACATAAAATCTCATTGGAATTTATTTTTATCTTCCTAAACAGAATTTTAAGTTACATAATAAATGTATGCTTAAGGCATCTGAACATCATTCATATTTGTACTTTTCAAGTGTACTCAAAGTAGATGCATTTACTAAAGAAAAGTTTTTTGTATGAGGCATGTTGGATTTGCCAAAATCTATGTACTGCATCTGTACCCTGTAAAACAACAACTGTGATTAATGTGGATGGATAACTGTAAGGTCCCAGAGCTTATTCAACAATGGTCTTAAAAAGTCTTCAAATTCTTTTATGTACCCAACAAATATTCCTTAAGAGGTCAAAACCTCTAAAGAAAACTTCAGAAAATAAGAGAACTTTAGAAAAAGTTAAAAGCAACATTCAATCAAAATAAAGCATTTCACAAAGCATTCGGTAAGCAAACTCCAATTCATCCAGTTTTAATTAACTCAAACTTTGAGAAGAAAAAAAAAAGAGAGAAGAGATACAGAAAAGAACAAATATAGCTACCACTCATGGCTCCAGTAGTGTTCCAGCTGAATCAAAACCCAAGAGGAGGTAGGATCAAGACCTGTGTGTACCTCATGCTCTGGCTTTAGTAACCTTTGGTTTTCCTGGGCCCTTCCTCCATGTACGACTTCCAGTCAGTTGGCCACTCAAGAGCTGGGCTGGGGGCTCCAGGGTCAGGGTGTGGCGCATTGCCTCCCAGTGACTGGGTTTGACCCCACTGCAGGGCTGGGATACAGCCCCTGGGGGTGTGGGGTGTGTGGAGCACGGCACACCTTGTCAGGGCAACACTTGATCCTTTTGCCATACATGAACCTGAAAAATGTTTTAAGCCAGGTTCTTCCTCCAGTCTCTCACAACAACCTAACTCTAAAGTTCAATGTATGTGGTTTCAATATGAACAAGTAAATTATAACTGGATGCAATGCCAAAAAACTCACGGTATTAGTCCTTAAAGTGTATATCTAGTGGAAAATAATTTTTTTAGTTTGTGGCAATAATATTTTCTTAAGGAGAATTGCCTACCTGAAATGTAATGTTACAAAACAGAAACCATGAATTCTATTGTGTAGTCAGCAACAGCTTGTATTCATCTACAAATGTTCTAAATTGTGCCAATAATTCTGTTGCTGAATAATTTCAGTTATGGATGTTGAACAAGATTCCAATATTGCTGCAACATTGTTTTTAGATGTTAAATAATACCCAAATGAGAAAAGAGGAGAAAATTACTTGTTAGTTAATGATTTCAAAGAGATTAACTGTTTCAGAGCAATACTTTTATTTGTTATCAAAGTAGAGTGAAAATTCTGTGGATTCTAGACACAAAGATGTTTAAAGTATAGACTAGCAATTAAAGATCTTGCATCAAACATTGATACAACTTAACTCCCCTCAGTCTATACCGGGGAAGTCATTGGGTTTTTTGTCTACTACTTTTTTGTCAGACTGCTGTAGGATTTTTTTTTACATATCAAAACAATAAATCCACCCTACATGCTGTTCATGGAGTACTTCACATAAGGAAAGGTGCTCTATCTTGCAAGTATAGCCTATTTTTGTTTTTGTTTTGTTTGCTTGTTTGTTTGTTTGTTTTGTTTGTTTGTTTTGGTTTTGGGTGTTTTTTTGTTTGTTTGTTTTCTTCTGTCTTTGTATGGAGTAGCTATGGCATCTAAAAGTACAAACTGTTTGTACCTCAGGTAATTCAGGTAATTGTGTATAAAACATCCAGTTTCCAAATTATCACTCTTCCAAGATTATAGAAATGTTTTTATACATCTTTGCATGTTTGCTTTCAGATTACTCCACCAAAATGCTTTCCCAATAACCGTAATACAGTTCACATTCATGTAATATAGTTAATTTTTTTTTCATTAAGCTATACCTAGTCACATAAGGATAATCTTCTGTATTTGTAGGGGAAAATGTACAGATCTGATTTTACTATATTCTTCAAATTACCTGCAAAGTTAAAAATTGAGTAGAAAGATGATACAAAATCAAATGATCAAATGATTATTCTGATTAGAAAAAAAATTATTCTGGTTATTCAAAGCAGGAATTGCTATTTTGAGCTGTTGTACAGGGTTATGTCCAGTCAAGACTTGAATTACCACCAGGGTTTGACACTTACTCCACTCTCTGTCCAGTTTTTTCAGCTTCCCCTTGTCTGTCATGTGCGCTAGCCCCAGATGGTCCCCTGTACATGGGTTTAATCCTTCTTGTGCATTTTTTTTGCATTTGCTTTTGTTAGACTTCCTGAAGTTTGTCAGTTAATTTCAGCAAGTCTGATCCCTCTCAGTATCTGTCCTGCCTTCCAATGCACCAACAGCACCCTCCATGAGCAAATGTCACATGTCTGAACACTTGCTGAGTGCACAATTTGTCCTGATATCCAGGTCATTGTTCATTTTTCCTGTTTCCTCATCAGTAGTCTTCTTCCTCTGGATATTTGATGGTGGTTCCAGACATACAAAAAATTGACCAAAGTGACCCAAAATTTTCCTTTAATAGAACTTCTGCAATTCTGTTGTCATTGACATTTAAAGCTCTACCTTCTGGTAAAAAAACAATGAATATTTTAAGACTGTTTTTCCTTTTGATATTTATTAAATTCTTCTTTTGTTGTTACACTGGCTCTGGCTGGGATAGAGTTATTTTTTCCTAACAGGCCATATTCTGATAGTTTTGGATTTGTGACTTAAACAGTGTTGATAACACACCAGTGTTTTGGCTGTTTCTGAGCACCATTTGCACAGTGTCAAGGTTTTCTGTTTCTCACACGCCCTCCCCAGCAAGTAGGCTGGAGTCATTAAGTTAAGAGGGGACTCAGACAGGAGAGATTATCTGAGTTGACCAAAGGGATATTCTATGACATATATCATATTCAGCAATAAAAACTCGGTGGAGTTTTTTGGGGGACTTTAGCCATTTCTTGGAGATGGCTGGGTGTCAGTCTTCTTGTGGAGGGTTTTTAGTGTTTGACCTTGCATCATTTGTGCCTCCTTTTTTTTTTTCTTTTTTTGTTTTTCTTTCTCTTAACTTCTAAAACTGTCCTTATGACCCATGAGTTTTCTCTCCTTTGTTCTTCCTATTGTCTCCCCCATTCTGGTGGGGTGAGGCAGTAAGCCAGCATTTGTGTGGAGCTTAGCTGCTGACCAGCATCCGCTCACTACCTGTGCTCTTCAACTATCCTCCAGAAGTATTTTAGTTATGTTGTTTCCCTTGAGTGTTATAGATCTTGACTTTTTTTTGTTTGTTTTTACTACTTGTCATCAATTTCTCTTTTTGGTATATTACATCAGTCTATTATATTTTTTTCATGTCAGTGTAGATACAATTATAATATATCAATGCTTCATCATTCCAGTCATACTAATTTTAGTTTCAATATTTAGTCTGGCTGAGCTGATGTTTATAAAAAGTCTTTGCTTCATTATTTTTGCTTAACAGTTTAGGTCAACAAATAGTTAAATAATTTCTTCCATAATGTGTGTCCTAATTAATTTTGGTATCTTGATTTTTTGTCAAATTCCTTTACTGTTGTTTTCACTTCTCTTTGGTCAAGTCAGCCCATCTACCATGATGATTTGTTCTGCTTTTATCAGGAATCCATCTGAAGTGAGCCATTTTTCAGGAAAACTTGGAGCACCCAGGGATGAGGAGGGAAGAACAACCCAACCAAACAAATACATATGAAAGCAAAACAGAAACACCACCACCCAATTTTTATCTCTCTTATTCAGCTTGAACAATTATTCATGATACCATGAAAAAAGAAAACAACGACAAGGCAAGCACAGGTTCTGTAGTAATCTAGAAACAAGAAAATGCTTTTAAAAAATTTCAGTTACATTACTTCTGTGATTATGGGCCTTTAAGACACTTAATGCATACATAAAACCCTGCAAACAACTCACACTGACAGCACTGTAGATGTCTTAAATCTTACAATTTACTGGAATGCCAATAGCTACCTGAGAATATTAAGCCACTAGGAAATCCAATTATTTAAAAAACTATAATGTAATGCAATGCAATAAAAACTCAAACTGTGTGGTGGTTTATTTTGCCAAACAGAAGAAATAATTTTTAAATATTTATTGAAGGCTATGTTTTTGTATCCATATTTTAAGCTCTTGTAAAATGTCCATTTGTCTTACATTGTGTCAATGATGAATATGTTTTGGTCTCATGAACCTAAATTGATATGTCAATGGTCATAATTAAAGGCTTGTTGAACTCTTTGGGAAATTGTGAATTGATTTAATGTTTCATAAAAGATGCCTGTAACAGACGTGGAGGACTGTCCTTCATGTTTTTTAAAAAAAACTCACCTAAATTATTAAAAAGTCGGTATTTCTTTATCTGCTTCTCAATGGTAGTTAACAGTAAAAGCCATGTCACTGTTTCAATAAGATTGTCTATAGTCCTCAGAAAATGCTTTAAAAACCAGTCATTCACTTCTACCATTTTTTTCTTGTGCTGGTGTAAGTTCTCAGTCTAAAAGAGACTCCAATCTTTGGTTTTAAACAATTCCAGGAGTCAGAATTTAATTAGCTCTTTTTAGTTTGTTGTCTTGTTTGTTCTCAAAAACATTCCATCATAAACAACTTCAATCTTTGTTTTTCAAAAAGTAAAAAAAAAGAGAAAAAGAAAAAGAAAAAGAGAAAAGGAGAAGAAAAAAGAAAGAAAAAGAAAAAGAAAAAAGAAAAAAAAAAAAAAAAGAAAAAGAAAAAGAAAAAGAAAAAGAAAAAGAAAAAGAAAAAGAAAAAGAAAAAGAAAAAGAAAAAGAAAAAGAAAAAGAAAGAGGGATGAAATTTTTGAGCTGTATTCCAATACAGCTATTATTCAGAACAGGTCATTGTACTGCTTCCAGCTTGGCCAGAATACCCAGTCTTGTTCTACCTTGCAAAAATAAAACAATGCATAAAGATTTCCCCAGCTGTACTGCCCAAGTGTGCCTAACCTGTATGGACAGTATCAAATCCTCTGTATCAAATCAAACTTTCTAATAATTCCCTCCATAGCCAGACTGGAAACCTAAGCTTCTTTAATATTACAGTTTCATTATTCCTATTTTCTATAATTTAACAACTTTTCTTATTATACTTACTGGAAAAGTCATGCAATATTGAGCAGTAACTGCTGTTAATCTCCTGCTGTATAAAATTTGCATTTTTTGTTGCTAGTGGAGAGTAATTAACATGCTCTAATTATCATATTGATTGTCTTCTTTAGCTTATGAGGATATACTCATCTCAAACCTCGTTGATCTTACAATAGTACATTTTATTGCCCTCAGTAATACTATGCAAGGCTTAGTTTTTTACTTAGTTTTTTACTGTGATCTAGCTGTAACAAGTTCCCAAAATATTTCAATTTGGAGTTGAGTAAGTTTTTAGAATGCCTATCAAGAAAATAGAACCCTGCTTCTACAGTAGTGCAATGCCACCTTTTAAATAACTGAATTATGGTTGTATTACCATAATGACAAAAAAATATTTTCTGGTGTTCCATTCAGATTATGTCTTACTCCATCTGTGAACAGTTAACAGAGAAAACACATTCAACTTGGAATATGCTTGCAAGCAATTGTGTTTTTTCCTCTTGCAAGGGCGCTTTGTAGGCAAATAGACCTTTATCAATAGGAAAAATGCTTTACTTGATCTAAAATTTCTACCTAATTAAACTCCCTAGTAAATTTTATGTCTGTCTACAACTACCTTATAAAATAGTACTGCAGATAGGAATATTTAAGTGAAATCAAGTTTTCTGTTGGAATGCTGTATACGAGAACACTGAGGTGTTTGGGGTTTAAAAAGACAAGAAACATCAAGTACAATGAATTACAGCTGTACATGCAAATAGATTGCATTGTTTTCACAAGATCAAGTCAAACAAGTGCTGAAATTCAAATGGGAGATTTTGTATCAGCCTGTTCTGCATTTATTTAAGCACAACCATTTAGTCTAGGAGACACAGAATTCTGCACTGTGTCTTACAACTCCCTGGGAATCAGAATTTCATTTGCAACAGATTCTTCCCAGGGATCAATAACTACTGTGAAGATTTATGACTACTTTGTAAATGTTCTCCATTAATTCTGAAATTAATATTGTCTCTCTGAAAGAGAATGCTATATTTGGATTTTTTTTCTTCTTCTCAAAACTATCCACAGTATTTGCAACTTTTAGAATGCCTGTATGAATCTGCAGGTGTATATGGACAGGGAATGCTAGTGTAGGAGTGAGACAAGCTGTGTGCTTTTTTTGTTTGTGTGTGGTTAAGTCTGTTTAGTATTATAGATCACTTTTTCTGTGCAGTCTCAGGATAGCTGTACTCAGAAGTAACTAAAATGCTGGTTTTGAATGATACTAAAAACCAAGAGCTGTTAACAGAGAAACAAAGTAAAGCAATCCCAAATTCCAAAGCAGAAAGTTTCTTTGAGTTTTCTGTACTCAAGGTATGAAATAACATAGCTCAGAGAAAAGCCCCAGAGTGCTCTTATCAGTACAAGAAGCTGAAGTAATTTGCAGCAAAATCAGAGGAGACATATACCATATTGTATCAGTGACAGAAGCCAGACTGACATCACAGACATCTAGAAAATATCTGACCATGAGCATGTAAATAGCTGTCCTTTTTCATTATTTTAATTTACTGTATCATTACATATGGGGTCAAATATTACTCTACCATATTGCACAGGATTCTATCAAAATAAGTAAGGGAGAAGGTACCTGCTAATTGATCAAATGCACAATCAAGAACTAAAATAACTAATTTACTGAGAACCCAATCACTTCAATGAATGAAACATTCAGGATCAGAGAAGGAGTAGAAAACAGTAGCGCTTTTTAAGACTTAGAATTCTAGGAGCAAGTAATAATCTTTGCTTGATTTATTCTCTTTCCATTTTTTAACTTTTTCATTTTATTTCCTTCCTCATTTCCTTACAGTCCTGCTTTCTCCTGCAATATTACAGTTGGGGTTAAGGAAGAAACAGTGATTCACTCAATTTAGGCATCTACTCCAGGACTCTGTCAAAGGGCTCAATATGGTCTTTCTAGACTTGATGATTCATAGAAGTATTTACTTTTTTTATATTTTCATTTTGGATTCAAATACCCATTAGTAAAGTAAAGAGTAGGTACAATGTTCTTTGGGTGAATAAGAAAGAGGTTGCCATCCAGAAATAACCCCAGATATTAATTCTCAGAAAGACATTATTTTTTAAATTCTAAGCTGAAAGCAATACATTTGGGCTTTTATTCTGAATCAAAATGTTTAGCTAATAGTTGTCATATCAAAGCAGGAAATCACTCACTCCAAATAGGTTTATTAGTCCGTGTACTATCTTATCATGCATTGAGGTTAACATCTTTAAGTATTACAAAATAAGAATGTACTTGTTAAAATAATAAAATATGCTATTTATTCCTATATTATAAAAAATGTTATTTGTTTTAGTAGAGGCAAAGTAGTTTTTAGCTGAGTTAAATTAAGATTGGTGGGTATGTTGCAAAAAGTTTATTCTCAAGAGTTGTATATTTTGTTCTTTAATCTTGACTAAGTCAGTTAAAAAATGGTTGGATGGCCAGGCCCAAAGGGTGGTGGTGAATGGAGTTAAATCCAGGGTAGGCCAGTCAAAGTGGTGTTCTCTAGGGCTCAGTATAGAAAACAGGCATGTTTAATATCTTTATTGATAAGCTGTATAAAGGGACTGAGTGAACTCTCAGTCAGTTTGTTGATGACATTAAGTTGGGCAGGAGTGTTAATCTGCTGGAAAGTAGGAAGGCACTATAGAAGCATCTGGACAGGCTGCATTGATGAGCCAAGGCTCGTTGTATGAGGTTTACCATCACCAAGTGCTGGCTCCAGCACAGGGGTCACAGTGCAGTGCTACAGGCAGGGGCACAGTGGCTGGAAAGGGGCCCAGCAGACCTGGGGGTACTGGGCAACAGCAGCTGAACATGAACCAGAGTGTGCCCAGGTGGCCAAGAAAGCCAATGGCATCCTGGCCTGTACCAGCAAGAGTGTGGCCAGCAGGACCAGGACAGGAACTGGCCGTCTGTGCTCAGCATTGGTGAGGCCACACCTCACCGGCTCCTGGCGTCCAGTTCTGGGCCCCTCACCAAGAAAGACATTGAAGGGCTGGAGCATGTCCAGAGAAGGCCAGTGGAACTGCTGAAGGGTTTGGTGCACAAGACCTATGAGGAGCAGCTGAGGAAGCTGGGCATGCTTAGTCTGGAGAAAAGGAGGCTCAGGAGTAACATTATTGCTCTCGAAGCACCCTGAAAGGAGGGTGTTGAAAGGTGGGGATCAGCCTCTTCTACTAGGCAACCAGCGAGAGGTGAGAGGACTTAGCCTCAAGCTATGCTAGGGAAGGTTAGGCTGGACAGCAGGAGGAATTTCTTCATAGAAAGGGTTGTCAAAGATTGGAACGGACTGCCCAGGCAGGCTGTGGAGTCGGCATCCCTGATAATGTTCCAGAAGTTATTGCATGTGGCACTTAGTGCCACGGTCTAGTTGATATGGTGGTGAGCAGTCAAGATTAGACTTGATGATCCCAGGGGTCTTTTCCAACATAAATGATTCTGTGACTCTGTAAAACTGCTTTAATTTTTGACCTTCTGGGCCCTTACTACAAAGAGGACATCTGGGAGCTATTTTTTTTCCCCTTTATCTTAAATAAGCAAAACCAAACACCCCTCCAAAACTTATACATTGCCTAAAAATTAGAGTTGAAGATGTTATGGCCATCAAGATCCTTCATTAGTGTCTTTAATATTAGTTGTAAGATTTACCTCCCTTTAATTTACATGTTTGAAATCTTATAATTTAAGGTGAATTATTTTAAATTAACTGTACAGTTAATGCAGACAGTTATCTCAGAAGTTTGACTGTTCTAGAAATTGACCTCATCTCCTATCTTGCAACTGGTTTGGGTATTTTTCAAAGGTAATTAATGAAATTTCCAGTAACTTCCTAACTTATTTTTAAGTCATTGCACAACATGCTTTATTCACTAGATAACCTCAGTAACTTTGTGTCTCAGTGCTTCCACCTCTGAATTCCATCACCACTCTAGCAAATTAATTACTGAATACTGAATAGTCAATAACCAGTGTAGCCAATGCTAGTTATTGGAACTGAGGTTGAAGGCCTGAACTAACTTACTGCATGCTCATCCTGATTCCAGTGGAAGCTAGAACTTTTCTCAAGAATTATAGCTGCATACAATTATTTCTCATGTGAATAGAGAAAGGCACCGATTTCTCTTTTATTATCTGTCAGGGTCCAGGGAGAGCAGTATGGGGCAGAAGTTCCTGTGTTAGTAGGTCAGAGGCCCTGAATTAGCTGCATAGGTTGTCCTTCATCGTCTATTGCCTTGTGACCTACTTAGTACTTGTCAAGGACTAATTTAATTACATAAACTTAGCCAGCTATCAGTTACGTCCAATGCCTCTAACTTCTATTGCCTCCCAAATGTTTGCCAATAATACTATAATTGCTGTTTCTAGTCTATAAAGAAAATTGCAGCATACTGGATTTTGTATAAAAAATCAGTTTCAATTGCATAGGATGTTTGACAGTTAATATCTTTTAAGATTATGAAACAGGTCCCTAGTATGGACTATGGGTCAAATTAATTTCCTAGAGGACTAAAGATTAAACATAAATCATGGTTTCAGATGTGAAAGGTCATGTTATTCAACCACAAAACTACAGTTCAAAATGTGACTTTATGACTTCTACCACTTCTTTCCACTCTGAATTATTCATCAAGTTAATATTTCACTATCATAAGTTTTCAAACCCTTTAAATTTAGAAAACAAAGTTTGTGGGCTTATGTTAATAAAAGCAATTTCAAAGAGTAATAGAATAAACCTAGCATACCCAGAGCACAAGAGAGAATAAAATATTATTTTTTAAGCTGTGTATGAATTCTCTCAATCCAAATATTTTTGAAAGTTAATAAAACTTCAGAATTATTTGCACAGATTTCACAGAATCACAGAATAAATGATGTTCTAGGAACCTGGGGAGCTGTCCATCTACCTGCTGAAACAAGGTCAGCTGCAGCAAGTTGCTCAGGGCTGAGTACAGCCAAGTTCAAAATTTCTTCAGGGATGCAAATGCCACGACCACTCTGGACAACACAAGCTGTTCTACTGTTTCAGCACCTTCATTGTTAAAAAAGAAACAACAAAACAATTAAAAATCCCTCCTATTTCTCATACAGGAAATATGTCCACGAGGCATCTGGATCTGGCACTGAGTGATGTGGTTTAGTGGTTATGTGGTTACAGGGACAGAGACAGGTTGGCAGTTGGACTGGACGCTCTTGATATTAAGGGTCTTTTCCAAGCTTGATGGTTCTGTGAAATGGGTTTCCAATGGGAAATCTTATTTATAGCCTGGAGAAAAGGAGGGTCAAAGGGCACTTTATTGCTCTGTACAAATGAAAGGAAGTTGCAGCAAGGTAGGAGTCAATCTCTTCTCCCAGGCAACTACTGACAAGATAAGAGGAAATGGCCAAAAGCTATGCCAGGAAAAGTTCCTTTTGGAGATCAGGAACACTTTCTTTGCTGAAAAAGTGGTTAAACATTGGAATGGGCTGCCTAGGGAAGTGGTAGAGTTGCCATCTCTGTAAATGTTCAAGAAATGACTGGATGGGGCACTTAGTGCCATTGTCTAGTTGACAAGGTGATGTTTGGTCAAAGGTTGGATTTGATGATCTTGGAGGTCTTTTCTAATTTTAATGAATCTGTGATTCAGTATTTCTGACTTTTCCCATTGCTTCTTGCCCTTTTACGGAACCCCTCTATGAAGAGTCTGGTTGTACATAGTATACTTTTCATTTCATGGCAGGTATTTTTATATATTGATTTAAACAGCACATACATACTTATATATATATATGTATATATATATACACTAAAGTACACATTTTCATAATATTAACAAACAAAAAATTTTGGTGCCTGTGGACTGTTTTAAAATTTTATTTTCTACAAGTTACTGGAGTTTGAGTATTTCTAACATTAATTAACTTTATAGAATAGCAATATACAAAATAAAGTACAGATGTAAGATTCAATAGACTAGTTTGGGGTTTTTTTATTGCTTACTAGACTTGATCATCCTAAAGGTCTTTTCTAATTCAAATGGTTCTATGATTTCATGATTATTTGTCCTAAAGAATCTCCTTAAGAAGCTGAGGGGGAAAATAATTATATTTTCAAAATTACTACTATAGATTAAACAGAACAAATAGAAATGGTGGCTTTGCATTTAAAACTATTTCTTCCAAGTAAGAATGCAGTGATAAAATCATTAATGATTTTAAACCTCTATTAAGCTGAAGGAAGATAATTATAATAGATATTACAACAGAATTTTACCAATGTAGGTTAGTAAGAAAGAAATTATTGGAAAAAATGAAAACATAGGTAAGTAAACTCAACTCAGTATGTTCAACATAAAATATGCCCAGAGGTTTTGAAAGCATTAGGTAATTACCTCACTGTAAAAATGTCCATTATTTAAAAAAAATAACATTTAACATATATATCCAGTGCTCTTAATGCTGCTGTAGAAACTCCTAAGTGACCTTCCAACAATGATGAAACCAATGTCCAGTTACTACTGATGACCATAGGATGAAAATTTCACCTCTAACTCTTCTAACTATTAAATGAGCTATAAATAGTACTCCTATTAAGTGAGCAACCCAATATTCAATTAACAGTTAATGATGCATAGGGAAATAGTTTCAAACACTCTAAAATGGACTTGAGATGATTTTCAAATTTAACATGAGACGTCTGGATACTGGATTGTGACTAATGCCGAGTGATAATACTTTTAGAGTTTTTCATCATGTACTCTATTATATACAAAATGAACACTGGCAAAAATCAGTTAAGTTACTCCTTGGATCAGCCCAGAATCCTGTGATATTTTAAAATAATGAAGTGGTCCAAGTGTTTTGATTTCTTATGGAATTTTTTACTATCTTAGGATCACAAATCTTTTAACACTTTTTATTACATTTTTCCTAATTAAATCTATTCCTGAAACCTACTCTGTGTATTTAAAAAACAATTTTTGCTATGACTATTTGAATGTACATTTGATGAAGTATTGGTTTTGGGTGGAAAATCAGATAAAATTATAAGAAAGGAGGTTGAAAGGTTATTTGTTCCCTTCCTAATTCATGTCTTAAGCTAATAAATCTTATTCCTGAGAGATATTCTCCAGGATTTTGCAAAGTAGTCAGTGACAGACACATCACAACTTCTTTAAATAATTTCAGTGGTTTCACTATTATGAGTGTAATATTTCACTGTTTCACAATTACAAAATCCATAGAGTGTTTTTATAAAAGCTTTTTCTTTCCTAATTTCTTTCTGAGGTGAAATCCAATAAAAATTAAATCCATTATTCTTAATCTTCCGTATTACAAATGTGACTTTTTACAGTACATTTTGCGTATTTGAATGCTTTAGTGTATCTCCTCCCAGTCTTCTATAAACTACGTTAATCTTTTGTTGTGGATCTTCTATTATTCTTGATGCTCGTAGGCTGTTATCTGGTAGTTTACATCTTCCATAATATTTATGCCCAGTTTTTCCACAAGAGGATTCAGTTAAGACATTGCTAATACTAGCAAGAGTGGAAAGTGAATTCACCTAAAATGGAAGATATCTTCTTGTTCATTCATACTGATTTTGTGACTGTCTTTTTTCAGAATGTGACAATACTGATCAAGTTCATCTTAGGATCTGAAGTAATAACCCTAAGAATCTTCTTAACAGGACTTTTGTCTAGTTGCTTCCCTTTTCTTATAAATGTTATAAATTTTTTTTTAATTCTTTAATTATATTGACTTTTTTCCCACCGTGCTACAGTTTCTGGGCATTATTTTAATTTTTAATCCTACTAATTATTGGTATATTTAGCAATAGTATTTTCTATGTGATCATAAAAGTCCTATATAAATATTCAGTAGTCTTATAGCCAGGACACACCTTAAAAGAAGATTGCCTGTGAGATACTATGAAAAGTTCACTTTTATCCCTCTTTCTTCTTCTGTGTGTATGGTCAGTATCATAGATCTTGTGCATTACTTTTTCTCTTATGTTATGGCTATATCACTCAGCAAGACTGCAAATAACACAAAGCTGACCAGTGCAGTTGATTCAATGGAAGGAAGGGATGCCATCCAGAGAGACATGGACAAGACTGAGAAATGATGACAAGAGAATGTCATTAAGTTTTCCTAAGGGCAAGGTGCTGCGCCTGGGCCCAGCCAATCCCAGACATGAGTGGGACACGAGCTCATTGAGAATGAGTTGCTAGTTCTGGTGAATGGAGGGCTCAACATGAACAACAGAAGTGCTTGAAGCACAAGAAAGATGTAGACATGTTAGAATGGTTCCAGAGGAGTCCACAAATGTGTTCTGAGGGCTGGAGCACCTCCCTTATGAGGACAGGCTGAGAGAGTTTAAATTGTTCAGCATGGAGAAGACTCAGCTCTTTGGAAACCTTATTGCATCTTTCCCGTATTTAAATGGGGGCTTATAAAAAAGAGAAAGAGAGACTTTTCACATCGGCAGATAGCGATAGGACAAAAGGGAATGGTTTTAAACTGGAAGAGAAGAGATGTATGTTAGATGTTAGGAAACAAATCTTTACTGTGAGGATGGCGAGGCACTGGAACAGGTTACCCAGAGAAGTGGATGCTGCATCCCTGCAAGAGTTCAAGGCTGGAGGAAGCTCTGAGCAACATGATCTATGGGAAAGTGAACCTGCCTATGTCAGGGTGATTGGAACTAGATGATCCTATGATCTCAGCTCTGAGGCATGTCATCCCTCCCCCTATCATTCCTGCATCTGATGTAGTAAGTGAATTTTATGTCAAATTTTAGACTTCAAATGGGTCAACAGTACACGTGTTTCTGTAGGTAGTAAAAATGATAGAATAATTTCAGTCACACTACAAATAATTAGTACAAATTAATACATACCAATATATGGTTTTAACAAGTATTAGCGCTTTATGAGTTGAATAAAAAGTCATCTATATTAGAAAATAGATCTATTGCTGAGCCTAATTTATGATTGTCCAATTAGGCTATAGATTAAGGATAATTGCCATAGAAGATCTTTAAGATTCTGAATCCATTAATCTAATGTTTCATATTTAATGAAATTGTCAGCAATTTTTGGTTTAAAATGTGAGATCATTTAAGAGTATGTGAGTCATCACTTTCCTGCTACTGATTTGGTATATAAATATTCCTTTCCTTTCATCAGCAAGGCTGCAATTTTCTTTTTAAATTTTACCCACCATATTGTCATGAAATTCTTATTTAGGAAAAAAATCAATTTAAAATTAGTGAAATAAGTATCAGCAGGAAAAAAAAATGCACAGTATTTATTCCTAAAACTTCTGAGTTTAAAGGGTAAACTTTTTTACAACCCTGTTAGAATGATTAATTTGGCAGAACGCTTTAAATGTTAAATCTAGGACTAGAAATTGATTTTAGGAAACAGATTTGGGAATATCACTGTACGTAAAAAAAATTTACATTTCTAAAAAGTAAATTAATGCATCTGTGCCCAATAACATGATGGACTTTGGTTAATATATTCTAAAAATGGGAAATATGTAACCTTTGGTATCGTATGGCAAAGAGCTACTCAATTTGCTGATATACACCACTCCCTGTAGCCTTAATTCATGGCTCCTGTTCTGGAGTCAGCAAAGAGTTTAGAAGCAGCTACTGAATTACTCTATGAAACATACTCAAACTATTTGTGTCATACCAACATACAACGAGGGCAGGATTCTTCAATTTCCATTCTCATGTCCATTGTGTTCTGACAGTATAGCATACAATGTAATATGTCTATGGTTGTTAGACCTAAGGTGCCAATAAACCTAAATCATCAGATTTTCCTGTTTCTGTTCTTCACATATCCTTTATTTTATGTATATCATAGGTTTAATCAGAAAAGGTCCTTGTAGTACAGTTCACACTCAGCTATCAGTTATAGCCTTTTGTGCATGGCAATTGCTGTTGGGAAATATTTAATAAAAATGTGAAATTATTTCACATGGCTCTATTTCTTCTCAAAACATTGCCCAAACCACATGTTTTCTCACATTGCATAAGACCAGAGTAGTGAAGCTGTACAATATCTGAAACTCAACATAAAAATGCACCTCATTAGAAGGCGAGGCTGGCACATTAATTGGATTAAAAATTTTTTTCAAAAACACCAAATAATTCCTAGCTAAACTACTTATAATATAACATAGTTCTATCTAGAAGTTGCAGTAGGCAGTGGTGAGCTCACATAAAATTGGAAGACTAATAGGCACTTTCATAGTGCCAGAATAGGAAAACACACAAAATAATTGCCTAACGATACTATTCATGACTGTAATACTAGACATGAGGTTTTCATCTAAAGTTGCAGAGCACAGGGCAGTGACTACATAAAAATGAAACCAATTGGCCACCCTGTCTTACTGCTTAATTTCATTGAACTCTGTAATTCTGAGTGCACAGTGATCTCCCCTGGGCAACTGGGAAAGAAGTGAAAGAACGGGCAGCAAGTGATGCTTTTGATATCTCTCTGTAGTTTTGCTTGCCATGTGGCTGTGTCTTTCATTTTACTCTAGCAAGTTTCAGAAAGCATCCAGCAAGCCTCCTCAGCTCATTTGCAGGGCGGGGAGTTCACCTGGTCTCTGTTTCCTGAGCTGTTAAAAGAAGCCCAGCATGCTGGGAGAACAGCATTTTGCCACCAAAGAATGAAGATAATAGAAATTAATTAAACAAATTTATGTTCGTCTGTCTTATTACAGGCTTTCAGTTAGTCTTTTTTTCAGGTTGATGGTTGACTACACTGTTACTGAAAAGGCAGATTTTCAGAACAGAATTTCTTCAGTTTCCCTAAAATGCCACTGACTTAAATAGGTAACTTATCATTTACAAAGCTGGGAACATTGAGATATTTGTCTAGAATCAAATTATCAGCTTACTACAGCCAACTGTTTTGAAAACCTTGGCTTAAAGTTCTGTACAATGTAGTTCTTATTCTTATGTGACTCAACTGAGGATCTGATATCACAACACTACAGTTGCAAAAGTTTTAACTGTGGACATTTGTGGAATGTGGCTCATTTTCTAGCAGCCAACGACAGACTTTGAAATAGGTCAGATAGGTCTGTCTAATGATTGCCATCTGCATAATCAGCAATCTATTAAGATTAATGAGGCTCTCATATGATATTCTGTACTTCATCTAGCCCACATTAAAATCATATTAATCAGAAAGTCCATATATCTTCTTTCATATTTCAAAATATGAAGTTCAATCCTTACCTATTTAACTAATAAGTTAAATAATTATAAATTATATGCAGATCAGGGGAGTTTGTTTTGATCATATATTATTATGTACTGAAAAAGACTCACATAAAAAGAAATTCAATTCTGAAAAAGTAATCCTAAATCACAGTACATATGCCAAAATTCCCTGTCCAATATTTCTGAATAGGACTTTACACATTTTACATGCTCATTTACTATATAAAATAGTTACGTTATGTGTCTATGAATTTTATCCACTGTAAGAAATCCTTTTATTTTACATGAAAAAGAATACCTCCTTATTATATTAGTTTTATTTTTGTGTGATTTCCAAAGAAAGCTCTTAACTGTAAGTGTAAAGCACTATTTTCCCTGCCATCATAGGAGTCTTTCTCCACTTTGCTTCTGCTCTGATTGTTTTCAGTCTCAGTAAGCCTTCAAGCAGGGGCTTTATTAGACAGGAGCATCTCTTTCATGCTTTTGCTCACTCTTCAATTCTTTTCCTAGAATGTGCACGTCCTAAATGGACATTCAAAATCTTATATAGCCATCAAATCTTTTCCTTCTGTGCATGTCCTAAACAATTGCTCATCCTCTCCCAAATCCCCATCCCCTCCAAATTTTCCTATTCTCCTGGCTCAAAAAGGCATTTTTCCTAATTAGAAGTTTGCCCCCTGATTCATAGAATAATATAATTATTTAGCTTGAAAAAGTTCTATAAGATCATCAAGTCCAAACATAAATTAGTATTCCTGGACTCTGCGCCAGTAAAATATTGACAGATCTTTGTAATTTTATTTCAATGGGCATCTTTAGTATCTCTAAGCTTATCTCATGAGTAATAATTTGTTAGGCCAAAGATCTGAGTAAGTTCAGTGTTACTTGAGATAAAAAATAGAGTAAAATTATTTACTTCCATTCCTTGGACTCTTTTGCCCATTGTTTTTCACCTGTACTGATCTGTTACTATGAAAAATATTTCAGGAAGCTACATCATAATTTTCTTTTTTTATGTGCGCAGGGTTTGTGATCTTGGAAGTTGAGTTTCTTTAAGATAAGATTCAGTACAGGAACTGCAGAGCTTGCACATTTTTTTATTTTATTCTCATACCTATCACTGACACAAACCATAATTCAAATGCATAGTCAAGTCCATCCATAAACAATAAATAAAGGATATTAAAAATAAATCCCCTACAGGGACCATATATACCTTTTAGACTAATGAAAAGAAAAAGAAATCCTAAAAAAGGCAGAAAACCTGATAAGGATATCTAGTGGGGTCCTTCTGTACTTACAGAAAAGCAAGTGACAGTGTTTTTTAATGATATTTTATATTCAATGAAGCTATCTTCAAAAGCTTAACCCAGGTCTGTAAAATACCCTCTGCTATTTTTAGATTTTATTCATCGTACTGATAAGCTTTAAGCTTCTCTAGCATAAATTAAGCTCTTCTTTACTTTGTAGGTCACCTGACTCTGAATGGCACAATATGCTTCCAGTCCAGCTGCTTCAGTTATGCTGGATAAAGAAAATGCTGAATATTATAGTTTCAGGGTATTTGTGGGCCATATGTAAAGAGTGAAATTCTATCCTGAAGCATTTTTCAAGGAGAAGTTGTATAACTGGAACAGAGGCAGCAAATGCTGATCTCAAAGGTGATATTTAATACACCTCTCTCTCCTAATCTCCAACACTGATTTAACTTAGACAGCCTGGGAAATGAATCCCAGTCACATTTCTAATATTTCTGTATATTCTATATGGTTTTGGGTGTAAAAGCCAAACTACCTACAGCATTCTATATATGTTTTTGACATATTTCTTTTGCTACTTAGTCATTGTCATTATCTCTACGCCAAGTTTAACAGAACATTAATGTAATACAACAGTCTGAATAGCCAGTCCCAGAGTAATTATCTTATATTTTTCAGCCCATTTGTACCAGCATATGTCATGGTGGTGATGGACGACTAACTATATTATTCTGATGTTGCTTTTCCAGCCAATGTGAGTGTGTGAAACACAATGAAATATCTGCTGAAATTGAAAACACCATTCAGATTGGTGTAATGATACACCAGGATGTGTATGATGGCAACGAGAGATGACACAAGAAAAACACCTGATAGATTTCTCTTTCTTTATCTTCAGTTGATCACTGAATCCCAGTTTTGAATTTCTAAGAGAATTCTATATGCCAGATATCTTTAGTACCTGAATTTCCTTTGTGGTGGTAAGATTAAAAATGGATGTAAGATATCTTTAAAGTCATCCAGCAAGTATGCAATATCAAACTTTAAAAATTGCACTATTCTCTCTTTAACAATAAAGCTACATGAGGTGAAATAAAAATAACCTCTATTAAACCACTTTAAATTTATATATTTTTTTTCCTCAGGCAATGTGGGGGTTTTTTTTATTTTTTTTTTTTCCTTTTAGAGAGAGACGGGGTGAGCTGCAATTTCAATATTTTTTATTTTAGAATTCCAAAGGAGAGTTTGAACTTTGCTGAAGTTATTGTAGTTCAATTGTAGAAAATAAGCAAAAAGGTCTAAAGGTTTTCAACACCTTCTGTCGGAAGCCAGGACATCTCTCTGGCTGTCTTGGATGGCTCAAGCCCCTGCCTGGGGGACTCAGAGACCTTGGCACGGAGCCCAAGATGCCTGTGACTTTGGTTTTATCCATGGAGCAAATTACCACCATTATATGAAGAATTGCAAGTCAAGAGAGTTTAACTAGAATGATATTTAGTTTGTCATGGGGTGAAAAACAGATTTTTGGGGTTTTTAGAATGGGGGCTCGGAGTCCCAAGATGGAGGAATTTGGACATACCCTGTCCTTCTTCCTTCTTCTTCCTAGCCTCCTTGTTCCAGGTGATGCTGGCACTTTTGGATTGGTTTAAGGTAGAAACTCACTGTCTAACATAGGTGATAGGTATTGGGAAGTTACAGTAAATAATGTACACGTAGTTTTTAGTATAAAAAGACAAGACCGTCTCTGAGGCGGGCAGAGTGCCTCAACCCAATCTGCCAGACAGACATGTGATGGGTCAGAGAAAGAATGTTATAGATAAGAAATAATAAAGAACCTTGAGAACGAGAACAGAAAAATCCTGACTCCTTCGACGGCCAGGCTGGGAAAACAAAGCTTGTAAGTATCCCAGAGTCACTCTGACCAGCAGAGATTCTGAGAACCTTCCAAAAGAGGTCTTGCTCAAAAATTTAGCAGAGTTACCATGTGACTTTGCCTTCACCTGTCTGGGGAGACTTGTTCTTGACCTCCTCAGTTGCATACCTTTTCTGGGCTGCTCAACAACAGAAAAAATACTAATAAACTGAAGGAAGTCTGTTGAAGGGCAACCAGAATGTACAGGGTCAGGAGCACTTGCCTTGTGGGGAAAGCCTGTGGAAGAGACACCCCTGGGAGGACCTGGCAGGAGCTCCTGATGCTTACAGAGAGGTGTTGAAGAGATGGACCAAGGTGCTTATGGCAGTGCATGAAATTTCTAACATGCCATGAACCTGAGTGGTTTATTTAGTACAACACAGAATGTCAGGGTGGCATACACAGGAAAGTCAATATGTGTAAAGGGGCTTTTAAAGATAATATCAGGGAAATAATAATAGCTTCTGAAATGTCAATTTGAAAACCTGTTTTTAAATTTCTTGGCCAAGTCTAAGTTGCAAACTTGGTAAAACTGCAAACGCATGGTAAAACCTATATATATATATATATATATATATATATAAATATATATATATTATTAATGTTCCAAAACATATATATATATATAATATATATATCTATATATATATAATATATAGATGATTAATGTTCCAAAAGCATGCTGTTATTTTTGCTATTTTTATGCCTGTTCATGCTGATCAGAGACATATAATTTTTTGCACAAGGACTAGTTACTATTTCTCTTAATGAATGATTTTTTCCCTTGTTTTGTTCCTTTTTTTTCCCCAGTTATTTTATTTTAGCTAGTGTGGTAGAATGAATACTCAGCTCTATTAAGTAAATGAATTAAAGTTATATAAGTTTAGGTTTCTTATCTGCTATGAAAATTATTTAGACAGAACCAGCCACTAGCTTACGCAAACTCAGAAGTTACTAGTCTGAAAAAAGAAGTAAGATACAAAATTCCTCCAGAGGTTCTTTATTATATGTGAATATTATCTACATAAGGTAAAAGAGAGGCTGAAATAGATGCCACTTGAAACCTCTGTGACACAAAGTCTGGCAAACAGTCAAATACTCAAACTGGTGCCATGAAGGGATTGACAATTTTAAGTTCAAGTTTATGACCTTGACAAAAGAAAAATCAAGAAAAATCAACATTGCAACCTTATGCTTTTCCTTTTTCATTAAGAAAGAAATGAAGAAATATAAAAATATAATCTGAGAAATTCAGTCCCTTCAACTTTTTTGTTTACTGTAGATTGCATCCTACAGATGCTTCTGAAGAGACATTTTATCACCACATTATTGTATATTGTATGGGGAAAATTATAATTAGCTACGTAACATCTTTGGCAGATGTGTATGAGTGCATTTTAAATGACTATATAAAATTTTCAGCATTAAAACCATATTCTGTCTCCAACATAATTTGTTTCATTTTTCTGTTTAATGAAGTGTAAAACACTGATAAATTGTGGAATTCTTTGTAAAAAATGTTCATATTATTTGTATAATACAGTTGGTGAACTAACTGTATTTCTAAAAGCAAATGAGTTGCTGGGATGGAAATGTAATTTGCTGCTTAAAGATCAAAAAGCAAAGCAATACCATGACTCTGTTGATATTTAATTAAATTAGAGTGAATTTTACTTTAAGCAGCAGCTTCAGTGCTTCAGCACCAGTAACCCACCTAGCAAGCACAGTACAACAGACATGTACTGAGGCACTTAAAAAATTGAGATGGCCTGCTCATTTCCACAGGGAATTACAGGTGCACACACAGAGCTCCACTGCCATTAACAGAGTCTAGGACTCAAAAGGAGAAACACAAACACATGGCAAAGTCAGTTAAAGGATTATGACTTGGCTGCTTCAAACTGATCACTATTTCAACAGAAATAAATACAGTACATGAGGAAAAAAGCACATCATCTAGACTTTAGGAGACAGATTGTGAGGGTGACTAACATAGGAATAAAAAAGTGAACTGGCGAAACTGCATAAATTCTAGCTGATTTTAATGAACAGTTGCCTCCTATGTACTTTCACATATTGTGAAACTTAAGATTGTCTCATGTAAGTGTACAGATTTCACTAGTGACATACATCAGCAGCAATTTAGGATTTGTTACTAAAAGCTTGCCCAGCCAGTACAACAAAATAAATTTAATATAGGAGATTATATTTTTTTCTCCATGTGCTAGAGATAGGACTGGAGCTACAGGAAATCCTTAGCATGAAGTACAAATAAATTAGAAATTTGTATTAAAATGGAACTTCCTATGGATATCAAGCATTCTTAACAGCTGAAACAACAGAAAGATTCTTATTGTAGCCATCAGGGAAGAGGAGAATAAGTGATGAATATGAAAACAGGAAGACAATATAGGTTCCTTGAAAACAGTTAAGTCACGCAACATATAGAAGAATAAAACCAGTATGCAATTAGTATTCATTTCTCAAATGAATGAGAATTTTATTTTTTAACAAGAGCAACAAAAATTCTTCCAGTTATTCTAGATACCTAATTTAATAAATCAGCTATTTTGAAAACAAGAAATTACATTCTCTAAGCATGGAAGGTGTATTAGTAACAATTTTCTAAAACTGACTAGTCATTCCAGCAAGATGGTAGCAACCTGACTGTTTTGTGAACAGACCAAGAACTTTCTACGTAAACATTTTTGCTGTAATTGCACTTTCATGACTTTTACTGCCTTTTTTTGGAGCTTCTGGAAAAATAAAGCTCCTGATCCCATGTGTAGGCCTTGATGTCACAGTGCTTTTACAAGCCTGCTAAAAGTTTAACTGCTTTGACTGGTTATAATGCTAATTCTTTGTGGTAATGTTTCAGATTCCCTGCTTAGGAGGGTAACTTGAATGCATGGGATAATGTTTCCAGTGGCCTGCAGACTATGTGTCTGATGCAGTGTTCAAGATGCAGTTTGGAAGCCTATGAGAATGGCTGCTGAAAAGCATGCAGTCTCTCAAGCATGTAACTAAATATGAGGAGACCATTTCCTTTTAAAGCTCTTCTCTCCCCAGAAATTATTATGGCAACATACACTGTATTAATGCTACTTAGCCATGACATAGCCACTATCTGCACTCTCAAGGGTGAATTAGAATCAAATGTATTTAAATTAAAGGCAGAAACATTATCAATTTAGAAATGCACTTTCTCCCAGGCTTTATTAGAGAAAGATGCAAAGATACTCCTTATGCCTTTAAAAATGCTGTTAGTATTAACAACATGACTAGATAAAAGTGTCATAAAAATGTAATGATAGTCTCATTTCCAATATATAGAACAAACAAGCTTAGTTACTAAGGCCAAAATATATGGCCCAGTGGAAGACTGTTTGGAAATGGTACAGTAATTTAATAATTGTAAAAATGCTGAACATTGATTCCTTGAGAGTTCATGCCTTGTGTGTTGCTGCACAGACGATAGAGACAGATTCCTTCATTCACAGCCAGTAAATGAAAAGGCGCCTCTATCAGCTCATGTGCATTTAACTCTGAGCTTTATCCCCGTTTATCCTTTTCTCTCCGTCACTGTCAAGTTAAGACTGATCCTTTATAACAGAGGAAGATGCCACTGTGTCTTCAGGGCAAGTGATTACAGAATGTCTTTTAACCTCTGTACTTTGATCAAAATTTATGAAAAACATGAATAAAATTGAAACTGCTCTAATGCAGCCTATTATTATTTTCTTCTGTGAGCCAAAGAATTCACTCAAAGGCTACTTTGGAGTCATATTGTCTGTTCCAAGAAATTCCCTGTACTTACTGGAAACCATTCTCTGCTCTGTGCCATAGGAATGCCATGTGAGTAAAGAGATAATGTGTCCATTTTTATTAGCACAAAATCATTAATTTGAACAAGAAACATTTGGATAAATATTTTGTCATTTTTAAAAAATATTTTGCCTTTCTTCTATTTTCAAACTTTATCTTCTGTACTTTTTAATGACATGGAGAATATGTATTATATTTACTTTAGTCTTTAAGTCTCTATGGTGAAAATTGCTTGTTTTTTGTGAGTGATGAAGTATATTATTCGTCACGGAATGTGCAGAAACAAAATAATAGTAATAATATTCAAATACCAACAATCTGAATACTATTTGTATTCAAATACCAACAGTCTGAATACTCACAATAAAAAAGACAAAAATTTCTATTTATATTTCTCATTTTTTCATTTGCTGAAGAAAAAGGAGACCATCTGCTGAAGAAGTGATGGCAAAGTGATACTAGAAACTTCCTGTAGTATAGCAACGTGAGAACGTCAGTCTGCTTTATGCTAATTTGCAGGACATTTCACATAAGCTTACCTAAGTTTTATCTTTAAGTGCATTCACTTTACACTCAGTTCCTGTTGTCTCTTAACCACTCCTGTATCCTTCTTATCTGCCTTAGAATTACAAGCACCCATAGTAGCAGGGCTGGAAAGAGACAGATTAAATAGGAATAAGAAGTAAATGGACATCTGCAGTGTTCTGAGAAATCAAGTCCTAACTTATAAAAGTAGTGTTATAATTACAGAATGATCTGAATAAACATAACACACCTAAGTGCCTATTTATGCTTAGCTTTATTCAGAGAATTTGCATTTTATTCCGTGTACCAGTCTCTGCAGTGTATTTCCAATTTCTATGAATGCTTTTGTTTAACAAATAACATTCATAAGCTTAGAATTATATAAATGAGATCAATAATATGATGAAAATAATTTCCATACTAATAAATCTTTTTGATGAGGAGATTAAGGGAAGAATGAAACTTATTTATCTGCATGAAAGATGGTACATATTTCTCCTTTTTCTTTAACAGATTAAAAATCTTCATCTGATTTCAAAAGCTCTATCTCTTCATATGACTGCTTCCAGGAACCGCTGATGGTCTATAGAGCTTTTTTTTTGCAGAACGTTAGCACTATCCATTGACCTCTTCATTAGCAGATATGCAGTTATTTGGAATTCCAGTTCCTGCTGGGAAGTTGTCCGCATTACAATGTTCACGTCTGTGGCGGTCTTATCAGCCAGATCAGATACTAAATGGGTCATAAAATATACTAACATATCTTAAATGAGTCTTTTGCAGAAGAAGAGAAATGAAAAGAAGGAGCCAGGGCACTTTCAAGATTAGTAAATATGAAGATATGACTATTTGCCTATCCTGTATTGTTCCAGATCCTTTAGTACACACAAACATTTTGGGACTAATTCTACTATTAAAAGCTTTTGCCAACAATAAGGAATATAGGCTCTTGCTAATTAATTAAAAAAAAGCTTTCTATTTAAAACTAAGAAAATTACCTGGCCTCAATAATTTAGATTTTAAAAAATATTAATGGATTTGTATTAGATTTGCATGACCTGGTTTTTGGTAGTACAAGTGCACAGAGGTGGCTTCTGTGAGAGCCTCTAGAAGTTTCCACCATATCCAACAGAGCCAATCCTTGTTGACTCCAAAGATGGATATACTGCCAGCCAAGGTTGGGCCAATTAGAAATGGTGGTAATGCCTGTTTGATAACATATTTAAGAAGAAATCAAAACAAAGGTTATGGGGAAGCTTTAATTCCAGCCAGACATGAGTGGGGTGAGAACATGTGAAAGAAATGGCTCAGCAGACACCAAGGTCAGTGGAGAAGGAGAGGCAGGAGGTGCTCCAGGCACTGAGATTCCCCTGCAGGCTGTGGTGCAGCCCCTGGAGAGGCAGTTGTGCCCCTGCAGGCCGTGGAGATCCATGGGGGATGCAGAGATCCACCCTCAGCCCGTGGGGAGGTGCTCATGGAGCAGGCGGATGCCCAGGGGAAGCTGTGAGTCCGTGGCAGGCCCATGGAGAGAGAGCCCTTGTTTCTAGGCTGGAGCAGCCTGTACTTGAAGGACTCCACCCTGTGGAAGAGTGGCCCATGCCGCAGCAGCTTGAGAGGTGATGTTGCAGGTGAGATGGACTCATGGTGGAGCAGCTTTTGGGGGACTGTTTCCCATGAGATGGAGCCATGTTGGAGAAGTTCATGGACAACTGTCTGCCATGGAAGGGACCCCACAGTGCAGCAGGGATAGGACTCCTCTCCTTGAGTAGCGGGAGAAGTCTTGGGTGTTGAACTGACCAAAACCCCCATTCCCTGTCTCCTTGTGCTGCTGGGAAGGCATGAGTGGTGTTTTTAAGGGCTTATGTTATTTCTCGTTAACCTGCTCTGATTTTGTGAGTAATAAATTCACATTATATCACTAAGCTGAGCCTGTTTTGCCTTGATAATATTTAATAAATGATCTCTCCCAGTCCTTTTCTCAACTCATGTACCTTTTGTTTAACTTTTTCTCCTCTGTCCAGCTGCAGAGGGGAGTGAGTGACTGGCTTTCATGGATACCTGGCATCTGGCCAGCATCACCCCACAATAGTGTTTTATAAAAGTATGATTTTGGACTAAAACATCTTGCCATGCTGAGATTCTAGTCAAATATTGTGGTCAGTGTGCTTAAGAAATAATTTTATCCTTTAATTTTCACTTCGTCTATTATTTATACTCTTAGGGGTATTTTTATGTGGGTTTGTTTTTTGTTGAGGTCAACATTAGCTATATCTGGAGTTTTTTGGTTTTATTTCCACAAAATCTTTATCAGATACCATTTTTGAAGAAGAGTATTGATATTCACTTTTATAATTTATAAAAATGCATCAGAATTTCAAAACATGACAGAGATATAACCATTAAAACCAGAAAGGGAAAGTTAGGAATTTTTTATGAGTTTGATTACTTAGTACAAGGCTAATTACTTCTAAATAAGGAAAATTTCACATAACACTTCATGATTAATCAAGCACACGGAGTTGTAGTTGTTTTTAAAAACACTCTTCACACCTTGTAAGCAGAGAAACAATAGTAATAATGCTCAATTTTTGAAGTTCTACCATAAAAATATCCTTCAGTTTATTCTTTGCATGCCTGCATGAGACCTAGCTGATGCTCAAAATGACAAGAAAGAACCCCTCTGGCCTAGAATGTTAATAGTTAACTAAGTATTTCTGACATAACCTCAAAGATAAATAGAGCTGTGAAGTAGTAAAATTCTTGGATTGAACACATCTGAATGGCAGCTTTTCATTTCTTGCATAGTCTCAGAAAGATAGATACACTGAAACAATCCCTTCAGTATCTCAATATAGCAAAGAGTTTTAGGCTTCAAAGAAAACTTTCAAGGACATCAGTTTTTGCTTTCTAGGGTGTAAAAGTTGTGATAAAAGGCTATGAATGGCTAACACTTTTTGAAAAAGTGCCTTTATTTTTTCAGAGTCTGAAATGACAGCTGTACAAATGAGGCTACAGCAACCTTATATATATTCTACAAATGTCCATAATTCACTAGCACTTAACTCAGAAGAAATGAGCTGTGATTCATTAACGATAATAGGAATTTTACTATTGAAGTTAGGCCAAAAGAATGGCTTATAATCAAGACATTAAAATAATAAAGAGGCTGCAAGTTTTTCCCAAAAAATTAGCCCTATTTGTTACTAGTTTTCATTAGATAGACTTTATCTACAGGTAGCTAACATCATCTTATGCTTAATGAAAAAAATTAGAATCAAGTAAGAAAATAAACCTTTTTTTTAATCATTCAGATGTCTCTTGGCCTACCAGTTTTTTTAGAGTCTCTCCTTAAATTAATGCAGCATTTAGCAAAATCTAGCCATGGCATTGTTTGGTTCTCTTAGATACTGTTATGATAATGAAAATCTGTCTGTAGACTTAGAAATTAAGGGTATTTGTTCTCCAAATCCTAAAATCTCTGTATTTTTCTCTTCTTTCTTTAATAACTTTTTGTAGTATAATTTATATTTTAATTGACATATCAAAAGTGAATAGTCCTAATATTAAATCTGAAAATTAATTTGTTGGAGAAACAAAACTGCTGAAATGCATGAGAATATTCAGTGAAGGTAAAGCTGTCAGAGCATTCATTCAAAAGGAATACAATTGCTTCTAAAAGTGACAATAAAAAATATTAACAAAAGAGAAAACAAATGGTGCACAGTGGATCACATGATGGCAAATTTGTCTTCACGGATGTAGAGAAGGGTCAATGTCTTGAAGCAACCTGCCAAAGTCAGTTTCATTTGTGCTTGCCTAATGTACAAGTTTGATTCGGACTTCCTCAAGTGACTGGACAGTGGACCATAAATTTGCATTGCTTCATTCATACACCATACACATAAGTGGATCTCCTCCACTGTTACAATCCAGTTATTACGAGATGTCTCTGCCTGAATCAAGGTGCAAACAAGAACATATGCCAAAGTCAATAGTACAGATTTTATTCCACAGTAAATGTCAGGTAGAGACAGATAGAAAGAAATAGGAAAAAGAGTGGGGGGGAGAGAAAAAGAGTGAGGAAGGACAGATTAAGTACAATTCTATCACCACCCCATGGATCCAGAGGGCGTCCTAATGGTCCAAGATCAGAAGGTCTTGTCAGTGTTGGAGATTCCCAGGCTGTTCTTCTTTGGTATCAGCTTTATACAGTCCAAGTTCTGAGAATACATGGGGCACAGAGGTTTTTCTCTCAACTTGGGATGGCATGTGTGTAGGTTGTTGTTTTCTTCTCCACAGTTTGCCAGAGTGAGAATTTTTGTGTGGATGCATCAACCAGGATGGATGCTACCCAAATCTGCCTCGCCAGACCTGGAACTAATGTCTTCCTGTCACAAATTCCTCCCTTCTGTTCTTGTCTCAAGTTCCCACTGTGGAGGGTCATCTTACAAGGTCCTTCTGTGGCCTTGACAGTGTTTAAGGTAATGGTGTGTCGTGGGTTTACAGGAAGCAGGTTTTATGGGAATGGAGTGGCCAGAGGCCAATAGGTGTTCAGATTTTAAATTGACACCAGGCTTGGCCACTGAGGGTGGATGCGCCTCTGAGAACACAGGGGTTAGAAGCAGAGCACTCCCTTGGGCTCTCTCTTTGATTTCCGGCCAGCAAAGAGGCAAGGCCTCCCCTGCCCGGCTTCGAGCTGGGCGGGGGAGGGGAAACCTGCGGCCCGGCAGAGGTAGGCCTGACCCCTCAGGATGGAAGGGTGGTGGGGGCACCAGGAGGCGTTGGGCAGCCCCCCCCAGGAGAGACAGAGGGAGAGAGGCCCCGAGAAGATTTGGGCAGCCCCCAGCCAGAAGATAGAGAGAGAAAGCTGAGTACGGGCCTGTGGCCTTGAAGTGATATTGGCCTGTGGAGAAGGAGGGGGAAGGGGGGAGTGCAGCAGGGAAGGAGCCTGGCCGAGTGCAGGAGTTTGTTAACCCCTTTCTGGACAATGAAGACCTCACAGAGCATTTGGACCTTTCCCGGAGGGGAGATGGAGTGGATGATAAAGAAGAAATGAGCAAATGAATGACAGTCGGAGCAGTGAGTGAGGCTGGGACTGTAAAGAAGAGGCTGGAAAGAGATGATGGAGTAGCTGGTTGCTGGACTCTTTTTGGTACAGCCATGGACAGAACCATGCTTCCTCGCGACACAGAGGCTGCATGCAGGGGGGAGGCGATGGCTCAGAACTGAGAGGGTGCAGTTTTGGAGACCCCCCGGCCCCAGGGGGTAGACAAGTATGGGGGGGACAAGAGGTCCCGGGATGAGAGAAAACTGTGCTTTTTTTGGAACTGGTCAAAGCACCCTTAAAAGGATAACCCTTGAAGCAGCTCTGTTCCTTGTCCAGTAGTGAGAGCGCTGGGCATGCAAGGAAGAGGTCACCATGGCCCCAAGAAGGACTCCTCTCCTCTTGATGGACTGGAATTGAGTATTTACAGGATGATGGATGGAGAGTTGAAATTTGGAAGATGTATGGAAATGTGGTGGGGGGGAGGAGGAAATGCTTTTTGTGGAGTTTTAATTTTCCAGGTGTGTGTGTGTGTGTGTGTGTGAGTGTGGTTTGTTTTCCTTTTGTAGTTTAGTTAATAAACTTTTTTTTTCTAAGGTAGAGGCCTGCTTTGCTTATTTCCTGATCACATCTCACAGCAAACACCAGGGAAGTATATTTTCATGGGGCACTGGCATTGTGCCAGTGTCAAACCATGACATGGTGATGTTTGAGTGTCTTACGTATGTGCAGTGGAGGATGGGCAGATCTGTTTGGTTTTGGATGCCAGCCTTAGTAAGAGCACAAAGAGAAGGTACTGCAGCCTCTCCAACATTTACCATCCTTCTTTAAAAAAAGAACAGATTGTTTTGAGAGAGGCAAATTAAAGACACAAGAGAAAAAAGTTGCAATTTGCTAAAAGCTCATATGCATTCTCCTCATTCTGAGCTCTGCTCTAATGCTGCCCTGGGTAAAGAATGTCCCTGTTGTAAGCAGGAGGTAAGCTTAAACATTATAGTCCCTCTAGTCTGAAAATTTAGGAGTGCAAGAATTACATTGATTAAGAGACCAATCAAATCTTAAATAGTGAACTGCAGATAATATACTAGTAACTGAATATTCTGCTAAAGTTCATAAAAATCCCAAAGCTCAAATATATTTGCAGTAACTACTGGAGCAGTCCTGAGAAACAAAAGTATACAAATTTCCATCTGTTCAGAGAGACAGAATAAAGGGCCACACTCAGCAAATACAAGACTTGTGATGAATACTTCAATCAACTAAGAATAATAATGCAGCTTCAAATGTCTCATAATCTTCCCTGCAAGCTTGTCTCTCAACAAGCTGTGGAGTCTCACATGATCTGAGATTCCTGAGATGAGGCTGGCTTTATTTGTGTACATGCATCTGAATGTAACTTAGTAATTACACAAGTGTTGGCACAAAAGACAGTCCAAGTTACTCAAAGAAGTTTTTTAAATATATGGAAGTATTTAAGGAAGTGGAGTATAAAAATGGTAATCTATTGCAAATCAAATTTACCTGACTTCTATTTGACACCAGAGCCACTATTATGAAGAACTTGTGTACAGGGAATTAGAGGGAAGATTAAATAATTGAAAAATAAAGATATCCAAACTGGCACTATAAATATTATCATTAGAGATTGAACATAACTGCAAAGCACGTGTAAAGCCATCCAAAATTCTAAGGTACTATGAACAAAAAAAAAAAATATATAATAGTATAAAATAGTCCATTTAAAAAAGATTTTTCTAACAGACGCATAGGAGTAGGTTGTTACAAAGTAACATCTCATCACTTTTATCCCTTAGGCAAAATAGAAATAGTGTGATAATAATTAACATTCTTTTGAAGTAGTTTTGGTGAGTCCTGTTTTCAGTCCCTTATATAACTTCCTGGTGGCTGTCAGTATGTGTGAAGCTATTATTACTTCATTACATTACTGGCTTGACATGCATTTAAAACTATGTGAACAGACACAAAGCAGAAAGGAAGGCACATGTAAGCAGCAAGATTCACTTGTAATGGTATTTCATGGAGAGAATCATTATACCTCTATATGATAACACTAAGCTGCTCTGTAGCATTTCAAAACAATGGCTCTTTTTTGAGTTATTTTAAGCAAGTCTTGAAAATCTTCTTGCACTAAGAACCACAAGTATTCACTTTCAGATTCACATGAAGCTGTGTTAAAGAGAGTGTAGATATTTGTATATAGATAGAGTTATCGAGTGTTCCTTCAAAAGTTTTGGTAGACTTGATCCCAGAACTTTCTCTGTGTATATTAATATTTTGGATTTATATTTCAAAAAATATTAGTAAGATTGCGGAATCTTAGGCTTTTTTTTTTTCAATTTTTTTTTCTCCCCAGTAGGAAGTGATAATTTAGGGTGAAAATAATCTATTTTTCCTTGGTTAAATTAGACATCTGATGTGATTTAGATCTCTGGGATTGCAGAACTGGTTAGTGCTCTGATTAGTCTTAGAGTCTCTCCCCATAAAATGGTTACAAAAAAGCACCTGCATAGAGAGATTTATTCTCAATGTCCCAGACCCTGGTGCAGATGGAATGAATCATCACTGCAGGCATCTGTTCTCTTCAGACTGGGGAGAAAATGAGAGACATAACTGGCATGACACCAACTGTGGCATGACATTTATCTGGTAGGTGGCCAGAGGTACATGAAGTACTACCCTGGCTGGGGATCCCTTTGATGATATCACTGCTGAATTGCTTTCCTTCAGATGAATGTGCACACTGTGGTTTTTATTGGAGCCTCTTTTTGGCTTTCTTTTTTTTAATTTTTCTGCTTATGAAATGAAAACTCACTAAAAACAAAGGACAACAGTGTTCTGGAAAGCTATCTTTTCCACCTACATAAAAATCTACATTAAAACCAGTGGAGTAAAAGACAAGATATTTTAGGAAATTCTCTTCTCTAACTTTTCCCCCTTCATTGCTGCTTTCTTGAGGTGATATTTTCATGGAATGAAATAGGAAACACCTCTCTACATAGGTACTGTAGGAGCAATTGTTTGTCGCATTGCTTTAAATAATAGCTAATCAAAGTGACAATTTTATTTGCTAGCAAAGAATTATGTGCATGTCACAGACCTTATGCCCATTACAAAAATTATATTTGACAACACCATAAAACATGACCACTTCCAGGAGAGGCTTCATATGATTTCTTAATGCAATTTTCCTTCTCTAATTTATTATTAACTTGATATTACATTTTTTAGAATGTAAATAAAAAATTAGATATATGTTTAAATATAAGTAAATATCTTTTCTTCCTTTAATGATGTGTTATTGCTTGCTAGATTTACTGCATTTATTTCACTTACTATAAAATCAAATTCTAAGTTAAATGCATAGAAGATCTTAATAATACATAGCTCCTAATTGAAAGAGACAATAGTTTATGTCCACAGTGGGTATCCAAAGTTTTAGGACATTTATTTCAAGTTAACTCAATGTCAGCATTGTATTTTCACATATTCAGAATTTCTGGTACCTTTGTATGACTCTACATTCTAAATGAACTGAAAATGGATAGCAAACAACCACACACATGAAGTTACAATATTATTTGAAATGAAAATGTGCAGAAAAAAATCAACCAGTAAATAAAAAAATAGTAATCATGTGAATGTAATTTTAATTTTGCACATATTTTATAGTTGAAAAAAAAATAAGGTGAACCTGCACTGCTTCCAGGTATTACAAAAGAAGGAAAGATTTAAGAAAGCAAACATATAAATGGTAGCTAAAATTAACTGCATAGATAAAATGCTTAAGTGTCAATAATTCATTAGAGATAAAAACATAATGAAATGATTACTGGGATTTATACCCATCAAGACAGGGACATTACATCTTACATGGTGAAAAAGAAATAAAAAATTCAAAATAATTGTATTTATTTTTGAGAAACCTGTATGTAAGGACAATAAAGAGCCTCTAAAATAAAACAACATTCAACAGAGGTCATACCAGCACATTTAAAGGTTGCAGCTGGATACAGATATATATATATATATGGCTTTTTCACTCAACTGAAATCTGCAGTATGTGGTTGCAATAATTATTTATATCCAGAAGAATTTTTGTTAAAAATTGTCCTTTTTTTCTTAGATTTTTTAAAATGCTTTACCCTGTCTTTTTACAAGTTTTCAGAGAGATTAATATAGCTCTCAGACCATCTGATTTACTGTATGCTCAAATTCTGTTCAAACCAAATATGTAGACCTTGTCCCCAGGGAAAAAACAAAAACAAAAGCAAACAAACCCACTGCCCCCCAAAAAAAAAAACCCAAAACAAAACAAAAAATGCATCCAACTAAAACAAAACAGGAAACCAAACCAAATCAAAACAAAAACCCCTAAAAAACCCAAGAAAAGAGTCTTCACAATTTGGAAAAGATGGAATATAACATTTAGAGAATTTTCTAATATACTTTTACACAATGAATGTTGAAGCCTATAGTCACTGTGGTTGCTCAAGGTCGTTAACTTCATTCACAACCAGAGGCAGAGAAGAAAAACTTCTGAGGAAGACTTTAAATTATTGGAATAACTCTCTGGAGATAACATAGAGCCACCTGCTCTTATCTCCTCTCAGCTTGTTCTTTTCCAACTTCTCATAGTTATCACTACAGCACTGGAAAGTGAATTGCTCCCTTTATTTGAGAGATTTGAGGTGATCTCTGATGAGTCAAAACTCTTACCTTAAGCAAGAACAAAGTATGATAAATCTGTCTCATACATTCCAATTTATCTGATAAACATATCTATAGTACCTGTCCTCTAATCCTTTCCCTGTTTTTTTTTTTGCATCTCACTGCCCCTAAATTGTGATTTAAGCAATTCAAAACATCGTATATGTATTTGTTCCTGCACATATCCTGAAAATCAGATTAAAACATGTATTGTTAAATAGGATAGTTATCACTACAAAAATGTGTGCTTATTTATGTACACTGAAAAATTAAATTACAAATTATAGGATTTTGATGATGTTTAATTCTATAGCCACTTTTACAGGTGAATTGTGGAATATTTATAATCTCACAAAATTAAATTGTCATCACCAGCTAGACTCAGGTCATTCAAATAATAAAAAGTAGATAATATATTCAGAAGCTAAATTCTGAGCAAGAAATACACACCAATATGCCAATATTTTTGTTTAATTTTGCTATAACTTTGAAATAATTAATATCTAATTCTTTGCAGCATTATTTTGCTGTTAAAGCAGCAGCCAGTGATTTTTCTTTTGTGTTAGATCCTTTAGTAAGATGAAGACTCTTACTACAGCAGCTGGATTGCAGTCTCCAAAGGCCAATTTCCACATTTCTTGTCACTGTGGATTTATTATCTGCAGAAGTGCTTGGAGGGCCCATAATTATGCCAATCCCCACTTGACATTTTAGACCCTTCTGCCACTATCTGAAGCCATCCTAAGTTTCAGCATCACACTGCATCATCAAAATACTGTTAGACAGCTATCAAGTAGCATCATGAGGATTAGAGATGTGCAATACCCAGCTATAAATGACTATTACAGCTCTTACATCTTGTGCTTTGGACCATAGACCTGAAAGCAGATCTACTGAATCTGGGTGATAAAAACTCAAATTCAGAGCTCACATTTTTCTTGCTTTTTAGTTTTCTTTTAGTTCATAAACCACAGTATAATTTTGCTGCTTATTAAAAGATAAACATTCTATCATTCCAATTAACCTGTTGTATATGTTTAATGGAATGCTTCATTAAAGTGTTCAACAAAAACTGTCCAACAGATGCAATTTAATTTCCATATGGAGAAACAGTATTTTGTATTTTGCTGAGACTAATTGCTACTGTATGTAATATATGAGCTACAATAAATATAAGCAAATATCTATAGGCGTAAATTCTGATCTTTATGTGTGTGCTTTATTGGTAGCAATCTTGAGACAGATGTGGTAAAAATATTAAGAATGATGGGTTCAGAATATCTATATACAGGTGAGTCATTTCACTAGAAGTCGCTTGTGGAGATATATAAATCCCAAACACTCAAAACCTTCGCAGGTGTCAAGTTCCAGCAGGAAAACCTGAAGCGAATGGAATTATTATTATATTCTAATCCTGAAACTGTCAGTTCAGAAAAGCTGGTTTTGTTAGACATGAACTGAGAAAGCTTAATTTTCAAAGTTTCCTTTTTATTTCCCCATACAATGGAAACACAAATGCTGATCAGAAATATTTTTAGACTTTTTTATTCAAGAATATAATTTTTTTAAAAAAACTAAGCAATATTCAAATTGAAACTCTTGAATCTTTTGCTTAATTGGTTCTGGTAAATGAAGTAATTTAACAATTCCTGCAATGTATTTTCACTAAAAATTAAGGAAAACAATGTCCAATTGCTAAGACAAATGGAAAATATTGACAATTTCAGTATTAAAAAATTGGAAAAATTCCTAACATATTTCTGTGGAATGCATTTCAACCAGCTGCAGTACATCTCTTTTTTCCCTGAACAGGATGGACCATAATCTCAAAGTTGTCCAGTTCACAAGTGAATCAAACACAATCTTCCCACCTTCTATAGGAGATAGATCAGACCCAATGGGAAGAGCTATTTATGCAGTTCTAGGACTCTTGCAATCCAGCAGAATGAAAACTAAAGCAGGAAATATGACTCAATGCAATGAGAAAAATGTAAGCTCAGCCATATCCTTTGTGTTTTCTCCCCTATGACCTACCAGTGGTTCTTCGCGCAGTTTTAGCTTCACAGCATGTCAAATTAGGTAAAGTCAAGGTCTCAACTTTGCTACCTTTATTTTTTTTTCACTTTTCTCGTCCATAAGTGGAGTGAAGGTGAAGTTTCTGGGACCTTTGCGATAATGTACTTGAAACAGCTTCATTTTTTTCTGCCTTTCTCTAACATAAATAACAAGTATCAGATACACTTTGTAATGAATATAAAGAAATGTTGCAGGGAAGAACCAGAAAACTTGTCTTTTATGTGTTAGTTCAGCGTAGTTTTCCTGCTTTGTCACTGTCTTTAATTTCCCCTCTAGCTCTATAAAAACTTCTAGCTGTCTCTTAAATTCATTTATAGTATGTGCTTCAGTGGGCTAACCTGACAACTTATTCCTCACGTTTATTACTTTTAGAATGAAATAGTTGTGCTTGAATACTGCTGCTGTTTCCACTTAAAGGGATATTGTCCACTTATCAGGTTTTGTTTAGGTTTAAATTGACTAATTTTTAAAACAGACTTTTTTACTGACATATCCCTCTTTAAACCTTACACCCAGATCTTGGTATCTGTAATTGTATCTCTGCTCCACCAGTGATGTATAGTACAGTCCTGTGGACAGGTTAGAGAGACTCAGCTACCTCTCCTGAGTCAGTGCAGTAGGTGCTCCTACAGTAGTGCAGTCTTGTAGGTGCTCCTGTAACTGTGCCTTGTCTTCCAAAGAGAAAGTCAAAGAGACAACTGTATTTTACTATGGTGCTTTGGGTGTGACTGCGTATCAGTGAAACAGCAGCGCTGTCCAGTCACTCAGCTGTCCAAGAGGAACTGACGTACTGACCCTGTCACAATGGGACACAAAATGAACGACACGCAGAAGCTGGCACATTCAAGGTAAAAAGAGCGTAGTTTATTTCTGACTCCAATATTTATAGACTTTCAAAAGTGACCATGGATTGGAGGATGAAATTGTTGCCTCTCCAGCTACACTGGTCAAACCAACAGTCCACCAAATTTCTCCTCCTCCAGAAAGGAATGCAAAACAATCATTATTTACATGAAAAGTGAGTGAGGAACTCCATTACAAAAATGTAAACACCAGAGGGCTTAGAAGAACTTAAAAATCAGAACAACAGAGTCTGTAAGTCTTTCAGCACTGGAAATATTCATGGATATTTGCAACACTCATTGAATCTTTTCCCTGTCACCCTTTTCTAAAGTAGTAAGAGCAGTAGTGCATTTTTTTATAAAATAATTCACATGCAGCATTTAAAATGTCAAAAACTGTAGCAAAACCGTCTTAGAAATTTCTGTAAGAACTGCGAGTTACATTTTTTCTCTAAGAATCTTTGGGAAAACAGGAAGTTGTTTGTTAGTTTATTTAGTCATGCTGAAAACACCAATGAAAAAAGCCTTCTTGCTGAATGCCAGATGGGAACACTCTGCTTTCAAAAAAGAGGTTCTCAATTAGTCAGGTGCATTTTGAAATTATGAAATGCCATGTATATATTTTTACAATGCTGACAGGAAACTGGGGATGCACATAGGAAAATTATTATATTTTTTAATATTTTAAATTATTTTTAACTCATTGAAAAGATATGGAAAATCTCCACTGTATCTTCATCAAAATCTATCATTTGGAATAGCCAATTGCATGACATACAACCAGCTGACATAAGAGAAAGGTGTAAAAATGAATCATTACTGGAAAATAATTTCATCAAGTGTATTCCTTCTAGGTTCTTCCTTTACCCATCTTCTAAGGATGGCTGAGATGGCCAAACAGAGTAATAATTTTAGGGTTTTTAAGACGACTACATCATGGACATCTGGTCTTAGTAGAGGACATCGTACCGATTCTTCTTAATGCTATCTGGTTCTTGAACAGCAGGTGTGGTGATCAGCCTCTCACTTCCAGAATTTGTCACTATTCCATGTTTTCATTTACTGCAGTTAAGGTAATGGTATGGAAATAACCTTGTTAAAATAAATTGGTTTCCCATATAAAAAGTGGTTTATATCTGCATTCTAGTGAACTGCATGAGATTAACTTTCTGATACATATTCCAAATTCTTTTTTTGGAAATAATTCTTTACAGTCCAACTCAGGTCATCACATAAAAGAGGAACTGAGCTGGTGGACAGATATACTGCTGCTGATACATACAGGTGCACTAGAAGACTCAAAAGGGCAGAAGGAGGCATTAAATTTTTCTTAATATACCCCTTCATTTTTATCTTTTCAAGCTAGAGCTGGTATGCATGGTTAATGATCTATTAATAATAAAGGATAAGGGAAGAGAACACATCTGTTGCATAACTGTTGAAAATATGTCAGAAATATTCTTTATAACCTGCATAGTTCAGAGAAAGAGAGAGAAGCTCTTCCAAAAATACACTGTGTTTACATGTTCTGCATTTCCCTGAAGGAGCTATTTCTTTTCATTGACTTCATCTCCTTTTAGTCTGAAGTAGCTGGGATGAACAGAGTGAATATGCCCACCAGATCTTTTGTACAAAATTCTTCTTGGTTGCTACAGAGAACTAACAGCTTTCAACAGGAACTAGCTTTGAAGTTTATTCTCTGGTATTTAAATTCAATAAGTAAATATTTTAACAAAAAATGCAATTTATTTTTTTAAAGATTATTATTAAAAATAACAATTTTTCAAGACAACAGTTTTGTCAATTCTCAACATACTATTGCAAAATTCTAGAGCTCCTTTTTCTTATATATATCATTATACGATTCCAATCTTTTTGAAAGATGAGAAAACACTATTTATGCTTAGACAACTGTAAGGAGAACAGTCTTTCACCATTGGGAAATGCATCTTTTAAAACTCTGTTTTCTGGGGAAAATGTGAAGAAGTAAATTTCTCAAATTATTAAATGAGATTTATCCATTCATCCCAGCTAATGAGCTCTGGGCTAGATCCTAAATTTGGCTGACATTATACTGCACAAGGAGGCATGTTTCCCTCTACTGATGAGGGTTAAGCATGTTATAATCTTAAAATGGATGTCCTTAGGCACCATCTCTGCAGTGTGGGTTTCATCATCTTTTAGATGTTGTTGCCATGGAAAACTTGTATATTGCTCTAAGGACTCCTTCAAATATTCTTTTGCTGTGTGTCATTCTGTCTTCGAACATATGGAGGGAAAACAACACTCTCTTGGTTAATTATGAAATTTATCCAAATTTTAGTGTCTAGTATGAATCTCAAATGTACAGTTGTCACACAATAATGAGGTACTTAGTTTTGGAATTAATGCTTTTGGTAAAAAAACAAGTATTACTGCTGATCTCAGGGCAGAATGTTTTCAGTATGACCATTCCATATATGTGGAATGGAATGTATCAAAACATGTGATACTTGTTCAATTTATTTTACTTATTTGTGTGTTAGCCATGAATATAGCTTTTATGTGTTTATAAGATATAATTATTTTGATTTCCTGTTATTGATCTAGCTGTGTCATACATTTATGAGTCTTTTTTTCCTTTCTTTAGGTTTTTTTTTTCCTAATTTATTTTTTCTATCTCAAATAGCTCATGAATTGGCAATGTTATACAAATAAGGAGATTCAGTTAGGCTGCAACAAAAATTAACCCTGATTTTTTTTCCTTTACTGCTACCTTTTTTCTGAAGCGAAAGAGAAGCATTATTGGTTTATTTAAGTCTGTTATGTTGGCTTTTTACTATTTACACATTTTTATGAGGCAATTGCAATCTAAAAATAATTATATGAAGAACAGTGAATTCACTTTTTTATTTAACTGCCAATACAAAATAGCATTTTGCTGCAGAATTAACAGTATTAAATCCAGTAAGTATAATCTTTCCTCATTGAGTTTTCCTCAATGTTTGAAGGACCTATAAAAGAAAAATACAGCATCATTTTTTTCAGCTTATGAATCTACCAAGAGAACTTAGCTGTGATGAGCAACATACTTTTGATCATAAATACTCTGTGATTCTTGTTTTTAATCATCTTTATTCTCGATTGTTGCATCAGCCTCTGTGCTGACATTACTGATTTGCTGGGCTGTTAGGACTCAATTCAGCAAAGTGCTTGAGAAGTGCTCGTTTTAAACAGGGGAATAGATCTATCAAGTTAGTTATATCTTTAGAATTTAAGTACAATGAAGTGCTTTTATGAATTCCCTTTCAAAAGGAAGAGTTAGGATCAAAGGTCTCTTCATATCCTTCATAATTCACCTGCATAGATGATGTATTTGTAACTGATTGTCAAACTCTTGTTATTATTTTTTTTCTCCCCACTAAAGAGATTGAAAATATAAAAGAAATATAGTTAGAAAAGCAGGATTTTTTTTTTAATGCTGCATAGTTTTAGATGTCTGTTTTGGCAACCACACATGCAAGATTATATCACCAGAAACATCAACAAAAAAGAAATTTCAGAAGGCTTCCTTGAATATTTAAGTAAATAGGACTTAATTGTATTCTCAACAATATTATCTTCTAGTAGTAATATACACAGTGAAGACAGAACTAGTAAGCTGAGGCAACAGGAAAAAAAATTCTTGCATTTGTTTATTTATATTTTGAGGTTGATTCCTTATCAATGTTTGTGTAGTAATATGTTTTCCATATAACTAAAGGAGCATTCAAAAAAAGCTAAGAAGCTTTTACAAGATTAGTTTTGATCCTGAGAGTTCCTAACAATGCAGCCACATCTCATTCAGGAAATTGCAGCTACCACTATTGGATGCATTGAGCATCTAATCATTCAAAAATTATCTTTTGAGATAAATAGGAAACATCCTGGTGGGTCAATAATATGATCTTTACAACTACAACCAAATTGTTCATATTTGATGAATAATAGAACAAAATTAATCTCCAAACACAATGCAGGTATTATTAAAATAGATAAAACCAAAATTAATTTTAACACTGCCATGGTTTCTAAATTTTCTAAAATTTCAAATCTGAACTTTCTGTAGCAAAATAGATCACTATGGTTCTGTCCATCATATAAAGGGAGGATGGCAGATACCTTGTACATTGATTGCATTTCCCAATCTGCTCATCAACCTACACGTTGAAACAACATGAGGAAGGACACATTGCCATGAACTTATGAGCTTCTGATATCACTCAATTTTTGCTGGTTTTGGTTACTTAACCACATTGCAGTGAATCTCTGGAGAAAGTGTGAAACATTGTTTTTAAGCCTGCTGTTTGCAGCATGTTTTTCAAAAAATCCAAACAACCCCATGCTATTGTATTGTTAGATGGAAGGTTTTGGAAGTCAATAGATCATCAGAAGCCTAAAGTAATTCCAAAATGATATAACACTGCTATATCATTTATAATAATTAATTGTAAACATTTATATTAAATTATTTGTACCAAGTTCACTTATTAATCTGTTAATCAGTAAATTAACAAAAAATAAACAGTCCAATGGTGGGGGGAACACTACACTTAAAATTCCAGTAAAAGGGAAATCATTGAATCAATTATAACTGGAGGACAGTTTTTATTTTTATAATTGTGACTTATGCTGTTACAAAGAAGTGAGGAAGTCTTTAATTTGGTTATAGGAATACAGATCATCTAACTTGACTTTATGTAAGGGAAATGCAGTTTTACCAATACTACTACTACTACTACTACTACTACTACTACTACTACTACTACTACTACTGATAATAATAATAATAATTAATAATAATAATTATTATTATTATTATTATTATTATTATTATTATTATTATTATTATTATTATTATTATTATTACAAGGAGAGAGAGAAGGTTTAATTTGCAAGGATTTCCTAGAGAAATACAGACTCAAACATAGTTTTTCCAAAAGAGCCAGTTAGCTTTAGATAATGAAACTTTAAATTCAACGCATGCAGAAACACGGTTGGATGAGATAATTTCTGACATTAGCTTCCAAATGGATCTATTCTATTCTAGTGAGATAAAGTTCCTGAAAAGTCCACTTCAGGAAAATATTTACAGTAACTTCACTGGCTTTAAGAGGAGATTTTTCAGGCTGATTTTTGTTATGAAGAAACTTTTAAATTTTTTAATTTCTTCTTGAATATGAATAACAGCTTGAATTTGCAGTTTTCCTAATTTTGCATAAATTTAAATAAAGCATTTGCCAATTCTAGGTGTACAAAAACAGTGGAATGAAGAACTGGACCTCTTCATTGTGAGAATGTATCTAAATAGAAGAATTGCATGCTTGAAAAAATAGTGAACAAGGTATCTTGATAGACAGCATGAAGGAGAATAAAGAGCATTTTGCCGTGGATGTGGTTAAATAAAAAAATTCTACAGCATGCAGCAAAACAGACATAAGAATGTCTGCATCTGAAGGTCCTCAGAACATTTATTATAGGCCTAAGCCTAAAATAATAAATAGAAAAAAACCAAGCTACACACATTGAAAAACTCAACCTTATGTGCATTTTTTCCCTTATTATAAACTATAGCTTTCAAATTGACTTAATGAAGAACTTTCATCATTTAGTCAGCCATACAATGCACAAGAACTTCGCTACAAGATGGATGCCCATGTAACTAAATCTGCTCCTGTAGGCCAAATAAAGTTTAAATGCCTGCAGGAAATATTTCAATAAATTATGCTTACACATAACCTGTGATACTATAAAGTAAATTAATACATTAGTATCTTGATAGCTAGTGTATTCAAACCACTGTAGTTCCTACATTCAACTTTCCACACAGCTGTTGCACAATTCTTCACCCTGACATGAGGAGAATGATCAAAGGATTCCAGTATTTTCACCCTGATTTGAGCACTGATTTCATTCAGATACTGTCTCACTTGATTGCTCTCCATTCTATGTTGAACACAAACAGGTCCTAATATATTTCCACAGCTTTTATTGCAGCAGAGAGCAAGAGAATTAGCATTTGTTTAGCTCTACTCAGGTGATTTTATGAAAATACTAAATGTCATGTATTTATTTTCATCAGAGGATAATTTGGAATGGTTTTATTTTATAGGTTACTAATATTCAGAATTTTCCCTATACCATTTATTTAATCAAATAATCATAGAATGGTTTGAATAGGAAGGGACTTTAAAGCTTATCTAGTTCTAAACACCCATGCCATAGACAAGGACACTTTTCACTAGGCTGGGGTGCTCCATCCAAGCTGGTCTTAAGCACTTCCAGGGATGGTGCATCCACAACCTCTCTGGACAAATGCCTCACTATGTTCCAGTGCTTCACTACCTCCACAGTAAAGATTTTTTCCCAATATCTAATCTAAAGCTACTCTTTTTCAGTTTGAATCCATTCCCCCTTCTTCTGTCATTACATGTTTTTGTAAAATGTCCCTTTCCATCTTCCTTGTAGGCTCCCTTCAGGTGTTGGAAGGCAGAATCACCTCCCTCATCCTGCTGGCCATGCTGCTTTTGGTGCGGCCCAGGAGTGCACATGGTCAGATCATGTTCACCCTCTCATCCACCAGCACCCCCAAATCCTTCTCAGTAGGATCCTGCTCTTGATCTGTTCGTCCACCAGCCTGTATTGATACCTGATGTTGTCCTGATCCAGGTGCAGCACCTGGCTCTTGGTCTTGTTAAGGCACATGAGATTCCCAAGGGCCCACTTGTCAAGCTTGTCCAGGTCCCTCTGGCTGGTATCCTGTCCTTCGGGAATGTCTGCCACCACCACCACCACACCATTCAGCTTGGAATCATCTCAAACGCGCTAAAGGGTGCACTTAGTGCCTTCATCTATGTCATTAATATAGATATTTAATACTGGACCCATTATGGACCTCAAGGGACATAATATGTTGCTGTTGTCCTTTGGGATTCTGATCCATTGACCACTACCCTCTGGATACAGATGTCCAGCCATCATTTCTTATCCATCTAACAGCCAATGCATGTTTTTTATTAATTTCTTTGCAGAAGCTTCAGTGCAGAATTTTCATACTTGTTCTGATCTGGTTTATATTATTCCCATATTTCCAGAAAAATGTGCATTGTGCATAAATCTAAATGTATTTGTTCACGTCTCTGAGTCAGATGTTTACGCATTACCCAGCTCAAATAAAGCGTGTATTGGATATTATCAAAACAATGTGATAAGATTTTTTTAAATATAATATTTGATGAATAAGTTTACCAGTGTTCAACCTGATCTGATTGTGACTTGTTAAAAAATCAAGTGTTAAATTTTGGGTTACAGATCTAAGGAGGAAAGGTTCACTTGTAACATTGTCATGCTTATACTTCAGGTTCCAACTGTAAACTGAAATATTTGAATTCCCCAGTAATTAAGCAGACTAAAGAAAGAAAAAAACAACATTTTCTCGCAAATTCAGGAAAGTTTCTGAGATTAGCTGAACTCCAATGTCTGCCCTCACATCTCCTGTGCTCATCCATTCGAGTGTATGAGCGTGGTATTTGGAGACCCGACCAACATGGTTAAAATTCTTTCATTATATTGCTTGATGAACTTGAATAAGTAAGGAAGAGCAGGGAGGATGTGCAGGAAATCTCTGAGAGGGGTAACGCCCTTCATGAGTAAATTGCCACATGTAAGGATCTAAGATGTGATAGCTCTTCATCTTCTCTACTGAATTTTTCTCTCTTCCTTTTTCCTTGTCTCCTATCAACTGCCCCCAAGAAAATCTCTTCTTGCTAATAGCCACATGGGAAAGAGGAGAGTGTGGCTGGAGTTTCTTCATTAGCATAACCAGTGTAGTAACTCTGAGCAGCTGCTCTCCTCCAGATCCTGCTCAATACCTGCTCACGCTTATGACCCGAGATACTTCTCTGCAGATGCATGCAAGTTATTTCTGGTCCTAGAGAAAAATGGTAGTACTGTACTTGGTTTTATTTGCTGAAGTTAATTCAGATATGTCTTTATGGGCTGAATTATATAAACACATCCTTAATTTTAGATCCAAAATGTTATACAGCCTATTGGTTTACTGACACCTGACCTTGGGCAAGAAAAGTTATGCAGCTCAAAGAACATCGACAAAAACTGGACTTTTAATCAATAAGCCACTTTTGCTTAGACAATGGCTTTGTTGGATTTTTCAGGCCAGATGAAGAAATACTAAAACATGATAAGAAGCCTATATTCCTGGACTTTCCATTAAAACATAACCAGGAAAAAAAAAGAAAAGAAAAAAAAAAAGAGGGGAGGAGGAAGGTGAAAATAACCTTTGAGAGTAGAAATAGCCTATCTTCCACCTGTTCTTCATGAGTCTCTGCTTTCACGCTTTAGAATTTCAGTAGGAAATGAAAAAAATATATTCATGAAAATCACTTCTTTGATCTGTGTGTGAAAGAAAAGTTCTCATCCTGCTTAATGTTAAGGATGGCTGAGAATTTAACCCTTTAATTTCTAGGAGAAACTCTGGTATACATTAAAAAAGTGTGAAACCAATACTTGGGATTTAGTTGAGTCTCAACACTTCATCTTTTAAGATCAAAGGATATTGCTTAACATTTTTAATCATGCACAGCCACTAGCTGCTGCTCTGTAAGTTATCACAGTGATATTTTTCAAAAAAATCCTTTATTTACTCATTTTTATGGAAGCATAACATGAATGAAATGTTGGGACTAATGATTTACAGATCTAAGTTGGAAAAGAAAACAAATCTCAAAGCATAAATAATAATTTTGAAGCTCAATAAAATTAACTAGAAGTGCTGGTCACAGCTGTCTATTTTGTAAAGGTCTTGATGCAGATCCCTATATTAGAAAGTATTTCAGGCGGTTTTCAGTAGTATTTCAGTATTAAACTAAACAGAAAAGAATAAAATGTTATTAGATCTGTTCTTACTTGCCAGCATTAATGGAGCACCAATAAATCCTCTTTTTGAAATCTTCAGATCAGTATATCTTAAAGTTATACCTGACTTTGAAATACTTCCACTTCTTTTTTTAGTCAACAGTATCTTCCAGAGCTGAGCTAATATTAGAGAGCAGAGGAGGACAGGAGCACGCATGATTTCCTGATCCAAGGTTTCCCTGATTCCAGTTACTGTTTATTTAGGGAAAACGAAGGTAGACAAGTATACAGGGTGAAGGTGCCCTGGTGCTGACTTCAGCAGGGGCTGCAGGGAGTGTCTGTGAGGAGAGGCTCAGGCTGCCCCATGCAGGACACAGATGGTTCCAGCTGGCTCCAATCCACCCATCACAGGGCACAGCTGAGGTGAGGAAGGGACCCTCAGGGAAAATGTATTTAAGGAGGAAAGGAAGATAAACACCAAAAAAAATGGAATTGTGTGAGAGAGGAGTGAGAATCTGTGACAGCAACAACTATACAGACACCAAGGTCATTAAAGGAGGGGGTTGAGGTACTTCAGGAGCTGGAGCAGAGATTGCTGTGCAATGTCTGGAAGAGACCATGGTAGAGCAGTAGTACAGTATCCCCCTGTAGCTCATGGAGGTCTCTGTGGAGCAGATACCCACCTACAGCTATGGAGGACCTCTCGTTGAAGGATGTGCCCTGAAGGAAGAGGATGACCATGAAGAGGAGCACACATTGGAGCAGGGGAAAGGTGTAAGAGGAGCAGTGGCAGAGAGCATCTGTTATGGACTGATCACGGCACTCTGTTCCATCTCCCTGCACAACTTGGAGCAGGGGCAGTAGAGGAGACGAGTGTAAAGGACTGAAGTTGAGGCTGGGATGCTTATCACCATCCCACTATGCTTTTAATTGGTAATAAATTAAAATAATCTTCTCATAGTCAAGTCTGTTCTTCTCATGATGGCAATTCATGAGTGATTTTCCTGTCATTATCTTGACCCATAAAGATTTTCCATCTTTCATTTCTCCCCCTGTTTTGCAGAGAAGGGGGAGTAAGAGTGGCTATGTGACAGTCAGGTAGCCATCTCAACTCACCTTGAGAAATGGCTTAGCATTTCTGAGTTTACAAAAATATTCTTGGTATTATATCAGAATTCTTTCTTACATAACTGAATATATTTCCACTCAAAATAGCCAACAATTTTTGGCAATGCATTTATTTTTTCTCGAGGAAAAAAGTAATTTTTAAAAACCTCTGTTTATTTCATTTAAATAAAAAGTAATATTTATTTCTAATATATTATCCTAGATAGTAGTTATTCCTGAACTCTCCCCTTTTATGTAATATTGAATGTAAATTTTGGCTTTAATGAAGGGGACATTAAGGGACTTTAATAAAGGCTTCTTTCATAATGAGAATGCTGGAAAGAGTTTTTCCTTTTTTTTAGTTTCATCTTTAAGAGTCTTCTACCTTTAATTATGTTATGAAATTTTAATCAGACCAATGGGACAATGCCATATGAACTGACTTTGTAGTTTAGCAAGACTATAGTGCTTTCTAAAGACATTAATATAAGGGGCATCCTCTCCCCTTTTTGTGTTATAACTTCATACAGAGGACTGAAACGTTCCAACTATAGTATCATGAGAGAAATGATGTCTTATTTTAGCTGAAGTGCTGCTATTTGTGTGAATTAAGCAGTTGGGAGAATTGATTGTGATACTTTCACGTGTTAAGCAAGTAGTTACACAGTATTGCTGTTCATACAGGTGGCTGTGGTTGCAATAGCTCCATCTTTCTCCTGAATTATATGTGTGAAGATGAAATTTTTGAACATTCAGCCTGATAAGAATTGAAAGAAAAATACAAAGTCGTGAAACACTGATGGAAAATACAGGCAAAGAAGAATGAACTTGATTTCAGAAGATAGATAGCTATCCGAGGATGAAGACAAGCAGCCACTGACATTTTTACTATGCCACTGGCCTTTCATTAGCCTTACTGCTCTTGAAAGAAAGGCTATGAGTTACTGAAAATCATACTATATGTGCCCATTTAGGCAACACAGTATTTAAGTCTGGGTCAGATGCTGTAATTGTAAAAACAGCATGATCTGTGGTTGCACATCATTAGTAAATAGACTGCATAGTTGTAAATTAAATCAGAGTTGGTGTCTAGACATATTTATTTGTGTGCAAATCACTGAAACTACAATGTATATGGGAAGAGTAGTGCACTTTGTAATTAGGCTTCTTGGTGGTAAATAATGTATCAGAAAAAACCAAAACATTTCTTCAAACCACACATCTGTATCATCTCTACAGTGTTTAATAATTCTTTTGGGAGAACAAAAAGGAGGTAAAAAAAAGTGTTAAAAGCTACAATCTGTTCATTAATTAGTGCAAAATATTTTGATTCCCTGTTAAAACATATTTTTCAATGTGTTGAAATGTGTCCAGTTTTGAATCTAGGAATTTAGTATTGCAGTTTGAATTACTCATTAATGGAGCAGATTATAAGGCTTGGGAAAATGAGTTACAGGGTTAAAAGAAGAAAAAGCAAAAAGGTGAAAGTGTTTTGAATGCAACTCTATAAACGATTAAAGATACATATTCATGTTTTAAGTTTTTGAAAATTTGCTAACCACAGATTCTGTCTATACTTATAGGAAAGATAAGGAAAAAAAAAGAAAGCAAGAGAAAGACAAAGAAAACTACAAAAATTTTTAAATTATCCTCTGTGTAACTTTATCTTAAATACCTGTAAGATCTTATTTTTCTCTTCTTTCAAGTTATTTATCAGAGTTTGTTCATTTACATCACTGGAGAGTTTATAAGATGAATCAGTAATTACTACCAGTAAAGATTTCTTTCTACAAACCAAAAGCTTTACTTTCAGCAAGAATGTACAGTCATTCAAAGATTTTTAACAGGTATCTCATTATTTATGGAACAAAGAAGCATAATAAGTATTACATGTATTTTGATTATTCAGTAATCTGTAGCAACTACTAGATACGTATTGAAGAAGGTATCAAACACATAAAATCAGATGTGGTTCAGGGCTACAATCACCTGTTACCTAATGCCCTGAAAGTTCAAGAGATACTTATCTCATTTTCCTCTTAGTTTATGACTTTTTGTAACAGGTAGTGCACACAAGAAGAGGAATCCAATGCCTTCCACAGAAACTGGTTCTCAGCAGAACAGAGAAAATTTAAACACTCTTACTACAATGCTTGATATTTAGAGTTTTGAAACTATTATTGATGAATTCAACTCAACATAGTGTTCAATTTTTGTGACTCCAGTGCAGAAAAGGATAGTCCATCTTCTCTATTACAATTCAAAGTTGCCACAAATAGCATGTCATCTTTTCTCTGGAGATATTTATAATTCTTATTTTGTTTGAGGACTTTATTGAGATCAGTATATATTCACCATCACTGCACTGCTTGTATTTTGCAATTTTTTTCTAGCCAGCTCATGCTGCAAGGGAATGAAAACTATTAATGTGGTTTCAATTTTTTTCCCCAGCAAGAAACCTTAGATTTTCAGCAGCATTTTATTTGGTAGCTGAAGATTAAAAAAGTGATGAACAGTAGGTTTTCCATGGCGCTCAGTGTCATAGCTGAAATGACTTTGTCAGGCTAACAACTTGCATTGGTAGTATTCTTTTTCATGGGCCGTGTTTTGACAGATAATATTCCACAATACAGTAAAGAATTGAAACCCCTGTAAAATTTATATTTACTTCTTACACTAAGAACTCATCGTTTTTATACAAGTAGAACACATAGGAATTTCTAGTAACAGGGTTTTTATGTGTTACTTTGTTTTTTTCATTATGTTTGACATCATGAGACAGATGATTGCTATTGATGGCCAGCCACATTCTTAGGAGAGTAAAACTTCAGTGAAATATAAAACATGCAACAAGTTCATAGAAACTTGAAATGAACTTGTCTATGTTGGTAAATTATCTCAGAGATAGTTTACTATCTCCAACCAAGTGCAGAATATACACAATATTTCTGCAGAAAACCTTCAGAACAATGAAGATTCTTCTTCACTATAACAGACCTTAACTGAAAAAAAACCTTACATAATTTAAAACATTTGAGATGACTTGTTAGAAATTATTTCATGACTCAAAAATTGCAGCACAGTTTGAATAAAATTTTGCTTTATACCTACATGCATATTTCTTTTTCTGTGTGATGTATTAACAATTTTAATGTAATTTAGAATTAGGACGTAAAATTAAGTATAGGTTTGTACTCACTATATGTATGACCTTTAATTGTAAATATCAGTTGTTTCCTATGAAGGAAGTGAAGTACTTTATTTAGTCCAAAAAAAACAAACAGTATTCAGAAAGAAAGCTATTTATTCAAAGAGTACTCAACAAGTTAGAGACATGGATATAAATAAAACCTATGAAATTCAGGAAAAGAGAATGACCAGTCTTGCACTTGAGATATAATTAGGCAGCAAGAGGAGAAGATGGTAATTGAAAAGAGAAAGAAGCTTTGCAGCAAAGGATTCAGTTTCCTGATGGGCATCCTGTTGATCATGAGTCACCAGTGCACCCCTGCAGAGGTGAAGATAAAATATATTTGGTCTGCATAAATAAAAACTAAGGTGACAGATAAAATGATGGGGTTACTCAAATCTGCCCATCATGTATGAGACCAAATCTACAGTTCTGTGTATAGTTTGGGGATTTGAAATGCCAGAAAGATATTGGAAGACTGGAAAAATTTCCAAAAATTGCTGCTGAGTGACAGGCTGGAGTTGAGAGGAATGAGGTGAGGCTACACAACCGAGTTTGTTCAGCCTGAAGAAGGGATCAGGAAGCAAGAAATTTCCACATTCAACTACCTAATCATAGAATCATTGAACAGTCTAGGTTGGAAGGGACCTTAAAGACCATCTAGTTCCAATCCCCCTGCTTTGGGTAGGCACATCTTTCATTAGACCAGGTTGCTCAGAACTTTATCCAGCCTGACTGTAAATACTTTCAGGGATGGAACACCCACAACTTCTCTGGGCAACCTATTCCAGTGTCTCACTGCCTCCACAGTAAAGATTTTTTTCATAATCTGTAACCTAAACCTGCTCTCTCTCAGTTTGGATCCATTCTCCGTAGTCCTGTCACTACATGCTCTTGTAAAAAGTCCCTCTCCATCTTCCTCATAGGCACCCTTCAGGTGCTAGAAAGCTGCAATTGGGTGGCCCCAAAGCCTCCTCCTCTTCAGGCAGAAAAATCCCAATTCTTCCAGCCTTTCCTCATAGGAGAGGTGCTCCATCCATTCACAGAATTATCTTTGTGGCTCTCCTCTGGACTCACTCCAACAGGTCCATGTTCTTCTTGTATTGGGATCCCCAGAGCTGGATGCAGTACTCAAGGTGGGGGTTCACCAGAGAACGGCTGTGTGTGGAGAAATCAGACTCAGGCTTTATTAAGGTGAACAGTGTGAGGAATAGAGACAGTGGAGAGGAGTTCAATAAGAAAAAATCTAATTAGAGTTGAAGAAAAACATTTTCAGCACAGATGTAGCAAGCATAGGAGCAGTTTTCAGAGAGAAATAGTGAATTTTCTGTCTCTAGAGATGTATGAAACTAAACTGGCCTTGAACAAAACTGTATTACTTCAAATTTAATCTTGTTGTATACAAGACATTGCACTGGGTGACTTCCAACTTTTAACTTGCATCCTTCTATGAGTCTGCAATATCTAGACAGGGCTATCGAGGTTTGGTAAAGGAAATGAAACATTCCTGAAACATTTATTCACTGGTATCTTACATAGGCTCTTCTAGTGTCTTTAAAATGAAGTTGGAGGTCTTTGTACAACTATATGAAGATGCCAACACTATTAAGTGATGTCTTTTATGGACAATATGTACACTGAAGCAACATGAAACTTAAACTGGAATAAATATTGCAATCATAAGTTGGAAAATATATTTATTTTACCTTTAGATCTGTGTTCAGTATTCTATTCAATCCAGACTGTATTCAAGCATCTGATCTCCATATGTCTTTGAACACTTGTGGAAGAAAGGAAAATAATCAATTTACAGTAGATGTTTTACCTGTTAAAGCATCAATGGTGGTCACAGATTTCTGGAGTTCAGGGCTCCCTAGTGTGTAAGGCAGTGGGCACTGATACAGTAACCAGGCATGCTTTGGATTTTTTGTCACCTACCTAACAACAATGTGAAGAACTGTAAAAATAATGCATGTAAAAAAAATAGCACAATTGTTTTTGTGATACTACTGAAAGTGATCCAGAAAAAGATCTTCAGTTTTGAAATGTTATTCCTGCTTGATTTAATTTAAATATTTATGATCTGGTGAAGATATGTAGTAGATGAAATTATTTGAAGGCATATTCTGACACTCAAAGTCATGTTATAGGCCATAGTCTCATTAATAATACAGTTAAATTGTGGGGTTGTTTTTTAAAGTCTTCCTAGTATCTATGCATTTTCTCTGATGTTATGATTATCTTCACAACATCCCTCTGGGTCCTAAGGTTGATGCTTCAGCCCTTCTCAAGAAGTATGGGAGACAGGGTCACGGTTACTTGTCAGCATGTGCAGGTGTCTGCCAAGAGAAGTGTGACATTGATGTTTTCTTTCTCCTCTGGCTTGGGCTCTGTCTGGTGCTATATTTATAGGTTTCCCTGTCACATTCCACTTACTTCTCCTGCACTGCCAGCTGCAGCCTGGCAGTGGGCCCTATCATCCCAAAGGGACTCCAGGCACACAAAGAGCTATGGTTTTTCAGACAGTGACAGCAGTGGAAAGGGGTGACACCTCTCTGTTAACCTCAGAGCTGAAGCTGGAACAGGGGAAGCAGAAGCAACTGGCTCTGGTGCAGGGCTTAAAACAATGACACCCAGCTCAGTCTGGTCAGTTTTCAATTTCTGTGCTTGCTGAGAGGATGTATGAATTTTATATATGTTGAATATTGTAAGAATCACATGCTTGGCTTTTATACCATGCAAAAAATTTGACCTGAAAGATGAAATAAAGAATTTCTGATATCAGCGAGATAGGCAAATTAGTAAGAATTCTGGAATGCAGGATTACAAATACACAGTGCTGTTGAAAAGTTAAAGAAATAGTTTGAAATAAAGTACCACAGAGGGAAGTACAAAATATTTCATCTGGGTAGGAATACTAATCAGTCTATATATACAAAATTATAAATAGTGGGCTAAATCAAATTTCACTGCAGAATGTGACTAAAGAATTTTTTTGCAGTGGACCACAAAAGATGTTATACCAAAGAATAAGGTGTGAACAGCCTCAGGTGTCTGTCTGTTCTATCTCTGATTCATTACAAAAATATTCTGTGTCATCCTTGACCAGTGTTTGTCTAGTTTTTTCTCAAGGACTTTGAGTAGTAAAGGCTGCCTAAGGTCTTTGGGGAATCTAGTCTTATGCTTTATTCTCCTGCTTTTTATCTAATGTTTGAACTTTTTTTTTAAATGGAATATAATCTCATTTTTTTCCTTTTCTATTGTGTGCATAGAAAACATGCTTTTCTTTTTCGTTTTGAAGCCTGTTATGAACATGTAGACAAAACATACTTTTCCCCTTTAGGCATGAGGCCTATAGCCATGAAATATGTGGTGAAGTGATTACTATGATAGGCTGCTGATAAAGATAACAGGTTATCAAGCAGAGGATGACCCTTACTGCTACAATCAGCCCTGTGGTAGGGGGAGTGATACTGAGGTGCCAGATGTGTGATCTGCAATCTTTGTGCTCTTGCTCTTTAGTTACAAAGAGAGATATTAACTCAAAAGCCCTCATTTACATCTGAAGTGGCTGCCTTTGCCTCTTCCCCTCCTCCTCTTTATGAGGGCAGCAACAAGTTATTTGGCTATGGCCTTACCTCCACTTCTCCCAAAATATAATTTTGTCATTTGTAGTACTCCATGGAAGAATACAGGGACATCTCTTTGGTAGGATTTGCACCTCTGGCTGCATCAAATAATACCCAGGTGAATTTAAGCTTAATTGATGTCAAAATTAGCCTGATTTATTTGCTACATTTATGAATGGCAATTCTGAATCTGTATCTCTGTAGTTTCAACAAACCATGAATCTGTGATCGTACAAGTTCTTGTTGAACATTGCAGTCTTACAACGTCAAAACGGCTACAACCAGAAATTAAGCCCATCTACGCCTGATATCTCAAGAGTCAGAGACAGTTAATAATAACCCTAGGAAGTCACAAGGAAAGTGAAGTGGATTCTGAAAGAGGGTCTTGCCTTATCAGCAAATTGAAAAACAAGCCTCACAGTCTCAAAGATGGGGAATTATATACTGTTTTGCTTAGTTTCTTTAGGCCTACAGTTTTACCGCAGAGCTTGGGTAGGATGTGCTATTGGTAGTGGACAGAGCTCAGTAACATTTGGCAGAGATGAGAAATTAACCAAGTCAGTTCAGCAACTGTGCTGAAATCAGTCCAAACTAGGTAAAAGATAATTCCAGCAGGAGGAGATTGCAACACACAACCCACCTACTCAAGAAATCATGCGGCTCAAAAGAAGAGAAAGACTGAGTATGTGGACTAGCTAGCATGAGAAGCAAGAGAATCTTTTAAGCAATAGAAGGTAGAATATCAATTAGGATGAGAACTACTTAACTTGTAGCAAATGAACCATAATAGTTCTGTGTATTAAAATGCATAAATAGTGTAAATTTTTGAGAATCAGTGTGCTGGCTTAGTGGATTTACTACCTAGCACCCATCTTCACACAATGTGAAATAAACAAAGACCTCTGCTCTGTATGTGAGATTGGTTTACTGCACACTAGGTGATGAATCCCATTTTTAGGCACAACACACCCAACCCCTCTAATCTCTGAGGTCCAGCTAGAAAGCAAGGGTGTTTATATCCTTCCAAATTTCTATACTCTAAACTTGCAAATCCTTTTTGCAAGATAGCAAATAAGTTTTTGGTCTTCCTGTGCTACTAAAGATGCTGTCTAACAGTTTGAGCTGCTTCACATAATCACCAAAGCAGTCTTGGCTTTGAGATCATTGGTTTTTAATGAGGAAGCCAGGGGCTAATAAAATTAGCATTATTCAGGTTATGCTACAACTTGACTATGGGAACATCCAAGGCTGGTTTTGCAATGGACTCCTGTAGAGAATTTTCCAGCACCCATCTGCAAGCTCCTATGTTGGAACCTGCCCATGGCTTTTCAAGGTAAATGGTACCTACCTTTACTGTAGAAAGGTATGATATGTACCTCACTGGAGTTAAACTGTTGTTACAATAAAGTGTTATATAATTCTAGGCATAGCCAAAAAACCCAAATTGTTCTGTCAACTGATCAGATCACAAATATGACCACTGTAACTCAATGATAAATTAACTCTAATGTTAAATTAATACCACCATTCCTAGCTTTCTTTGAGATGGCTCAACTTGTCTGCATCCAGGAAATTTCCAGGCACTATTTTGTGGCTGGCACAGGTCAGGTACTGTTCCCAATAGGCAATCTGGATGTAACATCCTTGGCATGAAATTTTAGGAATTGAACAGTGTGCATATTTAGACTGTTTACTTCAGGGTCATGGCGTAAGCTCTGGTTCTTATTCAACTCTTTGTAATGCAGTTCTGCCTGTTTACCCTGCCCACATCTCGGCACCACACTTCAAACATATGTTGGTTTAGTTAGAGCAGAAAATTGTGTTCTAGAAAATGTGTCCTAAACAAAATATTGAAACAGGTAGTATTTTATGACAGTAAGTAAAAAAGATTTCAGAAGCATACAATAATAGCATTCTATGAAAGATTGTGGTAAAGAAGCAAATAAATAATTACACTCTACACTATGAACAAGACAAGAAATAATAGGCCTATTTTGCAGGAAAGATTAAGCCTGAGCATAAATAAAGGCTTCCTGATGGGGAGAGAGCTAAGCACCCAAGTGAGTCACTTAGGCAGTCTATGGAAATAGGATAGCTAAAGATTTTTAGATATACATTAGAAAAAAAAGTTCAAATTAAGTAGAATTAAAATAGAATATTATGGGTTGGGGGAGATTCATTAAGGATCATCAAGTCCAATTTTTGACTGCACATAAGGCAACATAAAAGTTCAACTATGTGTATGAGAACATTGTGTTTACACTTGTTGAATATAGAGAGGTCGTAACCACTTCCCTAGGGGACTTGTTCCAGTGCTTGATCACCCTCTCAGTAAAGAACTTTTCCCTAATATCCAATCTGAACTTCCTCTGGGGCCGCTTTACACCACTTCCATGTGTTCTATAAGACACTAGAGAGAAGAGATAGACACAAAATCACAGAATATTCTGAGTTGGAAGGGACTCACAAGGATCATTGAGCTCAAGTCCTAAGTGAATGGCCCATAGAGGGCCAAAAGTTTGGCATTATTAACACCCGCTTCTCTGTCCTGTCTTATAAAAAAGTTGTAGACAGAAATGAGATCACTCCTCAGAAACTTAACAAAGAGCATTCTTAAACACTTCACGTAAGTCATGCCTCTAGTACTTTCATTTCTCTGTTGTCCTCCTTTGGACACATCCTAATATTTTAATGTTCTTCTTATATTGTGGAGCTCAAAACTCTTCACATTATTTGATGTAAGACTGCACTAATATCAAGTCTAGTGGGGCAATCACTTCCTTTGACCAGTTATCTATGTTGTGCTTAATGCTCCCAAGGACACTGTCAGTACTTTTAGCAGCCAAGGCATACCATTGTTTCATTTTGAGCTTAATTGAGCATTATTTGACACAGTTGGAGAAGGTCCCCCTTTATGGCCTCTTCCAGCCCTATGGTACTGCTACCACACCTCTGAGTGACCTCGGGGATGATGCTGTTATGACCCACTGATAAGGGAGGTGATATTCATTATAAATTCTCCTCAGGCTGAAAATGACACCAGACCCCACATCAGGGGAACATTTGTGCTTTTATTAGATAGTTGCCTTAACTTTGGCAATCAGCCCACTATTTAGGCTCAAAAAGTGTTGACTAATGCCCTCAAATTTTACTTCTCAAAAGTGATGGCTGGCAAGCTCTTATTTTTTTGCAGCTCTTAAATTTTTAGAGTATACTTCAATAAACTCCCAGCTCCCACCAACTTCTCAAAGGTGCTGGGTTAAAAGATGCTGGCTTAAAAGTTGCAACACACCTCCTCAAGCTCCCCACTCCCGCAACAAGACACAGTATGGAGTATGGGGTAGAATATGACAGACATGATTTGCCCAGACAAAGCAAAGCAGGAGAGAAATAAAGGTGGAAAAGAGAGAAAGAGGACAAAGATCATCTGTCGTCAGATCCCACATTTGTCTTGCCATGTGGGTGGTCCAGATCTGGATTAGTTAAACAAAGAATGTGAAAGAGAGGCAAAAGAGACAGAGGGGGACCAATTTGTTTCATTTATTGAAGTTAACCTGGTGCATGCCTCTTATGTAAACAAGACTTTTTGGGCCATTTCATTCATGCAGGTGCAGCCAGCCCTTTTGAGATCTCCTCCAGGAAGCAAGCCTGAGGCAGGGCAGGACTGGGCATAAGTCTCCAGGTAAAGCAGGAAATTGGCTCAAAACAACATTGCTCCACCCTTGTGGGACCATCTCTGCTAAGTTTGAGACAAAAAATGCTCATACCTGGTTCTCTACAGGCAGCAGCCTCTGAGCTGAGCCTATGCATTGCATGAGAGATTAATGGTTGGATGGAGCTAAAATGGTGCTGGGGATCCTGCTAACAATTCAGTGCTATGCTGTTTCAATACTCTAGCTTGTGCTCTGGATCTGACAGTATCCCTAGTGCAGATTTAAGCCTGCATGGGATGATCAGGTCATATCTGTGTGGTAAACCAGTATTACAGTAGAATTTAAAATACATAAACAAAGGGATTTGCGAGATAATAGCTAGGAAAATATTTAACAAATGTTTAGAGCCAAGAGAGAAGGTATGGAGAACTGACAAACCTGTAATTAATGTTGCTGAGACTGGAACATGGAGAGACATGACAATCCAGTATGTTATCCAAGGTTCAAATCAGGAGAGAACTTGAAAACCTGGAATAGAACCTTAAAGTAAATGTAAAACAAAGATTAATTTGGGGAAATTTTCCAGTATTTTTGAGAGAAAAAATATTTCTTATATTGCTATATAGGTGGCAGTCTAGGCTAGTGGTTTTAAAAATTGCAAAGAGTCACTTGTTTTTATGTAGGTCTACATTAAAAAAAAGCTTTAAATCATTCCTCCTTTTTTTTTTCCTTTTTTTTTATAATGGAGAACAGCCTGTCACACTCTGGCACTAGACTAAAAAAAATGGGAAAGCGGATTTTTCCCAGCTTCCTGAAAACTAAATATACACCCCCATTTTAAGGCAATGACTAATCCTGAGGGAAGCAATGCAGTCTTAACCTATTTAAGGTTTACATCTGAAAACCAGGGATTTTAATGAAAATTCTTCAATTAAAAATAAAGTGGAGGTTTTAACATTCAGAACAAATATATAAATCTGACTATCTGACTTTCATTGTCTAAAAGGTTTTTTACTGACTTGGTGAAGTCACTGAAGCTACTTATAAATGATGTATGAAATGAAAGCTCACTGTCCAAGGCACGGAGAGAATACTGACACCACTTTTCAATCACTGCTTCCATAAGCTTTATAATTTACTATACTGCAGGGGGTTTAGGTTTTGTTTGTTTATTTTTTCTCTATTCTGAAAAGGAGCCACAAAACAGCACTAAGAAAAGTCAGAAAAAAATATACAAGTCTCGGGGTCGGCTGCTTGTTCTCTGCCCCCGAGGTGAGTTGGGTGGTCCAGGGAGCGACCCCAGGCTCTGAAGAATGAGACTGGACTCTTTGCTGTTCGGTCTTCAGGTTGTTTATTAAGTCTTATCTACAAAATTTTCTTCCTGGCAGACAGAGGTCTGACCAGCAAGGCAGCCACGATGCTCTCCGACCGCCCCCAAGGCTGCTCTGTCTCTTATACCACAAATTACGTATATCATATTTACCTTTACCTTCCAATACCTATCATCCATGTTGGACAGTGCACCCCTTCCCCAAACCAATCCCGGAGTGCCAACACCACAGCAGAAGATGGAGAACAAGAAGAAGAAGGAAGAAGGATGAGACACGCCCTGTTCCCTCCATCTTGTCCCCATTACCTTTATACAAAAATTTTTAAAACTTATATTTCCACCCTGTGTACACCTTATAAAAACACCCTTTAAACCTGTGACACCTTCCAGCCCTCATACCAAACTGGCAATTCATTTGCAGGATCGAGATCCAGCCACCAAGTGTTCTGGGCATCATGCCAAGATCTCCGAGCCCCCTGACGGGGTTTCAGCTCTCGACGTGGTCTCGGGGGACTCCTCACATCCGGAGTGATGTGCAGAGTTCCCACATACAAGGAAAGCTAATTTTTAAAGAAAGCTTGATTTTGGGTTCTTACATAATTTTTCCTTTATTTTTTCTGAGGAGATCTGTTTAAAACAATTTCCTATGTTTTTTTTGGTTTTTTTTACTAAGAGAAGTTACACCAAATCATACATGTACTTCTTCCAGTCTCTTAGAATAATGTCCATCAGTTTCATCCCATAAAAATGTTAGAAAATGGAAGGTCTACAAGGCAGTATGAAATAAAATTTTAAATTCATTTAAGCAAAAAAATACATGATTTTAAATCCAGAGGTTTTGCCTTGGGGGTAACATAAGTGCACCCTTTTTGATCAAGAGTAATGTGAAACTCCCATTTTTAATAGTATAAAGAACATGATTAAATTAATTCCTAAAAAAGTTCACATTGCACAGGTGTTTACACATGCTGCTGAAGTATGTCCATAATCTGGATTCAGAGGACATTATCCACATCACTAAAATATATGCAGCAATATTTGAAGGTGACAATACTTGATGCAGTATTTTATGTTTTCCTGTTACTGATTGCACACGTCATGGTTTAACTCCAGCCAGCGGCCAAGCCCCACACAGCTGCTCACTCCCACACCAGCAGGACTGAGGAGAGAATCGGATGGGTAAAAGCTGGAAACTCATGGGCGGGGACAAAGACAGTTTACCAGGGAAAACAAAACCTGTGCACACAAGCAAAGCAAAACCAGGAATGAGTTCAGCGCTGCCCATGGGCAGGCAGGTGTTCAGCCATCGCCAGGAGAGCAGGGCCTCATCACAGGTAACAGCTACATGGGAAGACAAACACCATCACTCCAAACATTTCCCCTTTCCCCTTCTAACCCCACTGTACACACTGAGCATGATGACATATCATCTGGAATATCCCTTAGGTCAGTTTGGGTCACTTGTCTGGGCTGTATCTCCTCCCAATCTCCCTTGAACCCCCAACTTTGTCATCAGCCTGGCCACACCAATAGAAGAAAACGCCTTGGATCTGTGTAAGCCCTGCCCAGCAATAACAAAAAACACCTCTTTATTATCAACCCTGTGTTCAGCACAAATCCTAAACAGCCCCATGCCAGTCATTGGGAAGAGAATTAACTCTACCCAGCCTAAGCCCAGCACGCTATAATTCTTTGGGTAATTGCACATACTTATGAAAGGACTATGTATTCAGGTAACATAATACTACACTACTGTTACTCAAAATAGCAACATGTACCCCTTGGAGGGCTGAAATGTTTCCACAAAAGTCAGTCAGAGGTCTGTTAGGACCTCTATTTTCTTTCTCATCTGAAAATTAATTCCAATACATACATCAATATGAAATATTAAAGTAATACGTATTTATTAAGTTGATACTTCAAAAATGTATTATAATATGAAAATATTTGATATAAAATTTCAAAATACTTGTGGCATTTATTTTGTGTAGAAGAGAAATCCTGTTATATTGTATTGTTGAATTTTCTCAGCTAAATAAGAACAAATCCAAAGAAAATGCACTCAACCTGAGTTTGTAGCACATATTTGCCTATTGTATGGCATTTGTTGCAGCTAGGTCAAGGCTTTGCAGGAGTTAAGATAAGTATCTATCCCATAGATCTTAAATTCCAACACTAGATTATTTTAGCATTGGATTCTCTTTCATTTATTTATGCTTTTTTCCTAACAAAAGAGTTGAGAATATTCAGAAAGCAGAAATAAGTGTTCCCTTCTGGGTCTCTTTTCAATGCATTACTTAAAAACCATGTTATGATTGCTTTGTCACATGTAAGAGGCTAATTTTTATTTATTGTGTAAATTTGTGTCTCATCTCGGGATAATCACTCTAAATAAAAAGATATGTATTATATGAAATGCTCACATTATCTTTACTGGTTTAGAAATCATGTTAAAATGCCAAGCAGGAACTTGAAGAAGAGAATAAAATACATAAAGAGCTCTTGAATTTGTATCTTGCAGTGTATCACCACAGACAATACTTGATTCCTAAATGTGAAGAGGTGTTTTGAAAAACAAAACCAAAAATATTTAGCTGTAGAAAGCTTTCTAGAAATGTGTATTTTTCTCCACTACACAAGGAAAGCTACATGCAAATTTCAGAATCTCAGTAAGGCATCTAACTACAGGCAAAATGGACAGAGATGTTTCTTCAATTTTTGTATGATAAGTGATTTTAAGTACTGTGGCGTCTTTTACAATATATTAAGGTAGGTTCTTTGTGGAAACAAGGCTTTTTGCAGATTTCTTTGGTCTGTGACGAATCTGTATCTTTTTCCTCATAAATACTGTATTGGGCAGACAGGTCTTTCAAGTAATAAAAGTCTTGCCTATCTCATTTAGTGCTTATAATGCATCTAGAATAATAAGAAAACTAATATTAAGCAATGATAAGTGTGATAAAACTGAAAACTACAGTGAACAGAAATCCAAGTTGTCCATATTTCTCCCTTCATCATCAAACTAAAAAGGAATGTATCTTGCTGCTGAAAATGGTGAAAAGACAAGAGAATAAGGTTCTTGATGTCTATGATTAAATACAGAATGACAAAGATGAATTTGGATAAGAAGATCAATAACATTTGTCACACACATATAATCAGGAGTGTTGGGCCCCTTATCAGCAAGAAAAGAGAGAAATTGCAAAAACAATATCTGCAAGAGTAGCCTGTTTCATTAATTTGGATATGACAATTAGAAAATCTATAGTTTTGAATGGAAATCACCAAAGGATAACAAACAGGCATGTAAGGCAAACTAACAAGAGGATTTTTTTTCTTTTAAGCCTGGATTTTAACAGGCTTTGTGTTTATCACTGGTGTTCATCATGCATGAGTGGAGGGAAAAAGACAATGAACTACCAGGAAAGGGAGAGACTAACAAAAGGTTTTAAACAAATATGAAAGCCAGAAGGCAACAACCAGCCTACACAGCTGCCTACCTGCCAAAAAAGTGCAAATAATTGGGATGCTCCTATCTAAATTGAGTGCATGGTTCAGTTGTTGAATGTTCCTTTATTAGCTGTTAGGAAATTATATCACTAAACAACCAAAGAATTTGCTACACAACAGCTGAGCATTCTGTAAAAAATGCAAATGTAATTGAGTGTTTTACATAACAAAAACACTTCTGAAAGGGATAAAATGTACTCAGTAATTAATTTTTTGTTTATGATACTTGTGCTGCATTCCAGTGCTTGATTAACAAATGCAAAATAAAACACTTCCAGAGCAGCCCTTATGGAACTAAGAGAAGATACCAAAAGAAGAAAAGAAAAAATAAACAAGGGGTACAGTGATTACACTAATTGGTCATTCTATTTTTATTTTAAAATATGAGCCTTCCAAGAAAGACAGAAAGATTTCACTGTTAAACATCAGGAGGGCAATACAAAGTCAAAATACAGCCAGGTTCTTCAAGGTTCAATGTAAAAGCTATTCATTTATTCCAGGAATTAAATTTGTCAGAGCAGTGAATGATAGCCATTGTCTGGCACATCTCCCTCTTTTATTCCTTCAAACCATTAAATGAAAATCTGACATGAATCAAATCAAGGATCTTCAACATGGAAAGAATCAAACCAAGGGATTCATTTGGCTTTCAGGCTGATTAATTTCAGAAGCTCTGTGGATTTTGTTTGAGGGACTGAGCAGTACCTTGTTTAACACTGGCAGAGAACACATTTCTATAAATTCCCAGTACAGAAAATCATAGCTTTACCAAACTTTGACTATGTTTTAGTTTGGATAGACTGTTTCAGTGAACAAGTACATAATGTTCTTTGTGGAATGTGCAAGGGCACAGGAGGGTAGAGCATGTGGTCAGCCATCCTTTGAGTTACTGAACTCATGGCTATTAAGCTATTTGAAGAGTGTTACTTCTTTTTAGCTGCTCAGTCATATTGCGTTTAAATATTTTAAGAAATAGCAGACTCTGAGAAATAAACTGTCAATTCAAAAATAGATATTACTATGTACTACTGTCAATGCTCAGTTACATGTATATGTTTTCTAAATTTACTTACATGGGCTTGACTATAAGCATACATTCCCTAATAAAACTAAGCGTTCTAATATTTATTACAATTTACCTAGGATGTATGATATAGATTTTTGTCACTTTACACTACTTTAGTGATGGGAGAGTTAAAGTGGAATGATTAACCTATTTTCTTCTAAACTTTCCTGCCTTCTAATGGTGAGATTTAGCTGAGTACCAAAGTATCCTCTGTTTACTATAATTAATGACATTCCCACTGATCACAATAGATACATTATTTTTCAGATGAATGATCTTCATATATCAGCATTCTGTACTAATAATACATTGTCAGTAAGTCAGTATCAATTCAGAACAGAAGAGCAGTTGAATTGTAGCTCCTTTATCATAAACCTACAAATGAATAATTCTTTCTGCTTATTGCCTCTTCTAGTTTCCATCATTGCACAATAAATTATCTAGTAACACTTTTACAACTCACAAAGTTTAATAGCAAAATATAAATGGACTGTATTTGCAGCAGTTTTTTCTTCAGATTAATTTCCACGGCTAGAGTCAGTATTTTATTAGTGACTTGTTCAAAACTAGGAAAAAAAGAAATTTGAGGAAAAACAATCAGGAAACCATGTTAGATTAGTATTTTCTGAAGTGTTTCTTTCTAAATCAGGCTGAGGATCTGGGCACTAAATGATTTCTAATGAATAAAGCTCCATTTATTACACAAGGCTGGAGGAGAGTCCATACAAAAATAAAGAACAGAATTTATGAAAAAGGAAAAAAAATAGTGGAAAAATTCTACTGCATCATATATGTATGTCTGTATGCTTGTATACATGCATACAGGTATATATGTATATATGTATATATTTATATGTATGTATTATTCCTATAATCTTGCTATTAAAGGGATTTCTGATATTTCTAAGGTTCAAATTCTTTAGATGAGCTATTTTTGTGTTGCTTACCTGACATTTTCTGACAGATATTGACTTGATAATGGGTGAAACTATAAAATGAGGCTTTCAATTGTCATCTCTATTCCTAGCTAATTTCATTTGAATATTTTCTTTTACTTTGCCTCTCCCTATATATGTTTAGCAACTATATAATCTAATACAGTTCCTTTTAAATTAATACAAAACTTTGACAGTTAATATACTTCACATTTTTATGGGAAAAAAATTATCTAATTTAAATTTTATCAGATTTAAACAGTAAATATTCCTATTTTGAAGCTTGGAATTATATCCACAGTTTTACATTGCAAATACTGCATCACTCCAACTCCTTTTAAAGTCAGTGGTTGCCTATACACCAGTTTAAACAGAGGTGGATCAGGTTCAGAATCAGTGACAAATTCTTGTGCACCAGACTAAAAGAGAACATACGATAGATTTTTCTTCTCTAATCTTCAAGCAGTGAAGGATAATCAAAATGAAAAAAATGCCAACTGAATTTCAATATGCACAGTTTTCAAGTATGAACTGTATTAGGTTTCTTTTTTCACCTAGAAAGACCAGTAATGAAACATCTTGGAAGAAAATTGTCAAGTATGAGATGATATATAAAGTTTAAGATCAATAGTTGTTCAGTATGCATTGTATGGGAGAGTAATGAGTATATAACAATAACAAAATGTATATTGCAGATGATGACTATCATGTTCTTTAATAGGGCTCCAATCACATAAGAGATTAATGAGAGTCTTAAAATCCAGGAAACATTTCTGACAAAAATCTATCAGCCAAATTAGTGTTTTATATATTTGAAGGTAGGAAGAAAATCTGCACAAGTGCATTATTTTACTTTAATTTCCTTCTTTGCTCTCAAATACAGTTTCATACCCATCACACAGAATATATTACAGTGGTAAAAATACATATGTCTGCCTTGAAATGGTGCACATTCAGTGTATTCAGGTATGAAGGTATCCAGTCCATTTCTATTTTCACTGTACTTTCTACAAAAGGATTGCAGAAATGCAGGGTATGAACAGGACAAACATAAATTCTTTATTATGCAAAAAAAAAAATTATAAAATATCAATTTGAAATGAAAAGACATGAGTTCAAATATATATTGCAGATTTTTTATAGTCACTTGTGAAGTTTTTCAAGAAACAAGCTAAACAAAACATGCAAAGAATACGTCTCTCCTTAATTCTCTTCTGTATAAAGGCAATCTGCCAGTCTGCTAGAAAGCTCACTTGTCACTTCTATGTGAATTATTTTGAATATGTGAAACCAGTATTTCTTCCATCTGTGAGTGACAGTTTGTGACTTTAAAGATATATGCTTCTTCCATTAAAAGAATTTTGTTTCCAGAACTAAAAATATTTTCTCTCATAAGCAGTACTTAAGTTGATGTGAAAGTGCTCTGCTTCTCTTCCTAAGTGGCAAAAATGAGAAAGTAAGATAGAAAATATAATCATCTAGATAAAATACAGAAACTTAAACTTTCAAATTTTAATTAGACATAGTTCAATGGAAAAATCTGAGGTCATGGGCTCTGGAAACAGTTGTTTTTTGTTTTTTTATCCTATGGAGCATGAGAAATATGATATATTCTTAATTTACTTTTCATTCTAAAATCCGATGTGCCCACCTAGAGCTAATCAATGATTTTTTGTTCATGAAAATTATCAGTCATAATCCTAAGCAGTATGAACTCTGGTGTGTCAGAGATGTATTTGCAAAGACAACATGTATTGTAATGGTTTTAGGCTTTGTGAGGGACTGGAAGGACTGCTGGCTTGCAACATTTCAGGCACCTATGTGGGTAAAGGAGCAGATCAGGTCTTGCCTTGGCAAGGTGCTGCCCTGCTCCACACACCCTGCACCCCCAGAGGCTGGATTTCAGCAGTGGGGCCAAATCCTGGCATGTGGGAGGCAATGCTCCACACTCCAACCCTGGAGCCCCAACCCAGCTCCCAAGTGGCAAAATGACCAGAAGTCACATCTGGGGAGGACCTAGGAAAGCCAAAGTGAACATAAGCCGAAGCACCACCTGAGCATGTTTTTGCCCTACCCTTGCTTGTATTTTATATCAGCTAAAACACCATTGGAACCAGGAGTGGTAGCTATAATTGCTACCCTATATCCCCTAGCTCTTTCTTGTTCTTCTAATTCCTTCTTCTTGAAGTTTGAGTAACTTAAATCACATGGGTTGGAGTGTGCTGAGTTGAATGGGCTTAGAGTTTGCTACAATAATGCTTTGTGAAATGCTTTATATTGATTGAATGTTATCATAAACTTTTGCCAAAGCTCCCTGATTTTCTGAAGTTTGCCAGTAAAGTTTTTTGTTGTTTTGACTTTTGAGAAAATCTTGTCAGTGTTTCTCTCTAAACTCAAGGCACGTAAAAAACACAACAGTAAGCTCCTTTAAGGGACTTTGGCAAATGCCGTCTAGGGCCTTACAAGCTTCCATTATGTACATCACAACAGTGGGCTCCTGCTGTCATTTGTTTGCAGTCTAATTTTAGACTGAACTTAAAATTATGTCCTAGAGTTGAAAACAGCCCTCAGACCTATATATAATCCACCTGATTCCGTTGATACTATAAAATCCTTGTGCAATTTTTTTTTTTTTTTTTTTTTGAGTTGAAGAACCATAAACTTTCTTGGATCCATAATAGCTTGCTTCCTCATTTTGGGTATCTGAATTTATTTTCCAAAATTCAGTCAGATAGATTTTGCCTTTTTTTTACCACTAGGAGAAAATTTATTTATTTATACACTATTAATATGTGTTCTTTTAGAAACAATACAAACATTGTCAAGCAGCATGCTTTGCCACTGGTTTATTATACAAATGTAATTTTCCATGTTTAACTAACAGTCACGTTTCGTTTCTATACAATCCTTTTATTATGGGTGGCTCAGGTAGCAGGCAGCTATTATATAATCATGCTTTGCTCAGTGTATAATTTAAAACCAAGCTCCCTAAGTAATCAGAAAGTTACCATGAATCTTAACAGTTTTTACAAGACTAGTCTTGCAGCACACTTCTTATTTAGTTTATCCCGCTGTCCTACACACATACCACAAGTAACTAGAGCAAGTTACTATGCAGAATAGTTTATAGTTTCATTGTTGTGGGCTTAAATTTCATTTTGCTTACACATGAATTAGAAATATTATTCTTTGAAATTTTCAGTAATAAAAATTAATACATAACTGGAATACATGCTTATTATACTGCTTTATAGAATAATATTACTCATTTTTTAAGCAAAACATTAGAATTATATTTCAAGTTGACTGAAATGTAGGCATAAATGGGGTAAAGAACATTTTATTTCAGAGTCTATCCTTTGGATTCACTGGTGGAAAATTAAATACAAAGATATACATAGAAACACATCTATAAGATATATGTGGAAATATATACATAATTTTGGTTGCTTTTTAGAAAATTATAGCATTGTGGTATGCAGGAAAAAAAGATTTTTTTGTCTAGAGACTCTGTCTTAAGACTCTTTATGAGAACTTATTTGTCTCCCTCTCTATATCTTAATGCTCTTGCTTTGAAAATTTTTCTTATTTTCTTTTTTTACATTTAAAAGACATAGCTAGCACAGTCTCAAAGCCATTAGAGTCATTCACTGAAGTTGAGTAAGCAACAGGCAGCTGGGACAGGGATGACAGACGAGACAGACATCTCTGAAACACAATACTTACCTGAATACCTACATCATTATTGTTATTCAGGAGATCTTGCATCACACACAGAAAAAAATACTTGTGTATAATTGACTCCGAGTCAGGCTCTGCAAGGTCATGTTAACTTGTTGCTGATACATTTAAATTCTAATGGAGGGAAGGAAAGTAGAGGTGGTTGTGTCATCTGGGAAAGGCAGGTGATCCCTGCTCTGAGGGTGGACACATAAAAAGAAGGAAGGCTGCAGTATAACATGGTCACATTTTACACCTGTCTCAGCAAACTAGAAGCTATCTGCAAGAAACTGTCATTTTGATACATTTCATATGTCTTTTTCAGGTAGGAAAGTCAGTTTGTCTGGTGACAGACACTTTCCCAGCTGATATAGTTGCATTCACCCTCCTTAAATGCTCAGTAAGGAGCTGGAGGTTTGTCAGTTAAATATATGACATTGTTATGACTCTTGATGACATGTGCAATGACACAACTTAGCTAGAGTGCTAAAAGTCATCTCTCTGCCAACAATGTGAAGTGACACAGCGCTCATTCCATTGCCAGTTTTGCCTCTTCTGTAATTGATATGTTTGCAACAGTTGTACCAGTGATACAATTTTGCACCTTCTATACAGTTTTCATCCAGGTCATGTGACAGCACTGAGAGGCTCCATATTTATCCTGCAGGAAAAAAAGACAAAGAGGAATTACTCCACTTCAAATCCACCTTAAAAATTCCCGTCTCATCTGGCCTGTACTTAGTTAAATAGTATGCTCAGATGCAAGAAGGGCAGGCCTTTACCTTCAATGCCAGTGTTTTAATGTTTAAGTCCAGGAAGAAAAACCTCAGCTGAAGTCTGAAAATGTTTGCAAATACAGAGTTTATTGTGACTGTTCACAACCCAGAGATAGTTTTGAGAATGTAAAAAAATTTTCTGTTTTGAAAACGGCACCTTAAATGTTAAGAGAAAACCTAAATCCAAAGTGTGAACATATTACCACCAAAAAAACCCAAAATATATGCTTACAGCCATGAGAAATGAAAAGATTTTTTTTTGTTAAATACTATGTGATAGATGCCTTTTTCACTGCCACTAAAGTAATTGGAAAGCTTTAGCTGATTCCCACAAGAGATGAAAGTAACTTTTGTGCAATAATGGAAAAATGGATTTAGGAATTAGCTTCCTAGAAAAAGGAAAGTTGTTCCTGGAATAAATCTGTATGTTTACTGCTTTAGGAAGTACATTATTTGCTACTTCTAACAGTTCTTAGGTGCAAAGTGTGATAGTAAATGTCCAAAAATATACATGAACCTTGTGATGCTCAACACTGAGTTATGCTTTTCTCTGAAACATTATAATTATAATCTTTATTTTTAACTGAAAAGATAGAGGTGCCTAAGCATGGGACTCACTTTAGACAAAATACTAAATAGAAAGGAAAGTGCTCCCACAAATCTTACTTCCACCAGAATTTCACAGAATATGCTCAGCTGGAAGGGACCTACAAGGATCATTTGAGTTCAAGTCCTGGCCCTGCACTGGATCTTTAGCTTCTAATTAGGTATTAAAAGAAAAAGTTAAATGAAACATCTACTTCTGTAGATTAGGTAAATGGCAAGGAAAGGTGGAAACCTGAGCTTCAGTAATTCTTCAGTAATTCTTAAGATTTAGGGATGATGAATGAATATCTCTTCTTTTAAAGAAAAATCTTCCATCTTTTTGCTGTCTCAGGTGAGCCGTAATGTAAATGCCATATTCATAGGAACTGAAACAAGAACCACAGCTCAAATATACTGGGCAGTGCCTTCAGCTGCAAATCAAGTGTGACTTTTGCTGCCTGAGTTTTTTTAGCTTTTTGTGTTCAATATGAAATAACATGAAACCCTTAAATTTCTTATAGACATTTTGAACTTACACTAGGTACTATTCATTATTATGTGTAGTGGTTTATTTTTTTGCCTATAATTTGTTCATAACAAATCACTCTTAAAAGTATAGTATTCAAATTTTGTTGTTTTTTTTTTTTTTTTTTTTTTGCAGCTCTTTCAAAACTGACAGGGTCTTTAATGCAATACATTTTGTATTAAATTTGGGCTATATTTTGGGAAGAAAAGTACATATTATAAAGGTGACAAAGAGCAAAACATGTCAATTACAGATGAAATATTGTGATGAAGATTAGATTACATGACCAGCCATTAGATTACATAACCAGCAGAATTAAGAAGCCTTTCAAGAAATTGGTGCTTTCTGCTCATTCTGCTTCAAGCTTTTCTCCTTTGCTCAGGTTTTGGGGAAGATGGTCAAGGACATTAGCAACCCTATTGCTTTCATAGACTGATATTGACTCATGCTTTGCTATTGAGTTTTAATTTCATTTTGCATTAAAATCAAAATAAGAGAAACAGCAGAGGCAATTTTAGTAGGTACATCGAAAAAAGCATTTGACTTTTGATATTGGAAATGTTTTGAAACATTTGCAAATATTGTAACTTTTTTCTGATACAATGTTCATCAAATGTAAAAGACCACAATGTGCCATGCATCTGACAGACATTTACATTTTTTAAACTAAATGGAATAATAGAAATAAAACACAATGTGATATAAAACACAGTGTCTAGTGTAATTTCATTTCAATGGCGCCTTTTAGCAACACTTGGCAACAGTTACATGGAAGACAGAAAAAATATGGAAACTTGTTTCTGAGTGATTAAACAGCTTTCTTTTATAAAAATACAACATTTCTGAGCATGGATCAATCTATGAGGTAAAGTGGCTGCTTGAAACATGAAAGGAAATAAAACCCTATTCTATTATTGCACTGCTTGTATTTATGCAAGACAAAGCAAAGGGAAAAGACAAAATGCAGGGGAGTAATTTTGACAATTAAGTAATTTCTGATAATAGTAAGTACCAAAAATGCTGAAATTATTATTCAGATATGACAACTGTTGGTTTGAAGAAAAGACATGCCTCACATATTCCAGAAAGGGGTGTACAATGTGCTAGAGCACAGGGACCTTGTATAATTTGAGAAAGACAACCAATTCGGTAGTAGCTCAAAAGTGAAAGCACTTTGTTTTTCAGAATTATTTTCTGGTAGATATATTTGTCTCTCAAGATCTACTTAACCAGCAGTTTATTAAACTCTGGTTTGCTTTACTTTATATTTTTCTTCAAATTAGACATGTAAGACCAATATTTCACCTATTTATATTATTTATCAAAAGGAAAAATATGCCATAATTTTTCAGGGCTTTTTTTCTGTGTGGCCTGTGTCTCTGTATTTGTAAGTTAATCTGTGCAACTTGCTCTTAAGCTTATTTACTTTTAAAATTATAAAGTAATTCAACCATAAATAGTACTTAACATTAGTTTTGACGATACTTTACATATACTTCTGGATCGATGGATATAACTTCATTTGAAGGTCTGTGGAAACAACATCAAAAACTTTGATAAATTATGAAAGTGCCTTTCATTTTCTACTTTAACAATACTTGGTATTGTATTTGCAAAGCAAAGCACTCCAAAGTTAGAACAGGTTAGAATGAAGTAATCCATGGAATCTTGTGTTCTTGAGCATAAGCAGTATAATAAAGTTTTTAATGCATTGCTCGTGTACTGTTCTGTCCATGAGACCCTTGCATCATTCAGCACACATGATTAATAGCATTCAGTAAATAGGTAGCTATTAAATATTTTGTTTTCTTGTTATTATTCACTGAGCAGCCTGAGGCCACTATTCAAGTCCTGCTAGAGAGACAGAATTATTAATCTCCTCATGTTTTATTTCATGGCAATGATCATTGTAGCATCTAATGCTTCACAAATAGTAATTAATTTGTTTTAACAGAACTCCTGTGAAATGAGAGGGTATATTCCTGTTTAAAAGGTGGAGAGCTGAGATAAAGAGATATGAATGACTGAAGCTTATGAACATTTTGAGATTTCTGAGATCTGCTTCCTTAGAAGAATGTCAAATTTTGTAAATTTCATTTATTCAAGACATAAATCTCATTTATTTCAGATGTAGTGTGAGGTGCAAATTGCTGCAAAATTGAGGTCTTAGGGCTGGGGATCAACTCATGAAATAGATGCCTACATTGAAGGAAACAGTAGTTGATTTAGATACCCTTGATTCCATTCACAGTCTGTGGAGATACTTTTAAGGTTTAGCTTATCTCATCTTTAAATAGGTAAGTCAAATGCTACAAATGCCTATTTTTCTCTCTGTTGTAGTCTCTGCTACAAGACTCAGTGTAGACTAATCATAACTTAAGCTCCTCATCTTAATGCTCTTTCTTAGTAACACTCTTAGTTGAAGACCTTGCATTATGGTTGTGTATTGTGACAGAGAGAAGGAAAGCTGGCAGACCTTCTGTGCCTTCTGTGCTCTCAGATTCTCACTTTAGGCAACAGTTGTCAATATTCAATACTAGTAAGTAGGAAAGTAATTCACAATAATAACTGGGAGCAAAACTTCTGTGAGTACAATAAGTGATTTAGTTCCCTAAAAGGATTTAGTGGATTTTGCTCCAAAGATTGAAAAATAAAGGTTATATCTGTGCTAACACATGCTTTCTCGTAACTTAAGCAAAGGAGGTAGCTTTTCATGGTAAGAAACACCTCCTTGATTACATGGTTCCTCATGGGTAAGCTAGGTCTGTATAGAAGCTGCAAATAATGACTCAAAGTAATCTAAAACCAATTCTTTAAATTCAACATAGATTTTATTTCAACAAAATCGATAGCTCTGTAAGATCACAGATTTTTAGTTGGCCTATTCCTGGGAATTAAATATCTAATTTTGTGTTTTATATTCAATTAAGCAGGTTGCAAGTTTTAGTTCCATAAACTTCTTTTTTCAAATATCAGATATTTTCAACTGAGAGTATAGACTTAAATGTTATAGAACCTAGCTACAAAATCTAATCAGTGTTTGAAACTCACTGTTACATTTACCTCATGGTTTGTTTTGTGCCTGTCTACCATGACTTGCCAATCGACAGAGTTAATGGAACAATCAAAAATTACCTTTCTTATATTGAAGAGTAGTTTTTAGGGCAACCATGAATGATAGATGTGATTTATTCCAGACCAATGCATTCCATTCTTTCTTTTTTACTTTACAGTTGTGAGAAAACACCTTTCATATGACAAAAATTGGAACATAGCTGCTGAAGGTTGAGTGATAGAAGTGCCTTGATGTTTGAACATGCAAAGCACATCATCACTAATGCAGAGAAGTGAGAGAATATGGGGTCTTACTATGAAGCAAATAGTGTGAACAGTGAATAAGGATACAGCAGATGGAAATGTTTTTCTTTGTACTGATTTTTTCTAATCCTTAAAACCTTCACAAGACACTTGTATCTCTGTTATTATGCTCCAATTTTTATTCTAACATGAAAACTGGACAATGAAAACTTAAAAAGCATAGAACCTTCAGAAATTTAGGAGCTTATGTAGATACAGATAAATGACACATAAATTCAGTCCAACTATTTTTTCAAATGCTTTATTGAAATAAATATTTAACTCTTCAAAGCAGGCAGAGATTCTAAATTCAAATAGTTACGTTAGAAAATAGATTCAAGTAGTCATAAATAATATAGGTGTGTTCACTTTAAAAAAAGGCAAAAAATGAAAGTAAAAACAAACTAAACCCTAACAAACCCTTCCAAAATATCATATGAAAGTGTAAAAAAAACTCACACTGAAGAAATAAGAAAAAAAAAATTCCATGCTCATTGAAGTGTTTGGATTTATTCTTAGCTGGGGGTAAATATAACTAAGACTGCCCCCTACAGAAATATTTTCTTTTAATTAATTTCCTCATGCTTCAGCATTTTATTGACCCATTCTGCCCTCAGTTAAGTAGAAGACCAAAAAAGTGTACACTTAAGAACACAAAGAATACAGAGAAGCAACTCACCTTGCTGTAGCAGAAATTGATATGTAGGTGCTGATAAAAAGCTGTTGAAAAATCACCAGAAATTCAAAGGATGTCTCCAACATGAAACAGAATGCTTTTCCTGCTAGAGCTGAAGAACACACAGACTTTAGAGAATATCAAGCTCGTCTTGCTTTGATGGCTTAGATCCTTATATTCATACATGAATAATAAAATTAATTTGGGGGACTAAGTGGATTTATTGTCCATTTATGCTTGAGCTGGAAGAGGGTGATTTGTCGCAGACATCCTTTTTGTGAAAATCCTTTTCTTTAGGATTTTCCCTTCTGAGAAGCTGAGGCCTCAGAAACAGAATGTAAGCAATGGTTATCTGCTGCTGTGGAATGCAACAGGTGGGCCCGTGATTGGTCTCGTGTGGATGTTTTGATTCAGTGACCGGTCACAGCAGAGCTGGCTCTCGCTCTCTGTCCAAGCCAGCTGCTTTTGTTATCATTCTTTCCTATTCTATTCTTAGCTTAGCTAGCCTTCTGAGGAAACCTTTCCTTCTATTTCTTTTAGTATAGTTATAATGTAATATATATATATATCATAAAATAATAAATCAAGCCTTCTGAACATGGAGTCATCATTCTCGTCTCTTGCCTCATCCAAGAACCCTTGTGACCACTGTCACAGTGATTACCTGACAATAACTTGTATTTAGAACTCCTATGTTGGTCGAAACAGAATTTGATATTAATAAAATATCTTAATACTAATACCATATCTCAAACATAAAATTATGTCTACTATGTTTCTATATGGTCAAAATGAATAAAAACAAACATTATCCTAGTTTTATTTGATGAAAGGAATCTATAATTTTCTTAAATTATAATTTTAATTCTATTAGCATGTGGTAAAATATTTTATTGTTCAAAGACAAAACCTAACTACTCTCAAGTCAATAGCACATAAAAGATGAATACACTGGTGGATATTGGAAATAGTATTCTGATGTGTCTAATCAGTCACTGAAGGGCAAAACAGTAAAGGAGTAATTATAGTCTGCAACTGTTCTATCAGAATTTAGAGCACATAATTTTTGGACTATAGTGCTGTACAGCTGTGAATGATCAGAAAAACTGTAGTGAGCATGAGGAGAGTGAAAATTTTAAAGAATCATTTGCAGTGCTCTCACATAAATATGACATATTGCATTACAAACTTACCCCAAAGCATTGAGAGGCATGAATGGAATATCTGCTCTATCTGTATTAGAAAATCAAATTCTCAACTGCAGTAAGTCATCTTTTCCTGAGCAGTAAGTCATCTCTTCCTGTTGCATCAAAAAATATTTGAACCTATTACGATATTATTATTGAGACATGCCTCTGCCTGGATTAAGGTGCAAAAGAGACCACGTGTTGAAGTCAATAATAGGGATTTTATTTTACAATAAAATGTGAGGTAGAGAGATAGAAATAAATAGGAAGGAGAGAGGGAGAGAGAGATCAACATATCAAGCAGAAGAAAGTCACCTGTCATGGATTCCTTTGGTCTTTCTTCACTCTGGGCTTCTCATTGCTGGCAGTTCTGAGACCATTCAAAACTTTTCACTGCTCATACCGTTTAACAAACTGAGTAAGCAATGCTCACTGGCAACATAGCTCTCTTTATTGCTCAAATGATTCCCTCACTTCTAAGGCTAATTAATTCATATGCGTAGTCTTTCTCTCTTTCTCTTCTTTTGAGTTAGTGGAATTCTTGGATTGGTGGGATATGAGTTGGTGGTCATGATCTCCCCCCTCCAGAATTACCTTTTACCTAGTCAGAGCTGATTTCAGAACAGTTGCTGAGCTGGCTTTCTTTGCGGCTCTTAAATTCTGCATTCTTTTTGTCCATTGTCAGTGATAAATTCTTCTCCCTCAGCTTTGTTAACCTCACACAAGGTCTGAGATAAGATGATAGTACCACATTTGCCTGTAAGTTCCTGCTGCAGGGCTTAACCACAGTTCCAGGTATCCATGGAAGGATCTTCAAGGGGGCTTCAGTGGTTGCTGGTAGTCACAGGGGTCACAGAACTTGAAGTGATCTTTATTTGACTGGTGATAGGTGTATAAGCAGTTGCTTCTTCACAGAGTTTGCCACAATGAGAATTTTTATCTGGATGCATGACCTAGTATGTACTAACTAGATCTTTTCTCAGCCAGGCTTGGAGTTAGTGCCATCCTGTCTCTCCTTTCTGTGCTTATCTCATGGCAATGTCCTTTTGTGTCCTTAACAGTGTTTGAGGTGGGAAACTGTGCTCTTTAAGACCTTAGAGAACCATACTCTTTTTAGATGATTATGTAGAAATATTTTCTGAAAAAGTAGTTTACGGTATATACAATGTCATCTCTTGATTATCAGAGATTACATTGAGAAACAGAAGTTTCTCAATGTATTGAGAATATTTAACAACAAATTACATTAGAGCTGTTTGGCTAAATCCCTTAAACAGGTTTAAATAGATCAATCTCACTAATTCAGGCTACATACTCTGCATGTTTTAATATTAATTTGGGTACATCCAGGAGTCATGGCTGAATGGTTTATACACCGGGTGACTTACATAGGAACCCATGACAGGAACCAGAAATAAAAGGCAAGATAGGCATCATCTCACTACTACTCCTATCTTGAAGACAGGATGGTAAAATGAATAGGCAGAAAATACAGTAGTGCCTTAAATCCCAATTCTTTCCTTTGAAGAATTCAGAAGTTTAGGGTACTAACTTAATGACTTCTTTTTTATAATTATTAAGTGAAAGGCTCTATAAAGGCTCATGACAGACACTTCTGAGCATAACACAGATTGTGGTGTTGCAGTTTTGGTACTGCATGTATAATGAATCTGACCACTTAACTTGTCTGGGACTAACTCATTTTGAATCTTAACTGAGAATCAGATAGAGCTTGCACAGTGTTAGTTTGGAACTTAGATTTTCAATGCTGCTGTGAAACTCTGACTTAACAGAAAAAAAAATTACCCTTTAGTTTGTTACATTACAAGTAAAACAACATAACCTTCTCATTGAGGTAATAATGATATGGCTCGGTCTCGTGGGGAGATAATATTAAGTACTTTTACCTGTTTATTAGTACATTCACACCAAGTTTTGTATTGACTGTGCCTCATTTCATAGTATTGTTTGTCTATGTATACATCCCTGGTATGATTATTTTAAAAATCTATTAAAATCCTTGTCTCCATTTATCTACAATTTGGCTGTTAAGAGCTTGACTGTGGATCCAGGCTGTGGGCAACAAAATAAAAGGCTTCTTTCAAAACTGTTTTACAGGGTTAGGCACAAAGGATGCATTTCTTCAGGTTGTTCATGAATTTCTAACTCAAAGAACAATGGAATTCGAATAAACAGTGTGGTTCAACAGTAAGAAAAAAAACTATTAATATTTCTCATCCAAAAACATGTGTCAGACTGGTAAGAAGTTTTAGACTTCTGAATTACCTTTGGTTAACTGGCAATCCAAAGCTGAACTTCAATGACACAGTACTAATTTACTTCCTTTGTGAATCTGATTTGTAACACAGCAGTTTACATAACACTGCATATGTGAAGATCCTGTCCTGAAGATTTTATACTGGAAAGATACAGAAAAGTAATAGGCATCAAAGGAAAAACAAATTAACCAACCAACCAAACAAACAAAACCACACTAAACAGTAACAGCAACCTAGCAAAGCAAGAAGTGTTTTTTCACTTGTCCAGGAGTTTGTTCCCGGGTGAGGTGAAAAACAATAATTTAGCTGTACTCTGAAATAAAATAGTGTATTTAAACAATTCTTGTCTGTTAGACATTTACTGGACCTCTTACCATCAAAATGATATTCATAAGGCAGGTATAGATGTGACATGCTGTCATATGAAAGGGGAAGATTTTCTGGAACCCTTTATATTTGATCAAACTATTAGAGTCCCAGTATAAACAAGATCCTCAGGCTCTGCCAGTCTGTCAGTGCCTATTTATTGGGACCCCACTTGTTGCCTAGAATCAAAAGAGCAAAAACCCTTACAACAGTGTTAAAATAGTAAAGTAAAAAGTAGACCTTTATTTGGAAGATTCCTGGTGGTGATGGGCACATGTTCATCAGATTTCTGCAATTTTATAGGGCTTATTAATTAAGATAGATAACAGGTACATCCAATAAGAGATTCAGTTGCCCCAGTAACCCACCCCTGGGTCAGCCCCTTGGAGCTGGTCCAAGGGCTTCTTTGCCCCGCTTCTTGTTATGTCTTCTTTGCCCTACTTGGAAATAATACTAAACAGTATTTCAGCAATATGTTAGAAGGTTAGTTTACTCTAAAATCTGACAGGTAGGGTAGGAAAAATACCAGGAGCTTCGTAATTAGTATACAGAGCTATGAATATATGAAAAAATACATAAAAATTTTTAGGCATCATGCTGAACAGCCCACTGTATCAGAGGGTGGTCTGACTAACCTATTCAGGGTCACACAGTGACAGCATGCACATTCTTGGTATATTTTCCACTGCCGGCTGCTGCTGCTGTCCTTGAAGGACTCGCAGTTCATGGAATAACACACTTTCCTAACAAACACATAGAAAATATTAGTGACAAAGTTCAGAGATTGTCATTAATAGTAGCTGACTACAAAGATGAATCTGAAGCACTATCCAGACAAACTCTAGTCACCAATTAAAGCCAGCTCGAGGTCATAATTTAGCGCACACAAAGTATGGTTCTTACCCAGTAGGCTTCCATATGGAAAAAAGAAACAGGTTTAGCCCACTGACCAATCTCAGAAGCTACAATGAAGTAGTCTTTGGCCCACTTAAGCTACATTTACATCATTTTCTTTGAGGAAGGGGAAGTGAAGTTACAGTTATGTTATTTCACATTTGGGTGGAATTGAAGTGACTTTAGTCATTAGCATATGTAGGGACATAAGAAGTAATATACATTTTCAAGTTAATGAAGCAAAGCTCAGCTTTTTGTTATCATCTGATCATTCTTTTGATCTAGTTCCTATTGGCTGTATGGTTCTTGATGGAGCACAACCACCACAACAATCACAACACTGTTGTGTTGCTCCATCTTTGTTTCATATCTGCATTGATTTCAACAGAGCACCACTGTAAGCACCTATGTACAATCTTTTGCTTCATATGTGCTTTAGAGCAGCACACCAAGCTCCCTCAGTTTTCCTGTTCCTACAGTGAGCAGTTTGTCACTGGTGTGCTGTAGCCAATATGCACAATTATTCTTGCTGCACTTTGTTTTTAGGTCCCAAACATGCACTGAATTTTTGCCATGACCTTGGTATATTTAAACATTTCTGGTTTTCATTCATATAAAGTTCTTCACATTGCTGAATTTTATTATTAGTTTTCTCACTGAAGGTAGGGACTTTGACCAAAGAACTATTGGGCAAGAATGCAGACAAATGTAGTACGTTAGACATTACTTTAAAGCTTCCCACCAAGAAGGTGCAGAAGTATTGGTCCTTTCCCTCTTCAAATTCTATTCCTCCACAGGGAGCACTCTAATGATTACTCACTGCCTTTCTTCTCTATTTTTCCAACCCAAATGAGTTGAAAACCATTATGTAACACTAACATAGTTAGAATTCTCTGCATGAAGAAATGACCCTTGATATTTGTTTAGAATTTGGCTATTTCCTTTATTTATTTCTTTAGCCTATACTCTGTAAATCTCAAGCACATAATTCTTTTTCTAGGAAAGAGCCTTTTTTGTTCAATATTCTTTCAAATGTCTTATTATAAAGCATTTTACATGTTTAAAAAGGCTGACTGTGCCAAGGAAATCAACACATTTTCCTACCTTTCACACAAAATTTTTTTCAAAAAGCTGATAAAACTGATATAGGTAGCATGCAAAAATCATAAGTTGGAAAATCATAATCTGCAGAAATTTTTGTTGTTCTAATATGCAAGTAACTGTAATTAATAAATTACTGCTGCAGGGAATCTTTGCTCTGGGAATTGGAACAGCTTCTTCCCTTCTTTCACTGACCTTGGAGTGAACACAGTTTTGCTCTCACATATTCTCACTCCTCTGTCTCACAACTTCAGTATTTTTCCCCTCTTATCAATGACATGGTAACAGCATCACTGATGGCTTAACATCAACCAGTGACAGGTCCTTGGACATGGTTGGAACTATCTGTGTCCAACAGTGGGGCAGTTCTTGGTGTCTCTTCACAAGCCCTGCCTCTGCTACCAAAACCCTGCTGTAAGTCAAATACATTAAATCTAAAATAGAACATAACAACAAAAAACAAAAGAAAGCCACAAAACCTAAACAAAACATGAAAACACCTCCTACAAACCAAGCCAGTAGAAGCTGGAAGAAAAATGAAGTAGAAGGAAATTTTGAATCAGATTTATAAGCAGAAAATACTTTGTTCCCTTCTTGCTGGAAAGACCACTGAACTGTTTTTAATGTGAGTCAGTCTTGCTTTCTGACTCACAATCTTCTGAATCACAATCAAAGGTTCAGAACCATCAATCAAAAAAAAGGTGTGAGCCCTTGAGATGTTTTGTTGGTGTAAATAAGTTTGCTTACAGATTCAAAATAAAGCCAAATTATCCATGGCTGACTTGCATCAGATGAGGATCTGACAGATCGGTTCTGAAGAGCTGTCTAAAGTCAGATGTTTCACCAGTTCTGCAAAGAAAACAAAACAAAATATAAAACCTTAAGATTAAACTTATGGTAAATTGTGAAATTCAAATTTATTTGTTTTGTATACCTTCATCTGCTTGAGATTCATAGTCATTGGTCCCTTTTGGAAGATAATTCCAAACTTTTCTAAAGACTGAGTTAATTAAACTTTTATTTGACAGATAGCAAGCTACCACTTCTTATAAAGATTCCTTAGGAATCCTTAGGCTAGTGTAAAACCTTATCTGCTATGAAGGAAGGAGAACAAAAGAATACAGCAACTGGTCAGTGTCCTCAGATGACACAAGAGTACTCTGGACTTAAGTAATTTCTTGAGACTAAGTCATCCTTCTGATAAAACATGCGTTGCTGTATATTCCATAGAGGGTTACCTTTAGGACTTAGAAATCTAAACAAAGATACTAATTAATTCAGATTTCCTAACTCCTAATTGGAGTTAGGAAATGGACGTGTGTCCATTAATTATTTTCTCACACAAAATCTTTACAACCTCCTGATTACATTCTTCAACTTAAAAACAAAATGCTATAAAAAAGCTAGCAACTCTTTTCTCTTAGGCGGGGGCTTGTCCTGGTCTGTATGTACTAGGACAAGTGCTAAGAGCAGCTGCCAAGCTGTGCCTTTCAGAGGAGCTGGGCTCCCCTGCTGTCTGTCTAACTCTTAGCCTTTCTTTAGTTCTAATCAAGGTCTGACAAAAGCAGAATATTCCGACCAGTTGTTGTGGGTCTGTATCTGTTCCAGAAGAGGGGCTGCAGACAACGTCTGGTGGAGAACACCTACTTAGAGTGGCTGAGCAATGGCTGAGGAAAAAGGTCTGTCACTGTAGCACTATTGCTTTCTTCTGACCATGTCAAATTTGGACAATAACCTTTCAAGAAAGTGTCTTTCTCTTAGTTCCCTGGGTCATGGAAAATTCATGGAATTTCATTGCCTACGTATGTAGTGCATTAATAGTGGAATCATGTTCAACAAGAAGCATACATGGCAGATCTCTCTATGCCGTGATAAACCCATCTTATCTTGGACAGAACTGCAGAAATAATTAGAGAGAGCAGTCTAGACATACAGTGCTTGGGCTTGAGAGATATTTTCTTTTGTTTTTTAATTTTAATATTTGATATAATGTCCAAAGAAATTTTAGACTTTTAGTTCAGATCTAAATAAGCATGACATACTGTGGATGAAGATTCACTGAGGCAATGCAGAGAATAATCAGGAACAACATTTCAAGATGAAATGAAGTGTCATATACTGCCCCAGGGGTCAGAATCATCTTTTGTCCTATTAGACATCTTCATTAACAACCTGAAAGTGAGAGTAAAGAGCATATTAATGAAACTTGCAACTGAAAGTGCAGTAAGCATTCATGAGCAAGAATACAAATGCAACAACTAGAAAGTACAGAAGTATTTGAAGAAAAAATTTGAAAAACAGCTTAATTGGGAAAAACAAAGTATTATGTAGGAAGGTAACACATGGATGATATTGTTAAAAGAGCAATAATTGAAAACAAATAGTCACTATGATTATAAATGGTAAGAACTTTTTTACTGAGTTTAATTTTTTAGGATGTGTCAAATTGTTTATGCTATGAATATCCATGGAAAAAGTGATTTTCTACATCTCATTGCATACTAAATCATTCAGAATTATTCAGAATATCCTATTTTGACCTTCAACATGCTTAAAAAAATTATTAGCTTTTTATGCAAAAATGTTAGTTAATTATAGGTGACATAATTTAGAAGGATAAAATTGCAACATTTGGAAAATGTCAAAATGAAATATTCTAACTGACTTTAATATAGAGGATTATTGGTTCATATATATTTTTTACTCTTTAATTCAGTTCTTAAAAAAAGGAGAACATCTAATTTTTGAAAAAATTCTGGAAGTACTGACATTTCTCTTCCAGCTCTAAATGTGATATTTCAGGGGAAAAAATAATCCAAGGTTAATGGAGATTTTGGTATCATATGCCAAAACATTAACTAATCAATCATGAAAGTATTAGTCACTGCCTATCAGGTCTGTTTGGACTGTGTCTGGAATACTTTATGTATTTCTCAACATCTTGGTACCTGATTGGGAAGGAAAAAGGAACAAGCTGAATGAAGATCAGAGAAAAGCAGGTAACACGATTAGATTGCTTGAGAAATTCATTTAAGAAGAAAGGTCACAAACACCTAAATATTCACTACTTGACTAACAATGTGCATAGGTATGCAGCAAATTTAAAAAATGATAAATAGAAACACTTATTTATACAATGTCTAATCAATTATGTGTCCTATGGGACATATTGCAATGAGATGTAATTAATGGTAGATGCCTGAAATTTAAAATAAAAAGACAGGAAAAAAGTCTAAGCTTTCTTGAACAATATTTACAACAGCAACCACAGAAAATATACTAAAAACAAAATATAAGAGAAACTACAGGACTTTTTTACATTTTCTCAAAAAAAAGAAGTTTTCTGTAGGTGCAAAAACCACCAATTTTTGTAGTTTATCTCATAAAGCCTCACTCCAAGGTAGAGAATTTCTCTATCAGGTCAAATGTGTTGGACTAGATGAGTCCTTGATAGGAAGTGTTTCTTTTTCTTGTACAACCAAATAAGAGAGACACTACGATAGAGATAGATTAGATACTGCAATGAATGTAGTGATGGGGTAAGATGTTTCCTATAAATGCCTAACAGAAAAATGTAGGCTGAATGCCAGTCAACAGGAATTTCTAAGGCTCAGTCTTACAAGGTCTTAGTGAGATTTATATGGTGTAACAGTGTGGAGGGGTGCAAAAGAGTCTAATCTTGTCTCTATTTACTTCATCTATTTCTTTTAGTCATGCAGAGCAACTTTATTCCTCATAACATTAATAACCAGAAGGATTCTATTGAAGGTAAATCTAAAATCCTGATCAGTCCCTTTCTCAAAACACAGCTACCTTTCAAAGATGAAATCTTGATTACTACTTCTTCATGGCTACACTACACACCTAGAACAAAACTTGTGAACTTGGAAACCTCCCTTCCCATTTCTTTTTTACCTACTAGTTACTGACAGCTAAATATCTTTGTTTCTTTGTGGGTTTTCAGGTTATGTTGTTTGATTTTGGTTTTGGGGTTTCTGTGTTCTTGGTTGGGTCTGTTTTTTCTTTTTTAATTTGGTTTTGTTTCTTTTCTTGCCCCCTCCCTTCCCTCCGTCACCATCTTGGATTTTGGAAAGTTAATTTCCATCCTAGTCCATTCTGTTTTTTCAGTTCATTTTAAGATTTGTCTTCTTGTTCACAGGGAATGTAATAGTTATTCTATGTGTAATTGCACTGATTCTTAACTATTTAGAAAACAGTCCAAAAGAAAGAAATATTACACATAAAGTGCTAAAATCAAGTTTAGGTTTACAGTTGGTTTTGGGTTGTTTTTCTTTTTCCAGAAAACTGTTCTTTTCTTTAACTTCCTCCTTCTCATACTTCTATCTGTCATTTTCTAAACAGAAATGTTTCCAGAGATACAGTGTGCTATATATGTAGTGTGAAATGGATTCAAATCTGAGACATGCACCCTGCACAGATGCTTTTCATTTGCAAAATTAATTGGTCACATTGGAAACACATTGGATTCATGCTGAGAGGCGTTGGTGGGATTTTGGCCCAAAGGAACTGGAAAATATCAGATCTATTTATCGATGCTTGAATGTTAATAAACACAAACACAAGGACTGTGTTTAGAATTGTTGGTTCACAAATGTTAAACAATTGTTTACACTTTCCTGCTAGTAGTCACAGAGTATATGTAACACCTCTGGAGAAAGGAACCCACTTTAATAAATAGTTCCAGTGAAAAGGAAGTGAAGACAAAATCTATTTAGTATAATAAGGAGCTTCTTGGAAGATAAGCTAACATACATGCCTTCTTGAAAGCAATTATAAAGGAATGTTTGCCATCTTTATAGCTATTTTTGGCCTGTAATAAGCCCTTCACCTACTTGATTACCTGACTGGTAGTCATCTTACTGCAACCTAATTATTTCTTCTTTCTTCTACCTACAGATTACTCTACTCACAATTTCAAATTCCTTTTCTAACTGACCTGGTGTCAGCTGGGACAGAGTTAGTTGTCTTCTAAGTAGCTGGTACAGTGCTGTTTTGGATTTAGAATGAGAATAATGTTGATAAAACACTGATGTTTTAATTCTAAATCTAGGACTTTCTAGTGTGTCAGACTCTGCCAGTGAGCAGGTGCACAAGTAATTGGGAGGAAGCACAGCTGGAACAGTTGACCCAAAGCAGCCAAAGGGATATTCCCCACCACATAGCATCATGGTCAGTATATAAACAGGACAGAGTTAGATAGGAGGGGCCAATCATTATTTGGGGCTGAGTTGTGCATCAGTCATTGGATGGTGAGCAGTTGTATAGCATGTTTTTTGCAGTACATTAATTTTAAATTGATAGATCTTGAGACTGCAAGTTAATGGGTGCCTCTAATATGATAGGAGTACGTGGAAGATGTTTTTGGATTGAAGCCCAAAATTTTGCTGTAAGTCTTTCCATCTCTTGAAAAAACTATTTTAGTTAATTTCTTCAGTCTCTCTTCATGTCTGGCAAAGCTTATTTCAATTAGTTATTTCAAGTTTCCTTTCTCTCTCAGCTTTTATTTATTATGTCATTATGCTCTTAGACTGATGCATTACATCATGTAATACAAAAAAAGTATAATTGAGTTACCTTAGGGACAGTGGTAGCAATTCTATAGTTGAAGTTGAATTGGCTGTTATACTATAAATATTTGAAGCATGATTAATACAGTGGCAATTTCTAGTCTCATTTTGAAAAAAAGTTGAAATGTAAGCTGAAAATATAGCTGTAAATCTACATAAAGGGAAAATAATCTGAATTTATCACCTTTTCTAAAACCTATCTAGGGAAAAATTTTCCCCTCTGTGTAGAAAGAGAAATTTCCAACCAAGTTCTTGTTCAGCTTTTTATTTGCTGAATTCTTTGAAGCTTTGTAATGCTCACTTTTTTCCTTGGGTTATGTATTAGGACAAAAAAGTTCTCATAATCATGATCTTCTATAACATCAGAAAGACTTTTTAAATTGAAAAATTGAAGAGTTTACCTCTATACAAAGTGAAAATTAAGAGTTACTGCCCTTTAAACAAGGCAGTAGGCTAAGTATGTGTAAAATACCTTAAAAACTACATAGAACATTACAAGCTACCCTTTAGTCTGCTAAGAAAGGGCTGAATTCCCACAAATAAATATGCCCCTCTATACTGTACGTTAAAGGAGTTTAAAACAGCTAAATTCCCAGTCTCTCTCTCAAAGACAGTAGATAAATCCAGACCACAATACCACATAAATATCAGAGAGATAAAACACCTCAGGAGGAATACAGACCAAAGAAAACTTGACTGAGACTAACAGCTAATCTAACTTCACCCCAGAAAGACTTTGAATTACTGTGATGAAGTTTTCTCCCATTTCCTCCTCCCTTTATAGTCCTCCTTTTAAACATTATGTACATTAATTTAGAGAAGGAAACAGTATAACTACAGCTCAAAAAAACACACATAGCATTTTCTCAGACTGGGATATTAAGGTTGCCTCCTGTCTTATCTTGCCTTGAAGGCACTTGCGTTCACTGGTGTAATAAAAGGTTTGATGGGCTAAAACCCTCACAGGAGTTTCAGCAAGGATAGACCTTTGGGAAAATAGATGAAAAAGCATTAGCATTTTTTTGTCCTTCCTATATCAACAATTATTGTATATCAACAGTTATTGTTATTATATTGTTTATAACATTTCATGTTTTATTTAGTTAATAGCACCTAAAACTGGTGTTTATAAAAATAAAAATAATAAAAAATATATTTGCACAAGCATAGCAATATATATTATAAAAAGAGGAGCTAGCACTGAATGGTGCACTGTAATTTGTCAACATATAACAGTTTTATTAGAACACAAACCAGAAACTTGAGCGAAGTAAAAATCAGACTTGCTGCCCAAAATTGATTAAGCATAAGGTTTAAAAAATAAAGATTTCCAACTTTCTGACTTTCCAACTCCATCTTTCTGACAAATTTGGCAACTTCAGGACTTCAAACATTCTTACTGTGAGCATAACAGCTTCCTTGTCTATAGGAGTAGTTGTTGACCCTTTTTAAGGTTAGACTTGGCTTTGCTCTCTTCATCACCTTTTGCTTTGCTCACCACATTCAGCATGGGTCATGATGTGCCTCTCTGTTCCTGCCCAATCGATGATCTTGGAGATTCTCCCCACTGTGCATGCATCCACTAACTCAACGAAGTAGAAATGTTCCCTTTCCCCTTGGTCCTGCCTGCCAAAGTATGCAGCAGCCTTGACAATGAAACCACTTCTCCTCTCTGCTTCCCATCTTGTTCTATACAATATGTAGCACATGTACAATGAACTATGAACAGAAACTCTCAGTGAGTAGGTAATTTGTGACAAACATGTGAATTTGTCTTGAACACTAAATACTGCATAACTGGTCACTCAGTTCATAGAAATAAAGGAAGAATTTTGTATATATAATTTTTTAAATTGTTTGAGCATAATTACTATAATAAAACCACCTGACAGAAAAATAAGTTAATTTGAAAATCATATATACTAAGATTTGAAATTTTATATTTCCTTCAATTCCTATTAGCAGTGTTTACGCTCCTCAGCAGGTGCTAGTCCATAATCCACAAGAAATTAACTTCATTAAAAAAGTCAACACAAATTCTAGCTCTCAATTAATATTATCTCTAGGGCTTGGGGAAGAATCAAGGTACAGATAAGCTTTCTGTTTGAAGCAGATAACTTAATTCTAGGTAAAAAAATGAAACAAATGGCAATTATGACAACTATTTCTCATTTTTTGTGTCTTTTAAAATGTATACATCAGATAATAATATTTCCTAAGCAACAGCCTTTAAAAATTGCATGAAAAATATGATACCTTCTGAAGAAAAACAGTTTATTAAGGCATTGAAAGTTTTACTGAAAAAAGTTTAAAAAAGTCATGATTATTATTGTATGTCATTCTCTCTGAATAGTTTTTTTTTCCTCTTGCAAATAAATACACAGTCCTTGTCTGGTTAAAAGAAAAGCGAATAGAAAAATAATTTCCTAATTTGAAATAGAAACACAGGTCTTCAACATTATTTATATGAGATAACATAATAATTAATTTATTCATTAAACAATATAAACTATATAAACTAATCTATATAATCTAATCTATATCATTTAATATATATAGAATATAATCTATATAATCTTAATATAATTTTGAAGTCAGGTAAAATAGTTAATGTACAGAAACCAAAAGAATTTGGAAGTTTCTTAAAATGGTTAAAAGCAAAATACAAGATTAAATATTTATAGTGGACTAAAGTTTCTAATGGGCTTGAATTGTTTTATATTTTTAAAGAGTCATCTAGAAAATAACCACATTTAAAAGGTTTAAAGAGTTTTAATTTTATTTAAAAATCTGCTTTTTCTTTTTTAAACGTCAAAAATTAAACATCAGCTTGCACAAATCTTATTTAAATTTGTATGTTTTTATCTACAAATTATTTTCTATAGTCTCTAATCCTAAACTGCATGAGGAAGATGTAAACTTTTCCTGATAAAATAAATGTAATTACTAGCAAATATTATTTTGAGGAAAGAAAACAGAGATGAAGTGGAATATGTGAGATTTTGTGTGATAGCTTGAAGAACTGTTTAAGGTAGCTATTCAGAGCAAAAATATTAAACTAAAATACAGAAGCAAAATATATTGAAATATATGTTACTGGGTAATGACTTGTATATTATCAGGTGCAGATGCCGAATCTAATGACAATGACATACAGAATTTCGATAAAGTTTAGTGAAAAATGGACTTATAAGCTATCAGCTGATACTAAAATTATGATACTAAGGATATTTTCCAGAAATACTTTCCATAAAACTTCATTACATGAAGAATCAATTTTTTTTAAAAACTGATAAAGCATCTTTGCAAATAAAGTTTACCTATCTAAAATGTAGAATAAAATAAACATTCATAAATTACTACAGATTCCTGTTTTTTTTTAAATAAAATTCAATATAACTTGGAGGTGATGATAACACTGTTGAGACCTTAGCAGTAACATTCTAGAAACTGTATGTGTGGTTTTGGTAAAAATGTATTGTTTCTAAATTCATGGAAGCTAGGAAAAAAAAAAATAAAATCGTGTTTATGCAGTGACAGGTAAATTATTCATAGGGAAAATGTCTGAAAGTTCTGTATTTTCTTCTACAAGCACTAGATCAGGAAGACAGAAAAGAGAATATTACTTGTCTTCAGCTTCCTTTCCCTGCATAAAAAGAAAGTTAATGCACCATAATTAACTGTGAGTTTTCTCTCCTTTAAAAATTGCAAAATTTTAAATAAGCTTTAAAAATTAGAAATATTTTTCCCCTCTTAATTATTTAACTCCTCAGAGAGTAATCCAAGGAAGGTATTTCTCTGAAATGTTCTCTCTAAGTATAAATATCTTATAGCTTTGCCATGTGACTAGTAAGTATGTATTTACCAACATAACAAAATTGGTTACCATTGCTAAAGTAATCAAGTCTAGTGTAGAATATTTACTCTAATAGGAGGATTAGTTATGTACCTGGAAATCATATAGCATTTATTTATTAAAAAAAATAATTCTAAAGAAAATAAATCTTGAAAAGCTTTTGAGTTTTGTCTCTGGTGATCATGACAAAGACAGCCCTTAAGCTGAAAGCATTTATATGAAAATATAACAAGTGTTAGGAATATTTTTAAATAGAATTTTGTGTCTTATCCATAATAGTGATGCATCCAAAATAATGTCTTTAAAGGGAGATATAATTGAAAACAACTTTGTAAAGATGTTGTTTGACTAGCTTTTTACAAGGACAAAATTACCAACCTGCAGCATTGTTGAAAGATTAAATACTTATGAGTTTAAAATGCAACTGAAACTATCAAAGTCATGTTCAGCCAATAAAGGAATGACAGCATTAAAATTTTAGTCCAGATCAAATTTCAGAGAGGAATGTCTTCCTCTTTCAGTGAAAATATGAAAGCCAAGCAAATAAATCTCTCTGAACCAAGTAAGCAACTTTGCCAGTACTCTGTTCTTTTGAAGCAAAATCCTGAAAGTGTCCTCTCCGGACACTGAGGATTGAGGAAGGAAGATGGTTTTGTGTGTCCTGTGCATAATGCTTATCGCAGAGATTTGACTACGTCTAATGACCAAATTACTACCAGGTTTTGCCAGTCTCCCAGCTATTAATTCAAACAATTTGTCTGGTCCGAGGAAGAACCTGAGAGTGATCTGCCACTTTGATTATGTATTGTTCATTCTGTAATGAAGCAAGAGAGGTCCAAATTAGCAGGATACACACAAACAGTGTGATCTGAAAATTCTTACTTTATTATGTACCTATGGTTTTAAGATAACTGAAAAATTGATTAAATACACCAAAAAACATAGCAATACTCTGATGCCCTTTGTGAAACACTTTGAAAATTGTAATAATTATCTATGAAGAATTGTATTTGGTCTATAGATTACTGGCTGAGAATTTTTTCATTGTTTCAATTATAAGCAAAGTATAAGCAAAATATGTCTAAGAATTTATTATAGACAAATTGTCTCTAATATAGTCTTAGAAATATTAGACAATCTAAGACAATCACTTACTATTTCAAGTGGTTTTGTTAAAAAAATATCTATCATTTAAAGTATTGTGATCAATTTTCTTCACACTTTGCCAAAACTTTTCTTTTTCATCTTAATATTTCATTCTAATGAGGGAATTAGTAAGCCAAGCATGCACAAAAGGTAGGTCTGTAATGATATGTACTTGCTGCATGACTGAGCTATGGAATTGAATAAAGATTTAAGTAAATAATGATTATTATGGTTTCCGACACGTGAAATTCCTCTGTAAGAAAATAATCCACTTTTCTGTAAGATAAACATCCCACATACATATCTGGAAAAGAGGCATATTTACAAGTGAAGAAGGCTTTGTAGAATATAATGCCTTTGTCTACCTGTGCACATTCTAACATCGTCCCTCAAAGTACATATAAATATGAAATTAGAGCCTAGGACAACACAGATATGGTAGAAAAATGTTGCTGTCAACGAGCTAGACTTCCCTTTACAGATGAACAGAGGAATTTGGGATGCTGCTGCTCTGTCACTGTGTCAGATTCACCTTCTACATGCAGAAGGAATAAATACTTGATCACCCAGAGGGTGTGAATACCTGTTTCTTGATTTTATTGGTATAGAAATACTTCTCCGTATCTTCCCCCTGAAGTTTGTTTTATTCTTTATGTAAAGAGAAATTGTCAAATCTGATTTCTTAAAACTGGTCCCATTTCTGCTGGATATGGAAACTGAGCTTTAAATGGTTCTTTTTATGCTTTCTATTTTAGAAAAGGTAATTTTGTGCTTATCTCATCTTTCTCCCCTTCACTTTTTTTACTGAGAGATGAAAGGCGATTGGAAATAGCCAGCATAAATTCATCAAGATAAATCATGCTTGATTGTTCTTGATTGACTATGTCTTAAATGCTATGTCCAGTTTTGCAACCCAAATAAAAGAAAAATATTCATAAACTGGAATTAAGCCATCTGAGGTGGTCAGGAGCTAATTGCAATCTTCCAATACTTTTCAGAGAGATCATCAAGGTGTTAGAGCCAGCCATCTACCCATAAGTGTCCAAAATTCTAACAGGGTGACAGGGGAAGTTCAGACTGAGCGCAGAAGCAACAATTCACTATGAAAATCAGTAAGAATTGGAAGAAGTTACCAAGCCTTTTGTGTAAGTTCCATCATTAGAGGCTTCTGAGAGCTGGGTGGACCAAACCTGAGTAACCTGCTCTAAGGTCAGAGCTGATGAGGTACAGCAAGAGGAAGAAATTGGCCCTTTCTCAGGATGTGAAAGGTCTCATCCATGTGCTTTGTGACAGCAGATTGTCCTATCTGTAGGAGATAGTACAAACCTCTTCAAAGCCCTGATCAGAGATGATGGAAAGGCAGGCAAGGGGATGGGGTGGGGGTGATGACAACAGGGGAAATGGAGTGATGGAGGGGGCAGCACCTGGTGGTACAGGACATGGCACTACATGCACTCAAAGACCCAACTGTATTTTGCTGTAATCACAGCAAACCAATAAACATTAAAAATAGCAGTAGAAGATTCATTAATAAAATTATTCATAATAAAATTCAAACTCTCAGTTCTTAATTAATTCTTTCTTCATGCTTGGAAAGAAGGTTCAAATAGAACAGATTTTTGGAAATTAAAGAGACTACTTTGCAGTGATCTCATCTGAACGTAAGAGGAGCCTGAATTCCATAACTAAAAATTATATTCCATCACCACAGGTACATACCTAGTTACAGGCAGAAAGCAGTCATAATATTCAAGCACAGCAATGTTTGAAGTGTAGAGCTATTACGTGAAAAAGGATTTTTTTTCTCGTTATTAGCACACCCATACTCTAAGCAACAAAGACTTCACCTTGTATATATAAATAAGGATTCAGAGGACTACCTAGAAAATTATGGCTGAACAAAACCCTTCCAATTGCAAGTACGTCTTTCAAACTGTTTTCAATGACAAATACAACCTTGAATATGTACTAAAGCTAAACAATAAAAACCAAACAAATCATGATCCTTGCAGCCATATACACAGTAGCTCATGGCCACTTTCTCATCTTCCTTTAGTATTTTCTTCATCCTTGCAGTATAACAAATGATAGCATAGGTGCTGTCTCTCCTGATAAAGTTTCTGTGCTCTTTGCTGTTAGCAACAGCTCCAAAATACAGTCTGAATGGTCTATAACTTCCAAGTGCTGCAAGGCTGATTTCAGTGCTGCCATTCTACCCACTGAATCACTGTCTAGCTCTCTAGTACTTTTTCTTTCTTTTCTAGTATAGGGGATAGTGATAAGATTGCTTCATGACAGCTTTTTTTGTTTGTCCTGACGGCATCCACAGCTGTCCAGGTAGTGTAAGCAGGGTTGAGGTTCATTTGACACTGGGTAACTGTGTACTGGCTTCATGAAGTTGTGTTGTACTGTGAGGATGATGTTCCCCACTCAATGCTTTTTTTGCTCTGTTGAATGTGATGAAGTACAGGTTTATTACAGCTGCTGCTGCAGTTGCTTGTCCATGCTGCTGGAACCAACATCAAATCTCCATGTTGATGACCTGAAGTCAGAAGCATTGGACTTGTAAGATACAGGCAGATTCAGAAATTTTGATGGATTTTGCCAATAGGACTTGAATAGTTGCTTACCCAGGCTTATGTGTGCTAAGTTTGTTTACTCATCTTCACTAAGGCTAAAGTCTCAACAAAACTCATCCAAGACCATCCTCATTCTCATCCACATGGAGGTCCCAAGTCTATTGCTTTGAATGCAGACCATTTTATTCAGTTATTACTGTATTTGATTTCCTGTTCTTTTTCTGAAGAAAAATTATATTAGGATGGTCATCCTGACACCATGCAAAGGTTAAAAAGATCATCAAAGCTGAAAAACATCAGAAATATACTTTGCCAGAGTATATTACAGAGTATGCTGGAAAATTATATAGTTACATGGAACATAACCAGGATATATCATAAATAAGAGAGATGTATCTCCAACATAACAACATAAATAAAGGTAAATGTTAACCATGCATATTCTGCAGAGGCCCAGAATGGTTTTTGTCTAATTAGGAAAGAGCTAAAGAGTTCCAAGAGTCTCATTCTGACTTCAAGATTCACTTGCAGTCTACAATGTGTAGTCTATGATTCCCACATCCTGTTTTATTTATCCTCTCAAATGGATTTTTCCTCCATACAAACAATGATTAAAAAAGATTTTTTTATGAAAAACAAAACAAAAAAATCCCAACTTGATAATATCTTTTGCTATAATATTCTTAAAAATATATTATTTATTTTTATTCTATTTTGTCAAACTTCAGAACTTTCTTAACTATTCTGGAAATGTTTGATAGTTTAACCTTAAGATAAGATCAGCTGGCCCTAAGAATTTATCTAACTTTCAGCTTGCATTTCCTACTTTTTTTTTCTAGATAATATTCTGTGCTCTAATCGGGTCTGTGAGCCACATCCACATTAATTGTTCTTAGCAGTCGTTATATTTCAAGTAAAATCTCCTTGCTTCTGTTTGGTGCTGTACTTCTCCACCTACCATCTGTATTTCACTGAGGTGCATAAACTATAGTTAGCAGACAAAAATCTCAACCTGAAAGTGGCTTCAGTGTTCAAAGGACAGCTTTAAATTCACTGCTTATGCATGTTTTTCTCAGATAGCTAAACACTCTGAGGTCAGAAGACAATACTGGTTTTTTTTTCATGTGTGCGTTTGTTGCAGAGTAAAGTAATCCTCCAGGAAGAATTAAATAAAACATCAAGATAAACCTTGATGTTTTACTCAAGGGTTTTTTTTTTTCAGTATTGGAAAGAGTGTAGAAGAAAAATCAGTGAGGCTTCAACTCTGGTTAGACCTGAACTTCTTCAAAAAGTGTTCATAATTTTTGAATTGGATAGATAATTATGCACATGATGAAGTGGGTAAAAAAAGTAATGCAAATTGCAAATCCAAGGCCAGAAATAAATAGCCATTTATAAAGCCATAACTTTGAAAAATTTGATTAAATGTACTTTTCAAGTGGCAAAATTGAATGAATATAGGTACCACAGGGTACAGCTTGACCTTTATTTCTCTTACAACTGTCACAAATACTGAATGGATTTGTATGCCACAAATTAGAAAAACTGCTTCCAATTTTGCCCGTAGGAAGAAAATGCTAGTTTAATCTGTTCATAGAACATGCAATATTGAATTCAGAGCTTCAGGGAAAGTTATATGACAGAACTGAACTATGATTTATGATAAGTTAAACACCTTCATACTTCATCAGAATTTTCCTAACATTGTGAAATATTTTGAAGACTTGGAAATTTTGCAGTGAAGGATTCAACCTGTGGTTATGACTTATTTGTAAGCATGTATATTAAGTATGTGACTCTTTTAGTACCAGCACATTATTCTTGATGTATTCATGGCTCAGTGGGAGCTTTCCCTGGATGATCCAAGATACACTGAAGTGCTAATTTACACATATATAAGAAAACCAAATGCATTTATTAACTAGGAAATACAGCTGTTATACCAAGGGTTAGGAATGTTTGAAGTTATCTGTGTTTTGTACAGTGTAACTCAATTATTTTTCCTTATTGACATATTTCTTTTAATAATATCTGTGCAGTTAACTTGCAGAAAAACCTAAATCTAAAAAAAAAAAAAATTTCTACAAGGCTTCTGAAGCATGCCTGAACAATTTAAGCCCAGAAGGTAATTATTTTTTGTAGTAATACTATTTCTTTTAACATTCTGATAAATGTAATAGGTGCAACTGAATGACATACGAATGGAAAGAGGGAATCATAAAGTGTGCACTAAACTAATTGTTACATCATACTCAGAATTTCAGTGGAATTAGAAGTTTAAAGTACAAAATATTAGTCCAGTGAAATACTTGACTAGGATGGACTTAGTAATGAGGATGTGGATGGAGAGGGAGAGAGAGACAGACTGACAGGCAAATAGATATGTTGGATTAAAATGTCCATGTACATTAATGTACAGCTTTCATACACAGTAGACTAGTCAATATTTAAAAATAAGCACTGAATAACAAATAAATTTCATCAAGTGTAATTTTTGTTTCAAAATCTGAATTGAAGTTCACCAGATCCTGAAACTCTTGTTTTCCTCAAAATTTGGTTTGCTGCTCAAAAGTAGAACACAATGGAAACTTACTGTCAGAGAATGTCTAACTCTTTCTCTTGGTATAACTGAGAAGATATTTTAGCAAATTTCCTTTGAAGTCCATCTGATGTTCCAAAATATCTGCCAACTAGTTTTAAATTTAGAGTTATTAATGGCATTTTAAAAACTGTTACTCCATTTCAATGTGAAAATATTTCTTTCCTGAATTCATGTTTACTCATGTTCCCTTGATACTTCAATTTCCTCCTGATATTCTTTTGATTGAATCCTACACTCTTCCATTTCAGCATGACTCTTTCAACCTAAATCTCACAATAGCCTCTCTTAAAATAGTATAACACAAAAGCATTCTTTTTTTTCCATGTCACAAGTAAATGAGTATTAATTTTCTCTATTTTTTTTTTTTTCATTCCATAAAGCTTTAAATTCAACATCAGGAACAAAATTATTTTTTAAAATGCAACAGGATTGCAAAACACAGGTGCACAGTGAACTCACCTTTATTCTGATATGGAGGCACTTGAGGGATCAGGTTTTTATTGATTGCAATTACTCACAAAATGCATCCTTCAGTAACACTTTGTCTTCTTTAAGTATTGTTCCTTATCAGAAAGAATGCATGTCTGTCTGAACAGAAATCCAGTATTTCCATTTACACAGGCTAGATAACCATCTTTGAGTGGCAGTTTTCTTACAGGCCTCAAATGCAGCAGTTCAATCTCAGCTGGGTCCTCCTCAGTTCACAAACCAATCACAAGCAATTGTGAGATCCTTTCATAGGGTCTCACACTGTCAAAGCACCTCGAGTTTCTATATAGAACTCAGATAGCTGTTCTCTTATTAATGATAATTCCAGTTGTGGTGATACTCGTCTCACATTCAAAATTCGTTTCACTAAAAAGTTATTTATGAGAAGGAAATGCTACCTGACATCAAAATATGAAACACATAGAACGTACAAAATAGAGAATTATTGGCTTTAAATTCTCTGAATATTTGCAATTCATTTATATTTTAAGTGCATTTATGTATTGATGTAGGGGAGATTTTTTTCAGTATGTTATTATCATAATGATTTAGTATCATTTTCTCTACCTATACATATTTGAATCTCCTATTTTCTGTTCAGTAGACAAACATCTGTATTGCACTCCTCTAAACCAAAGTCTCAGCCAAAAATAAAGCCTGAAAATGGAATAAAACTAAGGCCTTGATAATGCTCTTATTTACAAGCAAATTTAATTTATCATTTCCCTGAATGGGTTAGTAGACATATAAAAATAATCATATTGCTATAAAAATTGAATAAAATTTTGAGCATAAAAACATTGCTGCTGACCACAAGCCCTGAAAAAAGCAAAATAATCAATTACTTCATTACCACATTGTAGAGGAAAAAGCAGCATTGTCAGCATACTTCGGTCAGAGGGACAGATACCAAAGTGTCCAAATGTCAATTCAAAAAGTTAGTGAGATTCTTATCTAGGTCCAACCAACCAACCTTACTGTTCAGGTAATACAACATATGAGATCTTCTCAAGCCCTCCTTTTTACTGATTCCAATGTCTTATAAATTTTCATCTCAAAGGAGAAATACTACCTAGGAGGAATGAAGAATGCTAATTTCCATCAGAAAAGGAACTCTATTATTTATAACACATTTAAAAACAGCCCCCAACACTCAAAAGTAATCATAGACATTGTCTCCAATTTGAAATAGATTTGCTTAGAAAAAATATTTAATAATATGTACTGTTCCTAGAGCAATCTGAAATACAGATGATTAGCCTGTTTCCCAGATGAGCACTCTATACAATTACTGTGAGAGACAGATTCTTCCCATTCTTTTTCTGTCCATCACAAGTTTTTCCTACAGAAAATGCTATCACTTTATCCATCTGGGGAAATGTGGTAAAGTCTTCCTCATTTTCCAATTCAGAAGTCTCTCGTCTGTTAGTCTGTTTGAAACTCATAAGGCACAGGAAGGCACTATATTTTCATTTCCCATATGTGAAAGCAGTGCATGGTTATGACATAATCTCTTTATTCATCTGTGTTCTAAAATAAATGAAACTTTTTATAACATGTTCTGAAACTATTAATCCAGGGTTTTTTTTCATTTTGTTTCTTTTTCTTTTTTTGTGTTTGGTGGTTTTTTTTTTTTTTTTTGGTTTGTTTGTTTTCTTCTAGCTATATCCTAAGAAATCCTGCTTAGAGAATTTAGGAAGAAAAATGTACAGATATTAAGAAAGCATATGGAAAGAGTTGCATCTAGAGATTTCCCTGCCCATTGCAGGAGGGTTGAACCTAGGTGAACTTTAAAGTCTCATCCAACCCAAACTGTTCTATGTGTCTATGACTCTATGATTCTGTGCTAGAGTAAGGGAAAATTTACTAGTTTCACTAATTCTGCACATGATTATTCACCTCAGAGGGTATACACAGAAATAAATCATGCCTGTTTGAAATGGCTATGCTATAAAGGTATCCAAGATATGCCTGGAGACCATTCAGCTTTACACACCAGCTTCACTCCATACTTGTCACTGCCTTATACACAACATTGCTTTGAAATATGTGTGAATTTGAACAACATCTGCTAACCCAATGTGATGCCATTCTGCATCCAGTCTGCATGGTTGTCCCAGATGAGGGGCATGATACAAGTCTTACACAAAAATTCAGGTCTCTATCACTCCAGATTTCTCATTCACAGGGTGAACATATAAAATCCCAGTGAATTTCATATAATATTTTTCTGAAGAGGCTTTTATGCTAGCTTTAATTGATAATGAAGGATTTTCTCCTATTTACTGCAAAATTCAATAGAATCAGAACATAAATGAGAACTGTTTCCCATCAGTTTCATTCTGATATCTTATTTATTATGACAGGCAAATGGAAATCATCAACTCCTAACATAATGTTTTATTACTATGATACCATTTAACCTCAGAGATTTAAGCTTTATGTAAGTATCACACTTGTAGGATTAAATTGGGTCTGATGCTTTAAAATAGCTCCTAGAAATAAAGCCTTTAGTCAAAAAAGCTCTTTCATTTCATGTGATAAAGAAGAACTTGACATAGGGTCACATAGTTTGTTTAGTGGACCAGTCAGTGTTAGGTTAATGGTTGGATTCGATCTCAGAGGTTTTTTCAACCTTAGTGATTCTATGATTAAAAAAAATTGAATGCAAAGGGTAAATTTTACAATCTCGTTTTTATGTAAAATCCTGCATAAGAGTTTAATTTTCCAAAGACATGAATGATGCTCTGCTTTTGCAATAGGCTGTGTCAAAGGTTATTTGTATTGCGTTTAACCTGTGAAAAAGTCAGAGCTCTCTGTTAGGTTTTGTCCTGTGAATGTCTAAAAAAATAAAGAAATAATTATATCACTTTATTTCAATATAATGTTAAATTGGATCAACATTGTATTTAAATATAATATTGTAAAATATAAATATTCATTTGCAATAAAATACTTATCAGAAACTTGCAGGCAAAACAACATTATTCTTATAAAATGCTCCTTCTCTTTTGAGATTTATTTATATATCGATATAAAAAAAAATTAGGAAGTTTTTAAAATACTTTTTAATAGATTTTGTCATCTATATTGTTTTAACCAGAGGCTAAATATCTTCAGAACTGGACTCCGTAGTACATGAAGACCAATTCAATATTACTGGGGAAATATGATTGTTGATAAAATGAGTATATAGTGATATACACACTATACCTGGTGGAGTATAATAACACCACTTCCATTAAGCAGTCACGTATTTTTATGAAAATTCAAGCCAATGGAGCTTTCTAATACAAGAAAACAACAACAACAAAAATTTGACAAAACTGCTTCTTTTCACAGTCTATTTCAGTGATTTTGGCTAGTATATATTCTGAGCAATTTTAAAAGACTTTAATATTTCAAGACATAAAAATTATATTTGTTATATATGAAAAAGTTAAATATTTTGAGCAAAAATATATTTTACTTTTGCATTCACTGAATTGTCTTTGTCCATCAAGTAGCTGAGTTGAAGTAAAACATAAAGTAAACAAAAAACTATAAAAGTAGTAGTTATTTTGCTCTATATATCAAAACTGAAATGACATTACTCCATGATAGCTTTTTGTTGCTCTAAACAGCTTGTAGCATAAAGTTTTGACCACAGCTGTAAATAGGATCTTGTAAATGCCAGTCAGGAGAAGCAGGAAATCAGACATTGCAGTAAGTTTGGAATTGAAGATATGTTTCCATGCTTCTATCAACAGACCCTTATGCATACCTCAAGCACATTGCTTCTTCTAATAATCACAATGTCAGTAAAAATTATGACATAATTTGAGCTCCTAAATTATGTACTGTACAGTAAAATATGCAAAGGAAGTATAATAATGTTTGCATTTCTTGAAACTGTAGTGCCAAAAGTGAACTTGTATGCAAGGTAACTATGAATTTTACGTAACAAATTACTATTATTTATTAAACCTGACATGCAATAATATCTCATCAACTAATGCAGAGATATCAGCATATCTCCTCTGACCATTCTGTTTGCCAACATTCTTTTTAAAAATAACAAGAACCTCTGTTTGGCCTTCATGTTAATTTCTCAGAAAAATGCATTCAGTTCCAGATATGCTATTCCATTAAATGTCATTCTTTAATTATCAGACTCAATGCCTAGCATTTCACTGACAGCATCAGCCATATAGTGTAATTTACTGCATACAGAATTGCACAGTGAATTTGTATTCATTAGCAGAGAGAAAAAAAAGACATACTGAACTAGCCAAATCAAATACAGATGGCCAGCCAACCATACAATTGAAAGCGATAAGCATGGTAGACGTTGGTGTTTACCCTTCATTTTCATCCACTCTTTGAATTTAAGAGTGGATATTAGCTAAGTAGTTGATAAATGGTGTCTGATGTGAAAGCCATTATCCTAGCACATCGATATATTCCTTTCAGACTAATTCAATACAGAGTGTTACAATAATGTAATGTCAGGCATTAGGTGTTCTGCAACAGAATTCATTCTGGGTACATTCTGTGACTGTAAATAGACAACATATGATCCAAATATTTGGCAGGTGGAAGTGAATCTTGTGAATTACTCATGAATGGTTTAAATCTTTTAACTATTTTATCTGTTTAGTACAACTCTATTTAAGTAGCAAATGTAATTTTTTTTGAGGGAAGGTAGCAAAGGAAGTTTTGTGACTATAAGTAGGGGCTTGGTTGCTTGGCTGCTCTTGTGTGCATAAAGTTCACATGTATAAGAAGAAATATTCAATCACAATCTCATTTAGTAAATTTCTTTTATTTTTACTTTCAAGGTCTATGAAATTTTTGTACCTCTAAAATTATCACATTCAGCATCATAGGCTTTTGTTCCTAATTCCTGTGAAATTTTACACTGAAATAGCAGTGATGAAGAAAAAGAAAAAAGTAGATGACATTTCATATGTGCTTTTTATTTAGTTTACATTGGTCATTGGACTAGTCTTAGACAGATCAGTGGCACAGGTACTATAAAGATATTGAAGAGGAGTATTATGTCCTAGTTCCAAAATTTCTTGTATAAACATGTCATACTTAGAGTTATAAATATCAGTGTTTCAATTTATAATTTAGTGATTTTCTTTTTGAAAATCCAACATGTATATATGACCCCTCTGTGAAAATGTATTTACTTTATTGACAATAAGTCAACGTTGACATTAACACTATCGTCAGTAATGCAAAATTATTAAAAATGTCAGTAAGGTTCTGGCTCTCTATTATACTATAATCAGTGGCCTAAATCTAGCAAGCCTCTTAGCTTTATATATATTTTTATATATATACATTGTAGTCATATCTTTCTTAAAGTCAGTGGCCGGTCTGTTAATGAGTTCAAGTGATGTCCGAGAGACTTCACTTGCATATCAAGAAGATTAAAACTTAAATGTCTTAAAGTAGAACGAAATTTTTGTGTTATTATGGTAAAATTTCTGTAATATTACGGTAGTATTGTAGAAAACATAGCTTAACCTTCTGCAGAAAACTGAAGCTGCAGAAGACAAAGTGGATTTAGGAGTTTTCCAAAAGTAACAAAGTCCTCAAAGCTATCAGATATCAAAAAAACAGAAACAAAAATTTTACCAGTGACCATACATTAAGGGCTTTTTTAGTCATATTTTTTATCACACCCTCCTTCTTTACGTGTTTTATTTCTAGGGATCATTTTAAATCATCAGACCCAAATGAAATGAAATAAAAGTTCTAGTTTCAATTAAGGTGAAGTTTCAGAATACCATGGAAAAACCGAGTCCAGTCTTCTTTTTGCTTCTTAGTAACCTTCTAATTTTTGAATATAGAAATAATTCAGCAATGCCATGTAAAACATATTCTTATATCTCCATTTAATTCTGAAGAGCTGTAAACTGATAAATGTAGTCTGCAATTAGGAAAAAGATTAATTAACATCCAACTAAGAAGCTGCCAACTTTGCAGTATGAGGATAGAAGTACTTCCTGCCATAAGAAATTATTCTTCTGATTGAAAAGGAGAATAATGCAGTTTCTGCTTTCAAAAACATCCTAAAACCTTTTTAAAGATACATTTTAAGAAGCTATATTTTCAATTAGATTTATTTGTAAAGTTCTTAAACATATGAGAACAACAGTTCAACCAAGTATTTAAGTAGAGAAATAATGAAAATCGTTGTGATTTGATATGAAATTCAACATTCAAAAAACAAATTGTCTGACACTCTAAATTGGTGATATTAGCACTCATGCTCTGATTGTTAATATTGCAATTCTATGAGAGAATGTTATAAATTCTACTGAAGAATGTGAAACCTTTGTTAGATCTGTTTAAAATTGCCCAAAGAGTGTATGGACAACTGAAATTCAAAACTGGAATCATAAAACTTCTTTCTCAGACACCCTTCCCAAGCAAAATTATTTCCATATTTTCTCATTATTCTAAAGAAGTTACTTTTAATATTTGGGAATTCACCAATACGTAATACCTCTTGTGGGTGCAGTGAGACTACCCTTAAAGGAAAACTCTTATCTCTCTCTGTTTCAACTCATAAGCATTTTTCATCTATGTAAAAAACAGATTTTCAGTGAGACAAAATAAATAATATATACAGATTTTACCTACATGAGTATTTTATCCAGAATAGCGTGATTTGTTAACAAACCCCCAATAGTTTTTACTTAGAGTATATTTACTTAGTCTGCAGTTTTGGGCAGACAGACTTGGTACCTTTTGGAGTACTGTATCAGATGTAAGCAAAATGTTCAAGGACCATATTAAATCTAGTTTAATCCAACCAACATCTGTTTCAATCCACTCCCGTTGGGCCAAATGCTTATTATCACAGTAATAAGCACTTACATGTTCATTTCACTCACAGGAACATGCAGATATGGATAGCATACGTAGATAAACAGTCTTTGACGACTAGTTTGAAAAGCCTTTTAATGCAGCTGAACTAGTACCTACAGAGTTTAGAGCAGGAGGGTTAACTAAGATAGAAAAAGGAGCCAGAAAGAAAACCAGTTAATGGTATAGCAGCATTTATGTTTTCACAAATAGGCAAGAAATGTATATAGGAATGGCCTATAGGAATGGCCACAAGTAAGTTGTTTTTTCTTGTCCACAGAAAAATGAAAGTGTGAGTCTATGAGCTGTTTATTGAAGATAAGAATGCATTGAATCTGTGAGGAACTCATTTCCTACAGCTTTGTGCAAGGGCACTGACAGCCTTCTTCAGAATACTTTTATTTCCTTTTTTTTTTTTTAACTATGATTTTGGAACCAACACTCAGAAAGTAATCAATAAACTAAAACATCTGTCTCCAGTTACAGAGTATTTGCTTCACAGCTTGAAGTTTAGACTTGAAACATCTCCATTTATGTGTCAACAGGATCAGAAAAATTATACCTACCAATTTACATCTGTTTAACAACTAGACATACTCCTGTTGTTTCAGGAATGCACTTGGAATTATTTTAGTATTCTTGTCAAGGAAATGGTTCTTCTTATAGTTTCTTAGTGTGGAGAAATTTTTCTGTAACTTTTCTTGAAAGATTGCCATTTGTTCATAATTTTCTGTGCCTGCTTTCCTTGAGCAAACCAATAGTTTTGTAAGCCAGCACAGATGTGTTGCCTCTTTTGTCAGAAATTTAGACACCAAGAACACTACAAATGGCCTTCAGGACTGGTATAGGTTGTCATAACTCAGCTAAAACACTGCACAGTTCTTAGTATTTCACCAGTTAGAAGTCTATGGCATATATCACAGACACATTTGTGTTTAGGGAAGAAAAGTTATGAGGAAAGCTATGATTCTAACACTTCTAACATAAAATATGAGATAATACAGTTAAAGACTACAAATAATAATTGAGGTGTTCATTCTTGTTGGCATGCTTCTCAGGCTAGTGTATAGTTTTCAGAATTTCAGTGAGAATTTTCTGCTTCAAATTGAGACATTTGGTGGGAAATGAAATCTCAAAATATGTATTGAAATGTTATATAAACTCTACTGAAATTTACAGCAAACAGAGACATTTAAAACACTGAGGAATTTATCCTACCTGAATTGGATAGCTTTTTTTACTTTTCTGGAATACCTAGGCCACAGGATGGCTGGCTGCAGCCCTTCAGTGCGAATAAAATTGAGGCTAACGGAAGAATTCCAAATGCCTAATTGGGTCATCTAAAAACCAGATATTTAATTCTGAGCCATTCAGCACAGATTTTCTCAGTACCAGTCCAGAGAAATATCTATTTCTAGAAATATTTTTATAGGATGTTAAACCTCCTTCTAAAATATATAGGTGTGATCCTTCAGGTGAATTTTCCTTTAAGAAGTACCATTCTTCCCTAATTGATTATTCAAATGACTAGATACTGTGCAAGCATTTGAAAAAGGGTATATACATACCATTCAAAAAAGCTGTTGCTTTTTCAAAAGCTAGATATTGTATATATAAGCCAGTCTCTAGTACAAGTTTAGCAGTAAAACATGCTTGAGACAATATGAAGGTATTTTGCTTAATGAATGTATCCTTAAGAAACTCTTAAAAAGTTAAAGCATCTATGAGGAGGCTGATGAACGTCAATGAAGAGTTCAAAGGTACTATTCTGATAGATTCTCTATATATTACCAATGAATTTGAGTGCATGGGCTCTCTTTGTTAGGTATGTTACTTCTGGCATGACCAGTATACAACTTTTGTTCTGCCTACTTGATCCACCTTTGAAATTAATTTTAATGTGATGGATATAATTGGATTTTATTTTCACATTTTTTACTTTAAAAGCATAAACTTCTTGTATTTTCATAAACTAAGTAATCCTTTAAAGGGCTTTTCATCACATGGCAGACTATTCTCTGTTTCTGATGAGCACATTCCACACTCTGGTTGTCCCTTTGAATATTGTATAGCAATAGAAGTTTTTACAGTTGAAACACTTTCATTTCAATAAATGGGTTTTTTCAGCACTTATAAATGTTAACTGTATTCTCTGCTGAATTATTCTTTCCAAAGGTCTTTTATAGGTAATAGGACACCATGATTTATAAGTCAAGATCTAAAAAATATTCTTTCTGACTTAACAGAAAACACTATTTGGTTTTTGGGTTGGATTAGACAAGACCTATCTTATGAACCCTTTGTTTTAAATTATTTCAAAGAAGAGTAATTATTCACATCACAAAGAAGGAGACTGGAAACACATAAAAATATTTATTCATGCTAACTTTTTGAGGCATCCAAGTTAGAAGCTGTAATGTGTTGACCCTGGCTGGATGCCAGGCACCCACCAAAGCCTATCATTCCCCTCTGCAGCTAGACAGGAGAGAGAATATATAACAATGGGTTCATGAGTTAAGGACAGAGAGAGATCACCCACCAAATACTTCATGGGCAAACCAGACTCAAATTAGAGATATTAATTGAATTTACTGCTAACAAAATCAGAGCAGGATAATGAGAAGTAAAATAAAATCTCCAAAACACTTTCCCCTCACTCCTCCCCCCTTCCCAGCTTTACCTCCTCCCCTAGGGCCCAATGAGAAAGGGAATGGGGGTTATGGTCATTTCATCATTCTTTGTTTCTTCCACTGCTCTGGGAGAGGACCTTGCCCCACTCCAGAGTGAAGTCCTTCCCACAGGAGATAGTTCTCCATGGACTGCTTCAACCTCAATCCTTCCCGTGGGCAGCAGGCCTTCCCAAACTGCTGTAATTGTGGATCACTTCCTCAGGGTGCAGTCCTTCAAGGACAGGCTGCTCCAGCATGGGCTCCTCTCTCATGGTCTCTCATGGGGTCACAGTCTCCTCCCAGGCACCCACTTGCTTCAGTGTGCATCTCCTCCCTGGGCTGCAGGTCGGTCTCTGCATCCCCATTGCCCTCCAGGGGCTGCAGGGGCACAGCTGCCTCACCATGGGCTGCACCAGGGGCTGCAGGGGAATTTCAGCTCTGGTACCTGGAGCACCTCCTGCCCCTCCTTCCTCACTGTCCTTGGTGTCTGCAGACCTGCTCCTCCCACATGTTGTCACTCTGTTTTTCTTTGGCTACAATTACAACAGCACAAGAACATTTTTTTTCCTTCTTTATAAATGTCACAGAGTTATTGTAGAGGTGTTACAACCATTTCTAATTGGCCCAGCCTTGACCAGCAGCATGTCCACCTTTGGTGCTACCACAGATTGGCTCTGCTGTACAAGGAGGGAACTTCTAGCAGCTTGTCACAGACACTGCACTTGTAGTGGCTCTGCTACAAAAGCTTGGCCATGCAAACCTAATACAGAAGCATAGATTGCCTGGCTTCTGTGATAAAAATTTAAAAACATAGATCACTCTAAAAAAATTTGAGAGTTAGATCAAAACAGCTATATGTACTACGTACATTTATTATGCTCCCAGTTCAGATGCTTTAATGATGTGTTAAATATGATGCACTTAATAAAGATATTAAATCAATCTGAGAAGTATAGAGAGAGTATAGAGAATGAGTCCAAGATTCATAACTTTGAAAACTCTGGTTCTATTTTTAAAAAAGGCAAGAATTCTTAAACTACATGCCTGTAGACTGAAGTATGCCTTTCTGAAGGCCATGTAAACCATATGTATAATATTTTTAGATTAATGTTTTCTTTTACTTAATAGTGCTCCTTTTCCACATACAATCCTTTCTCTATTGTTTTAGATTTGAGAATATTTTAGACTACAGAGAGCATTGGAAGAACCATAAATACAAACTGTGACTATGGCTTAGTTTCCTGAATATTCCAACCAATTCTGATTCCATTAAAGGTTTTTTATTTATACTAGCAACGCTGAATTAGGCCATAATATGAGAAAAAACTGCTAAATGATATCACTATTTTTTTTTACACAAGACTGTAATTTTTGTCAACACTTTCAAATTCTTCGACTAAAGAAAATTAATTCACCTGAATGAAAGGCACTGGGTTTTGATCCTTTATGCACACATTTAAGCGTAATATCCCTAATAGCAAATAAATTAGATTAAATATAGTTACATGTGCTTAGGAATGGATTTGCATAAAAATGTAAATCTACAAGCACAGAAAAATTTCCACTTTATTAAAGATATTAGATGATTGCTGTATCCTTTATAGAAGCATTCTTGTTACTTTGATGTTGTAAAACCCTCGAGAAAACCTTTTACTTTATGAAACTAGTAGTATTTTAAATTATTTTCTTGAATCATGGCCTAGATTGAATTCACAATAACTAGGATCATTAAAACCTTTCTGCTTTCCTATTAATTTTTAATTGAAAAATTATTTAGTATTTTTGTTTTAAAGTGCAAATGAATATGGGGTTATTTCCATATCAATTTCAATATTAATGAAAGAGCACAAATTATTCATACTTCTTTGTATGAAAATTAAATTTAAAAAAAATCCAAGATATAAACTAAAAGTTATTGACTATCCCAGACTTGATCTAAAAAAATCTTCACAAATCAAATAATGTACAAAAAATCCATAAGTTAAAAACAAATCAAAAGAAAAAAGATAAAGACAAGAAGAAGAAGAAGAAGCAAGAAAATTCCCAATGTGATTCAATTACACAGAGACACCATCATTCTGGTGTCAGAGGATTAGAATTGAAGAGGAAGATAAGACTTGTTTATTGCATATATGACAATTGACAGCAGAACCATTTATTTTCTGTAGCCTGGGAAATTAAAAACTTACCTGCAATTGACTCAGTAAATTGTTGTTGTTATTAAATTATTTTTTCCTAAATATAACATAATTAATATTGGCATCAGCACTTTATGTTCGCCGCTGTTATCTAATTACCATGGGATGTATAGTTCCCCAACCTCACACACAAATTTTTCACATGAAACTCAAGTATAATGCTAAATGAGTTGAAGTAAAAGACCTTATGTAGAACCTACATAAACACATACATATCATAGATGCAAGTGTATTTGCTGTAGCATGCCGTCAGGAGGACTCACATGCATGAGTCCTTTGTATGAGTTTTCCTTTGAATGAGTAGCTGGAAAGCCATTTTGTTGTTAGATGCATTTGTATAGACAAATGCATCATCTAAACATATTTTTTTCCATACTCTTTCTAGTACTTTTGGCATTACACTGTATAAAAAAAAAAATTCTCTTTCTGATTCATAGATGTTTCATGCAGATGCAACCTGATGACATATCAGAGGATGAATGGTATCTCAGGATTATTTTGTAGATGTGTTTGTGACTGAATTCAACACATTTCTTCCCTCCTAGCTCTGATATACATACATATGTATATTTTTATAATTTATGTTCATCTTATTCCCTTGTGAAGAAGTCCTTTTTTGTCCCAGGAGAAAAGCAGGATATCTTAGACCTGCAGCTCACACTGCCAACTACCTGAATGAATGAAGATTTTGCTACAGATCCCAGGGTTCTGATAAAAAGGATTTCTTAGTATTGACAGTGGTTTTCCTCTTTTGGTACACTGCTACTGGAAGCTTTTACTTGGTAAATCCCCAAAACTGGAAGAGCTGGGAAAATATATTAAGGAAACATGCTATTATTTTCAATCTATAATCTTTCCTCTTCGCACAAAACATTTTCCTGTAACTTTTTATTACCATTTATATCCTCTGTTTTTTCCTTTGCATCATTGTATTGTTCTGTCAACCACTCAATAAGTATAAGAACAAAACTCTCATCTGTAGCAGCTTTATAAGTCTTGCTGGCTTCCTGCAAGAGAAATGCTACTACCAATTTCAGGCTTTCAAAATCAGCTAAAAGAAAGAAATCAGAATTCTTTACTGCAATACCAGACTCTGAGCCCAGCTCCTCATTTTAACTACCAAATAATAACCAAGAAAATCTACAGACTTCAACAGAAGCATCTTACTCTGTAAAATGAGTACAGAGCTGAGGAACAGAGCAGAGCCCATGCAGATGCAATAGAATATTTCCCTGTTATGTTGTCAGACATAAAAAATTCTGAGTTCTTCCTGGAACTCAGAATATGATAGATAACTTTCATGAATCCTTAATCTATGGCAAAATGGAGGTTGCAGAGAATATAAAATTGCATATCAGAAACTGAAAAGACTGACAGAAAAGTCATTTGTAAACTGAGTTTCAGAGCCATGGTAGGAAGAAATTATTCAGTGGTGACCTTTTTGAGTTACAGGCTACAAACTAGAAGGCTGTCTTAACATAATCAAAGCCTTTTACAGGACGATTCCAACTCCAGGTTAAGACATATAATATGGTGTCTCTGAAAATTTGTGTCAACTTGTAAATGAATGAGTCCAGTCAGTACGGTCAGCATATTCCACTAATCAGCCACCAGGTCAGGATTGGTAGCCCAGACATAGGACCAAGTGCCAGCTGAGACACTGCATGGGTCATAGCTCTTCTGGAATGGCAGCTGATGGTCAGGTAGGACACCCCAGCATGTTTCAAGTGACTTCAAATGCCAGAGCCTCAAGGATTGATCCAGGCATTAGAGGAGTATTTTTTTGATGAACTAAATTGCTTCCCAAGTTATATGGACTGTACTGAGATGTGCGATGATTGTAATGAGATTTATACACCACTAAGTTTTAGACAGTTGGAAATATAAATGTGGGTAATTAAATCTTGAACTGAATCAAAACTGGATGTGATTCACCTGCCTAAAAACAAACTTGCAGTGCCATTTCAGTATTCTGATTCCTGTTTTTTTTCTGATTCCTGTTTTTTCCTGTATTCTAGATTCCTGTTACCAGCTCAAAGAGAAATTTTTCTGATAAGGATCTGTGTCACATCTCTCATTTTCTCATGTCTCTTTGACACGTTTCAGTGTATTGAAGGATACTGGATATTTAGGAAACAGATGCCAGCATATCTCTGTATCTTTAACCTCTTGTGAAGAAAAAAGTGAAAGAAAATAAAAGGAAAGTAGTTATAGGTTACTCAAAAGCAACCACTGGTAACAAACATATAAATAAGAAATATATAACAGTGTCAAATGATAATGGTTGTAGTATCACTATGTTAGTCATCCTAGTAGTTCCAGGAGGTGCTCTAGGATTTGCCAAGTTCCTGATCTTCCCTGCTCTCAGCTAAAAGATGTTGCACCACCACCATAATATTTAAATAGTTTATATAATTTTTAAACATTAAAGAATAAAAAAATCTGCTTATATTATATGATAAATATATTAACAATATAGTTCCTCTGAAGCTTCTTAAGTGTAGCTAGTAACAATGAAAGACATCATATGGTTAGTATAGATCTAGATACATTATTTTATTTAGAATTTCATTGTTCCGAGAGTTTAGTTTAAAGTTCTCGCAAACTGCTTTAGGATTACAGACGGTGTGTTAAAGCACAAGGAAAAGGCGGTCTTATGACCTCCTAAAAAGTAGAGACACTACTGTTAGTAGATAAATTATGCATGTTCATTGATACTCTGCGTCTGTTGACTTGCCAAAAGCTAATTAAAATGCTTTAAAGCCATTATGCTGTTTTAGGCACATTTTGTGTTTTCATAAAATGTTGCTTATTTAGTAAGAACCATGCTTGCTTGAAAATTCATTTCACAAAGTAAGAAGGACACAGCTTCTGCATGCAAATGAATCTCTCAAGAAACATTCCTCAGACTAGTTTGACCTATAGTGAACAAGAGACAAAGTTTTACCTCTATTGACAATAAAAGTTGTTGCAACAAGATGTGAGAGTCTGTCCGAAATCCTGCATTTTTCTGCCTCACGATTGACAAAAAGACCACCGAAAACCCTGCTGAGCCAGTGCAGGGTGGGGAAGTTGCGTGCCTCGTAGCTACCTAGGTAGTTACCTGTCGACTTCATGGGGCATTCTGCCCCCTGATTCCAAACAATGGACCTGGACTCCCCGCCTCTCGGCCTGGCTGGCTTTGGACTGTGCAAATGGCCCCTTTCCAACAAGGAGACCCCCCCCCTGGCCTGCCTTCAACCATCATGACAAATGAACAGAGATGCGGGCTTCTTCATCGACGGATCAAGACAAGAAGACCCTGTATCACCAGACCCCCATGTACCTTCTTCTAAAGACTGGGACTGAATTACCAAAACTTGCCCCCCCCCCAGCTCGGCGGTGGGGAGGGAGAGCTGTGCTGTTGGGAGGGGAGAAAATTGCCCAGAACCGAAGCGCGGGTACTGAAGCACAAAAACAATGGTACAATGGTTTCTGTTAGCCATCTGGACTCTGAGTTTCTGTTAGTCATCTGGACTCTGAGTACCTGTACCCCGAGTTCTGTGTTCCTTCCCCCCTTTCCGTGATTTTCGGTTGTGAAACCGCTTCCCTTCCCCCAACGAACAACGGTATAATTAGGGTCCCTGAACAGCCGTCCTCCGAGATCTCCCCAGGACCTGGTACCCTGCTGAACTTCTGATGGCTGGACCGCGAGGATCAAGACCACGGTTTTGGTAGTTATAGCCCATATCCCTTCCTTCCTCCTTCTCTTTCCTTGTCTTTTCTCTCCGGTTCCCCCCTTTCACCAACGCCATTCTGCTGTGATTTTCAATAAAACTGTATCTGATTTGTTGCCGTAAATCCTCTGTGCCTTTCTGGTTATTTTGCACCCAAAAAATCAACCCCGTCATCTGTACCCCCCCTGGGTCGGATCGGGACACAAGATAAATTACAATGATGAATTCAATGTGGCTTAAGGGAAAAAAAAACCCAAAAGAATAAAGCAATCAAAAAGGACATTTGTTTATCTTTACCTAGAAGGCTGTATGTTCCAGACAATGGGAAATTCAATTATGCTCTGAAACACTTCCTACTCTCAAAAAAGAAAAATTAAAAAAAAAAAAAATTAAAAAAACCCAAAAAAAAAAACAAAACCAAAAAACAAAAAGAGCCCAAACAAACAAACAAATAACTGAAGTAGGCTAAACAAGCAAACAAAAAACCCCAGAAAACAAAAAACATAACATACACACAAAAAAAACCCACCAAAAAAAAGCATTCACATTCATCCAATGAATTGTAGCCTATGTTTTCAGGAAGACCATTTAAATGATAATAGTTTTCTTCATGTAGCATTTTAATCTTAAGAGGTTTGCAACAACAATAACTAATTAATCTTCTAAGCAATTTTGTGAATTAGAAATTGATTTCTCCATTCTGTTTGTACAGAAAGAAGACTTGGAATCAGTAGCTTAATTTGCTGAAATTGCAGCAACTTACACAAGGCTTAGTTTGGCCAGAAAAGATGAAGAGCCAGATTGTCAGATGGTTGTAGGAACTATGACATACAAGACCACAGTATGTAAGAAATACGTATGTAGTTCTGAAAGGGCATTTCAAAATACAGAACTAGAAACCTGTAGAGAAAAAATGGAATGAGATTCGCAAAACTCAGAATGAAAAATGAGAACATGCAAATTGCAAATAGTAACCAAACAGAGAGGACGAACAAAATGTCCAACATTGGCTGCCTGTATTTTATCCCTGCAGGGAGCAGTTGCCCAATTTTTCAAAACAGCCTCTGGATTACAGAATGTATCTGGGAAGCAGAAACCTAAGTAAATCTTAGTCTGAAGAGATTTGGATTGATGGGTAACACTGTGCTCTAATGCAAGCCTAAACAAGAATAAAATTTGGTTCCTTCATCTTAGTTGACATTTGTAGGGAGAATGGTAAGGGGGCACAGTATTCCCCAATGAGTTGCAGCTGGGGCCAATTAAGAACAGGTGGCATGGATACTTAATACACCTGTAAGCAATTAGGTACAAGGACCATAAAAGGGTGGAGTCAGCCAAAGAGTCAGAGTAAGAGGCAGAGGCCTGCAAGAAGCAGAAGGAAGATTGTCAGAGCCAGAAGAAGAATGCAAGAAGAGCTGCATGGCTGGTGTAAAGGCTGCAGGAGGAGATGAAGAATCCCAGGACCCCAGGAGAGGGTGAGGACCCGGCGAGTCCCAGAGATGGCTGCAGCGAGGACCAGGCGAGTCCCAGAGAAGGCTGCTGCGTGGACCGGGAGAGTCCCAGAGAGGGCTGCAGCGAGGACCAGGAGAGTCCCAGAGATGGCTGCTGCGAGGACCAGGAGAGTCCCAGGAGAAGATGGTGAGTTCCCTTGGAAGGGATGAATAGTCTCAGAAGAAGACTGACCCCAGGAGGGTAGACCCCAGGAGAGGGTTGGAGAAGCTTCGGACATGCCAGGGCTCTGTGGCAGTCTGGCAGCAATATCCTTCGTTGGATCGCTGCTGGATTAGCTGCAGATGCTTCTGGCTGTGTGCTTCAGGAAAAGCCCCTGGAGGGGCTGGACATGCTTTGGGAAAAGCCCCTGGAGGGGCTGGACTCTGCTGTTGTAATGTATTACTGTATATGTATAAGTATTGTTGTAAACGTCTTTAATACAACAGACATTCAACAATCTGCAACCAGAAATGCCAAATTCATAGGAGTAAAAATTGAATAATAATAGACATTCTGATAATGCAGTTCACCAATAGGATAATTTTTTTGTTTGGATGTCAGGTTAGCTTAGATAACTCCTACCAATTTGAAATTGTGAGACTTTAAATGGTCCACTTGAAGAGCTCTGATTACAAAGTTTATGTTTACAAGTAGACTGAAGAAAAAAATGTCACTTTTATGTGTCTGATTTTCATCCTACTAAATTTCCTTTGGCTAAGATAGTTGTTTAGTACCTGATGCATGGGGTGAGATTTACTTACAAATAAAAATAACTTATTTTAGAAGTCTACATATAAATACCTATACCCGTGCTAAATATCCTGGTCTAAGGAATAATAGATGCTTAGTTAACAAATCTCCCCCCCAAATATATCTCACTCTAAAGTCAACCTCCATAGTTTCATTCAGCTCCTGAAAGACATTTATTCCCAAACAGAACTCAGTAGAACAGTTAAGGCATTAATACAGTTCTAGGAGGAGTGACAAACAGCCTATGTGAGAACAGAGAAGAGCAAGGAGACACCTTTAAGACAACTGGGAGACCAAGGGTCACTTCAAAACATTATTAGTATGCCCACATAATCCAGTATCTGGTGATTAGTCAGAATAACTTTGGGGTTTTTTAGAAAACTTTTTGCTATTGACTATGTTGATTAGATTTTACTGTGTGTGACAGAAGCTTAGTCACCTAAAATGGCATCAAAATCTGTTGGCAAATATTTATTTTTACGTCATAAGAATCTACCCTAATGGACACATTCACTCAAAAACTGTAAAAGTTTAGGGAAATTTTGGAGAAAACATACATAACAACAAAGTGTAAATTCTGTTATTAGAGTTTGGCACCTATAAGACCTTACAGATCCAAACTGTAGATTTACCAAAAGACCAGTAGCAAGTTGTTGCTGGGAAAAACTGCTGAGCAGTTCAATTTAAACTCACTTTATGGAGTTTAAATCCAATCAGGATTGATTCATCCATTTATTAACGGCATTTAATTAACTGGCAGTCAATGAACTATATCTTGAGAATTCATATCAGTAATACAGCAGATAATCAGCAATACACTCAGTTACAAAATGCTAATAAAGACCTATTTTTTTGCTAAACTAACTTACATATCTAATCCCAGAAGATGTCAGTCACACACACACATAGACACACACACACATCTACATGCAATCCCAACCAGTGCGGTTTACACATACCCCCATCCCAGAGCGTGGATGCAGGTTTCCCAAGCACAAACTCTCCTGTGGAGATGTGGGTGCTCCAGCTGAGCATGTATGCTTGTACTGCCCATGCCCAGAGAAGGGAAAAGCCATGGGCAGAAGCAACGTGCAGCCCCACATGCATCCTGGGAAGCTGTGCACTCTGGTCATGGGCTGGTTCCTCAGTCCAACTGGGAGGCCCTGGGCCTGGCCCAGGCAGGAATTCAAGTGCCACAAGGTGATACCTGGCAGTGTCCAATCAAGGTTGCTGCTCCTAATCCCACTTCAAGGCTTCTTTTCCACCTTTTAAAAAATTTCAGGTTTGCTTTCAGTTTCACAAAGTTTTAGTGTCTTCCTGTAATTCCCTGATTTGATCTTGGCTGTCTGCCAAGCTCCCAGCCTGTCTTTCTCTCTCTCACCATCAGCAGAATGAGGGGATAAAATGAGGGTGGAATGAGGGTGGAAAAACTCCTGGATTGAGATAAAATAGGGAGATCATTTACCAAATTACAGTCATGGACACAATGGACTCATTTTGGGAAAATAATAAAACAGACTTGGATTTTGAGAAGCAAAGACAAAATTAACATAAGACCTTCTTCCATCCTCTCTTTCTCAAGGTTCAAATTAACTCCTTCATTTTGTGCACTTCTTGGCGAGTGGGGAATGAGGGAGTTATGGTTAGTCCATGAATTTGTCTTTTCCTCCTCTATTTTTCTTTCTGTTTAATCATGGACTGTGCTTGGGCTTCAGTTTCCTTCTCAGATGTCAGGTCCTCAGTGTGCTACGTTCTAGATACCTGCTTGGGTACCTGGAGCACTTTGTCCCCTTCTTCTTTCTCTTGGTGTTCACAGATGTGTTTTTTAAATTTTTGGGATTTTGGGGGTTTTTTGTTTGTTTGTTTTTTCTCACCCCTTTTTCCTCTCTGGTGTTTCCTGTGCTTTCTTAAGCATTGTGAATGCCTGGACACAGACAACACAGACAGCAGACAGAAAAACTGGTGGCCACTTCCATGTTAAACATGATCATTTGAGGTAATAAGGGTACCTTTTTCAGTCAAATGCAAGAGGTTTTTGGCAAACACCCTACAGACAGTATACTGGATGTGCACACAATAGTTACACCCACAACATAACAGGTGTTGTCATCCATGATGTTTTCAAGGGTGGACCATACAGGCACTCTCACATTAACTCAGCAACAAAAATCGTGCCAGAATGCATGGAGGTTCAGTCTTTGCAGCTTTGTATCATTAAACTTGTATAATTTAATTTATTTGTGTTGCTGAGATGGTAATTATACTTTTATCCTATATCCTACTCTTGCACTGCAAGGACAGACTGCAAGTTAAGAGCATGTTTTAATATTTCCCCAGTATCTATGAGTTAATACAATGGAAATGCAAACTCAGGTCATTTCAGTTAGAAATGGCAATGAATGCATAGCAGACACAAGATGAAAAAAGCTTAATGTAATGTGATTTAAAAATGTATCATTCCAACATATAGAATTAGAACAAGGAAACTAAAAAGTACAGAAATTCACACTTACAAACTCAGTGAATCACAGAAAAAGTTTATCCCTGAAATTAAACCTATAAAACAAGGAATTCTAATTATATGTCTAGGCAAAATCATATTTCCCATCTGTTTCTTACTTATTTTCCCTAATTTTGAAAATTTGCCTCTTAAGAACAATCAGGTAATTTTAACCAATTAGTCATTCTCATTTCTTATAAAAACTGGTCTGGAAAGGATCTTGAGAAAGCTTACATTTTATCCCTCTAACCCAAGGAGATATAATTCCTGACTTACACTTGTTTAAATATGTGTTTAAATACCCATCCACTGATGGATGCCAAAATCTTCCTCCAAGCAGTGTATGCCAGCACTTAATTATCATTACTGTTGTAATTTTTTTCTAAATGTCTAGCTGGAAACTTTCTTGCTGAATTTAATTTTCAACACTTCTCCATAGAATCATAGAATGATTTGGATTGGAAGGAGCGGTAAAGATCATCTAGTTCCAACCCCCTCACCATGGGCAGGGATGCCACCCACTACATCAGGTTGCCTGAAATCCCATCCAACCTGGCCTTGAGCCCTTTATGGGATGAGGCATCCACAGTTTCTCTAGACAACCTGTTCCAGTGCCTTGCCTCCCTCACAGTAAAGAATTTTTTCCTAATATCTCATCTAAACCTACCCTATTTCAGTCTGAATCCATTTCCCCTTGCCCTGTCACTACACACTCTTGTAAAAAGTCCCTCTCCATCTGTTTTGTATGCTCCCTTCAGGTACTGAAAGGCTGCAATTAGGCGACCCTGGAGCCTTCTCTTTTCCAGACTGAATGATTCCAAATCTGTCAGCCTTTCCTCACAGAAGAGGTGTTCCATCCTCTAACATCATCCTTAGCCCTACTCTGCACTTCCTCCAAGAGGTTAATCTTCTTGCTGTCTTGGGGTCTGCAGAGCTTAACATGGTACTCTACTGAAGACATAGTAAACAGGTTGTCCTCCTCTTTACACCAGTCATTTAACTTATGAACACTACCATATGCTCTCACTGCAAAGGTCTTCAGACTAAAAATCCTACAGCTATTGCAGTCATGGACCTGTATGCTGACCATTTCAATGTTTTACAATAGGTTCACTTTAGTAATGCAAAACCACAGATGCTCAGGATAGCTTCCAATCATTTTATAGAGAAACCTATTAAGCAAATTTTCCCTGTCTTTTTCTTTATGCAAACAGGTATTCCAAACTCTACTACACTGTTTAAATTCAATCTATCTTTACAAACATCCCTTCAGTTTTTAAAACTGTGTTGAATTCCACTGGTATATTTCTATATGATGACAGTCCACCCCAATAATGACAGGTCAGAGACTAATTCTACATTTTAAGACTAAATTTCCATGCATGACATTTTCATCTTTCAAGCAAGGAAAGAAAACAAATTCTTTTAGAATTCCATTTCAGAATGTGTCAGAAAGCATTAATCTGCCAAAATAATATACTTACTATCACATAAGACAAAGATTTTAGTGATACTACCCTATTAATTCCAAATCACATGAGTTAAAGAGCTGAGAAATGAGTTACAGTATTTAATAGGAATAGAAAGCCCATGAAAAATATAAAAATGTAATATTAAAGTGAGAACCACTGACTGTGAATTTCTTTTTACCAATAACATTATTTTACTTGTACTTAGAAGAAGAACCAAAAGATGAAGAGTATAGCAAACAATATTTTCCAGAACCAAAAAAAGGCCCAAACTCTATCAATGATGCCAGAAAAGCTTCAGCTACAGTTTCTCTTTAACTATGCCTTTTTAGTTGATATAATAGTGTTCTAAGTCTTCTGTATCCAGTAGAACTTAACTTGTATTAGTTATGAAAGCAATTACTTGTAGTGCTGGAACAGCTCATTAATTTTTTTTTTCTTTTTCTTTTCAAACCATATAATTGAGTGCTGTACCACCGGAACAATTAAGCCATTGGTGAATTGTATGCGTTTATCTGAAACCTCATTGAACAGACAGATATAGCAGGTCATTCTCTCATTTTTCTTTTCTGTCCATGCTAATACCGCCTATGTCTAGTTAAGCAATGACTTGATTAACTTAATTAACAGAAACTTTCTTAAGGCTTCAATGCTTTCTGTATAACAGATATGACACAATATATTTGATCTGTTATTCTTACATTCATTCTAATTAAAATGTACTTATTTCTTTTCTATCTTTGTATAAGTCCTACTAGCACAATATCCACATGCCACACAGACACGTTTGATGACTTGCAACTTAAAAAAGCAGTTTAAGCGTGTTTTCATTGTATCAGATAAGACACGAGTTTAGTTTGCACACAGCAAATGAGAAAACATTAAAAAATGGCATCAGATAGGCTTATAATACTTACAGTTGCACTTAAAATATCATTTGGTATAAAGAGATTATAACATTGTCATGTCTATTTCGCCTGGCTGCATATGGCTTCCAGGAATGGAAGCCAGTTACATTAGAATGCTAATGGTACTCTTGACATGGAGGACATTAAATCTTTGAATTAAGAGTACCTACATTTTAATAGTAGAGAAAAGTCAGTTCTTCTCATACTGTTGTCAATAATGGAGGGGATTAATTTTGTACTATAGTCTCAGCCTACAATCCTTGCCTAGGAAGATCAAATTATGTAAAGTTGTTCAGAGACACCCACGCTAGTATGACAATGAGTCTCACCTCAGGCTTAGACATCACCTGTCTGTGTAGACATATAGAACATGTGTACACATGATGGTAATATTTTACTTTATCCTGAATAACCACGGACCTGGGCCATGTGAATTTGGTGGTGCTTTTAATCTGTAAAAATTATCCAGTAATGGGCAAAACTCCAAAACCTAAATTAGAATCACGGAAGTTGGAGTATGATTTCTGCTACCCCAAAAAGGAAAAGGTTTCTTTTAGATCCTGCATTACGTTAAAATTTTCATCAATGACGTAGTGGGATTGAGTGCACTCTCAGTCAGTTTGCTGAAACATCAAATTGAATGACACGGTAAAGGGGAAAGGACATCATCCAGGGGGACTTTGACAAGGAGAGTCTGTGCAAACCTCATGAAGTCCAACTAGGGCAGGTGGAAGGTCCTGCATGCGAGTCTATGTAACCCCAAAATTCAGGCTGGGCAGAGAATGGATTGAGAGTAGCCCTGAGAAGAAGGACTTGAGATGTGGGTTGACAAGAAGCAAAATATGACTTGGCAATGTCAGCTGGCAACCAAGAAAGTTATTCACAACCTGGGTTTCATGAAAAGATGTATGGGAGGCCAGGGAGGGTGGTTCTACTGCTCTACTCTGCTCTGGTGAGACCCCACTTGGGGTATTGTGTCCAGCTCTTGAGTCCTCATTACAAGAAGGACAAGGACTAACTGGAGTGGGTCTAGAGAACAGCCATAAAAATGATCAGAAGGCTGGTGTACCTCTCCTATGAGGAAAGTCTGAGACAGTTGGAGTTGTTCAGACTGGAGAAGAAAAGGCTCTGGAGTTATCTCATTACAGTGGTTCTCTGCTTCAAGGAGTGCGCCGGTGCGTGAAAGTCTGAGCCCGGCTAACGCACAGAAAGGCACCTGGGCAGCCCAGGTGTGAGAGCCACGTGGCCGCTCAGCCCTGGCTCCCAGCAGGCAGCAGGCCCCGTATGGCTGTCTAAGGTGCTCTCCCTTGCGGCGTGGAGGGGAATGCAGCACCTTGATAGACAGGCAAGAAAAACGCAGCAGCGAAGCACGGGCACAAAGAAAGGCAAGGAGGCAGGCAGATCTCTGCAGCAGGGATTGGATCTATTCGGTAAGGGAGGACGGCTGCAGAGAACTGCCCGAAGAGGGCGGGGACTGCACAAGGTTTTAAAGGGTCCCAAAAGGGAGGAGCAACCCGCCCCCAGGCAAATGAACACACAGAAAGAAATGATTGATATAATGCAACAGTGAACAGGGGACTTAGTTGAGCCGGGGAAACAAGTTCTGGTCCAATCACTTTCCGCTCAGAATGGAAGATTCTAGGGAAGGGGTGTGGGCAGATAGTGACAGACGGAGCTGTTACCAAGAGAACAAAGGAGGGGTTTAGGAGAAACCATAGAAACGAAGGTGGGGATAAATGATAGACATAAAAATCAGTGCATTGATGGCGGGAGTTGCTCTGACAACCGGGGATTGACAGATAACTGTGAGGGGGAAAGGCGGGAAGGCAGCCCTAGGCAGAACCGTTATAATAACAAAGACAGGGGGAAACATGGAGTGCATCAACTTAATATAGAACTGACATTAAAACATAACTTAAATATTAAATTTGTGCAAAATACAACAGTGAACAGAAAAACAGCCCCACCGCAACAAAGGAGTAGAGGCCTTTCCCTATAAGAAAGATGGGGACAAACTATTCAGTAAGACCTGTTACAATATGAGACATTGCCATTTGCTCTAGTTTGGGGTTCCCCAGAAGCTACGTGGTGTACATCTTCTCCACCATCATCCTCCATGGACTGAAGAGAATCTATCTAGAACTACTGATAGATTATTATATTATTCTTATTCTTATTCTTATTTTGTATTACTGGAGTAATATTGCATGATCCAGCACACTGATGGTGGTCTTAAGTTAGTAACTCTCATGGTAGTTGTGACAAAACTAACTTGGCTTAAGGCAAGACCTCTCACATGTCCATAAATTACAAAGTGCAGCTACTGCAAGTTTATTCTCTTTCTATTAACCTTATCTGATTATAAATTATCTTTCTTTAGGAAATCTTTTTCATGCATAATTTCTTTAATGTTCAAACTCAAACTTTTCAGATATTTTCAGAGGTTTATACACAGATACAGAGTGACCAGAGAAGTTTTCTGAGGCCTATTAATAGGGCAAATATGTAGCACTCCACAAGTTTCACACAGTACAGCTTTTTCCATTTGCATACAGGACTGTATCTATATTTCTAGTTAGAGGTTTTCCAGGAGTTTCCCATTCAGTTCAATGAGCTAGCACCCGAAGTAGGGACAGACTCCCATGCGCTGTCCATTCAAATGCCAAAAGGAAAGGAAAACTGATTTCTCTGTCCACTACTTGTTTCTCTTTTCATAAGCATTTAATTAGTGTTTGGTAACACAGTGGTTCACTCAGTATGAGGAAGATATCTCTAAAGAATATCAAACCTCTGAGTTAGTGCTTTTCAGGGCAGTCAGCCCATAGAATTTTTATATGGACAGCTTTGCATGTGGTTGCATTGAAATAATTATCTCGGATTGTAACCAAATTACCAAATGATCCAAACCATACTCGTAATCATACCATATTTTATTTAATATTTATTATCCTACTGGTTTAGCTTTAAAAGCAAATATTTTCTACAACCACCTATAATTTTTATTAGAATTACATTTAACTGTGCTAAAGGAGAAGTCTTCCCAGAATACTTCTGCTTCTAAAAATGTTTCATTTTTTGTTTAGGTAATTTATGTTTTCTCCACTTAACAATTGTGTTTGAAATTTGCCCTGTGCATTTAGAGAGGTATAACTATGCTTTTCCATCTATACACTCAAGCAAATATTATCAGAAGGTTAGATGTAAAGTACTAACGATTTTAATTGAGGTTACATGAGATCTACAGGATATGAAATCTACAGGATATGAAATAGAGTATCACAATAAAATATTCTATCTTCAGCAGCTGCTGAAAACTTTGCAGCTATCACAGAATCACAGAATAAACAAGATGGGAAAAGATCTTTGAGATCATCAAGTCCATTATGAAGGCCCTTACTAAAAATCATGGCTATGTAGGCAATATAGCCATATCTTTAGAGCGTCTTAATATAGAAAGATCTGCTCAGGTTCACAGAAGATAAATAAAAAGTGCAAAAATGCAACACACTGAGAGTTTGCACAAAAGAAGCATAATTTCATTTTCAACAGACACAGTTCCAGTCAGATTTCTACCAGAAAACTTGGGAATCTAGCCCAAGAACAAAAGGGATGGAATGCCCTGGGTTCTTTCAGCACCTGTGCGTGTTATCCATTTCAAATCATGCAAAAAACCCCAGCTAGTCTTTTTTTCTTGGTGACTCAGAAAAGCTGTTCAAAATTTTTCTTATGATTAGCAAATCCTTAGAGAACTATTTTCCCAAATATAGGCAAATTTCTGCCATGTTTACATATAAAGTGACTTTGTAAAATGGACTTCCTACAGGCAAATGTATCATTCTCTAAACAGCACTGTTTTGCTGCTGTTGTGTCCTCAGACAAGTATTTTTAAAATACAGACATTTAGGAAAGAGTCAGATGACTGCTCAGAATTCCATGGAGGAGAATAGTGACCAGTTTCATCATAAATTGTTCATCACTGGCAATAGCCCAAGATAAAGGTGTGAGATATAAATATGTATCACTGCCAAGAAAAGCATTTGTAAAGCACAATGAGACAGGACCATTTCACAGCTTTTGCTCTGTTTTGACTATGTATTTGGGAAATGAAAATGAGAAGAGAAACAGAATAGTGAGCAACTCAAATACAGATTTGACACTGAATAAAATCAAGGTGTGTAGACCTAAGAAACAGATTTGTGTTTTCCAGATTCCAGCCAAGACAAGGTTAATTACTGCAGTAGCCATGAGGGGGCATGGCCAGGACACAGAGGTTATGTTATAATCTCATATCATTGCCATCAGGAAAGGGAGAAGGGTTTCATTCCGGTTGAAAGAACGTGATGGAGTGAGCCTTCTGGTAATATCTGTTTTTTGAGGGTGGGGGGAGGGCAGGGTGTATACATGAGTTTGTTCTGACTTATATCCTCTGTCATTGGTATTCCTGCTGTTACTGTTCATTTTATCTCATTGTGGTTTCCAGGAAATTGTTCTTAACTCAACTCATGATCTTTGCCTTTTGTGCTTTCAGTCATAGCCGGGAAGAAGAGCAGTGCACGGTTTTAGTGGACGCATTAAACTGGAAAATACCATTTCTAAACCATGACAGGGGTTTATGGTACTGTTCCTCTTAATGTATTGAAACATGAATTATTGGAGTTTTTTTCTTAAGAACAATGCAGAATACTGCAGATTTAACTAGGTGCACTCATACCTTAAAAGTGCAGAACACAACATGGTGGAAGAATTCTTTCTAATCATAAAATATAACTGAATAAACTTAGTCAGAAACCAGCAGGTTTAAATTCATGACCGAAACATGCACAAGTTGTCCTGTTACTACCTGTCTGTACCAAACACCGTGTCAGGTGCAAATTTGTGCTCACAATATCAGATACTTGTTGACTAAGATTGACCAAGAAGAATTGAATGATCCCACCCAAATATAAAGGAAGCAAACTGTAGTAAGACTAATTGTAAATAATGCAAATAAATCCTCACAAAAATTATTAATATAATTTATCAATACTTATGTATCTATGAAAAATACATTTCAGCTTCTCTGTTGAGATACAATGTTATTGCTTACTGTGCATTGTAACTAAATTAAATGTAGTCATGTTCTGTCCATGTGCCTAAATAAAATGTAATGAAAGCAAGTTCAAAATATGTTTTTTAGGCACAATGATTTATTTCATGCTCATTGATCTCAACTTACCCATAAGCAAAAACTACCAAGAGAAAATCTCCAGGTTGTTACTGGAGAAGTTATTAAAATCACATTATGTCAGCTACAAAAATATTCATTTTTGTTATATACTTACATTCTAACTGCACCAGTTTTGCACAAAGTTTTTAAGTGGAATGAAATCTGTTATTTATAGATAGTCTGTTAAACTCCAGAATTTAGTGTGCAATGCAAATTCCTGCAATTTAAAAACAAAGTTTATTTTTCTCAGAGGCTGAAAGTCTAAGATTATTTTTAGATATTCAGCTTCAGATTCTGAAGCCAGAAGTTTGATGCAGCTTTACAGTTTGTAACCTAATATCCTTATTTGCACATTGGTCATGGATTTCAAGTACTTTGAGTGAAACAAAGAATCTAACACAACAACAGCTCTCTAATGCATGAAATAATCATGCACTTACACCCAAAGGCAAATCAGTACCAGAGATGATGTATAACAAAAATCAGGAACAAAAATCAACTCAGTGCATCACAGAACTTACAAATTTTTCAATTCAGTATGAACCGGTTCATTTGTCAACAAACTAGATATTATTATTGTATGGCAACCCAACATTTTGCAAGGTATGATTCTACTTATTTCCAGTTTGAATGGCATGTCTGGATATACAAACCACAAATATTAAGTAGAAATAAGATACTAGTAGTAACTGTCTGCATGACATAGTGGGTCTCTTGCTAGAATATTAGGCTTTGTTCTAGTGTCCTTATTTTGTAATGGAGGTTAAAAAAATGGAAAGAGATCTGTGAGTAATAAAATAAAAATTTAAGATTTTTACTATTCATTTTGCCAAGAGATGGAGGTAGTTGCAATCTTCTAAGACCATCTTTTGCTACTGAACAGGTTTTTCTTAGCATAGAAGGCCGTACTATAGCCAAGTAGTTGTATGTTCTGGTTTAAAAAGTAATTCTGGACTGAAAATTAGCAAATTTTATACAGCAATTTAAAATTATTCAGGAGGTCATGCAAGATTATTGTAACATCTTTCTCTGACAGTAAAACTTGCCACCCAGCATATGAATTAGCAGAAGACACATGTAAAAAAATTAAACTGAAGTTCAGTTTTCAGCTGCTTTCACAGGCTTCAGGAAGATAAATTGCTCCATGTACTCAGGGCTAAGCATATAAAACTAACATGTCCCGAGTGATAAGAATGGTATATTCTCACAATCTGGTAAATGAACCAGCTTTGCATCAATGTAAGAAGAGAGGGGTTTAATTTTGTCTTGGTAATTTAAAAGCATGATCAGTTAGAGTAACAGCTAAAAATCTCAAATAAGCTTTCCTTGTTAGCCAAAGACAGGAGTAGTTATTCAGTAAAACTGTTTATCAGCTATATTACCTGTAACTGAAAAATGGCACTCATTCTGTGCTACTTTGGATGAATTTTTAGAAGACTGTGAACATAAAGTTGGTATTAAATGACTTCTAGATGTTGATGAATTATGCCTGTGATCACAGTAAGGAACCTGATTTATTTGGAGAATCTGAATTAAATTTTGAACATTACATTTGATACCTGCTCAATATTTTATTTTATCATTTGTAGACTATTGCTAGACTTCAGTCATCCTTATCTTGTACAGACTGTAAACAGCTCATTCAGGCTTTCTTTGCACCAGATCACTGCAGAAACCTATTTCTGTGTCTGTGAACATTCATAAACTCAATTTTCTCATGCTTTCACTAGAAGGGTGTTACTAACTCGTTGTACCAAGATGCAATATTATTTACCATCTTTCCACATTTTTGAATGGGGACACAAATTTTAAGTTCTCAGACAAAATTTAAAATAAATGTGTAAAAGAGCTACAACACAACTACTGTAAGTAACAGCAATTTTCTTTCACACTAGGTTGCTTTTTAGGTGAGAACATTGGTCCTCTAGATCTTTTTAGCAATCTGGGGAAAGAGTGGCCCCTTGGAAGTCAAAATTACTGTTCTGCTGCATAAACTTGGTATGTATTTAAATACGTCCTGACAAAAATTCTAGTTATAAAACCTCACAGGCTGTTTAAAGAATTAAGTTAATGTAAAAATTTTTTATAGCTGTTCTTCCTCAGTTTGAAGGAAATTATTTTCAAAAGCAGACACATAGGATTGTTGTATGGATTAGCCACACCATCTGCCTATATTTACCAGAAGATCACATTTTATTTTTATAATTCATATTTTTCTGATGTTATTAGTATTTTCTTTTTAAATTAATCATCTATATTACTCAAAGACAAAGAGTGCCAGACATCTTATAGGTCAGACCAATTTCAGACTCTTTAGGGCATACCTTTTAAAAAATTCCATTTTAATAGACAAATGGGCATAGACTCAGTCTCCTAGACAATTTTTTTCTGTCATAATATATGCCTCAAAATGCACCATTAAATTCCTTAAACATTTGACAGTAATAAGCAAGGTAGCTACCATCACATTGTCTAAGTCACAGGGTGCAACAAGGGACTTTTCTGATAAAGTAAGTATTTGAAAATACTAACTAAATGGACATATAATAATGAAAGAAAAAGAATGGTATTCCTGCACTATTGAGATAATTAACCTAAGTTTCACTAAATACCTTAGGAAAGACAGACTTGCATATGGCTAAGAAACAAGGTTTCTTAGGATATATTTAACCTAGTTAATGATATTGAAAGCTGAATTAAAAAGAAATCTATTATAGTTTAAGGACATTTTTGTAGGTACTAAAACAGGCAGAGAGCACAAATACTGCCCTGGCTTAGAAATATGTGGATTTACTGATTAACTGAAATTTTCTATAACATATACTACAATATTGTCCAGAATTATGAGTTTTAATAAATTTATGCCTGAAGTTACTGGCCTTGAACTTAATGTGTCAGTCACAGTAACTAAAATGCATGCTAAATTTTTGAAGCCCACTGAGGGACTTCTATAGTTTCAAAGAGTTTATGTGTTTTTATCTTCCTCTGAGCTTATAAAAAGTATAGAACTTAGGTGCAAAGTTTAGAGTTAATGACAACAATTATGACAAAAATTTTCAAAATGGAAGGTGTCAGCGTCCAGCTCTGCTAAGACACTATTTTTTGGAATCAGAGAATCATTTAGGTTGAGAAGACCTCCAAGAGCATTGAGTCTAACCTTTTATGATCACTTTGACAGACAGACCACAGCACTAAATGCCAATCTGTTTTCGTTTATTTCTTGGACACCTCCAGGAATGTTAACTTCACCACGTCCCTGTTCCAATTCCTAGCAATCCTTTCCACTAACAAATTCTTCCTAATGTCCAACCTGAACCTCTCCTGGTGCATCCTGAGGCCATATCCTCTTGTCCTGTCACTGACTGACTTGCAAAAAAGGCCAACTCTCACCTGACTACACTCTCAGGTAGTTATAGACAATGGTAAGGTCTCCCCGAGCCCCTTTTTCCTCCAGCTAAACAGCCCCTGCCACTTCTCATAAGACTTACTCTTCAGACCATTCACCAGCTCCATTACCCTTCCATGGACACGCTCCAGCACCTTATTGTCCTCCTTGTATCGAGGAGCCGAGAACTGGACACAGGATTTTGAGGTGCAGTCCCACCAGTTCTGAGCATAGAGGGACAATCACTGCCCTGGTCCTGCTGGCCACACTATTGCTGACGCAGGCCAGGATGCCATTGGCCTTTTGGGCCACCTGGGCACACACTGGCTCATGTCCAGCTGTGCGGCTGCGCGGGCGTCTGACCCCGGCTAGCGGCCACAAGTGTCCCGCAGCACACAGCCTGGTGAGGCCAGCCCCTTGCCTTCGACAGCGCTAGCTCCGTAGAGACGGCTGGGGAAGTGGCTGGCTGCCAGGGACCTTCCCTGCGTCTTGGCAGGGAAAGGCGTCCCTGTGAGAGCTGAGGTAGGAGAGGCGCAAGGCAGCGACAAAGTAGCGAGGCGAAGAGACGTGAAGCAAGGCAGGAGCTCGCAGCAAGGAACCGGGTTTATTTAAGGAAAAGGAAGGACAGGTCGGGTAGGGAGTGCAAGCAACTGCCCCCCGCCCACCCCTCGGAGGGGGCAGATAAGGGAACTCCGAGGGGAGGGGGAAGGCACAGACAACCAATGAGAACAAGCGTACAAATAATAGACATGACACAGCAGCAAATGAGAACATAATAAAGGAGTGGCTTCCCATCCTGCACCAATCACCCTCAGCCCCTGATGGAAGATTCTGGGGACAGGGAGTGGGGAGAGGGTGATGGACAGGAGGGTCACCGGGGCAACTGAGGAGGGGGCAACTGATGGACATATGAATGGTTACAAAAAGGCGGGAGAAACCAAGGTGATGGGGTGAGTGACAGTTGGCTCGCATGGGGAAGAAGGGGGGAAGGAGGGGGAGCCTTGGAAAAAATCGCCATCTTAGGCGAGTGAAAAACTTATAAAACTCAGTATAACTTCTGCAGAACTGCACTAAACATTTACGAAAATCTTCTTAAAACAAACCGCGCGCACCGCGACACAGCTGCTGTTGCCCAACACCACCAGACCTTTGTCTGCGGGGCAGTTTTCCAGACTTTTGCCTCAGCCTGTAGCACTGCACGGGTTTTTGGAACCCAAGTGGGTGAAGTATCACTCTAATGGGTATAAAAATACTTTTACTTGAAGAATAAGAGCTACTGGGCACTACTGAATATATTGGTAATTAGTTTTTTAATAGCACTTTATCTCACATGATGAACTAGTTTAAAGTTTTAATCTATATCTGACAAATTTTAGTTTGCTTCCTCTTGGCAAAAAGCTACTAATACAAAAACAGCAGGATTATTTAAGAAAGGATTTTAAAAAATATAGCCTGATATAGCTCTTGATACTATTTTTGTTTATCTTGATTAAAATAACGAAATACTTAAGCATTCAAGTTGATGAAAACTAGATGCGGTTAAGTATAGAGGCAGTGAATGTAAGATTAAGGTTATATAAATTCAGGTATTGCTGTGTCAACTAAATCTGAAAAACATGTGCATACAAGTTTGTTATTCAGTTTTTAATCTCTGACATTTACTTTTACAAGATATTGGAAAGTAATTTACAGAACAGCCTTTAGGCCCAGCAGTATCATACATATGCACAATAAATAAAACTCATTCTGGCTCAATTTCAACTATTTTCTAGGTTGAGACTTAGGGGGATTTTTTTAATTAAACATTTTAGTAGAAAAAAGGAAAAAAGAGACAGAAGAAAAGAGAAAATTACCACTGGATAATATTTAATCCACAACAGTAAACTATATCTATTCCCAGAAAGGAACATCCAGAGATGTAAATTTCAAATCTTTTCCTCAAATAACATTTTAAAATGCCTTAGCTCAAGAGTATAAAGGAGCAAGAGCTTACTTCCAGCTAATGTGAGAAGAGAATCCACAGTATTTCAAAACCATTCTGATATTGATTCCAAGATAAATTTGTCATTCCAAATATGAAAGGTTGATATATTTTAATAAATACAAGAAATCTCTTTTGCTAAACAGATACAAAAAAATCTGAGAAATCTGATTATTTGATTAGCATGTTTATTTGGATGGACTTTTACCTTAAAAATTAGAGAGAAAGGTCTTGTTCTCTATTATTTTAAGTGACTGCTCTATTTATTTGGCAAAATATACCTTTTTTTTTAAAATTTACTAGCTCTTCCATTTTTTTCCCTGTTCTCATTTTCCACTTCTCCTTCTTCTCTTTCTTCTTCTCTTATCACCTTTTTGCATTTCCTTCTTTACTTAAAAGATTTTTTGTTAAAAATGATGCACGTTTAAAAATATTTCTAATTTAATAAAAAATAATATTTTTTTAAACATTCTTTTCCCCAAAGTGATTTTAAAATAAGAACTCAATTTAAAATTCCTATGCAAAATCTTGTTTTTATAAATTTCCATTAACACTAAGTATGTCTTCCACTTGAAGAATTTTTTTTTTCAGATGAAATTCTGAAATTCTAAGAGTTAAGTTGAACTTGTCAGTCTTGGAAATCCTGTTGAAGTATGTAGAACTTTGGAAGAAGGTCAAATATCATATAAATATTTTCCATAATTCGCCATCCAACTATAGTATTCAGGATTAGCTGTCGGGACTCTAGAGCTTCAGATAATTATTGATTATTTGTCAGATTATGCTAATATGGTCAGTATTATGGGAGACATATTTGTACAGTCGAATAATACTTGATACCAAATGTGTACATACCATTTAAGATATAAATGTCAATTAATCCATTCTGGTGATTGAGAGGAAAGTGCAGAGATCATTGAAAACGTGATCAAATTCTCTTTTTCTTCTCAAGGCTGATTTGAAGCAAAAAATATCTACCATAGCTTAAAGATATGGAATATTTAAGAGGTAGAGTCAGTGAACAGTTTTATGTTTCCATAAATATATTTATATTGTAGCATAGTTAACCAAAATTACTAGCTAGTACCTTTGTAAAAATTAAAATAAATCCTCAAAAATTAATACTCAGTGTTTATTTTTTAGATCTAGATACAGAGTATTAGATCTACAAAGTCTAGATCTATAACACTATTTTAACATTTAACTTTATTTTCCTCCTTGTTGTTCTAAGTACTTAGGTTCTAGACTCAATAAAATGAGACAAAGACAGAGAATGCCAAATGTCAGAGAATGAGATTTTATACAACTAGGAGACTCACCATCTTAGTCTGCTAGAAGTAAGCAGAAGTCTTCCATATTTTGTTTCTGGCAGACAAAGTTACTATACTATGCATCAAATCCAGTTGAGTTATTTCTCAAATAACTAAGGAGCTAATGGCTATCCTGTCAAGGTAATTGGAATTAAGAGTGCTTCCCTTGAGCTATGCAAGTTTAAGATGCTGTGTTGTCTTTAGGACAGCCACAGTTTAACACAACAATCCATCTTATATGATTACATTCCTGTCTGGGTTTGGAAAGACAGGAGTCTGCTAAGGAAGGCAGGAGCCTCCTCTGAAGTGGAGAATGTAAACTCTCCCCACCCCTCCGAATTGCTATAATTTTAAATTAAGGGGCTCTTGGGCAAAAATATGGGAGCAGGAAATAACAGTTCTTTAACAGGGAAGAAATAAAAAGAATAAAATAAACAATGCAGTCCACTACAACAACACTGACAGAGTCAGAACCCAACCTGACACCCTGTTGGTCAGGGTGCTGGTGGCAGTCCGATTGAAAATGTGGCTGCAGTCCTCTGAAGTATCAGGTGTGGTTCTGTTGGAGCAAGGGGGTTCTGTAGAGAAGGATGTATTCTTTCCTCTGAAGATCTAGTGGAGGAAGAGGCAGCTGCTGTTCCTCTGGGGAATCCCGTGGAGAAAAGCCATGCTGGAGTTTCAGAATCTCCGACTATATCTGGGTAGCAATGCTTGGCTCCTCCCTCTGGGCGGAGCATCTCACAATGGGATGTTATAGTTCTTATCAGTCATGCACTGACATTCAATAGTCTGTTATCAGCAGAGGTCCCCTCCCGAGGGAGGTGTGAATGTGGTCACTCAAAGAGAGAGATAAGGCAAACTGCTCACTTGACAACGTAATCAGCCATATAGATGGTAACGGAAAACACCTTGCATGCAATCTTCAACAATTCCTTATGCTGCAGAGGAGTTTAACAGACAGAAAACTTGAGCTTCTTACTTGCTTGACCTGAACTTCATGCACAGAAATTAAGTATGTACTTTGGATGCCCAACTGGAACAGCCAGTTTCTCCTTGACTTTACATGAATTGCTTCAGTGTTGAAAGTCTAGGACTTGGGGAATGAAGGCAAAAACATGAGCTGTAATCAAGCCCTTTTACTAATGAGCTGCGCATTAACATAATCCAGCTCCAGTTTTGTCAGAAAAAAAAAAAAGAAAAATATATTAAATATTTATCATACTAATCAAATAGATTTAATCTGCCAACAGGGAAAGAAAAGAAAGTGGCAGTATTTGAAAAGAAAATACCAAAGAATAATCATCAGAACTTGGTCACATACTCAATAGAGTTCCTGTAAGACAGTACAAAGTTAAAAATGAAACAAGATGAATGAAGATGCTGTTCATTGATATTCTTTTAATTAAAAAACTAAAGTTCAAAGGGAATTTTATGAAAACATTGGTAAAAAATTACAAAAGTATGCCTCACGTTGTACACCGCTGAAAAATAAATGCAGATAATTATTCAGCAATCAGCCCTAGTTTGTGATCCAGTCCCTGTTTTATGATGAATGTGCATGGTATTTATTAATTAGAGCTATTGAGCACACTATAATTCCCTTGGAGAAACACACCTTGTTTTTCCTAACCCATGGAATGTAATCAGCAGATTGCTTATAAATAAAAACTGCTGAAACATAGCATATAGGAAATTATCTCTGGAGTTTTAACCCACCGTTTCTCACAAGATAAAAATATTGTAGCTTTCTTCTTCCTCTTCAGTGGTCAGCCTTTTCAGTAGAATGAATTTATAAATGGAACATTGTTCAGAAATGCTACCTTGTGCGCAAAGAAAGGAGTGAATATTGTTACATATTTAGGATGTGGTCAGGCCATAAGATTTTGTAAAAGAGGACCCCAATTGAGGGATAAGGAAGACAGCAAACACAGAAGTAAATTAAAGCAGGTCTTTTCATGAAGAGTCAACCTCAAACCTTGAATGCAGCTCATACCAACAGTGTTGGCCAGTGGGAACAAAACCAGTGTTAATCTGAGTGGGTACATATCAAGAAATTTCTTATTAATTAATAGAATAGAATGTAATTTTAAATATGCAATTAAATTTAACTTATTATATCTATTTAACTTTATTAAGAAGTAAGCTGGTAGCTATAGTAGTTTTGGACTAGAACTAAAATATTCTTAGACGGGCATGTAGATACTTCAGTATGAGATGAAGTTTTGAAGTGATTTTCAATGAAAATGTTAATGAAATTGAGACTAAGTGCCTCTGGAATATCTAAATATTCTAAATTAATGGGCACCTTAACAAGATCACCAACCAATGACATCAACATCATAATTATTAAAAAAAAAAAAAACCTTCATTATGAAGTAAAAGAAATACATATATAAAACAATTTCTTTGCTTTACTTCAATGTGCTCCTTAACTTTCTTCTCAATAATATTTCTTTAAAAACTGAGACAAGTACAGAAATTATATATATATCTCTCAAATTTATAATTATAATAAAGGTGACTTTTATACTGAATAACTACATATAAATATCAGGGCAGATAAGGAGCACTATATTGTTTTCCAGAAATTTCTACCCAACAGGAAGTGTATAGTTCACTTTATTTACTTATTCATTTAAAAAGATAGCATTAAAACCCCAGATTACTTCAAAGAAAAAAAATACAAATACAAAAAAAAAATAACCAGCTCATTATGGAAATTTGTCTATATTTATCTAAAACCTTCAGGCTATTATAAAGGACATTGCAACCTTATGCAAATTTAACAGTTCTTCTAATTACATTGTGATTGATATGTAGCCTCTGTAGAATATGCTTTTGGGTTTTTCTCATCTTTGAGATTAAAATTACTGGTATGTTATGGTCATTGAATCAACTAATGATTCTGTATCCAGAGCTCCCCCAGCCAGGTGTATATTAATTTCAAAACAAGCTTACTAGGCTAGTATTTATGCCCGTATGCTAGTATTTATGACACCGTTTTCCCACAGATTTCCCTACCATGACCAACACACTACCTTTTTACCTTGTTCAGAGATGTCCAGTGAAAAGAATCCTAACAACACATAATGAGACCAGTGGTACAAACAATAAGCTGTATAGTCTCTTCTCTATTGATTTCACTTTCCTTATGTACTAAATATAAATATATTCAATTGATGGAGTTATAGTGTAATTAAAACATTTGTATTGCTTTGTGCGAGTGGGATTGTTTAGGAGTCAAGCTCTTGGCTCTTTTAAGCTGTCTTCACTGAAAATTTAAATTGACAAATTTTGGTCTTAAAACAATATTTTACAAGTCTTTCCTGTTTCTCAGCACATTACTAGGCAAAGGAAAAAAAACAAACATTCTGGAAAAATTGACCATAAACTTGCATGAAACAGATATTAAAAGAGACGCCTCTTCCATTTTTTGAAGTGTATGAGTCTCACCTGACAAAATAATTATAGAAATGCATATAATTTTCACAAAACCAACATGGTACTGTTGCTCCCCTGAAATAAGCAAAAATTTCTCTTGTGCTAAAATTTTCAACTGAGGACCTCAAAACAGATTATGACCAGAAATTTATTCTGTTTCTGCTTTTGACATTTTGACAGACAGCATCTGTTGCAAGAACCTAAAGCAGAGGAAAATGCTTTTCTTTGGGGCTAAGCCTAAGTAATCTGTGTAAGCAGAGTCACTTGGATAATACAGGTATCTGAGTACTTGAAGGGAGCTGTTTAGAGCTGACTTTAAGTTTCAAAATACTACAGTATTGGGAAATATTAGGATACAAAAGACTTAATTGGTCATCTTCAAAGAACATTATAGTTCTGCATTTGATGAGGAAAATATTCAGAAGATCAGATTCAGCAAATTTTTTTTAGATTTTTGTCATATTGAGAACAGAAGTGCTTAAATACCAGCCCTCTTTGGGCAGATCAACATCCACATTTGAAGTAAATTAGATAGTCTGTATCATTTTTAAGCTTTTCTCTTTGGAAGACATATAGATCTCATTCATAGTTCTAAAGGTGGTTTCTCCATGGCTGAGATTCAAAGATTATGAAATTGTGAGCACCTACTTGGAGCATCACACATTTAATATTCATAGAGAGAAAACTTCAGACTGTAGGAGGTGCCACACTGACAGCTCTCAAGTATCACATTCTCCAATTAAAAAGAAAAGCCAGTACTGGTACATATAAAAGTTATCCAAAGAAAACTTCCCTACATATCTTAGTTTCGGTGACCCACTTTGTGGGAAGACAATGACACCATGTGAAGTAGATCTTTAGTATTTCTGTCATGCTGAATATTGTAATTGGAGAAATATGGCTCAGCCTTCCCTGAGGAAGAAGCAAGTACAACCTTAATGAGTTTCCCTAATACTGCAACTTGCTTAAATAAAATAAGAATACAATTAAGCTTACACAAATGTAAGGCTAAATCAGAATGCCATTAACTATTGTTCAGTGCACTGAAGTGTGAAATATATGCTTTTATGTTGCTGCAAAAAAGCATGCACTTTTAACTTTGAAGGCATTGGATGAAGTAATACAACAAAGAAAAGAAAAGATAAATAATAGATAAAAATAGCTACAGTCTGAGACTTGCATGCATAATATAATACATGAATGCACATGAACAAGTGAAAAAACCCAACAGTTTTGCAATGCAAGGGAAATAAAACAGGACAGAAATCCTAACCAAATTATTGAATCAGCTAAACTTCTGATACTGCCTGAAAATTGTATTATAGACCCTTTCAAACAGAATTATATACAATTGAGTTGAAACAATCCAATCCTGCCATCCTATCCTTATGTTCATCAACACGTACTCAGATTGGTTAGACATGTTCAGACTGCTTTAGCACCTGCAGTCAAGATGAGACTCGCATTCTTGGAACTAAATGGTGCTGTGGTCATGGGTTTGCTATGAACACGAGGGCACAAACCACATACTTAGAGCAAAGAGTTTATTATTAGCTCAAATTTTAAATATAATAATCCAAAGTGTTAGTTCAGTTACACTAATATTCACTAATAATCCAAATTAACTCAGAGAAACCTCTAATGTTAGCTAATATAGCTAACAGGTGGTAGTGGGAGAAAAGGAAAAAAACCAAACCAAACCACTTGTCCTGGTGCTGTGCTCTCCCTCCCCTACCCCTGGCATCCTAACATTGTCAGTCTAGAAGAAGGGAGAATGAGGGCAGGTTGTGATGAGCTGTCAGCACCCTGATGGCTTTGAAGGGAAGAGGATGATTTGTCTGCTAGGGTTTTCCTCCTACTTTTTGCCAGGAGAAGTATGGGGATGATAATTTCTTGCAGTTCAAGTTTGCAGTATATTTGAGTTTGGGTTTATATGTTTTGCTGTCACAGCTCACTTGCTTCCCCCACACAGAAAGCTGTAGCCTGGCACTGGCCCCCAGAGGCACCCTCCCCTCTCTGCCCCAAGGGTTTGTCAGATAGACAGAAAGAGGATGACCCCAACAGGGATACCCCCACAGCTCAAGTTGGAGCAGGGGAGTGTAGCAGTCCCTATGGACGCAACCAGAGCTCCCTGGAGGAACTGAATCAGCATTTTACTTCTTCACCCCCACCCTAGAGCATATCCCTGTAACCCTATAGGTTAGGACTTTAACCCCTTGCCATTGGTCCAAATCTCAATCCTCCTAAAACCTATAAAAGGGGCACATTTTAGCCCACTTGTTGGAACGAGTGCAGATTGGACTCTTCGCATCAATAAAGACATCTCTGCGGAACCTCCGTCGCCTCTTCCCTCTCTCTTGTCCACTGTGCCTCTCAGCCTGGGCTAATTGCACCAAGCAGGCAGCTGAAATCCTGAGCTGAATATCACTAAGAGCTGACAATCACTTATGCTTGCTGGCAATAACCCTGAGGCCACGCCGAGCTACGCCGGGCACTCGGGCGTTCTGTTCTCCAGAGGAACAGGGCTCCTGAGGCTAGCGGAGGCCACACAGAGGCCTTATTAATAGGGGAGGTAGCAGCCACTGGCACCTGCACAGGGGTTAAACAAGCAACACCCGGTCCAGGTCATAACAAAGTGGAGCCCTTGTACTGTCAGAGCAATGCACAGCTGAGGGCCTTATGCAAGCAGCTGCAAAAGTCTTATTTTCTAGGCTACAGTGGCACAGACCACGTTCAGCTTATTGGCACAACTAAAGCGTGAACTATTTACCTTTGCCTTAATTTCTCAGCCTAATTTATCTATCTATAGAAAGAGTTGTCTGCCTCCAGCCTGCCACTTTGATGAAAGTTGGCACAGAAACAACACCAAGAACTCTGAGCTGGAGGACAAGCTTGATCCTTAAGCTTCTAAGAGATTATATACACACTTTTAGAAACCCATCATCCAATGGATACAAGAAAACATGAGGTAGTGACTAAAGAAAAAATGGTGATGCACCTGTGAAGATATCTGGTGCATATAACCTGAAATTGTATAAATTTTTCAAGTAAGTAATGATGGATTACAGTAATAATAATTATGATTATAGGTTATGAAAAATCAGAAATGTTTTAACATTGGTGTTATGAAACTTTTTTATTGAATTTTAAAAGGACCTATCAATTAAACATGAAGAGTCATGAAATTTTGACTGAAACAACTTCAAAGAGGATTTGTACTAGAGTTCATCTAGTTTTCATTTCATTTCTCAAACAAGAGTAGGAAGCCATTGTGTGGTGTTTGCCACCATTTTTTAGTTTTCTTTTCCTCATCTGACTGATCAGACCCATAAGGTTCTAAAGAGCTACAGTTTTTTTTTTTCTTTACTGCTACAATCAAAGACGCAAGAGTTGATCCTATAGATTGAAGGAATATAAACTACAAATCAGTAAAGACTAAATCAGTGACATGGTTCATGTGTAAGCAATATACTTGTTTAGGGTTTTTGGATGGAGCCTGGTTAGTAAATAAGGATTCTGCTGTGAACCTGTCACAAAGGGGGAAAAGGATCTTTGCACAGGAGTTAGCAGGGAGCTTTAAACTAAATTTGAATGAGGAAGGGAGCAAACCCAGGTTTGCTATGGATAAACCTGGGGGCAGTACAGCAGTGTTTGAAATCCTTCAGTCTACTATTTCAGTGTAAGTAGGAGATGTAGATCCATCCAGTGGCAAAGATCCAAGGCTGATCACATAGGAATTAGGGCTAGTCCCCCCAAAAAGGCGGTGGATTCAATAGCCCAACTGAAGTGCATCTACACCAACGCACACAGCATGAGCTACAAACAGGAGGAGCCAGAAGCCATCGAGCAGCAGGAAGAACACAAAAAAATTGTCATCGTGGAAATATGGTGGGATGACTGTCAAAACTGGCATGTTGGTACAGATGGCTATAAACTCTTCAGGTAGGATAGGCAAGGAAGGAGAGGTGGTAGGGTAGTCCTGTATGTTAGGGAATGTTTTGGTTGTCAGGAATTTAATGATGGTGATGACAGGGTTGAGTGCTTATGATTAAGAATAGGGGTGGGGAAGGCCAATAAGGCAGATATGGTGAGATTTTTTTTTTCTGGGATTTTATCCTTGATAAAAATTAATTATATCACTCTGAGTATCCTCTTTTTCTCTGTGTCCTAGCTCTGTTGATGTTATGGATGCACACAAATGCTGTAGGACTGAGGCAACTTTGATCTTTCATCTCCTAAAGCTTCAGTCTGAAACCCATTCTTAATGTCTGAAACTTCTTCACAGTTAACTTTTGTCTGGCTATGACATCTGCCAGATCAACCTCCACTAAGTCTATTAACAGATAATCCTGATCTTAAGTGGAAGTTTCACTGATGCAAGAGAAATGGATGCTGGATTCTGCACCTGGGCTGGGGGAACCCTGGAAGAATGTACAGACTGGGGAATGAGCTGCTGGAAAGCTGTGACACAGAAAGGGACCTGGGGGTCCTGGCTGACAGAAAGTTGAACATGAGTCAGCAGTGCCCTGGTGGCCAGGAGAGCCAACCCTGTCCTGGGGGGCATCAGGTGCATCAGAGGCAGCTGGGCAAGGGAGGGGATTGTCCTGCTCTGTTCTGCACTGGGACAGCCTCACCTCAAGTGCTGGGGGCAGTTTTGGTACTGCAGTACGAGAAAGACATTAAACTCTTAAAGAGCATACAAAGGACAGCAACAAAGATGGGGAAGGGCCTTGAGGGGAAGCTGTGTGAGGAGCAGCTGAGGGCACTGGGTCTGCTCAGCCTGGAGGAGACTGAGGGGAGACCTCATTGCAGTTACAGCTTCCTTGTGAGGGGAAAGGGAGGGACAGGCACTGATCTCTTCTTTCTGCTGCCCAGTGACAGGATCCAAGGGAATGGCCTGAAGTTGTGTCAGGGGAGGTTTGGGTTGGATTTTAGAAAAGAGTTTTTCCCCAGAGGGTGGCTGGGCCCTGAAACAGACTGCCAGTGGTAAGTGGTAACTGCACCAGCCTGACAGAGTTCAAGAAATATGTGGACAATACTCTCAGGCATATGGTGAGATTCTTGGGGAGGGTGCTGTAAAAAACTTGGAGCAGAACTTCGATGATCCTTGAGGAACTCAGTTTACTTTGTGATTCTGTGAATAAAAGAGGATCTCAGAATTTTGATTCTCTGTTGTTGGATTTGTTGCAAGTTAGTTGTATGACTTTGGTGAGACACACTATGTGTTTGACTTTCTATTTTTTGATGTCCATTTTGTTCTCTGCTTTCCAATAAGGAGCAGTATAGGACAGTTCGCTCTGATGGCTTCTTGTCATAAATGCATGTGTAGAATTTTGGTCTTTGTAACAATTACATTAGCATCTCAACTAGCACAAGACTGGATGTATTAAAATTTACTAAGCAGTAAATAATATAAAGTCATTTTTCCCTGTGTTACTTCTTCATTAGAAATAGCAAGAAATAACTTTTTAAAACCTTCTAAAATGTTTTTCATGTTTGATCTTTACTCAAAGACACAAAATATTAGTAAAAACTCAAGACAAAAGAAGTATTGGGAATAAGCTGAGAGATTAAAGAAATTGGAAAAAAGGATCTGTCTAAAAATACTTTTAGAGACTGCAAAAATAGAAATAAAGACATACTTGGCAAGAATGAACATATCTGATTGCAAAAGAAATAATAACATTGCCTTTTTTTGTTATTTATTCTCCTAAAAAAATAAAGATAAAATAATTGGCTTTGCTATCTAATGGGGGTGGATAGTTATGAAGATAAGCCAGATAATAATGATAGTATGTCTATCATTACTAAAGATAGACTGTCTAAAGATATCCCAAAACCTTTGTATCACATTTTAGTAAGGAGAATTGCCTAGCAAAGACAAGTAGGATATTGAGTTCATATACAAAAGAAAAATAAAATGATCACATATGTAGTGAGAATAGAATTTAAGCTTTTAAGAATTTTTTTTTCTGTTGAGGAGCCTGACAATATCAACCCTATAGTATCGCAAGAATTGGCACACACAATCACAGTTGTAGCAAGCGATGATGATCTTTAATGGGTATGTTGAATCGGGGCTAGTGCTAAGTGATTTTAGAATAGCAAATATTCCACTTACATTTAAGAAACATCAGACAACTTGGTTTGCCCTTGGTAGTAAAGTAAGCCAAATGTGGCCTGCAGTCCGTTGCTTAAAACAAAACTACATATTTTCTATGTACATGTCATATACATATGACAAGAATGTGGAATCTACTTTTTAAGACAGAAATGAAAGTGCAAGGGTATGTGTGTAAATCAAACATGAAAAACTGTCTGAGAGGAGGTTCTAAATATTAACCAGGGAATTACAAAGAGGTAGAAAAGATTCAACATGAAAGAAATATAAAAAAAAAAGAAATTTATAAAATTCTTATTTGTTAAATAGAGGTCTTGGAGCAAGATGAGGAGCAGTGCCTCTAGTGGGCCCTGCAGGGCATCACCTGTGGCATCTCTAGCCCTACCTTGACCAGACTCAGCACTTTCTTTAGGACACAGAAACAGCTTACAACTTGCCTACACCGCAGGAACAGTGTGGGGCCACCTCTGCTTCAAGTGTGTGGGTCTACCTGGGGGTCCTGCCCACAGATGGTGCCTTCATGGGGTGCCAGCAGTGGCAGGGGAACCTGCTCATCTAGTGCATCCACACATTCACAGAACAATCTGCATGTGGTGGAGCCTCACCTACACACTAGGTGGGTTACATTTCAGCCAGTGCGTGATTGTTGTTTTCAGGCATGAGTTAGAGAAGAGTTGTTATAAAACTGTAGGTGCTTGATAACATTTTATGTGTCAAATATTGTGGTGTATCTTTTTTTCTGTTTTTATTGGTGGACAGTTAATGTTAATGTGTTGAAAATTTGCTTCTATACTGATTAGACTAAACTATGTGAGCTGAGTTTTCCCATTAGACCGGCAAATTATTGAAAAAAAAATCTAGAATCACAGAATATGCTGAGTTGGAAGGAACCCGCAAGAATTATTGAAGCCCAACTTCTGTCCCTGCACAGGAGAGCCCCAAGAATCACACCATATGCCTAAGAGCATTGTTCAAATGCTTCATGAACTTGTGTCAGGCTTTGTGTTGTGACCACTACAGCAGTCCTGTAGCCTGGACAGGAGCCTATCCCAGCACCATACCAGCCTCCAGGAGAAGAAACAGATTTTTCTAACATTTAATCTAAACCTCTTCTGGCACAGCTTCAGGCCATTTCCTTGGGTCCTGTCACTGGTCACCACAAAGAAGAGATCAGTGTCTGCCCCCCTCTTCCCTTTGTGAGGAAGCTATATGCTGTGATTAGGTGTTCCCTCAGTCTCCTCTTTTCCAGGCTGAGCAAGACAAGTGACATCAGATGCTGTAAGTATGACTTCCAAATGTTGCTCACCTTCCTTCTCTGCTTTCCAATTTTCCCTATTTTCATGCTCCAGGCTACAGAACTGCTGTAGTGGTCACAACACAAAGCCTGACACAAGTTCATGAAGCATTTGAACAGTGCTCTCAGGCATATGGTGTGTTTCTTGGGGCTCTCCTGTGCAGGGACAGGAGTTGGACTTCAATAAAGTATGAAGGCCAAGTAGACTGAATCCTGAAAGGAACTGAGATGTATAGGCATGACAATATCTAGGAGAGATTGAAGGAGGTCATGAGAACTACACACATATTCAGTCTGATAAGTCAAAGTCCTTCAGAGCTTGACCACTCACTCGAGTAGTATTCTCCTTCTTTAGAAAATGTTTGAACAAAAGACTGGAAACATTAATGAAAAATGGCATAAAGATTAGTGAATGTGGGTCACACCTGACCAATTTCCTTCACGTTTGAAGGCCACTACTGATCTCCTATTAAATAAAAGAAGGCAGCAGATCTAAGTTCTCTGGATTTTAGATATGTACTTGCAAAGGTGCCAATTAGGAAAGTAGAGAAAGGAACTGAAAGAGAAACTGAGTATAGGGAGAGAATTAACTGAAGAGTACTCATGGATACATCATATTGAAATAGGACTACTAAAATGAATGCTTAGTGAAGCTTTTAACAGTTAAGACATTATATGAACAAAAGAAAAAGAGGAGTATAACATATATGTGAAGCTGAGAATTCATTTTTAGTCTTCTTAAAAGTTTTACCAGTGTAGAAAAATGCAATAAACATTATTATTAGTACAGCTACAATAATACTAACACTCACTTTCTAAATTATCTAATCAATACAATATAGATCTTGCTAGTAATACTAAAGGTAGAATTTATTATATATGACAAACCTGCCATTATCTATCCCTTTCCCCAGCTAGTGTGCTCATTATTCTAATATTCCTCTGTATTCTAAGAAGGATGGTTTTAGCTGGTGTAGGAGGCATGCTGCAAATTTCAGCATTGTGAGGTCTCTTGAGGGAGGGCTATGGTATTCACGGTGAAGAGGTTTCCTCCTGCTTGGATGTGAGCTTTTCTTGGCTTAGTTTTCTTAGGTTTTTTAATCGTAGCTCACTTTCCCATTGCAGCCTGTCAGTATCTCCCAGCTCCATGCACACAGAGGGATATTGTGTGGCAGACAATGACTTGGGGATTGGGGAGGGGAGAGTGTGTCCAGAGCTGAAGCTGGAGCATGGGAGCCAGCAGTCATTGCCCATGGCACAGGGGTTAAACCAGTAACACCCAGCTCAGCCTACAGATAGGCTAAAATCTGGCATTGAGAGGTCAGGGTCAAGATTTTTTTAATCAGTAATTGCAAAATTGTATGTCCTAGCTATGGAACCCCTCAAGAAATATCCATTGAATGATGCAATACAGCTTTCTTTTTCATTTTCCTGGCACAAAATTTATGTATGTGTTGATAAATTTTTCAGATAGGTACATTGGGAGGAAGATTTTTTAGCTGAGAAATAAAGCAATAGAAATGGAATAAACATTGGAGACTAAAATATCTTTCATTTAGGAGATAATGAGAAGAAATTCTTCAAGAAGTTGTGGTCTCATTAGCTGAAAACTGCTGAGAAACAGAAAAGTTTGCATATATTAGTCATTGAAAGTCTACAGAATGTCAGAGTGACATAATAGAAGTGGAAAAATAATCCTATAATTTGTCAGACTAGGTTTTACTTACCGAATAATAGAGTTATTAATTTCATTATATGTAGTAACAATCTTTTCTGTAATACCATATGCATTTTTTTGCCCACCAAATAGTTTGTGAAGATGTTTGCAGATTGGAACAATATTGGGGCAAGAATGTCTCAAAGCTGCAGTGATCAAAAAATGAGCCTGAGATGTTAACTTTGCAAAAGTTCCTGGGCAACTGCCTTTGAATATAAATGAGAACACATTGAGTATCCAGGTGTGCAGGGAGGTGGCTGTCGCAAAGCTCCCTAAAAGGCAGCAACCTCTTTCATCTGCAGTCAGATGGGCCAACTCCAGGGGAGAAGCACTCAATGGCAAGCACTAGACTTAGGGCCTCTCACCACCCACCTGAAGGCAGCAATCACTGCTGCTTACTTCCAGTGAACACCTGTGAGAGCACGCTTCATTTTCTCTAGTCTGTGTGCAATTAAAGGCCACCTGTTTGCATGCAGGAGTTGTTTGCAGTTGTTTCCCACAGCTGAGACCATTTCTCATTACCTTTCAGCAGATAGATGTTGTTTGTTGAAGCCAGCCATCAGCATTGAATTCCACCTGACTATAGCAAAGCTGATTATAGTAGTGGTCATCAGTCTCAACCTGAAAAAAAAGATTAATAGAACCTTCTAAAAAGAGACAACATTCCTCTCATCCTCTATACCTAGTATGGATCAATGAATCATGGAATGGTTTGAACTGGAAGAGACCTTAAAGATCATCTAAGTTCCAGTCCCCCTACCGTGTGTGGGGAACATTACACTTGACAAAGTGGCTCCAAGCTGCATCCCACATGAATACTTACAGGAATGAGGTATCCACAGTTTCTTTGGGCAGCCTGTTCCTATATGTCAACTCTCATAACAAGGAATTACTTCCTAATATCTAGTCTAAACATGCCCTCTTTCAGTTTGAAGCCATTCCTCCTTGTCCAAGCACTACATGCCCCTGTAGAAGCCCCTCTTCAGCTTTCTCATAGGTCCCTTTTAGATACTGAAATGCTGCTCTTCCTGGAGCCTTCTCTTCTCCATGCTCAACAACTCCGACTCTCTCCACCTGTCTTCAAAACAGAATGCTCCAGTTCTCAGATAATTTTTGTGTCCTTCACCTGGACTTATCCCAGCAGGTCCACATCCTTCTTATGCTGGGGTCCAAGAACTGGATGCAGTGCTCCAGGTGGGATCTCACAAGAATGGAGCGGGAGAATCACCTCCCTCAACTTGTTGCTCCCACTTCTTTTGATGCAATCCAGGATGCGTCTGGCTTTCTGGGCTGCAGATGCACATCACCTGGTCACATTGTACTTCTCAGCAACCAACACCTCCAAGCCATTATCCTCAGGGTTGCTCTCAATTCTCTGTATAGCCTGTATTTCTGCTTGGGATTGCTCCAACCTGTGCAGGACCTTGCATGTGGCCTTGATGTACTTCATGATGTTTACATGGGTCCACTGCTCAAGCCTGTGCAATTAGCTCTCTTAGTCTGAAGGAAGGCATCCCCTTCCTTCAGATTATCCACTGCACTTGGCATCATCACACACTCTGAGGGCTTACTGAGTCCCACTGTTCATGCCATGACAAAGATATTAAACAGCCCCAAACCCAACATTGAGCCTGAACAGCACTGCCTTTTCATTGAGAGTTTTTGATAGTGAATGGCATGGTATCGGGATAATTAGCAGCTGCCTAAACAGATGGTTAGAGAACAAAGGTTCTTTAAACAATCCTCAATCATAGCTATTTTAATTATTCACAATTCTGGCTATGGTGTTTATCAACATGATCCCCAGTTTGGCACAAAGGAGGCTACAATACACCATAGTATAATCAGCACCTCAGGCCTGTAAGTATTTTATGTTAGGGAGTGTAGATAAAGGTAAGTTCTTGGGTTGAGACCTCAGTCAAATATACATTCTAGGAACAGGTTTTATTGAAAAGAAGAAAAAAACATAAGGCTACTATTTGCAAATGTACAAGGACACCAAGGAGCCAATTCATGCTGGTAAATAAACAAGTAGGTGTAAATTCACCAAGAAGAAACACAGGAAATTAAACAAAGCTCCTAATCACCAGCAAGTGAGAGCGGAAGAAATGGCAGGAATAAAACCAGCTTATTTAAAGTTATGCTTCTACATCAGATAATTGACTATGACAGGAGAAATCTGGTTTTAGTATTTTAAGAAATTCTTTCAAATTATATGTCCAATACTCATGGGATTTTTAGATGTGATTTTTACAGTGCCAAAAGCGACAGTATGTCTTGTTATTTCTATATGAAATCTAGTTCACCTGCAACAATCACCTGCTTGGTGTTAGGCAGTTTGGGTCCTACCAGCAAGCCTTTAACCATGTAGGTAATTTTAAGTTTTATAAGCATCAACATCTATAGGTCAGACAGCACCTGAGTGGGAAATCTTCATGAAAGGGTAAGGTAAGATTTGGTTGATAAAATCTTTCTGTGGCTTTAATCCAAAATCCTTTTGCAATTCTCTCTGACTTATGAGAGTGGGGAAAAAATTCAATTCCTGCTGTAAAAGTGATCCAAGGGCCGTCACGCTTCTGAGAACAAAGCCAGAGTAAAACCACCCTCAGTTCAAAAACTTGACATGGGCAAAATCCTAGCTGATAATTTTTTGAGTGGATTAGGGAGGATTAAAGAAGAGAGAGCAGTAGAATAAAAATAAGAAGATAAGAAATTTTTCTCCAGTCACTTCTGAGCATAGTAAATTGGTACCTCTAAGATTTTCACAATGCCAAATGAAATGCTTTTGTTTTTGACACTTCACAATCCAAATGACCAGACTGAGCAGTACTTGTAAGCATGTATTCTTAGACTGCAGTCAGGGCTCAAAAGAAGGAATAGAAAGTAAGCCAAATACTGAGATAGAAAGATTTTAAAACTACTCTAGTCCACTTTTTTTGGTTTTGTGGTTTACATGTTTTCTTGGGTTTTTTCTGTGTATAATATAACTAATGGAATATTAATATAGCGCCGAAGCAATACTATCTAGTGGATTTAGATAACTCTTTATCCTTTTAAAATTCTTTATTGCAGTCATTAAAAAATTTTGTCCTTGCATTCATCATAACTTGATAACTGATGGAAAATTCAGGTCATGATCTTATTGATATTCTTGATCTTTTCTTTTATGTATACACATATGCATATGGGCTAAGCTACTCAGTTTCTATGAATCATTTTTCTCACTATTTGTGTATGTGTGAGTTGCATGTGTGGTATATAAAATGAAACATATCTCTCCCACTAAAACGTACTGACAGTCCAGGGTTTTTTGGGTTTTTTTTTGGGGGTTGGTTTTGTTTTTGGTTTTTTGCTATCCAACCACTTATTTTCTTTCTACTTCTGGATTTTGATTCATTGTTCCTTGCTGTAAAACTGAAAACTGGTGGACTTAAGCTTTATATTAAATGGAAGAAAAAATAATGCACTGTGGAAGGATGTGAAAGGAAGGCAGGTAACATACATAAAGCTTAAGACTGGTTAGAAGACCTACAAAAACAAAAAACATTTATTTTTATTTGTTTGTGGCTATGCCTATTGCTAGTGAGCGCAAATTTTCTCTATACAGTTACCTAAGAAAAAGTTTTGGCTGACAGCTTTTATTCTGAAATAAAAGTAAATTTTCACTCTTTTTTGCAAAAGGCATAGATAGCTCACATGAGGGATATTAAATGAGAATGTTATGCAACTGCTTCTTTTTCTATACAGGCTGCAAAACCAGTTCTGTAGGGAAAGCCCAAATCCTACTCTGCTGAGTCTGTTGTCATCAGAGTAACCTCTTGCAGAGAAGCCATAATAAGTAAAAGTAAATAAGTAAGTATATTCATTGAGGAAAAAAATGAAAAAGAGTCCCTTGATAGCTAGGACTATATTCAGAAATTACTCTTTGAGACAAAGTCACATTTTTGCTTAAATACATATTTAAAAATATATTCATGAACAATACAGTGGTTGGAGCCTTACGGCTGTTCAGAGTTCCGTAAGGAGTCTGCAAACTTATGTCACAAGCTAGTTCCGTACATACCTTTGCACCAGCATCAGTCCTGTAAGTGACAACGTAGGCTGCCTCACTCTGGCATTGGTCCTGCTGCCCAAATGTGGCCTTGAGTGTTTGCATACCAGGAAGGCTACAAGACAATGCTGTGATGATTTCTTAACTTATCACCAAAGCAAGATCACTCCCTTACAGGTAATTGTGTTGTCTCTGGCTCTTCTGCTTCCAGCCAGACGTATCCTTGGCCGCAAGTTACCAATGCTAGGCAGTTATGATTTTAATTTCCCTTTCAGGTAGCTGATGGCACTTCCCCCTCAGCTGCTTCTATTCTTAAAATAAGGATGACTTTAAATCCAACATGGTGTCTGATATTAGCCAGATCTGGTAATCAGTAGGGACTGGACACAGGTGGAATGGATGAAGCTCATTTTATGTCACGAAGAATATAATGCTAATTGCAGAAACTGGGGCTTTGTTTGTGTTAGAGCAGGTTCCTTGTGTTAGAGCAGGTTCCTGGTTGAAAATCAGGCATTGACAATGGCCAGGAGCAGAACCCTAGGCAATGATTATAAGAGGTAGGAAAGCAAACTGTGATATTTGCCTAAGTAACTCTGTTACTAAAACTGCAATTAGATTCTTCCTACTATATGTAGGCACCTTAGAGATGCCTTAATGCAGGGTGTCCAATATAATTATTTTTTCTTCTTCCATTAGAAAGGACATTGAAATAACTCAAGATTATATTGTGGTACCCTGTCTTTAAACCTGATGCAATCCTATTAAGTGCAGCAAAGATCATTTGTGAGCCTTTCCTATGGAAAACAAAGAAATGTAAACCACCTATAAAAAATACTAAACCAAACAAACAACAACTACATTATGGAAAATCAGAAAGACAAAATCCAAAAACCTGAAACAATATAGTGCAGTATTAGCCCCATTTTTTTTATTCATGAGAAAAAGAATTATTAGGATTTAAATAAAATTTCCAAATGTGTTTTTGTAATATATGCACATTTATATTATGCCTATTTTGCAGTGGTGTCATTACACTAGAGGGAAAAGACACAGATTTTAAATAGCAAAATAAACCACCTTTTTCTTTTAATGCTTGGTTGGGTACTTTGTTAAAAATCACCCAGTGGGAGAACATATGCACTTTAATCTTTATCACAATAAGCTATGTTTCAGACAGGGATGAATAGCAGTTGATCCATCTAACAATCCATCCATCCAAGTTTGTGTCCTAAGTTCCTCATTAAAGTATCTGAAAGCCATCTCTTTCCATACTCACTTCAATGCAATAATATCCATGTTATTTTGATTTATTTTTCTAGATGGCTGTGAAGAAAGAACTTAATGGACACTCTACTCATAAAGGTGTTGAATCCTGTTTACCCTTTGGCAGATAACAGATCTAAATGAGTCAGTGTTTTCCATCATCCGTCTACATAGGTTCACATATTGGCAGTCTTAACCATAGTATCTGAGTGCCTCCATAATGTCTGAGCACTACTTACTATATTAGGTTATTAATCCTTAGACACTGAATTGGATTCCAACCTTTCTTCTTTCTTAGGTGTTTTAATTTTGCAGCTCTAATTGTTTTTAACTTACACTTTTTGCACTGTAATAAGCTCCTAATACTGGATGGACACAAGTGAAAACAGAAGCATGCCACTCAGTATCATTTTGATTACACCCATGCAATATTACACTCTGATTTTTTACTTACCTAGAAATATATTTGAAAATAAATGCTAAAAATGTTATTTTGCATAAATGGAATCTGTGGAGACATATATCCTATGAAGACAATAGATAAGGAAGTTAAAAAATGCAGGAAGGAAAAAAATAAATTAAAAAAATTAATATTTAAATTATGTGTTTCTTTTCACATATAGTTGTAGTTTAGTTAATAAAGTTTTCTTTTCTTTATTTCTAAGTGGGGGCCTGCTTTGCTTATTCCTGGTCACATCTCACAGAAGACACCAGGGAGAGTGTATTTTCATGGGGGCACTGGCATTGCACCAATGTCAAACCATGACATTAGTTTATTACTAAAATACATGGTTAGGACAGAATTATTCTTTGTTCAAAAGATGGCAGCTATATTTCTTAAAATTTATGTGACAGCAGTATAATGATATTTCAAAAGTCTTTTCAGGTATTACTTAGATATCTTTACTCTTTATAACAAAATTTTGAAGGACTGAAATGTATGGAAAATTACATGAAATATTTGACCGGAAGCACCCCACCTCATCCCTATCTTCCAGACTGTTTCATTGTATTAGCCTATTGAGATAACAATATGAAGTAGTAAAACAGATTTCTGCCTTTAAATATCCATTGGGAGCAAAATGGTACTTCAAACTGTTGCTTTAGTGTAAGACTGCTGTATAGTGCTGCAGAGAACTAAGACAAGAAAGCATGACAATCAGAAAGTAGTCATGCAGTTTTGCCACAACCTTTGTCAAGGAAAATGCAAAATAAATAAACATATCCACTTAACATCCATCAAATAATGAGACTTTCATATGAGTTCTGGGTCTCTGATAAAATATCTTGAGCAGAAGGTTTAGGTTATGCTCACAAAAGAGAACACTCGCTGTGTTTTAAAAAAAATTATAAGCAGTTACTCAGGACCGCATGGTTCAGTTCTAACTCCTATTTGTATTTACTTGATTAAATTATCCTCTTAGAAAACTTCTTTCATGGATAAGCTTTGGATAACATAAGAGCTTCAGACTCTTTATATTTTATTGCTATATTTGGCAAAAGTTCCATAGTAACTTGCTTAAACAGGGAGGTTGGACCAGATGACTCACTGTACTCTCTTCCAACCTTACCATTCACTGACTCTGTGATTTTGTTGGCATTAATTTTAATAATAATTCCTCTAGAATGCCTTCTTGGTAATTTAGTTACGTAAAAGGCCTTTGATTTCATCAGTTTACTGATTGTTTCATTCATATTCTGTTACTAGATTGTTCCAGTACTAATCTTTCCTTCTCTCCCCCCACCTGCACCTCTCTTCTTTTATAATCCGTTACAAAATCCACCTTGAAACACGGTGGATTGCTCCTGTTCCTAAGAGGCAGGAATTTGATCTTATCCTTCTTGTGTTGCTAATAACTCCTCCCTTGACCCAAATCCTGAACTCTACCCCTGTGATACCTTGTAAAAGCCCACAACCCTGCCTTTGCCCAGTGTTTTGTCTTCATCCTGCCCCTCGTGCCTGGGGGTCATAGAAGGATTCTGGAGCTTTCTGAAACGAGGACCTTTGTTCCCCTGCCCCATGCCGGCTGCTGCATTCTCCCCAGTCACGATGAACTCAGTTGCAACGTGCTGCAACAGAACACAATAATGAAACTGAGTTCTAAATAGCAAAACTCCCTCATGCCCCCAAAACTTGACTCCTTTCTTATAGATTTTGTACTTCCTTAGCATAACATCTAGTTCTAAACTTCAAGCAGGATTCACCAGACAATCTTTCTTTCCATTTCACCTGCACTAAGCGTGATTGACCCTCTGGAGTCAAAACAAACATCCCCCCTATACAAGCGATACATTAATTAATGCACAGCCTTTCTTCCCCTTGTTATTGGTCGTGTGTCCCAAGAACAGCTCCCAGGTGACAGCTACTCAAGCAGCTTTTTAGCTTTAAAAAGACACCAGCTGCTCTACTCCCATAATCCAAAATCATCTTTCCCCACCCATGTTCAGTAGCAGTTCACACTCCTGCCCTGGCAGTGTGTCCTGCCACTGCTCTCCCCCTCGTACTTCTCTGTCTAATCTTCAGGTGATTCCCTGAAGAATGAGTAGGGTCAGCACCTTTTGGACTGGTTCTCAGAAAAAATGTGTACCTCATGTCATGGGTCCACCACCCCATACAAGAGTCAACAGCTCAGTAGGCATTGCTTTGGTGAACAAATTGGTTTTTTTCCAACATATCATACCAGCCCAATGCCTTGTGTATTTTCCTAAATCCTTCTCCAAAACATCCCTATTCTGGATATATAATGGGAAAAGCTGAGGAAGCTGAGTAGTAGACACTTGCCTGCTGGTGGGACTAGATTTTTGAATGACTAATTACATAGGTTTATTGTATATATGGATAGATAAGTAGATAGTTAGATAGATGATAGATAGATAGATAGATAGAATATAAATATTTATAAATGTATCATCAATAAACTGACAGAACAACCCTTGAAAATAATTTATTTTCAAAAGTCAAAGAATTTTGAATGTGACAAAATCTAAATTATGTACAATGTATACAGATTTTACTTTACATGTTTTCAAAGCTATAAACAATTTTGATTTCTTATTTTAATAATGGGATCAATAACATACACTGGTGCATTCATTAAAAAATAAAAAACCCACAACAAACCAACATAATATTTTCTAGTAAATATATCACTGTACATTACCTAAGAGAAAAATTATTGATTCTTTTAAATGTCTATCTGCTACACAGCTTTCTGCAGGATACATTCTGTACTCACTTTACAACACTACTGCCTGAGACTGATAATTCAGTCTCTGCAATCTGATTCTTAAATACCACATTTGAAGAGAGGAGTTAGATAAGCATGTCATAGTTTTCCAAAAGCACGGCAGTTATAGCATCTGTTAGTTGTCCTCAGATAATTTTTGATCACTGTACGTGTACAAAAACTGCCGTACTTTTGGAAGGCAGATAGAATGCCAGTAGTTTATGATGTCACCCAAAATAGAAAAGCATTACATAGCTCTACAATCCCACACAAATAAAGATCACTTTAAGCTTTCTACTGAAGATGCATTTTCCCAGGTGGTCAATTGCACTTGTCATCTGTTATTTTGGAAAATGCACAGAATTTAATAGATGAGGTATATCAAACTAACTACATTAGGAACACACCAGCTGTCAATATGGCTTCAGCCCAACAGCATCTTTTGGGAAAAGCAAATTCCAAAATGAAGACCGTATACTATTAGTCTGATAGAATGATTATAAGTTTCACCATCTGTTGCATATTTCACTATTAATTGTGATTTGTATCAACAGATACTTTCTAAAATCCACATTTTCTTTTTTATACAAGAAACAACAAAAGCAGAATGACAACACATTGTCTCAAGTAAGGATGTACCAATGCTGAAGATAAATCAGGCAAACTTCACCCTTCTTTAACAAGGTAGATATCTAGGCCACTAATTACAGTTAATAGATCTAAAAATATCAGTGACAGAACAGAAAAACCAGAATTATCCATCTTTGTTGGAAAAATTAATAAATTTGCTTTTCAAATTTATTCAATTGTCCAATCATGTACTAGTTGTGTTTAATATTTCAAAGCCCATCAGTTGAATGTGATTGGATTTTAATTACATTTAATCAAACATAAGTGCAAAAGCTACAACAATTTCAAAATGTTTCATGGCTAGATCTAAACTAGAGAGGAATTTCTTTCATGTAAATTTGGGTATCTAGTCAATCTATTAAATGTGAAGGATTATGACATTGTTTAAAGGTATATCAGAAAAGAAAGATAAATATTTAATTAGGTTTGCATCTTGGGGTTGGGTTTTGTGGTTTTTGCAGGGGTTTTTTCTTACATTTTTTACTTTGCCTCATAGCCCTAGGGTTGGGGGGGGGTTTGGTAGTTGTTGATGTTTGTTTGTTTTTTTGTTTCATTCTTTCTTCCTATATTTCTTTCAAAATGATCCCCATCTGTTTCCGAGTGAAAGGCCTGGTTCTAGTCCCAGCCACTATTCTTCAGTTTTGGCTTGTTGCCTATTACATTAATAGGTTCTGTACAGGGCTATAGAATTTATTTAGAAGTAAGATGAGACTCATGGTCAGACTAAGGATTGATAACGTTTGCAACACTGTAAGTATAAGTCAAAGAATTTTGAAAGAAAAATATGGTATTTAAATTTTTTTTGTTCTTTTCGCCTTAAACTAATATTTTGCTTGACCTGAAAATTAGCCATCACTCATGTCATCTTTGTCCAAACAGGACTCAAAGCAAAAGGAAAAGCTGTAAAAACAGGTACTTAGTATTATTGCCTAAGCCACACACTGAATTCAGATAACATTTTTGTTTTTTCAAAAGCTTTTTCTACTTTGTCTTCTTTGTATTAAAGAAACTATAATTTCTGGTTCTTCCCCTGCTAGTCTTGTAACTTCATTAACTGATTAACAAAGGGAAAATAAAACAGAGCTCTGCATTGCCTAATATGAGAGTGCTATTCACTATAGGCAGGAAATTACTATAGTAATTTTCACTATAGGAAATGACAATCCAATATTCAGAAGTCTATGGAAAATCTGAGAAATAAAAATGAAGCCATTCACTCTTTCTCAGATTGGAAGCCATACCAATGATTGCTCAGGTCATCTGAAGCATTTGATGATATCTACATTAGTAAGGGAAATTTTTTTGTTGGCCTCTTTGGTAGGTTTTATTGGTTTGTGTTTTCTTTTGTCACTGTTTGGCAATCAGTCAGCACAGCAAGTGCTATCTTTTAGAACAACTGTTGTCAATCTAATAACCAGTGCTTACCAACTTGCTTTACCAGATGGAAAACAGGCTTTCAACTTACTGGGGAAAAAATAATGTCCTTTTCAAGACATATGATGAAAAGTGGATCTACCGACACTAACAGCTTTTTGAGAATTTGCTGTGACAAGAACAATTTAGAAGTCTGTATCATGTCCATTAAAGCAGAGCTAACTTTCTCAATTGGTCTTTAAGCTTCATATGAAATTCTGTTAGAAATATAACATCCTGTGGAATTGAGAAACATAATTGTTCCTTTATCATTTCCTTCATGTTTATAAAAATATTATTGACAGACAGAATTAAAAGGAGTGTTTGGGGTTTTTTTTCTTAATTTCATGTAAGGATCTGCTTCTGGAATGACATTTAGAAAGATCTGCATGTTTTATAAGTACAACATCAGGCCACCACAGTGTATGAATGGATTTGGAGAGAGACTGTTACAGATGCACAGCAGATTTTTGTCAAGCAAAGTTAACTAGACGTATTTCAAATTGATTGCCAAGGTTATGGCATTGCTGGCATACAACCAAAAATGCCTGCTTTTTCCCAGTACTATAAAGGTATTTTATAACATTAAACTTCAGCATTAAGGAAAAGGACATATATGGGTATTTTTATTTTAGAGAAGACACATTTATAACAGATCTTGAATAATTTTGCACTCTGGTAACAAATTCAAACACTCTAGATAGTATTCTATATGACCTAGTGACATGCTTTGTTTTTCTAGGACATTCTGTGTTTCCCATTGATTAGTGAATCACATTTTTCTTTTTAATTTTCAAGGTCTTTATATTAATATTTTGTCTTAGTCTTTATTGGAACTGCTAGTGAAGTCAGATTCATGTTCTGGCAATAGCCTTCTCTTTCCTTTCTTCTTACCAGCTCTTGAGTTCAAAGAGCTATATCAATCATATTTTCAAGCCAATTACATTACTCTGGTTCTTTTGGATGACTTTAATGTATTTCTGAAAATGAAAATATGTCAGCCTGCTAGGAGCTGAATCCAAACTCCACATTTAATGACAGCACCTATGTCTATCTCTTCTTTTATCCTTTGGTCAAATAGCAACTCCAGAAATGTTCATTATCCTCTTTTCTTTGTAAAGCTGATCCTCCTATTTGTAATTTTTGAAGTTTGGAGCAGAAGGTCCATTTATCTGTTTAATATTTTCAATCTCTCTCTTCAGTCTTGAAGTAATGTTCAGGTCTCGTCCCTTACAGTACATACTATGTTCTGAAGGATATGGCAATGGAACATTGTTTCACAACCAGAGATTTTGCTACAAGATGGTTTTTTTTAATACCCACTACAAAATAGAATAGTGACTTAGATCTGTGACTTTTCAAATTTTTAGTTCATTCATTGTCTCTTCCTACATTTCTATTGTATAAGCAGAAGTTTAGCTCAGCAATGCTTATTTTGTGATACTCCTATTTTGAAGTACTACTATTTTTACTTCTATTTTCTACAGAGTAAGGTAAACCTAACCCATCTGATTTGGGGCTATTGATATCTCTGTATAGCAGCAACTTGAGCAACTTTATCAAACTTTTTTTTCTATGTGTTGGCAAAGAAGCACTAAAGACCCTAATGTCACCATTACTGGTAAAGGACTTTTGTAGTGTTGATTAGAAGAATTCCCTCTTAAATCAGTCTGAAAGACCACCATCAAAATGGTAACATCCAGACTTGTAAAAGTCCTTTTTCTGTTGATGTGAAAAATTTGCTTCATTTTTATTTTTAAACAGCTCTTTGCCTTAGAATCCTAGAATTGTTTATGTTGGAAGGGACCTTCAGATGTCATGTAGTCCAATCCTCCCTTCAAAAACCACAGACATCATCAAATCAGTCAGGTTGCTCCATCCAACTTGGATGTTTCCATGGATAAGTCATCCACCTGGTCAACCTGTTCCAGTGTTTCACCACCCTGTTGCCTAGTCTAAAATGGCCTTTTTTAAAGTTTAAAACCATTACCCCTTCTGTTGCAACATGCCTTTGTAAGTCTGTCCCCATCTTATAAGCCCCCTTAAACACTGAAAGGTTTCATTGGGGTCTTCCTGGAGCCTTGTCTTCTCCAGGCTGAACAGCCCCAGCTGTCTTGGCCTTTCCTCATAGGAGAGGTGCTTCCGCCCTCTCACCATCTTTGTGACCCTCCTCTGGACTCGCTCCCTATGTCGTTCATATGTTGAGGCCCTCAGAACTGGAAGAAGTGCTCCAGGTGGGGTTTTAGAAGAATAGAGGTAGAGAATCACCTCCCTCAACCTGCTAGCCATTCCTCTTTTGATGCAGTCCAGTATATGGCTGGCCTTCGGGCTTCAAGTACACACAGTGGCTCATATCCAGTTTTTAATTCATCAGAACCCTCAAGTCCTTCTCCTCAGTCTTCTCCCATTCTGTGCTCATGTCTGGGTTGTCCTGACCTATGTGCAGGACCTTGCACTTGGCCTTGTTGAATCTTATTAGTTCTCAAGGTCCCTCTGTATAGGTCCCTCTGGATGGTATCCCATCCCTCAAGAAATCCCTTCTTTCCCATGCATTTGCTTCTTGCTCTTTAGTTTGATCAGTAGTTTCCTACTCAGCCAAATTGAGCTCTTGCCTTCCTTTCCAGATTACTTACACCTGGAGATCAAGAGTTCTCTTGCCCTGTGGAATGATCTGCAAGTTCTGTTCTGCTTCCTTCTCCCTGAGGACAGTTTCCCAGAGGGTCCTACTGACTAACTCTTTTGGAAAGCTGAAATATGGCTTTCTTAAAATTCTGGGTTCTTTTTTCTTCACCTGACCCATATCCCTCGGGACTATAAATTACACCAGTGTGCAATCACTGCAGCCCAGGCTGTCTTCAGTTTTGATGCCACCAATGAGTTCACTTGCATTGATGACCATCAAGTCCAGTAATTCACCCCTCTGGTAGGGCTGTCAGTTACAAGGGTCAGGAAATTATCCTCCATGCATTACAAGAATCTCCTGGATTGCCTACAGCTTGTTGTGCTACTTTTCCAGTAGATGTTGGGGTGGTTGAAGCCCCCCAGGAGGACAAAGACCCTGTGAACATCACTCTACATGATCAAGGGAAGCCTGTAGCAGACGCAGACAAATAGGTTCCTTTTGATGCCTTGGTCTCTGATTCTTACCCACAAGCTTTCAATTTTCTTATGGCTGTTCTTCAGAGACAACTCTTCACACTCAATCCAGGTCTTGATGTAGAAGGCAACACCTCCACCCCTCCTTCCTTGGTGGTCTCTTATGAATAGGAGGTACCATCAACAGCTGCACTCCAGTCATGGGATTCATCCTTCTCTGTATTGCCTTCTGTTGCCTGGATCTATGATTCTAGGAATTATCCCACAGTGTGTCAATCCCCTATAATCTCTAGAAAAGGATCAGCCACTAAAGAGATAGAAATACCCCAGAAGCTAATGACGCAAAGGAAGCTCCCAAACTTAACAACTACTTACACCCCATAACAGATGCCAGCACCAAGCCAGCTGCCCAAAAATACACTGCAGGATTAGAAAAAATTGCTAAGCCCCCAAAACAAAGCATCATCTTAAAAAAATAAGTTGAGTCATAGCAGTTCTTTTTTGGCTTCTCTTCAAGGTCTATGGCCTGAAAAAAATGAGTGAAAAAATCTAGCTTGAATGAACTGTCAGAATTAACTTCCCTACAATTCATTTCCTGCCTCCCACAGTTCTATCCAGCCAAAAGGTATATCCAGTAACAGGCACAACCATGCTACTTTTAAATGCATGACTCCCAAAGGGGAAAGAATTTTATGCATGGCTGCCACTGTATCTGGCAGTGAATCAGGGGCCTGTGTTCCCCGGACAGAACTAGGGAAGATTTATGTGCCTCAGAGTAGGGTCAAAAACAGTCAGCATGCTGAACAAGCAGCTGGTAAAGTAACACTGAAAACAAACTGTTGCAGGACTTCCACTTCAGTCTAGAATTTGGGTTGAAGTTTAGGCAGCTATTTCAGGATCTGATTTTAAAACATACTGTTCATGATATTTTGCATTTTCATGTAGTAGATGTCAGAAGTATTTCTGCAGGGATTGTTTACCTGGGCTCAGTGATATTTTCAAGATATGAATTCCTTTTCAACATGTGAATTTCTTCCTGCCCAGGGAAAAGCCTGAGCTGAGTGCTGCCAGTGCACAGAAAACACATCATCTTAGTCAAAAAACCAGAAAGCTACAAGACAGGTTCAGAACCTGGAAATAAGAAATCTCTCAACCTAGCAGGTTCTTGATGCTTCCTAGGATTGTATTAAGATGCTTCCTAGGATTACTGTCCTTGACCCAAGGATTCAAGCTCTTTACTCTGCAGTAACTCACCTTAAACACAGAAACAGAAATTTATCTCTCCCATCTCTCTTGAAGCAACAGCCTCAGAATTAATAAACTTGCATGGAAAATATGAACTTGGATGTTCTTCCCTTTACCTCCCAATGCCTTACATCAAAGCTATAGGAAAAGATACACCTAGATGTTCTGAGTGAATATTTTCTCCTGCAATAGAAATGTATGTGCTTTTTATTTGAGGTATAAAAGCAAGCTGTATACTAAGTACTGCTCCATAATATCCTGTAGTTCCTCAGAAAAGTGCTAAATGTCTTCCTAAGAAAAACATATTTTCACATTAGTCTCAGTTCTTTTCTAAGGTCCTCAGGGGCAAATTCAGCTGAAGTCAATGTTTCACCAAAATCATAGCGCGGCTTTTGGTAGTGATCCAAAGTAATAAAAAACTGAAAACAAAAGGGTCCAGCCACCCAAATCACTGTCACAGCCCTGATGTCCTGTGTAGTTCATTAATGTTTTGTTCATCTTCCTGTCTTGGTTTAACCACAGCCGACAGCCAAGCCCCACACAGCTGCTTGCTTACTCCCCTACCAACAGGATGGTGCAGAGACCTGGAGGGGTAAAAGCTGGAAAATTTGTGGGTTGAGATGAAAACAGTTTATTATGGAAAAGAAAAGCAGCAAACACAAACAGGGAAAAGCAAGGAATTAATTCACTGCTTCCCACAGACAGGCAGGTGTTCAGCTGTCTCCAGGAGAGCAGGGCCCCATCAGGCACCTTAGTATTTACCTCCATGCTGTCTTTAAAACAGAATGATTCCATATTATTTCCTTTCTGATTTCCAAAACACAAATTTAAACCTAAAAAGCTAACCAGCCCGAGATCCTGAATCTTCAAATGGAAATTTTGTGTAATTTCAGTAATTTCTGCATACTTGCCTAAATATGTTTAGAAATAAAATATTACAAATGAATGGAAAGACCACTAATTGTGGCTGTTTGCAGATGACTCTATTTGTAGAAGTTGCAATTTCTAGAACTCTCACTGTATGCAGTCTTCTGATCAGGAAGAAAAAATTGTCCAGCTACTTAAATTGTCAAGTCACATTTTACCCATTTAACAAACTACAATGCCTATCAGATAATTAGAATATTCTTAGCCTTTACCTGGAATAGATATGTACAATCATTAAATTCTGTCTATAAGAAAACATTTTTTTTAAGCTTGTTTACACCTTTAAAAAGCTGCTGTGGCATTATTCATGTGTTTTCTTTATGTAGGATATGATTTATCAGTTTCTGGAAAATTCTATGTCATAGAGATCTTACAGATATCATCAGTATATCAGATATTGAAATTTTAAAGATGTTCAGCAAACCTAAATAAAGTCTCTTTGGTGTAGATGATAGAAACTGGAATAGAACTGTCAGAGCCAAATTTGTGAAAGCTCTTCACTAGGCAGTGAATATATGCTTTAAATATATAATAAACCTTCCTCACAGCTGGAGGAATAAGCTGCTGCTGCTGCTGCTGCTGCTGCTGCTGCTGCAGTGACAGAGCGAAAAAGTTGCTGCTTTTGTCATCTGTTAGAGCCAGCAGTTGTGATGGGAATGGCATCACCAGCACTGTCACAATCAGCAGTGCTAATGGATCTGTGGAAGTGGAAGGAGACATGAGAATTTTCAGATGGAGAAAGCTTATTTAAAAATTAATAAGCCTTTACGCTGTTGAAAACTGAAGTTTAATGCATATGATACTACACGAAGGAAGCTATTACAAAACAGAAAGGTTAAATTTAGTCTACAGCTCCATGATTGAGTTTAAAAGATGAGAAACATGATTTTCCAGATGAAATAAAATATCTTAATTTTAATGTCTTTTTCATGTCCTTCTCTGGTTATAACTATAATCGTTTAAGGATATAGCAACTACGAGTTTGAAGAGTCCAGATTTTACTAGACCAATGGCTGAAAATAACAAAAACCTCCTGCTTTCAGCCACACAAAACTTTCAGATCTCATATTTTAGAATAGGTTAAGAAATAAGGACAATATCATGAGCACGAATAGCCCACATATACAGAAAATTAAATACAGTCTATGCAATGCGTTACTAAATGTTTTTCACATTTTTTATATATGATCCTCCTCTGTGCTGACAGTTATCTTTATGTACAGAAAAAAAGTGTCAGAATAATGTGAGCATAAGTATCTAATATTTATGTACATATGTCCTTCATAAATGAAATTACAGCAGAACTGGCAAAAGAAATTGTGGCACTTTATTTATGTGAAATAAGACAAAGTTATACCATTTTTCTCTAGAATGTTTTGTTAAAGTCAGATAAAAATAATATATTGAACTTGTCATCTGCAAAATTTTTCTTGTCAAATACAGCCATCAGCAGCATCTATCACTGCAAAGCAGTTGCAAGCACTGATACCAGATGTTTAGGAGTAAAAGTAGTTCTCTGTTGTACAGGACTTTCAAGTCTTGCATTTCCCAGTAGTGCATGCACTGTAGTTTGGGATCCATTGTCCTAACCTATGCAATCCTAGTTGTGTCTATAATATCCTTCATTAACCAGCAGGTGATACTTTTCTAGAATAATGTTTGGCACTGTATGTGTATATTATATACGACCACTATTATTCATATTTTTTCTTCATTTTTGTCAAGGTCAAGTTTCCTTTTAGCATTTCAGATACTTTTTGAACTCCCAATCCTTCTGTCTAGACACTTAGCTGCCTTTCCAAAAATTTTTCTTGCTGCTTACGAGTACACTATCTGAATGCATCATGAGATTATTTATAAATGATGCATAAATCCTGGTTTTACCTTAGAATTACGAGAGAAAATTTACATTTAAATGTACATAGGTGCAATTACAGCTACGAAAAAAAATAAAAAAGGCTTTGGCTTAAATAATATTCCAATGAGGAGGAGGATGTGCATTTAACTGCTTCAGTTTTGCAAATATTTGGGCAAAATTACAGGTATTGACAATTAAAAAAACCCAGAAATATATCTGCCAAACCAAATGTAATGGAAGTTGATGGTTCATTTTTTAGGGATTTTGTTTGGCTAGTTTGTTTTTGTCCTAGCACTGAATTTATTTTTACAGCTATTGCTAAATTATTTTTATTTCCAGCATTTGTTTATGTAGGGTCAGAGGGCACTACTAGGCCTTTGCCAGCCTGAGCAGCCTCATCAGGGATGCGCATCCCTGGGCTACATCGGAGGTGTGACTGTGCTCAGCCTTGCTCTGGCCACTCTCAGGTACTGAATGGCCTTTGTGGATGGGTACCACTCCTGACTCATTATCTCGCCTTTCTGGGACTGTGTTGCACCACATCCAGGTCAGAGAGAGAGAGGGATTGGCCTTGGGTGCTTTTCCCTAGGCTGCACTGGGGGATCACGCTTGGCCCCTGGCTTGTGTTTCCTTGTGGAGCAGCCACATTCTATCATCTGCCTGATCCTTGTATAGATTCTGATTCTGTTAGACAAGACTGACAGATTTCTGGATTATAAACTAATCACAAGACACACACAAACACATAAAGGAAAGAAATTCAAGAATCATGTCCCACAGATTTGTTAATTAGTCATTTTTGGGTAAATAAAACAGATTGCAGCATCTTTCCAATCAAGTCACGCATAGAATTAATTTTTAAATGACTACTGAGCAAAAAAAAAGCCTTTTTTCTTATTCACATTTTCAGAAATTAAATGTTCTTCCTGATATAATGATGACATAAACCACAAAAAAAAATATGGTAGTATCACTAAGCAACAGAAAATTAATTCATGACTACAAAGCATATTCTGATAAACAGAGATTGACCAAAATGGTAAAAAAGGAATTTTAATGTAGACAATTACAAGTACAGTACAACAGTCTACCTCACATCATTTCAGTCTTGTGCAAGCTAATCTAGTTGACCTTGCTATTAACAGAAGGTTGAACTAGATCATTTCCAGAGGTCCTTCCAAATTCCTCCTTTCTGTGATTCTGCGATTCAAAAGTTTCATAACTTAATAACATAATAGTTCCATAAAAGTTTCATTCCTCATCCTTTTGACTCTTCTAAAACCACTAGCCTTTGACTTTTCACTTTCACCTTGGCGTGTACTGTGATGGATAAGCACATGTAGGTTTCAGTTTCTCATAACAAGCATATGCAAAGAGCTCTCCCCACATCACAACCTGACATTTATGTCACCCCTCTGCGCCTGATGTGCTTCTTTCTTGTTTTATGCCTCTACCCCCTCAGGTATCACCCCACATTCAGGACCTAAACATACAATCTTATTTCCACTCAAAGTAAGTAGTGTCACAAAAAACTAGTGCAACCAAAGATAGAAGTTCCATTTTAGGATTTTTGCTGAGCTACAGGTTGCTAGTGGCTCAGTTTCCATACTAGAAATATGTCACAAAGGTCTTCCTTGTCCTTGGAAACCTGTTATGTCTTGTGGAGCCGTTTTCCTACAGTTTATTGTAATTATAAATTATATATTTCTACTTCTCCTTGTGTCTATATCTATATCCCTCTGTATATGGATGCAATAATTGGATTCTACTGCTAACAGAATGTTGTCAGGGGCTCCCCGTAGTAGCATTAAAAGGAAACACCTAGAGGAACATACAGTTAGAGAAAATTTTAGGAAATCTACTTCATAAATTCCAATTTCTTGCCTCTATTTTCATTTATTTTAAAAAACAATTTCCCCAAAATAATTTTATTTCATCTAAAGTGATGAAGATTTTGTCACCCTTGTGTATTTCGCTACCTACAGATGACAATAAGAGCTACTATAAAAGATAGTAAACTCTGTATCTATGTATGTATGTAGGTTATATACTAGGAAAAGGCTCTTCAGCCACAGGGTGGTTGGGCACTGGGGCAGGCTCCTCAGGGAAGGGGTCACAGCACCAACCTGACAGAGTTCAAGAGGCATTTGGATAATGCTCCCAGGCACATGGCATGACTCTTGGGGTGTCCTGTGCTTGGCTAAGAGCTGGACTTCAATGATCCTGATGAGTACCTTCCAACTCATCATATTCTATGATTCTATGAAAATCTTGCATCTAGAGACAGCACAATTGTTTATGGGATTGTGCTTACCCAAAATACCACTCAACCTATCACGTTAGATACCCCATCTAAAATGGAAGCATGTAGCAAATTCCATCCCATTAACAGAATATAGGGTCAGAAGATTGTTTGCAAATAATGGATTCAGTCTCTGAGAATAGGACTTATTTTGCTTAATATCTATCTTCTATGTTAAATATCAGTGTTCTCATTGCGCAGAAGAGAAGGCAACACTTTCAAATGCGTAAGCAATCTCACTTTAAACATTTGGTCTTGAATGGGAAGAATAACATGGTAAAAGTACCAACTTTTCCCTCCTAAGTGTGAAAAGTCTAGCCAACTAAATATAGGTGTGAAATATAGGTGTGTGTCTTGTAGACTCTTGCACCTGTTCAGGTAATACTAAAATTCCAAAGTGGAAACAAAATTGAAATTAGATTTAAAATATTTTGCAAGTATTTGTTACTTATTACTGTGCCCTCTGATCTTCCTTAGCGACTGTAGCACTCACTGATTTCCAGTAGAGATAATTATACCACCCTAGTACTACCCAGTACTGAATTGTTCTATAGAATTACATGAGATATTGCAGATGAATGGCATAACTAAACCTTCACTTGCTTTTTAGGAGAACCGGGTTTGAGATACTAATGTGAGTGACCAATTCATGAGACTGTGGCTGAGTTCTATGTGACCTCCCAGATTCACTAGTATAGAGTGCCTTAAGGATGACATTTTGACACTCCAGTGAAAAGAACTTCTGATAGGAAAATGTCATTAGTAATTTGTAAACGCTGGGAAAATCAAAACATTCTTCTAGCTGGAATAATTGGTGTTTCATTATGAATGAAAGCAGCAAAAATGTAAGCATTTGAATACTTACTGATGTTGTTAAACCTGAAAGTGTAGGAGATCCAAATTTGTGGTTAGACATCTTGGGTTCCTATATTTATGTGATTTTAAATATGCCTTATATAGCTCATCTTGACTTCACAAAATTTAAATAAGCAGCTGTTAGGAATGCTTTTGTACATTCTATACACAAAGGAACATGATTTATTCCTGTTGTAGATGTATTTCAAATTGTTGAAGTTGCACTGATCTGATGTTTCAGTATTGTTCATTTTCATAAGTCTGTCGTTATCATATAATATGATTTTAACAACTTCCTTAGTTTAATTTTAAATTGAATATTCATGTAATGTATTATAAATTCTAATCAGAATGATGACTATTGATATACTTGTTCACATCTCCACATGACAATTTTCAGAGTTTGCCTTCATACAACTTAAGGGACTGAGTGTCTTCTCATTTCATGCTCTGGCTGTACATATTCTATCATTAAGCATCTGACATTCTCCATTTGTGGTACAGAGGAAGTAGGTGCCAGATCAGGGTACAGAGGAAGTAGGGGCCAGATCAGGTGCCAGATCAGGGAATTCCATATGTTTTCAGAGCCAGATGTCCAAAATACATGTTCATCAACTTTAAGATGGTGAAGTAATAGACCGAACATTTATGGCACATGGAAAAGTCATTACTTGAAACATCCATCATGCTGAGGGTGAATATTTCAAATAGAGAGACCAGGCAAAGCAGGCAACTGTTTTGATCTCTGTATTCCTGGTGGCTACAACAGAAGTCCATTTGGAGGCTCTGGGTCCTTGAAGTGCTCTTTTCTGAGGGTACTTGGTTGGTTAACACCAGAGGAATTCCTAAATGTCCTAGTCCTGCCCAAACAGAACCCCTACAAAGCCTGGGAGAAGATAAAGCTCCTGTAGTGAGAGACTGGAAAAGGGAGTGTAGATTATTCCTCACTTGTGAAAAGGCAAGCGGCTGTGGGATTGTCTTCACTCAAGGACCTGGATGTACTTGGTAAATAATGCAGAAGGATGAGGAGATCCAGTGCCTGCTTTCTGGAGATTTTCTTCCTTGGGAAGAAATAACCAATGATGTGAGTTGCATGTCATAGGAAGTAATGTAGCAGAAACTACCTGAACTGATGAAAAGGGGGCTCCACAATGAACTGGGTGAGTTCAGTGATGACCAAAATCAAGCTGGTGTAGGCATTCATCAATCAAACATACTGCTTCTGTTGTCCTGAGCAACCACCATGATGCATGAGTCTCAGATCACAGTCTGTTCTTCTGGACATTTTGTGGAGTGACAGTGACTCATAGAGTGGGCAAATTAGGTCTCTCTGCTAAGGCACAGGACAGTTAATCAAAATCTATAAATCATAAAGATGATTTAAGGATGTAGCATAATTTCTAAGTGTTGGTAAAAGGGGATTTTGGGAATAAGAAACATACAATTGAATGGTCAGAAGATATCTACACTTATCAGATTATGTGGGACTGGAGCATTTTGAAAATGGTATGGAAGATGGGCTAGAGATTTATTGCATTTTGCTGGGATGGAGTTAACTTTCCCCAGAGCATCCTATGTAGCACTTTGCTTTTAGTTGTAGTTGGAAGAATGTTGATAATATTTTGACTGTTGCTTAGCAATACTCCTACAGTATCAAGGCTATATTTTCCAAACTCCCACACAATAGCCACTAGGCTGGGTCCAGGCAAGAGTTTGGGAGGACATGCAACTGGGACAGATAACACAAACTGTCCAAAGGGATGTCTCATATCATATGGCTTTGTGCTCAGCAATAAAAACTGAGGGGAAAGAAGAGGAAGGGGAGCAGTGTTTGTTGTTAAGGTGATGCTCTCCAAAGCAACTGCCACATGTACTCAGATTCTACTTGCCCAGAAGTCACTGGACGCTACCTGGTGATGGGAAGTAGACAAAAAAATGATGTTTTGTTTTGCTTCTCTGCACAACCTTTGCTTTCTTTGCTTTCTTTGCTTAAACTGCCTTTATCTCAGCCCACAAATTTTTAATCTTATTTTCTCCCGCTGGCCTGTTGAGGTGGAGAAGTGAGAAAGCCACCAGCCAAGGTTAACCTGCCACATTTACTTAAAAAGCAGGTCCAGTCTTCGAAGTCAAAATATACTCCAGTGACAAGCCTTCATGCCTTTGGCAGATCTGGAAAATCTGAGTAATTAACAAAAGAAACTTGAAAATTGAAAATTAAATCAAACATAGACACAGAATGAAACTAAAACAGAAAGAAGACAGAAAGAATTTCTGTAAGATAGAAATTATCTTTGCAATGACTGAAGGAATTGAATTTTCATTGACTTCTATGGGATAAAAATTTTGTTCTGGTTTTCTTAAGTTCCACCAAATAACTTGATTTTTTTTTTTTCTGGAAATCACTGGTTCTGAATACTTTATACATTCATAAAATAGATTGCTATTTAATCTTTGGGGAAAATGCATCTGTTAACATTTTCTGCAAAGCATTAGTGAGAAGGATTTCCCAATTAAAGTCAGAAGTTTTCAGAGGATATAATGGAATCACCATAGATATTTTCCAGAGAGTAGAAATCTCAGCAGGTGGAAAATGTTTGGTTTGTAATTAACAGCATGTAATTATTGTTAAGGAAGGTGATTTTTATTTTTAAAGCTGACAATTTTACTTCTATGCTTCCATTTAAATTTTCTACCAGGAAAAAAATACTGAAGACCAAATATGTATGGTTAGATAAATAAAGATTTTTTTCTCAAGTGCATGCACTTCTCCTTTCCTTAGGCCAATGATACTGAATGTCTGACTTTTTTTTTTATATCATGACCCATCTTATGTTGCTTCTTGTTCCCATCCCTCTCCACTATTTTTTCTCCACACAAGTACTTGCTTCATTTCTACCAGTCTGTTCCCAAACATGAAAACAAGCTTATCCTAGTAGAGTGTGAAAAAATGTCCAAAGATAGCATATCAAAATTTCCAAACACTGTTACACATCATCAGAATATGGAATTAAAAGAATAATTTCTCCCTCATCAGCTCCAGACAACCAAGGAATTCTGAAACACATTTTCTGTATTTTCACTAGAGTCAAGTATAGCTGCATTTTTTGAGATTCAGATAATTCCTCACCACAGTCTCCTCACACATTGGTTTTAAATTTTGGAAAGGCATTCATGGGCATGAGGTTTTCTTCTTTTCTTTTCTTTTCTTTTCTTTTCTTTTCTTTTCTTTTCTTTTCTTTTCTTTTCTTTTCTTTTCTTTTCTTTTCTTTTCTTTTCTTTTCTTTTCTTTTCTTTTCTTTTCTTTTCTTTTCTTTTCTTTTCTTTTCTTTTCTTTTCTTTTCTTTTCTTTTCTTTTTTCCTTTCCTTTCCTTTCCTTTCCTTTCCTTTCCTTTCCTTTCCTTTCCTTTCCTTTCCTTTCCTTTCCTTTTCTTTTCCTGTTTGTTTTGATAACTACTACCTATATAAAATTGTGGTTGTGCCACAAAAAGATGAAAAAGTAAATCAAACTACCCACAGACATCTAGTCAATTTGAGAAACTCTTAAGTCAAGTCATGGGTAAATCAAATAAAGCTGATGAAAATCCCTTTCTTAATTTAATATTAACAGCCAATATCTACTGGATCACAATGACTTTTTGTCACATAACTCATTATATGCATAAATTGTATGGCTTCATTTCTGTATTTCTCTTTAAATATGTATAAGGGGTAAAAGATTAGCAATGCATTTAACTAACTCTAAATACCCACAAACTGAGAGTTTTTCATGAGCAACAGTAGCATGTAAATTCCTGTGAAAAGCCTCTTATAGATCTGTTTGTCTGGTTTTTTGTAATTTGCCTTAGAAGTGTTAACACCATTCATACTTCAAGAAGGAATTCCACCTGATTTCAGAATCTCAAAAAGTAGATGTGATAAAGATTGCTGTCATGACCTCAAAGATTTTCATTATATGGATGATGGGAGCCAATCAGGGAATCCTGGGTGGATTACAAAGAGTAGTTGTGCCTCTAAAGAGACCAGTTGTAATCTAAAAGCTTCAATAAAATAAACAAGACTTTATATAGCAAATACAGAGTTCTAATTCTACTTAGCTAGACAATGTACAATTAAATTTAGACAAAATTGCATGTGTTTATCAAGCCATGAATAATTCTGCGCCTGGTATGGGGGGTTTTTTTTTTTTTTTTTTTTCCTGTTGGTTTATTTTGTTGTTTGTTTTTTGTTTGTTTTGGTTTTTTATGGTTTTATGGTGTTTCTTGCATACTGTCTCTACAGTTTTCTCTAATTCGGAATTTTATCAACATATCCAAGGATATCCAAGGATGTCCCTTCACTGATATTCTCTCAACCATGCCATAGTAAATTGGTCCATATTCAAGTTCTTCTAAAATTGCAGTTGTGTACCTAGCTTTCATTTTGGTAGTGCTAATATAAATGTCTCAGGATGCTCAAATTAGATCAGTCTCATGGAGGGTTTATATCTTTGGATGATGCTGTTGTAGAAGTAATTAAATAACTGCTCTCTCTCTTCTACTTTCCTTTTTTGTCTTTGTAGCTTATTTCCTTGTTTCAGACTGCTCCCCTACCCCATAAAATGCCTTCTTAAAATGATAATATCTAGAAAAAAGGTGAAAATATTAATTGTTGAAAATAAAAAAAAAATTCTCCAAGACTATTTCTTTAGTTAACCTTAATTTTTTATGCATAATTATTTCAGATCCTAGACTCCTTCCTGGGAAAACAGCCCAGTCTGATTTGCAGTGTGCTCAGTTTTTCTCTAGCGCCTCAGACTTTCAAGAGACTGATAAGTTTTGATCTCACATCTCAGCATTTGCAGAACAATGGTCTCAGAGGATGGGAGCTAGAAGGATTCTTTTCATAGCCACAAGGTACACGGCCCATCACTTCACACTTCTCTTCTACTTTGTTGATAGCTTTTGCTTTTCTTGATTTAAACACATATGGGCCTTCCTTTGACTTAATTTTATGCTTTCAGAGAGGCAGAAATACAAAACTGAGCAAAAAAGGTCACAGATAATAGTCATTAAAATTTAATACAGGCATTTTCTCAGCTCTTCACAGAGGATTTTTATAAGCATAAACAAGGAAATCTTCAATAAAAAGAGTGTTCCACTCTGCATTTCTTCCTATAGTAGTGTATAAAATCCTAGAATATTTAATAATTATCTGGTAGTGGAAAAGCTATGTATATTTTTAATTTGGTGGTTTAGTGTATATTGAGATACTGATAAATAGCAGGTTGCAGGTAGTTAGGTTGGTTATTCATTCTCCCCTAAAAGCATTGAGGCATTTTTTATATAAAAATTGTGAGGGATGTTTTTCAACATAGGAAAGAAACAGAAAAATGAAACATGCAAAATTGCCAAATATAATTGAAAAAATAAAATATTCATGAATCAGATAATGCAAACTGGCTTTTAATGAAGTGATTTTAACATGCTAACACCATCAAGTAATTTGAGTAATATTTTATTTTGATAAATACATCTTAAAATAGTAACAAATTTTGGTGTGAGAGCACATAATGAAATTCAAAATTAACTTCTTTTTCAAACTGAAATTACTCCATGTGAGTTGCATAAAAGCACTAAACACAGAAACATAAGGTGGAAGAATATAGTATTAAATATGATTATAGAAGCTAAAATTTTAAAAGGCATCATTTCACTATTATCTGTGTGCTTGTAGAACATGCAAAAGGAAATATAAGAACTTGTGGAGATGGTAAAGTTATGAATTTATCTCTATAAATGAAGGGGCATGTATTCTTTAACAAAATGAAAATACATATCTGCTTACTTTAGTTAACACACCTTTTCCCTAAACCTTTATTTGCACCATATTGCTGAGTAAAGCATATAAATACATGACTAGTTCTTGAAAAGTTAAATGACAGTAACTTTGGGTTTCTTACATTTCTCATTGAATCTAAGCTATAAGCTTAGAAGAAAAATTGGGAACAGTTGCAGGCCTAGTGGATCTACAGAAAGCAGAACTGCATAATCTATGTAAGATAGGCAAATGATCCTAGATACTAAAGAGCTGTAGATGAAAATAAAACCAGAAATACCTTGTAAGACTCTACTTATATGCTATTCAGGTTCTGTTTCTATGTAAATGGTAAAAGCTGCATCAAGTACTTACAGATCTGGAAACATGCATCATTGAATAGTCTGTCAGGAATCAAATTTATAACAATATATCTAATGAGTTTCAACCTCCCAAGTCTTCATGTTTTGGACCTTATAATTTACCACAGACAAAGTCCTGTCCTTATGACAACCTTAAATTAAATATGCAGTATGATGTGGTAGGTTGGCCCTGGCTGGACACAAGGTGCTCCCCAAACCCACTCTATTGGTCCCCTTCTCAGGTGGTCAGGGGAGAGAAAAATAAAACAAAGGCTCATGGCTCAAGGAAAGTGCAGGGAGAGATCACTCACCAGTTACTGTTGTGGGCAAAACAGACTTGACTTGGGGAGTTAATTTAGTTTATTACCAAGCAAATCAGAGTAGGATAATAAGAAATAAAATAAAATAAAATGTTTAAAAAATTTCTTCTTCCAATGCCCACCTTATTCCTGGGCTTAACTTCATTCGCTAAATTCTCTACCCCCTTGCCCCTGGCTGCACAGTAAAGGTGCAGTTAGCTCAGCACATGCTGTCTCTGCCACTTCTTTCTCTTCAGGGAGATGGGTCCTCATACTCTTCCCCTGATCAAGTGTGGCATCCCTCCCATGGGAGACAATTTTCCGTGACTTCCTCCTAATCCTTGCCACAGACTTCAATGAGCTGCTTTAGCATGGATGTCTTCCATGGAGTCACAAATCCTGCCAGCAAACCTGCTCCAGTGCTCCTCTCTTCACAGGATCACAGGTCCAGCCAGGAGCCTGCTCCAGCATGGGCTTCCCACAGGGTCACAACCTCCACCTTTGGGCATACACCTGCTCATTTGTGGAATTCTCCAGGGGCTGCAAGTGAATCTCTGCTGCCCTGTGGACCTTCATGGGCTGCAGTGTCACCATGGTCTTCACCAGGCTGCAGAGGAATCTCTTCTCCAGTGCCTGGATTGTGTCCTCCCAAACATTCTGCACTGACCTTGCTGCCTGCAGAGTTGTTAATCTCAAAATTCTCACTCTTCTCTTCTGTGGCCACAATGGGTTGCATGAAACATTTTTTCCCCTTCTAAATTATGTTATCCCAGAGGCACTACCATCACCATTGATGGGCTCGTGATGCCTCGGCCAGAGTAATTGGAGATGTCTGGCATTGGATGTCGAGGAAACTTCTAGTAGTTTTTCTGAGAGTCCATCCCTGCATCCCCCTGCTACCAAAACCTGCCACATTGACTCAATACACATGATCCCATTGTTCCCAGGTAAATTAAAACAGTTTTTTCAGACAGTGCACACACACACATATACATGTTTATTTTTGGGTGCTTGTGTTCATGTGTATGTTATTTTTCCATTGGCCTCCAAAAGGACTGAAAACCAGATCTTAACTCATTTAACAGGTTTTTTTCTGTGATTTCATCCTTCAATGTATACATTCTTTAAAATATTATATGTGGCATTTACCCAAATACTTTATGAAGTTACCCATCTAAATTTCCATTACTTGGACTTCAATCTTTTGTCCGTAGGCTGTTTTCTTCTGCTGAAATTTTCTGATTGTCTGCTTTTGATTTAAGTTATCTGACTTACATAAAAAAAAAAGACTACCTGAAAAAAATCAGGAAATCTCTAGATATTTTGAGGACATAGGTGTGATGATCTCTTCAGGGAGAAATTAATCTTTGGTATCTTGTGAAGCATTTTCACTGAAAGTATAGAGACTCTAGACTGAGGTATTCCCCAGTAAGTACTGAAAAGAGAATAGAAATAATTTCAAAAAGTGAGAAAGAAGGAGTAAAAAGCAAGCAACTATGATTTGTAACATATCTTGTAATCATTGAAAAATCCAAAAGTAGAGATAACCATGAATAAGTGATCAAGACTGCTCAGTGGTGTAAAGACAGAGACTGTTTAGGAACACAGGGGTCCAAAGAGAATGTCATAAAACAGTTCTGCTGAAATTGTTTTTAGGATTTTTGTGCTACATTTGTGCTCTATTTTTAACTGTAATACAGAACTGTAGATTTTCCATCCTAACTTCTCCACCGTTTTTCACATTGCCATCATTTCAGCCATTGTCATGACATGGAACCATACCGTGAACTGTCATGCTTTGCTCTTTCAGCGGAAACAGTTTCAGAAAGTATATGAATTATGTTTCACTCAACTGACAGATAAAAAGTTAGGATTTCTTTATTCTTTTAACAACTCCTAGATTATTCATTAAGTGGCCTTCACAATGGTGGCAAGAAGTATTTTTTTTTCTGCTGTTTATTTGGATAGAATACCTTCAATTTAAACTTAAAGGGAAAAGACATTTTTTTTGTGTAGCCTAGCAGCTGCCAGAAAAGAAGTTACCATTATTTTTTTAGCTATCAGTAAAAAGTTCTTACAGTTTTTTTTTAATGATCTTCTTTACCGGTAAGCCTAAAAATTAGAACTAATTCATAGCTGTTGTGGGTTGACCTTGGCAAGCTGCCAGGTGCCCACCAAACTAATTGCTCTATCACTCACCCTCCTCAACATGATACAGAGAGAAAAAATTTCTGGGTTGAGATAAGGACAGGGTGATCAGACAGAAATTACAATCACAGGCCAAACAGATTCAACCTGGGGAAATTAATGTAATTTATTGCCAAATAAACAGAGGAGAATGATGAGAAATAACAAACCCCCAAACCCCCAAATCTTTTCTCCCGCCATTCCCTTCTTCCTAAGCTCATATTCATCCCCATCTCTTCTGCTTCCTTCCATTTAATGGTCGATGGGGAATGGGGACTGCAATCTTCTCCCTTTCTTTTCATGACTGTGGTGCTTAGAGAGTTGTTTCTCTCACATCTTCTCACTCCCATCACACAGAAATTTTCAGTTATGTAACAAAAAAAAAAAAAAACCAAAAAAAACCCTCTTTTTTTAAAATTTCTTATCAAAGAAGAGCAAACAGCTTCAATCAGCAAACAGGTGATTGTCTCAGCTTTGACCAAGAGTGTCCATCCTGGACCTGGTTGAATTTAGCTGTGCCTGATAAGGTGACAGCTTCTGAAAATTTCTCACAAAAAACCTTCTCTGACACTCCTTCCATCCCCTGCAACCAAATCTTGCTACATAAACCCAATAAAATAGTTCTGAATAAAACCTTTGTAGAGTATTTTCTGATTTTTGAGATAAATTCCCTAAGTGTTAAACTCTACCTCTCTCTGAGGCATTTTTCTTTGCCTTGCTAAATAATTTTAAAAATGTTAATTTCAAGAAAAGGTGCTAAAAATTGTTCAGTGTGACTTTACTTATTTGAAAATTAAAATTTGTGCAAGAAATAAGAATTCCACTTTCCTACCCTTTTCACTTCTCACTTTCCTATTTTAAACTGCCAGTCCTTACCCATTGTCATTGTATCTTTGTATGTTGATTTGCAGAAACAACTGTAAAAATGAGGAAAAAAGCCACAACCAGCATAATTAATATATTATATATTTTAAAGTATATTATGCATTTTTTAAAACCAGTTCAGCCCCAAAGAAAAATTTTCTTTGCAATCACCTCACGTGAACACATAGACTATAATTACACGATGTTACAAATATATCATGACGAACAATTCTTCATGAGTTTCAACAGAGAAAAAATTAACGAAATAAATCCGATGCACTTTGAAATAAATATGGATTTTACCTACTTTTTTTGTTTATTTGAATTAAATATTTCATTACACTGCAATATTTCTAGAGCATGAAAAAACTTGGAGAAATGCTCAACTCAAAGAGGTATCATGGTATCATGGCTTTGTTATATCATATTTCATAGCATATTCTTTTGTTAAAGCTATAAGAGTATCAGTATTTTTGCACCCTTTTTTTTACTATTTATAAATGTTCTTGCATATAAGTGAGAATAGCAAACTGTGTAATGTATGGACCCCTAGAAAATATATTTTCCCTAATACAAGATTTGGGCAATGATTCTAAATTAAATATTGATAACCTTGTGAAATAAATAAATACATAAATAAATAATACGTGATATAGTATTTACAGAATCTATATAGTGATACTATTTTAGTTTTAGGGCTATTGTCTTAAAGAATCAAATTAATAAACAATTAATGTTCCCATTTTCATTTCACCATGCTTTTTACTGATTACTTCAATGAAAAATTTTGGTGTCACTGGCTTTTTTTAGTAACATTGGTTTTAGCTGGACCTTAGAACATTATTTCATGCACAAAACAGCACTTAGTAACAACCTACTCTGCTTCCTCCTTTTAATATAATATAATAGCTGTAGTATTTAACTTAGAAAGCATAAGACAGAATGTAATTTCATTGTATCTGAGATGTAGATTTTTAGAGTGAATTAAAAGATACTTATTTGAGTTTATGTGCGAAGAGTGACATATTTATTGAATATTCAATGTTACTTCTAATCTTATCCAAATACTGATAAATTTGACCATAATGAAGGCTGTTAGCTCCTTGCAGCATTCAAAAATTTATTTTAAAGCTAAAAGCCTATTGAATTGGTTTTCTTCATGTATGTAAAACTAGATTTTAAAAGATATCTGGGGAGACCCTGGTATTTTATTTCTACCTCTGAATTGAATGAGAATCACCTCACTTCTAAAAACTGTTTGGATCCTTAAAATGTTACCATACTCTTTTAAAAGTCCTTCCTAATGTCAAAAGTCCAGAACACTAGGGGCCACTACCAAGGCCAAACAGATTCAGGTTTACACAAGTTTTTCTTTAATTAGTTTTAAAATTAGTAAAACTAAAAATTTTTAAATTTTGGATTATTTTAGGTTAGACTAGATTGTCAGAGATCATTTTATCCCACCCCTTGCTGAAAGCTGACCCAGTCAGCATGCTGCTAAAGAGCCACACCCAGCTGAGCCTGAAATTTTATTAATGTTCTTAAAGCTTCTGAGGACTGGCTATAAAAATTTACTGTTTATACATTTGAGAATATTTTGAAATTGTTTGCATGCAGGAAATGCTGTTAAGACACATAATTTTCCTATTGTATTACAGAATTTATATCACTAATATTGCTTCATACCTACATATTTATATGAGGGACTGTTTGAACTGACTGTACTTAAAGTCTCAAATAAGAGAGACTAGTTCTCTAACATTTGTTCTTTAAAATTTAAAGACCTCGTGTTAGATACTGGACATTAACATAATGCTATTGTCCACAGAATAGAGAAAAACAGTCACCTGCTCATCTACTGGGCTCACATCACCCTCTCATTCACATATTAATGATATTGTTTTGAGACCAATCAGATGATACAGTTTAGTGGAAGACAAAAAAAAAAAAAAAAAAAAAAAGAATTCTCAAAGAACCTGTATTTTAAATGAGCTCTTGTACAATAAGATTACCTTGATTACTTTATGTATTTCAGCACCTCTTTTTTTTTTCTGTCTAAGGATGCACTTCTTTTTTTTCTTTCTAAGGATTTGCAAGTTTCCCTGAAACAAAGGGAAAAGCAACCTCAACTGTCATTAAAACAGTTCCATAGGTGTTCCCATGCCAGGAAATCCAATGGTTTCCACTGCTGTCCAAAAAGTAGATACTCTGTGAAAAACTCAATAAATGCTATCAATGACAAAGGAAGTCAATGATATAATCCAAGTATTATTATGTTAAAGCTGTTTATCAGATACAAATTTGTATTTTTAAGTGTAAAAGTTGGATCACTTAATCTAGATTTTTTCTGTTATTTATTTTTAATTGAAAGAGTTCAATAAGATAATGAAAATTATTTAGAGGATCGATAAGGTTAACATATTTGCTAGTCAGTTTTTCTGTCAGTTTTTTTCTGGAAGTGTTTGTGAAAATCAGTTTATAAAACTAATAATGGGGTATCTAGTCTAAGTTTTTCATTCATGTTCCACCTGTAGCACATGCACATGAAAAAACAGCCGTCTGGTAGAACTTGCCACTTTGTAAGATGGCAGAGCAAAGCCAGACAGACTTTTTTGTAGTTTGTACTACAAGTCTCGCTTTTATATGGCCAGATTTGTAGAACATGACTTCTGGGTTCAGGGTCTCTTCATTAAAAAAAAAAAAAAGAACAGGACTAGAAGCTTTTGGCCTTTGAAAACAACTTACAAAAAGTGTTTTATTAGAACTAACTGTACTGAATTGGTTAGATTGAACAGAACACTAATTTAGTAAAAAATTCAATGATCCTCAATACTTTTTTTATGCCCAAATGGACCCATATCCACAGGTTCCATAAGCAGAATGGCATGATGAAATTTCTATCAGCAGAAATATCCTCCAGTTATGAAAACCTCCACAAAAGATCTTTTGAACAGGAATTTATGATGTTATACAAAAATATTGTATCAAAGAGCACAACTGTCCAAGTGTGACAATTACTGAACACCAAAAGGATACAGAAAACATTCCTATTGTGTTTACATAGACTAATTGTTGTGAACAATATTTTCTTTTGTTTTCCAGAAAATTTAATTTATTTATGAAGGGCATTGGTTAACACTAAAAAATATTGACATTATAGTATATCTTCCCTAATGGACACACAGGAAAACCAGGTAGCAAATCCTTGCTTGAGCATTTGTGAGCAGTGATTTATATAACTAAAAGATTTCACTCTTCTGAGCAGTCACTTCACCTAGTATGAGTACATATCTGATATATAGACTGATATCACTGTCTTTAATTATGAAGTGGAAGACTTTTAACTTCAAACAAAATTTAGCTTTTGCTAACTTCCAGCTTCTGACTTGAAAGGTCAAAGTCAGGACTGCAGGGTAGAAAACAGTATCCAAATTTTTTTTGCATTAATTAGTCATAATAAAGTTGACATAAGAGCAAAGCATATTAAAATAGTTCTCCCAAAAGTCAACTCAAGAAAAGGGGAATGAATGAAACAGCTAAGAGAAAGAATGAAACTGTAGAATAAAAAACAGATTATAGGGAAGCATTTTCACAGCATTAGTTCATTGACTTGGTAAAATTGCTGTTTTACTATCTTTTGTAAAATTATGCTTATCAGAATTAGCTTTCCTGGAATCAATGCATTTACAGTAGTATCAGGCCAATGAAAAATGACCAGCAAAGTCAATAACTTCTTTTGGTGTTCAAATATACATTACAAAGTAAATTTTAGCATCATTTTCCTGTGGGAAAGGTTGAATTTTCTCTTGTAATTTACTGCTTCACTTTTACAGCCCTGTCCATAGCTGTCTGACTGCCACATTGGAGTCCAGAACTTAAATTTTCAAGCATTATAATTAACAATAGTGGGTAACATAAAATTAAATTTGTACTACTAAAAGATACTGGGGAGGAACAAAATATTTATGCTAGGCTGAAGAAAAATGTTCTTAAACAAAATATGTAAAACTCAAACATTAAAAAATTGGGTGGGTTTTTCATTTTTAAGTCTACAGATGAAACATTGGGCAGAAGTTTAAAGAAGCTTGCCTAATATCTCAGCCATGTCACAAGGCCACCTGGCAAAAAAATTAGTCTGATTTTATAAAAAAGCCTATTGAATTTACTATAATATGACTAGGATTTGAAATGATCTTGCTGAAAGATCTACTTTTAATTATGCTAATAACTATTGCCAATCATGAAGGGAAAGTAAAAAAAATATTTTTAATAAGCAAAATGTAATAAAGATGAAATCAAACTTTAAAAGACATCTTTCACACTATCCTATAAAGGGATATCTTCCTCAGACAATTATAATGAAAATTATTCCGGCCCACTAAGCTTGATATTTAACTAAATTTTTTAGAAACACAGAGAAAAGGTCAAAAAATGTATTATATTATTTACTGCTACTTCAGTTCTAAACCTAGCCTCCAATATATTGTACATCATAATCAAACTTCTAATTATCTATGCATTAGGTAGTTAAGTAAGTACAGGACATGCCATTGATGCAACCGCAAAATTTGAAAAAAAAAGAGTGAAGAATAAAAAAAACAAATACCCTGTCATTAAATAATTCAAATTACCTCTCAGTCAAAGTTCAGGGATATACTGTCACCAAGGAGCATCTTCCAGTCCTTTTTTTTCCTTTCTTTTACTTTCTTTTGCTAAGGCAAATATAGTCTACCGCTTGCAACAAAGCAGCATAAATATTAAGTTTCTGTATTGCCCTCTGCTGAAGTGCACTAAAGACCTGCACATTCATTCTAATGTCTGGCCTACTATCTGACCTATAACTTTGATCAAAGAAAAGTACACTATATAATAGAGGCTTTCAAATAATACTTAGATTAATATTGACCAGGTATTTGATCATCAGTGCTTGATATTCAATAAGTTATTTATACAGGCATTTTAATTATATCTTCCAATAGATTTAAATATAGTACTCTGATAAAAAGAAATCTTTAGTTCTTTCAGGTCTAAATAAAAGGTGTATTTTTTTTTAAAGAAAACTATTTCAATCTAATTTCTAAATTTGATCTTATTGTGAATTTTTAATATTTATATTATGCACCAGAAATTTTCATCAAGGAATAAACACTGAGACACTCTAAAATAATGACATTGTAAACGCTAATCATTACAAAAGACATCTTTGTCCTCTAATCAAAAGTTTAAAAATTTCAGCTCTATTAAAAATTAAAATGTTTAAACCTTGATTCAAGAAACAATTGTGTTGTGCATCTAAGTTGAAAATCAACCACCAATTCAAAGACTGAATTTACAGCTCACTTCTGCTATTCTCCTTGAATAGCAATTCTTTGATGTTCTACACGGGTCATTTTCAACCATGGCTGGTGAAACACTGTAAATATACATCTTAAATAGTGAATGCATTAACTCAGATACTCTTCATCAGAAGATATACTAGAAATCAAAAGTGATACAGTAATCTGCACTATAATACAGAGCTAAGAAACCTCAAGTTCCAGTCCATATTTAAACGTGTAACTCCTGTGTGTTATAGCATAAATTATTCCATCCTAGATTCTTCCATTAGCTGAGTCACTCCCTCTTCTTAAGACGCATAGGAGCTGATGTTACCTTTCGTAACTTTGAAATGAAGAAAAAATCCCAAGGTTCTGTGGTGTAGAAAGATGTTTACCAAAAAAGAGTCTTTAAAATGATAGTGAGAGATTTAAAAACTACTAATAGATGCTTGTATAACAATTAAAACATGGAGTTTCTTACCTTCTCCAGTTCTCTATCTTTCTGTGTGTCCTGAAAAACATTTATTAGGACCAGTTAACTATAAACCAGATTAAATTTTCAGCTAATATGGATGAGTTTTATCAAAAATTAGGAACTAACCAAACCCAGTGAAATATTTTCATCTGAAAGTTAACACATACAATTCACTTCATTTTTATTTCCCACAAGATTTTCTTTATAAGATCAAGGAAAAACTTCTTTCCTGAAAGGGCTGTCTAACATTGGAACAGGCTGCCCAGGGAAAAGAATGAGTCTCCATCCCTGGGAATATTTAAAAGCCACAGATATGGCATTTAGGGGAATTTGGACTCATTAATGTTAGCTCAACAATTGCATCAATAATCTTAAGGATCTCTTTCAACATAAATGATTCCGTTATTCAGACTTACGGCTTCATATTATCCATGTCCACTTCTTTTCCTTTCTCTTCTTTGTTTCCATTCTTTTCTTAAGTAACAGAATTTTATTCCTTTCCTTTCTTTCTTTTTGTCTCTATCTCTTAAAAGAGACCCGAAAAATAAAATAATTTGGTTTTTTTTCTTTATATCCAGTGTCTTTGAGCGTAGTCTGTCAGATTTTGTGTTACTTAGGGATCAGAGATAAAAAATCAGAACTCAACTCCTAGATATCTTTTTTCCATTTCTTAACAAACATTATCCGAGTGTATTATGAGCTGCATCAGGTAGATGCAACTAGAGTCCTTTTTTTTTTACTTCTTCTCCAGTGCCCAGTTTTGTTTTCCTTCTCAAAATACATATACTGTTAAATTGTTTTCTCTGTTTCTGCTTAAGAGTCAGTAAATTTAAATATTTCCGTTTCCATGCTGAAAACAAAGGCCAGAGCAATGTATGCAAGACTGTAGTCTATTTTTACTACCTGAAGCTCTGGAAAACTAAGAACAGTAGCAAAATTGCAGTTATCCACTTTGTTCACTTCCTAATTCTCCAAAGAAACAGGAACAGTTAACATTGAGGCAAATAACTGTAATTTTAGGGCTAAAGCTCCATAATACATAAAAGTTGACCTTGGGTACAAAAAACCCAGTTCAAACCCATATGAAATTATTATTTCTTTCCCAGAAATTTAATATAAATTGACTATGTTTTTCCCTGGAAATTTGAAATTGCAAAGAATTTTTACAAAAATACCAATGTTTTATTTTCACTTCTGAATTGATATACTGATTTTAAGGATAAATAAAAACCCAATACTCTGAGTACTAAAAGCACCTATTTAAAAAGCCAATAAAAGCAATGAGTTATGGAAAAACGTCCGGCTGAAAATTAAGCCCTCTTTCTACCCCTTCAGGCAAGAGAGACAATAGGCAGAGATATTATGAGGTAGAGATATTGAGGCTTGAGATAACAATTTACTAGAAACAGCAATGAGATCAGAAAACAAACAATAACAGCAACAATGTAAATAACAACAGTGTATAAAAGAGAGTGATTACATGCTAAATGCTCACCAAGTGTGACCTGATGTGACCACGGCCAGTCAAAGAGATAAAGGACAGAATGGCCCCCAGACCCTCTGTGAACATGTTTTTTCTCTAAGCCTGAGATATAGAAAAACAATTGCAGACAAACCCTGCAGTCAGGACCAGCATTACCCCCACTCCACTCGCTCCTTGCTCCCTGGAAAAGGACAAAATGGTTCTGGAGCCCTTCTTCTCAGAGGCGAGAATGCCCTATTTCTGTGCCCAGGAATAAGGTATGAAGTACAGAACAACCTAGACACACCCACATGGCTTCAGCCTGTGCCCCCTCACATCCTGGGCTGAAATTAGAACAAGAATTTTGAAATTACCTACTTGCAAATGTTCTTAAATAAGCAATAATTATTGTCATCAGTAGGTCTTTAGTCTTCATTAATTTGACACTAAATGTTGAGTCTCCAAAGAGAAGCAAACATATTTCTAACTTCAAATTGTAAGATTAACAGAATCAAAGAACCTTTTTAATTAAACATAGTCACCTTGTCAATTACAAAAGTAAGCATTAAGCACCATTGGAGAGTGAAAAAGAGAAGAGAACAGGATCAGTAAGCTTAAAATATTCACAAAGAACTCCAAACCTATCTGAATAAGCTTTTTACTAAACTTGAGGGGAAGAAAAAAAGCAAACAATAGCTAAGCTGTAGGGTTTCTATAATTTTCTTTCCATTCCTGTGACCCTCTAGTTGGGTGAAAATTATTCCAAATGTGGATTAGAAACAAACCTATGCAATAAAAATACATATAATACATAGACACAATGGAACCATAGACCACATTATAAATGTATTTAAATAATTGCAGTAACTCTTGCTGAATAGCAGACCTTACATTAATCACAGTACTGAAAGACAAGCTCTGGTTTACACTGAGCTGAAAGAAAAATCACTGGGGTTAATATTAATTAAAACTTATTCATGTTTATATTTCCAAATGTGTGTTTAACAAAGTCAATAAAAATTCAGGAATATATCCAGTATAAATGGTTTACTTCTGTGTAACATGTTTTGACCATATACACCAAGACAAAGTTGAATCAGTATAGTACAGGTGATTAATATAATAAAAGAAATATTAATATATTTACAGATACAAAGAAAATACTAATAAGACATTTACACATGAGTTATGTTTACAGAAGGAGGTCTGGGGGGGTTAGGGCATTATTACTGCTATGCTTCTAGATAAATATGTTTCTGACTGAGTGTTTAGTTATAAATAAATTTTTATATAGCTCTGGATAAAAAGGAAAAAATAATGCCAACAGGCTCACATACAAAATCTTTTTAGGTAAAGAATTTACCTCAGTAATCCAGTGTGTCAAATTACAACATTCAGTATTGACGCAGTGCTTTTATTTCCTACCTATAATATTGCACTCAAAATTATTCTATGGGTAAAAGAGGATGGCCTCACATGAGTATCAATGAACTTACTGTAAAACTAATGCTAATTATATAATGAATGAACTAATGTCCCTTTCAGCAGTTTATCACTGTCATATAGAAAAGTCGCTTTTCCTCTATTTACCCTTATTTCTCAGGTGCTATATTCAATCTTACACTGCCTAAGTCCTGAGGCTGATGGTACCCACCTTACTTCAGATGGATGCTGGGCGTTCCAAAGGGTTGGTAATGACAGATATTCTTCACTGAGAGGCAGCAGGTTTGATGGAGAAAGATTTCTCCCTTCTCTGTCTTTGATCTGCTTAGTGTGACTTTCATATATTTGCTAATGCAGTCTTGCTCTTCACTAATCCTCTGCACAGATTTGTTAAACATTTATCATATATCATATTCATGAATATAACCAAACTCCCAAGACACTCAATCATTACCCAATCGTTAACCAATTATTATGACAGCTTAAACAACATAGACTTAGTTCACGCCAAGTCTACACAGTTCTTCAGGCTTCAATGGTGGTAAAAGCCTGGGTCTTTTATTACTCATATCAATGATGTATTTCTTGGGCTACAGAACTGTCATTTCAAGCATTAATTAATCCTTTAATATGCCATTTTTGGTTAATCAATAAACTCTCTGGGAAAAAAATAAAAGACAGAACTAGATAGCCCACACTTGCAGAGCATTACTCTGAGAATTTCATGGGATCCTTTTTCGTACAGATAGTGCAGAGGACTAGCAGATCTTTGAAACAGCCTTGTTTATACCATTATTTGAGTGGATTTGGTGAATTCAGGACATATTAAGTACTTTAAATTGAAAGTCTGTCTAATCAAACTTGACCTTCCTCACAATTTACCTTGATTTTCAGATTTCCGGTAACAGATATGTATGTGAGCTAAAATGGAAGCTTTTGACATAGTCTTACAGTGATGGGATCATATATCTAGATATGCAAATAGACATAAAATTTTTACTAACCAGACAGAATGATTTATCCATCCCATCTCCTCTTCCATGTCTTTTAATCTGTGGACTATAGTAAGAAATTAATCATTAGGGATAATAGTTTATCTCATTCTGTGCACTGAGAATTCGTTGGGAAAAATGGAAGTTGTATGCTGGCATCTCAGGAATAGTCCTTTAGAGCTGAATTACACTTTATTTTCTGTCTCTTCCTTTTATAATCACAGTTTCAATTCTATGATTGTAATTAGTAATTTTTTTACTCTTGACAAATTATAGACCATATGAACTCTAATCTCCAAATCAGATAAAAAAATCCTATATAGCTTAAACTTTTTTTCCCTACAGTTATACATAATTACATTCTCATTATTGACTTCAAGAAACAAAATTTAACTCAGCCACAGAATAAAGTTGTCCTGAGAATAAGAATAATTCGGGAATAAGCAGTTTAAGTGTTTAAAAGACTCAAAATTTATATTTCCGATAATCTCAAGACTTTTGACCTTATCATTTCCTCTTTGTAAGTTACATAATCATGAATAATTTTCTTTTTTCCATACTTTATTTTTTCTGGATAATTAGGAATACTAATTCATCTTAGGAGTTATAAAATAATTCAAATTCAACGTTTTATTCAGGAACAGCTCCTGGGTTGTGCTGGGTTGTGCACTGTTCACTTGGAAAATTTCTAGGTGCACTTTTATTTTACAAATATGGACATAAATTATACTGATGAGCTTCTTATTCACAGCCTGTCCATATATCCTTTGTTTCAAATAATTTTAGAGATGAGGAATCTATTGCGGCTGGGGACCTATGTAAGTTCACTCTGCCATCTGTAAGGTGTGAACTATATGGACTTTCAGAGCCTCTGTACATGCTCAACCATCCTTTTGACCTTTAGGATCACAAAAGATAGCTGGCAGAGGTCTTAAGAAAGCATATTATTAATGTATTTATTATTTGCTAGTAAGCTAGTATATTAAGAATTTGTATTCAGCAATCTTTAAGATCAGACCCAGGAACTGAAAGTTAAGTGTTTGGAAAATAGTTGAACAGAATAGTGTAAAGAAAGAGTAGATATTTAGACTTTATTTATCAGTACAAGACATAAGCTATTTGGCTTAAAATGATGTATCAGTTATGCGAGATATAAAGACTGCCTCACATCCAATGTTATGTCCATAGGGAACAATATAACATCTCTGACAATGACCACTGAGATCAGCTGGAGAATTCTATGAAAGGCAGAAATGTGATGATATTTCACCATAAGGTTTTCTCACCTTCAGCACTTAGTGGATTGTGAACATCAAAAAGATCTTTTTCTTCTGCTTATTTTTCCAGCAGACTTTTCAGAGTTCTGTGAAACTGCCTGACATTTTTAGGGATTTTGTTGCTGCTGTTGTTACTTTCTTTATATATATATATATATACATATATATATATACTTATTTACTTATATATATATATATATTTAAAAGTAAATAAGTATATATATATATATATATACTTATTTACTTTTATATATATATATTTAAAAGTCAATTAAATTAAAAATATGATTTTATTGTAGTAAAACGTCTCTCTGTTAAAACATGCTGTGACACTTCATGATGATCATTATAGGCAGTGCATTTGGATATTCCTTTGTTTCCTTTACTAAAGTTGTGGTAGAACTAGGCTATTGAAAATATTATATTTAAAGTGGAAAAAAAGAAATTCAATCATATACAAAACCAATTAAATTAGTGTTACATTAATGAACATGAGAAAGTTACACTGCAGAGCTGCTGGCATCAGTGGATGGGTTTGTGACTATAACTGAGTATATTTCCTTAATGTGTTTAGCTGTGCATTGGTGAGGTAAATGGCGGAAAGTGGAAACAATTCATGCTTTGGAAAATTGCTCCCTAAATCCTTCTGTGAAAATTTCTGCCTCTATCTTGAATGATGGGCACACATAATTTCTCTTTATGGAAGCAGAGAGAAAAAAGGCACAGCAACACAGAATAGAAGAAACCCAAGAAGTTCTATGGAGACTCTGTAGTTCAATACACTCATGCTAAAAATAGGGTCGGCTAGAGGAGCTTGCTCAGTTGGGTTTTAAATATCTCCAAGGATGAGGACTCTGTGGCATGTTCCTGAGCAACCTGTTCCAGTGCTCAACCAATCTTACAGTGAAAACATACCCTCTTCATTCCAATGGGCTGTCTTGTGTTTCAGTTTGTGCCCATCGCCTCTTGCCCTGTCACTGAATACCACTGAGAAGAGTTTGTCTACACCTTCTTTACTCTCTAATCAGGTATTTATACACATTTCTCTGTGCTTTTCTAAATCTCTTACAAATTTTAAATAAAATTTTGGTACCTTGCTGACAGGATGTATTTTGTTGTTATTTTATAAAAATACCATATGGTTAATTTAAACAACTCTCTCCTTTTGAGCTTAGGGAGTGTTTATAATATTTAGCAAGTGTGATGAGAAAATTATAGTGGTCCCAGAATTAAATCCTATAGACTTTTTATTGAATGGTTTTTTATATACTTGCTGTGTATTTATGTACATTTATTAATGTTTTAGTTGGTCAAATGTTTGGATAATAATAATAATAATAATAATATAATAATAATAATAATAATAAGCATTAAAAGAAAGTTCTGTGAAAAGCCTCTGCCATGTAATGCTGAAAATCCCACGTATAGTTTGAAACAACCATTCTTTTTCATTCATTTTGAAAGCATTTTTATATTTAATTATTTCAATTAAACAGATAAACTTTAAAAAACAGTAAGGAGAAGATTAGTGACAACTTATTAAAATCTGCAGGTTTTTAAAAATTTATATAATTTTTTTTTGTGTTTGGCAAAGTTAAATAATCTATAAAATTTATTGTAGCCTTTTGAAGGTGTCTTTTTGAAATGTCACTTTGCAGTACTTATCATTTCATTTGCCTGAAGTGCAATAGACTGTTTTTGTTGACATGTGTGATATATTCATTTATTTAAACGCATTAGGAAATGTACTCAAGTTTACTTCATATAGGCAGATTCTTACCTATCACTCTCTCTCCACAGAAGTTACTATTTGCATTTCTATGAATAAGAGCAAAAAATATTGTAAGAGAAGAAAAACAAACAGGTTTATATTTAAACATATATAATACAATTTTATTACAGAAAAATATGAGCCAAATCTAATTGTTGTTTCTTCATCTAAAGCAAATAGACTATGTATTTTTCATACAAGTGATAATTTTTCCAGACCCTCATCTGTCTGGCACAATATGGTTAATTAAAATGTACAGCAAGATGAGTTAGAAATGGCTGTTTACCTTGCATTTCTTGCCAGATAGTCACTAGCAAATATTTTTAATTTTTTTAAAGGGCATGTGGAGGAAGAGTTAGCCTTTCTAGCCTTCACAGAAGGTAAAGTACGCTTTAATGAGTCACAGTAAGGAATGAAATCCAACAGATTACATCCTGTCAGTAATTGCCTCCCACTTTAGAAGAGAAACACCAGCTCAGAAGTTGCCACTGGCATAGTCTGCAAGATTATATTCATGAGAGAGTGAGCAAAACAGAGGAGCTGAGACATAATAGGTATATTATAGGTTAACACAAAGACCCCGCATAGCCTGCAGAAGCTTTTTGAAAGACATTACTTCTCAGAAAGTGATGTGATGCAGTCACAACATGAAAACTGCAGTTAACAAGCATGATCCACACAATGTATTGCTTCATTCTCTGAGTAGCCTCAAGGTGGTGACCAATGTATATTTCATTACACCTATAACAAAGGAATAACAAAGACTTGAGAACATTAAACTGTGTCTCGAGTGAACAGGATACACTCTCCTTGTACACAGACGAGAATTTTGGGCTTAGCTAGAGTTATATGGGCATGAAAGAGAAATCCTGTGTATATCCTAGGGTATTAATTCATAATTTGTTTCAGCCAAAATAAAGGGGTTTTTTTTCCAAAATAGCATTCTTAACTTTCTCAGCTACAGTTTTTGTTGCCTGCCTTCAGCCAATGCTAGAATCATGGGGCCCTATAGCAAGTCAAGATTAGCTATGTTTGGAAACTAATTATGGGGGAAAACAATAACCAACACCAAAGAAAAATGATCTGACTCCCCTGATTGCTGATACAAGAACGAGAACAGTTAAAAGTCCCTTTCAGCAGCAGGCAGAGTTAATTTAGTTTGTGCCAATTGTAAACCAATATAATTAAAAATCTACCAACTCTTCTTCCCGTTTTTCCAAAACTATCCCCCACCATCTCTCCTTTATTTCACAAGAGATTTATAGTTCTCTCAGAAGTTCATATAGGCTCAGGAAATAATTCATAAATACCTGAGCTAAGTTAAACAAAGAATTATCTAAGATATCTAAATATAAATACTGAAAAGTACACCTAAAAGGAGCACAGAAGCCTAATTCCTCAACAGAAAAAGAGATAATCCCATATCAACATTAAATATACAGACTTAGATAGCTATATGACAGGAATAAAAGAAAGAAAACAAAATGTCAAGATGCATTCCTCTATTTGTCCAATGATATTGTGATTATGATAGCTACAGAACAAAAACAGACAGTAATTTTAAAATTTTCCTTTGTAAAAGACACTTAAATTTCAATTTCCCACATTCCAGGAAATTGGAGTAATCATCAGTGTTTTGGCCTACACTTTAAACATTTTCTGAGGAAACTCTTTTACCTGAAATACCTACTTATAAAACTTGAATGAATATACGCCCATACTAACTGCCCAACATCTGTTGGTGACAGCCCTGAACACTGAGCTGTGGCAGCGGTCAGTCCAACATCTCTCACTCATTCTTCCCAAGCAGTGAAGAGAACTCACCTAGTACCAAGACTTCAGCAGTTTGCCTGCTTTCACTGACTTTGGTCCCCAGATCTGAGGTGCAGATGTGCTCTGCCATCTGACACCAGACAGCGAAGGATTGCATCCAGATGAATTCCTAGTCAAAGCCAACCTGTGCATAGTCAAAACAAATCCATCAATATCCATTTTTATCTGAACAGCAAACTTGTATAATTTACACAAGCAAATGTAATGCTCACAACAACAATAAATTAACTATGCAAATTATTACATTATGTACACATATAAATTCACTTTGTAAACAACCAATCTGTCATACAAACCTTGAGTTCCTTAACTTTAATTGACCTGTCACAAGCCATTAAATCTGACACATCGACAGTAGCAGAATGTCATGGATGGATCAGGCCATGAGTGCCACTCTTCTCTAGGTAACTAATTTTCAGTGGGGGCTCAAACACAGCACTAAGGTCAAAAGATAGAGTCTGAACAAATTTAAACCTGTAAATAAGCATCTAAACAGCTCTACTAATTTTCAAAGAAACTCCCGAGATTCTACAAGTTGACTGAATTTTTTTTTTTTTGAGTTTCTCATATAACTGGTAGTCTCTGGAAGTCCTATGCATTCAAAAATTTCCAAAATAAGGCTATTTCTTGGTATAATATGGGCCTGAAATACATATTTACAGCAATACTGCTCTAATTTTTCAATCAGCACATTCATTTTCAAAATATATTAAAAATAATTCTTAAATGGTTTATTTATTTTAGTAAGTATATTTATTTTATCTGTATTTCATTTGTGCATTTTTTCATCCATACTTAGTTTATCTGTTTTTCTGTGGAACCTGTACATGCACAAGTCCATAAGATCTGAGGAGATGTATCCCAGGGTCTGGAGGGAGCTGGCTGATACAGTTGCTATGCTGCTCACCACTGCATTCAAAGCAGCAGTCAGGAAGGTCACCAGTAACTGTAAAAAAGAAATATCATGCCAATTTTTAAAAAAAGGAAGAAAGGAGGACCTTGAATACAACTGACCAGTTAGACTCACTCCTTTGCCTGATAAGAACATGGAAAAGATCCTCCTGGAAGTATGTCAAAGCACATGAGGGACAGGAAAGTGATTAGAAATAGCCAACATGGCTTCAAAAAAGGCAATTTGTGCCTGACTAATCTGCTCATCCTTCTATAATGCAGTGACTGCATTGGTCACCAAGGAACTAATGTTGTCTACCATGATTTTTGCAAGGCCTTGGACATGATTCCCACACAACAATTGAGTTCCTAAATTGGAGTGATATGGGTTTGATGGATGGACCATTCATTGGATGAGAAATTGTCTGGATAACCATGTCCAAAGAGTAGCAGTCAATGGCTCAATATCCAAATGGATATCTGTAAAAAATGGTGTCCCTCATTTGTCTGTATGGGGAACTGGTAAAATATAATTGCTTCCAACTGAAAGCCTTGCTGATGTAGTAGGCAATGGGATTTCTGCTAAATATTCTGGCTCTTTCAAGAGTTTCCTCTATGACTCTTCTCTGCAAAAGTGTTTGCATTTACTGTATGGAATTTCCTATTCATTTGCGTGAATATTTATATTTGTACATTTTTTCTTCCACAAGAGCTATGAGCTGAACAGTTTAGGGTGTTGAACCACCATAGCAGCTGATTGAAATATATATTCCTCAGGCTGTGAAAATCTTTTGTTCATTTTGGATAAATGGAACTATGAAAGACTTTAAAGTAGACAGACATTAGTTATAGAACTTCTTTCTAGAGAGAAAAAAAAGTATTTTACGAAGAAATAGGTGGTTTAGTAGAAAGAAATTCCAAATCACTCAGCTACCAGAGTTATTTCTGTTGAATTCCCAACAAATATATTTCCTTCAATCACATCTAAAACCTCAAAATTTACTATATGTTAGCAAGCACTGGAGTCTGAATTTCTTTTGCTGTATGTCTGTTAATTTTGTCAGATTTTGACTTTTTAGCGACAGCATCATATATTACAAAGACCTAGTCAGGCATAAAAATCAAGATTTGGATTCTGCTTTTTATTTCACATAAAACTTGAAAGGGTTAAAATGCAATATGAGCTTTGGCAGATTATAAGGCTGGTGTTCAAACATTAGCACAAGTAATTCATGAAGAATAACTGGCTTTGGAACACTTTAGACAAATACTGAGCAATTCCTGTTGATTTAAGCCTCTTGCTGACTGCTGTGTTGTACAATGTTTGCAAGAAGTAACTGTGTGTTCCAGGAGATTAGAAGAATATATGTCAGCTAAATAAAGGTCCTACAGGAGCAATCCCTTATTGAGTCTGGAAACAGTGGTTTTCAGATAGGTTTTTTTTTTTTGTTTACTAAGTTCCTCTTGGAGAAACTAGTTACATTCAAAGTAATGCAAGGTTTATTCATCCTATTCATGCCAGAGTAAGAAACCCCTTTTACTTCAGAGACCATTAACAGAATTTCACTGCTGGCCATAGGACTGGATTTCTCAGGTCTCTTTTCAAACATATTAAAAGCTATGATAGGTACAGAAAAGAACAGATGTGTAAATAGGGGACTTTCTGGATGTGTGAGTTATGAGTAGGATAGGTTGTGCATGAAGTCATGCAAATTTTGTGGAAAAAAAAAAATTTTGCAGTACTTCTTTGTAATGGTATACTTTAGGTTAATGACCAACTTTACCTAGGATAACTAGGATGGCTGTGAGAGAAAAGAATTTGTCATACCTTCTTGTCTGGTATAACACCAAGAAGATGAGCCCAGGGTGAACAAAACAAAACAAAACAAAACAAAACAAAACAAAACAAAACAAAACAAAACAAAACATCCTTGCTTTAACCACTATATAAAGACTAAACAGACAGCAGTTGTCAAGTGACAAGGAAACTCTCCTTGAACCTCTCTGCAATGTGGCCTGGGGTTTTAGCTGTTGCCTGGACATTCTTGTTCATATATATTAAGAGAAGACATTTTAGGAAGGAATCATTTTGGGTTTTTAATTCAACTTTTGCAGTCAACTGCTTTTCAATTTGTTTAAAATACCTACAGACAAATTTAAGTTAAAAAATACATACTGCTGGTTTACCTCTGCAAAGATTGCTTCCTCATCATGTCTCTCATATGATCCTTCTGTGCAAAATGTCCAGCATTCACCTGGATAAACACATTGTGAAACGGGTGAGCAACTGGCTCAGGGGTGAGGTGCAAAGAAGCGAGGAGAATGGGGTGACATCAGACTGGCAAACTGTCACTACTGGGGGTCCACAGGGCTTCACCTTGGGCCCTGTGTGCTTCAATATCTTCATACATGGACTTGAAGGGATACTAAGCAAGTTTGCAGAAGATACAAGTCTGGGAGGAGCTGTTAATTCCCTCAAAAGCAGGGAGGCCCTGCAGAGAGACCTCAACTAGTTCGAGGGCTGGACAGTCACCAGCCATATAAAGTTCAACACGAGAAAGTGCCAGATTCTGCACTTGGAATGGGCAACCCTGGATGAATGTACAGACTGGAGAATGAGATTCTGGAAAGCAGCACTGTGGAAAGGAATCTGAGGGTCCTGGTTGACAGAAAGTTGAACATGAGCCAGCAGTGCCCTGGCAGCCAGGAGGGCCAGCCCTGTCCTGGGGGCATCAGGCACAGCATCACCAGCTGGGCAAGGGAGGGGATTGTCCTGCTCTGCTCTGCACTGGGGCAGCCTCACCTCAAGTGCTGGGGGCAGTTTTGGGCTCCACAACAGAAGAAAGATACTAAAGTATTAGAGAGCATCCAAAGGAAGGCAACAAAGATGGTGAAGGGTCTTGAGGGGAATCCGTGTGAGGAGCAGCTGAGGGCACTTGGTCTGTTCAGTGTGGAGGAGACTGAGGGAGACCTCAGTGCAGTTACAACTTCTTCATGAGAAGAAGAGGAGGAGCAGGCATTCATCTCCTCTCTCTGGTGACCAATGGCAGGACCTAAGAAGGCTTGAAGTTGTGTCAGGGGAGGTTTAGGTTGGATTTTAGAAAAGGTTTTGTCACTCAGAGGGTGTTTGGGCACTGGAACAGGCTCTCCAGGGAAGTGGTCACATCACCAATACTTACAGAGTTCAAGAAGCATTTGAAAAATGCACTCAGGCACATGGTGTGACTCTTGGGGCTGTCCTGTGCAGGGACAGGAATGATCCTTGTGTGTTCCTTCCAACTCAGCACATTTTGTGATTCTATGATTCTATGTCATAATGCATAACACTATTTAATTTATTATCCCAATGAAATTATTACAATTTTTCTGTGTTTAGTAAAGAACACATATATGGAAAATCAGGCATTTTGTCATGATTTGTTAATGTGGAAGAACCTGCTTATGCTGCTCTTTGTGTAATACAGAGACACAGTAAGCTCTGCATTTAACCATCGCAAAAATAGTATTCATAAAATTGTAGTATGTCCTAAAATCACAAAAAGCTACAGTTTAAATATTTTTCTAATATAGTATTTTAAATAATTTAGCTTCAGTCCTCCTTTACATCTTTTGATTACTAGATTTGAAGATTTAATTTAATGAGATCTGATTCTTACAATATATGTATTGTATGCACATAGCATATAGAACATGAATAAATTATATTACTGCTAGTGTATTTTGAAAACATTTTGTTAAATGTGCAGGAATATTTTTTTTGTAGAATCCTAGAATTACAGAAGGGTTTGAATTGGAAAGAACCACAGATATCATCTAGTTCAACCCCTCTGTCATGGGCAGGAATGCCACACGCTAGATCAGGTTGCTGAGCGTGCCATTCAACCTGGCCTTGAACACCCCAAGATCTTTTCTGTCAAATCATGTGAGTTCAATGATTTCTGACTGACTTATAGGACCAACGTAGCATTACTCAGGTTCCTTTTCACTGTAAGAATAATTCCTTCTTCCTTCCTCCAAACATCTTTGCTGTCACCAAATTTCCTCTTGAAGCATTTGTCTTTGTCCCTTTCACCATCTCAGACTCTTGTACCCCTCAAATGACAAGTCTTTTTCACCACTCCAGTGGTCTTGATTAACGTTTAAAAAAATATTATTCCTTCACTGCCAATCCTAGAGCCATCAAGTGAGTGGACACTATCATTATTCTGAGGTTATCATTGCTCTGATGATTTAAATGTCTCACCAACAAATATATTTTTTTACTAAGTATAATCAAAAAACTATAATTTTTTCCTTTTTTTCCCTATGGTATTTTACTTAAAAAGTATTATTTCAAGCATATAATCAACGATCAATTTTTTTTCCCTCCACTCATTTCTACAGAATATCTTGCTATAACTTAGCTCACCATTAAAATTAAGTGTCTATACACATGAAAGTGAATTTGTAAATCTTCTGAATTATATTGGCTGGAAAAGGCAAACACATATTAAAGGTAGTCTCTAAAAATAAAGCTGACATTGAAAAATTAATGTTTGCAACTGAAATGGTATGAGGTCTTTTAACACTGTACTGCACTACATGAAAACATACAACAGCAAGGATTGGTTTATATCATTTTATACACAAAATGAAATGCCACATTATTATGAATAATCAGTTTGATACAATTGTTAATGCAATCTTCTGCTCCACAGAAACATTTTTGCATACAATTAATCAATCCTTACTCTAATGAATTGATAATAAACAGGGAAATTCATATTTATGCGTCTTTAAAGCACAGCAAATTTTCATTTCCCAGTAGATAAAATGTATATATACATTAATTTATTCAAACTTCTAGGAAGCTAACTACATAGACAGTCAAGACAATAAAAAAAATATACCCTTCATTATAGATTTTACTCAGTGGAGCATTGTAAGTGCCAAAATCTGTGCAAGCAGCCCTGGTTGAAAGATCTAGGCCAAATTGATAACAGCATTGATTTGAAAACTCAGCAGTGATATGAGCTCTACTTCTAAGGTTGGACATATAAATAAGACACTGACCCATGTATATAGCTATGTCCTCACCAACCAACAAGAAGGAATCACAGGCTTTCCTAGGTGCTGCGGTTTTTTGGACAATGCGTATTCCAGGGTACAGCCAGACTGTACACTTTTCCATCAAGTGAACCAGAAGATGAATGATATTGAGCAGTGTCCTGAAAAATAACAAGCTTTTGAACAAATTAAGCAGGAGATAATTTGTGCAGTAGCCATTGGGCCAATCAGTACAGGGTAAAATGCAAAAAATGTGCTCTATGCTGCAGCTGGGAAGAATGGTCCTTCATGGAGCTTTTGGCAAAAAGTAACTAGGGAGACTTGAGGACAGCTCCTGGGATTTTGGAGTCAGAGATACAAAGGATCTGCAACCTGTTAACCTCCAACTTAAAAAGAGATACTGTCAGCTTACAGGGTTTGAGTCACTACAGAAGTGACTGGCACCAAAGCACAGCCTCTCCTGACACCTTGACTGCCAGAGCTGATCTGGATGTCAAAATGTCATGCCACTGATGCTGCATGGAGCAAGTACCTCACCTGACCACAAAGCAAGCTTGAATAAACCCCAATTGCCCAGGAATCTTGGGAATTATAATGAGCTGGCCTGAAGGCAAAATATTTGGGCTATCATCAGAAGAGGACATGCTGAGGAGGCTTCACCATATAATCATCTGCCAGAAAATGAAAAGTGATATGCTGTCTTTACTGCCAGTTGCAGCTGTGTTGTAGGGCTACATACACTCTATATGGAGTCCTACATTGTGAGTCTCAGGAACTCTTGAGTGCAAGTAGGCTGGCTTGTGGGTGGCTGTGGGCTCTGTGACCAGTCAGGTCACTGAGCTGAAGTCCATCCAGCTGGCTTTAGATATCACTGAATGAGAGAAATGGCCAGCACTTACCTCTACTCTGACTCGTGGATGGTAACAAATGCTCTGTGGCTGTGGGTGGACCAGTGGAAAAAGACCAATTGGCATCACAGAGGTAAAACCCTCTGGGCTGCTAAATTGTGGCAAGACATCACTTCCCAGACAGAGAAGCTGGGTATAAAAGTGTGTCATGTCTCATGAGGAGAGAGCAGCACATGGACCCATGGGCTGGGCTCCTGAATAACACTGAAATAATAGACAAGTAGATCAGGCTCCCAAGATAAAACTGTTTCCCTGTCAACATCTGATCTTGACCTTTTCTGCCTTCAATTCTCTCTCCAGTGCAATACAGTAAGTTAGGGCGGGGTGGGTGCGGGGAGAGAGAAAGCAGCACATGATTTGGAGTGTTTCAGTGGAAACACTAAACTGGGGAATGCCAGTCCTAAATCATGATAATGAGATGTGCTGAGAAAAGGAGCATGCAATAGGAGAAGTAGGAATTTTTTTCCCTATTTTCTACGAGTATATGGGTAGACTTTTTAAGCTAAATATTGCACTCTTGGGGTGAGCACTGCATTATATGTATATAAGAGAAGCTGTTCCAGCTTTTTGAGTTTCAACAAACACTAAGTTTTTCATGTAATTGTAGATGTTGTGAAGGTCTCCTGAGGGGTGGAGCTTCAGACTTTCTGCTCTTGGATGTAGTTTATTACAACCTGTGTTGGGGAACACCATGCTCCCTTTATTTTACGAAACACCTAAAGGGGGTCTAAAAGAAAGCTGGAGAGGGACTTTTTGCAAGGGCATGTAGTGGTAGGACAGAGAGGAGTGGCTTTAAACTGAAAGAATCATCTAAGGAAGCAGATCTTTACTGTGGGGTTTGTTAAGCTCTAGAACAGGTTGCTCAGACGAGTTGTGCCCCATCCCTTTAAGCGTTCAGGCGGGATAGGGCTTTGAGTAATGCAGTCTGGCGGAAGATTTTCTGCCCAAGGCATGGAGATTAGAATAGATGATTTTTACTTTCCCTTCCCACATAAACTTTTCTATGATTCTATGAATTTACCCCTGGTGAAAAAGCCCATCTAAGTTCTGATGTTCTCAGATTTAGATGCCTAAGTTAGGACTATTTTTGACTGGTGGAGATGAATGCTTTTATTTTTATACATTTCAGACCTGAGCATTACTATCTTTTTTAATACAGTCTTCTGTATTAAGTGCCTTTTTAATGCCAATTTAATAGGCACTAGTTCCTGATATCAAATGGGAGGATGACAGCAGTGAACTTTCATCCTGTTCTCCCTGTGAAATAAAAGTAAGATGAGACACTTTGCCTGTAAGGAAAAAGCCATAGGAGCCCTCCCTGTGAGTTTGCAGATAAAACTGTGTCTTGCTCTTCCATAGCAGAGATAACTGCTTGTAGACAGTGAAGTTACAATTTGTACACTCTTATTTCTCATCTTCTTAGTCTTTAAGTGCCAGTTTACTCAATACCCATCTTGATGTGTAAAATAAACTGATGGCATGCTAAAGGGTAAAGCAAATACCACTCTGCTAAATGGATGACATAACAAAGGGTAAAGAAAATACCTGGTGAAATTCTTCTGTGCTGTAATCAATTCTCAGTCACCTGTCAAAGATTGCTCTCACATAGCTTGTTCATGTGTCTGACTGACTTCTCTGATAGTTGAAACAGATTCATTCCATTTCCTTCCTGTAGCTTTCAGTTATTGGAATTTTTTTTTTCCTCCATATTAGCTGGTTCCTCTTCTTTGCAGAATACATCATGATTTTGATTCTATGACTCTGTGTCTAAACACTGTACAGTACTGTATGGAGCTAACATATTTTCTGGTTAACACTTCAGGTTCAAGGCCATTTGAGAAATAGGGACTTTCTTAATGTCAGCAACAACCTCTACAAACAGCACAAATTGTCCTGGATTTTTCCAGCATCTTCTTAGCAGCGCAAATAGCAGTGAATATTCCTCGCCATCAGACAAAGTAAATAAATAAAGAAATCCAGCCAAAGGAACCTGGACTTGTCAGTCCCGCTTCCAACCAATAAATCTGTTACCTTGGTGTCAAAGCTCCAGATGAAATTCTGCCTTGATCTTGTCAGCATACTGCAAGTCCAAAGTTCCCCTCAGATTTGTGAAGCAAATTTCCTCTCAGGAGAATCACACTTTTCTTCTCATCACTGTTAGCTGAGAGTTTGTAGTATCAGTATAAAATGTCATTTTAATCCAAATCCCAATGCACATAGAAGAATTGCAATTAGAACTCAAGCTTCAGACACAGAGGTTTAATTTCCCAGAACAAAATAACCTGTAACTCTGGATATTAAATGAATATTATTTATTCAACTAAGTGATAGGTTGTTTGAAACCTCAACTTTTCAGCTACCCTTAATGAAAGCAAATATGTATCTGATGTCTTAAAATGTACTATTATACTGCAGAATCCTACAGAATAGCAGTCTATAGCATCTGGTTGAATTTAGCCTTCATAAATTTTCCCAATCATGTATAACAGAGAAATTCTAGAGATGTAAAATACAATAAAATAGAGATTCTAATTTAATTTTGGCTGAGAAAAAAAAGCAAAAAATTAAGAACGTTTATCCTGAGACTTCTTTATGGATTTTAACTTTATGATTGACAACAGCTTTTAATCAAGAACCATTGTGACTAAACTGACTGCAGGTTTGCATTTATATTATACTAAATATACAAATACATTTATATTGTACAAAATATACAAAATGTTTAACCAAAAGAGAGTTTCACTATCAGTTTATCTCCTTCTGGAGTACTTTAAAAATATACCCTAAGGACGGAGCTTCTTAGCTGGACAAAGACAGAAAACCACCTGTGAAGAGTTGATTTTATGCTTGCCTTACCCATAAATGCTCTATATATCAGTATTTGAAGTCATACTTGTATCTGATATGACTGTGTATGGAAAATAAATCTGTTGTTTATGCTAAATCAATTAGGACAGCATTAGAAAATAAAAATCAAACAAGAATATATTTCCATCAGATAACTACAGAGTGATGCTTTATCCCAGCTGTTTTCTAACACATTAATATTTTTTCCATCTAAGCAAGGTAGTAGGTAATACCGAGGTATCCTTACTCTTCAGTGTTATTTTCTCAGTCATGCAAGGGTACAGAGGCAATCAGAACAAAGAACACTAAATGTCCTTTTCATGCATGTGATTCAAACTATCAGAAGGTTGGTTTTCCAGCACATGCACTTCCTCACCTGCAGGGCTGTTAGCACTACAAGAAAGGATAACCCGATGAATCTACTGTGTTTTACTGCCAGCAGCCATGTAATGTCCATCATGCAAGCAGAGAAAACAATATTCCTATTTGTTTCCTGAACCCACTCCTCATTTTGAGCTGGTCAACACTCATATGAAGAGGTCATTGCTAGGGGAACAGTTGATTCTCGGAGAATACCGCAGCTGAACTCATCCTGGTCATCTTAAACTGCCTTTTGTATAAGGAAAGTCATGGAATGAAAATTATAAGAAACCATGTTCTGTCTTTATTTTCTTCTTCTTCATTACCTTTTTGGTACTCCATATTACTTCTGGTTTATGTATTAATTTCAGCATTGTCTGCTAAGGTATACCTCTCTATTTCTGTCTGAGTTTCAAGTTGTCGTGGGGTGATTTTATGATGTATTGAAAGTATCCCCATTCATCTGTATAGCGCATAAATAAGTCTTGTGCCCTTAAGACTGGTTCCAAGAGCGAAATGGGGGGAGAAGAAGCGTGGAGTTTGTTATCAGAAACTGCACTTGCTCCCTTGCATCCTTCTCCTGGATTGTGTTGGTTTTATTGTTTAATATTGTGCACTTTTTGTGCTGGCGAATGCTTTACCTGTTAAATAAACAGGTTTTTTCCACTTTTCTCCAAGGAAATCTTTTCCCAAACCAGTTGTGGCAGGGGCCGCTTGAATGTGCTTTCTAGAGGAATGCTTTGGAAGTTTTCTCCAAGATTTGCCTTTAACCAAGATACAAGTTAAATGACTATTTCTGTGCTGTCATGACAACGTTGTGGTCTAGGTACCTTTGCAGTGATGACTGCAAAATAGCTTAGGATTTGCCTTCAGAATATCCTGAAGAAAATATTTTAACAAAGAAAATAACAAGACTGCCAAACCAAATAAATGCAAATAAAAATATTTGACTTTTTAATTTATTAATGTAATTCCAAGAAACTCTTATTCCAAATAAATACCCTTATTAAAAACCCTTCAAAAGATTTCCCTCTGTCTGAACACATAGCCATCATTGGAAAAAATCTGGTTGTTGAGGCACCACATCCTTTGGTTGCCCCATGCTAGCTGCTCTCATTCCAGTATAGACAATTCATGTCTTTTGGGAGTATTATGCCTTAGTTTTCACTCCAGACTCCTTCTTGGATCTACAGGACTATGTATTTTAATAATTATCAATATATCCTTCCCCTTTTAAAAGGAGATGTGTCTTCTGTACCTTACTCTAAATCCCTGCTGAATGACAGTGATGTAATTTGAGTATAGAAGAGTTGTTTTAATAGCCTGGAATGTCACAGTCCAGACACAGGTATTAGGTAAACTAAACTTTCAAGACAGTATGATCAGGAGACACAGTGAAAAATAAGTTTGTTTAGCTAGGATCAAAATTATATAAAAAGAAATAGAAGTTATTAAAGTGAGTTTTATATTCCAATTTCTAGCATCCATAGAGGTAGCACAACCTTCAAACAGTCTTGTGTGTTTATGTTAAGTCATAACAATTGTATCTTTAAATTTGAGACACTGAACTGAAGCACCCCCTTTACAGTCAAAGAAATATAGCTATCTCAGATATCGAGTAGAATGATCATATTAAAGGCATTGGTAAAATTCTGAGGCATGATTTCACTTAACCAGTCTATGAGACTACCTAGTTTATCCGGGATGAAAACTTTGTAAGGATATGGAAGAATGTGAAATTATTTTTGTGAACATATGTCGACTTCAAGCAGTCCTTTATCTGAAGACATGCTATTTTTTCTCATATCTTTTGCAATCTAAATTTGCTACCTTCCAGTTCAGTAACTATTTCACTTCTTTAGCAACATATATTTGAAGATAAGAGAAAGAGATAGAGAGAAACTTATACGTTGGAATAAGAACTGGAACTGTAAGTAGGTTTATAAATCATAAAAATTATGTTACATTAGTTTACATTTTTTTCCTGTATATCCATAATTTTTCTCTGTATAGGAGCAAAATATCTGCCCTGATCTATCTTTGAAGTTACTATTATAATGGAAACTGGGATGTCCTTCCATAGTTACTGTGTCAATGCATTCAGGGTTGAATAAAATGAGAGTTATATACATTTTTCAAAATCAAATTAGAAGTGAAAACTCTACACACAAAATTGTCTTTACTAGGTATTTTGGGTTAAATAAATTAGGACTAAAAATTTAATATGGAGCTGATAAAATAGGAGGATAAACTGAATCCAAACTAGGATTCATTCAAAAGCTTAGAAATATAGACAACATCAAAAGGAGCATCTGCAGTACAAGTAGACTAACATAGAGAATTTAAAGATTATCAGGAACTTGGTTTTGTCATATTTTAGACAGGATGTCAAGCAATTAATTATCTCACTGCAGCACCAGTGAAGTCCTTGAGGAAGATATAGGACTGCTGACTCATATATTCTTCTGAGAGCTCTTTGGAGGACTCTGGTATAAATACTGGACACACACAGCTTGTGTAGCTCATGGTTCTCCCTGGCAAAACTTGTCAGCTATCCACTGAACCAAATTCAATTCCAGTTACTTTTTCGACAATATTTCTATGATGCACATTCTATGATGCTCATGGTTCTCCCTGGCAAAACTTGTCAGAGATCCACCGAACCAAATTCTATTCCAGTTACTTTATCGACAATATTTCTATGATGCACTTCTATAAAGACACTGAAGTTTGTGACACTCTTTAGTTTTATCTCTCTTTTTTTGGTGGTTAGGTTCTTGAATGCCTGCAGGAGACCCAATATATGCATTACCAGAAAATAACAGCCTTTGAACAAGATGAGAATTCACTGCTCTACATTTTGCCAGCTTGCAACATATTCGTGAACTTCTTATCAGAACTCAGTAAGCACAGTGTGAAACCTTGTATTTTTAAAAAATGATAAAATTTCTAACAAGGTCCTCCTCTACCCCCACCCCCTCAATAAATGAAAAAAATGAATTGTCTTTTGATTAACAGATATTTCTTTCAGCCCATGGTATATGTACTATATATAGGGACTTCCTATTTGTCATCTTTGGCAAAACTGCTCATTTAATGATGTCATTGTTTATTTTGCTTTGAGAATTATTTCCTCCCTAGAATAAATATTGAGGTGTAAAATGCTGATGTCACTATAAAGCATGAAAGAGATACAGCAGATCTGGGAAAAAATCCAAAGTGCTTCAGACTGACTTTTCTGCCAACCTCAGGCTTTTTTACCCGATGTTCTCAGTCCTCAAAAACACAGAGACATCTTCAGAGATAATGCAGGCGCAATCTGAAAATATTGGAATGGTGTGATCGAAATGCAATATGTCAGCTCCCTTTGTCACAATAGAAAAAACCCCAGACTCTATCCAAAATTCACTTCTAAAAGATTATGTAGCCATTTGTTATCTAAAGCCATAATTTTGTAGTTTATTTTCCCCCACCAGTACTAGATATTTATGTATTTTCCAGCACTATGCATATTTCAAGGAATGTGTATATGGGGATGAAAGAGGAACTCATTTTTGCAAGTACTTTCTCTTTATAAAAGAGTTTCAAAATGCATTTAGCAAAGCTACATGCAGAAAGCAGTCAGACATTTAAATTCTACCATTAGCAACAAAAGCACTGTCAAGCAGGTGTCTCCTGAGAGAAACCTGAAATCTGTGGGATTCCAATACTTTCACTGTAAGTCATGTAGCCAGAGAAAATTTCAGATTTTAAGCTAACCTAGCTGACATAGAAAATGAGAAAAAGGTTAGATTAATTCTAAAGCAAGGACTTATTTTTCTACCTTTATCGAACAAATGGAGGGAAACATGAATCCATACATGTGAAATTAGGAAATGGCCCAATAAATATAAATTATAAAGACAGAATATAAATTCTCAAGTTCCATGAGGAGAAAAATAGAAAAAGAAATTTAAGACAAATATAATTCTGTAGAACACAGTTCTGCACTATGGATTTATAAGAGGTTTGGAGTTGTTTGTAGTTCTCATTACCTTTCTTCCAAGGTCTTCTGCTCAGAGATGCCTTGACAACCTACTAGGAGACCTTGGAAGCACAGCTGAAATCTCTGCTAGGCTGTCCTTAGTAGTTACCCCTTGAAGTGGTAATATTTATTTAGTATGCAGCCAAGAGACACTTTCAGGAAGATGTTTGTTGCTTCTGAAGATGAACATTCATTTTTAGTAACAAAGGATTTTCTTTCTCCTGCAGTAGGCAGATCAGGTCAGGACATTGATTCAAGGTAAAACACACAGTGACTTGTAGAGAGGGAATAGGGAGGAACTCAGGCTGCCCTCTGCTAATGGAGGTGCCCCCACCACTCCAGCTTTTGTATTCAGAGAGATTTCATCCATATTTGGGAGGCACCTCTTGCTGGGACAAGATTGTACATTGTAAAATCCCATGTATGCAGTGAGCACTTGGTATGTTCAAGTATATCTGTGTTCCTCGCATTTTGTGTTGACCTAGTTAAGTGGCTGAAAGTGTGGGCTCCTGAGACAGTCCCCTGAGAGGGTTCAGGGTCTTCCTTACCCTGAATTGAGCTACCAAGGCCACTGCAATAAGCTCACTAAACAACTGTGAGAAACTAAATCAGGTTGACTAGGACTGATTTATTTTCTGGTATTGCTAAACATGATACCTACTTCATTTGGTCTCTGAACTCTCCAACCGTAAAATCAAATGATGTTTTCATCATCCTTACTGCAGTCACTGGTGGAAAAAATAGTCATGTGGGTATTTTTAAAGGTTTAGAGGTCTGGTTTAGTTCCACAAACAAAAGTGTGAACATTTCTTTACACAGTGAATCTGAACATAATAAATGAGCATTTAGGAAGGTGATATCTGAAGGAAAAAGATTAGATTGTTCTTTCTTAGCTCCTTTATGTTGAATAATGGAAAAATACAGGCATTTTCTTACCTTCTATTTGACTTTTAAATTAGAAAATCATGGCTTTAATAGTTAGGCAACTAGTGAAACAGTGAAGTAACAATGTCATAATAGCAAGAGAGTAAAGTTTGAATTGCAAAGTAAAAAAAATCAGTCAGGAATTTAAAATGCAGTTTTTTGTTTGTTTTCATGTTCCCTTAAAAATTTTGGAGATAAAAATTTGAGGAAAACATTTAGTACTCCAACTATTCCTTTAAACAGATGAAACTTTAAATTTACTATTCTGAAGCTCCTAAGAACTTCTAAGACAATGAAATAGCCGAGATGATTTGTACTTCTGATATGTTTTAGGGATTAAAAGCTGAAAAAAACCTTAATATATTCTTTTAAAATTTTGCATTTTCCAAAGTTGATATAAAGAACTTCCAAAGGAAACAGAGCTACTTACAGCCATAAACTTTCATAAGTCTACTTCCATATCCTTTATCTGGGAAATCAGATTGGGAAGCTTCCTTCAACAGATTGTCACCAGACAGAAGTAATCAGACAGGTCAGACAAGCAGCTTGGTTATACCTGACTAGCCCTTTTTACACCCCAGCCCACCTCCCACTCTTTCTCCTGCCCACCTTTATCCCTGCCTTTCTTCACCATCATCTTTTCCAGAATACAGAAGCTACTCCTAGTTACTTGTTTGCCATTGGTCTTAGTTTTGGTACCAGAGGAAGCTGACTTTGGTTTATCTGTTGTGGCTACCTAGGTAATATTCTCCTTTTGTGGTTTTGCTAATAGATAATTCTGGTATTATCAGATTCTCCTCTGCAGTTTAATATTCTGTTAAATTATCCATGAAATTTTGCCATCACTCATAATCCTTCTGAACCATCTGTAAAATAACCCATACCTCATGGCACTATCTACAACTTGCATAAACTTCTAACCCTAATATGCCCGTCAGCTTCTTACTCTGAATTCAGTAGTTTCTCATGGTCTTTACATTTGTCTGAACCTCAGCCCACTAGCATGAAGATATCTAAATCAGGGGCTGAAACCTCATACCTAGCAGCTGATGGCTGGATTACCAATTAACAGTTTTGGTATGATAGAGTCTGCCCTGATTATAAAAGAGGACAAATGCTGCCATCACAACTTAGACTCTTTCTCTCAAATTGAATCTTACCCTTTGCAACATTATTTGAAAATCTCCGGCATACTCAACACTCAGTAGAAATACTGAGGGAAAGAGCAAAATCAAAGTCCCAAAAGGCTTCATATACTACAGAGATGCAAAAGGCCTTGATCAGATATAGTTCTGAATCCCACTGTATTTATATGAACCTCAGCCCTTGAAACCAATTTTCCACCAACCCATCTCAACTCACACTGTTCAGCTCTACATACAAACAATTTTTTTCACTTGCCTTTCTCTAACCTCTGTCTCTTGGGATCAGTTTTCTCATAACCTATTTCTTCAAAACTTAAACTACAAGAACTCATGAACTAAAACCTCTTTTCCTCAAGTGGGCCACAGGCTACCTTTACAGTAATAACTTATACGTTCCTTGCTGTGTCCCCAGACACAGAATGCAACTGGTAGAAAGCAACGTATATCTATGTTGGTAAAATGTTTCAGCCTCCAGAAGAGCATGGCTACATGCTAAATGCATTGGAAATGGTCAGTAGAGTCTTGTAGCTGCCAAACCTCATCCAGAAATCATTTTTGAGACCTCTAGTTTACACAGATTGAAAACATGAGACGTCCTTAGCAGTTTAGCTGCAGAGATGATTGAGTTTCAGCACCCAGGAGTATTTCAGGCACTGTTTAATCTACAAGTAGAACAACAGCCATATGGTCTCCAACAAGAAGTGCCTCATCATTCAATCTCGTTAAACTGACATGTAAAAAAAAAAAGTGTTTACACTGACCAGGAAAACCTGGAGCTGTTTGCCCTCTTGTTTCAGAGGAGTCTCTGGAAGATTAGGATAATCTTCAGCACCTACACATGACTAGAGAGATCTAAAATGACAATATAAATGTAGCACAGGAAGAATGCAAAAAGGGAAGAGGGATTTTTTTTTTCTATGCATGATAAAAAAAGATTCCTGAAAAAGATTAAGAAAGCTGCTGAAGATATTTTCCCTTTCCTTGCTTAACTGAGGTTTGATTAATTAGAGGAATACAAAAATGCTTTGAGCTCTAAACCTTACCAGCAATTTGTTTAGCTTTCAAAACAGTGTATTGAAAATGAAAGATGAGCTTTCTATTTTTCAAAGGAAGAATGTGGCATATGTATCTGTATTTAGTCAAAGTACACCTAATCTAAGCCATTACGTATGTGTCACCAATTTGTCTGTGGATAAATTGGTGGATAGGTGGATACCAGCATCATGAGTTTGCTGGCTGAAAGCCGCATACTAATGTGGTATTGACTTTGAGTATTTAACAGAGCTTATTTCACTTCAAGCATGTTCTACACCTATAAAATAACTTGGTTTCTTGAGTTACTCCTGGGTGTCTGTTTGAAATGCATGCATATTCATTTACAAAATGAAGACTTTTGCAACAATTTAATAAGTTCCTTACACAATGAAAATATTTTATGGTAGTGGGACAGTTAACACCCATTACAGAAATAGAGACATAATCTTGCCAACCTTCTCTCTGTCTGCTCTAATCTTCCAGCATAGGGGATGCAATATATACGTCTTTAAAAGACACAGAATTACTACTCTTCAGGTAAACCACTGTACATAATAGCAATCACATTTTGGGGAACAGCACACAGACTCTAGAAGAAACCTGGATCAAGTACTCTGCAGACAGTTCAGTAGAATGCTAGATATTAGCCACATTTTAACATGTGGAGCCAGGATTCTCAAGGTATCAATCCACAGAATAAAAGTGCAGTCACAACATTGTGAAGTAAAATATAGATGGTTTACCTTCAGTGACAATGCAATATATTGTTCCTAATTATCTGCCACGCTGGCATTTATGGTCTAGCACGAGATCAGGTATATTAAGTTTTCCTCTTTTTTTCAGTTGGAACAAGACATATATTTTAAATCACCGATTCCAGTTGGCTTCTGTATTAAAACCCTGTATCTAAATGTAACCCTTTATCTAAATGCTCAAAAATCTTAAAAAGCTCAGTTACCACCCTGAAAAATTTAAAAAACAATTTTTTTCATAAGACTGTGCATTTATTGAAAATAATTTTCATCATCTCTTTACAAAAATACTCACTGCATTTTTTTTTTTGAAATTTATAAAAACAATGCCCTTTTTTTTTGCTTTTTAGGTAATGCAGACATTACTTTGAAACAATGAGATCTATTTTTTTATAAGACTGTACGCCTGAGGTGAGTTTTGGGTTATTTTTTACCATTTTATGGGTTTTTACATGTTATTCATATAACATGAAATTAACATACACACTAACAATGCCAGTCACTGAGAAAGTCTTGGACTCTACAGAAAAAACTATCTTTTTGGATGTTGAACATGAGGTGACAAATGACAGAAAAGGCAGTGTTTACTTTTCTGTCCCATTGAAAATCCAAGTAAATATAAGTTAGTAGACTTCCAATAATCTTATACTTTTAATAGTAAAATGTCATGAACTTACTTTCTTTTTGTTAGATATTTTTCCTCTCTAAAATCAAGCCTATCAAGGCTCAGCTCTCAACACATTTGTAATTGGAAGAGGAGAGGCAAACCCTAAACATTGCACATTGGCCTTCCTTGTTATCATCAAATACAAGTGATTTGTTTCAATAGTCCATTGGAAGCAGGAAGAAAGAAGGTTGTCATTGTTAGTGTGTTAGTTAGACCTCATATTTTTCTAACTTTTTCTAAACGGACTTCAGATGTAGTTCAGCCTATGAAGGAAGAATATTGAGAATTGAACTCTTCCTCTCCTGTACTTTGTCAGACCACTCACAACATTTTAACCTCAATCCAATTTTCTTACTAATTTATCTGGCAACCAACCAACACGTTTTACGCTTTTTTAAAATTTTTTTTAATTGTGATATTCCTTTCAGTGAGAAAAATTTTATTGGGCGTTAGGAATTTTATACTTAAATAAATAATATTTACTTACTTTTAAGTAGCATAAGTGACACAGCTAAATGTTTCAGGCTACAAACCTCTCAGAAATAGAACTTTAGACATATGTTTTAAGCTTTAAGTGGATGACACAGATTCATAAAGTTGATCTTAAAAGAAGAGCAGAAATACATCAGACATTATCTATAACAATAGGCACTGTAGAATCTGCTGCCTGTTTCAAATGATAAATTCCAAAGACAGATCATGGCATAGCAATCAAAGCATGAATGTGGAGTGATACTGCGTTTGTATAGACTTTTGTTTATATTTTTTATTTACATCAGAATATGTGAGAGAAGAAGTTTACTCACAGCTTTGCCTTTGAATAGAGGAGTAGAGATCAATTCTTGTAACAAGTGAAAGCAAAGCCATTCAAATGCCTATTGGCATTTCTCAGATTGGAAAGGAGCAGATACGCCAAAATGTAAAGACAAATACTTCTGATTTAAAATTAATCTTAATATTCAAAGCCTATCTGATCTTCTTTATTAAAAGAAATTATTCCACTCATTCTCAGTAATTTATTGTAATGATGTACAGCCAGCTGATATGTGAGAACATTCCTCACAAAGATATTCTCTTTAAAACCCATGTGAGTGCTTCAGCGCAGCCTATTAAAATGTTGTTGTCCTGTACCTTTCCCTACAGCTGTATATCCCCTGTAGTATAAAGAGAGTCTGTGGGGAAGAATATTTTCATCAAGGTTGAGGAAAAGGCTGAAGTATGTCATGCCTTCTTTGCCTCAGTCTTTAACAGAAAGACTGGTTATCCTCAACCAGAAGATAGACCAGACCCTGAGCTGACAGACAGGGATGGGAAGCAGAATAGACCTCCTGTAATCCAGGAGGAAGCAGTTAGTGACCTGCTGAGTCACTTAGACACCCATAAGTCTATGGGGCTGGAGGGGATTCACCCAAGGGCACAGAGGGAACAGGAGAAGAGGTCACTAAGCCTTTCTCCATCAATTACCAGCAGTCTTGGTTAATCAAGGATGTCCCAGATGACTGGAGATCAGCCAGTGCGATGCCCATCTACAAGAAGGCTCAGTATGAGGATGTGGGGAACTATAATCCTGTCAGCCTGACCTTAGTGCCAGGGGAAGTTATGGAACAGATTGTCTTGAGTGCTGTCATGCAGGAAAACCAGAGTATCAGGCCCAGGTATATTAATTTAGGAAAGGCAGGTCTTTCTTCACCAGCCTGATCTCCTTTTATGACCATGTCACTTGCCTAGTGACTCAAGGAAAGGCTGTGGATGTTGTCTACCTGGGCATCAGTAAAGCCTTTGACACTGTCTCCCACAGCATTCTCCTGGAGATGTTGACAGCCCACAGCTTGGACAGGAGCACTCTTTGCCGGGTTAAAAACTGGCTGGATGGCCAGGCCCAGAGAGTGGTGTTGAATGAAGTCATATCCAGCTGGCAGATGGTCACTACTGGGGTTCCCTAGGGCTTAGTACTGAAGCGAGTCCTGTTTAGTATCTTTTTTGATGATCTGGATGAGTGGGTCAAGTTCAGCCTCAGAAAGGTCACAGACAACACTAAGATGCGCTGCAGTGTTGATCTGATGGAGGGCAGGAAAGCTGTGCAGAGGCATCTGGACAGGCTGGATTGATGACTGACGGCCGATGGTATAAGGTTCAACAAGGCCAAGTGCCAGGTCCTCCACTTGGGCCACAACAACCCCAGGCAGCCCTACAAGTTGGGGACAAAGTGCCTAAAAAAGGACTCAGCGGAAAAAGCCCTGGACATGCTGGTTGACAGAAGCTGAACATGAGCCAGTGTGTGCCCAGGTGGCCAAGAAGGCCAATGGCATCCTGGCCATGTACCAGCAATAGTGCGGGCAGCAGGACCAGGGCACTGATTGTCCCACTTTGCTTGGCACTGGTGAGGCCACACCTCAAAGTACTGCGTTCAGTTCTGGGCCCCTCACTGCAAGAAGGACATTGAGGGGCTGGAGTGAGTCCAGAGAAGGACAGCAAACCTGATGAAGAGTCTGGAGAAAAAGCATATGAGGAGAAGCTGAGGGAACTGGGGATGTTTAGCCTGGAAAAAAGGATATTCAGGGTAGACCTTACTATGGTTTATAACTACCTGAAGGGATCTTGTAGCAAGGTGGAGGTCAACCTCTTCTCTCTGGCAACCAGCGACAGGACAAGAGCAAACAAGCTGCACCAGGGAAGGTTCAGGTTGGTCAGTAGCAAGAATCTTTTAACTGGAAGGGTGGTTAAGCATTGGAGTAGGCTGCCCAGGGAAGTTGGAGTCACAATACTTGGAAGCGTACAAGCAATGGCCAGGTGTGGCACTTAGTGCTATGATTTAGTTGGTGATGTGGTGTTTGCTCAATAACCTTGGAGGTCTTTTCCTATCTTAATGATTCTATTATTCAATGTCTTCTTTTTCCCTATCTTATTGAAACTTTAGTTTTCTTTTGGAAGAAATCTTTTTTGTGTGAGTGTTAAACAATGTCCGTTTTGAAACTTTATTGTATGTTGTTGTTTCAGCCTAATTTGAAAATTTTAACTACACAATGAAAGTATCAAATAGCTTTATTACACTTCCTTGTTGTTATACCACACCTAATACTCCTGGCACTTAGAAAAAGATGCATAGTTTCATTCTGCAATGTCTTTTTCTTCCTGGCAAATATTTTTTCCCTAATATGTTAAAGTACAGTGGATTTGATTGTCTCATAGACTTTAAAATAAAAAAGAGCCCCTCCCATCAAAATAGACAGAGATGGTAGGTAAAAGAGAGTAGGCTTATCTTTTTAAAGCCTCTTACTAACTAAATTTTTGAAGATTATTAATTTTGACTCTGACATACATCAGTGGGTTCAAAAGCAGCCCTTTTACTGTCTTCATAACTATCTATAAATGATAGAATTATGTACCAATGTACCTCAAGAGAGATGGCAGAGAATAGGCATGGCAGTCATGCTGACATCAGCACAACATCTGGGATAAATCTGTTGATACCTGTGAAATTATAAAATTAGCACTGTGAAGCAGCAGCTTTGTCTCCTTGTGCATGGGTGGTCCTCAAAGGAAAATCTGCAAGTTGAATCTCTGGGCATTTTCCTAATTCTCTCATCGCTGTTTTGTAACTCCGAGGGAATAAAATGTGTCCAGTAGCTTGGCATTATCCATCATCCAGACAGCGTACAGTTGGGAATGACATAGATCTGGTGCCCAAAAGCACTGTCTGACTAAAATAGAACCTGGTTTCCATTCATCAAATTCTTAAAGCATTATCTCCCACTTACTGAGCAGGTGAATGAAGTACAGAAAAACCATAGCACAATTTCTGTGGTAGTTGTGTTTTTTGTTGTATTATAAATCCATATAAATCACTTTCATCTCTCAGTGTGTCAGGAACAGGTGACAGTGAGACAGGATGCCAGCACAGCTATTTGAACTTAAATTCCAGTTTTACCACCATTCAATAGGCACTATAGGAGACAGAAAAATAAAAACAAAGCAAGAGTGAGAGAACAGATATAGGAAACAGCAATTTATGAATATTTGTCTTCAAAGTAGCAGAAAACTATTAGCACACTTTTTGTTGATAAAGAAATTCTCCAACGAGTAACACCAATGTTTACTAACAACATTTAATCTCTTCTTGGTTGGAATATCCAAGATGGATGTTATTTTAAGCAGAAATGTATATTATTATTTTCTTGTAGAGACAGTAATTAGTAAAATTCACACTTTGGTGTTTTTGTTTTTTTTTCTTTGTTTGTTTGTTTGCTTTGCTTTGTTTTGTTTTTTTACCTGTGTAATCATTTTTCAGTTCCAACTGCTTGTTTGCATCCTGTAAAACAGTAACTTCCATGGGCCAAGTGATTTCAGTAACACTTCAGGCCTTTTTACTTGTCCACAGAATAACAGAATGACAGATAAGTTGAGGTCAGAAGCAGCCTCTGGAGTTCAGGTAGTCCAACTTCCCTCTGCAAGCTGGGCCATCTACAGCAGGTTGCTTAGGACATGTCCTGCTGGGTTTTGAATAGCTCAAATACATGTATACATCCTCTCTGGAAAATCTATGCTGGTATTTAACCATCCTCATGAAAAAGAGTTTTCTTCTAATGTTTAAATGGCATTTCCTGTATTTCTGTTAAACCCGTTGCTTTTTGTCCTTTCATGAGGAATGACTGTGAAAAGTCTGGCCCTATCTCCTTTACTGACTCCATCAGGTATTTATACACACTGATAAGATGCTCCATGAGCCTTCTCGAGCTTAAACAATCTCAGGTCTGTCAATCTTTGCTCATATGAGAAGGGTTATAACCACTTTACCATCTTTGCTGGGCTTGCGCCAGTACATCTGCATCTCTGCATACTAGGCAACCAAGACTTCGCACCTGATACTCCAGACGTGTCTCACCAGGGTTGACCCAGAAGGGAAGAATCATCTCTCTTGAGGTGCTGGCAGTGTTCTTCCTAATGCAGCCCAGGATGCTGCATGGTTGCTGGCTTACATTTAATCTGTTGTCCATGAAGACCACCAGGTCTCTTTTTTTAAAGGCTGCTCTCCAACAGTCAGTCACCAGCCTATCCTGGTGCAGGGGTTATTTCCCCTCAGGTGCAGAACTCAGCATTTTCACCTGCTGAACGCCATAATGTTCCTATCAGTCAATTTCTCCAGTCTATTCAGGTTCCTCTGATGGGCAGCACAACACTCCTTTGGTGTTATCGACCACCCCTCAAGGGTTTTTACTAGATGAAAATTTTAAAGCTAATTTCTGTAAGTATTCCTGGATGCAACTTTTTTTTTCATGAATAGTCACAATCATAAAACTGAATAGCATTCTTTCCTCCCAGTGGGCAAAACAAAAGGAGCATTGTGCAACAATTTTTTTAACATTCTGACAGACAGCCACAATGGAAACTGCCTTGTTCTCCTGTTTTAACTATTAATCACCAAGCTGTGAGATGCTCTTCCATGGATTTTTCCCTCTGTCCTCCATTCAGCAGGAGCATTTGCATCAGCTATACAGTTTTCCCATTCTGGATGAATTCACTCCAGTTTCTATAAATATCCCTAGTGCACTTGGCAAGTTCTAGTGATACAGGACTGCATAAAGCCTCTATCCAAGCATATTAAATAATACACAAGTTGAGCACATTTGAACATCCTTTCTTAATTTTATACTAAATAGGTTAGAAAATCAAAAGCCACTTGATTTACATTTCATATTGTATTTGATTAGAAGTCACCTATATACAAAGAATTACCTCCAGACATAGGAACAAGTTCTATACAAGCCCTATAATTGAAGTTTGCCAAGCCATGCTCTTGACATGTCTCATCCATAGGGTATTTTTGCATTGCTTTCTTGGTGGTGGTTCTGTGCTCACTATAGGGATAATCTTGCTTTCCCACCACTTCCACAGTATAGAGGAGACATAATTGCAGGGATTTCAGTAGAGATACTTCTGATTTATCCTGCCACCAAATTACTGCTGTAAAGTGTCCTGGTTCTGGCCCAGATCAGCAGGAGAGGACATGACCTATGTATTCTGTTACTTCATACCACATTACATCATTGAAGGGGTGGGGGAGGGAGAAGTGACTCTCTTTCACTTCTGGGAAGGAGAGCAACCCTTTCTGGTGGAGCAAGGTGTGGCAGGGTGGGGAACCCATTGCCCATTGCTCATTGTCTTGGGTGCTGCAGTGAGCATTTTTGCATGTAAATAATTCCCTATTTTTTAAATATTTTTGTTATTAATATTGTTTTCACTGTTTATTTTCTTGTCTCATTGCTGTTTCCATGAAATTATTCTTCTCTCAATCCATGATCTTTGCCTCTTGCAACTCCAATTCTCTTCTCTGGCTACCGGTGGAGGGGGAGGAAGAAGCAGGGTGGGGTGGGGTGGGTGATGAGTGAGTGATCAGCAGTGTAACTTGGAAGGTCTTGGTGAAAGAACTAAATTGGGAGTACTATTCCTAATCCATGACATTAAGACCCAAATTTCTCTCACAAACAAACAATTTCCATGATGTTTTAATCTACCTCTAGCTAAAAGCAAATTGCTGTACAGAAAAGGGGTAGACAGTGTTTTTAAATGGTTTTATATTTTTTCCTTTCTTTTTCTTTCCAGAAATGTCATGGATTTGAACGATTGTTACTGTAGCAAGGAAATAGCAAGTACGAGAATATAAGGTAAACGGTTTCCAAAATAAAAGTGCTGTAGACTTTTTTTCTCAGTAAGCACTTTTAATGTAATAAATGTATGTATTTTTGCCACCTAAATATGTAAAATGATGGTACATTAGTTTATAAATTCTCCAAAAGTTTTACAGTTTTCTCCCTTATATTTAGGACTTGCTATTTGCATTTTGAATTGAAAAGTACCATTTACATATCTAGCAATACCATATATATCTGCTGGCACTGAATGCTATTACAGAAGTGGGCATATAGAGACCCAGCAGATATACTGCTAATAATTTGCTGATAATTTAGCAGAGCTTGAGCCTCAATAAATTCTAATAAGAGTCTAATTTTGAGAATCTGAGAAATCATATGCTTAATATTAAGCATATGTATGAGAGAATTTTTGTAGCTGGATATCACACCATCTGTAGTCATAGCCTGAAAGTAATTAGAACTACTTTTTCCAGCTGTGTAGAACCCGAAAAATTTCAGAAAAATAAAACAAACCACATCTGTCTCTATTCAATATTTTAAAATATCTTCTTTTAAACTATTCTCACAGAATCACAGAAAATTCTGAGTTGGAAGAGACCCACAAGGATTATCCAGTCAAACTCTTCAGCGAATGGCCCATATGGGGATCAAACCCATGACCTTGGTGTTACAAGCACCATTCTTTAAGCAAAGGAGCTAATTAATGTAAGCTCTTGCTCCTAAGGAACAAAAGGCAATGTTATTCCTTTCTGGAACAGAAATGTTTACAACTGAAGATTGCAAGGAAAAAAGAATGGATTCTGTGAAGTATTGAGTAATCAATTACACCTGAGCATATTTAGTATGCTGGATCTATATATACAAAAATATAATTAGAAAAGTGTGCAGCAGGCATACTGACTTAAGAATTTGGAAGCCATTAGATACTCCTAGAAATTGCATTTTGTTAGAAGTAGATATTGGAAAGTTTGTGTCTGGTAACTTTCTAATATTTTTTTTTTTTTGCAGCTTTCTTGTGTATCTAAAGAAATCAACCACTGTAAGCTGAATTTAAGAAAACATAAATATATTTCTTCCAAATGTTATTGTCAATTATAAAGCTTTCCAACTTAGGTTTTACCCTGAAGCATGTCCTAGACATCAAATGGTGAACTGACAATATGAAGTGTGGGAAAGCATCTCACTATTCCCATTAACAGCAATAGCAGCAGCACCTTTAATTCTTCATTGATCACACTGACTATTTCCCCCTCAAGAGTCATGAAAGCCAAGAAACTTACTATGAAGGGTGAAACCCTTGTAATGGACTACTTAACTAGATTTTGATACCTGAAGAGAAAAGAAAATGAAATTTCAGGAGCTGTATTTAACTGATAACATACTACATTCCAAAGAAGGCTGTACAAGGATAAGCAGCAATGTTAGAAAAATGGTCCTGGAAGCAGTGGTTGTACAGAAAGATAAAATATAAAAGATAAAAGCAACAGGTTGTTACCCCTGGGACTGGAAAGGAGCATTAAATTGCTGATGGCTAAACATAAGAGGAGTTATTCTTGGATTCCTACTCATAACAGAAGGGTCTCCTAAAGGAGCTTACATTTAAAAAGCCAAGGAAAAGATAGAAAGCTAGGCGAGGAGGTACAGCAGCCTTTAATAATGATCCAGAAAAAGGAGAAAGATAAATTGTTCCTGCCAATCTATTATAGGTATATGTAGGGGGGATAAAGGTAAGTGGCAGTGAAGGACCTTACCTGCCAGTAAATGTGTGAGGATGGGTAATGGGAACTATGCTTTTGCAGAGTTTGGACAGAATGCTAGTCCTGTATTAATGAAAAGACACTTCTGTAGGCAGAATTTAATCCCAAAATTTCATCTATGTCTTTCTTTTGTCTACATGCTCACTGCATATTCAGCCTGCACATTCTCAGCCATGTCAGCACAAGAGCCTCTCCTTTGCAAAATGTCCCCTTTAATGCATCATTTCTACCTTATTGCAACAATTTACTGAGCTTTCCTCATTTAAAATGGCACTGGAAATATATTTGCTTTAGTCAGGAGTGGCCTCTTCTATTTAATTTATATTGGTTGATATTTACTGTTGATACTTATCCTTTTAAAGTTTTTTATGTACGGTCATATGAAAGTTACTATCAAAATACGTATAGATGTTCACATGTACACATTGACATAATTTATTCAAATCTAAATGCAAGTTTAAGGTCCCATGTTTAATCTAATAAAATATGTTCTTACTTTAAATCTTGAAGATCTCAGAATTAATGGTAAGATTTAATAAGGGTTTTAATGACCAGATTAAAAGGTCACTTAAAATAAAAACTGCCTGAAATTGAAATTATGTATTCCATTAAAACAAAATAAAAATGTCAAGTTGCGCATGTAGAAAATTCTGAATAGCTCTTGGCTAATTTTGAAGGTAGAGAAATGCGACTGATACCATATTGGTTTTATTTTGAAGTTTCTTCTGATATATAGATTTAAGTTTCTAGTATGCTGTATCTAGTGTTCAATCAGTTAAAAATACAGATGCATACTTCCCTGTTGTTTCTCAGCAAGATAATCACATCCTGAAATGTAAGACATTTTATTTAGCTGCTTGAAGTCACCTACTGACTCTATAAGAACCAAGGATTTTTTTCAGATATTCTTCATCATGCTCTAATGAAACACCTGAAGTGAGTGATAAAAATAACTTCACTCTTTGGCTTGATTCAGCCAGTATTAAAAAGTCAGTGACATACTACCAGAAGCACTCAAGAACATAACTAGTTTGCTTCAACCACATTTGCTTATTCTGTGACAAAATTTGCTCTTTGAATTTTCCTAATTGTGAAAATATATGAAAGTATCTGTGTTGTGAGGGTTTTTTTGTTCGGTTTGTTTTGGGTTTTTTGGTTTTTATTTTTTGGCGGGGGGGAACTCTCTAGGTTTTTAAAAGGTAAAATCCAGTAAAACAGCATTATATTTCCGTGAATATCCTCTTCTTTGCCACTTTTTTAACAGCAAAAAAAATTGGTTTTTTCCCTAAGAGTGTGCAGTTTTTTCAAGTTTACCAAAGGCAGGTGTTTGACTTGAGGACAAGATGGATTAGTTTATTTCCAGTTTTAGGTGAAAAGTTCCTTTTTATAAATATATTTTGCTGAATAAAATAATGTTTCCACTGAAGTCTGATGATTTCAGCTCATTGATTTCACCTTCTGTGTTTAAAACATGTGTTGAGCTTTGCTCTCAGTTCAAGAGTCAATACTTCCAGTTGATTCCTCTGGGATGAAGATGGATCTGAATAGCTCAATATCTAATTCTTTCCCTGATAGTAAAACACATTACTCAGACAATGGAGTTTTCATCATCAAACTATAAACAATTCAGCTGAGTCACATAGGAATAAAAATGTTATTTTTTATTTTGGCACATACTGTACACAGTTCCACTGTTTTTGTCACAGATACAGGAACGAATCCCTGAATGGATACAAAATAAATCATCTCTATTAGGTAATCAAGATGGGAAGCTGATACTGTTCTTGTTTTAATCAATCCATGAAATGAAAGCGATTATAAAGCACACCAGCCCAATGTATCCCCATGAGCCTCTTGTAATTGGGATGATCATTTAATTGGCACATTCTGTTTCCACTGGGATATGCTGTTTAAGAGGGATCTAGTTTACTCGGAAGTTGCAGGGCTTGTTATATGAGCTCCTCAGCTAAAATTACTTGTATTGTGATGAAAAATTAAAAAGATGTATAGAGTTTTCATCTTTATTTTGTCAACTGCTCAAACTACAGGAGCTTTACTTCTCATACTGGGCTGAGGAAAAAAAAGGCAATTATGCTGCTCAGAAGGAATGTACATTTCTCCACTGTGTTAAAAGGATCAAAGAAAAATTCTTCAGTAACTGCACTGTTATGCAGTACAATCAACATAGCTGTATGGCAGAGGGATGAACAGTGAGAAACACAAAGAAAGGGTAATGTAAGAGGGAAAATGACTGAAAAATAAATCATTGAAGGTAAGTAGTGATTCTTGCAAATAGAATTTGGATTTACTTATTTATTAAAATATAAATGAAAATTTCAATTTATGGAAATAGCAGAATCTATTTTAAATACATTTCAATATTATGTCAAAGGCTTAGTATTAGATTACTTCTTCTTTTTTCATCTAACAAGGTGGGTAAGGAGGTATTAGCATAAAACTCACATGTTCATTGCAGAGGGGTGGGACTAGATGACCTTGAAAGGTGCCTTCCAAGTCATCAGCTTTCAAATCCCAGTTGAGGGATAAGCCCTTGTATAGGTACTGTAACTACAGGTATTCACATTACCTTGCAAGAAGCCTTCAGTTAACAAATTAAAGAAGTATCCCCCATGCATTTTCTGTTCTCTAGCTCACAGATTCATTCCGACATAAATTAAAAATTATAAACAAAACCCAAAACCTTGCCAACAAAAACAAACAAACAAAATTCCATTTGTGATGAAAAGAAATTACAACTAATAAGGGCTAGATTTTGGCTTATACAAAAGGTATTTTATAAATAAGTGAAATAATCCCACATCTCTCTGCATGTCCCTGAAGATAACTTTTCATACTCCTTCAATGGTTTCATTTTCAATTGGTGTTTCCTAAATTTTATTTTGAAAATTTAAAGACAAATTAATCCTGAGCTACATTGTGAAAGAAATTCATTTATTTTTGCAACCTGGAAGACCTGTTTTCAGAAGTACTACTTGAAAATATCTTAGAGGAAGGAAAAAAATTTAAAATATTCTTATTTGACTGGGTAAAAGAGTTGAAATCTACTCTGGAAGGAACAGAAACTTGATAGAACTAATTTGGTATTGGCAAAGCAACGGAAGTTTGTGAAAAAATAAACCAGACTGCTGTTACTTCCACTCTTCCCACACCTCTAGTAGCATCCTCAGCCCTCCCTACATCTCTAAGCCAAGAGGAAAAACCTTGTATTTCAGTTGTCACTTCTGGCTTCTACCTACATACCAGTAACCCAGAGGACTTCCATAGTCCTTCTCCACTACAGGTAAAACACTTTGTACCTATTTTGTATTATAGCAGCTTAGGGCTTTAGGTGTCATGTTAAAGTGGAGGCAGGTGATATCTTATCAGCCTATCATTAGTAGATGTTATTCACATGATTTTCACCTTCTTTGTGTAATTAATACTTAACTGCAGAGTGCACCACATGTCCCTCTATGACCTTAATTGTCACTTCACCTTCCCTCATTTCAGCTTCTCTCTGCCATTTGCTGTTTGGATACACTGACTCTGGGCTTCTGCTTTGTGTTTTCTTTCATTTAACTTGTTTCACTACACATATGCTTTCCCAACTATCAGTCATTTTGCCTGCTCCTGACATTTCTTAGTAGAGCAGATGTATCTATGAAGGCCACACTTGCACAATATATCCAATCTAAAATTCCTAGTAATTTAACAAGAATGTCATTTCAGAAATGTTGAATAGCAACACTGAAGTAAAAATTTACTGAAGTAAATAGCATCTATGTCTACTCAGTAGCTAAAAATGAAGTTCTGGAGGCAGATTTATGAGAATAACACTGTGTCTATGGCCTTGTAAACAAAGAAATGAACAAGAACAGAGAAATGAAGGCACAGGGAAAAAAAAATCTATAAGTGTTCTGTCATACTTGTTATCAAAGTTGTGCTACATTTTTGTTTTCTAATTTTTTTTAAATCATCTTTAATATTTAACTTTCCAGGAAAATGATGACATTAGTTGCTGTTTGCAGAAAGGTAGTTTGCTGCCAGATTAATATCAATATCAATATTATTAACCAATAGACACATAGAAAACCCTGAACTGGTCATATGAAATCCTTTGCTATTCAGAGATAGCAAGCACAAAATACTTTATCAGTGAAATTATATTAAAACAAGAAATAGTTTGTATTACTTTAATTAGATACACCAATATTTCATGAAATATTCAAAAAAATTCTTTTAAACTTGAAACTTATTTCAGCTATAGTTAGTTCAGATGGAGAGTAATTAATCAGAGTCATGGTGGTAAATACCTAGAGCTATTGATTTAGGAATGAAGTTCATGCCTTTACTGCAAAGAACAGTATTTTCTTTGTGTTTGCATCTGTTTCAAGACATGTTGTTTGTTAGCAAATAATTATTTTTCTTATTTCATGTGGATACATGTAATATTTACTATTTATTATTTTTTAGCACAGATCATACATTTATATCTGTACAAAAATATTTGTATACCTAGACTGTATTTAAATCTATACTCAATTTTATTAGATATTTGTTACCCAAAGTTACTTTGACTGGACCTGATGATTTCCCCCACATGCTGTCAATTGTGTTTTTCCACTCAAAATCACTCTTCAACTACACATGTAATTTAATGAATTAATTAATATATATACTTAGCAAAAATGTCAGACTAGAGAATACTTTAAATGTCAGTGCAAAATATCTATATTTTGCAGTTACTACCACATTTTCTTTAAGATATAAAAGAGTAACTCTCTTAGGATCTACAGATTTTCAGGTCTCTGATGAACAGATCAATACAAAGTATCATCTTCAAAAGCAGTTCCATCCTGCCTCATTTTCACATGCTTCTCTCATTCTAAATTCAACCAGGTTGAAAAAAAAATGAGTGACCAAGAAGGGTCACCGTGGCTTATTGTTTTAATTACAAAATGTTATAGTGTTGGTGTTCTGCTCCCTTTTATACACAAATGCACCAGTAGCTTTGCTTTTCACTGCAGTAATTTCCAGAAGGGATTTAATAATTTTATTGACATCAGAATATTTAGGTTTTGGGTAGACACCAGTTCTGAAGCTGAAATGCAGGGAAGCTTGCTAAGTATTTGCTTGTTGATGCATTTCTTCTAGCCATCCCTTTTGCTTTTGAAAATCAAGTAGCAGTTGAGAATTATCGTTGACTAAAAAAAAAAAAATTAAAAAAAATCTTTCCCAACATTAAGACAAGTCATGAGGAAAGAGTAAGGAAGTTGAAAGTTACAATCAGTGTTTTTAAACTACAGCTGAAGTAATAAAACCTTGCAAAAGATGTGCCTATATTTTATTTTATGTTTGTCCTGTTAAGAGGCCATGGTTTAGTAGCCCCCAAATATGAGCAAATAGTGATGTTTAGTTTGTTTGTCCATGGGATCTAAGTTGGACATTCCTTTAAAGTAAACACCAGAGACAGTAGAACCCCATACATACATATTTATAAGTACAAACTTATGCCCAGTTAAAATTCAAATCTTCATTAGGTTTTCACACCATGGAATAACAGTAAGAGAGGGTCTGAATTTAATACTGAAGAATTTTGTGTGTGTCATTAGATTAATTTGCAGACATGCATCACTTTCACATTCCCCTAATAAAGCTTCTTTCTTGTTCTTTGGCCTTGTCCCTAATATTTTTCTTTCTGAAGTCCTTTTGATTACTCTTTCATGGGAAAGGACACTTCTATCATGGCAGCTTTGGCTTAGGTCATACACAAAGGGGAAAAGGAAGAATTAGCACTCATAAATTCTTCACTTTTCAACACGTCTCATTTATTAAGTTCCATAAGTAAATGGCTTTTTTTTGCAACTCTTAAGCATGAGCTCAGAAAAAATGGGAGGAAATGGCATCTCCCCCCCATTTATTTTTTTTAATATTTAAGAAATCACCTGACATAGGTAACTAGTTTCAAGAAAGGTTTTTCACAGAACTGTGGACCTCTATTTCTTAACAGAGTGCTTCTTACCAGTTTGGTAGCTAGAGCTTGTAGAGGTGTGATTCTTAAAAACGCCCATCTCCTTGATGTTTCCAATTTCTTAATATGCAACTGAGGAGTGGCTGACACACCAGAGGGCTGCACTGCTATGAGGTGGGACCTTGACAGGATGGAGAAATGGGCTGATAGGAAGTTCAAGAAGTTCAACAAAGGGAAATTGTATAGTCTTGCACCTGAGGAGGAATAATTCCAGGCACAATATCTGTTGGGGGCCAACTGTCTGGAAATAACTTTTCAGACAAAGGATCCAGTGATCCACAAGACAGCAATGTGCTCCTGCTGCAAAAAACCACAATCCTGGGATGCATTAGGAGGAGTTTTACTGGCAGCCTGAGGGAGCTGATCCTTCTCTTCTACTCAGAATTGGTGAGGCTACACCTGGAGTGCTGTCACCAGTTCTGGACTCCACAGCACAAGAAAGATACAGCCATACTCAATGGAGTTCAACAAAGGACCACTAAAATGATGAAGGCACTGGGGCACGTCTCTATGACAAAAGACAGAAAACTGGAAGTGTTGAACCTGGAGAAAAGAAATTTCAGTGGGAATTTAATCAATGGATATAAATACCTGAAGGAATGATGCAAAGAAGACAGAGCCAGGCTTTTATCAATAGCACCCAGTGACAAAGGCAAAAGACATAAAGTGAAATGCAGAAAGTTCTACCTTTACATCAGGCAACAATTTTTTCACTGTGAGGGTGACTGTACACTTGAACAAGTTGCCAAGGGAGGTTGTAATGCCTGTTTATCTCTGTGTACATACTCAAAATCCACTTGCACATTATCCTGGGCAACCAGCTTGAGGTGAGCCTGTTGCAGGAGGGTTAGACCAGATGACCTCCAGACATTCCTTCCAACCTCAACCAGATTCTGTGATTCTAGGATTGCAAGCCTCCCTGATAAATTTACTGGACCCATTATTGCTTTAGTATGGACCCAGCTCTTTCCATGCATCGTATATGGAATTTTAAAGATATACCTTTACCATGGTGGAAAATATGAAAGGAAGATCTGGTTTTCCAGGAGTTACCATCTTCTACTTGCATATGATAGTTCAAGAAACTCGTGCTTTTCCATCATATCAATGTGATACCTTTTGACTGACCATTTTGGTTCTCAGATGCAGTGGACTGATTATGTTCTAACAAAATATGCAATCAAGAACTAAATACAAACTGTTCCACTGAGGAAAATCAAATAAGGACAACATGAAAGACTGTCTTGGAAGGCAGTGACTAAGAGACCCAACAATCTCAGCATAAGTTTCTACTTTAGTGTTATGAGGAATAATGAGTTCCCTGGATACAGAAAAGTAGAAGTAAAATGTGCTCCTAATTTGATCATTTTGTACCACAGAAATTGCACCAATTAAAAATACCACGCTGTACCCAATTTTTATGTATATTCTTTAAATGGAATATGGAGTATCAGATTTATAGGGTCCTTGGGCTGAAAAATAATCCTTGCGTGTCTTAAAATGTTTCACCTTACCAAACAGATGCTCAATACACGACTCAATCCCTAAACAAAGGAACATGTGGCAAAAAAATTGTTAGTGAACAGAAGTTCTTCACAGCTGATGACAAACATGTACCAAGTTCCAGGGGCTGAAAACTAAAATTAGACAAACTCAACCTTGAAATAAGATGTAATTTCCTAGCTGTGAGGTAATTAGATATTAAATAGAGTGCTTGGAACCGGTCTTACTTTCAGCTGATATTGTCCAAGGAGACTAAATTTCTTTATTTAAAAGTAAGCTTCACTGCCATTTGGGAATTAAAATATTTAAAGGTCAAAAGGATTTGGGTCCTTGGTTGTGATCACCCTCTTTTCTTCAGTTGTGTATGTTTGTACTGATGAATCAGATATTGACTGATTTGCATAAATACAGTTATTGTAAAAAGATTTCCTGTTTAAAGGCTCTCTCTACCTGCCTGTAAGTTTGAGAAATATTTTTTCTCTTGATGAAAAGTTGGTCAAATAGGTCTTATTTAATGCTGTTTTCTCCATCCTCTTTAATATCAGGGACTAATCACAATGAGAGAGAAAATATTTGTCAGAGGTATCTAACACATTATACTATCTGGACAATCCAGTTTCTCAGAAACCTAAACTTGCTTACATACTAAGGCTCACATTAATCAGTTAGTTTATGGTTCTGAAGCAATCTTTTAGTTGTGATTAAGAAGTTCTCTGCAACAGAGAATGTGTTCATTTTGGCATATCTCATGCAAAAAAACCCTAACATACAAAGATTTTGGGTGATTGGTGCAACCTTGACCTTTCATTTGGTTGATCTACAGCATACTGCTGATACTTTTGTTTTCTGAAAGGAACATAAAGTGTTTCATAAATGTGAACAGGTTAAGGACCTTTGTATATAGGAGGTCAACAGGACTTGGATATATAGAATGTCAGCCTAGGTGATCTAAAAATACTTTGTAATGAATTTTTATAAACCATGAACACATAGCTTAAAATTTAGATTCAATGTGATATATAAACTACACTGCCTAAATGGATTAAAAATTAAAAATATAAATTAGCTGAAGATGCAACATTAGAATAATGATTACATATGTTGTGCTCTGAAAGAATAAAAATGCATATATTTTTGATAGAAAAATTATGTAAAGCAACAATGGAAAAATATCCAACTACATTGATTAAAATATTGTTTTATTTTATTTTATTTTATTTTAGGTATTAGTGAAGGATAGAAACAATAATTGGGGAAAAGAAAGAACAGTAATGAAATTATAATTGATCTACATTTAAGCATGATTTTTTAAATTTACTAATAATTTCTTTCGAAATGAACTTTCAAGTCTTAAAAGACTGAATAATTATGCTGGGAATGTTTTACTAGGTTTGATCTAAAATGTAGTGATGCCTTTACAAATGTCTTATGTATTGATACTGACTTTTAATGGTTCATCATAGTTTTAAATGATGGCAAGCATGCGCTTCACAGTGTGCTAATTTTAGTTCACAAGCTTGCTGCCACTAGGCCCTCAGGCTTACTCTTCATGGAGTTTGAAGTGTTCTGTTAGCACTGTTACAAACAATCTGAAAAATGTAAAAAACATCAAAGCAGTCCAGTGAAAATAGAAAATAGAGCTGAATAAAATTGCTGCTCATATATATTATCAATGAGAGATCTTTTTAAAATGAGGGTTCTTTTATATATATACATGGGGCTATTGAAGCAAACATGCATATTCTTACTTAGGGAACAGTGCAAAAGAAGAGGAAAGGGTGCACATGGATCAATACAGAACCGTATCACTTCACCACATGAAGCTGTTAGGTAGAAAATCTGGAATTACTCATTACAGAAAATACAGGCATTACTTCAAGCACAGCATTTCAACCCAGTTATCTAAACTAATTTACATATAGTTTCTAGATTGCAATAGTGAAGAGGATAGTAAATTATTTTATCAAGAGCTGCAAGCTCCAGTTCAGACCCCCTAGAAGGAAAAAAAAGGAGTTTAAATTAATCCCTCTGAGTTAGAGTAGAAATTTAAGAGAAGTACCCTGAAAAAGATTGAGAACTATCTAACAAATAGATTAACAAATACTTGAATTTAAAAGCACAGAGAAGTAGGAAAATGTTAATTTCAACCTGGAAGAATTAACCAATATTACAATATCTTGATGTGATGAAGACAGTGTATCTGAAACGAGATATTCTTATTCTGAGAAATAAACATGGATGAAAAGTGGGGATCAAAGAATTTGTTGACATTCCAGACATTCACTAATGGGTAAGTACACTGTAGTAGCAGAAGGAGGGCTGGGCTTCTTTTTAATTCCTCAAAAGATACTAGAAGGTCAAAAATGTTCTGAATCCTAAACACAAATTTTATGGTACATCTCCCAGGATTTAAAAGTTCAGAATTCCTTCTCTTTCCTTCTCTGCCCCCATCAGAATGACATCTTCAGTTTAGTGCATTGACAGTAACAGCTACAGAATGGTAAAAGTTACCTAATCAAAAGCAACAAGGGAGAAAAGTACCTGGCCTAAAGGTATTAGACAGACAAGAGACTGCAAGAAGTCTAGAGATAACAACAAAGACAGCACAGCCAATGAACACAGGTGATAAAACTCAACAGTGGTGTAACAGCATTCACGGAAAGGAGCAATGAAAGGAGTACCAAGTGGAAATATATCCCAGCTCTGGTAGTACCTGTGTGGGCACACAGCCAGAGAGGGGGAACACAAGGCACATCACTTAGAGGTGCTCACCCTAAGGATATTTAGCCCTTCCTTCCACTTTGGAAATCCCTGGTCCTATCCTGCTGAAACAAATTGCACCTTATCTGCAACTAAGTATGAGAAGATGTCTACAAGCTTCCCTACATTTATGGGGATGGACCCAGAACTGACTGGAAAAGGAAGCCCTTTCAAACCAGCCAATCACTAAAGGTAAGGTTATTTCATAATCAAGGTATTGACAGCTCAAAGAAACACCACCTAACAGCTGAGGACTCAGTTGTGCTTTGTGACCTTAGGATCGTGAGGAAAGGTTGTGTTTCTCCAAAGAGAAATGGTAATAGAGTTGCTCTCAGGAGGAAGCTGATAAAAGTGTGCTAGAGAACTAATAAAGTAGTGCTGTGCAGAGACTTTCTGCGGTTGAAATCATCCTGAAAAAATCCTTTTTTTGGAAAGGCTGAAGAGAATATAGCTATGTAGTCTCATTGCAATAATTTCATGAAAGGAAAATGTAGGGTGGGTCTCAAGGGCTATTCAATCATGACTTTTTTATATGCACTGAAATTGTCACACTTGGTGTAAGCTCATAAAATAATATATACAATTGGGAATGATGGTGTATTGTACTTGAGATGTAGGTTATTTGCCTGTATCTCAGAGGGATCAGATGGCGATTAAGGAATCCCTTGAGTATCAAAGCATCTCTGACAGCTTGGAACTTTCTCTTAAATTTTATTTATACACAATGAGCAGTTCAAGTGTGAATTATTTACAGAGGTAAGGAAACAACAGGAAGGATATACAAGAAATGAGTGTTTGCATACGCATTGATTCTTGAACTGCACGGGGAGACCTTACCAGGAAGAGTATATTTGAGTTAGCTATCAGGAAGATGGAACAGTTATCAGAAAATGGATCAAAAGGTGAGCATCTTCATTCAAAGGCCAGTTGCTGTAACTCTGAGGTCAAATAGCTGCTGATCGTAAGTTCCATATGAAGGCTGAGAAATTAAATTGGGCAGCAGGTAGACACTGCTGCAATGAGACCTCATTTTAGCTGACTGCTTAAATGATGTCTTCAAATATGAGTCTTCCCAAGACAAATACCTATTCACCCTAAGGAATCAGTCTTATCAATGGTAGAACATATATGCTCTGTCTTCCCCAATAACTGATGTCTACATTGACATCCCTAAGGAAAACTTCATTGGTAAATACCTTTATAGACTGGGTCTCTGAAGAATTAGCATCATGCTTTAAAGTTAAAACCCCTCTCTCTGTTTTTATGCGCATTTCAGCCAGCTATAAATTGCCTCAAGGTCTCTGAAGCCATTATTTACAAAAGAGATTTTCTGGTTAAGCAAACATTTCTCAGCATCCATGTAAAACCAATTTGCAAGAAACACTTTTGCTTTTCCTTTGAAGAAAGGTAATGACATTTAAATTGTACATTTGTCCCATGGGTCTTAACTGTTAGGAGCTGGTACACTGACAGAGGCAGGGCTACCACAGCTCCATGTCCCCAGGTTTAGTTAGGAATGGAGCTGACTGTGTGCTCCCAACAGGCACACATACACACAGTACCTATACACCTGCTTGGCTGCATAGGTCAACAGAGATTGAAAACACAGCCCTTGCTCAAATTCAGACACCATCAACAGCCTCCCCTGTTCTCTCTGCATCAGAGGCCATTAGCAGGAGACACATACATACATACACACACACACACACACATATATATATACATATATGCATATATATAAATAAATACAATGTGCATGCCCCCCAGCTGCAGGGGGCACCAGGAGTGAACCTCAGATCCTGTGGACTCTGCAGTCACTGGATTAAACCTCCTGGTCCCTGCAGTAGCCAGCAAGTGTACCTTCTGGTCTCCACAGCACCCTGCACATATTCAGAGCACTTCCTATGTATTCTCTCAATACAGGAACTGAGAGAGTAGATCCCTTCAAAGGTTCAGCAGCAAGTTGAATCACAGCCCTCTTGAATCACAAAATAATCTAACATTATTGAGTCCAACCTTTGGTGGAACAGCACCACATCAACAGGACGACAGCACTAAATGCCATGTCAAGTAATTTGTCAAGCATCCAGTTCAATTTCTTGAACACTTCCAGGCATTGTGAAGCCAACATTTCCCTGGGCAGCCTGTTCCAATTCTAACCACCCTTTTAGGGAAGAAATTCTTCCTGATGCCCAACCTGAACCTCCCATGGCGCAGCTTGAGGCCATTTCCTCTTGTCCTGCTCTGGTTGCATAACAAAAGGGGACAGTCTCCACCTTACTGTAACTTCCTTTCAGGTAGTTGTAGAAAGCAATAAGGTTTGCCCTGAGTGTCCTTTTCTCCAGGCTAAACAACCCCAGGTCCCTTAGACATTCCTCACAGGACTTACTCTCTAGACCCTTGACCAGCCCCAGTACTGAGCCCTAGGGAATCCCACTACTGACTGGCCACCAGATGGATGTGGCATTGTTCACCACCACTCTCTGGGCTCAGCCAGCCAACCAGCTCTTAACCCAGTGAAGAGTGCACCTGCCTAAGACATGGGCTGCCAGCTTTTCCAGAAGAATGCTGTGGGAGTCGATATCAAAGGATTTGCTAAAGTCCAGGCAGACTACATTCACAGCCTTTCCCTCATCCACATGGCAGTGTGTTGAGTTTCCAGCTCTATCTGGCAAGTTAGTCTCCCACAAGAACAAGGGCTTGCAACAGGGAAATCTCAGACAGCTACTCTTGGAATATATCTGCCTCCTCATCTTGGTTGAGTAGTCTACAACAGACTTCCACCATGACAGTGGCCTTGTTAAGCTTTGCCCTGATTCTTAGCCATAGCCACTCAACCTTATCATCATTGTCCTGGAGCTCTGTACAGTCAAAACACTCCCAGTCTCTTCCACCTCACCAGTCCCTTCTGAAGAACTCAGAGCCATTCATAGCAGCACTCCAGTTTCTGTAATGGTGACTATGTCATAATTTTCTTGCTGCACAATGGCTTCCAGCTCCTCCTCTTTGTTCTCCATACTGCATTCATTGCTGTAGGTGCACTTCAGCTGGGCTGTTTATTTCACCTCCCAACACCAGCATGCCATCCCCAGGCTCCTCTCTAGCAAGCCTTGTCTTAACCTCATCCTGCTCTAAACCTAGTTAAAAGCTCTTTCAATCAGCCCTGCCAACTCATGGCCTGGAGTCTTCTTCCCCCTTTTAGACAGGTGAAACCAATCTGTCTCCAGCATGCTTGGTGCCCTATAAACCACCCCATGACTGAAAAAACCAAAATTCCAGTGATAGCACCAGTCTTTAAGACACATGTTTATCATGCAGGCTCTCTTGTTCCTTTTGGCATTCTTCTCTGCTACCAAAAGGATTGAGGTGGTCACCAGTACAGACTACTCCAAAGGAAATTGCAAGAAAGTAAAATTATTACTTATGGAATAATATGTTCCCAGGAAAGTCTAATGTAATCTCCAAAGTTTACATAAATATAAAGTTGAAGTCGAAAATACAAGCAAAACATTCAACATTACTCACATTTTTGTTGTTTGAAAAAGAAATTAAAATTAAAATTAAAATTAAAATTAAATTATAAATAGGTTTACCCAAGTATTTAATTGAAAAGTTTAAATAGTACCTTTTTTTTCTATCACTGGGTGGAGTAGACAGGAAGACTGAATCCAGTGCAAAAATGTCAAATATATATGTTTATTTCTGCAAGTCCAGCAAGCGCAAGTTGCAGGTACTTGTATACTAAGTTCAGCAAAATCTTTGCATGCAATAGACTGAAATACATTTTTTAGATCTTATCTGCATTAAATAATGATTTGTGTAGTTCTTATTAAAAATGCAGAATTTCTACCAGCTGAGAGGATTAAAAAGAGAGAATTTAAAAAATACTTCAGGATAAGACTTCACTATTTTTCTAGGATCATGGAAAATCTGAACAACACCATTACTGCTTAAGCCTTCCCTTAAATCACTACTACCTTTCTCTCCAACATTTATAGCACAGCATCAATTAACAATAGATTGAATTAGGAATTGTTCTTTGGCTTCATTATCAAGCTGAGGCAATTGTTAATTCAGTTTCTATTTCTCTGTTGCATGGCAAAAACTTTTAAAAGGTTCACAATAAACTCTTAAAGATAATGAACCTGAAGTAGTGAAGCAGCTCTTGCTTGTAATCATTATCATGATACTTGGAAATAGAAGTTCTTAAAAACTGCCTGGATTTTGTGTTTTGATTGTCCCTTAGTATAACACAGAATTCACCAATAAGACATTAGTTTGTTGTTACCATGAAGTACTATAGTCACTTTGTTTTCATGAACTGCAAAAGGAAAAAAAACCCACAAAAATCCCTGAAAAACCTCCCCCCAAAAAAGCCAGCCACAGTGACAACTTATATGTTACAGGAACTAAGGTGAGGAAATGCTGGCCTTTGAAAAAGCGATTGTTTAAAACAGTAATCACTAGCAGCCACAAGTCCATACTGAATTGGACCCCATGTGTGAGACTGTGTGGGAGCACTTTGAGGAGTCTACATGAGTCACCTTCCTTCTAGTACTTCCCAAAGCAGTAGTAAGAACTAAAAAAGCAGATGTTTTCTGTTCAGTACCATTTGCTAATATTCACCTAATTAGCACAGACAACTGATTTCTTCTTTTTAAATATATGGTACTCACTTATCTTAAACATCAGCAGCACAATGTTATCAACCAAATTCATTTTTTATTGTAGAATTATTAAGTAACAATTACTAGTTCCTGATTTTTAAAATACTTTTTTTCTCCACCACACCGTTTTTGTTTTTAATTCTCAATTTTTGTAGACAACATGCACAAAATGTTTTTCTTCTTCCAGGCCATCTTGTTTGTGGAAAGCTCTAGCTATTCCTGGTGAGGATTCTGGAAGACAGCATGTTGGGCATGGGACTCTCAGCTAGAAGATGAAGCAACACCTTGGCCATTTTCCTTATCAGTGCAGTCAGTGGACTGTGCCACAGAATTAATCAATACATATTTAATGCTGTGTACTGTCCACAGTGGGCTTTGGGCAGTATGAGCCTGAGGTGCAAGACGATAACTTGGCATATTTCCCCTTTGCTCCCATGTTAGTCTGTCAGCCCTCTTATTCAAGAAGAGATTCTAATAAATTATACTACTACTGACAGCTGCTTCTGCCTACTGCTAGGCATGTCAGACTCTGTTATATCATTGACAGATGAAAGAACTCTTACAGTTTTCGAAATAGTTTCCTCCAAATAGAAACCAACCACCACCACCCAGTCATCTTTCCTGAGTTCTTGTCACCCTCCCTTTTGCAAGCGAGGCAAGTGGGCAGAAATGCAAGGCAATGCAATGACAGCTATGTTGAACCAAGCCCTCTCTTGAGTCATTTAGTGCTGTGGGGAAAAAGAAAATGTATTGTTCTTATAAAATTGTGGGTTTTGGAACAAGACTGGCTGTCATTTAAGCCTCTGGAAGAGCATTCAAGAGTGTACATGAGCATTTATGTGCACATGGCTTTGCTTGTGCACGTGTGAGTCAGAGAGAAAAAGAGGGCACAACACAAACACCAGAGGAAAAATACCACATATTACAAAACATAATTCTTCAGGAGGGAAAACATATTTAGCAAGAAAATTACTTCAGTGAAAAAGGAGAAAAATCATACTTCTTTGCAAAAACTTCTTCAAAGACATAATAATGATAATAATAATAATACAATACTGCAGTTTATAACTTCTTGTCTTCATTCTTTGGCCGTCTCAAAATATTTTTTATCAGAAAGTGAATGGAGCAGCTAATACTTGCGTCTGTTTTTCTTATATAATGCTAGCCAGGAATTCCCCAAATGAAGACATTTTTCACTGGAAAACATTGATTTGCAAACAGAAATGTGGTGTGAGAATGCTCTGGAGTCCACTGACTTCTGTAAAAACAAAAAATATAAACTAACATATCCTGCTCTCTTTGATGTTTTCCAAGCAGCGTTCCTGGGATGCTAGGCTTTGAGAATCATAGTTTTATCTCCTCTCTACAAGTGTCTTCCAAGTCCTTGACAAGCCATCCTGAGAATTTTCTAGCCCAGGGGAAGGTGGGTGGGTAGGGGGGCCACAGTTGCAAGAGATCCAAAGGCAGGATTTTGATGCTGTGGAACAGACCTGCAGCAACTGGACTGTGCTGAGGTCACAAGATTCCTGCTGTTTCAGTGGCACTGCTTCATGGTCCTATTCACTTACCCCATGGTACCAGTTGTGATTTGGTAAATATTGTCTTTAATTATTAGTTGCTTTTACTTTATAAAGTTGTCCTTTTTTGTGGGTTTGTTTTTTTGTTTGCTCTCCCCCTTCTTCCTCTTGAACTTCCTGCTATCCTGGTATTCTTTCATTCAGTTAAATGCAAAACAGATGGTTGGACCAATTATTTTTTTATTTCCATGTCTATGTTGCTCTTATAATCCAGATTCCTTGCATTGCTTGAGAGGAAGGTAGATATTAAAAAAAACCAATTCAGTCAATAAATTTTGTCTTGATTTTTAGTTTCACATACATTTTCACAATGTGATCCATCTCCTAGGAGACAGTGAGAACTCACGAGGAAACTAAGTATACCTTTTTTGAAAGCCAGTACTAGAAAAACTGTTATTAATTTTGTTTATATTGACAGTGGCTGCAAAAATCTACCCCATTTTGTTTTCATCACCTAAAAAAGAAGGATGTCATTCCTTGTGAGAAATTATAATATCAAATAATAGTGAATTGAATCAGACGTTGTCTTTTCATTATTTTTTTCTAAATTAACGTCTTGTATTAGTGAAAACACTAATGTTGTAAATGAACACCAAGTTCTGCTAAATATAAAATTTTCAAAAATTTTTGATAATATTTCTAACTAAAAGCACAAAAAATATGGAAAATGTAGAAAATTAAAAAAAATTATATATTACATGCTTTTGGGGAAAAAATCTGAAATAGGCATTTTTATTAATATATATACTTTGTTAAAAATCATACAATTGGTAATAATATTAATGGGTTTTTAATTTCTTTAAAATTCCAGTAGGAATCCTACCATGAAAACATAAAGTTATACATCATTGCTTACCTCTCTTTTTCTTTCAGTAACTGGCCAGGAGGTATTGGCCACAGCCCTCACTGACAAGTAGTTTCTTTATAATTACCTATTTGAACAACATTTTGGTGTTACGATTAGGAATTCCACAAAGCATTTACACTCCTACAATATTAATGCTTCTGTAAATAAGAAATGAGGGTTTCTCTGTTTGTGAAGAAATTAACAGCTGAAAAAATGCTCCCAAATTTTGTCACCACAAAACTAACTTTGTGGATCACTGTTCAGTGATTTTTTGTTGCACAAACAACAGGGTAATGAATAAAAATTTCAGAAAAATACTTTCAGATAGGGAAAAAACCCTTCCACATTCTCTTAATAAGCCTGGTTGGTGTGAGAAAATGTGGTACAGTTCTGTCTTGTTCATGCTTTGAACATTTAAATATTTTAGGAGGAGATTTTAACCAGAAACACAAGTTAGCTACAAAGGTTTTCACAGAGCAGATTCACTGCCAAATGTAGAAAATTCATAATGATGTGATATAGCATATTCAGAGCTATGGGATGAGTTCTCTACTGGTTTCCATCTACACCACCTCATGATTTCAGAATAAACATGACTAGCAATAAACACAGTAGTCTACAACTTTCAGAACAAACTTGTATAAACGGTTGCAGAAAATGGAAAAGTACTTTACAGGGGGAATGTTAAGATTTTGTCAGCGGTTCACAAGCACTGCTGGCAATCGCAAAACATGAGATAGTATAAATATAAAAAACTATCATAATCATTCCCATTTTAAATAGTTTGATATTTCCATTATATGAATTTACATTTCTACATAATACAGGTTGAAGAATTCTTTTCTTTGAACAAAAAGAATACCAAACCTTGATTTATAAAATTAGAAATATGAATAATATTTTGTGGGCACCCATTTTACTGGCTTTTGTACTCACTGTTTAAAAAATCACTTTATTTATCATCTGAGATGATGATTTCTACTTGCAAATCTTCAATCTTGGTGAGATGGACTGTATGACTTCTCAGCTGAGAATTTTATCATTTTGTAAACACTGATAACAGGTGCCAGGTTGTGCCAAGTCAGCAGGGAGTGAATGAGCCTATTTAGCAGGGAAATGATTCCAGATTGCACCATTTCTGAGATGTCATTAGAGAGGGATTCACAGCAAGGATTGAGAGTCTGTAGCTCACAGGAAGCCCAAAAGACTTTGAGATGCAGGGAGAAACCAGCTAGGTTTGTTCATAAGGACCAGAGGTGTTACAGAGATTTTTTTTCCTCTTTCCAACCAATCAGGCAAGAAGGGACTGAGCCACAACCATCTGCAGGAGCTTTAAAGGAGCTGATGAAGCAAGTCTCACCTTCTTATCCTGGGCAACATCAGGACCATCTGCAGGAGGTTTAAACTGGTCTAAGGAGTGTGGTGAACAGGGGTGTGGCATGGCAGATCATGTGGGTAAGGCGAGCAGGAAGGGCGCAGGCGCCCTCCCGGCTCTTGGTGGTGGGTTTTGTGTTAGGTGGGTGTGGTGTTTTGGTTGGGTTTTGTCCTGTTTTGTTTTTTTCTCCCCTACTTGACAAGATCCAGCGATGGTTTATAAGCAGGCAGAAACCATTGCTACTGCTGCTCCCAGACTGTGCTAAGGCTGACAGACTGCCTCAGAAGGACCTGGCTGTCTGTCGCTGAGTGGCTGCAGGGAGTGTCTGAGCTTGGAGTTAGTACTTGAGGACAGTGCAAAAGACACCTGTGTGCAGTGTGAGCCGGTGAATGATCTTTGTCTGGTCACAGAGCTTAAGGAAGAAGTGGAAAGGCTAAAGAGTATCAGAGAAACTAAAAGACAAAGAGACTGGTGGCGGAGTTGCACCCTTCTAACCCTGAGAGAAGCTCTGCAGAATTCAGAGTGGTCCTGGCCCTCTTTCCATCAGGCAGAAGGACACCTAGCAGATGGGAGGGAAGGGAAATGAGTCCCTGGTAAGGGAGATTAAAGAACTGCAGACCTCCAGATACCTTAACAGAATAGGTACAAGGCTCTATCTAGAGGGTCAGTCAGGTGATACTACATTAAAAAATCTGTCTGGAGAGAGTCCCACTTGCACTGTCTATCAGATGGATCACAGCATTAGTTAATATGAAGAAAAGAAGGGTAGCTGTAGTAGGTGACTCCCTGAGGGGATTTGAGGGCCCTGTATGTCAACCAGACCACCCCACAGAGAAGTCTGCTGCCTCCTTGGGGCCCAGGTATGGGATATTACCAGGAGACTGCAGGAACCAATTCAGCCCTCTGATTATTACCCACTGCTGGTCCAGGGTGACTGTGGTGATGTTGATAAAAAGGGTACTTAATCTGGCTACTTCTGTAAAGGATAATAAATGTTCTTATAAATACTTCAATAGCAAAAGAAGGGCAAGGAAAACATCCATTCTTTATTGGTTGGGGAGGGGCAAATATAGTTATCAAAGATGAGGAAAAGGCTGAGATACTTAACGCCTTTGCCTCAGCTTTTAACAAGACACATCATCCTCAGGACAGCTGGTCTCCAGAGCTGGTAGATGGGGTCAGGGAGCAGAAGGGAGCCCCCCTTGTAATCCAGGAGGAAGCAGTAAGTGACTTCCTTAGCCAGTTAGATGTCACAAGTTTATGGCACCAGAGACTTGAAGCTGGCCCATGTCACACCCATCCATAAGAGGACTGGAAGAAGGATCTAAGAAAACACAGGCCTGTCAGCCTAACCTCAGTGCCCAGCAAAGTATGGAACAAATCATCTGGAATGCTATCACACAGCACCTACAGCACAGCTGGGAGATCAGGCCCAATCAGTAGCATGAATTTAGAAGGGGCTGGTCCTGCTTGACCAACCTGATTTTCTTGTATGACTGGGTGACCCTTCTGGTGGAGTGGGAAAGGCTGTGGATGTTGGCTATCTAAATTTCAGCAAAGCCTTTGACACTGTCTCCCACAGCACACTTCTGGAAAAGCTGGCAGCCCACAGCTTGGACAGGAGCACTTTTGCTGGGTTAAGAACTGGCTGGATGGCTGGGCTCAGAGAGTGGTGATGAATGGTGCTGCATCCAGCTGGTGGCCAGTCACCAGTGGTGTCCCCCAGGGATTTGTGTTGTCCCCAGTTCAGTTTAATGTCTTTATTGACAATCTGGATGAGGGGATTGAGTCTACCATTAACAAATCTGAAGATAATGTGAAGTTGAGTGCCAGTGTCAATCTGCTGGAGGGTAGGAGGGCTCTGCAGAGGGAAAGGGTAGATTGATGGGCTCTATCCAGTGATGTGAGGTTTAACAATACCAGGTTCCAGGTCCCGCACTTTGGCCACAACAAACCCCTGCTGTGCTACAGGCTGGGGACAGAGTGATTTGACAGTGGCCAGGCAGAACGGGACATGGGGGTACTGATGGACCGACAGCTGAACATGAGCAGGGTATGCCCAGGTGGCCACGAAAGCCAATGGCATCCTGGCCTGTGTCAGCAAGAGTGTGGCCAGCAGGACCAGATTGTGTCCCTGTACTCAGCAGTGGTGAGGCTGCACCTCCAGCGCTGTATCCAGTTCTGGGCACCCAATTTAGGAAGGCTGCTGAGATGCTGAAATGTGTACAGGGAATGCCTGGAGAAAAGGAGACTCAAGGGAGGTGTTATTCCTCTCTGCAACTCCCTGAAAGGAGGGTGCAGCCAGGTGGGGGTTGGTCTCTTCACCCAGGCCACCAGTGACCAGACAAGGGGACACAGTCTTAAGCCGCAACAGGGGAGGTTTAGGTTGGATATAAGGAAGAAGTTCTTCACAGAAAGGGTGCACTGGGACTTGGAATGGCCTGCCCAGTGTCATTGAAGGTGTTGAAGGAAAGGCTGGACGTGGCACTTTGTGCTATGATCTAGTTGACAAGGTGGTGTTAGGGCATAGGTTGGACTCAATGGTCTCAAAGGTCTTTTCCAACCTAGCTAGTTCTGTGAATCTGCCTAGAAGGCTTCTTATTTGACTGAGAAAAGGACTTAGAAGGATGAAGAACTGATTGCACACTGTTTCTAATCTTCCATTGTTTAAAAAATGAAAATTCAACTATTTTAAAAATACATATATTTTATGTTTTAAACATATTTATATGTATTATACCTTTCTTCAATAAAATTTCCAGGAAATCTAACTCTACAGGTCTGTACTGCAGACTGTAAAGCTAGAAAATCTTCCTTAAGCAGGAGAAAATATTCCTTACTTTAAGAATATGATGTGGCTAAATGCAGAGGTTATTCCAGGAAGGGAAAATGTCACTCCTACCCTTTTAACCCATCTCATGGAGTTCACTGCCAGATTTCATGATTAGCCCACAATGGGTCCATCATTTGCTTTGGGAAAAAGGCAGAGCCAAGATTTTAAGTGATGAATTGTGAAACAGTATTTCAAATAGCTAGCTTCCACTTCTCAAAATAATATGTTATCATTTATTCAACCTATGTAAGAGAAAAAGCCTAAACAAGTCTGAAGATTTTTAGAAACATTTTTGTATATGTTCTGGAGTTTTCTTATGGTTTATATTTAGATAAATGTAGCTCCATCTGATATTATTCCAATGCTTATTCTGTGCCATACATACATAAAACAATTCCAGTTGGTTTTAATAGACTAGTACCAGTTAAAACCAGGAATATTTTTTCTGTGTTTTGTTTAAGAGTTACTTCCTCCAAGTCTTAAATGCTACAATCTTTTAGACCTGTTTCTAGGGTTTGGGTTTTTTTTTTTAATAGGAAGATTTTGGATTGAGACATTTGCAACTATCCAAATGAATCCTTTACTTTAAAAAAAAATCAGAAGAAAACTTATGTTATAAGTAGATAACTAACCAAGAGTCAATTATTCCATATATTCCATGTAGTTTTAGATTTAGCAATGCCACCAAGTGGGATCTCAATGGGGTTTGTAATGACTTGACACTCCATGCTGGGCTTGTTACTCATGCAGTTTTAATTCTTCTGATCTCTTACTGCATTGACTTCCATGAAGCACTGAACACAATTTAGCCTTACTAATTTTTAAAAATTGTCTCCAAGTGCAGCTAGAGTTAATATTTTTAATATATATTTTAATTGTGAAGCTAAATATTATATTCTTGATTCTGTGCAGAATGTATAGTAAAAATTATCTCTTTCAAATGCAGAAATCCAGTTTGTAAAGCCATGTGTTGTCTCTCATTGTTTCTTTTATGAACAAAATTTTATTGTTTAACATTATGTACAGTGGAAATTTTTCTAAATAATACTCTTTTCTAAATAATAATGATATCTTATTAAATTATCATTTTCCAGCTTCCTTTTTCTTTCTATAATGCTATTTATATGTGCAAATTTCTGTTTGTGTTAGTACTTTTCTGTTCACTGTTTTGCCATTTCCCAGTATTTTTCAAAACAGATATGTGTAATTTTTTCCCATTGTAATGCAGATAAAGTCAGTTAAGTAAAATACAGTCTTAGAAAGTGCACATGATTTATCCCTTAATATTCTCTCTGGCAGCTAACCTCAGTCAGCATGAAGTATTTTCTGATGCTAAGACAGTGTGAAAAAAGCCTGATATAAAAAATTAGATAAAAGATAAAATAATGTCTACTTCCCTGTAGAATGCCTCTCCAATTGTGTTGTTATTGATAATTGCAGTTATTGCAGCTATCCCCTGGGTGTGAGAATGGGGAATATTTAAGGTTTCTTGATATCTAGCCAGAAGCCTGACTTTGGATTTGTCTTAAGGCATACTGTCAAAAAACATAAAGAGAAATCCAGAATTTAATTTACATATTGCTAATTTATTTATATTAGTTACTTGTTTATGTAAAGCCTTATGTTTTAGTCTGACTAAATTTTTTGAAAAACAAGAGATTTCTTTGGGCCATTTTTTGGTTTTAATATTTTTCCCCCCCTCTGGAAAAATAAAGTTTATTCCCTTTTCTGACACACATCAATCATGGAACTTTGGGATTTGATTACTACAACTACTTTTCAATTTGAATTTCATTACAATATGTAAATTATTCTTGACACTATTTTTAAATTCAGCCTTGACTGCTATATGACACAAGTTCTTGGCTGTCAGAGCTGAATTCAAGGTGCCTTGTTTACCTTGCCTAGCTCATACACAATATGAAGCTGCTCCCATCAGGGGAAACACAGTCTTTTGGGGAACATCTTGTCCTAAAAGGAGGAGTGAAATTTTCCACAAATCAGACAGAATGCAGAATGCAATGGAGCTCCACGAAGCTCCTCAGTGACAACTCTACCTGCCTGAGTGTTTGTGTCTCACATGTGACTGTGTAGGAAAGCATTAAGGAATATTGTTTGAAAGCCACTGAGATTGCTTCTTTTAATATTAAAATAGAAGATCAAATGATAATTTGCTAAATGGTACAGTAAGCTGTAGTGAAAGTATTTATTAAATAATTATGGGGCAATGTCCAGCGAGTTTTGTAGACTTTATTATGGTGACATCAACCTAATATCAAGTAAATCAATGCATAATAAGCCAATAAGAAAGGGATCAAAAACAATATAAAATATAATAATTACATATAATATATACACAATATGTATAATATATAATATATATTATATGCAATTAAATATAATACTATTAATATAAATTCATGTTAGTGTGAGTAAAATGTTCAGAGCTAGGTATTATAACAGTGTAACTACTGGAAAAAGAGATTCAGTTCATTTTTTATCATTTTCTGTACAGCCATCAACCCACAAGAATTTTTTCACAGGTACACTGCGTGTGAAATAATCATTAGATTCATTTTTTCACCTAATAGCTTTCTTATAAACTTGTTCAAGACTTTGGTGTTGTTTAACACCAGCTGGCAACTAAGCTCACAGCCTCTCTCACTTACTCCCCTCTACCCTCCCACCACATTGGAATGGGGAAGAGAATTGGAAGAGTAAAAGTGGGAAAACACTAATATTGTGTTGATATAAGGACAGTATAATAGATAAAGCAAAAGCTGAGCACAAAAGCGAATTTAAACCAGGAATTATTTCACCACTTCCCATGGGCAGGCAAGGTGTTCAGCCATGTCCAGGAAAGCAGACATTTATAACTCATTACAATGACTTGGGAAGACAAAACACCATCACTCTGAATGTCCCCTTCTTTTTATCCCATCTTTATGTGCTCAGCATGATGCCCTGTGGTATGTCATATCTCTTTGGTCAGCTGGGGTCAACTGTCCCAGCTGTGTCACTTGCCAGATCCCTGCGGATTCCCAGTCTACTTTCTGGTGGGGTGGGGTAAGGAAAAGACCTTGGCTCTGTGTATGTCCTATTCAACAATAACTAAAACATCGCCAAGTTAATAATATTGATACCAGCACAAATCAAAACCCCAGCCCCATACTAGCTACTATCATAAAAATTAACTCAATCCCAATAAAAATGGGTACAGTTCACTAGAATTAGCACTAGTAATGGAATTAGCACTAGATGGATAATAATTAGTATTATCCATCCTTCTCCTATAAATAAGTAGTATTGTTTATTCTGCTAGGTGCAAATTGTAAATAATTTTTTTAAAATCCGATTTATTATTTATTGACATTAGCAACAATTCTATTTCCATAGAAAAATATATTTATAAGTAATTGGTACTCTCGGGTGTCTATTTTGTATTCTGCTGACTTTAATATTTCTTAGAAATAACTGAGCTCTGCAAAGACAAATCTGTTTGCGTCTCTAAGGTTTGCATGTAAAGTTCTAAGCAGAAATTGATTTTTGTGACAGTCCATTGTTATATGAAACATCATCTTCTGTTCTGAGTTCCGTTCTCAACTCAGCCTTCTGCTGTTTAGAAATTAAGTCTAATTGTTCGGGGTCATTTTCTTTGGATTTTTTCCCCCTTGTATTTTGGTACTAATCTCACATATTGGGATTACATCCAACAGCACTGTTTTATAGATGTCTCTTTATTACCTCACTCTCTGTGAGGTAATATGAGAAATACAAGAGAGAAAAATAGAAAGGGGAATTTTTTCTTCTGACACCAGTTGATACATGTGGAGTTACACAGAAGTAAATCATTATGCAGGTTCTCTTCTCATGATTAAATCATGTAATATAAACTGACTGTAGTAATTAGAGTACTCTAGATTAATTTCAGTTAATAAGGAAGGAACAATATCTGCAAAGACAAACAGTGAGAGGCTGGGGAAGAAAGTGATGCTTTTCTCAGTTCATTGTTAGCAGAATCCAGAAATACATATTTTATGAAAAACTTAGCTACACACCAGGATAATGTGTATGCTGATGAGAAATTTGGAATCAGTCAAGTGAGCCACATCACAAAAAAAAAAATTTTGTTCTTCAGATACAAATGGAAGTCTGAATACAGTAAAGAAATAAAATACATCACTACTATGAAAGCAAATGAAAGAGAGTTATAGAGAGTTAAATACAATATAATGGCAGATTAGAGACTAGCAGAGAAGTTTTAATAGAAAATAGTATCATTCAAACTGACAGGCATAGGAATTTCTGATGAGTTCATGAAGTGGGGATAAGTTTAACTTTAAATACAGGTGAGCAACATGGCAATTTCCATTCAAATTCGATGATGTGAATAGAATATGATGGCCATTTCTTCAAATTTCAGCAGGGAAAAAGGCTTCCTTGGCCCTCTCAGACTGAGTAGCCTGTCTTTTTACTCCACTTTATTCTTATTCTATATAGATGTAAATCAAATTTATATAAATTATCCAAATGAATCCAAATGATTCACTGTACATTTCTCCAGATAATATATGCAGACAATGTTAGAAAAAAAAAAAAAAAACAACAAAAAAACCACACAAAACCAAACAGGAGCAAAACAAAAAAGGAGAGTAGTGTCTCTAAAACCTGCCCTGACGACTCAGTACAGCTGGAGCTGCAGACAGGTCTGCTGGAGAGCTTCTTCTTCAGGGGATACTGAAAACTTGTTCATGTAGGACTACTTAATAAGTGAGTCATAAGACTTAGGTTTGCAGAACAAGGTTATTTTCCTCTAATTAAGTGAGTTATATAGGTAAAATGCTTTTACCCTTTTTGCTTTAGCATCAGTGCTTTAATCAAATAGCCTGGGTTTTTTTGTTTGTTTGCTGTGGCCTACTCTGCTCATTCTTTGATAGTATGTATACATTAGATAGATTAGAATAGCCATCAAATCTAAGGCACAGTACCAGAGGTAATGTCAGCGAGAAAAGTGCACTGGGAAATAAAACAGCTGTGTAGAGCTGTTTTCAATATCTTCAAAGTTCTATTCAGTTGCTCCTCAAATCTTATCTGGGGCCATCTAAATGCCCTGACTATTACACCTGGTATCTGTCACAAGAGAATTGTTGCATAGCTTAAAGAACCACCACCAAAGATACTGGCAAAAAGAAGGTTTCATTATAAATTTGTGGAGGTGCAAATTTAATAAAACTCAAAGACAAGGTTTTTTGCAGTGTTGCAGGGTGGTAGAAATGCTGCAATGCTCTTTGAAGTGTCTCCTTCAGAAGCTGCTCAGAGTAAGGCCATGAGAACAGCCATTTCAAGTCCATGCACACACACACACCACAGATAGCTCAGCAGAGGACAGGAAGGGTTTTTGTATGATGTATTCCAGCAAAAATTTATTCCAAAGCATGCTGAAGGGATCAAAGACAAAACCATGTGGTGTGTACAGACTTAAGTATGGTGTCAGTGACCAGTGACCTGAGAGCACAGGGGAGGGCACAGGGCAGCAAGGGGGTAATGAGGGATGAATTATTGGGGTGGGCAGAGTCAACTGCCCAATGGTGGAAGCACTCTAATGTAGATTGGCAGAAGTGCTGCAGAGCGCCATGGGTTGAGTCTTCTCTATCAGCCTGGGTGGGGAATACTCTATGATATATTTTTCCAAGGCAAGACCCTGGGGATTTCCCTGGGGAGGAGGATTCAGAGGATTCCACAACTCTCATGTTTTATCTCACTATGGAAGACTTCCCCAATGGACCTCTGCAGACACTTAACAGGAAAACATAAGTAAAAACAACGATTACAACCCAAAGAATTCCTTCAACAAATGATGAAACCCATCCTGTCAACTCCCTTGTCCGAAAAGTTCATTGATGTAAACTGAGTTCTTCTCAAATTCTAAGTCCCTTACTTGCTCCTTCAGCCTCTAGATGTTTATGTGGATAGATGCTGATTCTGAAGAAAGGTTGAAGCAGTACATCCTTTCAAAGTCTTGGTAGCTGTCTCCATGGACAAGCAGTGAAAAGTCTATTGCTGCTCAGTTTTCTAGTGTTACGTTTGGTGCTATTAGCATTTGTTAGCAGCTCACTTGGTGTCTAGGATGTGGCATTACTACATTTGCTTGCTTAGCTAGCACTTTCAGTTCTCTAAGCATTTTTTAAGTTTTTATAGCAGCAACCCCAGGGGCCAATACTGAGGCTGCTATTTTCTTTTTCTGCCTCTAAAGTCAACTTTGTTTATGCAGTCAGATTTAAACTGATGGACAAATCTGCTATGCTTAATTTTTTTGGTCACGAATTATGTTAATGTTAGGTGCTAGCACAGCAGTCTTCCCCAAGCCACAGGGTGTTTTGGCCATGGAACCCTTTATTTGCTGAGGGGGAGTAAGATTTTGAAGAGGCTGCTTGGGTGAGCAGGGGTTCCTCAAAAGACATTTCTCGGCGAATAACCTGTAAATAGAATACATCTGCAAGAAAAAACTAAATTGTGATAAGCTGCAGGATTTAGTAAGGACTGAGTATTTGCAAATTTCAATTTCATGGATTTGTTACATCTAAAGTACATAGAGAGACAAAATTGTATTTAGTTACACGAGTGCTGCACATCCTTTAGTAAGGCTGTTAGAGGCTTTTGCATCTCTGTTTCTCAATGGCTTTAAAGACTCATTCTTAAGACAAAATTACTTGGATCTTATAACTACTCTTATAAAAAGAAGACAGTTGTGCTGTAAGAATGTAACAGAATTTTGAAAACTGAAAGCATTCTTAAACACTCACAAGAAATAGCTATAAAAGAAGCTATGGTTGGTTTTTTTGTGGTATTTTTTTGATGAATTGCATGTGTTTGAGTATTGAACATTGGTATATATATTTGCATGAAATTCAGAAATATAGAACAAAGAGTCTTATAAACTTATGAAGTAGCGGAGGGACATTTTCCGTGATGAACATCTGTGGTTACGCTATTTTTCCTTCTTTTCTTCCATGCCCCTTGAGCTTGGTTTTTTTGTTGTCTCAGAGGCTCAGGAGAAGGGTCTTTGGGTGCTGTAGTTGGCTGTCCGATGTACTGCTTGATGATTATTTATGCCTGTAGATATGGAAGCATACACTCTCTCTGAGGTTATTGATGGAGAAGAGTTATTTATATCTAAAATGGGTGTGTTTTGATCAGGGTCACTCTCGCTTCCAGCATTGGAACCAGGAGTGCAGGAGGAGGGGGGACAGGGTGCTAGGCTTGAAAAGACCTGCAAACAGTCCGGAAACCAGTCGAAAATCAAGACTTGTGCAAAATTTTTTCCCCTTAAATATCAACAAAATACACAAGTCATGGATCTTGAATGGAATAGTCTGCCAGAGCCATAAATACAGTGTGGCCCTGGTGGTTCTCTGGACCACAAATGTGTGGCAACAGACTCTGTTGAGGCTGTTATTTCAGTAACAGAGTTCTTGCTCCCAGGTTTTAGCCATTTACTCCCCTTTGTTTTGCAAAGAAGCAGTACTTGAAGAAGTTCTGATTAAAGTCAGTGCTAGTGCTGTTTGCTATTTATTTTTTTTATGAGTGCACATTGCTTGGTCATGTCCAGCCTCTCATCCACCAGCATCCCCAAGTCTTTCTCCCCAGGGCTGCTCCCAGTCTGTCCACATTAGCAGTCCAGATTCAGCACATCTGTATTCTAGTAACAGAGTATAAATGTAACATAATATATTATCTCATTCTTCAAACTTTCAGAAGTTTTTCTCTTTAATGAGGTTGTCTTCCAGTACCTGCAGAGATCTAACACTTAAATCTAGCTGGAATTATAAGGGTGGACAAATAATTAAGTGGACAATTTCTCTTCTGGCTGATTCTGGCTGTCTATACTGGGAAATCAAAAATAGTATTTTCTCTTTTGGTTATAGAGACACATATTTCTTCAGCTCTGAAGCAGCAGGCATCAAGACAGCTTAGGGAAGAAAAATCTTTCTGCTACAAAAAGAAGGAATTGAACATAAGTGAATGAATTTACAGAAGAGATATATTCTCCCAAATGAGGGCAGCAACTTCTTGTTGACATTAGAGGACTGTATTTTTGACGAAAGACAAGGAAATTATGATGCAAAAGGCCTGTGGCATGCCAGATTCTAGTTATAGATGATAAGTGCATGATGAAAAACATGTTGAACAAGTCAGCCCCTTAGAAAGTTTAGATCAGTTTTGACTGAGAGAATGCTTTTACTCATTTTGCTTTTGCATCAGGGCTTTGATCAAATAACCTGATGCCATGACTGAATACATTCTAAAATGAACTTAACAGCTCATGAAACTATAACCTATTTTGTAAATAATACAAAAGTCCCTCATTTTTGCAGCTTCTTATAATATTAATTTCTGATCAGTTAATATCTTCATTTCCAGTAACCTATTAAATCACATTCCATGCTGCAAAGGTTTTATGCACATATACTTTAGCTTCATATTAATTTTTTACCTTATCTATGTTAAAGAAAAAAAATTGTAACTAGCACAATATAAATTCTCTAGGCTTCCATTATTAAGCATATCTATAAGGTTTAAAATAACACTTTTAGTACCAAACTATGGATTTGGTCAAATAAAGTTAAAATGCAATTTAATTGGAGAAAAGCTTTCTTCACATCTCCTGTGACCTCAGATTAAGTTGATTTTAACTGTCTTTAACATCTGAGTAAAAATTCAGCTAAGATTATGAAGTTATTGAAACTCCTGGATTAACGTGGATGCCCTTAAGCCCTTATTTTTTTCTTGAATACCTGGGAGGAAAAGAAAAATAGTTTTTGATTTTTTTTTTCCTTTCATCTGTTCACCTTCCCTTTCCTTCTGTATAGTAATAAAAACATGCAGTGGTCCTAGGAAGAGATACATTATACATGTTAGAACACAGCCCTTCTGAAAACACCAGCAGGGATTTATAGAAGGAAAACACCAAGAACCCCTTTCTTTGCACCCTTAGTAACCACAGCAGCCTTCCCCCTGCTAAGGCATCTTATCAAGGCCTCAAGATTGCCTTGTTCTTATATAGGGCATAAGCCAGGTTCTGTGTAAAAACCTATAATCTCATTACAGTAACATTATTATAAACTGCTTTAAGTGTTTTTTGATTTCTTTCTGTCACACATTAATAGATCTTCAACTTCTCCTTAATTACCTGTGACGTCCCTGTAACATAAGCAGAGCAGGCCCTTGATCTTGTCTTTATCTCTTGCTCTAAGAAAGACTGGAGATTCACCCTCCTATCCTGGAAAGCCTACCAAAGCAGCAACCTGAAGGAAGCAGTTCCTTTCATCTCCTGCTTAAACAAGACAAAAATTAAATAAAAAACTACTTAAATACAGAAAATCCGACAATAGGAAGAGACTCACAAGGAAAGCAAAGGGAGCAGGAAGCATAAGTCTGTAAAAAGCTTCAGGCAGACCCTACAAGACTGGCAAAGCTCCAATCCTCTGAAATAGAAAAATCAATTAGATACACCAAGCAGAGATATGATGCACTAGGGAAAAAGGGGAAAAAAGTCCTGTTCTACACAGAGACTGAGACGGAGACTGAGAGAAGTAAATATGCACCCTCATCTTTCTCATCAGAAGCAGATTGCAGCAAATCCATACTAATCACTCCAAAACCCACAATCAGATAGTTGTGGTGTCTGCGTGGCTCTCAATAAATTCATTATTTCATATTTCAAACCCTGAAGTGAAGGTATTCTATGCAGCCACAAAGTGTCTGCATGCTTGAATCCACAAGAAGACAAGCTGAACTCTTTTTTTGCAGAGGAGATGGTAATAAAGGTAATTAGATCAGGCAAACTGAAAAATCACCCAGCTGGATAACTTGTATACCATGCAAAATCCTCTTTAACTTCCTTCCCTACTCAGAATCTGTTCAGAGCCACATTGGGTTCATCATCCCCTGCAATTTAGACAATAAAAACATCTTGGACAGGAACTCAGGCAATAACAACACTGTTGTGGACAATTTTTCAATCAGGCCTCAGAAGGAACTGAATGAAGAATTTGATATTAATAATTGACCCACTGAATTTAGTCCCCTTCTACTTATTTAGAAGAGTTGAGAATAAATGTTTAAATACTTCATTTTGAATCAAGGCTCTGGAAATGGAATTTAAATGTGTAACTTTGGGAGGACCTCAGGGATAATGTGGTGTCTGTTTATGGCTGTGGAAAGTAAATTGTCACAGGCTTGAGATAGCTAATGTTTTCTGAAACTCCTTGGGGTATAGTAAGAGTTCATCCTTTACCCAGTATGGAATTTTGCATAGAGATGCCACTAGTTCTTTCTTAGGACTCTCTGTGGAAGAGACAAATGCACAGATTAAGATGCAAACTCAGCAGCTCAATTCCCTGGGCAGAACAGAGTTACCTACAATCTCCCATGGGGCTAAGCAGGTCAGCTGCTCCTAAGAAGCAATCTTGTTAGGTGCCAAAGCTCTGCATCAGCAAAAAACATGCTGCACCAATTGATGTAACTGTTGTCTTCTTCATAGAGTTGTTAGAGGCTCATGGTCAGCACTGTGTTCCCTCATGGGCACTGTTCATTAGGCATACTCAGAGCAAAGCTAACATATATTGACAACACCGAGTTCAGCAGAAAATGCAAGTCACAATCCATTTTATTCAAAAGTAGGGACAGACATCCTTGTGGCATAGGTCTTCCTGCCTTGTGAGCAGAAGAAATTTCTGAAATAGGTTTAATAGGAAAGCCAGCTACAGCAAACAAGAGTCCAATTTTGCAGTATATACACTCTTTTGAGGAAGAGTGCATCTCACACCCATGTTATGGATTCTATCTGATTTTACCTAATATTTGCCTAACTTGTAATATATGAAAAACATCTTCAGCACACAAAAAACATTCACAATTTTTTTACTAGATATCCTCATATTTAGGTTTCTCCATGGGCTGCAGGTGGATCTCTGCTCCACCACGGACCGTCATGGGCTGCAAAGGGACATCTGCCTCACCATGGTCTTCACCACAGACTCCAGGGGAATCTCTACATCTTAATGTCTTTAGAGAAAATGAAATAGTAGCAGGAATGTGCTTTATACTCTGTAGTGAACAGAAACGAAAATCAGGAAATGTTACAAGGAACACTCAGGCTAACATTTCCAGTCCTCTTCATTTTCCTTTTGCATATTGATATCCTATACAAGATGTACAAAAATATCTTTAGACAGTTTCCTTCTCTTAACTGCTGTTTAAGTGGCCTCTAGTGCTAAAAAATTCAGGATTATTAAACATGATAATTTTTAGTAATTATTGCTTGTATGGCATTATACTTTGCAAGACTTTGCAAACAAATAATAATCACTTAATACAAAATTTATGGTCTTAGAAAATGCAATACTAACTCAGTTTTGTATTTCTTTTTCTTTGTTTTGCCTTTATGGATTATGTGCACTACTTGAATTCATGTAATTGAAATATAAATTTTAGACCAAATACCAGTCAATTAAATCACCAAACACCTTTCAGGACAAGGCGTGACATAATGCTCTAAGACTTTTGTTTTCCTGCTTTTTAATTTTTTCTCAATATCATTTACTCTTTCTTTGTTTTGGTATGTTTTCCTTCTTTTTTATTTTTTCCTTGGCCAAAGAAATGGCTGAAGTGGATTTATTTTTTTGCAGGTAATTGGAATTGACCTACCAGCTGTGAATAAATATTTACTGTCTGCTGTACAGAAATAGATATCTCTATACCTGCCCATCTGTAGTTTTGTAGAATAAGACCTTACTCATAAATGTGGCAGCTGGCTAGAATAGTTGAAGTATGATTTTTTTATGACTTGCTAGGCAAGACAGAATAACAAACCCCACATAAGTCACCAAGAGATTAGTTACTTCAGCTTCAGGCTGCAGCAACTTATGTTACCAACTTTTGTCAAATTTCTTCACCTTCCCCATCTTTCCCACACACCTACATGCTTCATGTGGGAAAAAAAAACTGTATCCATTTTTTATATCTTTCAATCTTGAGCATTAAATTTGAGGAGTGAAAACATGATTTACCTCAGTGTTGAAGACAACAATTTCGTGCACTCAGATAAATGCAGAATCAAAATATGGTTTTAATGGGTCAAAATTTAGACCTTGTTAAAGAATTATTTACTGAAAACTCATAATTAAATGCTTCAAAATACAGTGGCACTGTACATAAGAGATTATACCAGTCTGCCTGCTGTAGCTTCTTGCTTCATTTAAGACAAATTATGTCTGTTGTCAAAATACATTTACCTTTGACATAAATAAAAATGCAAAGGCATGATGCGATATAAATTAAGGATATTACTTGCCCTTCAATATTACTTGCCCTTTTGTTTTTGTCAAAACAAAATTTTCAGTTAATAGGAGGTGTTAAGTGGCATTTTGGAATTCTACTGTTGAGTTCTTATCAGAAGTGAAGTTTTCTTTCACCAAGTTTGCGCCAGTAATTTTTCTTTTGCTGCTTCAGATTAAATGCTATAGAGTGGATTACTTTTCTTTCACTGTTACCTGGTTCCCATTTAGCATCTTCTAACACTCTAATTTCAATTGCTCCCTATGCAAGTTTAAAAGTTTCTTTCTAGTAAGTAATAAAATATTCTAGCCATCTCTTTAGGAAGAAGTTCCACAGAAAAGGAGCAAGCTAATCAGTTCATTTATAATTTTTTGTTTTATTACATTAGCACAGAGATTAAAAAGCCATACCAGCAAAAACTTAGCAGTGGACTGATTTTAGTTAAGATGGAGTCCAGGCTCTCCAAGCTTTTACACCATCAAATAAACAGTGTAGGAAAAGTCACCTAGAAGTGCCTAGCAATCTCTGCTTTTATTCCTTAACAGAATATTTGGCTAAGATTTCAGCACTTATTTTTTCTGCCTGGTGTATTATATAGCAAGGTATTACAAGACAGAATTCTAAACAAAGCCACTGGAATGTATTAATAAGCTTATTTTCTATGTAAATATAGGAGAACCTATATCTTTCTTATTAGCATTTGTTTGGAACACCTCCTTTTTTGCTGTTAAGAAGATTGTTTCAGCTCATTGGTCCAAATCCAGCTTTTCCTCTCTTTTTCCCCTCCCTTTGCACACATGGTTTGTCTAAAAGGTCTTGTCTTTTTTCTCTGCCCTCCTTTGATTTCTTTATGCTCTTTTCAGGCTTTATATTTACTGCAAATTGCTCTTCTCCACTGTATCTCTCTTCAAACTTATTGTATATTATCTTTATTCACCCAGAGGAGTTTTCCTACATAAATCAGTCTAAATAATCCAGCACACTTTTTAAATCCATTCACTGACTTCTCCTTCACTGCAATCCATAACTTAAAGATTCCAGAGATTAATTTTCAATGCGTAACTCTATATTCTTCTGTTCAAGCCACTCTGCCCTTTTGTCTTGCTTCTTGTCTCTTCCAAGAGTTATCTGCTCTTTTAGGAACATAGCACTAATACTCTGGTAGCCCATTTCTTCAAATAAATGCCAAAATTGCAGTGAGTATGGAACAAAAATCTCTCGTGCTGAACACTAATGGGTTGCTGATCATCTAGACCATGGTATTAGCTAGTAGCTGATATTCTGCAGCAACATCTCGCCATCTCTACCCTGAGGAGCTATTTATTTGGTTTTTTAGTTCGCCATCTATGAAAGAAAGATTAGTTTTGTCATCTGTATCAAAAATATATTTATGGAATAAACAGATCAGAATATGTAGATCTATATGTATGTATTATAAATAAACTAAAATGTACAGACATCATAAAAGAGGCCTTATGGATTTATTAAAAAATTCAGTTAAAATCTTTCCTTAACACCGCATCTGACCCATTTTTGGTCGGTGTCATGGCAACAAAAAGATTAAATCCTATATTGCTGTATTTCGAAGTAGAAAATAGCAGCATGTCATCCATTAATCCTCGGTTCTATAGAGGAGGATGAGATGTGTAAAATAAAAGAACCCCACTTGAGATTTTACCTCCTGTCCCCTTGTTCCCTATTTGGAAAAAGAATTATTTACTAACTCTTGTACTTTTATGAGAATATAGCAATTAAACATTTATCAAGAATAAATTTTAGAAACTAATTAACAAATTAGCAAATGGCCCTTTAGAGATCATTTGGATCACCCTGGATTAACCATTATTTTATTAATTAAACCAGAGATGAAATCTCAGTCTCTCATATCCTAATGAACTGTTCTAACAGTTTTGTTTGACTGGATTGAGTTAAAGGAATAGAGAAAGGAATAGATCTGTTAATTATTTTGGAATTCTGTTCGGTCTGTGTAGTGGAGTTTCTGTCTTCTTGTTTCTGTCTTCTTATCCTTACCAAGGAGCTTCTCAGCACTGGCTCTTTTGTACTTCAAAATAGTATTTCTCCAAGGATACCTGAGGAAAATGCCTGAATAAGTTATTTCCCCTGGATTTTTCACCTCAATAATTTATATAATTATTCTGACACTTGGCCTTTACAGTCTGCCTGTATAAAAGGACTGAAGTAAAAATTTCTACTTCCTCCTGTCCATAGTCATCATTAAAGATGAGTGAGTTTAGTCACTGTTTTCAAAAATTTAAATTATTAGTTATAATATCCAACAAAGTCTGTAAGGAAAGCCAATAAAATGCATTCAGTATGCTATTGGATGAAAGAAAACATTCCTGGAGTTACCAGCATATAACATAACACTCTCGGTACTTTTCAGCACTAGTATATCCACATAAATCACACTAACACCAACAGCTTCAAGAAAAAACCTGAATTGCATTAGAAAAAAAAAAAAGAAGGTCTTGGATTTCCTAGAGGTATCATTTTAATTTTAAAATATCAACTTTTTTATAGGAAAATAAAAAAAAACTGGGTCTAGAGCTTTTCCTTTCTGCAATAACTAGTTTCAGAAAATTAAAAGTACTTCTTTTCCATTTATTGCTAGGCCAATCAGCAGCAATCCTTACTTCTTCTCTTGCCGCTCTCCAACATTTCCACCTTGAAACTCACTCAAGTGTCTCTAGAGCTCAAAAGCACTTGTTTTCCAAGCAGTGTTCAAAAAATAAGCAGGAAGAAAACAAATGAGAAACAGAAAGAGAGAGAGAGACAGAAAGAGAGAGACAGAGACAGGGAATGAGATTTATAATAGTCTCTGAGACTGAGTCTTAAGAGTGGAACTATAATCATGTCCACCTGAGTGATTTCAGTGCAACAAAAAAGTAGTGGAAATGTTTTCTTAAATTGATTTATTTGAAGAATTGTGGTGTAACATTAAACCACTATGTGGTCTGTTTTGCTCAGGTTTTGAGACTGTGACTGTCTTCAGTGAGGTTCTATGTACATTTGTCTGTCATATAAAGTGCAAAGCATGTTTTCAGTTCCCAAAGACTTGAAACTGAAGGAGTATTTTAACCCTTCAGTTCTTGCAGCAAGACTTTTCCTTCATAATCCAGTCCTGATGAGAATGTCTATATGAGTGATAAATTTGCCTTAAGAGTCCAGGAAACAAGGGAAAATACCACTCTTCATAGGTCTTTATTTTGGTCAAACTCTCAGGGCCTGTGGTATTTTAATAACTGAATGACATTTAGAGCACCGGTTTGCTTGTGCAGTGATATATGATTGTGTAATATCTTCTCAGCTGAACTACAGTAGCCTAATGGCTTCAGAACCCTTATCAAAAATCTGCCTGTGAGGGTTTCTACAATGTGTGTTGAACATCAGGTGGTGAAGCTTTAAAAAGCATTTTTATTCCCTAGAAGGAGAAAAAAAAGAGGAAAAAAGAATAACACTTCTGTTATGCCCAGGAAGATTTGTGCTTTTGTAACTGAAAGAAAAAAAGGAAGGAAAAGAACAGCTTTACCATAAACATGTACATTTTAAAACAAGCTTTTAAATTCGGTTGGGTAAATCTGTTCTCTTATTAAGTAATATTCCAGAATGATACTGAATTCATTTTACTTAATCTGTATTTGTCTACGGCCAGGGATCTTGGGGGTGGGGTGGTTTCCCCCCCACCATTCTGTTCTTCGCCTTCACTCTTGCCTTCAGAGGGTGTCAGAATCCATTCTGATGACCTGTTTCCAGATGGTCCTCTGCTTGGCAGATTTGATATGCCACGTCACATAAAAAGCTCATAAAACTGAAGTGGCATTCACTTCATACAAAGCTTTGATTATCAGCATACATACAGGGAATGGCACAGCATCTCCCTGCCAAGCACTTAGTGCCCACTGGTTCCATAATCCGAGCTGAGCACAGCAAAGTTTAACATTTTCAGTCTTTTTGTCACACTTATATCTGCTTGGCTTCTTTTGAGTCAAAGAATGGTCATGTGCAAATAAAAAAAATTAAAACATTTTAAAAAAAGGGAAAAATTATTTTCATAAGAAATTTCAGTTTAAACAATGCTACTTAAGACATGAAAACTGAGAAATTTCAAGTGTTATTTCTAGCTTGATTGATTTTTAATCTTTATTTATTGTATATCTGCATGCTCCAGTTTGCACTGGAGTACAGTACTATGTAAAGTTTGATAGATAACAGGGCTACTTTCTAAAGATCTTATTTTTCCATCTGAAATTTGAATTAATGTTTCAATAAGACAGTAAGACAGTAAGACAGTTCATTTTGTTGAATTTAGTAAAGTACTGTCAGCAGTAGGATGGCTAGAGCAGCCTGGAATTGTTTAAATATTATAATTCACTACAGATATTTAAAAAAATGTAAGTCCATTCTTTATATGAAGCTACATTCTGAATTACATTCTGCTGCTGGAAAAACAGCAGTTTACCCTTTTGTAGATTTAACACAGTCAATGCCATCTTTACTGGCCTTGTCAGAGCAAACAACAATTAAAACAGCTTTCTCAGTAATTGTAATATATATAGAAGTTTTAATATATCTGGACTTTTTGCTTTTGCATAGCTCTGACCCACAAACCAAGGTGCTTACATGACACAGGAGGGTCCCTTCCAGGAAATACATGGATTAGCAACCCTAAAAATGTCAATATTTGCCTGATCCTTTTTCCTTCCATCTACCTCTTTGGATCATGGGCAACATGTCTAAAAATAAAGTCTCAATTTAATGGCGTTTTAGTGTTTCTATCATTTTACCTTGGAAACAGACATAAATTACTAATCTATACAGGTTCCATGTTTATGCAGCTAAGAAAATCTAATATGTACCTATGTATTTATGTGTGTGTGTATGTATGTATCTGTCTATCTGTCTATCTCTCTATCTATCTATTGTGAAAGGAACCTACCAGGGAGAATTTTGAGGTCAAAACTAATCAGTTGAGAATTAGAATATGCAAAAAAGAAATTTAGACTCTTAAATTCCTGACTAATAAGAATATTTTTATACTTACTTTTGTAGTTCTAGATTCTAACTTCTAAATTAATTTTTCTCATCTATGAAAATGTGAAATCTAATCACACTAATTGATTTTATGTATTGAAAAATAAAAAAAATATTAACCGTATGTATATGCAAACTCTCTTCATGCATATGAATACCAAAATGATATGCATGCAATGTTAATTTTTTTAATCTATGTTATTAATGTTGTTATACTGTTGTTTCTCCTTCAGAACCTGTTGCTGTTGTATTCAGAAATCTTCTAAATGAAATTAAGACACACGGCATTTATAGGAACAGATTTCACCAATCACTGTTCTATAGCTCAATTAGCAGTTTTGTGTATCAAGGAGATTCTCAGAGAGTCACAGTGAAACAGCTTAAAAATAAGCACTATATTTTTTCAAGGTGTAATAATGAGTGGGATAATAGAAAAAAAAATAATGTCTTTAATAGAACTGAGAAATAATACTTGAGCAAGAAGTCAAATATTAGACTGAATCTCTGAATTCTCAGATAAATGTAAGTTCTTTTGAACAAGTAATGCAATTAATTCCTCTTACTCATTCATCCATGGGTTCTTTGTTTAAAGATGAATGTTTAAGCTGACTGATATGCTTTAACTCCCTGTGCTGATAATTCCAGATGGAAGAAATATCTGTGCTTACTAAAAATCATTATGCATTGGAAATTTTCCCTTCAACTTATCTTTTTCTTCTCATTTCCTAAAAGAACCATTTAGAACTAATGACATTTGCTCCTAGAATTTTTCCAAAGAACATCCCACTTTACCACCTGTGTATATAGGAGGAATCTTTTGTTTCTGCAGAAGATAACCATCAGTAAAATAAAAGACTTAAGCAGGTCTACAGTAGTTTATTTGTCTGTCAGTAGGCAGGCAGCCATGCTTTAACTCTGGCTCATTATAGTTCCCTCTTGACATTACCTATCTTTAGTATATCCCTTGTCTTGCATCAGTAATGACTGTCTTCAGATGCCTCAGGCTTTTCTTAGACTGCTTTCAACCCCTTTTTTTCACTTCATTTTTATTTCTCTCGTCTAAATTTTTCATGACTTTCAAATTATCTGTTGACTGTAATTACATGACTTCAGGCCTTTCAGTCTGTTTTACCTGGAAAGACTCTGTGAGTGTATACAACTACACTACTTCATTGTAAATTATAATGTAGTGTCAGATATACCTGTCAACCCAACAGTTTTTATTAACTTCACAAACAGAAAAAATTGCAGTAAGATCTAAGGCCCTATATATAGCGAGTGACTTCTAGATACAGAATGAGAAATGTGCGAGCCAAATACGCAAAATTTAGAAAGTAGGTTCCAAAACCTGAGGGAAGGATTTCACAACACAATTTTCTGTTTACAGGATATTTCGCCTGTGAATGTGAAATGGAAGATAAATTATATAAAAATACTTCCATGTTTGTCATACCTATCTAAGGAAAAATAAAATGCAATTGTGTCAAGAGGCAATCAATGAAAGCGAGAGAGGCAATTTGAAAACTATATCCAGCTTTTCTTTTTTCACAAAACAAGTATGTATGTACATATATATAAATAGTAGCTGTGTAATAAATAAAAAGGATGAATGTAAACACAGAGACAGACTAGAATCATATCTGTGAAGTCTACTGCTTTTAAAAAGTTCATTCCAGCAACGGCAACTTATATCAAGTCATACAGTTCAACTGCTGGGACACAAAGATCATTAAATAACAGTCTGTGCTGTATATTGTCACAGATAAACTTTTTGTCTGTTAAATCTGTGGAGATTACCTTTTTATTTTTGTTCAGTACCTGTGGAAATTGCTTCAGATTTTGAAGTGGTGAAGTCTTTGTCTGATTATTACTGTTACTAATTAATGTTATGGAAATAATTAAAGTACTTATCAAGACTTCAAAGCCTGTTTATGCTACAACTTGTATTCCCTTGCCATTAAAATATTTCTGTTTCCTCAAAAAGTTATGAACTAAAACTGTAAAACTGGGTGGACACAAGAAACAGGAGAGGAGAGCACAGGGTAACAGCATGACAATTATGAAGACTGTAAGAAGCAGAGGTCAAAAAACTCCAACTGCCTAGACAGAGTTATACATGTCTTCTTTCTCCACTTTCCTTTATGTGTCTTTTAATTAAAAATAAGTGGCCTGATTTTCAAAAATCTGAGCACTCAAAACCTGCACTGATTTCACAGGCAGCTCTGGGTGTCAGCACTTTAGAAAATTAGGCCAGAAGTGTTTTCATCTTTGGAAACTTCATAAGATTTATCCTTTAAATGTGAGTGACTAAAGGAAAACATTGATGGCTGTAACTTGCAGCAGTGGAACAGGGCAAGGTTCCAAAAATCATGACAAATTTAGTGTGCTATAGTTATCTTTTGCCTCCTCTTTTTGTTTCCTGGTATTGCATCTCTTGCCTGACACATTTCTGACCAATTTTGATGCAGGAAAGAGCCAAAGAACCCTGGGTAAATTTCATATTCTTCTTGTCAGGGCAGTGGGGTGGTAGGCTTGGAAATTTACTTCCAGTATATATCAGGTAAGCAACCTAGAAATATCTATACTGTCTTTTGATTTCTTTTCTTGTTTATATCACATTTCTTTAATAATAAGGTGTTCAGGGTATCCCAACCATTACTATGGTTCCCACTTACTTTTATCAGTTGGGACAAAAATTAAGGATGCCAAGATTTTGAAAGAATGCTATGTGAAATATCAAAATTTTAATTATTTATTAATATATTTATTTATTTATGAGAGAAAGTTTTTTTGGGTGCTAAAAATCCATTTTCATTTAACTGTAGGAAAAACTACTACACTAGTGATAAAAAAAGGATATTCAAAGAGGTCTGTGAAAATGGGTAAAAAAAAGTATCCGCACTCCCTTTCTTGTTATCAAAATACACCTGATACTGGCAAGCAGCCTTTTTTCTTCATTATCTGTGTCTTCACAAAGAGATTACGTTAATGTAGCTAATGTCCTAGCTTCTCAGAAGTTTCTTGCATACCTTCAATATTCACTTACATTTTATACCTGCAGTTCCCCCTTTTGCTTAAAAAATATCTAGCGATGTTCAGCTGATTCCATCATAAAATCATCCCCAAAAGACCAATACTATGATTTTTCGTATCAGAAACTTCCTATGGAGGGATCAGATGGATTCCCTGTTGGACTTTCAGAGCCCTCTTTCAGTATTATTTTGTGTGCTGGTTTCAGCCAAGGACAGGGTTAATTTCTTGCAGTAGCTGAGAGGGTGTGTGGCTGAGGAGACCTGGCCAGGACTAAGATGTTACTGGATATTAACTTACCTCATTGCAAGGACGTGGGGAGGGGGAAGGAGCTCTGGCTTCTGAGAAGAAGGGGATGACTTCTGGTCAGTAGAGAGTGTGGAGGATGAGCTGTTGGGGTAGGGTGCCAGCAGTCACAGTCACATTGCTTTGGGTCAGGCTCAGTGAGCATCTGTGTGTAAAACATCTTCTCTTTTGTACATTTTTGTAATAACATTGTTGCTGTTATTGTTCATTTTCTTATTTTGTTGCTGTTTGTAAAGGTTTTTTATCTTAACCAATGATCTACAAGAGCCTCCAGTTGTCCTCTTGAGAGAAGGATGGGGGTGAACGAGTGGGAGAGGGGGGAAAGGCGAACCTGGTGAGCATCAGTGTGGTTTGGTGTCTTGGTGGAGAGCTCAGCTGGGGAGTAGCATTCCAAAACCACAACATTTTGTCAGGGAAGTGGGAAGAGCATGATCTGTGTGACAGATTAACTTGTTCTAATCCTTTTTGTTTTCTAATGTTTTGTACTTAGGCTTGTATGATTTCTGGGGCTTCTATTTCTCAATTGACTTCGATATCAACATTCATAGTCATAATACACTTCCCTCATATCTTAACGCTATCGATCTTCATAGATTTTTAGGTTAGGATGTTCTGGTATCAATACAAATGGGAGCTGAACAGATAAAAAATAGTCCTGTCAAGAAGGACTTGGGGGTTCTGGTGGGTAAGAGACTGGAGATGATCCAGTAATGTGCACCTGCAGCCCAGAAAGCCAATTGTCTCCGTCTAAGAGCAAGAAGGGTAGGGAGGTCATTCTGCTCTGGTCTTGTGAGAGCGCAGCTGAAGTGCTGTGTCCAGCTCTGGGATTCACAGCATAGGAAGGACATGGATGTGTTGGAGTGAATCCCAAGGAGGGCACCAAGTTGATTAGAGGGGTGGAGCACTTCTGCTATGAGGAAGGGCTGGGAGAATTGGGACTGGGATTCAGCCTGGAGAAGAGAAGGCTTTGGGGTGACCTAATTGTGGCCTTGCAGTTCCTGAAGGGAGCCTACAGGAAATACAGAGTGAGACTACAAGAGCATGTAGTGTCAGGAAAATGGGCAATGGCTTCAAACTGAAAGAGGGTAGGTTTAGAGTAGATATTAATAAGGAATTCTTTATTGTGAAGATGGTGAATCAATAGAACAAGTTGCCCAGAAAAGCTGTGGATACTCCATCCCTTGAAGTGTGGAAGACCAGGTTGGATGGGGCTTTGAGTAACCTGGTTTAGACCTGGTTATTAAAATTGTTAGAGAGATGCCTCTGCCTGAATTAAGGTGCAAACAAGACCATATGCCAAAGACAATAAAGTAGATTTTTATGTAACAGTTAATTTGAGGTAGAGAGCAAAAGAGAGAAAAAAGGAAAGAAATAGGAAAAGGGGGTGGGAAGAAAGAAAGAAACAGAGAAAGAGTTAAGAGAAAAATATCACCACTCCATGGATCCCAAGTGTACCCTCTTGTCATGTCCTCAGTGGTGAGGGTCCTGCAAAGCATTCGATGAATTCAATGGATTAATATATGTTTGGGTCAGGTAGGAATACTCAGGTATCTCCCCGGGTGGGGGACAAGTTTCACTGTCTCTTGCAGCAGACTCTGGATCCATTGCATCACTTTGTGTCATGTGCAGGGCTGGTGCAAGGCCTCAGGAATCATTTGGGGGTTGGGGGCACTTTGGGGGTCTTTGATGGTTTATGAGACTTCTCAGTGGCCTCTCAGGTGAATGTTTCGTGTGTATGTGGCCTTCCAGGGTGGGGGGTTTTACGGCTGAGCCAGTTTATGTAAGGGAGGATGGCTGTTCACTGCCTCTGACTGGAGGTTACACCACACACCCAAAACTCTCCTCCTCCTCACCTTAATCCCAGCCAGAGCTAATTTTCAGGACAGCTACTAGATTTGACTTTCTTTGTGGATACAGTCTTTACCCTCAGCCTTGTTCATTTCTTCCTAGACCTGAGAAAATTGGGCAACAGTGTCATCTTTATCTTATCTGAAGTTCCCTGAGGTAATTTAACTCACAGTCAAAAGGAGGTGTATTCAGGGACAGGCAGGCTTTGGTGGTCACAACTTCTTAACACAGTTTTACCATAACAGGAAAACACCCTTCCTAACAATATTTAGATCATTAACCATAACATTTCAGCCTCTCACAACTGGTCCAGTGAAAGGAGTCCCCACAGGGGTGTTGGATGTAGATGGTCTTTAGTGTCCTTTCCAATGCAGATCATTTCATGATCCAGTGTTTCTGTGATTTTCAAGCTTCAAGTTCCTGTGGTTCATCTTGAAGTAACACATCTGATGGTCTGCATTAGGAAGGTCCCCAAGGATCCTCCATTTTTTTAATTAATAGAATTCACTGAACACTGTCAACGTTTCTGAATACTCATGAAGTAAAGCAAAACATTAATTTCAGCTGCACTTGAGTCCCTTTCACATGAGTTCACTTTCTCTAAATGCAAGTTTCAAGTCATTGATTAATTTTTGAAGAGCAACTGATAATCTATTTAAAACCAGAGAGGAGTATTTACATTTGTAGTATTATGCCATTTATTTCTTTATGTTTTCATATGCATTGATTATAAAATATCTATTTTGCCTCATTTCAGCTACATAACAGTAAATTAAACAATTTAAATAAATAATAATTGTTTATTGGCCTGGAAAATGCAAGTTCTTGTTTCTTTGATATTTGTAATTAAGAAAGGAGCAGGTATTTCCCAGAACTGAGGATGACAAGCACAAATTTCTGACTACAACATCTAATTCTGTGATGTTATTCAAAGATATAAATATGATTATGTTTAATATGAATTATCTTGGTCTAAAGGGAAATATGCTTTGCAAAGAATTTTTAACATTGATTTAAAAATCTGTTGAACTCAGGTAAACAAACAAAACTTTGGTTTTCATTATCATCAAACTTTTTACATTGGCTTCTACTTGGTTATTAAATGTTGTAATATGCCAGTTCTCATTACAGTCTTGAATTTTTCTTTTTTCATCCTAATTCCAAACAGGATATGTTGAAAGGTCATGGAAACCATCTGATCAGCATTAACAAAGGCCAATTTAATTCCTTTTACAGTAAAATGAACTTTGAAGAAGATGGTATTTAAAGCAACAATTTGTGGTTCTGTCCATCCAAAATGAGCATTGACTACTTTCCAATTCAAAAATACAGAATCCTAAACCACATTTAAAAAAACCCAAAAACCTTTGTATAAAAGGTTATATAGTGTTTTGAACAAAATATCAGAAAACTAGGCAGCTACAGAGTTATTGATGAAATTTCTATTTCTGTGCTATCATTCTTTTGGAAATAAGAAGGTCAGAAAGCTTATTTTGGTTCATAAATCCTATAGAATGATTTAACATTGGAAGCAGGTGGTCCATTAATGACATTACTATGGACTTAATAGTGGTTTGGCTGAAATAATACTACTTTTATATTTTTGCTTTCTTTGCCTCTTAATATGTGCTCTACCTGGACAATGAGATACACATTAACAAACTGGAGCTGCTGATGGGTATTTTATTGCCCATTTATTTGCATATTTTTCCAGGAAGTTCCTTCAGAGAAGAATTTGGCAAGTTCTGGCATTACTTACTGCAGCAGGAAATAATCTTGGAGTTCTTGGGAACGGCATTTTCATTTTCCATGAGGACATAATACTGCAATAAAAAAAAAAAAAAGCTGAAGATGTCTTCATTAACTAGCATTCACATAGCATTTATTTCAAATACATAGACCATATTTTGAAAATAGACCATAACTTGAAATAGATGTACGTTTTCAAATCCAGTGTGACCTTTTTCAGGAAAGGCATCAGCAGGCATTTCTATTGTTGCCACCTTATTGTAAATCTTCCATACCTTCTTGATGACTTCCCATGGATAGCTCCTTACAGCACTGACTTCTTCTTCACAGCACAACCAACAAACTCCAACTCTCTCCTCATCCAGCTAACCCACTCTTTTATAGCACTCTTCTTATTGGACACAGCTGTGGCCTGTTAAGGGCAGGCCTGTTCCTAATTTCTAGGAATTAGTACAGCTGCAACTCCTCAGGTGTGAGACTACCTTCTGCACTATCCTTATTTTCTTACATTCTATGCCTCCACATTCTGTCAGTCAAAATTCAACAATTTAAGTTTTAATATTTCAACATCAAATTATTTTGATTGCATTCAAAGGCCTGGATGAATCCTGCCTTATTGTTTGCATTGAACTGAGTAATTTTGAAATACATAAAGGACCATAAAGGAACAGAAAACTACTTTTTTCCATCTCAAGCATCTATTTTTAACCACTTGAAGTGAAGATAGGTTAATTGTCACCAGATGTCTTGTACTACCTGAAATTCCTCCTTTTTAAGTCTTAGTGTTTCTATTTTAAAGTCCTGTGCTCCCTCCGTTTGATTTATCCCCCATTATATACTGTTTCCAAACATATGTCACCAATATCATCTTTGTTATAGTTATACTAGCATCTCTTCTCACATTCATTCACGCATAGATTTTTTGAGTACTGTGTTTAAAGAAAAGGAGAAGCAGTACTAAGTACATTAGGACATTTATTAAATTTTCAGTATAACACAAGATATTATAAAAATAAAAGCAATGATTTTCAATCTTCATAGTATTTCTCTTTTCTTCCATAGCTTGCACAAGTAATTAATATACTTGAATAAGAGTTAGATAATGCAGAAATTGTCTCTTCTATTTCTGGTTTTATTCTTATATTAGGAGTACAGTGACAAAGTTACTGAGCAGCGCCTATATGCTGCTGATAGGCAGAAAATAAAAAGTAACATCTTAAGGTGTCATAATTTGGATTAATATGTGGATGCAAAAGAGTGTGATACAGAATCCAGAATACCCTGAAAACATATAAAGGGATCACTTTTGGTTAGCTTTTTTCCCAATTTTCAGTTTCATTGAACTAGATGGCAGTGTTCTGGTGTTTTGTTTCATTAGTGTCACCATCAATACCTAGATCACTTTCTCAAGAAGAATAATTCTCAGTGCTACCTTTTAAATCAATGCAGGACTTCTGGAATACACTTGAATGGTGTGTATGTCATCAGCAATAGATGCCTTTGGACTTCTATATCTTTAAGCATGAGAATCGGAATCATACTAAAAATGACATGGTGATTTATTCATGTTCCTCGATTAACTTTCTCCCATCAAACTTGTGACAACTAGAAAAAGTTTGAGCTTTGGTGGAAAGGATGATGAATCATTATGATGTGGCAGGGATCCAATAAATGTGATACTCTGAGTTTGTATTGATTTTCTTGCATTTACTGACTTGTGTTGCTCTACTTACTAATTTCTGCACTTTGGTCTGTTTCAGTCTTCTGCATATTTCTTCACATGTTCCTATTCTGGCTAGAAAAATTTTTTGTGAACTGTCATCTTTATATAATGCAGTAGCATTCAGATTCCTGCAGTAATTAGGGTTCTTGGTCCTTTGTTGGTGCTTGTCACATGTCATATTACTTAAAACCTGCTTGTATTTCTCTGTAAGGCTTACAGCCAGCAAGTGTGATATTTGGCAACAAATACCATATCCTTGTTTCACAGCAGACAAAAGTAATAATCTGATCAGCACAATCAAGAAATTGTGGTATTTTATACATTCAGACTTAGGATTACTTGGTTTGGTTTTTTTTAAATATTGATCGTAGTCATTGACAAAACTGATGTGAATCTTCATACTAAAAATTTCTCTGTGAGGTAGTCAGACTACTGCTCCAGAAGTATGTAAAGAAAAAGATAAAATTACCTGTAGTTTTGATTATTTTTATCATTATTTAGGTTTCTTTTTCTGAGTGCATATATTTTACAGAACCTATTTGCCTGAAAAAGTACATCTAGTACACAATGTCCATACTGTATTCTGTATGTAATAAACAATAAGAGGATATAATTGAAATATTAACTTGAAATAACTTGTTGATCTGTGGCTGGTTTTTGTTGATTTGTTTGTTTCCTTATTTCTCTGCAGCAAAATTTCTTGTAATATTATTTTTATAAGTATAGAGTTAGCAAATTCCATATTGATGAACCCTGGTTGATATCTGAAGCAAACAAGTCTCGCCTTACTACACAATGGACATGTAAATGTATTTCTGGTGATAACTCAAATTTTAGATTTATGCAGACAAATTAAAGTGTATGGATAGAAGTGCCTGTATGTGTCATAGTTATCTGGGCTTCTCTTAGTGTCCATAAGTCTCAGGGGAGATACCTACATGCAAGTGTTCACTGTCATAATAAATGTCCATTTTCAGTCAAAGAGGTACACATAGGCTCATGTGATACCTGTGCCATCCCAGGGCCACAGCTGGAGGCTAAGCACCATACTCAATGACATCTTAAATGTCACTAGGTCCCCAAAGGTGAGCAGCTGAAGACAGCACAGGAGCCCTAGTCAGCACAATCAGCAAGTCAACAAGCCGGGAGACTTATCCTCCTGTGTATCCTGTAGGTGCTTGATTCAATTGGTCATGCAGTGGTGTCTAATGCCATTTGATCTGTCCTAGACTGCCTGGGTTATCACATAGGACAGATATGACACAAGACCTGTGAGAGACTCATGCCCTTCTTCACCAAAGGCCAGACAACATGCCTAAAGAATTAGAAGTGTTCCTGTCACCCATGCATGGCAAAAGGATCCCAGATGAAATACTGCTTGAACTCTCCTGAGTTTATTGACCCCTTCTGACTACTCCAGGGTCACAGAAACCTATGTGTCTATAAATTCTTACACAGAATTAAAACCTGCCTCATGCATGTATCTGTCTTTCAGACATCATGCTATTGAGATTTTAACCTGCTTAGGTTGTTTTAATGGTCTAGATAGATATTAAATTCTTGAAGAATTAGGAAAAATAGTCAGTTGGCTGAAAGAGAAAGATCCTGTTATTTCAATTCTGAAGAAAATACTTTCGTGTCCTTTCAGATCTTATTTTACACCAGAGAATCCTCCAAGTAAAACACAAATCTACAGGAAACTGAACTTTGCTGGTGCTACTACTCATGGTCCTACTTATTTTCTATATGGTTCTGGAAGAACTATACAGCAGCTAATTCTGTATTACTGCTGTGTCTATTTTGCCATCATTTCTTTAATGTAACTTTCCTGCCAAAATATCTAATGAATGGACTCCTCAAGGATTGCTGCCTTATTTGCAAGATGTTTGCAGCTGTGGAAACTTCTTTGGATTTCTATGGTTTCCATAATAGTACAATTACATCAAATGGTACAGCATGAGCAATTGTTACCAAGTAGAATGAAGAATAAAAACCAAGGAATGGTTCAATACTCCTTGTGTTTCTTGAAGTGTCCATTTGATATGATGAAATAATTTTTGCACAACTTTGAAAATATCTAGCATTATTGAATCCCAAAGCTAAAATACTTTACATGATTTTTCTGTATAAAAAACGTTCAAGTGTTGGTTTACTCACTGTCTTATTTTCTTTTCAGATTACAAAGCCTCTACTAATTAATTTAGTCATTTCACAGAGAATCAGTTTGAGGGTATTGAAAATCCTAATCAACCCACTAAAACATTAAGGATCTTGAATTATGTTGGACATTAATGCATCTAAATATTCTAAAACGTGTATTGCCAGAGAGAATGTGTTTTCCAAGGTCTGGTTACAGTAATTATTAGAGTGATTCTCATTAGTGCTGCTATGAAAGGTCAGTTATCTGTTCTTATCTTGATGCCATTTTTTCTTTAGTTTATGACCCACCTTCTTTCCCCTGATTTCTCACAGTGTCAGCTGCCTTCAATAGTAGGTGTTAATCAGTGAAATAATTCCATAGGCAAACAACACTAAAAAACCTTTCCTAACAGTTTCAAATATCTATAAAGAAAACATTCTTTTTGTATATCAATAATTTCTTCAGAACCTGTCATTTTTACTGGAGAAAAGAATTAAGACAGTTGTTATTTACCATAGAAAAATAGCTCCTGGGCAAACTAAGCATATACCTTTATTATGCTTTACCTTCTGCTTTAATGGCTATAATAAATCAGAATGGGACTGGAATAATTCCATTGACATTTGATTATTCTAGTATCACTGGCTCATTCTAAATCTAAATGGAAAAAGTGTGCTTTCACTTTAAATTGCCATTATACAACTAAATGTACAAAAAATAATTATACTGACTTGTCAATTTTTCAGACAACAAGGGAACACCATATTGACATATTGTTGAAGGGGGACCATTATGCTAAGAGTAAAAGAAAGTAGTTTTTGAATTGACATATGAGCATTATCACTTCTAAAGCTTTATTCTAAAACAGTGTTTTTATGAATCTGTATGTTTCATGCTTTGTTATCATCAAGACATTAAAAATAATAAATGTTACCCTGGAAAGTAAAATTGAGCATTATTTAGAGTGAAACAAAGAAAACCACTCAGCATAAAACTCTTCTCTTATTTTATATATGATGCTTTCTTGCCCAAAACATACCTGTGTTCTTGGTGAGTGACTACTAGAATAAAAAACAATTCTGAGGCAGTTCAATGTATTATTCAAGATGGGAAGTTGAATGGTGTCATTTTTTTCAGATTTTTCCCACAAGTCCTTTCTGTCAACTGGAAATAAAGGAAAAAATATATTCCTTCTTTTGGAATAGGCCATACACTATTCTCAGCTCATTATAACGCTCATCCTCCTCATTTTTGCAGCAGAGATGTCAGACTGCAGATATTTTTACCTCAGCAAATGCTTTTGGCTCTCTAGAGGAATTCTTAAGCATTTGGGCTGGCAGCTTTGGTGTTGTCACTTCTATTGTCATGTAGATATGCTTCTGATTAGTTCCTCTTGCTCTGCATTCAATTTATTGTCATTTTTTCTTGTCGATATAATTTTTGTTTTACTGGTGCTCTTCCATTTTATGATGAGGGCTTCCTTGCATCTAACCACTCATAAAATATCTTTGTGAGATGTTTTAATAGCTTCTTAGCAGATAAATATGGGTGAAAATATCATTTTCTCACCCTGTTCTCTTGGAATTCTTCCATTGTACAGTTAAATTCATCTATAGTCACATACTGGGCAGGAAAATTACATTTTGTTGTGAGCAGAGGTTTAACATTTTAAAACATGTATTACATTAAAACATACATTTTGCAACCAGATAAATAATTTGATATGACTCTGAACTCCTCTAAACATACAAAAATTATTTGGGTTGAACATTTGCATGAAAACTCTTAGATAATACTACAAGATATAAATAATGGAAGTTTTCTAGTATGGCTGCATAGTAAGGGAAACTGGACATATCTATATAGTAGAGACAGGACAGAAAGGAGAAACCTAAGGGAAATATGAAATCCTGTAACTCTTTTCTTACTATTACTCAGGTGCTTCAGTCATCTTCATGACTTTCTTCAGACTTTATTCTTTAGTTGTAAATTATGTTGCCTTTTGCTTTAATAAATATATCTAATTGCTTCTTATGTGAGATTGTGGATCCACAAGATTGTTATTTACAGTTAATTTTGGTAACAGGAGGTAGATTGAATACAGGAGCAGAATGAAAAAAAAAAATCTAAATAGGTGGCTTCACCATCCTTTCTATGTCTTCCTTCTTCTTTTAAGAAATCTCCTGATAACAGTTCAGGTTGTGATGTCAGAATTTCCATCATTTCAAATTATGAGAAACCATGTTGAAAGAGTAAAGATTATTGGACATATTACACAAAGTATTTTAATACTCCAAATTTCCTGCTATGAGGAATATCACAGAATCACAGAATGGTAAGGTTGAAAGGGACCACGGTGGGTCCAATCTCTCTGCTGGCAGATGAGCACAGAATTGTGTTCAGACAGTTCTTGAATACCTCCAGTGAGGGAGACTCAAAAACCTCTCTGGCCATTGCTTAGTCACTCGAACACTAAAGTTCTTCCTCATATTCAGATGGAATTTCCTGTGCACCAGTTTCTGCCCGTTGCTTCTTGTCCTATTGCTTGGCACCACTGGGAAGAGCCTGGAAACACCCTCCCTTCAGATACTGATTGACATTGATGAGGTCCCCTCTCATTCATCTCTTTTCAAGGCTGAACAGGCCAAACCTCCTCAATCCTTCCTCATAAGAAAGGTGTTCAGAACTGGACACAGTGCTCCCTACACTACCTCATCTGGGCTAAATAGAGGGGCAGGATTAACTCTTTTATGTGTTGGCAAGAAAGAAGGGTTTAGAAAGTGAGTTTTGGTATTTTTTGTCCAGCACTTTTAAAGATCCTTTAAAAGTTGATAGCAAGAGTTTGAAAAACTTGTGCCGTCATTAAGCAAGTCAATGAGTGAAAAATATTACAGATACATTTCATGGAGTGGAGGAAAAAGAATTAAGGTTGAGAGAATGAAAAGTGGCTGAACATTTTTGTTTATGAGCAGAAGTATTGTAATTACATTAATAAAAAATCTAAAAATTCCATCAGTCAAAAATCTACGCACAATATTTCAATATTACTTCTTGTATTGTGAAGTTTAGTTGCATTTGGTCTTGGTCTATATTTCAGACACTTCAAGTAAATTATTCTCCTGAATTTTTCAAAATGACAAAAGCTTTTGTGAGATAAGTAAACAGTTTCTCTCAGGGCATAACTATTTTCATGGGTAGAAAGCACTAAAGCTTTTATTAATGAAACAGGGAAAATTTAACACAAACCAAGGGCTGGAAACTGAAGCCAGACAAATTCAGATACATGAGAAGACACTTGGTCTTCTTAACAGTGATAATAATTAACAGCAGAAGCAGAAGATTTTCCATCAGTGAGCATTTAAAAAAAATATATAATTGAGAGCCCAATTCAGGCTGCCTCCATTGGTTTTCAATTTGGTGAAGGTGTCTGCCTCATGCACCATTTCAGAGCACTCAACTGATTGTTCTTTCTATAAAGACATAAGAGCAGAAATATTAGAGCTCTAGATATGATTTCATGGAGTTGACACAAGTCTTCATGTGTTATCCTCGTGAACCAACGTGATATTTAACGCGAATATGTAGCATGTTGTAGGACTTAGTCAAAGCAGTACTGATATGAAATATTTCCCAATTCTGAGAGGAACCGCTTGGAAGAAATCAACAGAAAACACAGAAGTGCTTGTCAGCATCTTGCCAAACTGCAAGATGTTCCATTCAGTTCAGGTTCAGAGGATCAAAACCTGTACTGAACATGTCCACTTAAATGATCATTAGTCTGTTGTGGAGAATACCTCTGTGTGTCTGAGCTCACTATTCTAACAAGAGTAGTACTCCAGAATGTGGGAAACTTGTGCTGAGCAAGTGCTCTGCTTGCTGGCTTTGTTGCTGCCTTTTTTTTTTCTTTAAGTACGAATATCTCATATGTTATGCATAAATATCTCTGGTAGACAGAGACCAGAACTAGAGATAGTTCTCTGTGTGTTTTCAGTGTGAAAATGGTAGTGCTTCCTCCTGGCCTCCTGCCTAAACACATTTCCCTCCTGCCTGGAGTAATTAGTAGACCACCTACTGAACAACTTTTAAGTTTTACTCTGTTTTAATATGATTTTCTCTTGAGGCTTCTGTATTGCTTTAGAATTTATGCCCTAACCATATCACACCTCAATGTAGCTGAGACCAAGTCAGCCTTCTTCATCCCTTAAACTACCTGAGCCTGAGCATTGCACTCCAGATCACTGTCAGCTGAGTATAGCAAGCTAATATAGCAAGCCCCAGTTAAAAAGAGATGGTGAAATATTGCTTTTCTTTTTAGATAGATTATTGCTGTTTGAAAATCACAACAAATTTGTGTTGAAAAGCAAAGGTGTTTAGATTACTGATGTAAGCCCCTTTAACATCAGAAAGCTCAAAAAAACTATTCAAAATCTATAGAGTAAAAACTAACAATCTTTAACAGAAAGGATGGCTCATAGACCCAAACCTGACCTGCATCATGCATTCCTTTAATTTTTCCAAGATAAACCTTGTCTTTGTTGTTCCTAATAAACATAATATTACTGTAGGATGGTAGCACCCAAAGTCCTCAGTGGGGATAGCGCTGCATGCTGTACAAACACAGATAAATAGCTCACCCAGCACAGCTTATGATCTGAAAGGCACAAAGAGTTTGAGGGGTGGCAATGGAGATATAGCTTCTGAGAAAATAAAAACAATGATGATTAACAGAGCTTTGGTAACTGAATGCTTTCTTGTTCATTTTTCTCTTCTAATAGGAGTAGAGGTCAAATATGGGAAATGGAAGGACTATGGAAGTTAATGAACAAATATAGAGAACAAACATGAAATGGGAGGAATAATTACAGCTTGCTGTCCCTGCTTTTGTTTTACCTGTAGGAGCAGGTAGGTGTGATATTAGAGGGAGTTTTTAAAAAAACTAAAAAGGAATTTATCAATTTCATATTTAGATGAGATGTTTTTTCTTTATAATTGTGGAGAAAATATGGTTACAGGTTATCCTAAGCCTCTAAGCCTTAATGAAAATACTTCATTAAACATATAACTTAGTAAAACAATAGCTGAAAAAAAGTGTCTAACCTAATCCTCGTACTGTAGATATGAATTTGCCACATGCAGCTGAATAATATACATCTCTTCAAGTATTCATATATTCCAACCCAATCTATAACTAAAACAAAAAAATAACAATTAGAACAGATATATTGTTTCATATGCTTGAAAATGCAGAAACTACGAGCTTAAAAACACTGAGCAAGTGTACAACCTTCTAGAGTTAATTTAGAAACCCATGGATGCCAGAAGAGATTGCTATCTCTTCTGTGTTACCATCTGGGGCCTATTATAATTCCCTTAAAGTATCCCCTTTTGTTAAATTTCAGATGTAGATAGAAATTTGTAAAACAAGTGCATCCGAAGTAGGAGGGCATGATGCACTGTAACCCACTTGGCATTAAGAAGAGAAAGCTTGTTAGAGGTTGCCAGAAGAAAAAGCTTAAAGACCACTTCTTTTCAGCATTTAGGTGCCTCAGTCTAGTCAAGTGACAAGAATGATCTTGTCCTTGACAAAGGTCTATAATCACCTAAGTGGAGCTCATAATTTTTCAAAAGCTACTTACACCCATCCTTTTAACGTGATATTGGCCACAGTACCCTGTGTTCTCAGTGGTCAGAGTGCCTCTTTAGGATGCACTGCACAAGAACTCAAGCCCCTCTTGTGTCTGAAAGGATTCAAACCCAGCACTATTTTTACTCCAATGAAAATATTGTAAATTTTCATAAAATTGGTTAGACTGCTGTGTTGAAGAGGTAATCTCAATACTTACTGCCAAACATTTTTTGCCATGCAGAAAATACAAGAAAAATGCCATTGTTTAGTGGGACTGAAGTTAGTGCTTTTTCAGATGTCAACATGTCAGATACCATTTCAATAGTTATACTATGAAAAAATGGACAACATAGATTTTGAAAATTTGCCTGTATCTGTACCTTAAGACAAATTATGAGCACATGATTTATTATAATAAATATCAATAATAGAATATTAGCTATCTTGCCTAAGGTTCTGAATTTATCTATAATAAAATATATGCAATATACTGAAGTATGTCTTTATCTGAAGCATGAGCAGTTTCTCAATCACTCTTGCAGAGCTGGAGTACACTGGGTACCTAAGCAATTTACTAAAGAAACCCCTTCAAAAATTTTATATTTGAGCCTGAGGTAATATGTATTAGTATATTATTTTCAGCTTCAGTACATAAATAATGGTAGTAGAGGAATGAATTAGCAGGTACAACCTGTACTAAAATCGTTTTTAAAAGGGATTGATATACAGAACAAATAAACAAAAGAAGAATTCTACTTTCTTTTGTAAACTTTCCTGTGAAAACATATAGCATGTTCTTACACTTTTGAAACCTTTGTTATAATAAGCAGGTATCTGTGACTGTGTTCACAGGGGTCTTAGGATGAGGGAAGAGAAGAGGATCTGACTCCATGTTTCAGAAGGCTTGATTTATTATTTTATTATATATATTATATTAAACCTATACTAAAATAATAGAAGAAAGGATTTCATCAGAAGGCTAGCTAAGAATAGAAAAAGAAAGAATGATAACAAAAGCTTCTGTCTTGGACAGAAAGTCTGAGACAGCTGACTGTGATTGGCCATTAATTACAAACAACTCTATGAGACCAATTACAGATCCACCTGTTGCATTCCACAGCAGCAGATAACCATTGTTTACATTTTGTTCCTGAGGCCTCTCAGCTTCTCAGGAGGAAAAATTCTAAGGAAAGGATTTTTCATAAAAGATGTCTGTGACAGGTATCTAAGCTATTTCCTTCTAATCCTCCTCTCTCCATAGGTACCACAGGCAGCTAACCATAGGTAGGTAAACAATTAAAAGTGATGCTACAGATACAGAGAACAAGGGTTAGAGACAATAAAAAAGTTAAGGGACTTGAACATATATCATGTTAAGTGCTGGAAACTCTGAAAGTTAAACATCCAGACTAGAAAGAGAAATCCATAAAGCTGAATTAAGAGCCTAAGGGTGGTGTTCATTGATGCTTGCCTCTAGCGGTAAAACCTGTAAGAACTTTCTGCTCCCTCCTCTCTCCCAGTTATTTATTTTTAGCCTACACAGCAGTATGCAGTTTTCTCAGTCTGTTCTGATGCAGTGTGTGCAGAGAGCATTCTAAATGGGTTCACTGGATTTAAAAAAAAAAAAAAAAAAGAGCTTTACAACAACAGCAACAATAAAGAGGATTTCTTTTTTTTAAACTTCATCCAGGTCACTTTAGTGATCCCATTTATAATACAGCCCAACAAACCCTACCTCACATGATGTGGCAGTGAACTATATTGTCAAGATGCATAGTATTTTTACTTTCTGACCTGCTAGACAAAATAAGTTCCTGAACCCATACCTGAGAATATGATTTAAAAGAGGCAGATCTATGAAGGTGTAGTCTGGTAGTCATCTGTGTTATGGCATTTCATAATAATTTCATACTACATCTATTGCTGGATCACAAAGCACTGCAGATCATCTTGGAGCACAGGAATGTATTTCTGTTCAAGTAATCAGAGCAGATGATGGGAATTTTATGCTGACTTCATACTTTTAACCAAGGTTTATGCTTGCTTTAAGTTGGTAGATGACACCTGAAGCAGCATAAAAATAGAGTGGTAGAGACAGGTGATATTTTATCCAGCATAAGACCAGCAAAGAAAAAAGTTCTTCCTTCAAAGGCTTGTAAACCAGCTTGACAAAATGATCATGTGGCCAAAGTGTTTTGATCCAGTGTGAGTCGGCTCTCTAAATCCACATTTATTGTCTCATCAAAACATAGCATGTAATGGCTGGAGTCAGCACTTGGCTCAGCCAGTCCAAAGTGTTAAATAGGGGTCTGGTGGCCTTTTCACACATAGCGAGCTAAGTCTGCCCTTGGACTGTGAAGAACTTTCTTACTGTTTTCTTTATAAAAATATACATTGATTATATTCTGTGTCTCTTTGAATATTAGCCTAGCTATTGCATTATTTGTTTTGCACTTGGAACTAAGTGCTCCAGTCTGTGCTGACACTAAAGTACTAAAATGCTTCAGCTGCATGTTTCCCTGTGGCCTTAACCAAGATGCTGCTGAAGATTCTGAGTAGATTTTTTTCAGAGTGGGACAAATGGGTGACCAGAAATGCTTCATATAACAAGAGAGGAAAGCAGATAAGCATCCCGTACCCTAAAGATTAAAAAGCTTTTAGGGACCACTTGGGAGTCAGTGTCCTTGCTCCTAACAGACTTTGTGACTTTTAATCCAGTGATTTTTAGGAGCATTCAAAGAAGTAGTTTGAATTCCCATCTTTCCTTTTCTGCAGTGTGTGAACTATTTATGCTGGTATTCTCTCGGCAGGAACTCATACTGTGCCACTCATTCCAAAAAAAAAAGGAAACAAACCTAAACTCCTCCCCACCCCAAGCAAACAAACAAACAAACAAATGCACAAAAATTAAATTAAACAAACAAAAAATTGTAATCTAACATAATAATACTATTTTTCTATTATTATTATTATTATCATTATTGTTATTATTATATTGGCATGGTCCCACCATGACAAGTGATTTACTACAGGGTAAACAGAAACAAAAAATGATCTTTTCTTAATACAAAGAAAATTCCTTTCCCAAATTGTATTCATTGGTCCTGTAGGCATGGTAGAGGTGGATAAAACACAACATACTTCTTTTTACTGCATTATCTCTTTTACAAAACTACAGACTAGCAGAGATAATTAGCTAGAGCTGGAGGCAGCTTCTTCCAGACCTCATTAATGTCATTCATGTCTTGGACAGGGATGATCAACAGCAATACATAGTGTTTATTTCTCATAAAATTGATGCAAAGGTAACCCTTTTATTCAAAAGGTGATTTATGACTGTCTGGAGTCACAGTATCCTAGTCCACTGAGGCATTTGTAATATGATATGAAAGTCCTTTATTGACAGCATTATAAAAGATTTTGTTCTACCTAAAGTACTTATGTAGTCTCCACAACAGTACATGGGTCTCCCTCAACCTCAGAAAATGTTTACCTACCCAGTTTCTGGGGAAAGGAAATACAATTAGCCCAGTTTACAGTTGGGGAATGCATATTCATCTCTCTTCCCACGACACTGAAATCCACAGCCTTGAGTCAAGTACCCAAGCTCCCCACTGTGATAATTAAGTACTCAAGAATAAAATTAAACATTAATTTTGCACCTTGGACAGTAAACAGGAAGTTATGCAGGAGTAGAATGGGTCAGACAGGTAATAAATATTTGTCTTTATCATTAATATGAACCTCTATGACATGATATTCCTAATAAATTAATTTATGAGCAAAGAAATGGTAGAAACTAGCAAGGCAACTAGATTGCTTGTTTTTCTGTATAATAAGCAAGGGGTTAATCAGCAATGTATGTAAGAATGTATGTGGAACATTATGGTAACTGCCCATGTTACTATTCTATGCTTTTTCTAAATTCACTTGCTAAATTACTTCATCCCCTTAACTAAACGAGAGAATATGGAAACAGCGGTGAGTTGTAAGACACGTGATCAATTTAGGGCTACACTGTTCCTAAACAATGGACCCTCTTGTCTAAGGTACGGAATGTGAAATATTTCTGGGCAAAAGTAGATTCTTGTATTTGAAGTAGTCACGTTATATTCTATTTGTAGTGAGTGAGAAGAAAATTGGTACTTTCAAGTAATTTTCATTTTATGATTACTCCACACAGGTAAAGTACCTCAGGTGGTCTGGCTATTTACTGAGTCAAAAGTGATCAGATCAGATGTTGATGTCATGACTGCAGACATTTAAACTTAGCTGATGTGAATCACACACAAAATTAATTGAAAAAGAACCAAATATTTTATTATTTCTAGTATGATTGACGCTATGTTCAACTAACAGGCTTTCAAAAGATTTCCTATTCACTTAGGCTATGAGGCAGAAAAATTAGTCAGGAAAACACAGGAGCACTAGAGAGAAGATGGTATTAGATAAATGTAATACCTGGAATTACTTTTCACAGGTAAAAAAATGAGGGCACTACTAAATACTGAATCAGCAAAAAAAACTTACTTTGGGACATTTTCCTTCATTTCTAATCATGATGTTGATGCAATTAATGAATCAGTCAGCACTGCTGATGTTGATAAATCACTTCCTTGGCCAAAACTCATCCTTATAAGTGCCTATGGGTTGCTGACTGAGCAAGACCCCACTGTAGAATAAGACCTGACAACTTTTTTAGAAAAGTTTCAAGGAAGTTTGGGTGCCTGAGGAATATGGACAAAAATAATTTTTTCATCTCTCACAAAAATGTTTTCACAAAACTGGGAAAAAATCCCTGAACAGGAATTTGATTACATAATCACAGATTTACATTACCCATCTGAAAAAAATGTAAGAGTTGAAGACTCAGCAGAGAGTTAATCTAGATAGTTTCCAGAGTCTGAGCATTTCCCACCACTTGCATTTCATAGAGTAGAGCCACGCCCTATGAGGTGCTTTTAACATTTCTTTCAAATGAAAACCAACCAGGATTTACTACAGAAGTAGAGTGGTAGGTGGAGCTGACATTTTCCCCACACAGCAGCTGAAAAGTCAGACCATGAAAATACATGAACTTAATACCTATCTTTATCTTATTGGATTCAATCCCAATAACTCTTTGACTGGTGTACTACTTAGAACTTCCTTTGGAATATGCCTAAATCAATTGCAAGAGAGGCTTAATTTTTGGTGCTGATTTTAAGTGTAGTTTATCTGTTTTATCTTACAAAGGCACTGATAAAATACCAAACATATGTAATAAACTGGAACCCGGCAGTCCTCAGATGAACATAGTGAACATTCATTAGACTGATGTCCGGCCTTTTATACAACACCTTTGCCTTCAATATACTCTTTCTTATCACATACAGTGAGAATTTTTTTTATGTTGACTTTATAGTACTACTGCCTTAGAATAAGACATTTGGAGATGTGGAACATGAAGATTTGAACTCCTATCCACAGATATAAATTTATCTTGTGTTTCTTATCTGATCACAGGGTCAGAGTAAAAAGGAAATCTCTACCTTTCCTTTAAAAAGACAGATTTAATCTTCAATCACAAGGGAAAATATTTGCTCTTTCCTTAAAGAAAGAAAGAGAAATGTCTAGTTTAAAAGAGTCTGGCAGAAGTTACTTTTGATATAGTCAAGTTGTTCTCTAGTGTCAAGACCAAGGTATATATGTAGAAACTATTTCTGGAACCTAAGCAACTTCAGTGTGAAACTAAAAACTTATGCACCTACCCTGTTTCTAGACATTTACATAAATAATCTTAACATAGTTTGAAATGCTTTACTGTCTTAAAATCAGTAAACTGAAACATGTGAGCAACTGTATGTGGTTGTCTCTTGTTTAGTGAAGCATGTCTGAGTTTTTATTGCTGCTCTCTTCCCCTAGCTTCCACTCTTCTCCTGGGCCAGTTTGCTTGGGCATCTCTAGGCAGGTATAAACACACTCTTCAAATAGGATATATACAGTCTGTAATCATAAAGCAGTTGGAGCTGTTGGTTAATGCACATAAATAGAAATAGTATCTAATAAGCTGTGATGCCTCATCTGGCATGGCTCTCAGTGAGCTTCACCTGCTGGACAGACATCAGTGAGCGAGGAAGTGGCCACAGCTCCTAGGGATATGGAGCTGCCATGTTACTCCTGTTGATGACTTCAGTGTTTTGATTTCAACCCAGTAATTCCTGACTGCTTGACCCAGTGAGCTGCTCCAGACTCTTCTAGTTAATGGTAAAAAGCACCAGGGCTAGGAACTAACAGGCAAAATCCACAAGTTTTACTAGTTAAGTGCACATGAATCTTAAACAAAATACAATTTAACATGTATAAACACAGCACTGCTTATCATATTGGGAGAGTTAGTATGTCCAGAGCTTGGAAGTGGCTCCTTGATAAGGCACGGAATCAGCAGCAATAAAAACTGGGTAGTCAGACTAATTTCAGTGCTAGGTGTCAAGGCCAAAAGGAAAATAGAGAGGGGAAATACCATGTTTGTGATGAGCTACCACTGTGACTCTGTTTGCAAATGTGTGATTAATGTAACTTCTTGTTCCACTGGGAATTTTACTTATGAGCTTTCCTTGAAGAGAAATACTAGTGTAGCAGTGTCATTGCTCAGAAAGGTGAGAGATCATCACCCCGTGTGTCCAGTACAGTTATTGAAGCCGTACGTCATATGTCAGGATACAACAATGAATCTCTCACAGCCTTGCAAGGGATTTATTAACGGACTGGAACAGCTCCCAGATTAAATGCTCTCAAACTGCATTTGCTAACAGAGGGTGAAGTCCTAGAAGGTCCAATAAAATAGTCCTCACAGTCATTCTCTCCTGTTTACACAAGACTTTTTCCCTTCCAGTGTTCACAGTTCACTTCAAACAAGACAGTGGGTGAGGTTGGGTGTGCTCCTCATCTCCCCCTGCAAGGAAGGTATAGCTGCAGTCTACAAAACCTACTTTTACCTAGCTAATTTGTATGGTGTGCCATTAATTTTGCCACAGCACATACACTTCAGTCAGTCATTAGACCCAGTGTGTGTCTATTGTCGAAGCTGTTGCATTTATTGGGAAATAATTCATTTCATTCCAGACAGCCACACCAAATGGAAGTAAACTACATGACATGCTTGCTGCTGTGTCTTTCATCTCAGTGTATTGATTCGAAAGCTTGTACTGATTTCTCCCAAATTAACCTTTTTTTTTTTTTTTGAGTTATATAAATAAATAATGTGAAGGAAAGCAAGTGAAACTGAAGAGAGAAAAATCAACAGCACAGTGATAAGAGCCTGAGCAAACCACTCTGAGCTTTCTTTAGGGAAAAACACTTCTCTTATCCCATTTTGCTCTTAGATGTGTCAGTTTTACTGACTCCAATAATATTAACCTGATCAAAATTTAACAAAGACAAATAGAGAAACCATATACATAATACATAACATAAAAATACATACACTACTCTCTGCTGGAAATCTCTTATTTTTAGATGATTCTCTGATATTCCTAAAGATGCTCATTTCAAATGTGAAACAGATAAAGAATTTATGATCAAAACTCTAAACCTTGCCTCATGTCTCTTCTGATTTACCTTTAAAGAACTGATTAGCAAATTTTATCTTGAAATAGTCACTGAACTGTAAACAATATTCTCAGTATTTTGTCCAGGTGATGCTGCAAATTCTGGGTAGGAAAGAAATGAAGATTACTGTCATGAACGTTCTGTGTCATGCCTACTAGACAAAAAAAAATTCAAATACTCTGGAAAAAGTAGTCTAACTTCTTATATTTAACTCAGTGGTGGATCCAAAGTTTCTGCCATTTCTTATAGAACTCCAAGATCCCTTATCTTGCCTTTTCCCATAAAAGAGCCACAGTGTCAGCTGTCAGCATCCCTTTTCTCTTTCTTTGAAGTGAGTTTTGTTACTGCAGGGCAGTGTGGTGCCTGACCTGAGCTGGCCTGTATTGCCCTATGAAAACATGGCTTAGTAGAGAAGTGGGTAGGCAGTTTAATAGCTGCCAGTGTATCAGCAGAAGACACTGGACTGTCTGAAAGGCAAGCTCCCTCCCACACCATCCAACCTTGTTTTTCTTCACAAAGGCATGGAGAAAAGCTGCAACCTGAGAGGGCAGAGAGAAGAACATTTGAAAGCTTGAAGTACTTAGTGACAATTTTAAGAGGGAGCAAGAGTTCAAGAAGAAAGTGGAGGCAGAAAAAAAAAATCTTAACTGGCCAAGAATCTCTCACTTTTTATTATTTTTGTAGTCCAAATTGCCTCCTTTTTTACTGTTTGTTTGTATCATCTCTCAGTTTTGTCTTGTTCTGATAATTATTCCCCTGTAGAATCCTCAGCACTCTGCAGAATAGGGTTGGATACATATTACTTTGCCCTTTGGCTAATGTTCTAAAAAACTCTTCTGCTTCTGGCTTCACTTCAGGGTTTATAATCCCCATTTCCATTCTCATTTCTGGGGTCATTTCCAGACTTGAAACTACATTTTGGTTTACATGGCTATACTAATTAGCCTAAGAGGGATCATGACTCCTGGAGTTTGAGAACGCCTGTTCTAGGAAATACTGCAAATTAAAGGATAAATAACAATGAGGTGGGAAAAAAAGGAATGCTAAAAAACAAAATTGAGAAAAAAAAAGGTTATATCAGAACAAAGAGAAGAAAATTACCAAGGAACAGAAAAGGAAGATGAACACAGAAGAAAAATGAGACAGAAATTATATGGAGGAAACTATGTAACTTTTTTAAGACTGTGCTTTGAAAATGTGTCTTATATTGTGAAAGCCTTTCTTATTAGCTTTCAAAAGAAAGAATTGCATATTCTCATCCATTATTATAAGACTTCTTTCATACTATTTACATAGAATTAAACTGTTGATTGTTGCTCTGGAAATTGCTTTGTTCCATAAGTAGAATGTCTGTAATCCATTTTATCATATCATATCATATCATATCATATCATATCATATCATATCATATCAATCATATCATATCATATCTTTAAAGAAAAAAATATTTTTATTGTGTTCATCTTTTATTGACTGAAACATATTTTATAAACATGATTCTGGTATGTTGCTGAATTTGACCAGTGTCAAAACTCTCTTCTGAATGTGAGCCCCTACTGAATGCCTCCAAGTCCTCAATCACCCAAAATACTGTTAAATAACAACTATAACTGAAAAAAAAGTTTTGTCAGGTTTCACAACTTTTATTTGTTAGTATGCAGAGTCAAAATATTATATTAATGCAAAAATATCTGAGATCCCTCAGAAAAAAATAAGTCCAAACATTAATTGTTTCCACTATTATAAGATTTAATTGGCTTCTTAACAACACACATACTAATTAAAACTGGTATATAGTGGCTGTATAGAGGAAGGTAAAGTAATAAGTAATAATAATATAAAATCATTGCTTACTCTAGTGACAAAGTAAGAATAACTGAAAGAGATCTTTCAAATATTGCCTATGTAATCACTTCCTGAAAGGGAATTTTTTTTTTAATTTTCTAAGATATCCTGAAAGAAATAATCTTGCAGAATCTTAATCTTCACCCTGTAAAATTGGGGCTGATTTCTTTGTCTCCTGCACATGTGTTTCATGCTGGGCGGTGTTTTAGCTCTAAATACTGATGTTCAGTATCTTATATTAACCTTCTCTCAGAACCTGAATGCTCAAGAACCATGAAAAAGACAAAAAGAGTCATCAACTGTGTTCAGTAGCATTTGTAAATGAACTGCAGCGACAGTTCTCCTGGCAGTACTAAATAATTCTCCAAAAGTGCAGGTGGGTGAGATTTTAAACCTCTGCTTTTTGCAAAGGAACAACTAGGCATTATAAGGAAATGCTAACTGAAGGAAATCTTGCTACATCTTTTGAAGTTAGTCTGTGTGATCTCACTTAAGTAGCCCTATGCTTATTTAAGCAAGGCACAAGCAAAACAGCAAGGGAGCAGAAGCTGATACTATGAATAAATCCATCATTCCTACAAACAGCTACAAGCAAGCGATTTTCCATCCTCTGCTAATTTTATCAACAGCTACCAGCCAGCTCATGAGTCTGGTCCTTTCCTGTATTTAACAGTCTTGGAAGGAAAGTCTGCCTGCCCCTGTTGCGCACTGACCTGCTGAGTTGGATCCTAAATTTTAAGACTATTAGAGTGGAAGCAAAAGGCTGAGATAATACACAAAGATAATGAATTTTGTTTATGCTGAGAAAAACTGGTTCTATTACACATGTTGCTGCAGTTAGCATAGCAATTGAGATCATGGTAAAAGTTCTGTCAAGTCTGCAAATAAGACTTCCTAGATTAAGAGATGAAAAATGTCTTGGCCCAGCCAGTGACAATTAACAATTCTAGTCAAAGTATTGCAATAGGCATTATTTGCAACATTATTGAAGGTCCCTCCACCTTCGGGCATTCAGACACTAAGTAATTAATTCTCCTGTCAATCCTTTAAACTAGATTGATATCTCCATGTTTCATATAGGGAAAGTGGTGGACAGAGAATTAGAGTTTGCTTAGCTAGACGCAAATTTTTTACTTCAAAAACTTACTGTCCCCCCCACACTGTCTTCTGAGAAGGAGAGGATTTTTGTCAACCACACTTATCTGTCATTACAAGTCATATGATTTAACTCTAACCCTCACAAAGCTAAAATACTGAAAATGGCAGTATTCACAATGCCAATGAGCACACCTTAACTGCAGGGTAATCGCTTGAGGTAAACTAACCTCCTGAAATAGTTCTAACCATTTAATTGATTTGTATATCCTATATCACATCTTAGTGGTAAAAATAAGAATGAATTTCTGCTATCTTTCCCATTCATTTTTAGACCATTTAAGGCACAAATGTAATGATGTATTTTTATAAATAATATGAGCATAAATGTAAATATATATAAATAAAATCATAATCATAAATACATACTATAAATGTGCACACACACACATAATCTGAATATAAAACAAACAAATTCAGAGCTAAAAGCTGTTTATTTGCATGCCTATCATACACTAGGAAATTTTCCAGAAAAGCTTGGAAATTATGAGTTATGCAAGGGTATGGAAGATGCACTATGAAATAAAAAATTATACCTAATTTCTATTGCCCATTGTGTACCTCCATACTTACAAAAGGCTACTCTGTTTTGAAGCCAAGGATATACAAAGCCAACTATTTAATTCAGAGTTAAGCACTACTGATTTGAAATTAATCATAGAACATGCTGAGTTGGAAGGGGCCCATCAGGATCATCAAGTCCAACTCCTGTCCCTGCACAGGACACTCCAAGAGTCATACCTTGTGCCTTAGAGGACCAGCCAAATGCTTATTGAGGTCAGTCAGGTTTGGTGCTGTGATCACTTCCCTGGGGAGTATATTCCAGTGCCCAAATACTCTCTGGATAAAAATCCTTTTCCTTATATCTAACCTAAACCTCCCCTGATTTAGCTTCATGTAATTTCTTTGAGGTCTATTACTGGTGAAAAGAGTGAAGAGATCAGTGCTGGACCCTCACAAGGAAGTTGTACCTGCACTGAGGTCTCCCCTCAGTCTCCTCCAGGCTCAACAGACCAAGTGCCCCCAGCCACTCCTCATACACCTTCCCCTCCAGAAAGTTCACCATCCTTGTGGCCCTTCTTTTGATACTTTCTAATAGCTTAATGTCTTTTTTATATAGTGACACCTCAAAAGTGCATGCAGGACTCCAGGTGAGGCTGTGCCAATGTGGAGTTTAATAAGAATGTATTAAAGTACAAAGTTGAAATACAGAGTTTTGCTTATGTCAGCCTACAAGAGCAAAATCTCAGAGGTCATCCTGTTATTTTGTCATAACTTTCAAAACAAACTCCCAGACTGGTTCAGTGACTAAAGAGGCAGTGGCACTTTGGGTATTACTTTGGAAAGCAGAGCTAGTACGCAAAAGTTATAAGTACCTATGCCGTGATCTGAAGCAACACTGATCTGTACAACATCTCAGCTTTGTGTTATTAGCAACTATCACCTTGCAGACAATTTGTTTTAGAATAATCTCAGAGAAGTTTAGTGCTTTGGTATGCCTTGATGTTTTGGTGTGCCTTGGTGTTTTGCCGAAGAGAACAAATTTCTCATCTGTTCTAAGAATGTTCTCAATCAGAGTAAGTAACACCACATATCTTCTTGATTATATGTCTTCTGATTAATTTAAGCAGAAGTCTGCCACACTTCACCCACGCTTAGCTAGACTTCAATTGCAAGCAAAGTGAAAATTAGGTATTCTTTATCCAATCCACAGGGGTAATTCAAGTCTCAATTAACAGATGCTAATATGTGATCTTGGGAACATTTGAAACTATTACTATACAGGTGAAGAAATAATGACTAATTTTGCATAAAAACTTTAAATGCAGGGGAATATTATGCTAAATGCATAGTTTGACCAATATATCAACACATTTGCAGGTCATTTGTTTGAAGATAAAATAATATGTTGCAATATGCGTTCACCTATACTTTTTAGTTATATATTAAAAATAAAACCAACAAAAAAGCAAAGCCCAAAACCCTACAGTTGCTTGGACAAAGTAAAAATTTTATTAATAAATACACAATATACCATTTTTTTGACACTTTAATATTTGACTGCTTTTTATTAATGAAATTATGCCTTTTTTTTTCTTTTTTAAGGAAATAATGCCTCATTTTCAATGTTTTAGGCATGAGAGATCAGTGTTCTGCAAGAAATTTAAGAATATCTAAGTCCAACCATGGAAAAACACATATTGACACCATGACTATATAGATATACAGAGTATGGATGCTCAAGAGTATTATTGAGTGAGAAGATGAATGATACTTCTGTGATCCATCACCATTTTATATGAGCACTTCAAAAAACTTAATAATTTTCATATACCCTCAGATTTGAGATACTCCAACCACATCCTTGCAACACTGTATTTAGAGAAGACCATATTGGTGTTAGAAGACCATATTAGTATTAGTGTAGGGACTGCAATGGGGCTATATCAGTGCAAAGTCCAGAGCTATTACTGTTGGACTGATTTCAGCACTTGTCAATTATCCCCACTATCAAATGGCAATCACACATTTAACTTTGCACTGGTGACTATCCAGCCGTTAACATAAAAAAGAAAAAGAGATTCTATATATGAACAACTACACTGACACACTTTTTACTACCAAAATCTTGTGATTGCTTTTTATCTACCTGCAGAGCTAGACCTCTTTAAGATACGCCACTACAATGATTTTTGGTACTTTAATTAATATTTTGAGTAAGTTGGTATTGAGTTTGGTGACCCACTGATGTGTCTTGCTTTCCATTTGATGAACAAATATCACCAAAGAAGGTAGCATAAATTGTTTTAATGTTGTTGTGTATCAGCACTATTGCATCACAACTAAAATTCTTTATTCTTTATTCTTTATTCTTTATTCTTTATTCCTTATTTATTCCAACACATCAACTGTGTGCTGTCAATGTCCCGATACCAAAGCATCTACCATTTTTGCTTCACAAAATTTTGGGCTATGAGTAGGTGAAACACTCAGTAAATTAAAAATCTGCCAAATTAATCTAAAACATTCCAGACACTGGCAAATATAAAAAGTTTTATGGAGTAATTAATTATAGATTTGTCGGCCCCTATAAGAGTAGGTCCTGATATTCTTTTCTCTTCTGCTGATCGTATTTAAGAAAAAGTTTAATTTTAAAGGAACTTAATTTAGCAGTAATAAAATGAGAGGAGACTCCAGCAGAAGATTTTCATCCCCTTTTCTAGCACATATACTTTCCCCTTGACTTTAAGACAGATAATATAGCTTACAATGTATTGATTCCTGAGACCTAAGGCTATGTGGAAAACAGAGGTCTCATTTCCTGACTGATTTTGTAGCTTGCTTTCATTCTGCATCAGAACAAAGTGTAATTTTCCATTTGTAATTTTCTGTAAAGAAGGCACAGAGAGTGTAAAACGGATATGTATACAGCATCTCAGCCAAAACAGCATTCTGAGGAAGCTTTTACTGAAAACACATCTTCTGAAGCGAACAGAATGGGTTAATATCATCAGCTGGTTGAACAGTCTTTTTCTCTCTGTGAATATTTTAATACTGTGCCTGTAGCTGATTGTGATCCTTAGTCATTTGCCAGCACATGTTTGTCAAAAAGGTCTCAGTGAGGTTTTAAACTCTTCAAACTTCCTGGATAATGGAAAGAATTTTATCACATTAAAATGACTTTAAGTATAATAAGAGCTTGCTCCTTGGTTATCTGGTCTCTATAGAATGATGAGAAGGTGAGAGTTTATTTTGAATTATTAAATTTATGTATTATAGTATCAGATTTATATTCACAGATTTTTTTTTTTTTTCTATTCTACGTAAATTCCATGATATTTTGTCACATTTCACTCTGGTTTCTTCAGCAAATATATTCCTTGTCTGTTTTGAAATATTTTGCTACAGCAAAACAATATTCTGTTGCTTCAGTTCATGAACCAGTGATATCAAAAGACCTGAAAACTAATTTCATGGTGGAAAAGTATGCTATTCACAAATGACTCCTCTATCAAAGCTTTGTAGCTAAGCACATCTAGAAGAGCTCTCTCTTTTGCTGGGAGTCAGTGGAAAGCCAGCACAGTGTTTACATGTGCTGCTCTGGCTCTCAGGCTCTAGCTTTGGGCAAGTTTGTTGTTTGCAGGTCAGAAAAAGAAAATTCAGATAACATAGAGCCACTGTGTATTATCTTGGTAATTTCAGAATTGTAGCAATTAAGCAAAAAAGTGTTTCATAAACATATCAAGTTCATTTCAGAATACTAATATATAAAATTGAGCAGTTAAATTCAAGGAAGTTTAACGTGTTAAAAGATTTTTAAGGCTTTTTTATGACTGCAAAAGAGAAGTCTCCACCCAGAAGTAAGGTACAGTATATATAATAGTTAACAGTTACTCAGAAGTCACTTATCAAATAAACTCTTCACATGTAAAAATATAAGTTTCTAAATAGCATTTAAGATATATAGGCTATAAGGTCAATTAAATCCCTCCCCTGCATGAACATTGTTCATTTGTGAAGTGGTTGACTTTTTCTGTGAGAAATACAAAACATTTTTATGAACTTGCTTACATTTGTAAAAAAAAATGTGACAAAGAATTAATTAACTTTTTTTTCTGATTTTTTTAAATAACCACATCAGCTTTGCCTTTGACTGTGTAAAAAATTAACTAAGAATCAAAATGTCTCCTCTTAATGTATAGAAATTTTGTTTTTGAGTCTTATTTACCATCTTTTGCAGCAAGACCAGAAAAGACAGAACACAAAACTGAGAAAACTGAAAAGGAAGTATTGTTTCAATGTTTTTCTTACACTTTTTAATTCACACTTAAGTCAAAGTGCCACTGGGCTCCAATGTGATATTACTATTATTTGCTTTGGTAGAGAAAAAAATTAAGCTTCCGTTTTAAAGTCTAAACTGGAAGATTGATTGAAGATTGATTTGTCTGAGCCCTCATGTTAGAGAAAACAGTGGTCTAATGGTAGATACACTCCCATCCCAAATCAAATAATCTGAATAGTACATCTTGTAGCTCATAGACAGCCTGCAGGCCTTTAAGTGCTATAATACACATACAGCTTTTAAAACTTGAACCTGAGATGCATAAAATACCTGCATACACTGAGATGTTTGTTGCTATGCTGTAGTCCTGTTTGGGGTAAAGTCAGTTATTCAGGAAGAGCAAAGCATCCAGATAAGTACCAGGCAAACCCACAATTCTTCTTATGAAGTGGTAAATGGTGAGAGAGAGGAAGAATGAAAAGAGGAGATATGTACCTGCATGATGATATGAATCTAATTAAAATTTTTCCCAGAAAAAAAGCTTACTTTTTAATGTGAGGCTACATATGCATCTTTACTTATGTTTTGATAATGACTTACAAGCCACCAGACTACCCAATAGTAGTAGTACCCTGCTACTCTTGCCCCACAGTCAACTTTAAACCAAACACTTCAATCAGATAACACTTTATAAACTCATTTGCTGATGTTTATAGGTTTATCAGTTTGCTTAGATACTTGCTTACAGTCTGACCTATGATTTTTAGGGGATGAACATAATGTTTGGAGGGTAAGATGAATGTAGGCAGCCTTTTTTAAAGTGCAGAATTTTTGTATTATATCAAACCCACATCTTGATTGGTCACTTAAAATATAGCCTTTCAAATTAAGTGCTAGAATGCCTCTCCATCCTTCAAACTAGAATAGCTTCCAGGAAAATATGGAAACATAAACCCAATCACTGAAGCAATTCTATTGAATAAAAAGAAATATCTGGAATAGCACAAAAATATAAAGGGCAATCAAATCAAAGTAAAGTACCTCCTGATGTACTCATGGTAATTTTGATCCCTTTTGGGAATAAATGCATATTTTAATATATTTTTAAGCTTCATTAGTGAGAAAAAAAGCTCTCTCTGTTCCATTTACTCAGAAACAAAACCAACCAAACAAGCCCAACAAACAAGCAAATACAAACATATAGATAAGAATCCTGGTGTTGAAAATTTAGATTTACAAAAAATAATTGCTGTTTCCCATTTTTCAGCTGTAGACACAACAACATGTTTATATTCTGTGGATCTCCCTGGCTACTCTTTGGCACTTCAAGTGGACATGGCAGAGATACTTGATCTCCTTTCCAACCATCTGCATCCACAACCATGCGCACTTCTGGAAGAGGATGGAGATGTTTCTCCATCGTGTGACATGATCATGGTGATGTTTACATCCCTTAATCCCCTCTTTTACACTTTTGCTACATCTGCTTGTCATATGGCACACTGTGAAATTGGCATGAAGCCATCAGACAAAGAATGATGCTGTATAGACAGGAAATTTTCTGCCAATGGGCTTGTACACACATTTAATATTAACTGCTGTCAGTGATCCTACAGCCAACTCTTCTTGCATTGTGGTAAATATTGAGCATCTCACTTCTGAGAATAATCATCTGTGCTGCTCAATAGATTTGTTCTCATAGTTCACAAATCATTAAATGAAGCAGAATCAAGATTGCCAGTAGATGATCTAACACTTGAAAATTTGTCCTCTCTAAATGAATATATGGAAATTATTAAGCTATTCTTGCTTGTATGCTTGACCAATTTTAATAGCTCTTTTTATATGCACTATTATTAATACCTCTCTGTATAAGTTGGAAGAGATATCTCTTGTTCATTTAAGTTCATGTGAATAGAAGTCTTCTGAAAGACTGAAGGATTTATATGGCTCTTCAAGCTATGATACAATACATATTTTTCTTTTATTGTTTGTAATTTCAGTGGAAGTCACTGACATGAGAACCTGAAACATCTAAGCTAGTTCAAGACCTTTTAAACTTATAATTTTATAATGGAAAAATTCCCTAAACAAATATTTATCATGTGTTTTCATTCAGAACGCAAAATAAGAAATGGAAAAATCATTATTTCAAGCAACTGGCGTAAGTTATTTTGTATAAGTTCTGCACAAGCAGGAAAAACTCGGTATTCATAAAAGCCAAGGATTCTTAATTTAATTATAAAATCATATCTGTGCAAGCAACTTTTTTCCTGATATAAACATGGACTTATAGTTCAGCATGGAAAATACCTATGCACACAAGAAACTTTATTCCAGTGTTCATACTGTTGAATTTTGTATGACTGATCATGTTTATATCTCTTCATTCATGAGTGAAAATTTGTTATAATCTAGCTTCAATGTTTTTTTTCTTAGATACATCACTATCCTAACCTAAGGAGAAGGGTGAAAAGTAAAATAAATTCCAGTAAGCAATCTTGTTATTGGCACAAGTTATATTTTTCAGTAAAAAAATATTCTCAAGTACAAATCAAACAAACAATAGAGACCTAGATGAAAAAACAGACATGTGTGTTTCTAAGGCTAATACTTAGGTATTTTTAATGAATGGCCCACTCATTATTCCTAAGCCTTGGAGGTTGTCTTAGGCAGTGTCTGACCTCCAGAGTGATAACATGAATGATTCTGCCCTAATAAATTTTAAATACTGAAATCTACCACTGCAATTGTAACCAGGCAGTGGTTTTAATACCATTCAGCAAACCAGTGTACTGAGAGGCTACTTGAAAGCAACAACAAAGGGGAAGTTAGAAATGACAAAGTTTTCATATCTCTATTAGCAAACACAGAGGACACCTATAAAATTGGTTTTACATCCGGATTGTGTCAGTGTTCACTCTTATTACTGTTATACATTTGCTAAAAGGTGAAATGACATAATCATTTTACCTTATTGAGAATGCATTTTTTGTGGATGAAAAGTAGACTTATCTTTTACTTTGTATAAAAACCTATTCCTTGATTAATAATTTTATAACTTCTCATAGTTGATCTTTGTTTCCATTTTATTTTAATGAAGACCTCAACAATGTAGATCCCAATTTGCATTGCTCCATATATAATTAATGTTTCAAAGATGTGAAGTGCATTGACTTGTAATAGGATGTTACTTATGAAATTTTTGAAATATTCTTATCAGAAGTATGCTTTGGAAAATATGTTTTACAATGTCATTATGTCCAATATAAACCCATAAAATAGTTCTATGAAAGCAAGAGTTTCTACTGTCCTTAACTCATCCTCTTTGTCCCTTAGTAATGCAGAAGCTTTCTCGTTCTTTTTAACAAATTAACATGCCAGCTGTATCACCATATGCAAATATAGCAGAAAAAAAAAAGAAGAAAAACAGTCAAGGTGTATGAATGTGTAGGAGGAAGAAATGATAATACCATTGAAATTTGCTTCATACTGATATCAAGCGACACGGAGAAAAGATCAGAAAACCTAACCTCTTAACCTCTGGTGCTTGGAGATTAATGTGAAACAAGTTCTACATCTCTGTAGATCTGGGGACATCTGCTCTCTACATACCCCATTTGTCTCCCTCTCTCTCTGAAAGGGCGTTGGCTCTGGCTGCAGTGCTGTGGTTTCCAGACCATATGATATTCAACAGCAGGCAACAGTTCAAAATCACCTCATTTGACAGTATTGCACTGCCATGGCACAAGAACAACAGGCACAGCAGAAATGTTTGAGAGTTTTATGTCAGCTGAGATATTCCTAAGAGAAAACAAAACAAAACAAAAGCCTTCACTTTACCCTGTTGAAAAAATCATCAATAGAGAGTGACTGATGCAAGAGAAAAATAAAAGTGAGAAGCAAAACAATTAAAATGTGCAAATATTCCAGAACAAATAAACAAACAGATGCTGCATTTTACTATTAAAAAAAAAAGGATATGTAGTACTGAGTCCAAACGGCATGAGTTCATCAGTATTATCCAGTGTGAATAGGTTGAGAAATTGTTTTTTACCTTTTTTTGATTTAAAGTGCTGGACTGACAACAGATTTCAAGTATTTAGCATGTTCTGGGTGTAAGCACAAATAGAGCCACAGATGTTAGCATGTCAACTAGGCTTGTCTCTAGGTGCTTTATTGGACCAAAACCTCAAGTTCTGTGGCTCAATAGAGAAATTTCAGCAGTTTCACATTCAACAGTGAATCCTAGAGACAGACCATTGTGCTGTAAGGCCAATCAAAATTTTTCTTTTTGAATTATCATGAAGATGAGTTTTTTTCTTTTGTCTAAGTGTTCAGTTACTCACTACATAGTAATGCTTCCCAGCACAGCAAACAGGGGACATGTAGCTTCTTGACCTTTTTTAAAAAAAATCCCCTTCAGAATGCAGGGTTTTAAATTGATGGTAATTTTGTTCTTAGAAGGCCTCTGCGCCAAATGATATTTTATAGTAGAATCCTGCAGACCCTCATCTCTGAAGAGTATTCACAGAAGCAAATACCGACCTCTTAAGGCAAATCTCCCTGGATTTCTTCAGTTAGCCAAGGAAAAAGATATATTTTCTAGAGGACAATTCATAGCGGCTGATTTAGACACCTCCTCTGAATCACTCTTCCAAGGACCTATCCTTGTGCATGGATTACTGAAGAAGTCACGGGAAATTAGTCTCATGAGGCCAGTTACTCTTTATGATTACTGCCTGTAGCCTTATATTTTATCTATATATCATGAATCACAGCTGAGCCGGAGTTGCCAGGTGATAAGACTCGGACCATTAGTTCAGGAGACAGTAAAATGCTTCCACTTCATATCACTTTCTTTGTAACATTTTATGAATGACTGCTAAATAAACAAATACACATTTCTTTATTAAAATAAATATATATTGTGTTACAAGTTACTCAGAAATTGTAGTAATATACATTCAATGTCATATTCTTGCAGTCCTGCACACCCACTCGAAGTATGCTAATAGCATACTGAAAACATACAATTTTGAATCAGAGCCACAACATGAAGGCAGTAGTCTTTACTATTACTTAAAAGGCAAGATTTGAATCAGAGTCAAAAGCTCCAAGAGGCTTATCATCTTTAGCATACAAGAAAAAATTGCAAAAATGACAAGTAAAAATGTAGGTCCAGGACAAGCAATACTATAATAGGATCATAGCAGTTATTTTGTTATTTTAAACCGAGCTAGATTATCAAATTTATACATATATTAAAAATGTAATATTTTCCCTAAGCTTCATCCTTACACAGATGTAAAAAAAAAAAAAAAAAAAAAAATTCAAAGAGGAAATTCTCAGCCTTTGAACAAAACATTCTTTCTGAAACACTCTTCTCCAAAAATGGAGTAATGGAAAAGCTCATGGATGGTGATTACATATGTAGTATATGAGCAGCATTTTCTGGTTTCAGAGAGATGTTTCATAAAAATCAAATGAAAAAAGACCTACATGCATATCCTTTTGAATATAACTTATTAGACTACATTTTCCGAAACAAAAGCATTATAATACATACAAACGATAATTTATATGTACAATAATCCACCTCCTGTTACTTAGAAAAATTAGCAATGGAAAATTCCATTCTCATGTGTATGGACCTGATTCAACCACACATTTCTAACATCAAGGTGCAGAGCCATCAGAATTTTTACTGACTCTTTTGTCTTACCCTGCAATGACACCTCTTCACTTTGAAATGAAACAAAGCAGAACCCATCACAAGGAAATAAACCATAACAAACACAGCACTTTCTTCTGTAGTCTGTGTACACCTGCATTACAGTTAGCAGTACAAATTCATTGCCCAAAAACATATTAATCTTTTTATCTAGTTTAAGGACCATTATTGGCTTGGTTACAGAATCTTATATTTCAGCATGGATCAGAAAACTGATAGGAGTCTTTCATGCTTGCATTGAACTTCATATTTCCATGTATATCTTAGGGCTTTCCAAATACATTAATTTCATCTCAAATTAAGAAATATTCTGTCATTAAAAGTACATGTCATGAGAACCTCAGAGTGCTGAGTGAGATTGATGAATATAAGAAATGTACCAGAATATCTACTTTTCATATCAGTTTCAGTCTAAATACATAAACAGTATATTAAAAAAATCCTCTGCTATTTGCCACTAACCCAATGAAAATAAACTAATAATCTTTCTAATGTCCTGCCAACATACAGAACTAATGGGAGGAAAACCAAACCAAACAAAACCAAACAGGTCAACAAACCCCACTTTGGTTACAACAAACATTAGAAAAAGACAGATTTTTGTGCCTTGATGATGATAGAATATATGTACTTTTAGATATTGTGCTGCGCAACAAGGCATAAATATGAAAAGAATTTCTCCTATTTGATTACCTGTAGGTTTGATTCAGACAACTGCTGACACAGGTGAGGCAATTGTTGTCAGCCAGAGTCATGGTGCCCATTCAGCTGGTCTCTTTCTTACCCATGCGAACTCAAGAAATAAGAGCTAGCATACACCATAATTTCTAGTGATGGAAATAGTATCTAATGAAGTGTAGCTACAAGACACTGAAGAAAAAACCACATAATTCACTAGGAATAAGTTGGGTTTTTTCCCCACAAAGCAAACTTTGTACTTTAATGAGAATGGCCGCATTCTTCCTTGGCAACCATACACCACACTGCTGCAATATTAATTGGATACCAGAAAGTATCAGCACATTGAAAAGCTGTGTCTTAAAATGACCAGAGAAAATCATGTTATCTACAGGAAAGATCAAATATTATAGCTCATCCTTTCTATACGAGAAGTTAATGAAAAGAAAGACTCTTTGTTATTTCTTATTTTTATGCAAAGCAGCTACAAAAAGAAAATCATGTTCTGTACAAATTGAACTAATATGAGCAAACTGGCTAGAAGTACTCTTGCAAGGAATCCAGATAAAGTGTTTCCATTGTCACATTCATTAACATCCAACACCTGTGCCAAACAGGTTGTAAAAATGTATTTTGCTCCTCAAGTCCAGTCGATATGCTGATGTACAGGATAAGAAAATAGGTGCCATCTTACTCCTTAAAGAACAGCTTTATCTACAGTCATTTGGATAGGAGTTTGTTGCATAGAAAGTAAAAAATTGGTAATATTACATATTACAATTCACCATGAGACTTCCCAAGTGGGAGTAGTAAACCCATTTTTTCATCAATGTGATCTAATAGCTTGACCTTTATTTAAGATGAAATTTTCATGAATGACCTTAGAATTTTGTAATTTCTCTTTATCTGCACAGTTTGTATAAATACTTTAAATTCTAACCAATTAATTTTCTGGTTTAACTTATTTTGTCATAGCTTGAAACTTGATAGGAAAATTGATTTACTTAACCACAAGCAAAAGGTAAACAAAGAATTAAAATAGTAAGAATTTTAAATCATAAACTATAGAGACTGTGGTTAAATTCAATGGTCAGCTCTTTAAGATACAAGTCATTAAGTTGCACAATTTTGTTGCAAGTTTCAGAAGCTTGTAAGAGATTTAAAACTAAATGTAGTAGAATAAACAATACTATATAAAATTGTATTTTATTTATATCTTCAATTGTTAGTGGTAATTCTAACCACTAATATTCTTTGCAATTAATGTAAGTATAATATCATTTTAGTTTTTAAATTATCAGATATATTGTCTGGTTAAATGATTAACAATCTAATATTAAATCACTAGTACCTCAGAAATATAGAAATTCCACTGATGCATGCAAAGAAAAGCACTGACAGTAAGAGAAAATTCAATTAAAATAAGAGAATGATTTCACTTTTAAGTCCTCCTTTGCAAATAAAGACTGAATGTTCCTAGGACCTGCCAAGTACTTGTAGATCTAGGTTATTTGCATTTGAATCTTTATTAATACCAATGAGAGAAACTTGCTGAGTCCTCTCCGCTTCTGTTTGCATTTGGATTTCTGCAAAAATCCTGACCCGGCAAATTTCTAAGTTTAACAGAAGTGGCCACACTTCTGATGTCAGTAGGACCATTCTTTTAGAAAGCCAAGCATCTGCATAAACATCTGTAGATTCAAAGCTGCAAAAGGTCAACATCAATCCCTCTCTTATTTGTCAGCATTTTGCCTAGAAGACCAGGACAAAACAACATACAAAATCTGAAGCTGAAAAAAACAGAAAGGGGTGATTGCAGAATGTTTTAAAATCCCTTACTAAAATAAATTTAGTCAGGGCAACAGAAAATTTGGGAATAAAGAATCTAGGCAGCAATATGCTTTACAAGTCAAAAAATAGCACTTTATTTAGGCACCATCATGAATTTTACAGGAGCATTGAAGCTTCTTTCCCTGATCATATGAAGTTCTTCCTTGCTGGATGATTTGAATTCATCTGTTAGCTGCTAAAAAATGCATCAAATAAAAATACCTCTGAAGAGCACACCTTTATTTTTTCCTTTGAGCTAGATTGCACAGGAGTGAGACGTTCCTAAAAAACATAGTGTGCTCTGATTTATGCAGTTTCAGTATCACGATATATTAACAGTGTGTATGGAAATAGCTCTGAGTAATAAAGTTTGAAATTTTCTGTAAATGGTCTTCATAGCAAATTATTTGGCAAATATTTTGCTGCTCATCTTGAAAACAGAAAACACCCAAACTTGTAAATTTACTTGTAAGAGGACAACATTCACTTCAGTCCTATAACCTGTTTATCTCAACTTGCATCAATAATATAAAAAAAGCATTCCCAAATATTATTTATTTAAAATATTTATGACACTCTGTGCTGCATTTTCAATGCAGTCAAACCTCAAGAGTAGAATATTAAACTAAACACAGACATTATTTTGCTTTAATGGTAATTAAATACATAACATTGTGGGATACCAGGGTCATTAATTTCACATAACCAGTTCTGAAGTAGCTATCCCTGTACAATTAATTGTTGATTTTGTTTTCTTAAATATTTTCAATTATGCTGTCAGCTATAGGCAGCTTCACTGGGTTGTTGCACCATTCTATATCATGAATCAATCCTTTTATGTGTAGTCCTGAGACCTCTGACACCATCCTGTGCCTGTGTATTTGCAATGCCTCTGCTATTTTACATGCTGGCTCCTCCACTGCAACCTTGAGATGGTTCACTTTCACATACATTCTTATTCTGGAGTAAGATTGTAGTTCCATTCTACACTCTGGGAATTTCTAAGCTTACTTGTACATACAACTGTAGCCCTTTCTCAACTACTTATTATTGATATGTAATTACAGCAATATTAATGGCAATCATCACAGCTATTCACTTAAATTCATTTGATTCTCTCAACAGCTTTTATTAAAATCCTGAATTCACAGTACCAGGGAATGAAATTATAATAATCCTAGAAGTGTGGGCATTATACAATTAATACTGAAGTAGCTAGCATTTTTAATGTTATAAAATAATGTCCAAAGATGCTGTTTCTCCATTCTCAAATTCTTACGCTCATTTAGAGCCAAAGAAACAAGAAGTACATGACAAGCCAATGACAATTAAAGCTTCACCTTTTAATCCTATAAAAAGAGGTATCTCGGGGAAGAAAAAAAGAAAGGAAACAAAACAATAGATTGATTTTATTTTAGTTACAGGATTACTCCAAAACACCCAGGGTAGGTGTTGGGTTATTTGACCAGTTTAGGATATATTTTAAGAGATATGCGCAGTTTAATCATGTAACTAAACTCAAAACTTTTGTTTCTTTTTCTCCTGTCTGTAATTTTTTGTGACATAAGTGATCATACACTTCATAAGCCATTAATTCTTCTTAAAAATATGCTCCAGTTCTTCTAAGATCATGAAAACCTATGGTACCTGCTGCAAAAATTCTTGCTTTCTACAAGATGAAACAACCTGAAGGTCAATTATTTTCTGAATCTTACTTTATAGGACCACTATACACTGTAAATTACAAAATGCAACCTGCTTTATCATAGGTCTAGTACTACTCCCACTGAAGTAGCTAGGCATTTTCCCATCAACTCCAGTGGGAGTTCAATGAGACTCTTAAAATAAATTCTATTCTATTTTCTTAATATTTGTGTCCTCCCCTTAGGTCAGATCATCTGCCCTGCATAATGAGAAATTGAAACACTTACAAACGTGTAGGAGAGACGCTATCAATATTACATAATTTAAATTCCACAGCCATCTAATTTTGCATTAAAACTTAAGACAATGTCAAGTACAACAACACATCTAATACCTGCATTTGGATGTGTTGAATTCTACCTCAGCAATTCTGCTTTTGCTCCACTGGTTACAAATGGCACTTAGGTTATCAGCTTCAGCTATCAGTATCTGCATCCATTGTAACTTAAATTTTTGAAGCTAAGAACCTAGATTCTTAGTATGCCTTTTGAGTACTTGTCAATTTTTTTCCCCAGAGCTGACAAGAATCAACAACAAGGTCATTCACAGACTTTGGCTGTGATTATGCCCATGTACTGTAAGCTGTGAAAATTTGAAAAAAACGTATGAAATTCTAGAACTTGAAAGAGTTTGCCATTTAAATTCAAATACTGTGCTTAGGAACTGAATTGAAATATTCAAATATTGGAACTTCACTGAAAATAAGAACACCAAAGCTACATTTTTCATATATTGTCAAAAGCACACACTTTTTTAAAAAAGTTTTTGAAAGGGAGGACATTATTTTTTTTTGCCAAGCATAGAGGGAAAAAACTCTATCTTGAGAATATGAACATTTTAAATAAACTGTCCTGTTCGCAGTGTGAGCTGCCTTTAGTCAGAGAAGTAAGATTTAATCTCAGTGTGTATGTGATGGTTTAGTTCAAGAAGTAACAACAAAATTTACACTCCTGATTTGTGAATGTTGGTGCCCTTTCCACTGAATTAATCATATTACAACTTGTGGTTTCAACTGTTTGGAGCAATATTTTGAGTTTTTAGATAATTGTGTTTTGCATTGCATGGGTTATTTCATTTTTGAAAGATCTGTTTCTGAAAGTTGCTTATGAAGCTAATATCCATAAAGCACTGGTGATAGTTCTTCTATTTTCTTTCAAAAGAACACTTTCTTTACAAAATAATAGAAAAATAGGAAACATTCTTTTGCATTATGTTTTTCTTAGCTATGGAGAATCACCCTAGAAAATTATGTGAACAGGCTCCAGACAGTTAGTGATGAGTCACTGCCTCTCTCCCTTTGTGACACAGTTTTTACACAAAACACAATTCATTGCTGTGGAGTATACATCACCATCATCATCATCATCATCATCATCATCATCCTAATCTTTGTCTCTTTTTAAAAATATTAATGTAAATGGCTTCATGCACAACTTTTCAATCTTGTCTCTCTTGTCCTTCATACAAATGGAAGCAAAAATATTTGCATGCACTTTATATTTTATTTGAAGTGGCAAGATTACTGAGAAATCAGATTTTTACTCTTAATCTGCAATTACTACTTTCTTTGGAAGCCAAACTGGACTGATAATTGCTCTATAAAGTCTCATTAAACAACCTCTCAGTTTCCAGAAGATTGGAGATTTACTGTTGCTTTTGCTAATGAGCATCTTTGAACTAGGCAAATGGGCACAACAATGTTCAGTTATGAGGAAAACAATGAAATAAAGAAAACCCTTTTGCGCATTCAAGAAATACCCAGACAAGCTGAAACCATATTTTAAAAATATGTTGAATGAAAAACAGCTGGGAAAGGCGTACATAGCACCACATCTTTCCATGAAGAATAGAGGAAAGAAGTTTGAAAAGTTCATTTTGGAAACAATCATGTTTTGAATGTGTTTCCAAAATGCAGTCACCAGGCTTCTGCAGCTTTCTGACATCCTATGAAATTGTGATAGCCTCAAATACAGACTAGACTAATTTCACATAATTTCTATTTTCATTGCACTTCTTATGGCTGTTGGGCTGACTGGCAAGCAAAAATTTAGTCCTTCATAGTCTCATATTCTGTTTAAATACTGTCTGCATATTTATACTGCACTTGAAATTTCAGAGGGAAAAAATATATCTACATAACTAAAATGCCAATACAGTAGAACTGTGGCATTGTCAACACAGCAAATGCTGTTATTAATAATAACAATGTATTAAAACCAGTTGTTAGCTTTGCTTATACACTCTAAGTTATCTCACATTTTTGTGGGCAATATATTTTGCCAACATTATCTTACCTAAAAATTATTGTCTTATTGTAGTTTGCCATTTAATAGTTCTAATCCCATGGTTGTTACTTTGATAGCTGACACATCATCCAGCAATAAGTTTAAAAATGGCTTTCTTCAAAACTCAATGTCTTTTCAAAGAATATAGTCTCTCCTTGATGCGTACATTTATCTCCTAAAAATGTTAATAGTCTTTTATGAAATCATTGCTAGAGAATGTAATTTAAGAACACTAAATGCTTCTGTAGTGTGTCGATAACAATCATGTCTCAAAGTGTATGATCCTAACTTTATTTACAAGGCAGCTCGCAATTTAGGGTAGTTTGACGTTAAGTTTCATTATTCAGCTACTGAGGGAAAAATACAAGCTAATGTACTAGACTATCTACAAAAATTATCAGCCATCCTGATTATCAGCTCCATCACAGCTATCTTTTATCTATATTTTTAATTTCATGAAACTAGGACAGATCCTTAGCCTAGGTAAGTCTTTTTCAACATAACATATTCTTCACAAGAATACAAAGGAGAGGAAAGGGAATCTAAAATATGGTAGTTTCTCACTTTGTTTTCAACCCATCCCAAACTGTTTGTAAGCTCAAAACTTTGATTTAATGTTCATGAATATTAGTTCTGTTGAAGTCAGTGAGTCATATTTCTGCTTATGTAATGGCATTGAAATCAATGGAATTAAATCAGGAAAAAAAGGCCAAACAAGCTTCAGCATGTGTCTTGGAGCAGAATACTTATCTAGTGAATCACTGTTGCATCTGTGTGCCAATTCGACCCAAATGGTTATTGCATGAATATACATATGCATATCAGGGAAAATTTGGAATTGCAATTATAATTAATTTTGTATTGAAATAACATGATTCAGCAGGTTCTGCCTACTTGTTTTCCCAGGTAGAAATACATGTGTATCAATAAAGAAGACCATAAAAATCAGAGAAAATGCTTCTATTTAATGACTTTATATGAAGATCATGGCAAAGTCCTCAGTGGTATACTTCACTTCCACATTCCCTGAGTAACTCACTTTGTTTAATGTCTTTTCTTCACTTCTCAAATTTTTTTCTTTTTTAACTGAGTTTTTCTCATGCTCTTTGCGATATTCCTTTTCCTATCCCTAAAACAGAAATTCCATTTTAATATTATATAAAAAAACCACAACCCAAATGCTGCAGGTAGGTTAGGAGAATTCCTTTGGAGGATCTATAATGTTCCTGTGCGTAGCTGTTCATGTGTGTGGTTGAGAGGAGTCTGAAACTGGAGTGGATCTGTGAGCCTTGTGACATTATACTACACAGGACTCAGCAACTAGGGAGCCCTGGCATCCAGAGGCCAGTCACTCCCATATTCCAATTCTAAAGAATTTTTATGCATTAAAATTTGAAAGAGATGCTGCAACATTTGCATCTTAATACCAAACACTTTTAGTTAATATAGGTTATTTTTTCTCCAGAAATAGCCAGAAAGTATATGGAGAAAATTGCTTTTCTTTAATTATTTTTCCTATAAGTAACAATTTTAAGTTGATCTCAAAATTCTAAACATCCTGTAGCTATTTACATCAATAAAATCGGAATGTGATGAGGATTATACATGGTGCTAGACTAGAACTGCAGCAGCCTCCACTTATTTTGCACAGCAGATGCAGAAAAGCAGAAAATATTATCTCTTCATAATTTGTTTCATATTTATGAATCTAAATTACCATTTATTTTAATAATAGCAGGCAGTTTATTTAGCTGTTGTAGCCTAGTAGTTGCTACAAAAGACACCTTTAGCAGCATCTGTAAATATTTATGCCTGAAGTATGCTCTTGGGTTTGATGTCCACCAGTATAACTCAAGCCTGCCAAGGATATTTACTTCTGAAATAACATATTGTTTCACTAGTGTTTCTAGCACTCTTGCAGTGAAAGCAGGAGTTTTTCTGAAGTCACATTAAGTCAGCATCGTATCATAAGTATTTTCAGTGATGAAGGGTATGGTCATTCCCAACATAAATTCTTCAAGGTAGTGAATTCTGTAGTGATGGCTGCACTAAAATAAAAAAGGCAACCCAAAGTAAATCCTCACAAACAAAGACACATTGATGTTGGGAGGACAGAATACTATTCCTTTGAATCACTTCATACAACTGTCCAGGAAAGCTACAGAAAGGTAAAAAACAAATTCTTGAAATCTAATGTATTTAGGTAATAGTCAAAGTGTTAATACATTTGTAATTCTACTGCAAGCTTGTTGATATAAAGAGTTTATGTAGTTTCAGTATGGTCTAACAGAAAGAGAAAACCATGCAGTCACAGTTGCTTAAATTATATGTTTACCTTCCAACACAGTCTTTCTTCAATCTCTACTCGATGTCTGCAGAGTACTCGATGTCTGCTTTTAGTCCTAACAGGTATGAAATTGTGAAAAACCATTATAACTTCTCACAGCATTCCAGAAACATTAGGAAGCATAAAGTCTCTACAGCAGTGAGGGCATACTAAGCAAGGATACTGGTTACAGACACTTTAGTGACATAAGTTTCTCCTGGCCAGCTAATATGGGCTGATAGCAAGAGCAAATACCTCAGGTTCCCACTGCTTGTTTTCAGAAGAACAGTAGGAAAATATATTCAGCTTGTAGTGACTTAAGGCAGTTCAGGAAAATTCCAATTTCTTCCCAGTCCTGGCAAGCATTTGATTAAAAGACTATGTACCTTGACAACATTACTTCTTGTAAAAAATTCTGCCAGAAAAAAATCAGTTTCTATCGTTCTTGAAAAATACCAAACCTTTAGGAAGAATTATTTATTTTATTCAAAAGGCTTAAAATGAAAGCAGCTGCCTCCTCAATTATATATTTTCCATTGCAACATCTGGGTTTTCCTGTGAGACACACAAAGCCCTTAGCTCACAGATCTGTCATGTGCCCTCTTACATTCTATTTAAGTGTCTACAAGTTTCTATCTACTTCTACAAGAATTGCAGAACTACAGAGCTACAGCTTTCATGGACTAACCTTTACTCCCATTCCCCATCCCCCTGTGCTACTCCGTGGGTGGGAAGAGGTAGAAGAGTGAATGGAGGAGTGAAGTAGAGCCTGGAAAAAGGAGGACATGTTCTATGGTGGATCAGGAACAGCCCCTTCCCCCTGAAGGCACTGCAGCCCATGAGGAACCCGCACAAGAGAAGAAGAACAGAACATGAAGAATGGAGCACCAGACAGAAATCTTTATTCTCTGACTGCAATGTCACTGCCTGCTGCCTCACTGAAAGCACTGAATGCAACTTGCAGCACGAACAAGCAAGGAGAGGGTGGTGTCTGGAATGAAGCTGAGCCTGGGAAAGGAGGAGGAAAAACTGTTTACCCTTAGCTTGTAAATATTTGATTCTTTTTTTTTTTTTTTTTTTTTGTTTTTTTTTTTTAAATTTTGTTTTGTTTCCACTACCTGAAACAGTAATTAAATACTTATTTTAATTGGCAATAAATTAAGTAAATTGCTCCAAGTCAGATCTGGTTTGCCTGCAACAGTAACTGTAATCTCCCAAATCTCCCCATCTTTAACTTGCTCCCATTCTTCATTTTTCTCCCCCTGTCCTGATTAGGGGGAAGTAAGCAAGCAGCTGGATGGGCCTTTGGCTGCCAGCCAGCGTCAACACACCACAGAGTAAAATTTTATTTTAAAGCAGCTATCATTTAGAAAGCAGATGTGAAAAAATTTCTATTATCACCCTTGCTGAAAGAGATTCAGCTATAAAACAAAGCAAATGGTACTCTGACTGGGGAGAAAGCATCTTTCCTTGGTTACTTATACTGCTAGAGTTATGCTTATTAATGATAAAGAATAGAAGTAAATGAACCAATCTAATAAGTCTTTACATGATGAAGTGATCCAAAACACAAATGAAGTTTACTGAGATCCAGCTTCTCATGAGCAAACAGTGGCTAGACTGCACAAAAACATTCAGGAAGCCCCAGTATTTTTTACACAGACTGTGGAAAAGCCTTCAGGTTCCATAACATACTAATGGGATACAGGAAATAATGAGAACAGGAAGCACTGCTAGTATATCACCAGTTACTAACTGGATTCTGAGCAGCTGGGAGACGGGTGTTACCATGGATAGTGACAACATAAACATTCCATATACATGTATCAGTATACCAGTGACACAAACAAAGTACAGCACTTTGCTGCCCAGCTTAAGCCTTCTGTCTGTCTTCGCTGCTAAGAGTAAAAGAAATCTGAGTTTCACTATGAAGAATATTACCATTGTCCACATCTCTTTTATGAACAATTCCTATCATAAATAAGTCTTCCTTGTTGTATCATTCTCTGACGACCTGGCTGGTTCAAGCTATAAGGAGAATGATTATCATCAGAAAGACCAGAAGAATAGCTCATAAGATCAGTGAGGGTGGCACTTTCCTTAGGAAGCTGATGTTTTGCATTTTCTTTCAGTATTCAGAACTGAGCATCTTAATTTTTACTAGTATGCACTTTGGGCAGTTTTCTATTCTCGTTGTATCTTTACTTGATGGTGAATTATTTTTTTAGTAAGGATGATGAGATAGTGGAACAAGTTTCTTAGAAGGTGGTAGATGCCACATCCCTGGAACTATTCAAGGTCAGACTGGACAGGTCTCTGAGCAACTTGGCTGAGTTGAAGATGTTCCTGTTCATTGCAGGGGAATTAAGACTAGATAAAATTTAAAAACCCTTTCTAAGCCAAACCATTCTATGACTGTATTAAATAGCTCACAAAATCCTCACTTTCTCTCAATGTATTGTTTCTACTTGCTGCGTGTTCACTGTTCTACTCCCTATACCACAGCTCATGTTCTCACTATTGTAACACAGACTCAATATGAGAACTGGTTCTCCAAGCTGAAAGGGTGTATATTACCCCCTTTGACTGAAAGACAGCCTTCATGTATTGAGATTCTGAGGACAAAGACAGAACACACAGATGATCATGGAGAAACTATCTTCATTGTTGCTTTTCCAAGATGCCAAGCAGCAAGTTATAAATGTTAGGAAACTATGAAACATGCCTAGACCCTATTCCTGCCAAGATTACTGTATTAACCTAGTGCTGAAATCACACAGAGTCCTATGCATTGATGGATACTTTTTTTAACAGAACCAAGACCTTATGTTCTTCTCCCTACATTATTTTCACACAGTACTTTCCCTCCAATACTTATTCCATTTTAAAATATTTACCATCTACCATTTTTCTAAACTACAAATTAGCCTGATTGCATTTTTACATTACATACATTATGACAACAGGACTATTGCCAACAGCTAAAGTGATCTTTAAAGACAAGGTTTGTGGGAGATAAGGTCTTTAAGGTTATTCTTTTTTCTCAGTACAGAAATCAAATTGTCCTCCCACTCACTATTCTTTTTAATATCCCAATGAGAGAATTACTATTAATTATAAGATGCAGTGCTAGAAACAATGTAAAATGTACATGTGTAATACAAATCATTGTTATCCATAAGTCAAACCCTTAGTTGAGATTTATGTTAATCAATAGATGTGCTTTATATAGTACTTCCCAGTGTAAAATTGGGCATATTACAATACATCACACTCTTTGCTAATTACAGGGTTTTAAAGTTTTCTTCTAAGGAATTCATCTCCACAGAATGCTATCTTTATCACTTTGGTATCCATTAGTGTTGCCATTTCCCATTTATCATGATGCTGTCCTAAGCCAAAATTCTTTGCAACACTTATGAGTCAGATAGACAAAATCAGCTCAAGTTAAAACCTGTCACCAGTTATTTGCCTGATAGATTATCTATCGTCCTTGTTGATTTTTGCTCAAATTGGATTAAAATATAAAATTCAAGAGCCAATCCTGACTGCATTTTTCTTATCATTGTATGTAAGTTTCAACTTGCTTTTTAAAACATCAAAAGTAATTAACTCCCCTTTCAAATGCGAACATGACAGACACAAAACATGGTATATTCTTAGACTTTTTTATAACATCAGCATAAAGAATCTGTTACTTGGTGATTTTTCCTTTTTGTCTTCTGTAAGATTGAACTCTGGGGGTAAACAGAAAACACCTGTCACTAGGAGCTTGTCAAGCAGACTTAACTATCTGTATACAGAACTAAAAGGACATGATGATATGAAGGGAATATAGCAAAAGTCTACAAACCTGTGAAGGGCATAGTGGACATGGAGGAACTATTCAGCTGTTTATTCTCTGTTCCATTGCTCAGACTGTGAGCTTCATTTGAAGCTATAGAATACAGATTCAGACTAATCAAGTAGAACTGATTCTCCAAATCATAGCAAACAGATCAGCAGTACTCCTTGACAAAGAATGTTGTGGATAAAAAAACTATGTAAGTTTAAAGGAACACTGAACGAGTGTTTGAGATAAACTGAAGCCAAGTTTAGGATGGCAAAATGTTGCCTGTCCCATTATAGTTGTACATTTTCCACATTTATGAAGCAAACACAATGCAAAGTCAATTATCTTGGTTTAAGTGCATTTCAAATAAATGTTCATATCACAACTTCATTAGCAATATCTGTTGTTATATCATTTAAACATGGTATTTATTAGTTATTTTTACTCTGAAACATAGCAATTTCATACATATGACCTTTGAAAACACTAATGGCCTCAGACTGTGCCAAATGGCTTAACTTAAAAAAATTATAATGTCCATGTTTAGTATACTGACACTATTACCATTTTTTGTAGTTGACTACTTTCCCATTGAAACCTGTGACTGATTTACTATCTAACAGTTCTAAGGGAAACTCTTATCAAAGGTTAAAAAATATTAACCTTTCAAATCTGTAATTTTAAGGTTTTATTTCCAAAGGTGAATCACCCTGCATCATCATCTTTTGAATCATTTCCAGTTTTAAAAATGTTCATTTGCTCACCCTAACTGATTTGGAGGTCAAATTTATTTTTCATTTCCACCTTCCACTTTTCTGCTATCCACTAATATTATTAACTGTAAATTTCTTTATATTCTTCATTGTGCTTTCGGAATGCATAAATATAACACTGAGATTGGTTTGGTGGTTTTTTTTTAATTTGGTAATAATACTTGAAACATATTTACGTTAATTATTTTGGATTCATTATTCATATTCCTTAAATTTTTCACTTCTCATTGTTTAATTCCCTTTGGTCTACTTCCTTGTCAACAGTTTTTATCCTGCCTTTTCTCACTGGTCATGTTCTGTAAAAAGAAGCTTTTTGTACTGTTGAACCAAGACATCTTTTTACCACATCTGAGCTTGTTTGACTCAGAATAAGGCTAGCCCATGCAATCATATAACCAGCACAAAATAAGTTAACTTTATAGTCTCACCCCAAGTCTGTTTTAATTTCCTTTTTATATACCTGTGACCTAGCTCATACCTTTTCTATTACCTCTTTGCTATAAGGTTATTCTTTGTTCCATATCCAGATTCGTGCACTAATGATTTCCTTCTGTTTCTTAGCATGTAAAATATTGTGTCTTGGGTTTCCTTTTTCTCTGGGTTCCATAAGCTCTTTGTTTTGTAAAATTCTTGACAACACCATGAAAAGAAAAGATACGGCAAAGGCCATATTAATATTTTTCCTGACACTCTTTATTCATGATTAGTGAGGCATAATTAGCACAGTGTCATAAAATTATCAAGATACCTATGATCAGAATGAGCTGGGTATTTAATACATCCTAAGTATAATCCTCAGGTGCTTGAAACAGTAAGAATTAGGGCTTTTGATAACCATGCCAGCAGCCAAGGGACAGATTTCCTGCTATTATCTAAAATCCTAGCCTGCATTAGAATATGAAAGTGGACTAAAGGATTATATGTTTGCTGTCCACACCAAAGTATTCTTATCACAAGCAATTTATACAATACTGTTCTCCAAATCATTTCACGAGTGGCACTTTCTGAGCTCAGAGATGTTATTATTGTATTTCATGACCAGATTTTGATTTGTAGAAAATTGTAACCCATCAAATAATGTCAAATATGTAAAAAGAATGGATTTCCTGTAATTTTAGGACGGTCGAGAGGCCTACTTGTGTTCTGTTAAATCCTGCAACTTCTATCTGAGAGGCTGGAAAAGATGAGACTTGCATGAGATATAGCAAAAGCCACTAATTACCATCAGTAGACATTTCACAAGAAGATTATGCAATAAAGGAGTAAAGTTGTAGAATAGATTGTTGTTTGTCTCAGATTGAGGAAAAATATTTGGATGACACACTCATAGGGAAAGAATTGATAAAGATACAGATGTGAATCCTAAGTTTTTGTGTACTCAGGATACTGAAACAAAATTAAAAATTATGGGGGAAAATATGGTTTCTATGCATCTTGCAATATTATATTTGAAATTGTTGCAATAAAGCAATAGGGACGTATTTTGACAGATTAAAAGAAAAAAAAAGGTAGATGATAATTTATTAGTTCAGTCTAACTATATACAGAAAACTATACACAATTCCCAAAACAATACTTATTAAATAAGCAGAAAATTCTTCTACTGAGAGGAAAAACCCTATCTGTTTACTTATTTACTATTTACTAACCATTTTACTTATATACCTTCAGAATTTCTCCTGATAATGGTAGAGAATATCAAGACTCTGTCTTTATTGATAACTTATGAGTGATTTCAGAAATCACAAAGGGTTTTTGCCTACGTGAAATATTGATAATAATATTTCAGTCTTTTGGGAACTGTTACCTCTTCAATCCCTGGTGAAATGTCAATCCACAGATTACACTGAAAGAGACAGAGGCACTGTGTCCTGCCCACAGCACAGATTCACATTTGTCTGTGTCAAATTCTTCTCTTAGTGTCGAGAATACATCATTTTCTGGCTGATCCATTCCCAGTGACTACTTCCACACAGCTCCAAATATCTTCTGAGAATACTTTGCAGCTGCTTTGAACTGCTGTGTTCGCACCAAGCTGCCAACCCTTGCTTTCCATACAGGCACTAAGGTAGATAAAACACGTTTTCTCCTGTCCTCTGAGTTCATTTTAGAGATCCAAGGTGAAACAGTGATATATATTAATATCAAGGCAGATATATATGAATATCAAGGCATTATAACCAATCTATTGATATATCAGATCAGTATAGGTTCGTATTGCATACATATATAACCTTATATTTCAGAATGCCATTACACTAACAACTGAAATTTCTGCATGTCTGTCATCTATAATTCATTGCAAAGAAAGTGTCTGTCACAAACTTACTAGGATAAAGGGATGAAAAATAGAATCTGTACACACTGACTGGACAGTCTATTTATCTGAACTATTTTTAGCTGCAAAAATTTTCTAAGCAATGGAAGGGATCACATTTGCAGACACTGACAAAGATTACACCTTTTCACTGGCAGCTCTTTCTCAGCAGCATCTTTTTCTCTGTAGTTGTTAGGGGTAAATAGCAAAACACTCCAAGCAAAATATTTTATATACGGCATACATCTCTGTGTGATACATCAGCCTGTTCTCTTTCTTTCTTTCTTTACATACTCTACAGTGGACTGCAAATTATAGAAATTCTACAAAAAACCTAAGGATGTGCTTCTAATTAAGCAGTTTTAAGAGGGTGCTAATATGTCCTGCACATGATTCTGATCCATTTTTTCCCCCCACAGGATATTCTGGAGTGACATAAGTTAAGACAGAGAGGAACATAAATTGAAAGAAAAATAACAACTAGCAATATCCTTTTCCCTACGATCCTGCACCCAGTGTAATGGAGGTGACAAGTAACTCTTATGTTACAATAGTGCATGGTACTTTCTAATATAAGAAATTAATTTGTTAAGTAACACTTCGCTGCAATGAAGCATGGAGCTTCAAGCATGCATATATATACATATATATATATATATATATATACACATACATATAATCCCACAAAACAAATTTTTCCAAAAGCATCCGTAATAGGTCAGCTAGTTCACCCCATTAATATGGAAAGATTAGCAAAGTTATTCCTATTTTCTTTGAAAATATATTGTAGTTGATGGAGTGACTCACTTCCCTCGAAGGAGACAAGTAAAACTATGTTAATTGATATAAAAAAAGTGATTTAACAAAGTTTGATAGGAAATGAAACAGAGGTTTATCAAGACTCAATAGCAAGGTACACTTGATTACTTACCTTATAGAGGAGAGGAAAAGACAAAACTGTCAGAGAAACACCCCACACACAAGTCATGGGATTCAGAAATATCATTTTGTATTCTAAATTCCATCTCAGAGAAGAGTTTACATGCAGCTTAGTCCCAGACATGGTCAACATTTATGTCTAAAAGAACACATTCACAATCAATCTCCCACATCAGTCACCTGAACTTCAGAGTTCAGCATGCTATTAGTCACTTACTCTTGCAGCAAGAAATCTCTGCGTCTTGAGGAGTAGTCTTGAGAGGTGTCTCTGCTCAAGACGCGATCCCGGCATGCAGGAAAGCTCAACGAGCCTTGTGCTGTCTACTGTTTATAAAAATGATAATGCCTGCTTTATTTTTAGTAAAGTCCAGTACTTTTAGGTATTGGACTAGACTCCCAGAGAAGTTGTGGATGCCCCATTCCTGCATGTGCTCAAGGCCAGACTGGATGGGGCATTGAGAAACCTGGTCTAGTGGGAGGTGTCGCTGCCCATGACAGGGGATTGGAACTGGATGAACTTTAAGGTCCTTTCCAACTTAAACCATTCTTTGATTCAATGGTTCTGTGATTGAATATAGCCATATTTAACTACCAGAAAGATGTCTGGGTTCCCCATTCCATGCAGCTCTTGGCTATCACATTGCCATTCATCTCCCAAACCATGTTGCTAATTCATCTTCTGAAGTCCAGAGTAACCTGTACTGAGTATCTCAGCTCCCACAGGTAGTATGGCCAAAGTGAGGAGAGGGGCAAGCAGCTGCACAATGCCACAATGCTTGCAGTGATAGACGTCATGCAACTCTCTAGCAAATATGTTCTAATGCTTAACTATTTTTATAGCTAAAAAAATAAAATATCCTGACATAAATAATGCTCCCTTCTTAACCTATTTACAGGTGACTTGGAGAAAACAGCTTATTACCTTACTCTTGGAAGGTATATTCTATATGTAATGGCTATTATTTGATCTTTCTTTCCCCTTTTTTTCTACATAAAATAACCCAATTTCTTCAATAACTTAGCCAATTATTCTCTGTCCTCATTTCATGCGGCTGATTATTTCCACCTTGCAAATGTCCTTATAGAATTGAATCTCTTTTTCTGAAAGTTTCTCCATTTTCTCAAAATTATTCTGAATCCACCTGCATTGTGCTTGCAGATTCCAAAAGGTTGATGTCATCTGTAAATTTAATCAGTGTACATGCCATTCTATCAGCCAGGCTGTTAATAAAATTGCTGAACATTACTAGAGCCACCACAGGCTCCCTTAGAATTCTGCTCAAGTTTCACAGTAAACCTTTAATAACTGTTCTTTTTGCACAGCTTTACAATCAAGTTTTTGTTCATCAGAGAGGAATCCTATGGGGAAAATATTGTAGGCCATATCAAAAGAATTGCAAAAAATCAAGCTATATGGTGTCTCCTACTTCTCACCTGCAATTGCTACATTTTTCATCTTATAAAATAGCCAGAGTGTGAATAGTTCTTGATGAAGGAAAGTTGGTGGCTGCTCATTCACCTGGTCATTCTTGGAATGATTAAAAATTGTGATTATTTGGGATTTGCAGTCACAGGTACAATACAATGAACTACATTATTCTGATAATAAATATAATTATATATCTTGACATTTTAAGTTATAATATCTTCTAACTAAATATACAGTTTCCAAGTATATTTTTCACTAATATACTTCCAATACAAGAGTTCTCCCACTCCTTGTTTAAAAAATATTTCCTTTTAATGATATACATTACAAATATCTTTTCCAGTTTCTGAAATCTTGCTAATCTTCCACATTTCTATAGGTAACCATTAAGCATCATCTTATAAAGTAGCTTTTCTACACAACATGTCATATTTGACCCTTAAAAGCATGTTGCTATAGTTCTATAATTCAAATTTATACTTCCAGAATTATAAATGTAGTAAATGCACTTAATTTACACATCATGTCATTCTATTTTCTTCATTGGTCTTTGTATAAACCAGAGAAATAAAAAAAACAAACAAAACAACCAATCACTCAAATAATAATAAGACATATATTTCATGTAGGCAGAATACTCAATTGCTCTTTTCAAATTTTCTCTAGCAAAATTAGTCTCTTTTGGAAAATCCCAAGGTTTTTCAAAAGCATATTACCTCAGAAAATGTTGAGGTGGTTTGTTGGTTAAAACATGTTAATTTTTTTAAATAGATGTTACATTTATTTATGTGTGATTTTTAGAGAATAAGTGTAAAAATGACATAAAAATATGCTATAATGCAATATAGATGTTTTAATGTTATATAAAGTTGTTGATGCACTGTTTCCAAGACTAAGAATTGGTGCATTTTCATTAGGAATTATTTATGGGACTTGACTGATTTTCACTTCAATAATGTAACTTCTTCAGACTGGACGGAAGTTGCTGAATCAATTTCCTTAAGTCTTTCATTTGGGATCAGGCAGGGAGGAAAAGGGCAAGACTAATATGGGAATTCTTTATCTTATTGTTTAATAAGTCTATTTTGTGCAATAAGAGGCTAACCAAACAAACAGAAGATAGGGGATTTATTTAATATACTTTACAAGAAAGGAGATAATTGAAATATTACGTTCAGATTTATGCCAAAAAGGTATGCTGCAGAACACCATAAATCTTAATATTTGATAAGAAAAATGTCATTTATCAAATTGTCAAAGATTTTTCAACAAATTTCACCACTGTAGGAAGAAAATTTGTGTGGCCAGAGCTTGACTACAGTTCAAGCTAGCCAGCAGTGTGAAGAACAACAAAAAGGGCTTTTTAAAAATTTGTTAACAGCAAAAGATCACAAATTAAATTGATCTGTTATTTTAGGAGGTCCATTACCTCACAAAAAAAAGGACACAGACAAAGTAGAGAAATTTCTTCTTCACCTCTGTTTTAATGCCAGTGATTGGCCCTGAGACCCTGAAGCCCCTTGTTGAAACACCATGACTGAGGGGACAATGAGCTCTAAGTCAATTTTGAAATTGTTTGAGATTTGCTGCTCCAGCTGGATGTGTATACATCTGTGGGGCCCAATGGGATTCATCCCAGGGTACCAAAAGGACTGGATGATGTCATCATGGGACCTCTTGTCATTATTTTTCAATAGTCTGGAGACTCTGGAGAGGTCCCAGTTGACTGGAAGCTGGGAAATGGTGTACCGTTTTTAAGAAGGAAGACTATGGTAATTACAGGCCTATCAGTTTCACTTCAATGTCTGGTAAAATTGTGGAGAAGGTTATCCTGAGAATTAAAATCCACTGCAGTTGGTCACAAACTGCATGAAAGTCCTGCTTAACCTACTCAGTTTTCTTTTAGGACAAAGTCACTCATTTAGTTGACCAAGGGAAGCCAGCAGATGTGTTCTGGGGGTTTTATTTTTTTTAATGAAGCTTTTGATGCTGTCTCTCACAATATGCTTCTGGGCAAAATATCCAGCTCACAACTCAGCAAGTCTGTAGAATTTTGGGTGAGCAGTTGGCTGATGGGTCAGGCTCAAAGGGTTATAGTAAATGATGTTGCATCAGGCAGGCAGCCAGCTACCAAAGTGGTTCCCCGGGGCTAAGATTTAGGGCTAGTGCCTTTCAAAGTTTTTGTAAGTGACCTGGACACAGGAATTGAATATACAGTATGTAAGTCTGGCGATGATACTATGTCTGGAGGAGCTGTAGAATCCCTCATAGGTGGTGAGGTCTTAGAGAGACATCTCGGTAGACTAGAGAGTTAAGCTACCACCAAACATATGAAATTTACTGAGCAAGCACTGAAGTTTTCACCTGGGATAAGGTAATTCTAATTATATGTGCAAATTTTAGAATTAGAAGCTGAAGAACAGCCCTGCAGAAAAAAAAATCTGGGGTTTTCAATGGATGGTAAGTTCAGTAGTAGTCAGCTCCATGCCCTGTCACCCAAAAAGGCCACCCATATCCAGGAATGCATAAAGCACAGCATCTCCAGACAGCTGAGGGAGGTGATTGTTCCACTCTGCTCTGTGCTCATGCAGCCTTTCCTCAAGTACTGAGTGCAGATTTGTAGTACCTCAAAACAGGAAGGAAATCAAACTATTAGAATGTGTCCAGAGGAGGGAGACCAGGATGATGAAAGGCCTCAAAGGCAAGATTTATGAGGAGCAGCTGAATTCACTTGTTTTCTCCAGCTTGGAGAAAGGAAAGCTGAGGGGGGACTTAATAGCAGATTACAGCTTCCCCGAGGGGGAAAAATAGAGGGGGAGGTGCTGGTCTCCTCTCCCTGGTGACCAGCAGTAGTATATGGGGAAATTAAATGAAGCTGCCTCAGGGCAAGTGGTGATTGGACATTAGGAAAAGGTTCCCCACTATGAGGATGGTCAGTCACTGGAACGGGGTCCCCATGGTGACAGTTCAAGGAGCATCTGGACAGTGATCTTAGTAATGTGGTTTCTTTTCAGATACTCATGTAAGGAGTGGTGATCTGGACTCAGTTATCCTTCTGAGTCAGTTTCAGGTTTAGATGATACTGACTGATTTAATTTGCAAATTTTTTAGCAACAGTTTCAGACCACAATATAATTTATAATTAAAGAAAATGAAAAACTCACTGTGCATAGTGTGAATTCCATAAGACAGCTTATTGATAAGGTCCTCAATTTTATTACATGTAGCACTGCTTGCACCCCGAAAGTCTAACACAAGGGCATGATTTGTTTTTTTGATGTTCCACCCCTCAATAACTAGCAACAATATATACCCTTCAAAATTGCCTTAGTATTTCCTGTATTCATCTGATCTGTATGCCAAAATGAGTTCTGTATTTGGATCTTCTCTGGTGTCTTACTTTCCTTTTCCCTTCCTTTTCCCCTTCATTTTCTAATTTCCCTAATCATGTCATTGTTTAACCCCAGCTACCAACCAACCAAGCTGAACACAGCCACTCACTCACCCTCCCACCAATGGCCTCTGGGAGACAGTTGGAGGGGTAGAAGCTGGAAAACACATGGGTTGAGATAAAGCCCATTTAATTGGGAAAGCAAAAGCCATGCACACAACAATGAAACAAAGAATTTAGTCACTGCTTCCCGTGGGCAGGCAGGTGTTCAGCAATCTCCAGGAGAGCAGGGCCCCATCACATATAACAGTGACTTGGGAAGACAAACACCAGCATTCCAAATGTCTCCCCCTTCCTCTTTCTTCCCCCCCATGCCATACTGAGCATGATTTCATGTGGTCTGGAATATCCTTTTGATCAGTTTGGGTCATGTGTCCTGGCTGTGTCTCCTCCCAAACCTCAGTGTACCCCCAGTCTCCTTATCAGCATGACAGCTGAAGAGGCAGAAAAGGCTTTGACTCTGTTTAAGCCCTGCTCAGCAATAACAAAACACCTCTGTATTACCAGCCCAGCCAGCCCTGTGTTTAATGCTAATACAAAACCTAGCCCCATACCAGCTATTGGGAAGAAAATTAACTATATGCAGGGAAAGTGAACAACAACAACAAAAAAATTGCTGTTGGATGGCCTGCTTTTTAGTAAAAATTGGACATTTATTTGCTAAACCCCTCAAAGACCCTCACTTTACATTTGAGACCAGAACCAGGCCCTGAATGCAGGCACAGGGAAAAGGATTAACTGAATAGGCGAAAATCTCTGCACCGGTCAGTGGCAAATAACAGAATGTCTGAAAAAATGCAGTGGGTTTGAGTCATGATAGATAGTACCCTTTAAATTTTCTGTATGACAAACACTTTGCATTATAACCTAAATTAGGTTACAATAAGAAAGTTGAATAATTTCAAATTAGCAGTCACTTTATTGCTCATTAAGGAAGCAACAAGTTACATCATCATTCTCAGTAAAACTTGATTTTGATCAGTATAATTCTTGATGGTTTATTTGTATTGAGAGTTTTTATGAACCAGGGCTTTGTGGTACATTTTTTACCATTCAACCAGGTTACAAAATGTTTCTGAAAGACATGAGAGCTATCTTCAAGATTAACATGGAAACAAAAATTCAATCCATTTTCTTGAATATTACTAGTGCAGTCTTGGTAACATAAATCATGTCCATCAATTGATTGTTCAAGATCTTCTTCCTGCTTCTTAATTTTCTTTTTTTCCTTTGGCCACCAGCCCCTTTTAACAGTATATTTCTTATTATCACAAGAAAATTCAAAGACTTATGAAGTCTGAGACACTAAGTGCCTGAGATTTCCAGTATGTGCTAAACTCTTTGAAAACAGCAAATATTAATCAGATTGTTAAATCTAGTGAACCTCTTCAGGCATTCTGACATGCTCTAAAATTAAAGATATGGAGAAGATAATGAAAGACTAAGGACTATAACGACTGGAATAGACTGTGATGAAAAGCATTTTGCAAATGAGCTGACTTAGTCAGACAACTCTGATTATATAGGATTATTCGTTGTGAGCCAAAGTATCATAACATGTTCAAAAAAGAATGCACTACATTTAAAAAGTAACATTTTAAGCACTTCATAGTTAAATATAGAGGATAACTCCTGGACTGTAGATCATAAAGGACTAATTTTGTCATGTCTCACAGGGCATCTGTTTGAGGCATTGAAAATGCTCTTTAACATGCTCTTCAGAAGCCAGTGCCAAAAAAAAAATTAAAAGTCTAGAATCACAAGAGATCCTATTCACTCCTTTCCCAATGGTCAAAATATGTCATTGTCTAAGCATCACTGAAATTCCACTATTACTATGTACTTGACAGAACAACTACCTGTGGACTGTACTATACATAGATATTTGATATTACCAAAGCTGAATGTTCTTTTTCTGTTCAATAATTCCTAATTTAAAAAAAAAATAGGAAATTATTAAAATAGTAAAAAAAGGTACTAACTTGCCTGCTATATTTTTCAAAAAGAACTAGCATTTTAATACACGTATTTATATTTGCTTTTGTCTGATGGTTCCTAGATTCCAGTTTTAATATAACTTTTTAACATTAAAAAACCTATTGCGTAAAATCTATTTCACACACTTGCAGAATCATATAATCTCTGTGATTGAAAGGAACCTCTGGACATTCTCTAGTCCAAAAACATTTGGCTCCAGCAGGTTACGCAAGGCTATGTCCAGTCGTCGTTTTAGTATCTAAGCGTAGACACTCCCCAAATTCTTTGGGTGGTTTGTCCCAGTGTTTGACCACTCCTACAATATAAATAAATAAATAAATAAATAAATAAATAAATAAATAAATAGGTATTTTCCTGTGTTTTGACTGAATTCTATGTGTTTTAATTTGTGCCCATTGATGAGATCCCCTCAAACCTTCTCCAGGCTGAGCAGGTCCAGCTTTCTCAGCCTATATTCAACTGAAAAATGCTTCAATCCCTCCATAATTTTAATATCCTTTTGATGGACTTATTCCAGTCAATTCATGGGCTTCTTCCACTGGGGAGTCCAGACATGGACTAAGACCTCCAGATGTGTCTCAACAGTGCTGAGCAGAGGAGGAGAATCACATCTCTCAACCTTCAGGCACCGCTTACCCTTAGGCAGCCCAGCATGCTTTTGACTTCCTTTGCCATGAAAAGCACATTGCTGGCTCATGGTCAGCTAGTTGTTTGCCAGGATTCACAAGTTCTTTTCTGCAGAGCTGCTTTCCAGGCAGTTAACCTCAAATCTGTATTAGTGCCTTGGGTTATTCTTCTGCAGGATTAAAACTTTGCATTTTCCTTTGTTGAATTTTGTGAGATTACTGGCAGCCCAATTGCCCAGCCTGTCCAGGCTAATTTGTCTGGTACATCAAGCATATTTCCCAATTTTGTATCATCTGCAAACCTGCTGAGGGTGCACTTAGTCCAAACTTCTAGGTCATTCAGCAAGATGTTAAACAGTATTTCACCCAGTATCAACACATGGAGTACACCACTGGTGACTGGCCTCCAGATGGAGTTTGTGCAATTAATCACAACCCTCTGGACCAAGCTAGTTTTCAGTCTCCAGTCTCCAATGTGAAAAGCCTTACTAAAATTTATTAAACAAAATTAGATTATACAGTAGGCTATATGAAAACTTGGGATTATAAATATAAATATGTTAGGCTTTCATGTCATCCAAAGTCATACTGATGATATAAAATTTCGATAGCAAACCAAATTTCATTTTTATATCTTTTATTTTAAAGAAGCAAGCAAGCAGCGCTGGGTGGCCAGGGAGTCACCGCTCCACTCACGGCACACACCACTTACAGGTGTAAAGTATATTTACTGTTTTTAAGCCTACAAAGCATTTTCCAATGTGCTTGGTTGGTTCAAATCAGCAAATATCAATAAGCTGGGATCAGCAATTTCATAATCTTTCCAGGTGGTCGTTGGCTTCCTTTCCTTCTCATGGTTGTCTGGAGGGAGGCCTTACACTGGTGTCTGCTACATGATTTTGTCAAGTGTATCAAGCTTTTTATTATAAATAAACATTTTGTTACTTTGTTGCAATATCTCAGCTTTACAACAACTTCCTCTATTCTATTCTAAGCATCAGTTGTCTTGCTACCTCATCTCTTTTACTGTATTATACTTCTTTTATTTCGATGCTTTATTTTGTTATTCGGTCAGAAAATTTCAGAACTGTTCTTTGCATATATTTTCAACACAGCAGATACAAGCATTTGCTGATTCCATTGCCAATGGACATGAATCACAAAAACATTTTTCACACTGGAAAGGAAAAAAAGAAAAACCAACAGGATATGCTTGAACCAAGTTAAATTGCTTCTTTGACAAACCTTTTAAAAGTAATGAAAAAAAAAGTTAGATAAAGCTAAGTTATGTCACATTTACATAAATTAGAAGTGACTGATAAGCTCTGGTGCTCACTAGGCAGTGATAATCACTCATCTGAGCTTATTTTACAACCTATAAGATAATGTTTTCTAATATCTCAGTCAAAACAAAAATGTTCTATGACGTGTTCTTTTTAAAACTCAGCAAATTAGATTTAGAACATTTATAATGTACATATCTGGGGAAATATTTGCACCTGATATTTCATATTATTACCAAATTAGATTTGTTATAGATCTTCTTTACGTTCTGAAAGGTATACTCTATTTCAGTGCGCCAGAAGTCTAAAAAATTAAATCTTTGAGACATGTTCTTTTCTCAGACACCATCTGTCAGCGAAGCTATTCATTCAGTATGAATGTTTTGGGTTTTTTGGGGGGTTGTTTTTTTATTGTTGTGGTACCAGTATGCTTTGAATTAAATAATTCATTTTAAAGTAAATGTTTGGTTCACCTGAATTTTTCATAACTATCTATCATGGAATGCACAGATTTTGGGATTCAATATTACTTGTCCTTTAGCAATCCTTGTTTGCATGGGATTATACTTTCAGCAGTTTTTATAAAAGAATAACTTCCACAATTTTTGAGCAGGGATGCATTGAAACCTGATATCTTGCTAAATAATTAAGTTTTCATTGAAAGCTAAGATTGGAATTTTAGTGAAAAGCAAGCATTAAGAAAAGAGAATTCTAGATACAATCTGCTTAACTTCTGATGATTTAAATATTTAGTCTTATAGAATATTAATCAGAAACAGGCCATTTTTTACAGATATCTATTTATGTATTAATAGGCTGTGCATGTGTATATTTGGGTTGGCATCTGTTGTGGAACAGCCCCGGTAGGCACATAAGTACCACACAGCCACTCTCTCATGTCCATCCCCAGGGGGGACGGGGAAGAGAATCAGAAGGGTAGAAGCGCAAAAACCCTTGGGTTGAGATAAATGCAGTTTAATCAGGAAAGCCAAGGTCATGCATGTAAGCAAGGGCAAATAAAGAATTAATTCACTCTTTCCCATGGGCCATCAGGTGTCCAGCCATCTCCAGGAAAGCAGGGCTGCATCATGTGTAACAGTGACTTGGGAAGAAAAACAACATCATTCCAAATGTCCTCCCTTCCTCCTTCTTTTGACCAGCCTTTATTGCCAAGTATGAAATTATATGACAAGGAATACCCCTTTGGTCAGTTTAGGTCACCTGTCGAGACGTGTTGTCTCCCAAATTCTTGTGTAGCCCCAGTTGCTTGTTTTTGGGTTCATGTGAGGAAAAGACCTTGATCCTGTGCAATAGCTGCTAAAATATCCTTGTGTTATCAGCACTATTTTAGTCACAAATGTAAAGCAGCATTGCAACAACTTCTATTAAGAAAATTAACTCTATTCCACCAAAACCAGTACAGCATTTTAAACTACATTTGTTTTGTAGCTCTTTATTTGCTTTCTATATTCACTATTTAACAATCACAGGGGATCTGAGTGGTTTGAATCTGCAGTAATAGTGACATGGGAACACACATTATCTAAATCCTTCCACTTCTAAAAGCAGAAATGCTTCCTGATACTCTATGTGCTGTGTTAATCTGATAATTCTAATCCTTATTAATAGCTATAAGGCAATCCACTGCAACAAATATTACAAGGCAAACGTCTTCCCCTTCAAGAATTGAAAAACCCTCAAAAACATTGACACTGCCCTCTTCAAAGACAGCTTACTGAAATCACTATTTCTCCATCTGCAGCCTGTGCAGAAGCAGATTTTCTGGCAGAAACTGTGTTGCATGGAAAAGACCTATATCAGAGCAGTTAATGAAGGACAGCATCCTGTGGGAGAAACCTGATGATGGAGCAGGGCAAGGGTGTTAGAAGAAAGGAGTGGCAGAGAGAAAGCATTATGAACCGACTGCAGCTATGTTTTCTATCCACCTTGGCTGCATGGTCAGGAGGAGGTAGAATAGTCGGGAGTGAAGCTGAATCTGGAAAAAAACAGGAGTAGAGATGGGAGGGGAGAGGGAGGGTGTTTTCATTTCTCACTGTCTTACTCTATTACACAGAGCAGCCAGTAAATTAAACTTTTTCCCTGTGTCTAGTTTGTTTTACCCATGACAGTAACTGGCAAATGATCTCCCTGTCTTTATCTCAACTCATGAGCTCTTCCATAATATTTTCTCCCTGTGTCCTGTTGAAGGGTGTAAGAGTGAGAAAGCAGCTTAGTGGGCACCTGGCAGCCAGCTAAGGTCAACCCACCACACACACACTGAGGATCTATCCAGCTCTTATAATTTATGAGCAACCCAGACATTTACCAAGATAAAGAGATAAAAACAAAACAATTGTTATTAATGTGTTCTTAAATGAAAGGCCTTACTGAGTACAATTAGTAGGATGAACAACAAAGATGCCATAGACCAGTCTGTCATAATCTACTTCATTTATACAGCTGTTGTGAATTTGAATTTTAATACGGTTTGCTAACCATATTAAAGGTTTCCTCAAATATCACATTCAGAAATTCTGACAGATAACAGTAAGAAGGAACCTTTCTCCCCACTGGTATTTTCTGCCTCCCAAATATATATGTAGCAGTGTTAAACACACCATCTTCTGTTTAAACAGATGGTGTCCTCATTAATGATAAATGTAAAACTATATTTATGTCAGACAGCAAATTAAATCTAATTTAGCTTAATTCAGTACTGTGTTCACACTGCCCACTCTGAACCTATGGCATGGTTTTCTTTTGTTTAATGTCTTCAAAAATTTATCCCCTGTTTTCCTCAAGATCTACCAGAAGGAATAATTAGTGAAGAAAATCCAGATAAATTACTTAAGAATTTTATTCTTCTGGTTTAAGAAGAAAATCCTCCCTTCTTCCCACTGTCAGGAGTGATAACATGTCCAGAAAGATTGTTTCCTCAGTTATGTGCAATTGTTTTGTTCATGGTCCAATAATTATGCAAACATTTTATAACTGCATGAAATAGATACTTTTAGTTATATATTTAAGTGGAAAACACTGAATCATGCTAATTTTATCTCCTTGGGTTTCAGGAATCTCAGGAATGCCTTTAGTCATTAAGTGAGTCAAGCAAAAAGGAGTTGTTTTCAATATGTATTTTCAATGACCCTGACAATTTAACTCAAACAAAGATAATGCAAAAAAAAAAAAAAAAAAGAAAGAAAGAAAAGGATACCAAAGTACAAACAACAAAACCTTGAAGAAGCCAGAAAGTCAGTGCTTTTAAACTTGTGCAAAATTAGGCATATCACAAAAAACAAAAAACAAAACCAAATAAAAACCAGTCAAGATGGAAAAGAGCTACTGCATTTACCTTAGATATCAATTGCACAGTGAAGGACAGATATTTCCTCATAGGAGTAAAGTTGCATAGTGAGTTTTACTAGATACTACTTCTAATTATAAATTATTACTTTTAATGGGAAAGCCTATTTTTGTTTTTGAGGATAAATTCCCTGTCTTCATCTCTGACGGTTTTCTGTCAACCTATAAATTCTACAAAATGTGATTAATGCTAGGAATGTACTTTCTTTTTATTGTAGTTCCTTTGAAAATTATATCAATACTAAAACTGAGGAAAAGCAGACACGTGCGAAGTCTGCTGACAAACCTGGTAGTAAGACAAAAAGCAGAATGCATACTGATTGAGGGTCTCAACAAATGGTCAACCTTTTCTGAATTCTTATTTTTACTTGAGAAAATTGGACAATTGCCTGTCATTACTGGTTTTGTCAGCTTCCTATCTGGTACCTCATTCTGGTCTCAAAGCCCTGTTCTTGCCTCTGCTCCACTGAATATCCAGCACACTAGAGTCACCATCTACAGCTAGCAGATAGGCAGGTAGCCATCAGATGCTCTGTCTGTTCAAATGGCCATCTGGCTTCTCTGTTCCCAGACTCTGAAAAACACTTTAACCTTATATTTTCCTGCAGAAAGCAGGAACAGTGGAATTGTTTGAACTGGGAATTGTATTTGTCAAGAAGATAATAAGGATAAAATATAAGGACAAAAAAAAATATACAAGACAAGAGGAGGGAAAATATGAAAGGCAGAATGACTATCCAAATAGGAATGGGGTCCAAGATTTCATGGGAACAGCAACATGATGTTTCTTTACATATTGGTTTCTTCAGAAAAATTGTAATTTTTAGTCAAGATTTTAGACATTAAAGTCATTAAGTTTTTTATATAATACATGTAAAACATCTGAAAGACAACAATGCCCATAGAAAGAGCAGGCAGCAGAAAGGATGAAGAAAAAAATCACAAACACTTTTGCTGTCCAATACTGGGCTCTGTTTCTGTATGAGCTACATTGTTTCACTGCTGTCTCTGCCCAATTTCATGGTTCATTGTCCTTGCTAAAAGAAGACTGGCTTCAACTACATTGTCCTATACAAAAGAATAGTCCACCCTTCCAAAGATAACAAATGGCCATTAGGGCTTACTGCGAGTACCAACACCACAGACACTGGCAGGTGCACTGTGGTGGAGCGATTCAAATCTGTTACAGTTGTCCTCTAACAGGGTAGTTGTTAAATGTATATTTAGTATCACTGTCAACCCTAGCTCTCTCCAGCAGATGATGAGCAGACTTAGCCTAAAAGCAAGACAATTTTTTTTATAGTTTCTCCTCTCTCCGTTTCTATTCTACCATTACATCTGCTACACAGTATGTATTTTGTGATAGAGAAATGATTGGTTTAGAGGAAGGGCAACATTTGGTTGGTTGAGATTGGGTCACCAAGGCATAACCATTATTGCCGTCATAAAACAGAGGTGAGTCAAGGACAGAGGATTTGAAAAAGTTCCAGATACACCAGGAAGAATTGAAAATCTTGGATTATTTTAACAAGTACAGGGAAATGGACAGAATACTGTAGCCTGGAAAGACCCTTTTCCTCTCTTGTTTGTAAAAAAACATATAGGAAGTATTAGAGAATTGAAGCATCATTGGAAAGAAGAAATTAGAGCAGGATATAATATACCTGTATGAGAGGTACATGAATCTGTCCCCAGATAAATGTGTTCTTTCAATGAATAATCCGTTCCTTTTTGAGCAATTTGCATAGGAATTTTCAATGTGACTAATCCCCTTTTGGAAGATATTCTGGTAGTTCCCTGTATCCACAAAAAATTTCTCAGGCTATGGAAGACAGTATCATGTCTCCCACCTTCTCATCTGTCATCTAATATAATTAAATAAATTTTAACAAAGTAAATATCATATTTTCCCATGAACAGCAGAAGAAGGAAAAAAAAAGCAGAAGAATAATGGCACAGTTGCTTTTCTGAGGAGAAAAAAAATAAAATTCTTATCAGTAAAAATTGAACAGTTTTTTGATATCAGATTCTTACACTGAGGTGTAATTTTTTGTCATTGTACTCTATATATCGGCATCACATCTTTGGTGTCCTAAGATTACAAAAAAGTTATTCCACCCTAAAAATATATAGAAAATATAGAGTAATAAGGAGACTGTTTCTTCTTGACTTCTACATAAAGAAAAATTTCAGTGTTTTTAAACTCACTAACGCTAGATATTATTGCCTGGCAATAGCTTTACATGAAAAATGCATTGTGTTTCACAGAATTCTAATTTTAAAAAAAGGTTCCCAATTCTCTCATTCTGGGCAGGTATTTTTTTCTGAAAAAGAAAGTGGGTCCAGTCTATGACACATCAAAATTGAATCTCTAGTTTCAAGAAAAAAGAAACAAACACACAAACTAATTAATTGTTTATTGTGTAAACAATGAAAAGAAAAATAATTACTCCACATTTTAAAATCACCAGTTGAGAGACATTTTATTACATTGAGAGACGTATTTATTACACTGCATGCTTGATAACACCAGTAAAACCAGAAGACACTCATTCTTCTTCTGGGGAGCTCTAATAACCAGCTGATAGACTTTGAGGTGGAACTCCTTAGATGTGAATTTATTTCCTTGGGAAATGGAATGTGACCTCAGTCAAATGTTCTCATGATAATTTAATGAAAGACTTGACTTGGGATAGAGAAAGAATCACATTCATGTACCTCTGTATTGTGTGTGATTAAATAAGTTTTAGTAAGGCTTCAGAGGTAAAATAGAAGAAATAAATGTACATACCTTTGAAAGGAACTTAGCTGTCCCTGGAAAAAGTATGGGCATTTTTTAGGAAGCATCTTTGACGTATATCTTATAGTTTTGGAGTGCGGGGAAGAAAGGAAGATGGGATAAAAATATACAATCATAAACAGTGCCAAGGCTGTATTCTGACCCACAAGCCGAGAAACAACTTGCGGCAATATTGTTAATACTCCCAAACCATGCACAGATTCCCTTCGAAGGGTGCAAGTCACCAGTTGTGACGGTGGTCACAAGGGTTTTCAGGGTGAGGGAAGAGACGTAGATTTGACTCTATATTTAGAAGTCTTGATTTATTATTTTAAGATATATACATATACTATAACTATACTAAAAAGAAAAAGAAAGGAAGGTTTCTAGAAGCTGCTAAGCTAATCATAGGAAAGAAAAAAGAATCATAACAAAGGCAGCTGACCCGCCAGAGAGCAAGAGCACTCTGCTGTGAGTGGTCACTGAACCAAAACACCTACACGAGACCAATCACGGATCACCCTGTTGCATTCTACAGCAGCAGATAACCTATTGTTTACGTCTGGTTCTGAAGCCACAGCTTCTCAGAAGGAAAAATCCTAAAGAGAAGATTTTTCACAGAGAGATGTCTGCGACAGTCACCCAAGGCTGAAACTGTAAGAATCGAGCCTAAAAACTGATCTCTCAGAAAATTTTCTGTCTTAATTCCATGGTAAAAACTGTGAGGTTGTTTCAAAGATAGCAGTTTCTTTTTTTTCTTTTTTTCTTTTTGGAGTTAAATGGATTGGCCAATTTTCTCCTTCCAATTCCATATTGGAGTCTTACACTAAATGAGATATGTTTATTAAAAAATAAGTATCTCTGTCCAGTCTTGATATTCATATAGAAGATTCTGTTGCACCAAAGCCTAGCGACATTACACCATCCACACCTTTTTTGTTTTGTTTCTTCTTGACCAAGAAGCTACAAAATAAAGTTCCTTGTGGATAAATTAAATACTGAGCAATCAACATTAAAATGATGCACTATAGTCTTATGGCTGTGTACATTTTACTGTGTTTCAGTAATGCAAAGCTTATTGTGTCTATGATGTACCAAAGCACAACTAGGCTCAATTTTAAATGGGAGCTATGCCATATAATCTTTAAGTGTAAACCATTAATGTTATTCAGCAAGTATCACAGTTTAGTGCTCAACACAATGTCTGTAGAACGCTATTATCTAATGAATATAAAGCCAATATTGACTTACAGTTCATTGAGCTCATTGGTATTTGTCCATGGGTCATTGACAGTAAAACATTTTACATCTACTATGATTGTGTTTGGATATATATTTATACCCTACAGTTTATTATTACAATTATATAGAAGATTTTAAATTACCCTGAGTTTAAAGCAGCCATGTAAAGAAAATTCAGCTTAAAGTGATATCCTCATAAAAATCTTACAGCGGGAACCTGGTATTATCCAATTACTGCATTGCTCCACAAAATAGAAAATCCATCTTTTAATCAATACTTTTATTGACTAAGCAAAGCTTAAAACTGATTGGACTTCTGTTAAAACCCATGGATAATGGACCATACTTTTCTGGACCAGCCTTTCACATATATTAAAGCAACTCCACAAAAGGCCAAAGTCTTCTGGTTCTCATTTGTTTCACAAAGCCATTTAATAAGCCAAATCAATGCCCTTGAATCTTAGGACTTGCATGTATATTGGTGCTATATTTCTAGTTGGAAAACACATCTCTGTAGGGGACAACTTTAAATATTCATTTATTTATTTATTTTATATCACTGAATCAGGAATAGCTATTAGTTACAGTTTAGTTAGGTACAAAATGTAACCCAAACTTCAATAAGGTACAGAAAAAGACAAAGACTATCTTCAAAAGCTAATCCAAAGAAAGTGTAATGGCCTTAGGAATTGAAAAGCACTTAGATATGTAGAAAGAAATAAAGGTATTTCAATGGTGAAAACTTTTTATGTTGGTTTTTTATCTGTTTTATGAATCAACAATACCCTGCTTTACAGGGAGAGGTAGGTCTAGCCTATCAACTGCCAAATGACAGAATGAAAAATACTTCAATCTCAAAAGCTGTGTTTTCAAACTTTGGAAGGGTAACAATAGGTAAAGCTTTAGTAGTGAAAGGTCTCACTTTGTTACAGAAAAGTGACTCATTCAGTACAAATAAAATTGGAAGGAGAAAATTGGCCAACCCATTTAACCCCATCAAAAAAAAAAGGCTGCTATCTTTGAAACAGCCTCACAGTTCTTACCATAGAATTAAGACAGAAAATATGTTGACTGAAATAAAGAAAAAATTGCTAGTTCTTTCTCTAGCTGAATAACGTTATTGTGAAAGTTATATATCCTCATAATTAAAAAATATGGGACCTGAATTCAATTCTCCTAAATTTAATTGCTCCACTTAGACATTTAATTAAAATCCCTAATACTAGCTGGGTTGAATATAAGTTTGGTATACCTCCTGTGTATCTTGTTTCTTCTCCTGAGATTTAGATAAAAGTAAGATCAACATTCTTCACAGAAACCCTCTTTTCAAAGGTTTATTCTTACAACAAAAACACCACTAAACTAAAACTTGGCTCACAAGTTTTCAGTCTGGATAGGAAATTGTTTTTTAGAATCTAAGCTATCACTACTGTGGTTTTTTTTATAGTCTAGAAAGAAAAGACTAAGAAGGAGTCCCATCATTATGTATAAATATCTCAAAGGCAGGTGCCAAGAGGATGGTGCAAGACACTTTTCAGTACTGTCCAGTGACCGGATGAGGAAAAGGGTCCATGAACTAAAACACAAGAATATCTACCTCAACACGAGGAAGAACTTCTTTACATTGAGGATGGCAGAGCACTGGACAGGCTGCCCAGGGAGGCTTTGGAGTGTCCCACTCTGGAGATATTCAAAACTCACTTGGACATGTTCCTGTGTCACTTGCTCCAGGTGACCCTGCCTTACCAGGGGGTTTGGACTTGGTGATCTCCAGAGGTCCCTTCCAACCCTAACAGTTCTGTGATTCTGTGACTGCATAGTCAAAGGGATTTTTTTTTTTAATGCTTGAAATCCACATAATGGAAAGAAATTATTGTTTCAATAAACTCTCTATATGCAAGGCCTCATTCTATACTGTTGCACTTTTAATATTATAAAATAATTTCTAACAATGATAATAGGCTAACATGAGCTTAGTGGCCAGTAAGTACGCATCACTGATCACCAGTTAAGAATTCTTTCTCTTCTATCTATTTTAAAATAGATTTAAGTTTGCTTTGAAAGTAGATCATGAATAAAATTAAACATTGAAATTAATGCTGAAACTGCATAAAACAATCTTCAAATTTTATCAAAATTTGTCTCCAAAGTGATATTTATATTTCTATCCTTAAAGTATTTAATTCAAACATTTAAATGTGTTTTATATTTATCTTCCTTAAGATCTATATAATTTTAAAAAATATTATCATTTATTAAATACTGTAGACTGGATGATATACCCAAAGAAAACAGTGATAGTTTATACATATTGAAAGTTAAAAAATTATTGACATCAGTCTGCTTTTGACCACAGATTTCAAAATCGAGCACTGGATTACACAATCCTAACAAAAGACTGAGTTAAGCAAGGAACATTTTTTGCCTAATGAGTAGTTGGAAACAAGAGAAGTGACTGTGTCATAATAAAATAAAGTGATAATCTCCAAATTCACACCATATTCACCATTTCTTCTTCATGAAATAACTGACAATTTTCTACCTAAATTGTTGAATGGCATAATTTCCCTATTACTTGTCTTTTTTGCTTGGGTTTGGTTTATAATAGATCGAAACAGCTTAATTCAAGTACAGTATTTTTAACTATTATAATAGAAATTTAGTTTTGCTTTCTTTTATTTAGATGTAAGAAAAGAAGAAAGTTAACATATTATCTAAAAAAATCTAATACCTTTTAAGTAACATGGTGTGTCAAAAAGTTCTTACATTTGGACCTCCTCAAAAGTAGGAAGCTTTCATTAATGGTAATTTATAAATACAGTGACACAAAGTGAAGGAACTCACATAGAAAATACCCTCTAAATATTGAATTTGCACTCCCACTCCTACTTATGGTATCCCAGGAGACTTATAATAAATAATATCAAAATATCCAGTCAGCAGGATTGTTTTCATATAACTGAAATTGTAATGATAGCTGTATTTAAATAATGATGGGCAGCTAACTTTTAGCTCAGAAGTCAGATCACTGAAGTCAACAGGAAAGAAGTGCAGGCTTGTTTTGCTCTTCAGACACCACAGGAAGGACACAAGACTTGCAAAACAAATGACTGTTTGACTTTGTTTCTATTTGTGTGGGGAGGGGGGTTTTCCTTTCTTTTTTTCACATTAACTTCAATGTCAGTTATAGAATGTGCTAATATATGGAATAGTGGTGGAACAACTGAAATCAAGACACTCTGATTTTTTTCCCACAGGACATGGTTTTGCATTGGCATAGCAATTCTTAACACAGTACTGTAACAGCTGAGGTTCCTCTCCCATGAATCTTTTTTTATTGTGTTCTCTCATTATGGATAGTTTCCATTTGGATTGTATCAGACTTGGAACTAACAAAGTCTCAGTTTTCTGATCTCTGATTATCTTCTCCATCTTTCTGATGTTACTGGTTTCCTAAAAATGGGTGTTGAAAATGCTTTGCTCAAGTTAGCTTTAAAAGCTCAAATATAGAATCTGTGCCACCTGTCCACGTGGGCTATTTTGTAGTCTGAAAGGCTGTCCTGTATTCTGGAGTGTTTCCTTGTAATCAGTCTATGCTTTCCCCTGATTAAGATTATCCAGTTTATACCTAAACAATATTTTCTCTTTCCCACTGTCAGGTTTTCAGCCTTCAATTACATGCCAGTCTTGTTTCGTTGATTATACCGAGCTTCCACAGTGGTATAATAATGTCAGATGTGTATGTACCTTCCCAAAAAACCCCAAGATTTCTAAACTTAAGCATATGGAAGGGTGTGTTTGTTTTCCTTTTAATGTTCTTATATATTCTCACTGCATTACAGAAATAATAACAAATGTAACTGAAATCATCTGTAGTTACTCTGAGCTATTTTGTGAACTGACTCAAAGCAAGTAAATGTAAACTTAATTTATGCATGTAGACAAGGTCAGGAGTTGGCATTGAATTCAAGCATATCCAGATTACTCTTTACAAAGCAGAATAGAATTTTTCATTTGTCTGCAGACTAAGGTGTTTCTGTTCAACACTGTGGCCCTATAGCACTTCATAAAACTATTTTGTAGTTCCTAAAAATGAAAGGTTATGTGCAGAGAGGTATTGAGGTAAAGCAGAAAAGGAAATTAAATAAACATAATGTTAATATATTACTAGTATTTTATTTGCATTATTGTTGCTGATTTTAGGAGTACCTGGAGATCCTAACAAATCATACTACATTCACATGTTATAATTGAAAAGTATGAAACAAAAATATGCAGGATGTTGGTATTTTTATGTCTGTATTGAAAACATGTACTTGAAGATAAAAGAAAAACAAAGAAAGTGCTGGTAGTAATGACACACCAAATCTAGCAGTTATTAACTTGATGAAATAAAAGTCACTCTTAAAAAAAATCAAAATTGCAATCTGATCCATCGGCATCACAGTGGACACTGTCATCCTGTGAGTCTGACACAATTTGTCATTTCATGAGTCTGACTGATAACTCTTGCAGTCTGCATTGGTGACAGAAGTATTGAACTATTGAATTTTTTCTTCTTAATTAACACTCGTACAGGTTGAAACTTCTGTGCCAGTCTAAGACAGAAGAAAGAAACTTTACAATAACACAAATTATTTTGCAGGACATTTTTATCCAAAAAGAAAAAAATATTACTCCAAAGAATTTAGAAGTTTTTCAATTATACAGTTTCCTGTTACCAATGCGTGTGCTACTTCAACAGTCAAGACGATAAACAGGATGGTTTTTAACACTTCGTATATATTGTATTTTAAAATATGTAAAATATGTAAAATAAAAGTACTATTAAAGACAAGAATTGATGCCAGAAAACACATAAATTTGAGATGAATTCATCTGTGATGACTTGGTAGCCCACACATATTTGTCCAATCACATTTGAGATACCCAAAACACTGCGCCTGGCCTTCAGGTTCTGCTTCACAAGGGAACAGTTCTCCCATCAATTTCAAGTCACATTTGTCAGATTTCTTGATATTGCTAATATCCTATAACATTCAAAACACCTATTTACATGGATGTCTGGGTAAATGAATCAAGTTTGTTCTGTAGCCTGCACAGAAATTCTTGGGCAAAGTGCTAAGTGAACTTTTGACTTCCTGTCATCATTGTGTGACCATAATGCAGCAATATCGAAAGTCATTGCCACAGTGGGCTGTTCCCTCTTGTACTCAGTTGTCATAAGACAGATGTCATTGCATATCTTCTTATCAGTGTGTGTAAATATACAGTGGGAGGAAGTAAAAAAGATGCATCCATACTGAATCCAGAGTTGTTCAGTGACAGGGCAAGACGCAGTGGTCACATATAGTGGTCACAGGTAATTCCATTTAAGCATAAGAAAGAGAAAATACTGTGAGGAGGATCAAACACAAGATCAGATCGCCCAAAACAAGTTGTGAAGGCTTCATCACTGGAGACATAGTCCTGAGCAACCTGTGGTAGCTGACCATGATTTAACAAGGATGTTAAACTAGATAATACTTGGGGATTCTTCCCAAACTTAGATGTTCTGTGATTTTTCTTCCATTAATAATCAGTCTCTGTCGAACTTGTTAAACTTTTATAAGGTACAGTTTCCTAGAGTAAATACAGCTTTGTAACCCATTGTTTGAAACATCTTGTCCTCTTCTAAGCAAGTCTGCTCCTGGATTGTTCCAATGTGCCTTCAGTTTTGTGTTGGAAAAAAAAATGAAAAATCAATCCCTATCCTCCTTGCCCCCTTGCCCATAATTTTCACACCCCTATAAACCTCTGCCAGGTTCTCCTTTGCACGTATTTTACTCATAATGAAGAGTCTGAATTTATTTATCTGTGGCTTAGTCATTCCTTCTCAGATGGCTTTCATGCACTGCCTTTATTTCTGCTCTTCTGAAGCTTTCCCTTTTAATACTCTTTTGTTGAAATTTAGAAACCCAGTATACACATTCATATCTTGACCTAATTCTTTACAGTCTAGTATAGTAGTTGTCTATTACTTTCAAACAATTCTTAGCAGTGTAATCATATGCCTGTTATCTACTCCTACTAAATACTGAACAAATGTTCATATGGAACAATTTACCTTAACCCCCAGATTTCAGATTGAGAAACAATGATCAGCTCAGAACACATAATTTTTTACGCAATGTGATATATTTATTATTTTCTATATTTTGGTTTAATAGATTTATTGCCCACCAGTATTGTAAGAACTTTTCATGATTATTCACAGACCATCTTTGTACTTGCTAAAACGAGTAACGCAATAACATCAGAACATTTGTCATTTTACTGTTGTCAAGGGTCACATAAGCATATCTGGCACAGTTTGTTGGTGATCTTCCCTGTGAACTCTGACCACTATGAAAATTTATAATTTATCTTTATATTCTATTTTCTATCTCCTAATCATTCAAGGCCTTCTATTTTCATCTAAAGTTTTTCTATTTCCCTTTCAAAAGACTTTTGTTAATCTAACAATACATGTCAGTGGGATTGACCCCTATTCACAAACTTGACTGTTTAACAAGGTATGTAAGGCAAGAGAAAATTTTCCAAAAGCAATGCTGACTTCTTCCACTATTCTATACTTGTGCACAGAGCAACGACTTCTGTTCTTCATCTACCAAATTGCCTAGTATGTATTAATTTTACAGAACTGTATGTCAAACTTTTCTCCCAGGAATTGAACTTGTATTGTATAGTACATTTCCTACTATAAAAATTTCCTAGATTTCCTTTCATATAAAGAAAGAAATATTCTTAATACCATAACTGCAGCAAGTAAACTGCAAAAGACCTACAATTAAATAAAGTTTAATATGTAGCATGAGATTATTAGGTGAAGGAGAACCTTAATGGAACCTTCAGGAGCCTCAGCAAAGAAACATAATTTGAATGACTAGACAGATTCCAAGTTACAAATGTAAGATTTTATTTTCTAGCGGAGAATTGTTTCACAGATATCCTATTGGTTTCAAATGTCTAATAGTTTGCAATATGCAAGGTATTATTAATCTAAAGGTAAATGAATCATCACTACTGCATTTTAAAATGCTCATTTTCCCCTCTGATGCCAGAGTAAGTCACAGACCATCACTCAGTTTTGCTCTAGTCTTTTTCAGAGCAAAGTCAAGTTAATCTGTACTTTACAAGCAGAAGGACAAAAAAGAGACCAGTCTTGACACATAGGGCAGCATATGTTAAGTGTCCTTTGATTTGTTAGAAAGAAATGCACTCTCTCCAGAAAAGATTTAATCTATACGTGTAATTGACTCTTGGAAGGTTCAGTTTTTTACAAAATGACAGAACAAGAATTCAGCTGTCTGGTGTGTTGTTGAATTTCTTGCTGATAGAAAGTTACGTTTTGAAGATAAATTTTTTGGTGGGATATGTGGTAATTCAAAATGTAAACTTTGTTAATACTCACTTACATTTGGTTAACCACTCTTAGAACTGTTGTGCACCAAGGTCCTTATCAAGATTGAAACCTGATTCTTCCATGTACAATGTTAACATGCAATTAAATGCACTTAATCTCAAATAGGTGGTCGTATAAAGATGAAAGATAGTAGAGAGATGGGAAACTGAATCTTAAATAAGTGAAGAGAAGTTTTGCTTCCTGTATTTTGGGCTAGGTGCAAAACAAGCCCCTAAATGCAATATATCCCACTTTACTTTAGTGTCACTGAAGTAATCTAAAGCAGTTGTCCCAAAACTGTGTGATGCCTGTGAAGAAAGTTAAACTTAATATATGCACTGCTGTTTGCCTCTGACTATTACTTGCCTGGTTATTTATTTTGGAGGTAAGCTGCACGTACCAGAACAACCTTTCCATCAGACTTTTACTTTCATAGGAACTGAGGTTTGCCCATATAAAAGAAGAAGATGAAATGGAGTTTATGAATTTCAAATGTAAGGTCAGAACATGATGAGAGATCATCAGAACATGACTGGAGAACAAACACTTTTAGATTTAGCTTGATAATATTCTAGATTTCAGCAGTTTAGATACAACCACTGCAAATTTCACCTTTTGATTACTGTAGTTCAGTGATTTGTCTTAAAACTCAATCTTGCCTGTCCATAGCTTCTTAAAGTTATGGTTTCCAATAAGACAAAGTCTTACTACAAATTTTCTGATTTTCTGTTGTATGCTGTTTTGGGTTGTTAGTTTTGGGTTTTGATTGTTTTTCTTGTTTGTTGGGGTTTTTTTTGAGGTTTTTTGTTTTGCTTTTGTTCTTGTTTTTATTTTCTTCATCAACTTAACAATAAGATTGCTTCCTGTTAGTTTGCTTGTTAGCCATTCAAAGTACCAAGTGACCATTGAAAACAGGTGCAATAGTTGAAATTTTCAGTTTGGTAGAAAAATGGAAGTAAATACACCATGTTACCTACTTATGGAAAGATAATAAGTATAAAAATACTATTTCCATGAAACGTAAATCTCATTTAATTTGGGGGGTATTTAAAATAAATCTGTTTTGTCCGTTAGGCCATTTTAAAAAGAAAATGTAAAATTAATTCAAAGATGTCTAAGAGTTTTGGTACTTCTTGAATGAAGCCCTATTTTGACTTTGCAAAAAAAAGCCCAGGTAAGTACTCATTAGGTAAACCTATCCTTAGAAATAACGTCTTGCACATTACACTAGAGCTATTGACTAGAATGATCATATATGTCAAATATATTTCTCTATGACTGAGGAAAAATTTACATTTTTGTTCACTATGAAGCCAGAGCAATTCAACTGACAGTAGATCAGAATTTGGCACTTAGTTTGGGCATTTTCAACCCCTGGTGGCATTTTTATTTTTCATTACAATTCTGATGAAAAATTTAATTTGGGAAAGTAATTAATTTGCTTGTTCCCTTGCCATCTGAATCTGTCATGGCTCAGCATATTCATCACAAGGGGTCAAGCATGGGTAATGAAGCAGTTACGAGCTTTCTGGCAACTACTATGCCAGCATTGTTACCGAAATGTAGCCCAATCCTTGCATTACAGTTGTCTATATTAGGGCACTGAATTTTTTCAGAACCTCTGTCATAGCTCTATCGTCACCATCATCATCATCATCCTCCTCATCTTTCTCAATACTACTACAAAGGTTTTTCCTCAAATCAAACTATGAAACTTTACTTTGTTTAAATGTCAACAGATGGTCTTTGCCTCAAAAAGCATAAAGGTAAAGGACAGAATAAAAAATAGTTAATTTTCTGAGGGCATACTGAGGCATATTCAGCTTCAACTTTCTGTGATTTCAGAACCAATCCATCTCTCAATAATCAAAATAATTTGCAGATCATTTTCACTTGACTCCCTGAATAGTTAAAAGAAACTTTTATTCTGCAAAAAAAAAATGTTAAGCAGAGAAAGACAAAAGCAGGAGGTATTTTTCTTGAGATTGTCTCTCTAAGATAAAGTCTTCACAATGATCATCCTTGACATGAGGATGGTACAATACCAGTAAAGTTTTTATTCCCTTATCCTAATACTCTTCTGAACATTGTTTTCTTGTCATAAGTGTTTTGAGAGAGGTGACATATTTATAGAGGTTTTGTAGTCTAGTGTTTATAAATACCACTTATGTAGCTGTATTAAAGCATTTATTAGGATTCAAATTTGCATTAGAACTTCTATCCTCCACAAATTATCACATTTTAAAATTAAGATCTTCCATCCTCCTCTGTTATTATCTTTGAGGGGAAAAGACTCTTTGAAAGAGAGAGGTCGTATTTAGTGCATCATCTGATGCAGCATCTGACGTAACAGTTTTATTTATCTTTTTGTAAATAGTGAAATATTCATTATGTAAGTGCTACAGTGTGACAATTCTACATTAATGATAGTTGTAATAATGGCTTTATTTCATTAATTGTTTATCAAGGTAAAATGGATTTAATTTCATATTATGCATATGGTAATGTCTTAATTTGGTAATAACTAGTATTCTGTTAAGGTGATCAAGATGCTTAGTTTTTTTAGCAGTTTCATTATCTTTTTTTCCTTGTATAGTATAAATAAAATATATCTCAGAAAATAAATAATTATCTAATACAGTTTTTCATTGAGTTCACTGACAAGCTATTGTTCATTTCAGTGAAGGCAAAAGGTGTAAATAATTGCCTTCTGTTAAATTTTATACATCTCATTCTTCAAAATCTTATGTACTATAGACTACTACTGTCAGAGACTGAAATATCATAGTTTAATACTTAAACATTTTTATGAAGGACTTTTAGAACTGTGTTACAAAAGCTGCAAAGACCACCATACCCTGACTAGGCCTCCTGACTGAGGCCCTACACCTTTGCTGATGAAGATAAGATAAAGTAACAGTTCAGGTCTGGGGACATTCACAAAGCACAAGCTTAGCACCTTCAAGGAGGAGATGACAGCCCTAGGATAATCAGCTGCCAGGCTCCAACAGACCCTCACACCCAAAGGTGGGGTAGAGAGGCTTTGGGGTGTGTTGAGAAACCTCTGGTGAGAGGCAGTAACTGCCCATCCTCTTCTGGGCAGAGGCGCCCAGCTTCTTCTTCCAGAGGGCCTCCTTCTTCTGGGAAAAGCTTATCCACAGCAGAGGGGTGACATGGCCCATCAAAGGGGCCCCAAAGGGGTCCCCAGACTACAAATGATGCAACAAATCCTCAGTGTTGCAAGGGACAGTGTCAATGGGGCTCCTGCATCTGCCCGAAGTATGTATTAATCCCTAGAATTCTGTACTCTTTGGCATGGCCTGGTGCTGTGTGTGGCAGTGTGGCCCTGCGAGGGAGTGACAGGGGACCCTCAGCACCAAAAGAAAACCAGATGGAGAAGAGCAAGGAGACATCACTGGGACCCTTGGATGGGTGATATGCTTCCACCTCACCCCTGTCCCCCATCCCCATGACACTTCTTGCGGCTGCGCTGACCGTCAGAGCCCGCCTTAGCTCCACAGGTGCGCGCCACAGCCTAGGGGGCCAGCCGCGCGGCCACTCGGCCCTCGCTCCAAGCAGGGAGCGGTCGGGGCAATCGGCCGGCTAGGGAGACCTCTCCTACGGCAGGGTGAGAGAAGGCGGCTCCCCAGAAGGCAGGCGGACGGCAGCGAGCTGAGTGAAGGCAGCGAGGACAAAAGCGAAGGAGGTGGCAGGTCTCCACAGCAGGAAGGATTTGTTGGGAAAGGGTGAGACAGAACAAGCCAAGCAGCTGTAAGGACCTACCACAGAGAGCGTCGACTACATGGGGTTTTAAGGGGGTCCAGAGGGGATGAGAAACCCACCCCCTGGCCAGTAACAGAACAGAACTTGATGACAGACACAACTGAACAACAAATGGGGAGTGAGTTGGGAAGGGACAGCAACCCCTGCTCCAATCACCCTCCATCTAGAGTAGACGATTCCAGAGACTGGGAGTGGGCAGAGGGTGATGGACAGGGAGGTTGCCGTAGGAACATAGGAGGGGTTAACCAAGAAACCATAGTAACTAAGGAGGGGACTGGGGATTGACACAATAACAGATACAAAAGGGCGGGAGTTGCCAGGGTAACTGGGGGATTGGTAGCTAACTGCCAAGGGGGAAGGTGGGGAGGGAGCCTAAGACAGAACCACTCTTAACATAACATGGGGGAAACTGGAACATACTGACTGAATTCAGAAATAACATTAAAATATAACTTAAACCTTAATTCTTACAAACACAAGAGCGAAGCGGCTGCACCGCAATTCACTCTTTCTTCCTTTCTTCCTTTCTTCCTTTCTTCCTTTCTTTCTTCCTTCCTTCCTTCCTTCCTTCCTTCCTTCCTTCCTTCCTTCCTTCCTTCCTTCCTTCCTTCCTTCCTTCCTTCCTTCCTTCCTTCCTTCCTTCCTTCCTTCCTTCCTTCCTTCCTTCCTTCCTTCCTTCCTTCCTTCCTTCCTTCCTTCCTTCCTTCCTTCCTTCCTTCCTTCCTTCCTTTCTTTCTTTCTCTCTCTCTCTCAGCTTCTTTTACTACAAAATAAAATATATCAATCTTTTGGCACCTACATCTAGCCTCAATTGGTTTAATCACATTTTTTGTGTTAGTTTTGAACCTTCTAAATTCTTTCAGTTTTATATACAGTGACTGAATTTTCTTTGCTTTTCTGGGTTTAAACTGGATCATAACAACTACCTTCCAAAAAAGCGGTTTCGTTAGGAATTATGATTATCTGCCATGACAGTGTAGTATTTCCCTGCTCTTGATGAATATTCTTTTTTTTCCCCTGATGCTTCGATTACACTATTAGCTTCTTCAGACAACTGCAGTAACTAGTCTCCTTCAATGAAGGATTCCTAAAGGAGACAGAATGTGAGTTTCTCTTCTTCTGGGAAACTGATTTTATAATGGTGAAGGTGTCAGACGTAATTAAGATGAATGATTGTGTACCCAACTAAATGAATCTTATTGTTGTAAATTTGACATTTTTCCTATACTGTTCATGAGCCTAATAGGAGCACACCAAATGCACATCTTAGCAGGAGTCAGAGACAGGATAAAGTACACAACCCTGGTTAATAACTGCTGAAATTGCAGAAGTCTGAAGTCCTCCTTCAGACGTAATCCTTTCAGTATTTTCAACACAAATGTTGAAGGAGCAAATTTCATATTTTAAGATGCAAATGTGATTTATATAAAAATTTTTTATAAGATTATTTATGATTTATATAAGAAATCAGATTTCCTCATTCAGTGAAGGTGGAAAAAATAGTACATAGGCTCTTAGTCATGATAATGTACTGAGTCTCTCGTGAGATATTTGGATCATTTTAGAGATTAGTGAATAAGACAAAAATTAGGTCCACTACTATTCTTAATCTTGTCTTTCTACTACCACTTTGTCCCAACAATCTTTAAACTCTTCTCATGGTCAGTTTGGGTTTTTTGGGTTTTTAGAGGTTTTGGGGGGTTTTTTGGGTCTTTTTTTAAGAAATAGCAGCTAATCTAGGACATTACAACAACTTTCTTAGTAAGGTAGTTTTCAAATGAATTTCAGATTCTGATGAAGATGATCATATACTTATTCTTTGAGAAAAAACCCAAAAAAACTAAAAAAAAACCCAAAAAATACTTTAATACATGCCTTCAGTTAGCTTATTATCAATCATTTACAAGCACTACAAAATTTAATTTATGTCTCAGTGTACTGTAGAAAGGGAAGACATCCAAATGTCTTGCCAAATTTACTGGCAGAATCTTTATTTATATTGTGCATTGCTCTGACTAATTATTTCATATTAAGAAGTGAGCAGTAAATATCCGTCTGCAACATCCAATGGTCCAAGACAAGATAGTGTTATCTTTTGATACTCTGACTTTTGGAAAAAATATCAAACCTGTTACAGGGAGAAGAAAGACAACAAAGAACAAATACCCAATGCATTTAAAGTAGAGCACACATAATAAATTCAGATATCATATCTAATTGCAAGCCAATGAAGAAAATAACAATATGCAAATTCTACTATCTAAAAAGTATAAAGATTATCTCTGTGTAATCCAAGTGAGCAAGGAGAAATCATTGTCTTAAGCATAAGATTCCTTCTGCCAAAGAGCTTGGGATGGTAATTTCCTATGTCTGACTTATTCCTGAAGAAAATTCTTTTAATCAAACCTAGGACCCAAGAAGAGTCCATACGTGACCTGTATTCCCTAGCTCCACACCCTGGTAATGTGGTTAGTATAATTTACGCCAGTTGATAAAGCAAGCAGACATTCTCTGTGACCAAGTGAGTCCCACTTTATTTCCTGTCCTGGCACTATTAGGGCTGAAATCCTGTAAACCAAGTAGAAAAATAAAATAAAATAAAATAGAATAAAATAAAATAAAATAAAATAAAATAAAATAAAATAAAATAAAATAAAATAAAATAAAATAAAATAAAATAAAATAAAATAAAATAAAATAAATCTATTTCTACTTCTACTCTGTATCAGTCTCAAGATTTCTGTGTGCCAGGCCAATTACTCCCTTTCTTCCCAGCCTCAATGGTCCTAGGCACTTGACCAAACTGGTGTTGTTGATGACCCCATCAAAGAACAAAGAAGCATAACAACACACTATAAAACCAAGCAAGCAGCAACTTCTTAGTCCTGAGTGGTGATCTTGGATGGATAGGGGACATCTTGGGGCATACTTTTCTTGAAATGATAGACTTTTCAGTTCTCAGACAAGTAAGGAGGGAAGTCAGCAGAACTGCCACCTCGGACTTCTGAAGGGCAACCTTTGGCTTGTTCAGGAATCTGGCCAACAGAACTCCTGGAAGATAGTCCTGAAGGGCAAAGGAGTGCAGGAAGGGTGAACATTCTTCAAGAAGAAAGTCCTGAAGGTGGAAGAACAGGCCATTTCCATGTCCCAAAAGATGAGTAACTGGGATATACCAGCCTGGCTGAACAGAGAGCTTTGCCTGGAACTTGGGGAGAAAAAAAAAGAATTTATGATCTTTGGAAGAAGGAGCAGGCAACTCAGAACAATGTTGTGAGATTATACAGGGAGAAAATAATTAGAAGGACCAATGCCCAAATAGAACTTAATCTGTCTCTGCCATAAAAGACAATAAAAATGCTTCTATTAATACATCAGCAAGAAAAGGAGGGCTAAGGAGAAACTCCATCCTTTATTGGATGCAGAGGAAGACAGAGTGACAATGGATGAGGAAGATGCATAAGTACTTAATGGTTTTGTGCCTCAGTCTGTAATAGTAAAACCAGTTCTCTAGGTCAGCCCCCTAAGCTGGAAAACAGGAATGCGGAACAGAATGAATCCCCATATCAGAGGGCAGTAGGTCAGTCAGCTGCTACTTAACACAAGTAAGTCTATGGGGTCAGATGGGATCCACCCAAGGGTACTGAGGGAGCTGGTGGAAATTCTCAACAAGTCACTTCCAAATATTTATCAACACTCCTGACCAAGGAGAGAGGTCCAAGTTGACTGGAGGTTAGCAAATGTGATGTCCATCCACAAAAAGGATTGGAAGGAGGATCTGGGGAACTACAGGGTACAGGCAGGCAGCCTGCCCTCAGTGCCAGGGAAGGTTATGGAACAGATTGTCTTGAGTGCAGATACATGTGTGTCTGATCATATAAATTTCTTGGTATGTCTGGACTGATACCTTTGTCTTTTAGACAAATGTTAAAACTTTAATGTAACAAATGGCAACATGTCATTTGACAATATGTCATATGACAATATGCCCTCCTGTGGGCTCTGATAGGGCTCTGTTGTCCTGGAAGCATTCTTCTTAAAGTATGACAACTGATTTCCATATAATTGGGAAGCATAACAATGAGTTATGCTGCAATTTGCAATAAATGCAATGCAATACAAAGGTCAGTTACACAGACCTATACAACAAAGGTTATAGTAGGAACAGCATAAGACAAAAGAGTATGCTGTTGTGGTCCTCATCTCTGGAACTTAACATAGCACAAGACATGAACAAGTAAAAACAGGGTGAAAATTAAAAAAATAATACTTTTATCAGCTGTCATCAGTGAAAAAGGAAAAAAATTAGTATATATAATTCAGTGTATCTTCCTCTCCCTACGTTAACAAAGGGTCACCATGATTTCCTTGCTCAGTAACCATTAGAATCTTCAATGTTAGAAGCAGAGACAAATTTTCTATAAGACTAATGTTTTTCTAAAATGTGGAATTCCAGACTACCATTTCTGCTATAAAAAATTATATTTAAAATGGTCTTTAAAATTTTCTCGCACTCAAGTGTGACCAACACATTCAAGTGTGAAGAAGAAGTGGAGAAGTGGATCTCCACAATCAGTACCTGAATTCCACTCTTTAAAGGGAGGTCATGGTTCCCCTGCCCCCGGCACTGGTGAGGCCACACCTTGAGTGCTGTGTCCAGTTCTGGCCCCTCAGGTTAGGAAGGGCATTGAGACACTTGAGCGTGTCCAGAGGAGGCAACGAGGCTGGTGAGAGGCTTGGAACACAAGCCCTGTGAGGAACGACTGAGGGAGCTGGGGGTGTTTAGCCTGGAGAAAAGGAGGCTTGGAGGTGCCCTTATCACTCTCTCCAACTCCCTGAAAGGTGGCTGTGGTCAGGTGGGGGTTGGTCTCTTTCTCCAGGCAGCAACTAACAGAATGAGAGGACAAAGTCTTAAGCTGTGCCAAGGGAAATATAGGAAAAAGTTTTTAAGGAAAGAGTGATAAATTACTGGAATGGCCTGCCCAGGGAGGTGGTGGAGTCACCATCCCTGGATGTGTTTAAGAAAAAACTGGATGTGGCACTCGGTGCCATGGCTTAGTTGAGGTGTTAGGGCATGGGTTGGACTCGATGATCTTGAAGGTCTCTTCCAACCTAGTTATTCTAAATTTTAAATGCCAAAGTGTTCATTTTGCCTAATTAAACCGAAGCAGAAGTTCTTAAAAAAAAAATCAAGAAAGTTAGAGGAGAGTAATGAGACAGCATTTACCAGATGACCTGTTGTACATACATAGGTTTTCAGTCTTGGCCTGTGGTCTCAGGGAAGTAACCAAAGTGAGCCTTTGTCTCAGTGTAAGACTCCATGGCTCTGAAGTTTCTCATTGGATCATTGTTTGATATAGACCATTAAATGATACCAACTCATGTCTGGACCGTAGAATTTTATGGCTTTGGTTTTTTTCAATATCTATCGTTAGGCTGAAGTAGTCATGGCAACATAATTTTAGGCTTTGTCCAGTGATCAGGAAAAGAATGCATATACAAAGATCTCCTAATCTAATTATGCTTTCTAGTGGATTTAACTCAGAGTGTGACTCAGACAGTAACAGCCTTTTCTGTTGAAGTCAAAGGCTCTAGTTTCACTTCCTGCAAAAAATCCAGCTAGGATCAGTGTTGCATTCAAAAAAGTTCCTCAGAATTAGCATACTGCTCAATACTGAAAGCTTTTACAGCCAAAAACCATTGGTAGATGACAATATAAAATATTTATAATCAACTGTCATCTTGATTTCAGTGGGACAACTCACATCAAACAGATCTTGTAAGTGTTTAGGATCAGCCCCAGGCTCTGTCTCTAAACTTTTGTTAGGCATAATCAATGTCTCACACGCAGAAACATTAAGAGGTTTTCCAACTGCTGTAATGTGTGCAGTAGCAGACATTATTTTTTAATCTTGTTTCTAAGAATTATATTAAAAAAATAAGGAAGGGTTGAAAACAAAGTTTAAATAAGCATTGAGTTTAAATAAGCATTAAATAAGATTGCTCAAGGTGGTCATGGGATCTTCTTAACTGAAGGATATTAAGAGTAGAAAATACTGGAAAATCCTACTCTGGGGTAGGAGGACAGATTACCTGATTTCTTGAGGTCCTTTCAAAAGAAAATCTATATGGTTTTCTATGCAGGAAGAAAAGTGCTTCTCCCTTCCCTGATCGTGCTGCAGACCTTCAGTCTGCAGGTTGTTGAGGAGAACAATGTCTCTTGGTTGTCAAATTGTAATAAAGAAGCAAATAACTATCAGCTGGAATTTAATTGCAGTCTGCTTCCTTCCTACAGCAGGAAAGAAACACAAAATTAATTTATATTCTGAATGAAAACCAATTCACTAGCCCAGTCTTGAGCTCTGGACCCATACTTATTCTTGAAAGAAACTTTCATGTTGCAAACTGTCCCCTAGGAAGGGTATAAGCAGATTGAAGATATACTATATAAATGTTCTTTAAGGCCTTATAAAGGATCAGAGTAAGTATTTCATTATATCTGAAATTATATTTATGGAGATGGATGATTAGGAATTAGGATATGTACAGAGTGTGTCAAATATGGTTATTATAAGGTGAAATGGCTTCTAAAATTGATTGGGCCATGACCAAATAGCATATGTCCAGAAGGGTTAAGGAAGTAAGCAGAGAAATTGAAGAAGCTTTGGCAGACATTTTTATGTGCTTCTGCTCTTCAAAATAGATCAAGTGAAATCTGAGATGATTGGAGAGAAGCCAGCATTATGCCATTATTTTAAAATGGCCCAAGGAGAGACAAGGGAGGTAAATACTCACTAACTCATTGGAATTCTCAGAGGATATGGCCATCAACCTAGACAAAGGAGATATGCATATCGCATGAACTTCCAGAAAGCGTTCAGCAAAATTCTGTGTTGTAGGTAGTCTCAGTTGCAAAGTCCAGAAACTAATTAAGAGCAGACATATTAAGTTGAATTGACTAAATCAGCTATACTAAATGCATGCTGAAAGTAGAAAATAAAGTTAATGAGGACATTTTTGATCAAGTCATCTGCTTAAAAAACAAATGTATAAATGAGATATGACACAGTTAGACTGCTAATTGCACTCCTTCTTCCAAGGAGTCTTTCCAAAGGAGGTATCTTGCTTGAGATTGACTCATTAATGTAGATCCTTTGAAGTCTGACATGTTTGTAGTACTATTGTACTACTCTCTGCTGTCAGAGCTTCCTCCAACATACTGCCCTTCTTCACTTTAACACAGGTGAATTTTCATATTCATGAAAACATTCTCCTGTCATCCTCAGAAAAGAATTACTTTTTATATGCACCACAGGAAACTGCAGCATAAGGTTCCCACACTGTCCTGTGAGACAGGTAAAAAACATAAATTCTGTGTCTATACCATTCAGTCCATGACAACTTTACTGATATTACTAGCAATGGAACAATTTTATATGTGAGGGCTGTGCCACAGGCTGAGATCACAAGCGTAACAAATAAGCATATTCCATTGAATTGTTTTAAGTCACAACCTTTGGTAACAAGTCAAGATAGATTTGTATTTGTAGGAAAGCAAGAACTGGCTCTGATCCTGATTGGCAGTTCCCTGAGCCATCCAGTCCTATGATTGTTAGTTATGTTTCTATACTGCTTTTAAAGATGGAAGAGATGAAGAAAAAAACTGCAGAGGGATATATCAAAAGCTTTTATACCTTGGGTTGGCATCACCAGTCTTCCCTAGCAAATATACTACCAACAAAGCATGGAATTTATTATTTATTCAATATTTTCCATAACATTCATGAAGGATTGTATAAAATATTCCTTATCAGTTTTGATATCAATATGGGAATTAATTGGGGATACTTTATGAGGCTAATACAGTCCAAAAAGAGTAAAACATATTTCTAAATAATTAAGACGTTTTAAGTTTTGTTTTAATGAGCAAGTGGAGGATATCCTCAGCAGTGTCTTCTTTCCCATATATACTTTATTCTTTTTAAATTATTTTAAATATTTTAGCTGAATTTGTATTTTAAGATGGTTTTATTCTGGAAACATCCTTCTTGAGGATGTGAGGAAACTATTTAGAGAATTGTGTGTTAGCGCAGGTCTTCTTAAACAGGCAACTTTATTCTAAACTGAGTATGATCACATACATGCAAAATAAATATAATGACCCAAACTTCTAAATTTGGTTGAATCAGCTCCTTGTGGGGCTTTACATGTGTTATACACATGCAAGTATAGTTCTGTGGTGCTTAAAAGTCTCCTCCATGAAATTGGCCTATCTCCTACATTTTACAGTATTCTATCTCTCAGAAATTTTTGTTCTGTTACATATATTTAACCATCAAGACACTGTGTTATATGGGGCATAGTGGGCAACCTGCTGGCAGAAGGGGCTGCAGAGGAGCTCTTTGAGGAGCTCTCTGAGCCAGGGCTGTCCTGTGGCAGACACAGATGGTTCAAGCTGGATCCAACCCACTCACTGTAGGGCACAGCTGACCTTGGGGCACCTCAGGGAAAATGTATTCAAGAAAGCATTTAAAACACTTAACAGAAGGAGGATGGAACAAAAAGTGTAAAAATCAACCCTACAGACACCAAGGTCAGAGAAGGAACAGAATAAGAAAACATCTGCAGCCTGTAGGGAAGTCCATGGTGGAGTAGATATCCATTCACATGGAGCATCCTGCACCAGAGAAGTTAGATACTCCTGAAAGGCTGTTGACAATGTAGAGCTCAAGCTACAGTGGGGAAGACTAGAGGATGAAATGGCAGAGAGGAGTTGTTGCTGATAGCTAATTATATGTCAGATGGGGTGGGACTGGAAGTGGAGTTCCGAATGAACAGGGAGCAAACATTGTTCTTTGCTTGATGTTATCCAAATCTATTTTAAGTGACAACAAACTAAATTAAATCTCTCACATTTGAGACTACTTTGCCCATGACATTAATTGGTCTTGTCCCAAGTTTTCGCATCTTATTTTCTCCCCAGTAGTCTTTAAGACAGCAGGTGGATGTGGGTTTGGCAGCCAGCCAAGGCTGGCCCACAACACACCTATGTAGCTTAATGGGATCTTCCTTTACTGAGAGAAGCAACTCCAACTACATGAATAGGCAGAAGAAATGACTGAAACATTTTTATCTCTTTTCATTGTCTCTAGATGGAGCTAAGATTAAACAATCAATTTATCAAGTCTAAGGTTAGGCAAGTTGAGTTCTGTTGTGGTTGGCAAAATGAAAGTCAGAAAGGAAACTGAAATTACTAAAAATAAAAAGTGTTTCAGATTTACCTGATTAGATATGGTGTTATTTTCCTATATCTGACAAATGTCATCAGATTAAGTTAATTGTGATATGTATGTATTGCACTGAGAAGTGTTAAAAGTAATCAACCATCAGATAAGACATCTTCAGCCAGAGAACATATGCCACATACAAGACTTTTGTGAACCTTGATCCACACCTAAGAGGTAACAGGCAGCAAGGAACTGCTTTGAAATACAAGCAGCTTCTGATGTTTCTAATGGAGGGATGTAAAATACTGGAATTCATGTGTAAAAGAGAAGATTCAGTTTAAAATAGAAAATGGAAGTGCACATCTATTTTGGTCTTTGTCATTAACTTCTCTCACTAAACATGGGTATTTTAGGAGTCTCGTAGCACTACCCATGTAGTGCTTTATGTATTGTCCACCAGTGTTCCAACAGCCAAATCTAAAAAGAGAAAGAAAGCTATGTTATTTTACTTTTTCCCCCATCATTCATTTAAGAAGTTTTCTCAGGGGATCATTTATAATACTTTCTGACCTACAGTTATGATATCTACCTGCTTCCTTCTAATTAAAGACATGGCCCTGTCTTTTGTACCCAGTATTCCCCTGAAGATCAATTCCCCAGCCATGAACTTAACTAATAGAAAATCCTAACTCACTAGTATTACAATACAAAAATAAATACTGTGGAAGAATTGAAGATGACTTTGTAAAAAGGTCCATGTTTCCACAGTGTACTTCATCACTGATACCCACAGCTTCTAAGGTCTGACTATTAAAAAACCCATTTCTACTAAAAGGATGTGTTTGAGGTATTTAGCCCCCCAGAAGTCAAACAAATAAAACTCATTCATAAACATGAACTTTGCATACACAATACAGGAAAAAAAAACCATGCCAAAGCCCTGAAACAAATGCAGCAAAGGAAACATTTTTTTCAGCCACACACACACACACACACACACACATATATATATATATATTTATATATATATATAAAATAAACCATTAATTCCCAAATGATAGTCTTTCATTGCTTGATGCTTGAAAATGTGCCTGAACTTCATGCACATGTACTCTACAGAATTATTGCCCTTGGGAAAACTTTACTGAATTTTAATTTTGATAAGATATTGAATATTAAAATTAACGCCATGGCCTAATGATGTCGTCTCTACTGAAATGGAAGTAGTGCACTGAAAAAAATGAATTAGAAGAAAGTAAATACCACACGAATTTATGTCAGGTATTCCTTTTCTTTTACTTTCAGCTGTGAAAGAAAAAATAGATAAATGACTCTGTTGTTGCAATGCTTAAAAAGAACCAGTAAAGGCACGATTATAACATAAAACAAGCATTGCCAATATTTAATAACTTATAAATTATATTAAGACATATTATAAATAAAAGCACTTCTAAGCATTGCTTTCAGCAGTTCAACATGCTACAATTCTTTTTGTTGTTTGTTTTGTTTTGCATTGTTCTTATTCTTAATACATAGTAATCTTAGATTTTAAAGGATGCAGAAGGAAGTTAGATTCCAGGTTTGTGGGGTTTTTTCCCTTTTCTTTTTCAAGTAGAGTTTGAAAGCTACACCTCAAGGTTATTTCTCACTTAGCTTTTTCCTAATATGAAAATAAGAAGAATTTTAATGTTCCCATTTATTTTCTTTGAAGAATATTGATGAATACTAGCACAGAATTACTAGAAAATTCTCCAGCCAGAACAATTAGAAAGATTTCTGAATGATGATAAGCTTTTAGCAGCACCTTTTCTAGCCCCTTTTCAGTCTTAAAGTACAGATCTCTCATAACCGCACTGTGTCCCTGAATGTGTTCAGTTTGAGTTTTAATTTCTTTGTTTTTTCAACAGCAGGTATAAGGGTCATTCTACAATAAAGTAAAAGGTCCATGTGCACCATAAAGAACTTCTGTATCCTATTAACCTCCATGAACTCTTAGAACACTCCATGAGGCAATTAGGATATCAAGGTAAGTCAGCAGCCAGCTGAGCATTATGTTTTTCAGGATGTTTTTCATTCAGGACTTATAGGAAAAGAAATTGACCTAATCCTTGTTTCGGGAAGCAACTAAAGACCTATGGCACTCACATTGAAAATAAAACTCAAGAAAGCATATAAGATGTTCAATGAGCCATTAAATATTTTTACTAATCTTATCTCCAGTGAAGAAGTGAACCAATTCTTCCTTTATTTATACACTTAATACTTAAACTTTAAAAAAAAATTCAAAGCACTAAAAGTTTACCTCAAAAGATTGCACTGGAGGAAGACCATGTAACAACACATAAAAAGTAATTTATTCAGAGTATAGAATACATTGTTTCATTTGTTCAAAATGTCTAGTAAGGCTAGTGATGTCCTGTGTTAAAAGTACATTGATATTCCTAGTATCTTACAAAATAAGCACTTCCTACATAGCTATAAAGTACAAAAACCAAACATATAACTCCCCAAAAACCCAGAGTCATAAGTATTTCTAGCCTTTGATAAGTAGACTTAATTTTGTTCCAGACCTTGCTTAGTCTATAAAAACTGGGTTTTAGACAACTATACTTGTCCATGCAGTCATTTTATTAAGATATTATTTTTTCCAAAATTTATTTTGTTTTCTTCCTATTGCTTCTATTGTTATCATCACCTCTCCTATGACCTTTCATAAGTCTTATCTTCAGCATACCTTGGAAGTCTGCTTAAGTAACCCTGAACACCATGTGCACAGCCAGCTCATCATATCAGTGTGAAATTGAATATCCCACAGAGAATATTTTACATGTAAGATGTGAATGACAGAGGAAGCTGGAGATAGAGCTGTTGTCTGTTTCAAACCTTTCCACTCTTGCTCTAGTTGAGCAGTTCAAAAGTTTGGCTTATCATCTCCTAGTCACACTTGGCTTCTCCAAACTCCTTCTGCCTCTTCAAAATGTTCACATACCTTGAAAGAAGCTCGTTCTTTATGTAAACAAACAACAAATAAAAGTATTGGCATGCAAGTAATCAAATGGAAAGATAAAGAGTTCAGTCATCCAACAGTTTGAATCTAAAGATTACTTTCAGTGGCTTTCCTTATACATAATTAATGTCATACATATCTTCTTAGATGAGATTTTTGCCACAAATTTTCATCTTTTTCATCTGTCTTTCACAATCTTGCTGGAGTTAATATGTGGAAAACTTCTTACCTTTATCATTATTTGTTGTTTTTAAAATTCTGGTTGCAAGCACCTGCTTGGTTGGATGAATGAGGTGTTAAAGGGATTCATCATACTTGTTAATCATGTCCTAGCAGCACACAGACCTCATGTTTCACAGACTGTTACAGAAGAACACTTAATTCTTCACTTTTTTTTAATCTTGACAAAAATTTAAAGCAGGTTTCTTGACTTCCAAGCACAAGTTTCTGTAACATGGATATCATATTAATACATCCCTTCATAATACACCTGTCCTGCATTAGGAACATTTTATGCAACTACATCAAAATGAACATTTAATTCATATCTTGGTAAGTTCTCTTTTATTTTGTGAGCACAGCTATCCAACAACATTCTTAAGCCAAATAAGCTTTAAAAAGGAAAAATATTCATGCTCACTTAAGATCAGCAATACAGAAGACAACTGATCTAACTAGCAAATAAAAAAAGAGAAAGAAATGCCACCATAATATGGTCACTCAGAATAGAAGAAATGGACAGACAAAAAAATACTCAATAGTATGGAAGAGAGAGTAAACCATCTGGAAAACTCCAGGAAAAGCTGGAGAAATATCCCCATTAAGCCTAATAAGTTGCTTTTAAATTTAATCATTCAAATTTTAGCTTCAAATTGAGAAATGTTTTCAAAAATTGCCCCTATATTCAAAGGGAAAAAGTTTACACATTTTTTCAACAAACCAAAGGAACAAAAATCAACTCTCTTTATTTTAGAGGCAGTACAGAGTTGAAAGGCTAAAAATTGAAAATAAACTTCTATTAAGAACACAAGCAAATTAAAATGAAGCAAAAGCCAAATCCAAAGTGTTCAAACTTAAAAGATAAAATGGTAACTAAAATATTTGAGTGTGTGCAGTAACAGATCTTGAGTTTTCAAGGATGCCTGGAGTTTCATGAAGACAAATTTTATAATATTTCAATAGTCTGTATTGCAGAAGGATGGACTTCTCTTATTTCTTTTCTATCAGTTTCTATGTTCCATGATTTTGAAAGTGGAAAATTAAGTTTTTCAGAGGTAAGGGGAGATTGATTCTGCTGGGAAAATAATATGTCCAAGGGGAAAAAATTACTGAAAGTAGCAAGATATTGCCAAGTGAAAGGATCACACCAATAGCAAAAGCAAGTTACTTGCAAGCATGGAGCCTACTAAGAGGAGCAGAGAAAAGGCACATAAGCCATGAAGGTTATAGAAAAATGGAAGCTAAGTCTTAATAGCAGCTGATTTTTGCAATTTTATGATCTCAGGAAGGTGTTTATTAGATGGAGACCCTGAAAACTTTGTATCTTCTCTTTCAATCAAGAAAGTTATGATCTAAGCCCTTACATGTCTGTATGTTTGATGTTAGTAAGACTTAAACTCCTGGACTGTTAAAAAGACTTAGAAGAAGAAGATAATACTCAGAGGAATACAGAAATTGAGAAAATGTGTACCACCAGTTTAAAAATGTGAATTATGATAGATTAGTATAACAACATTCTTCCATAAAGTCATTTTTATATGGGGAAAAAAAAAGGAAGGTGATAAACCAAATCCACCTGACTTTCAGTATAAGATTGAGCTGGCAGCGTGTCCCTGTGGCTAGGAGGGTCAATGGTGTTGTGCGGGCGCATCAGGAAGAGCGTGGCCAGCAGGTCGAGGGAGGTGATCCTCTCCCTCTAACTGGACCTAGTGAGACCATATCAATTACAATCTTCACAGTCTAACAAAAACAAAGAGCTACTGGAGAGGGTCCACTGGAGGGCCATAAAGGTGATAAGGAGTCTGGAGCATCTTTCTTATGAGGAAAGATTTTGAGTCTACTTTAGCCTGGAAAAGAGAAGACTCAAAGCAGATGTCATCAATACATAGAAATATTTCAAAAATGGGTGCCAAGAGGAAGATGACAGAATCTTTTCAGTGGTGCCCAGCAGCAGGATAGGAAGTCAAGGCCATAAACCAAAACACAAGAAGATCCAGCTGAACATGAGGAAGAACTATACATTGAGGGTGGCACAGCACTGGATAGGCTGCCCAGGGAGGTTGTGGAGCCTCCCCCTCTGGAGACATTCAAAACCCACCTGGAGGTGTTCCTGTGTCACCTGCTCTAGACAACCCTGCCTTAGCAAGATGATCTCCGAAGGTCCTGTCCAAACCTAACAGTTCTGTGGTTTGGTGATTTGGTCAATAGTTTAATGTGGCACAACACTGGAAATATTACTAGGGGGAAAATCCAGAGATTCATAGAGGAACTACAAGGTGAATAGACAGCTTGCAACAGAGAGGATTCAAATAGGAAGAACTAAATCAAACTGGCTACCAACAAATCAAAGATCAGCTCAGAGATCACTGTTATTTAATAATTTCATTAGTGATATTGGCATGGATATTAGAAACATAATAATGAAGTTTGCCAAAGACACTATGCTGAAAACATAGTGTTTAGAAATAATATAGAAAGAACATGATGGCCTTGAGAATCATGATAGTAGAAATTAAATTAGATATGGCTAGTACAGATATAGTCACATGCTTTGTTTGATCTGTGAAAGAGAAATACATTTTTGATCTGTGAAAGAGAAATACAAATATAAGGTGCATCACCTGATAAATTTTTCAGTGTAATTAAGGAAATATTACTTCTATCAAATATATTCATCAGGATATAGTCTTGGTAAACCAAGTTTGATTAAAAAGAAGTCAAAAGGAATTAAGCAGAGGAAAGAAATAATGTAATCATGAGGAGAACATAAATAGTAGATCAGAAATGCACAAGTTTTTACCAAATCTCTAAAATTAATTCCAGTCAAACCAGGTGTATTAAATAAGCTTCAATTGAAAGAGCTTTTTAGAATGCATTCTGTAAACACCTCCAACTTTTTACTTAGGAAATCACCTTTTCAATTTACTTCATTTTACTTTTATATTTACTATGAAAAGAAAGCTAGAGAGGTATGTCAATAAGATAGGTAATGAGTTTATGAGCAGAGCCATAAAGAAGATCTGTTGGGAAAAACTCATCTCAAGTAAGTTATAGTGCTAAAATTATTCCTTTGCTAAAATTATTCAGAATGCTAAGCAATGCATTATTAACTGTATTCTGCTGGGTGCTACATAAAAACATTCTTCTGGTAGAAATATTGTTACCCGCAACACACCAGCATGTAAATTGCAACCTGCCTTGTGAATGGTTATATGATTTGGGATACATGAATCCATGTTGCAATGAGTGAGTTATTATTTTCCTTTTCTGTTTTTGCTAAAAAATTACTGCATTGAAAATAAAGGTGGAAATAAATTGAGTTGGGACAGCTTAATCTGATGGGATCATCAAGACATCAAAAAAAAACTTATGGGAGGAGAACACAAAGCCAGAATTCAGTATTTTGCTAAATCGTCCAAATGTTAGAAAAAGTCAGGTAGTCTCAGTGTAGGTTTTATTGGATAGCCAGATAGATTGAAGTGATAGTCTCCTGATTGAAAGTGAGCACATCTAGCTCGTTTAGGTGTGGTTTTATCTCCTTAAATCCTTAAAACAAGGGAAAACTGTTGAGGGAATAAGGTATCCCAGTGGGGAATTTATTTTCTATTTAGTTTCATTCTGTCAAAATAGCTCTATATCAGCTTCCAAAATCCAGACCTTTGATCTATCCTTCTGGTGTAAACAGAAAGAGAGCATTGAACAAAGGATTCAAGCTAAAGCTGAAAGTATATTAAAGGAAGTAGGCTTCATTTTCTGAAGGAATTGGAAAAAAAAAGGAATGATACACTTGTGTTGATGTCCCCAAGCAAATATGTTACCAATGAGATTTTTTAAAAATACTTAACAAAAACAAACGAACAAACAAAAAACCCCCAAACCAAAAAAAACCAAAAACCCAAACCAAACCAAAACAACAAAAAACAAATAAACAAAACCAAAAACAAACAAACAAAACAATCAAACAAACAAACAAACAAAACAAAAAAAAGAAAACCACCAAACAACAGGAAGAGGGAGAATGTGAGAATGTGCACAGGATTCTGTTGATTTGATCCTTTGTTTTATGTCTTCTCTATCTTTTGAGTTAAATAATAGACATAGATTTGTTTTGAAAACACCAATACACATTTCTGATGTATAATTTTAGTGTATAAAGCAGATGACAAAAACAGTACTTTGACCAATAAGTAAGAGGTGGCCTGAGGGAAATCAGTAAAAGGTAAGATCTGGAACATGGAAACTCCTCTGCCAGCCACTTCTAAGAATGAGCCTGAGTTGTTTGAGAAGTGGAAGAACAGAACAGGAGGAATAAGTATGTTAGATTATTTATTTTTTTAAACAGTCTTACTGCCCAAGATGAAATAATATCCAGTAGCTAAGATTCTGCACTTACATATAGTAACACAGGTATTTTAAATATGGTCACCTGGTTAAAAGTACGTGGTTCATCTCTGTAATAGTCAGGACAGTCTCTGTATATATAGTGGTATTTCCACATGAAAGCAGAGATCTAAATTGTATTAATCCTATGGTAAAATCAGTTATTTTTCACTTGACTACAAAAAGACTATAGAGTGCTGGACTCCAATATATTTTATATTTAGTCATATGAGTCCCACTGCCATGGACATGAGTGTTCAAATATTGTAAAGTTCAACTCAAACCTTTATTCAATCATACCTCTCAATTAATACTGTGAAGAGTTTTCTCTTAAATCCCTGCCTCAGCTCTTTATATAAAGCAATACAATTGATATTTTATTTAGTAATTCTGGTGTGGCAATTAAAAAAAATAACTAGTCATATTTTTAATGTCTGCCAATGTTGGGATGGATTTAGCAATGGAATGGTTATAACCTCGGAACAAGCATGTGCCTACTGTTCCGCTTAACATATTTGTATTAATATAAATAGAAGCAGTAACAAAACTTGCATATTTTTATAATACATTGATGGTTTATGTATTTAAAACTCTAAAGAAAGTTGAAAAATATTTCTACGCATTGTTCAAATTTCCCATTATTTCAATATGATACACACTTGTTTTTCTTGTAGTAGCACTTACTTGAAACAGCTCATGATGCTGTTTTTTATCCTTTTGCTTTTTCACCTGAAACACTGCTGGTGCCAGTATTGCTTCAAGCTCTTTAAAAGTAATGGTTAAGGGCCAGAAATGCAAAGACAAGGACAAAACACCATTGCTTCAGGGCTCTATTCAATTCTCTTTAATCAGGCAGGGTTGCCATTGAAATCAGTGACAACTCTGCTTGAATAAGAAAGGCTGGATAGGGATTTCAGTAGTATGAGTGTGTAACTTAACAATCTGCCCTACATGGCAGGAAAGGACTAGCAGAAGAGGAACAAACAGATTTTCTCAGTTCAAAAACACTCTTTGTATTTCTTTTCTGTGGAACTGAAATAAAGCTGTAAATTTTTTTGAGAAACACATTCTTTTCTCTCCTACTCCTATGTAAACATATAAACAATTCATCTAAAATCTCTCATCCCTATCCCTATACATCTCTTCCAGTGTCATGCCCACTTTTGTACAGGTGAGCTTTCCCATCTAAGAAACTTTCCTGTCATGGCCAAAAATAAAAAATAAAGAATATATGTGTACTAACAGCATGACCCAATGCAACCAAATACTCTGATAATGTACCCCATAGTTCAAAAATCTTTAAAAAATCTTTTAAAATCTTTCTTCTTAGCAGAAAAGGAAAAAAAGTCTACAATATATTTTCAAATTGGAGAGAATTCCCTACCAGACTGCTGTGAGAGCCACTGAGTCATGACTTTAGAACACTCATAATTTGTACCATGGGAAAAAAATGCCAATGATTTCTTGTCAGAAAATAAAGATAAATGGCAACTTGGTGCTTTCCTGACTTTAAAATATACATTTTTGATATCCTTTTATTTTCCCAGATATAAGATTCGGTGAAAAATATGGTAACTGTAAAACACTGAAAAACAGCCTCAAGTGTGAATTTCCATGCTGCTAAATATATTGTCCTCATTTACTGACATGAAGAGCCACTTGGCAGTCTCTGGTGGAATAGAATTATAGATTATGCAATTCTTAATCAGCTGTGCAATTCACAAGCTTTCCTCACCCAATTGTACCTGTTCAATTTAGGTCATTAAAACTGCCACAAGGCAGCTTTCTTCCTCTGGCATTGACTGTCTGGAACAACAAGATTTTCCAGCAGTGCAAGTCAGCAGTCACCTGCGGAGAGAGCCGATGTGGCTTTTAAAAGCTTGTTCAGCATAAGAAGAGAAAGAGAGCTGACACTAACTATAGCTGTCAGAAACTCAAGTACTGTGCTTTTAAACATTTCAGAAAACCAAACTGGAATGGAGAAGGAAAAAAAATAGGAGAATTAAACGAATTAAACAAATGGAAAAAAAATAAGTCTAGCCAAGGTATCAGAATGGAGAAAAAGTAAAAAAACACAAATAGAAAAGAAAGGTCAAACATTAACTCCCTACAGGAAGGTATTGAAAAATAAACCAACAAAAAAAATCTGCTCATACTTAAAAAAGAGTTCTGCTCATACTTTAAAAAAGTAATGAGTAATAGTAATGAGTAATATTTTTCAATTAAAATGGATATTTAGTTTTGACACTGTATGGAATTTATCTCTCGCCACTGAAATCATATTAATCTCTCTGCTAACCTCAGCCTGTATTGGGTGTAGTCTCAAAAAAACACAGAACCAGAAAAGTTTGACTAAAAAACCAAAACAAAAAAAAAAAAACAAAAAAAAAAAAAAAAAAAAAGACCAAAACAGAACAATAGATGAGTAAATGTATATAAATAGTAATTATTTATATATACCTGCATGAATTTTCCAAGGGTGCATCTGCTCTATTCACCTACAGTTTCATAGGTGATACACACTCTTGTTAAACCAGAGTGTGGTGGCAAAAACGTAACATAACATTGTATATATAGATAGAACCTATTTTACAAAAGAACCTACAAACAATATGCTAGAATTTTGCTTGAAAGCACATCTACAGAAACAAAGTACATGATAAGATCCATGAGTACTGTGCATTAATTCAAGCTGACATTTGTTTGCCTAGGCAGGCTAAAAATATTAGTAAATATGAAGAGCTTATTTGAGATGAAACAAGGAGGAACTGGTTGCCATGGAGGGTGGGAGCAGGGAGAGGAAGAGACATTTATGTTTCAAAATTCAGCCTCTGAATTTAAAGCAAAATTCCTACATATCAAAGGTAATGGATGAATTCATAATTGGTCTGGAATTAATTTTTTACTAATTCTTTCATAATATGATCTAGAAAAATCTTGCAAGTCAATCCACCAGAATTATTTTTTAAAACAGGAACTAGGTCAAATGAATGGTTTGTGGGACATTGGTTTTCCATGAGCAAGTTATCCTGCCTCAAGGCTGGTATCTTAATTGCATCTGAGCATTGTAGTAGTTTTCCAAGATGGAAAAGGTATGCAGCTCTTGAGATCTCCTCTGAAACACAAAAAAAACTAGAAAAAAATTATCAAAGATGGAGTGAAGGTAGCAAAATTAAAATCATCAGCACTAGTGTTAGCTATTTTAGAGGAAGAAAGGATGAAAAAATCAGGTGGATTCTCAGTTTCTGGGTCATTTTCATGCACAGGCTTGAATATATAAATAATAGCTTATTCAATACTTTGGCATTAGCACAAGGGCATTCAGAAGAACCATGGTACAGGTGTAGAGTAAAATATCTAAGAAAAAAACATTGCAATTTAAGTAGGCTTACAATTGAAGTCAGAAATATAATGAAAGAGTTAGAGTTCAAGGAGGAAATTTATCAAAGATAAATTAGTGAAGGTATAATTTCTGCTGATAAGACAAAGTTTCCAAGATGAAGACCATTCCCATATTCCATAGTTTACAATGTACAAAATTCTAAGGATTTTACATAGTTTTCTTTTTCTTCCATTCAAAGTAATTTGGACTTTTGGTTTGGATGAGAAAAGAAAAGCAGTTCTGGCACCAAGATGCAATTTATCTGTTTCAGATTGTGAAAATTCCTCTTTCAATTGACCTATATTCAAACTGTTTTAGACTTGGCACACGCCTAGTTCTATCAATGGATTTTCAGAGGATGGTGGCTGGTTACTGAAAAGCGTTTATGTTCTAGAGTCAAGTTTCATTATCCAAAGGGAAACTCTAACTGGAACAGCCATATTGTGTCAGAACAAAGGCCCTTCTTGACACTATCTTATGCACTGGCTGATACAAATTGTCATACTAGGAAGAGTCTCTTTTGTGCCACACATTGGCTTTCCTATATTTGCCATCTCCAGTAGTACAGCACTCAGTCTCTTCCTTTTATTTTTTCAGTTACTGTCCCTTGAGATTATTTTGTTTGCCTCAATTCTATTTTTATGTTCTTCATTTGGGAACAGAAGATATTTAAATAAGTGTAATTATTGTGTGATGCTGATTGGCATGAGTAAGAACTCTGGCCATTAGTAGTCAGACTGTCCAGGGCGCTCTGCCTAATCCCCCATATAGTACATGGTTTTTGGCAGAGGGATGACAACTTAGTTTTGTCCTCCTGTACTCATTGTTTGCTCAGCCCAAAGGGGAAAACAAACAGAAACAATGGTAGATGAAGTTGTCTAAGTGAATAAAACAGCTCTATAACAAAGAAGTCTTCTCTGGTCCTGTTTTCCTTTTCTAATTGTTTGTGGCCTAGCATCATGATATCCACAATTATGATTAAAATCTTTATCTGACTTCTCTTCTATCACCTTCCAAAAGTTTGGAAACTGTCTGCATCCAACCTTTATGGAGGAAAACTTCTGAAAATCTACAGTTTCTTTTTCATTCAAGAATGCTGAAGGCCAACATGCAAGCAAAACTGTAAAGTTACAATTCCCTAATCATCCAGCAGACTTGGAAACATACAGCACCTCTTTGATGTTTGCAGACAATGTGCTAAACTGAAGAGAATGGACTGAGGTACCCAAAGGAATTCAGTGTATTTATAGAGTGTTTTCTTTGCTCTTATTTGCAATTCATCCTGCTTCATCGAGGGAATCAGTAAACATAGATTTGCTTTAATGGCCTAAAGAGAATAGAAGCTTCCAAAAGATGAGATCTTTTATTTAGAAAAAAGTGCAATTGCAAGATCTATGTGCTGTCACATCTCACAGAATCACCATAATAGCATTTTGATTGCAATAGAAAAAAAACCTAATTACAATGTAGAAAATATTAAACCCAAACTTTGATAAGTAACAATGTTTAATGCAAGGGGATTCTCAGGTGATGCTACTTCTCAATACATTCAACTATTTCAAGTTTATAAAATGACCAAGATTTTTTCTTGACAATTCAGTATTAGCAATACAAATATATAGAAGAAATTATCCACTGAAGAGTGCAGTAGTATCTTGCCTAACTAGCAGACTGCACTGAAGTATACGCATTTCAAATTTGCCTCATAAATGAGCAATTAACATTTATTGTAACCAAATTTATTGTTTCACAAAATGGCCTGAAATTTGCTTACTAAAAATCATATCAATAGCAGGAGCTAATCAGGTGAAGTCATGAAGTCTTCACTGGTTATGGGTTGTGACATGAGGAGAAACTTGGAGTGAAAGGAATTCATTGGGATTCTAAAGAGCAATAAACTTACACTACTCATGAGGTAAAAATATTTGTCTTGATGTCATGGTTTAATCCATTTGACAGCTAAACACCACCCAGCTGCTTGTACTCTCCCACAGGATGATGGGGAAGAGAATTAGAAGGGTAAAATGAGGAAACTCAAGGGTTGAGATAAAGACACTTTAACAGGGAAAGTAGAAGCTGTATGCCCAAGCAAAGCAAAACAAGGAATTCTTTCACCACATCCCATGAACAGGCAGATAGATGTTCAGCCATCTCCAGGAAAGCAGGTCTCCATCACATACAACTGTGAATTTGGTAGATAAATGACGTTACTCAAGGGGTTCCTCACTCTTCTGAGCATGACTCCATGTGGTGTGGAATACCCCTTTGGTCAGTTGGGTTCAGCTCCCCTGCTGTGTCCCCTTTTTGTGGACTGTAAGGGCTGACACCCTACCCAACACATAATTAAGGCAAACTGGCGCAAGACAGGGTTCTGACTGTAAGCCATACAGTTCTTTCTGATTGTATCTAAGAGTATTAAAAGCAAAAGGCAACCAGCAAGCCGAGAGAACTGCAGCACAGACAAATACGGCTTTGATTCAATGGTCACAAAGAATAGATTTGTTTTGTTTTAATTACTCAAAAATATCTGAACTTAAACTTTCTGAAGCTCAAAGCAGGCACACAACTCTATGTAAGCAATATAGAATGATAAAAATTGCTGACAGCTGGATGTACCCATTAGGAATTGTAAGACACTACTTTCAAAAACAGAAAACTGTTAATATGCAGACTTCAGCTGAAGGAATAAATCAAATAAATCAAATATTTAGCTTGATACATGTAGTCATTTTTCTATCTATACAGTATATTTTCAAATCACAGCTTCCTTGTATTTATTAATTATTCCAATATATTCCCCTTATGAATGCCTTATGAAATTGTGTATTATATGAAATACAAATAAAGAATCATAAGCCAGTTATATCTGGTTCATAGCTCCTCTATGCATCTGAAATCTTTTGTCAAGAGATCTGTCCCAACTCATTAATTCAAAAAGAGGTTAATAGGGAAACAGCATCAATAAGCGAGCAAAATCCCTTTTACACTTTTCTAGAATGATCAAGACCTCTGAACAATGTACTTCATTGTGGAAAAAGTTTGTCTGCATGCTGATGTCAAAGGCTAGGCTAAGAGAGGAAAATATCCACAAAACAACCAATGGATTAGAAATTTATAATATTAATATCTGGGCACATAGAAATAATCCAGTGAAAGAGATTTAATGCTTTGTATTTAAACTATCCTATTGAAAATAACATAATTTAGGTAAATATTAGAGACATGGCAGCTGGGAAGGTAACAAAGTTAGAACTCTTATCTGTGTAATATACTTGCATTTACAAAGCTCTCAGTCTGCACTTTACTTATAATTGGGCACTCATATTTGCTATCTAGGACACTTTCCTGGTGCTTCCTGTAAAATTATCTACTGATAAGTCAAGCATTCAGAAGCTTAATGCAGTGACAACCAGGCTTGTATTTTCAGTTTTGCACTAGGCATTGCAAACCTCCTGTGTTCAGAGGTTTCTTACTTTTGAAGAAACCAGAATTCAAAGTGAAGTCATTTGAAAATGTAAACAAATCCACCTTTAATCCACAGGTAAATTTAACCTGGAAACTACTCTGAAGTATCAGTCCATAGCAAGTTATCCCATTGATGATGGGACAAAAATGATTCATAGTTTGAAGCAGGATTATCTGACAAGTTATTTCACTGGGATGCTCTGTGAAAAAAATAAGCAGTGCCAAGAATTTCAAGGTGATCTCAGCAGGGAAGTTTGAGATTTTTGCATTAAGTGTTTGTAATGTAATTCCTTTATTTCCGTGTAAAATTACTAATGTTAATTAATGAAGGAAAGTGCTGCAGCCTCCTTTCTGCACCTTGCTTCTCCCGACATAACTACAGTATGATGAGCAAAACTGCTGTAGAAAGGTTAGGTTTCATGATGGATCAAGATCTTTCACAGAAATCAGATTCTTCAACTGTAAAGATTCTTCAGCTGTAAAGATTCTGTTATTCAATCACTTTGCCTGAAGAAAGCTGATCTATTGTGACTTTTCATATTAGTAATCTACATTTAAGTAGTATGCTCTCTCAACATCTGGAAAAATGTAAATTACCCTATTAAGAAAGGGAGAACAGAGACCAAACCTGGTCTGGATTAGAAACAAAAGGCCTCTGCTACTTATATTGCTTTGATAAATGTTTGTACTTAAAGGTATAAATTTAACCTTTAATAACATCCTATGTCTTTTACTAAAGAAAATTTCAATTACTGCGTCCTACCTACTTGTCAAACACAGATTTACTGTTTAAGAGTTAAGAAGACATAAGAGAATGTTGAACAATTGCATATGATTTTTTATTTCATAATGCTAATTTCAAACAAGAACATTATCCTTACCAGACATTAGTACAAATATAAAGACTCTTCTAGCCTACATTAAAATTTTAAGTGTTTATCAATTTCATTGGTAAGAGAGAAAGCTGTTTATGAACAGACTGCATTGCACTAATTAAGGCACTTAGAGATAATACAGAAAGCACTTCCTCTTTGGAAAAAGAAATTAATTGTCTTTCTAAAAAGTTGTCTCAATTTACTGAAAAAAAAAAGTTATTTTAAAGGAAAAAAAAACAGCATTTCTCTTTACAGACATTGTAGGGTACTAAGCGTGAACCATAACAAAAGGATATTTTGTACAGATGTTCTCATTGGTGCACTGAAACAAATCAAAAGGAATCTAAAAAATACTTACCAAGTGAGTAGTTTTTATGTAAAGAAACACTGTTAATGAAAATACAGATTAAGCAAAAGAAATTAGCTGTAACACTTGCAAAATGCTCCCCAGGGGAGTATGCTTCAGGACAGACTCTGTAGCCATCCTGTGATCAGGCCAGGACCCTTGATTCAGAGAAATTACTTTGAAAATGAAGAGTGTTGGGGATGAGGCATCTAATGAGACTGCAAGGTCTACATTCAAAATAGTTTTCAAGTTTCCTTTACCTACAACTGTGACAGGCTGTCTTGGAGTAAAAAATACAGGTCTGGAAACAAAGACCCATTTCTACCACTAAGACAGACAGAAATTGAAAATAAAATACAGATTGCACAGCAAATCTTTGACTTGGGAGCACTCTGAGAAAATCCTGTGGCAAGCACTCCTGGAATTATTTCAGAAGGAAATACTAACCCCTTCTCTGCTCATGGACATGTTTGAGTCATCCTAGATATATTTTGTGATACGTCATGAATTACATTTTGTCAGAAATGTAAGTTTGAAAACACCTGTGAAAGAGAAACCTACTTCACAGACCATAGCCATGAGTCTTAACTGTCTTGGTTTTGTCCCGATTGCATGACTTTGAACATGTAACAACATTTCTGTTACCCTCTGCAGAAGCTCCACCAGCAGAGCTGAAAAAGGTAGGTCCACAAGTAGACTGCTGCACTGAAATCAGGTATCTGTATGTGGTTGCTCTGTTGTCAGAACTGTTCAGTGGGTAAACAAACACGCGCAAAAATAATGAATTCTATTTGATTATGCAAATAATTGTGCCTGACTTCTACTCTGCTGTTTCATCTAAATGAGATCCTCCTGGGTTTAGTGATCATTACATTTTCAAACTGAAATGCATATCTGTGTTTAAATGATAAAGTTAGCATTTGGAAAGATTTACCAACACTAAATTACAAACGTGCACTGCAATGCAGTAAGTTTGAGCAAGTAAAAAAAAGAGAATGGTTCTGAATTAAAATATATTTATGTAAAAATTTGTAACTGTGACTTCCTTTAAGAAGGAATACTGTTTCATAGTGCCTTAGCTTTATTTAAAAAAAGGTTTGTTATTAGTCTCAAGCTTCAGGCTTCTAAAATAATTTTTCATTTCATCCTTTTTTTTTTGATTTTAAAAAACCTCACAGAACAGTTATAGTAAGAGAGCTTTGCAAGCAATTCTTCTTCAGTCCCTATTAAAAATATATGTGAGATCAGAAACCCTCAGACACTATCAGCTTTATAGCCTGGAATCAAATGAGCCTCTACTAATTTTTTATGAAGGATCCTCTTCTGTGATGCCAAGTCCCTCATGATTTCAGGAGCTTCTGAAACACATGGTACTAGTCCAAAAGGCATCACAGGCACAAAGCTAAAAACAAGGACCTTAAGATCCCCCATGGGAGCCTCAGCCTTACAGACTGTATTATGTGGATCAAGAGGCTTCTCTAGTACCCTTGAATTTCCCTGGTGGTTTTGTGCTGTCTTAAGCCAAAGCCTTTAAACTGATTCTTTTTCTCTTAACAATTACGAAAGTTTGACAATAAGAAAAACCCCACAATCTCTGGAAACTTGGTGAGAAAAACACCTGTCTTCTGTTCCCTGTGTGTTAGACTAGACCCAAACTAAGTCAAGTTACACAGACAAATTGGTTTCTGTTAAAAACATTAACATAGCCACTAAAAGCCTTAAACATTATATTCATTACATTCTAGTTGGGTATAAGCCTTAGCCTTACTTTCAAGATTGCCAAAAGATTGTTAATCCCAAATATGCATGTTTAAGAAACAAACTTACAAGACTGTAAGTTTGGAATCAATGTATAATTTATTTAGTTTATTTCACAGAAGCTTATTTTTTTCAAGAATTATAACAGGTCTTATTCTTATAATGATACTTTCAAGTAAGTTGCCAACATGTAATTCAATAGCCACTCATTGTTTGCTAGAATTTAATTGATTGGACTAATGAAGAACTAGTAGTGCAACAACGTTTTTATCTGTATTATTCTTTTCCATATATATTCTTCCATTTCTTTCCTTTTTATTGTGTATTTGTTTCCTGTGATTTGTGAGACTCAGACTAATCCTTTCAAGTTCCAAACTAATAGATGAATGACAAATAACTTATTTGTTTTATCTTCTAAATTGAGATTATGCCATTACTGGAGATTATTTTCTGTGTTAGAGGTATCAAATACATCAATGATGGCTTCAGCATGCTGTTTATTTATCTGTGGAAGAATCTGTGAATTCATTTTTACTTAATGGCTTGTTCCCTCACTCATGGCAGTGTATTACACACATATTTGGTTCATACGGAACAATTTGCTGGACGAGGGGCATAAAGGCCTGTGCAGCTGGCAGCTGAATGAAAACTCTGCCTAGAAATGGAATAACAACACTCAAGGTCTTGTTGCAAACTGTGCAATCTGCAAAAGGCTGAAGAAAGGAACCTTCTAAGGAACCTTCTGGTTGTAAGTTTATCAAACCCTCCTCTCACCAAGCCTTACTTTCTCATATTCTTTCCTTCTGTGCAGTTACAAAGCAATCTCTTCTATTCGTCGGACTCACAATGGACCCCAGTCCTTTGGCACTACTAATTACTTCTGTAGACTAAAAATGGATGAATTGCATTCTTTTCCTAAGGAAAAAAAATCACTTCCAAAAAACAACAAAAAAAGCAACAACAAAACCCCCCAAACGAAAATCATTGCAAACTTAGTGCTCCCTAGAGTAATAATTCCAATTAAACATGTACACCAAAAGAGCACAGCAACTTTGGGAATAAAGGCTTCCATTTTCTAATTAATTTTTACTTATGTCAGCAGAAAGCTACATAAGGCTTTAGCATGGAAAATGAATTGTACAAAATTGAAAGTATAGTTGTAATAAACTGTGACATTTGAAATATTCTTGTCACCATGTGAATTTATTCCCTAACACATTCTACCATCAACAACTTTTTGATTAAAGGAAATACAAATGTTTCAAACAAGCACAAAAGGTCAGAATTGCAAAATGTGAGCTAGGCACTTAATCTTGTGTTGACAGGTGTTAAGTGCTTAAAAACTTGTGTGGATCTGAGTCTTAATTTTTGCATAGTACTCTACATTTTCAGAAAGTATACCTCAGAATCTTCACATCATTAATCCACAAAATACATGTATAATTCCCACTTGATACAGAGCATAAAAAAAAATACTTGCACAGGTGGGTAGCTGGGAGAGAATTAGTATTCAAGACCTATTTATGCTTCACCAAGCCTATATTCTCCCATGTTACCCAAATTTATTATAATTGAAAGATAAAATGATACTATCATCACTGCTTCAACCAATATTTAAGCACAACAGACTTCCACATTAACATATTTCACAATGTGTCTAATGAAACTTATGAGTTAGAAGACATATGGAGTGTTTTATTTCTAAGTGGATTACCTTTGGTTTGGTTTATGTTTTATTTTGCCTGTCTGACACTCAGCTTCAAAAGTCTCCCTTTGTGGGTATTTTTTTCTTTTCTGTGTGTGATTATAATTGTAGCCAGGTTTTTCTTATCTGAGCCTTTATAATTTATATTCTGTATTGCAATTCAATTTACAGTTCCTAACAGCAAGGGGTGAGTTTTCTCAGTGACTAAGTAAAGAGGCTGATAGATATCATTACTTCTGAAGAGAAGGAGAGAAGTGATTCTGGGAGTATAATTCTGTTTGTTTCTGAACAAGGGAAGTTATGATCAAGAAAGCTCAGCATATGAACTATAGTTATGATTAAAATAGTTTTGATCATGTTTATGAGGAGTTTTTTCTAAGACTTAGAGCACCAACAGAGAGAACTTCATAAAGCAGGAAACCAAGTTAATTGTAACAAAGAGAATAAAAGTCTTCCTTGAACAATAAACACTAGGAACTGCAAGTGGCATTTCCAGACGCCAAGAGATTTGCCTGACTTACACTTCAGAGCAGAAAGGTAGTAGACTACCTAGTATAGATATCAGAATAACTATAGCTGTAACTAAACTGAGGTCGGTAAATGTTGCAAAACCTGACTCAATAGTGAGTAAATCATGCCTAGTCCTCCAGTGCTGTACACATATTTTTAGAGGTCACCAAGATATGTGGCTTCAGTACAGCACTCTTAAGTTGGTGTTACACTGATTTTATTGCCCTGACTGCAGTAAGGGTATGCATGACCATTTTTGTCATATAAATGCCTAGTTTTTTTCTGATAGCTGGGTTACTGAGTTCAAGCTATGCAGCATATACAGCATTATTAAATGACTGAGAAAAAACTTACTGAGAAAATATCAGCCAAATCATCCACATTTCTAGATCCTTTTGAATTTTGCATCAATTATGCTGAAAATTTAGAATTACAGCATTTTTTTTCTTTTTCCCAACCATAACAACGATGCTGATCTAAAAAAGGATAAGGGGTGATCTGTGCGTGATGGAAACTTTTAGCAAAGATAAAGTCTTACTGCCAAGATGCACTTCACAAAGAGAGCTTGGTTTTTTTAAAGTGGTAGCATTAACAATTACAGGGCGAATTGCAGATTCCTGATAGAGCTCTGTCTCTATTAAGAGACTACTTTGACTGTATCACACACTAGGGTCTTACAGTGTATTTCTAGTGTAGGGCAGTCCAACAACAGCAGAGTTTCTGTAGGGTGAAGTGACTGCAAGGGGAAGGTGTCACAACAGGGGAAAAAAAGTAACGTTTTCAGTCATACAGTCTACTATTTCACTGTTTAGACAAACTGTGTAATTTTTGAGCAGTAACAATCAGCATATTTGGAAGGTTATAGAAGTAATCCAATAGTTTTCTTCAGTGGATTAAAATTAATTTAATTCTTAGTTTCAGGCTTTAATTTAATACTTCCTCAGTGCCAAAGAGTATGTTTACCCAAAGTCTTCTTTCTGGCAGTAGCCAGTAACAGATGCCATGGGGGAAAAATGGTGGAGAACAAGTACAAAAATTTCCTCAATTTTCAAACATCAATCATAAGTAAATTATGAAAATCATAACCTCCTGCAGTTAGAAATGCCATTAACTAATTAAAGTTTGAACTGCAAAATTCTCTGAACTCCTAGATTATGTGTGCAATAACCTTACTCTATAAGACTGGTCCTGACTTACCATCTAGTGCTTACCTAACTTCTCTTATAGTTCAGATATAACACTGTGAAACATACAAGGTGTCCCAATCCCAATGGCAGACAATTTGTAGCCTATTCCTAGTTTATATCAAAACCACTCCAGTAGGATAGAAGCAATTCACAGAGGAAATTTTTCTAGGCATTGGTTTTGAAAGCACATTGCCTGTGAAGTCACCAAGAATTTTGGACATAGCATAGGATAAATTTTGCAACAATTGTGTAGTGTATTTTGAAGTTGTAAGACATTGAAGAGCTACATTATTTTTCCTCATCACATCTATACATACATGGGTTTTAACTTGGGAACTAAGTAAGCCAATCGAGTCAAATAGCACATTTATTGCATGACAATAATAGGAATGGTGTTTCTTCCTATGTTAATTATACTTCAAATACACACTGATGTTAGAACATTGCATGTGCCTGTGAGTAATTTAAGCTCATCCCTTCCAATTTTACCAAGTTTTGTTCCAATTGTGAATTTATAATGCTGAAAGTCCAAGATGCTGAATATCCATGTAAAGTAATGTGCATGTCTACCTATCTGCAATGCACCAGTGAAGAGAAAATATATATCTTATTTCATAATCCTCTGCAAAATATTTACTAAATTAGGGACCATATGTCTTATTGTCAAAGGCTAAGATTTTTACTTTAAAAAATTAGTCTTTAGCAAAAATTTTTAATCTTTTATACAGAAAATAAAATAAAACATGATATGCTCAATAAAAGCTGCATAATGTAAATCAACAATTTTAATTTAATATACTCACATAGGAATGATTAGATCAAAGAAGCAAAAATGGCTCAATAAGGTGACCTTTCAATCGTTTGAATTACCATCCTTCTGCCACAAAAGCCAGTATTTCTTGCATTGGAAATTAATGGAGGAAGCAGATGATCAACCCACCTCTATTCATGAGTACTGCAGTTTAGAAAGAACCCAGTGTTCCCTGGGGCAAACTAGTTGTTGTTGGAAATATGTGCTGCTGCTGTTGGTACAAAGGGTAAGGTAATGTAATAATATTTTACTAGTGTCAGATGGTGCTGTGCAGTAAGAGGTTAGGGCAATTTAATGTAATGCCATTTATTTATAATGGAAGCCTGAATCTCCATCCACTGAGCTATAAACTTGCATTTTGTTGGATATAGTCTATTCCCCTAGATCACTGAAGCTATTTAAAATCTGAAGACTAAGTTATTGATATGGAAACCTGTTGCTGAGCTGTTTAGATCTATCTAGTTTTCTAGCACATATATTTTGGAGGTACTAGATATTTTTTTCTTTTTCAGGCTTTATGGTATACTTAAGCTTGTCACATCATCACTGTTTATCTTATAGATTATGTAATAGGAAATATAGTTTTAATATCCAAATGGAACAGAAGTTCTTACATAGTATAAGCGGACTTATCTTCAAAATCAGCATATTGTCACTAACCCTTAATATTTTATGAAAATGACCAGATATAATTTTACTAGAAAAAACTTCACTGTCAAACTCATACTCGTATTCTTGTCTTGGACATTGACATATAATTGTCATCACTGAGTTGAACACTTCATATAAAGTAATATCTAGAAACAATGAAAAAAGACAGTAAAAATTTGTTCTTTCGCTTTGTAATAATTTAAGCTATGCAACACATGTATTGTAGTGTTATCTCTCTATTCAGTACACATTGGTACAGAGCATTATCCAAGTACTATAGATGAAAGAAGATGAATTCAGATTTCTGGTTTTGATAGGTCTACTATACTCATGGCCACTGGATGATAAACTATGATTACAATAAATCATATCCTGATATGGCTGGCTAACATAGTTCTTTTATGTCTCACCAGAACTTTAGCAATGCCTACTACATCTATAATTTTCTTTCTCACTGCCAAGGATACTCTATCAGGTCAATTTCTTTCACATTTTCTTTAATTCGAGGCAGGCTACACTGGTTTAAAACTGCCTATATGAAACAGAATCTATATCACAATATCTAACAGGTAATGATTTTTTTTTTTTTTACTGAAGCAGATTTAATCAAAAAGATATTAAATTTTCCAAGGACTCCAACTTTCGAAAAACGGAATTAATAACATATGAATGTATGATAAGAGAACAAAAGAGTCCAAGATGCTTTTCCTAAGTGTAGTACAAAGGTTACTTCCACAGTTCCAGATGTGTGACAGACATTTTGACTGTTTTCTCACTAGTTCTGCTAACAGCTGGATATAATTAATTCAAAATCTGCCAACAATCTTAAATCTTAAAAATCTGGTCAAAATTCTATCATCTTGGAAAAATCAGATACTGAAAACTGAGTCAAAACTATCATAATGACTACTACATACAGATGATCCACATAGCAGGTAGTCCTCAGATCCTGTCAAAGTACACATTAGTTTTCTGCACAGAGCAAGTGTAGATAAGAAGAGTAGAAAAATATATGCAGTGGACATTCACACTCTTTTTCTTTCAATCTACAAACATTTTTAGTGAAGACATTAAACTTGTTTGGTATGTTGAGTAAAATTAATTTTTGGTTTAGGGCCATTAAAATCAAAGTAACAAAAAAAAAATCTCATGAAAAATTGGAAGCCTCTTAGTGTTATGCCTAAGGCTGAGTAACAGCCACTTATCACAGGAGAAAACAGGGCTCCTGCATTTATCATTAGGAGTCCTAAGTTTTCAGTCAACATTAAACAGAACTGTCTGTTCTCCCAAATATTGGCTAATGGGCATTAGTTTTCACCAGGTCTTTCACATCTGCATATCATATGTTTATAGTTACAGCTCAGATGCTTTACCTAGAAGAAGGAAACTTATATTTGTGAGTAATAGGAAGCTATGGAAGTTATGGACAAGAGCATTATGGAATATAAAATATATCTGTGGAACTACATCTGTTTTTATCAGATAAGTCCTTGTCTAATGTGCAGTGATATTTCCAAGGATGATTACCAGCTGTGAATTAAGAATGTATATTTCATTCATGCAGCACTGTGTTCCTGCAAGGAGAATTTGGGGTAACTGTGCTTTAAATACTGTCTTAATTGTTCACAACAATTACACTAATAACGGTATTGACAAAAACAACACAAAACCAAATGGAAATGTTATTATATCCAACAGGGAAGTAAAAGGACTAGAGAGACTTTTCCTCTATTCGTTGGGAACTATCAATTCAATATTAATGATCTCTGAAAAGCATTGTGTCTGTACTAACCGAGTTTTTCAGCTTTCCACTTCTTTTCTCATATATATTTTAACTCCATGTTCTGTGTTATAAATCATAAAAAACAGCGATGCCACCCAAGGAGTACACAGACTTCAATCCAATAACATCCAAGCTGTGAACTGGACTGCATGATTATCATTCCCTGCACCTTTCTAATACTAACAAAGCTTAAAGACTTTCTGTTTTCAGTCTAACAGTTTCCTTGGTTTAATTTCTGAATTCAAACTCAACTCTCCAAAAGAGATAGTGGTGAAACTCCTGGGTTTTGCACTTGATTAGCTGAAGAAAAAGCTTTGACATCTCCCTATCAACAGAGTGGAGAAGAGAGATCCCATACCTTTGACAGAAGGAGGATGAAGCCAGCATCATCAAGGGTCAGTTAAAATGAAGTTGTTACAATTCTGATTAATTTTGGCCCCCAGGTGATCATACATGATGAGAGCATAGGGCAAGATGGAGAAAAGGCACAAAGGAGCAGGGCTCATCCGGTGAGTCAATTCCTTCAGCTGAGCAATGAAGGCTTCAATATTTTGTAGCATCATGAGAAGGATGTCTCAGTGGTCACAGCCAAGAGCCCAGGTTTCCTGCCTCTTAAGTCTCTAGGCACAATGCAAAATATGACTTTGTAGGAAATTATGTCATCGGGTCAGATCTACTTTGCATTCAGACCTCTGAAAATTGAAGGAGCTTTATCTCTGCAACTAAATGATAAAACATAAATTATACAAGTCAAAATTATTCAGCATTACACATTTATTCTGAAAAATAAAAATCCCAGTCATGTTCACACATATTTATTCGAGACATTTCTACAGATGAAGTCCTTTAGGTAGCATATTCTCACAGGATCAAGAAGTTAAAACCATTTCTGCTCATGCTTAACTGAAAATAAATCAGTACATGCATTCTTACTTTTATTGGCAGAATGTAATAACACTCTAATTTTAAATTTATAACATGTAATAATGCCAACTATTTAATAATAAACATCTCAATTGGCATTATAATTTTCAAGACCAGAGACAGATGTATTCCATCAAATCTCCTTTAGTGTACAAAGATGTTAATAAAGAAGAAAAGAAAACCTCTCATTTCGAAATCAATGCATGTCAAATTTTGTGAAACTGGGTTCTCTCAGTATTTTGTTACCTTATGCATTAAGTCACTCTAAAAGATTACAGTGCTTTTTGAAAAGTTTCAAGGGCACAGTGAAGAAGAATTAAATTATCAAGCAATGTTACTGCTTGCTCTTGTATTTACATTTATCCTGGATGAAGTTAATTTATTGTGGGGGAAGGGGCAAAGAGAACCATACATCACACTAATGCAAAGTCCATGAAAAATTTGTCCTTCATGCTATAACTGGACACTGTCAAGCAAGGTTTACAAACTTTTATCTGTAGCTAGGAAAAGCTGCAGTATTTAGCTATCTCAGTTGCCACTAGATACTTTCCTCTGATTATATTTATAAGGAAAAGGTGTAAAACAATTCCTCTGTTACAAAGAAATAACCTCTAAAGCATAACCTCCAGAATCTGAGTATTGATTCTCTCATGTTTCCCCAGGTGGCAAAGTGCTGAAACAGAACCAAGAACACCCAGAGGCAGTTGCTGCAGCTCCTGTGTATGGAGTTGAGTAAAATCAAGATTATGCTTTCATTGTCCATAATATTGCTTTGGTTCCTTTTACATTATGTGCATACAGATTCCCATGTGAAATATGTGAAAAATTAGATTTAAAATAGACTGCAGCCATGACTAAAGAGCTGTCAATGAAATCTTGTAGAATAGGTACCCAGAGTAAGATTGAAGTCTCACCCATATAGAACAGAACATTGTAGAGCAGACCTTTGGACAATAAGGTCATGACAAATCCACGATACTTTGTTTTTGCAAAAAAGAGATAATTTAAATTGAATTTGAAGTAAATTTCATGTGTGAAAGCTTAATCTTATTTTCACTCATATTCTAAGTATTGTAAAAAATCATCGTATTACAATTAGAATTGCATTACAATTCTAAGTACTGTAAAAAAAGCCTAGAGTAGAAGCTTTGTTCAGGAGAATTTATATTGTATTCTAAAACATGAATAATCATCACTGTTTGTCTTCTTGAAATTAAAGAATTATTTTAAAGATAATGTTTACACAGTCCAGTATTCTGAAAAGAACCAAATCAAAATTAAATTAGAGGTGAAAAATAAAAACCCCAAATCAATCCTTTGCATGAATAATAAAGTGAACAGTAATAGTTTACTCTTCCTCTAGCCACAGCATTCTCCACTGGTTTTTTTCAGCAGTATTTCCATCTCTGTCATTTCATCTCAATTGCTCTGTCTGTTTCAAAGGCAGGGATGCTGTTTTATGCCTGCTGCAACACAGAACTCACAGCCATATGGATTGTCCCACAGAGACCCCTATGGGCTCCTAGAAAACCTTTGCAACCCACATATGGTCCTTTTAAAGGTATGTTGCTCCTTTCTAGATTCATAGATCTCATAGGTAATATGATAAGACTCAAAAAAAATTTCCTAATGCTGCCACAGATCATAAATGAATATAAACAGACCAACCTCTTTATTAAGAAATACAGAATCAGTATTATCAGTGCATCTGCTAATGAGTCTGGAAACTCTTTTTTCCCCTCTAATAGGGCAAAGAGGATAGTAGCAGCAGTAAAAACATTTAGACATTATGCACTGGATAATTTTTTTTGGCCAGAATTATGACATTGCTCTAAGCAAAAGCTATTAAAATGTGGGAAAAGGCCCAAAACTATTCAATATATCTTGTGGAAATACTCTGTGGAACACATAGTTTTAAAAGGTTTTTTCGTTAAGATGGGATCAACTTTTATTGAAGTATCGATGCTTGGTGCACTTTTATATGTAAATTTTATTATTAACATCACCTTTGAAAATGCAGCATGTAAGTGCAGGCAAATATTGAAATGGACAGTACAGGGAACTGCTCAAGAAGTTCGTACTTAGTGTTAGAACTTGACAGAACCTGGGACATCTAAAGTTTAGCTGGTCCTCTCTTACCTTTACTTACCTTACTGGTGAGAGACAATTGCTAACATCTTTTCAGGAACCCTGCTAATTCCTTTCAGATTGCTTCTCAAGTCAGCATTTGGCTTCCTGCTCTGTGATATATCCTATAACTTATCCGTGTTTAATAATTTTTTGTTAACAGACTGCAGATATTCTGTGTGCAATTATGCTTTTTAAAACCAAACCAAATCGAAATTGCACCATTATATTTCATGCTGCAAAGGTTTTCACAATTATTCAGTAAACTGTACAAATAACAGAGTATTGATCTGTTATCAGTTTAAATAATATTTATCTACCTGTGGATTACCAGTAACTTAGCTGTGAAAGTCAAAGTAACAATTTTATTGTCCTAAACTGATATGTAGGGGTCCTGTTTAAAAGATGCTGGAGCAATTCTGTGGGAAGCAATAATAATCATGCATTGCCCTTCTGAACAGACACAGCATACACATGCAAATGTATGTCTCAGTTTTGGTCTTTCTCATCCTGCAGCAGTAGTAAAACCACAGTTATATTAGAGGAGTACAGACTTCTTGAAGAACAGCCACTTTCTATTTCTCCTTCACCAATTTTCTTACTCTAAGTGTAAGCAGTGGCATCAAGAAATTCTGTTGCTGCAAGAGCAAATTCACCATAGCATCAAATCTTTTTATGGATTTAGATCTACCATGAATTCAGAAGATTCAGACCATGTTCTGCATTTACTTTAAATGTAACAATACCAATGAAATTTTACTTTTATATTTTTTGCTGTTCAACACCTTCCAACAAAGTCCTAATTTTCTCTATATCACTTTAGGTCCGGTACTGTTCTTTTATGGGCTACGGGCAGAATTAGTTAATGGACTGTAGTCACTACTATCAAGAGAAGTCTCCTTATAGAAGTGAATTATTAAAAAGTCTTGTCATCAAAATACTGAATAGATCATGCAGCAGTGTATTGTAATCCTTAAAATACTACATAATTTACAGGAAATGTTTCCCATACTTAGCTGTCATAAAATTAGTATGTTTACATGTAATTTTCTGTTGATTTCCCATTGGATTTTAAAATTATGCTTTTCTGTGGGCTTCTTCAGATGTGTTGAGAAGGGAATAAATAAGCAGATCTTATTATTCTATGCCAGAAAAGAGTTCTAAACCTAAACCAAGGCAGTTTTTTTTATACTCCCATTCTGCAACACCAAATTATTCCCCATCTCTGTAATTTGAGACCTCAAATTGCAAGGAGCCTATGTATTAATTTATTAGCTGAAAAAATTGCCTCTGAATCTCACTTAATGTCTTGAATTAATTTCTAATTACTCTTCAGGAAGGGGTATGTTCAGATTAAATTTCAATTTTTTTTTAACAGATTGTTTTGGTCTGTTAATAATGCAAGAATTGTCTCTGAAAAGAAGATATAAATGATGATTGCATTGTAATATAATTGTAAAAAACTTGAAAATACATTGCACTGTTTCCAACGTACGAAAAAGAGATCATGTAGGGATACAACATACGATTTCAGACACTATATCAGAAACTAAAACAAAAATAGGGACTTATTTTTCTCATAAACGTATGGTAGAATCCCATCTGGTATATCTAACCAGTCTGAGAATTATAACATGTCCTGTGTTTCAAATTTGTTAAGTCTTTACTAGCAACATTGGTAAAATTTTTTTATTTGCAATGCAGTTGATAAGCCTGAATTGATGTGTGAATCATGCAAAGAGTCACACAAAGTGATTTTTACAGAGATATGTAGGTAACAGTTTCAAAATATAACTTATAATTCTCTGTAAAATAATAGAGACATGCTTGATTATAAAAATCCATATGTGATTATACAGTCAAGGTGAATTCTTAAATATTGATGTAAAATAACAAAAAACCTGAAGAACTTTTTTTCATTCTCATTCTTTATGAAGACAGGTTAACTGCAGCCAACAGAATATCAGTCCTTCTGTTTGGTGCATTGTGCATTTCCATCAGAAATGAGAACACACAGGTTAGCATGTGTTTTGGGGCAGCATCATTGGGTCTTTTACCAATAAGTGGTAAATTGTCCCACCTATATGTTTTTCTCTACTAAATTAAAACATTTTGAATCCCTTCTGATATACTTTTCATCATTAAAGTGTATAGATAAACCAACCATAGGGACACTAAATAATATCAGAGTAACAATGCAATAATTTTGGATGCGTTTATGCTGTGCATAATGCTCTATGTAGAAAGGTTGCAATAATTAGGTCAGGTAAAAGGAAGAAAACTTCAGAACTGTTAACTTGACCTAATAATTTCTTCTGAATTTCTTGCATTCTCATTATTTTCTTCATCTGAATAGGACTAGCAGCATATAAGCTTTTTGATACATAATCTTAACATATTGTTCAGAAATATACATAGCTAAATAATTTCTACTATTGTCATTGAGTGAGAATATAAACCAAGTAGAGCAAACACATCCTCATTGGTTTACTGTTGTACATCAAATGATGCTGATGAATTTAATGGAAAGCATGACAATTGTTATTTAAAATTAATATGAGGAAATATAACTTTATATGAGTAAGCTATATTGTGTGACTATTACAGCCACACAGCTCTACTAAGAATGTTAAAACCTCCATTGTGACAAAAATACAAGCTCCAAGACCATGCATGCTGGAAGGACAGGATTTACTTGTGAAAGATAGGTGAACTAAGATTTAAGGTATCCCCTAGGTATCCACATTGATACAACAACAGATACAATACTGGAGTTGTAGACGACCCATACCTTTTTAAAAGTGGCTGCTGAAAGGGATCTGAGCTGCCCTGGACATCAGATATCCACATGTAAACACCTGAATGATTCACAGGGTGTGTGCAATGCCTGGACAGCCGACTGTACTCACAAATTCTGTTGAACATATACCAATCTTAAAATTTGAAATAATTCTGTACAATAACTTGAAATGTGTCTTTATAGGTTATAGGCCTCATAACAAAAATAAACCAATTCCACCATTCCTTTAGGTAAATATTTGCCACCCTTTTTTGATTTTGAAGCAGCTTGACTAATGAAAGTGAATGCTAGACTTGATAAGCTAGACAATTCCAAATTTCTCACTGAAAGTAAAAAACAGAGCAGAGGCTTTAGGGGATTTCTGTTTCCTTGATGCTTCTACTTTTTGCACAACTATGTAACTATTTTTTTTTTCCACAACGTACAAAGAACCTGGATATATTTCATCCCTGCTGTGGAACAAAGCAGTTCTTAATACACTCCATTTATCTTGCCAACTCTAAACTACTTAATTATAAAATACTCTGTCAAAAACTTAGTATTTATACTCCAGTTTGCTCTCTACACTCCAATTATAATTTTATTCAGAATGTGATACCTTTCTAAAGATACTAACTAAAGAAAAAGAATATAATCTAGTCAATTGAGTTTCAGACTGAAAAAATTTCTCTAGCTCTTGTAATGGTTAACAGGCTCTCTTTAAACCTGATTTTTTTTCCCCCTCAGGGTGTGAAGGGGGAAGTCTGATAAAAATTACAGCATAAGAAGCAAGAATTCATGATGTATCTACCAGTCCTGTTCCAAGTCCAGTCATTGCACTTATCTTGGATATATTTAATCATTGAACTCATTATGAAGACCTCTATAAGGCTGTCTTACCAGACGCATAAGGACTGCATTTTCTTTCTCTATTATCTCAGTGTTTACAGTAAAGAAAGAAATTACTTTTTTTTTTAGCCCTGTGCCCTTTTAAATTAAAGCTCATTTATATATATATCTTAATTCACATACAACTATTAGGCAACATTTGCTGTTTCCCCAGCATGAATTGAGTTTAACTCCTCTTGCTTTAATAGAGTTTTGCGGCAGGTACTGTGGTGGCACAAAGAACAGCATTTTGCTCGGTGACACTGTGCAGATGCTTTCAAATCTCTTCCTGTGCGAAACCAGGACAAAGGCAGAGCATTCAGCCTGCATTTGGGGGTGGAAAGATTCTGTGGTTCCTCCAGTAGAGAAAGTTTTAGTGCTACAGTTGAATCCACACTCCTGACTCATTTTTACAGCAAGTCAGAGCTTAGAAGTGAGGAGACAGCACAATAAAAATATCCAAAATATTACATGTACAAAGACCAACCTTTGAAGGTTTCTTTAGAAAAGAAAGAGACGCAAATTTTTATTCCAAAAGGAGTGTAATTTTTTTGTTGGCCATTTTTCATTATACAAAAGGAAAGTCAAATCTAATAGGAATATCAAAGCTTCCTCCAAAGCTGGAAAGTAGCAAGTTATCAGAAGACAGAAAAAAGTCCTTGAATAATTGAAAAACAGCTACCTGCTCCACAGAGAGTTGCTCTCTTGAGGTTTTAAAATGGTAGTGAGAAATGCAGCTCGTGCCAAACAAAGACTATGAATTTGAATTGAAATATTAAAGTTCTAGTAGAATATATATTATTGAATGCAAAATAATAATGAATAAGTTAGTTACTGCAAGTGTCTACATTAGCTTTTGGATTATTTTGGTATTGTTGCTTATTTGAAAAATGGTTATGCTGCTTATGCTCATAGGATGGTGAGAAATAAAAAAAAAAACTAAAGCATCCTAACCCCTCCTTCCTTCTCTCCAGCCTCAGCTTCACTCACTTTGCAACAACTCTCCATCCCTGAGCTGTGCAGGGGGATAGGGAAGGGGGTGGTGCTCAGTTCATAACTGCTTCCCTCACTGCTCCTTCCCTCACACTTTCTCCCAGCTCTGACATGGGCTTTTCATGGGCCACAGCTCCTTCAGGAGATCTCTCTGTGCTCCAGCATGGGGTCCTCCACAGGCTGCAGTGTGGATGTCTGCTGCCCATGGTCTTCTTCCCACGCTGCAGGGGAATGTCTCCTCCAGTGCCTGGAGCACATCCTTCCCCTGATTCTTCAGTGACCTAAGTGTCTACAGACACTTGTTGCTCTTGTATATTCTCACTCCTCTCTCTCACAACCTTCGGTATGGCATTATTTTTCCCTTTCTTCACATCCTTCTGCCAGGATGTCCCCACCAGGGCTGTGGGTTCAGCTCTGCCCTGCACCAGGTGGGTTGGAGTTGCCTGGAACTGGCTGTGTCCAGCACCAGGGAACCTCCACCCAGTACTGCCCTCAAAAACCTGACCAATTTCTTCTAATATGAGGGATTTTACTTTTTTTTTAACTCTTACTTAATAAGAAACAGCTTTAAATCTGTCCCCACCATCAGAGGATCTGCCAGGAATCTCACTGAAATTAAAGAGGACTTATGCACTTAAATCTACAGATACAGCTGCTTCATAAAAGCTACTTAGGTTTCAACTACCACAAAAAAAGTGTTATGTTCATTACAGTCAGAAAAGAAATCACATGAAACCATGCATGTTTCCTGAAGGTATCTCAATGGACACCTTCATCCTATCAGCCAAGTCATAACTGTGACTGGGAAGATGAAGTTAGGGAATGGTGTGACTCCTTTAGATACACGAACAAATTGGAAAGTTCTTGGTTTTGCTGATTAATTCTAAAAATGGATCATTACATGCCATTTTTTTATTACAAACATAAAGTATAATGTTGACCTGTCATCAGAGATGAAGAAATATTTTAAGTACAACTGGACAATCACACGCTCCCTGGAAGTATTTTCTTCTTCTGACAAGTCTTCATTATGCTTTATGGCTTTAATTAGGGACAAAATATAGGAAAATATTTCAACTGTCTCAGATACTAGACAAAAGTAATATACTTTTCCAAATAATATGAGCTAACCTCTATATTAAAAGTGCCACTGGAGTATATGATAGTACTCCTTGGATTGTCTATGTTTTTATCTATTTAAACAGTATAGTACAGATTGTCACTGCTTTACTGAATGCATGTCTTGTATTGCAGAGCAATAACCAACAACATTTTGTATAGTAGATTACAAAAAAAAAAAGTCTGAATTGTTTTGGATGAACTTTATTCTTTTATAACAGTAGAAATCACAAAACACTCATTAAAAATAAATTGATTATAAATATTTTTAACCCATGTTTTCTTAGAGAAATACCTCCAACTTGTGGAGACGGGGCAGTTACAGGTAGTTTCAGTCATAACAAGAAAGTCTATAATTATCCAGGTGAGGTAGTTAAACCTTCAGATACAGAAGTCTTTCCCTTTAAAAAATAATTGGTCTAGAGCAGTCTCTCACATTGTTAATTGTCTGGCAGCTAAGTTGAAAACATCCACAGGGCCAAAGGACTCTCTGCAATGAACACTTCAGCCTTTTGCAGCTCTCCCCAGGCTGTACCTGCAGAACACAGCAAACTGCTATAGTCTAAGTGACCTTGATGCAGGATAGGCTCAGCCACTTATAATTGCTCTTTTGCAGCTGGAAGGCTTGGCTCAGTTTTTGCTAGGAAACATTTAGTTATTTGTGTGGCAGATTTTATGTGGAAATTAGCTGTCAAATGATCTGGACTATGTAGTACAGATATAAAGAGACAGAGTGCTAAAAAAAATAATTTTTGTGCTCTGGACACTGGGCAACTTTTGCATGGTGAACGAGAATCAATAACAGGACAGTGAGTTGCTCTACAGATGGAAACAGAAATCTCTGTTGCATGCATCCTACCAATAGTGTCTTCAGCTGGATCACAAAATTTTTATTCTGTTCAGTTTGTAAATTCCAGCTGGTCCCTGGTTCTACATGGCTGCTCCAGTTATTTGCCATCTTAACTACACATAAAATCTCTCTAAACTCTCTTCCCTATATACAAGAGGCTGGCCTGCATGACTACTACATCTGCTGCAACAGTCTCTATTGGCCATTTCAAAGTGCCTTATCTAGGTGCAATTTTGATAAATCTACAGCAGGAAATACCCAAGGGAACTTCCTGAAGGGCCAGATTCTCCACTTGGGGTTTTAAATCAACATGTTTGACTAAATGAAAATAGTACAGCCAGAGCAGAAATTGCCTGAGGGAAATACTCCGAAAGCCTTCTTGAGGCCACTTTGAAGCCTTTTACAACATTTGCTCAAATACTTTGTTGTGAAGGATGAGGGATCTCAGTCATTCAACTTGCCTCGTGTTCAGTGAGTTGCCTCTGCAGAAGAGTGCCTGGGGAAATTTCTCACTCCCCAAGGAATTAATGATCCAAGTTAACTGGATGTATCAGAGGTACCACTTGGGCACCCAGCAATGCAATAACTATAACACATAAACAGTATTTTATGCTTTTAACTTAAATTCTGTAGTGTTTGCCATATTTGCAATATCTCATAATATAGACTTGAAATGGCATACATATTCTAAGTTAGTTTATAAACTAGATTATAACTACTTCTCAGGCAGAAACAGAAATAAGGATGTTCAGAATTATTTCTCTACTCCATCTCCCACAAGAATTTAGCTTCCAATTGTAGAAGATTCCTAAAGTCCCCCAAAGCAGTACCTCAACAGAGGCTATATGCAGACTCTTTGCTTAAAAACAGACATGTAGGAGACTTTGCAAAGAACAGTGGACATGAAAGCAGCTTTACCTCATACTTTACTCCCAGCAAACTTGGAACATCGTCACATCACTGCAGGTCTTTTAATTCATGTCTTTTACTCTAGGTTGGTTCTTTGACTCAGCAGAACTCCTGCATACTGAAAAAAATTTTGAGACATTTCAGTCCCAATGCTAGTCAGGTACATAGATAAATACATAAAATATGGAACAAACAATTGAATTCTCTTTGTCAGCATGAAGAACTATTAGATGATGTCTAAGAAATTCTCTCTTCTGTATTTTTTTCCCCAGGCTGGAAGTAGTTTTGAATTCTAGATTCAAATGCTTTGTCTGTCCCCACAGCGATCTCTGTTGTCCACCTCAACAAAGAAGGTGGATCCAAGCTGACTGTTGAAAATAATCTTTCACGCAAGTATCACCTGTGAGAATCAATACAACAGAACAGTCCCAGGGACTATTTAATGGCCAAATATATACAGAAGTAAAATTTAAAGAAAGTGAGTTTTTAGAAGACTAATACATTAGTCCAGTTTTAAACTTTTCTGGACTAGAAGTCATTAATAACACCCTTCCTGCTAGTGGCTAGTTCTTTGTATCAGTCATTATAATTTTATCAGTATGGATTCAAAGTAGTCAGTCCTTAGCAATCACAACTGGCACCAGCTGCAAAAATACAATACCAAGGACTTGATGCTACCTAATTAGCACTGATGGCAGCAGTCCTGGATGTTCTTAGTCTCCACAGTAAAGGTAAGAAGGATCTTCAGTGGATCTCTCCTCCATACCCACCAAATTCTGGATCTTTCATAAGGCTAGTGAATTCTCAGCCCTCAGCCTCAACTCTGTTCTACTACCTGACTGATCCTTGGGGAATATTACTTTTCCAGGCTGTGGCAGCTTCCTTATCCTGTGCTATTATTATATTATTATCTGCTACTGCTGCTTTTCCTAGAGCAAAAGAAATGTTCCCGCAGTTCAGTAGGTTACATTTTTTCAATGAGCACTTTCTATCCATTGGTGTGTTTTTAATAGCTCTGGAGATGCTGCCCTCAACCAATGTTCATATTTTCAAAGTCTGTGCTATTAATGGGCACTTAAACTATACATCAAAACAAGAGACACCTGGCATCAGGTCCATGTCAACCATTTCTCATAACAATTTGATATTCAGCCTGACAAGCTAGAACTAGAACTTCACCTATTTGCATCAGGCACAATAAGCATAAGGCCCATGGCCAGCACTGGTAGCAACTTTTTACTGGATTATTAGGTAAAAAAATGTTCACACAGTTATGCTATATTAATGTGTTCCTGTTTGGGTCAAAAGAAGCTACAATTAAAGTCTGCTTTTTCTGCTTCTACATTTAGAGGTGCAGTATGTATCTGCTTTAGCTACAGATGTTTTATTCACTAATATAATTGTAGCATCAGGGATTGAAAACTATATAGGGCCGGGCAGTTTTATTAAATTTGTAGCTGGATGAGTTCCCTTAGGAAAAGGAGCAGCTTCCCTCTGTTTACCAGCAGGGGACCCCTTACTTATATTGATGGCATTTGCTCAGTGTTGACCAGGTCAGCTTTGGAAAAAAGTTGATCTCATTTCATACGCCTATAGAAAATCCTCCAAAACATGAAGCTTTGATCTAAAACCCAACACTGTCCTCTAGGTTCTGCTAAACCTTTATTAAGTAGCTTCGACTGCCTTCTGCCTTTCCTGTTACGTCCTATTAGGCAGAGGAACCATCACAGTCATCTTTGTACCCATTACTTGGCTTCAAGGAACATTCCTGACTCCTCTGCCACAATTCAGTGCCATATCCAGGGTTCATACTTTACATACCCTTTTGTGACTGAGACTGTCAGTAGCTATTGAAGAAGAGAGTAATAAGCTGCTATTCTTGGATTTTGAGCTACATATACTGCATGACACTTATGTCACCTAATTTTCAAGTATTCACTGGTTGTATCCAAGCTTTTCTCAGCCTCATATATTTAAAACTCTGTGGAATGGCTTAACAGTGCGCAGCTGTCTAGGAAAAAAATCCAAAACATCTATTTAGGGTTCTAAAAATAAGCATTTAAATGTACCTAATTACAAAGTGCTAGAAACCCCACAGTACTGCAGCTATGTAACCCTGAAGGCAACAGAAATTCCCCTCTGCAGGTTAATTTAAATTCCCTCACCTGATCAATGAGACACAAAGTATATATTGGGGATCAGGCTCTGGAACTCTTTCTTCTGGCTTACTTATAGACCCTTTCTCTCTCATCTGATTTCTACATTCCAACAAAATGACATGCTGTCTTTCATACACAAGTTTGAGAACATTTTTAGACACAGAGTCTATTGCTTCATCACTGAATTACTATATATAATACTTAATTTTTCTTGGTTTTACAAAGGACATAGGGGTTTAATGAGTTAAGGATTTGTCTTCAGGAAAAGATGTCCCCCATGCTGACTTCTCAATAGACAAAAGTTATCATCGGGTAACTTTTAAGCCAAGGATCTAGAGTCCAGTTTCTCTGATTTCAATCACACCCTGCTCCTAGTGGCCTTGGTTTCCCTGGGAAATTTACATATCAAGAGGGACAATTAAGCTCTTAAAAGTATCTAATTGTATTCATCCAATATACAAGAACCTCAACTACCTTATTTCATCATTTTACCTGGATAAGTTGGTAGGTTGACATTACAATACTAAATAAAGTAGGGGGTACTAATTTTATGAATTATATCATTAAACAAGATACATGATCCCAGTAAATGTGAGAACAGCTCTAAGAAGGAATATGCTGCAAGCAGTTTTCCCAGTACTCAAAGAATGGTGTGTCACATGTTTTTCTTTGCTGATCGATGGATAGTCCACCATTATTGCCTCTCATTAAGTGCTAATAGGGGTATCTTACTCACCATCTTATCTATACTCTCCACTAAATAACATACCTTGGAAAACAATTAGTCTTATTTTGTTAATCTCATGTGTATAATAATTATCTTGATTTAGTGTTGGACCTCAGGAGAGAGGTCAGAAGTTTAAGAGGAAGAACGATAATGCTCAGCAAAGGTAATTGTTTTAATCTTGGATATAATCACACTTTTTTTAGTACTCACAGAGATCTAATGTCCATGTTTAGTTCACACCAGATGAAAATAAATGGATTTGAGTTAGCTTCTCAGATGCCAATCTAATTAAACACTTAACATAGAAAATATAAGTGACATATGTAGCAGAGCATTGAAGTGTTTCTGCAGTTTTTGTAGCAGATTTCAGGTGTAAAACATCAATGATTAAAGCACTCCATTGCTTATTTACTCACTACAAAGCAACTGGGCTTGGCTTTATGCAAAGTAAAGGCAGACTTTCATTTCAAATTACCCTTATGAGAGTTAAGTATCACTCAATAATGACAGTAAGGGAAAAATTCTGCTAAAAAATCCAGCTGCAATTTAAACAATTCAGTTATCTTTTACAATAGCTGGGGCAAGACCAAGTGCTAATGGGTTCTAAATGAGAAGATGACTTTTTTTCACTGGCTTTGTTGGCAATTTTCTGTTGCTCTTTGCATTTTGTCACTGTTAAGGGAAACTGAGGTTGATTGATAGAAAGTATCTAAGAGTTTAGGCAGAAAGGAGAGCATCTAGAATTTCAGGTCATAAGCTGCCAGTCATGTCAAGTGGCACTGGATGATCTAGCCATTACTGCTTGCATTTGAGCTGGGCTAAGCACACAGCCAACAAACGTGGGCTCTGGAGCCCTGCATTCGTAGATAGCTATCTTTATTGCCTGCTGGGTCTCGTTTATTATTTTCTCCAGACCACTTCCATTTGACTGATAAATGGGTGTAGGTTCCCAACATGACCACACCATGGTAGTTTTCCATTTGAATACTCACGGCATTCTCTGGTGCTCCAGTCTGGTTAAGACTACGTCAGCCTATTGATGACTAATGGCTCTCATAGGATACCCTTTTCACTATTAACTGATATAGGATCAGTAAGGAAGTAGACAGGATGGCCATTCCAGTACATTTTTATTCATATTTACTACACATTACACTCTATTTTCATGCTGCCATAGTAACTCATTCAGGAACTGCTGAGAAAAGCAGTAGAATAAATTCCAGTTCCTGGGGTTGATTTCAGGTGTTAAAATAATTTCAAAAAAATCTGTCAGTGCAACTATGTGATGAACAATGAAATCTTATATTTGAATCAGTTTCCTTTTTTCCTTGTGTACTGCAAACAAAGTATAAGTCCTCCTGCAGGGATTGTTTGCTTATATATTTCTGTATGTTATCATTGTGATAATTCTACATTAAACCATTTCACTTGCAGAAGAGATCCCTCTTTTATAGTCCCAAAGAATATTCTTCATCTTTAGCCCCTTCTGCTGTCTTCATATTAAACCCCTTCTGCTTGTTTCTGATTCCACAGAATTTTTTTTTACCTTAAAAGGTTTTTTATTTATGTCATTGCCCCTGTATCTTACTGTTTCCCAGCCATTCCCATATTCCCTCAAAAGATTCTGTTTTAATTTGATTTGAGCTTTAATTCAGTCACTGTAAAAGGACAATTTCTAAAGGCAGGAAAATAATGTCCTAAAAATCAAGTCTTATGGGAGATCTATAAAATGACAATCATCTTCTTAAAATATCACAGACTTATTTTGCTAAGTATATCGGTAATGAATACTGTACTCCAATCTTTAAGCATGCAACCCAATTTCTTATTTCTCTTTTAAGCCATTCAGAGGAATCCACTGACTGAATTATATTTCTGCTATAGAAGAGAAATGTTATATTGTATTTGTGCAGTCCATTTTCTTCCTTGCTTATGCAATATAACCTTTGATGTTTTTAATACACAAATAATTTTATATGTAAATATATACACATTAGGGATTCAATTTTGATTTAAAGTGTGACTGCTTCTAAAAAAGTGACAGACTAGGATTATATAGATGGGCTACTACAAAGCAAAGCTGATAAGGTACATCTATAGTTTGGCTTTATAATGGCACCCACAACATGATTAAAGAATTGTGGTGGTGTCTGATGACTGACAGCAGCCTTCTCTTCCTTCCTTTTATTTTTTTTTTTTTGTTTTCTCTGACTTACCCCAAGGCTGTACAATTACTGATCTATTATTCCATTGCCAATCATTAGCTAGTTCTTATTAACAACTTTTTGCCTGATACAATACTGTAGATGCCACAGTGTTACACAATCCTTGTTACTGCATTTCTCTCTGTGGATTTCTTAGATGGAAATGGGCGTTGAAGTAATTTAGACTGTGGCAGAAATTAAATGGAAGAGCGATTGTGAAGAGGTGAGTAACTTAAGGTCAGACTTACTAAATCTTAACTAAATATCCAAATAGAGAGGAAACTTAGGCACAATTCAACCTGTATTTCTATCCTTTCCTAATTATCTTTGTATAGAATATTAATATTTTCATATATAGGATCCGAAAAAAACTTTTTCAAATATACATACACACTTATACATCTTTCTTTGTGTGTGTGTGTATTAAGAAAATCGACGTGCTTCAATATATATGTCTGTTTCCTTAGTCAAGTTAAATTCCTCTTGTTTTGAGGGAGGTATTATTCAATATTTTCACCAGTAGAATAACTGCAGACTGTTCTTATTAATCATTCCACAAACTTTAAGCCAACATGGGTAGCCAGCATATTTCCAGACTGAAGGAAAATTAAAAATAATTTTGAAAATTTGAACAAACACTTGCATGAAATTCAACACAAGCAAGGTCCGAGTGATTAATCATTTACATAATCTTGTTTTAAAGGCATCTGGCTAGTTAATAGTTCTGTATAAAAGCATGTAGATGTTGTAATAGATCATGACCTGAACATGAATCAAAATGCTGCCAAAGAAATCCAAACCAAACAAACCCAAAAAACCCAACCCCCCCCAAAAAACCCAAAAACAAAAACAAGAAAACACCACCCAGAGATTATCATAGATATAGAAAAAGTGTCATTTTCTGTCAGATGCATTTCTTATTTTTTTCCCTCTATTACCTCTAAGGCCCCAGGGCAGAAACATTAGGTGCAGAGAGTATAGTAGAGAGCAATGAGAATTCTTGGTCTAGAAATTGGTCTCTATCAGGTCTAGAAAGCATGACCCATGAGAAAAAATTATAAAAATTAGAATTGTTTAGCCAGAAGAAGACTGAGGTGGATGGAGATAGTCTTGAAAAATATAAAAGTCTGCTGTTAGAAAGAAAGGAATACTCTATTTTTGACCACAGGGGATAGAATAAATAACAATTGACTTCAGTCTCAGAAATATATAAATTTACATTTAGAAAAAAAGTGCTTCATGGTCATACTAGCGAAGCTTCCTGTGAGACTGTGGCATTGCATCACTTTTTCTTTCTTGTGACCTGAACTACTCTGTTAGAAAGAACTGAGGGATCATTGTTCCTGTCTGGGATATTTAAAGTATTAGGTAACCTACTGCAGCTCATTCCAGCAGTATGAATACATTATTAAAAGATTTTTTTACATGTTTTTTAGGTTATTTCTTTTTATGCAGTAGATATATTTATATTAAGAATACAGAGATATTTGTAAGTAGAGCAGCAGAACCTTCCAAAAGTACTGCTGTGGGATGAGTAAATGACAGGAGTATTTAGATGTCTTTTGACAGATCAATATGTGTGAGCTTTACTTTGTGTCATAGCTCTTAAAAATCAAAACCATCAGGTTGCATTCAGAAGGTTGGATAGTTTACATCTTGATGCACAGCGCTAGAGCACGTAAAACTTTAAACAAAATAGAATTTACAGGAAAGAAGCATCAAGTCAATCCTTCACTATATTATGAATTCTCAAGCTTTTTTGAACTTTTTGAAAGATCCAGAATCATTTGAGCCAGGCTTACATGGCTCTAGTTAAGTCCCTTCTGCGTTGTGCATGTCAAAATCCATTGAACTGCTGACCACAGCTGGCTTGATATATTGAGTTGTTTATTTCTGGGAATTTTATGCATTTGCCCACTTTCAAATTTTAATGAAATGTCTATGGCTTAACACAGGACAAAACAATAAAGTAAATGGCGCTGATTCTCATACTGCTTACATCAGTTTGTGTTTGAATTAACTTCACAAATGTCAGTGGAAGTTTTTCTTGATTACGCTAATGAAACCAACTTAGAATCAGGCATGCCTTTTACAACAAAATAAATATATGTTTATTTTTAAAAAAAGGCTTCATCTCCAAATGCTTTAAATACGTAGCTAAACACCAAGTTAATAGCAAACAGCATTGTTCTCCCGAGCTGTGGCTCAATTTTCTCACTCTGATTAGCTAGCAATTTGTACAATTACACCTAAATGGATGCAATGCTGATTTCACTGCTTATTTTATTATGGCACTAAAGCAGGTACAGACTTATCTGCAATGCTTGTTTACAGTACTACTCATAAACAATTTTTTACATACTCTATTAAAATTTCCCAGCTTGATTAGCTACCAATCTGCACTAAAACACTCAAGTTAAAATGAAAAACTAATTGCTCTGAGTTACTCAGATCATTTACATCCAACAGGTTTTATTGGTGCTAATGAAGCTCCAGAAAGGGATGGCTTTTATCTCCCAGCCTTTTTCTGCTTTTCTACTTAATAATAAAATACTTTAAAAATGTTAGTATAAGAAAGTTCTTTTAGACCTGTAAGGTAACGAATCAATCTGATGATACCCTTAAGTCTGTGAAAAAGACACTGAAATCAGTGGAACTCTAGAAACTCTAACTAAATTTGTATTTCAGAACTAATTATTTAAAGAAAAATATGTAGTTAAATAAAAAATATCCTCTCCTAATTCTAGCTTATTAGGTAGTTCATCCTACCAAAATTAATTTAATTCTGATGCAAATCAGACTTTTGTTGTTGTTGTTTTTACAGAAGGCTAAGGAAATTTGGGAATTCTATAACAAGAGCTCATGAATATAATTTCTAAATAATATAGTTGCTGTAGTTTGAAATATCACCTGATAATAGTTTGTTTGCTACAACACAGGTTTATTTTCACTGCATAATGGTTCTTTCTTTTCTCTGCCTTTTCTGACTTGCAATATTCTGCTATGTGCGACATATTTCTGCTGCATTGTTTCATATTGGTTCAAGAAAGAGGAACACAAGCTAGTAATTAACCCCAGCCTGATTCATAGCTTAAAAAGGCAAGGCTTCTGATCCTGGAAAGGCAGAGGCTGGAGAAAACACAGAAATCAGGTCTTGGACAAATGCTCTGATTTTCGAGATACAGTACTTGCCTGAGAAGTGTGAAACCTGAAATTCAAAATCTTCTCAGGCCAATAAAGTTAAATGCCAATAACTGCTTAAAAACTCAGCTGTTAGTTGTAGCTATGGTTTACTTTTTCTACTAGAGATGGAATGATATGGATCAAAGTTTCTAATAATCAGGCCCAGTAAAGTCATGAAGGAAATTGACTTTTGTGCTGAATCTGGCTGGGATGGAGCAAATTTCCTTCATGGAAGCCCTTATGGTGCTGTGGTTTGAATCTATGATCAAAAGGTGTTAAAACACCAATGCTTTGGCTACTGCTGAGCAGCTGCACAGTGCCCCCCACCCCCTCAATAAAACCCACTGAGGGTATGTTTTTTCTTCCTTTTTCTCACTCTGGGGAGGAGGAACTGGCAGACTTGGGAGGAGACACAGATGGAACAGCTGACCCCAGCCGACCAAATGTATATCCCATATGATATCAACCTCTACAAAAAAAGCTGGGTGAAAACGAGGAAGGGAGTGGTATTTGGAGTGATAGCTTTTGTCTTCCCAAAAAACTGTTATACATGTTGAAGCCCTGCTTTTCTGGCAACGGCTGAACACCGGCCTGCTCAGGGCAACTATTCAATGAATTCTTTATTTTGCTTTGCTTGCACATAGAGCTTTTCCTTTTCCTTTTAAAATCTTGTTATGTCAAGACACAAGATTTTTCTTACTTTTGTTCTTTGGATTCTATTCCCATCCTGCTGGAGCAGAGGTGTATGGACTGCTCCATGGGGCCTTAGCTGCTAACTGGGATCAACACACTGCGACTTTCAAAGTCGTCTCAGGAAGGCTGAGCTGAATTTGAGAAGCATAAAATATTTTAACATAGTGATGTGAAAAAGATAAAATCCTTAAGAATCACACAGATCCCTGCTGGTGTTTTAAGTCCAAGAAAAAAGAAAACAGGATAGTTATAGCAAAAAAATTAAGAGTTGTAGCCTGTGGGCTGGATATCAACTGGCTCTTTAAAACACTTGCACTAGGCGAACAAAAGTTGTTCTTCGAATAGAGAGGCCAGAGTTTTTTCACTGATTTATTCATAAGTAGAATATGTCCCTGACATGTCAAAGTCACTGACAAAAAGCAAATAAATATTCATAAGTGAACTTTGTCAGAATTAGAATACAGAAGCTATCCTCTTAACATTGTCAGGGATATTTCTTAGAAAATTAGATGGAATGCATGTGTCAGAAAAAAGCATTCTTTGATAAGTAGGTGATAACAAGTGTTCATTAAGAGTTCATTGAACTCAGTAATGTTACTTTTATTTTGGCAGGAATAATCCTATCAGTAACCAAATACACGTTATAATAACTGAACCCTAGAAAAAATTTCACATACAAAACCACTGTCAGTTTACAGTTTATTTTGAATTCAGAAATATCTTACTCCACCCAGACAGATGAAATGTCAGTGGCTTTCCAAAGTGTTAAACCTTTTCAAAAGAAATATTGTGATGACATTGGAAATTAATGTGATAAGCAAGCAGTTGCAGTAAATATCATCTTGTTAAAATGTCAGCAGTAGGCAAGAAAGACAAACTAGACATTCTAATATGAATTTGTACCCAGAAGGAAGGTTTACAGTGTAAAAATATTACAGAATAAATATTTTGAAGTAAATTATATTAAATTCTGTTTGGAACCTTTATTTTTATTTTTCTGTCAGGGTTTTTTACTTATGTTAAAAGATGGTTACCCTTTAAAAATTCATAATTAAATTAAATAATGACAAATAAGTAAAAACTAGTTACAGACGCTGTGACAACAATAGTGCAAGAAATGGGCTATTGCCTTTAGTATAGAGGATATCAAACTCAATATTCAAATCGTCCCTCCAACATTCAAAACCTCACGATTCTATAAATCTCAAAGGAAGCAGAGAAGGACCTTAAAGATCCCATGTATGATATAGTTAAGGTTGTTTCAGGAAGCACACAGTCATGAAAGCAGTGGAAGCTGATATTTTCTTGAATACTTTATCACAGACAAAGCAACAAGCTCAATCTGCCAGTTTTATGAAAATTGAGTCAGATGTAAGCACAATGCAATAATACCAAGACTCTAAATGTCAATAAGAAAAGCTAAAGAAGAAAAGAACATAGAAATCTTGACTCTCTGACCTAATACCTGATGTAGTCATATAGGGATTTCAACTCCTTCAAATCTGAGCTTTGTTCAACAAATGTTGAATTAAGAATTGGAAAATAAATGCATGAAACGTCCCCTTTCATATCTCCATACCAAGGAATTTTTGTACATATTAAAAAAAAGTAATGAGAATAATTAATAACATTGATTTTATTTTTAATTTTTCATTTCCACTTAGAAAGTGATTCTGTGAAAATATGTCTGTAACAATAGCATAAAGATTTAACAGACAACATTAGCAAAAGTTGTGTGTATCAACAGCAAGCTTGGTCAAATGGCACATGTTCAAAAGCAGGGTTTTATCTGAGAATTGGCCTCTTCATTGTGGTATATTCCACTAAGTAAGTCAAAGTCTGTATATGAGAAAGAAACAATATCAATTTTTATATTAATAACTCAAATAGTATAAAAGACTATATGCATGCTTTTAGGCTATTTCAGCACCCCAAGATGGAAACAGTATTATTCTAGAATCTTCAGGGCCTTTGTTTCAAGATCCAATTTATTCTTCAAACAGAACAAATCCAGAAGGAATACAAATCAATGCAGTTTTCTTATTAAAAAAAAACAAACCAGCTGTAGTGTCTGCAAGGCCTTTTCTACTTGTTTGTTTTTCATATGCCCTCTCAGAATAATGCCTCTTACTTTAATAGTTTATAACATATTCAGAGACAGGGAGTACTTAATCTTCTTTTGACTATTTCACCCTGCCTGGGAGGGTGTCCACACTGCAAACAAATTAAAAGATGTGGTTTTAACTTTCAATGTCTTTTCTGCATTAATACTTTAAGCTGAATAAGGAAGAATTATTATTTCAAGCTTATAGTATTCTCAAGAATTAATGAAAGAATCCAAATATGGAAAAGATATTTTAAATTAACTCTAGCCCTCAACCTCAGTAGATAATTCCTTAGTGAACAGTTTTTCATTGTTTGTCCATTTTAATTCAAACAATCCAAAACAAAATGGGGTTTAAATAGAATAGAGATAGTACAAAAAATGCAGAGTTGTCTTCCTTTCTTAATATACATTACTGCATGATAAAACATGTCTCCGTGTATTTCAGAGGCAGTTGTCTACAAAACAGTAATATGGTGATTAGGAATATTTCAAAATGAAATTAATAATATGGAAAAGCATACCCATGTGCAGAGTATTCTGATACCACTGAGAAGCCCAGTTGATTGAAATGGCTGCTCTTATGCTACTTGATTCTCTAGCCCTTATTTGAGTTTAGTTTATAACTTTTCCCAAATCTACAAAGAATTTCAGTGATTTTCTCTCAGAACCTGTCTACTCTTTACTTAGGAGAAAATAATCTGAAACTTTCTATGCATTTGCACCTAGACACTTATGTGGACCTACATTATACTCTGACTGAAGCGCATCTTTTTGGGAAATGATATGCAATTCATAAAATCTTAGTGTTCTTGAAAACTTTGTTTAGCAACAGGTCACTGAAAAACACCATGAACAGCAATGTGTGTGGTAATAAGATATCAGAGACTTCTTGATGTGATTCAGTTCACCATGGACATGGAACACAGGTCTCTTGAGAGCCTGGTGATATTTATCTGATATTAAATGACACTGAATATGACTGATGTTGGAATATTAAAAATTACTGTGGAAATGAACACTTATGAAAGATCTTGTCACATTCACAGAATCACAGATTCACAAAATCACAGAACTGGTAAGGCTGAAAGGGACCACAGTGGGTCATGTGATCCAACTCCCATGCTCAAGCAGGGTCGTCCCAGAGCACACAGCACCGGAGTATGTCCAGACAGTTCCTGAGTATCTCCAACAAGCAAGACTCCACAGCCTCTCTGGGCAATCTGTACTCACCCTCACAGTGAAGTTCTTCCTCATATTCAGGTGGAGCTTCCTGTGCATCAGTTCCTGCCCTTTGCCTCGACCTATAAGTTGGCACCACCTAGAAGAGCCTGGAAACCTCCTCTTGATACCCTCCCTTCAGATACTGATAGTCAGTGATGAGATCCCCTTTTAGCATCTCTTCTCAAGGCTGACCAGACACAGTTCCTTCAATCTTTCTTCATAAGAGAGATGCTCCAATCCCTTAAATATCTTTGTTGCCCTCCCCTGGACCTGCTCCAGGAGCTCCATGTCTCCCTCTTCCTGAGGATCCCAGAACTGGACACAGCACTCCAGATGTGCCTCACCAGGGCTGAGTAGAGAAGCAGGATCACATCTCTAGACCTGCTGACTGTTCTCCTAATGCACCCCAGGACACCATTGGCCTTCTTGGCCACAAGGACACTGCTGGCTCATGGAGACCTTGTTGTCTACCAGGACCACGAGATCCTTCTCCACAGAGTACCAGGCTGTGTTGGTGCATGTGGTTATTCCTCCCCAGATGCAGGACCCTGCACTTTCCTCTGTTGAGTTTCAGACAGTTCTTCACTGCCCGTCTCTCCAACCTGTCCTGCTCCTTCTGAAGGGCTGCACAGCCCTCTGGGGTATTGGTCACTCCTCTCAGCTTTGTATCACCAGTGAGCTTGCTGAGGTGGTCTCTGCTCCTTCATCCAAATCATTGAGAAATAATTGAAACAATACTGGACCCAGTACTGAATCTTGGAAGGCACCGCTAGTGACGGGCTTCCAACTAGATATTTTTTTAAAAAGAAGAGAGGAGAAAGTTAGGAGTGGTCTTGTGTTTTAATAAACTTGCTGTAAAATGGATTGATACAACTACTATAGAACCAAGTCATTTCTTTTGACATTCAATTCACTATATTTGTATTCATTTATATTTACAGTTTTCTGGTTATGGTTCATAATTACAGTTCACTAGTCTTATAGGTTTCATATTGGCAGGAAAGAATTGCATACCAAAGCTTTTTGAAAGCTGGACAACTGAAAATCTGGCAAGGGAGTAGACTCATTATGGATTTTACAAATTATGATTGTGTAATCCAAATTATATTCTCAGAACAACCAGTAGCAATTGACAGTACTGGCTTGCTGAGATTTTAATAGTAGCATTGCTAGATTCCAAGTGCCAATATGCCAAAATTTTTCAACATTTTTTGAAAAAAATTATTTCTAGTCAACATTATACAACAAGTAAATAAACTAAGCATTCCATAAGTAAATCACAGGTAGATTAACTGATGCTATTCCATTGATTGTTTTACTTTTTAAATTGCCTTTTTCAGTATATTTTGTACAACCAGAAATAATTACTATATTTTCCTGATTTACAGCATTTCTGATGAGCAGCTTTCTCAACACTACAATATGGAACACTCTTTCAACTAGGAACATTCTTTCAAAATTAGAAAGCTTCTATTCTCCTTAGCTTAATCATTAACAGAACAAAACCAATATATCAGCACGACCGCAGCTGCAGTTCTTGAACACAGCCATTTTATAACCAGAGATGTAAACCAGGTGTTGGAAGAAGAGTTTGATAGCAATTTACCATTCCAAGATCTCAAGTTCCTGTGAGTTTTTTACCTTCCTAATACCGCTTACCCCTCTCTCTCCAAAGGCATTATGAATGAGATTTCTCTCATCTAACTGTATATGTTCATACTGTAAGGTCATATTTCAAAATTAGCCATGTTAGCAGCCTTTCCTAGCTAGTAAACAAACAAACAAACAAACAACAACAAAAAAGTTGTGACAAAATAGTTTAATCTCTGCTTTTGAATAGCATGAGTTTTCCCTTTATTTTTTTGCTGCTGGCTCTCTCTTCACTGACATAATAGGAGTTTTGTGTGACTAGTTCATACATGGAAATGTCTGCTTTTGGTCTGAATAATATGTCCTCCCTTGATCCAAAAAACTGTAGTTGCTACATATCTAGATCCAATAGTGTTTTCAGTAATCAGTTAAAAAATATGTGACCATCCTTCCTCTCCAATGCAACAGGTCACTCTCCCTGATTCTAATAGGTGCTCCTGGTTGCAACTTTCCCTAGCAGTGTGTTGCTGATCTCTGTGTGGAGGATACAGACCTTCAAAAGCAGGTCACATGCTCTGTGAATACAGAAGATGGAGCACAAGTAGATGACAGAGTAAGGAAAATGGTTATCTTATTCATAATTTTAAATGTGTTTGAGAATAATAAATAAGTCGATTATCTTTGTTTCAAAAAATAGTGATTGATCTTGATCTATTGGGTTTCTTCTTAGCAAAGTTTCTAGAAGTTCTGAGGAATTCTTAATGAGATTAATAAATTATGTACAATAATTTCAGTAATTTCAATATGACAGAATCACAGAACAGTTTGTGTTGCAAGGGCCTTTCAGAGATCATGTAGTCCAACCCCTATGTCATAGACAGGAGCTTATTGCACTAGTCTGTTCAATGCCCCATCCAACCTGTCTGTGAACACTTGCAGGGATAGGCCATCCACAGCTTCCCTGTGGGCAACCTGTTCCAGTGCCTCACCTCGTCATAAAAAATTTCTTCCTATCTAAATATATATAAATATATCGTCCTTCAATTTAAAACTGTTGCCACTTGTCCTGTCACTACAGGCTGTGGTAAAAAACACTCTCTCATTCTTTCTTATGATTGTCCAATATATATTTAAAGATAAGGCTTCCCCATAACCTTCTCTTATGGAGTGTTGAAGATTGCATGTAAGATGTTTTCCATTACCATCTGTATGGCTGATTACCTTGTCAAGTGAGCAGTTTGCCTTATCTCTCTCTTTGAATGACCACATTCACACCTTCCTCGGGAGGGGACCTCTGCTGATAACAGACTATTGAATATTGGTGCATGACTGATAAGAACTATAACATCCCATTGTGAGATGCTCCGCCCAGAGGGAGGAGCCAAGCATTGCTACCCCGATATAGTCTGAGATTCTGAAACTCCAGCACGGCTTTTCTCCACGAGATTCCCCAGAGGAACAGCAGCTGCCTTTTCCTCCTGGATCTTCAGAGGAAGACTACATCCTTCTCTACAGAACCTCCTTGCTCCAACAGAACCACACCTGATACTTCAGAGGACTGCAGCCACATTTTCAATTGGACTGCCACCAACACCCTGACCAACAGGGTGTCAGGTTGGGTTCTGACTCTGTCAGTGTTGTTCCAGTGGACTGCATTGTTTATTTTATTCTTTTTATTTCTTCCCTATTAAAGAACAGTTATTTCCTGCTCCCATATCTTTGCCTGAGAGCCCCTTAATTAAAAATTATAGCAATTCGGAGGGGTGGGGAGGGTTTACATTCTCAATTTCAGGGGAGGCTCCTGCCTTCCTTAGCAGACTCCTGTCTTTCCAAACCAAGACATGGAGGCTGAACAACCCCATCTGTGAGACTTTCCTCATAGGAGATATATTCCAATCTTCTGGCAATTTTTGTGGCCTTCATCTAGACTCACTCTCACAAGTCTATGTCATTCTTGTTCTGAGGATTCCTCAGTTGAGTTCAGAGGAAGAGTCAACACCCTGAATCTGCTGGTCTCCCTTCCTGTGATGCAGCCCAGGATGCAGCTGGCTGTCAGGGCTGCATCAGATATTGGCCAGATTTTCATCCACCAGTATCCCCAAGTCCTGTAGGGATGCTCTCAATCAATTCAGCACTCAGCTCGTATTGATACTGCGGGCTGCCCCAGCCCAGAGGCAGAATCTTGCATTTGGCCATGTCAAAATTCATGAGGTTTACATGGGTCCACTCCTCAATCCTGTAGAGTTCCCTCGTCAGTCTTCAAATTCCAAGAAACCATGAGATATTTTTTTAATTTTAACAATATTGCCTAAAAACATGAGACTTAATGATAATGACAATTTTCAAATATTTTTAATTGTCCTCTGATATTATCTTCATGTTTTTCCTATTTTTTTCTCTATCCAAGGGGCCAAGAAATTATTTTCTACTACTTTTTACATAAATCTCAGCTTTTCAATAATTTGCATTTCTAGAATGGCTGCAGCTATCAGCAAAAGTAAGTTTAACAATATGAGAAATAATTAGCAGTGACACCATCAAATTAGACAGACTGGAGAAAGAGCTATGCAAACCATTTTGTTAAATAGCTGCATGATCCAGTAATGACTGATGGTTTGGAGAGAAGAAAAATCTAGACAGAAAAATCATCCAGAAACTGCCTAAGGACAAAGGTTTCAATTTCCCAGTCACTTGCATACCCAACTAAGTCAGTATGCTCAGGTAGTTTAAATGAAGTTAATGGAACTGTTAGTGGAAGATATAGCTGTCTGCATGACTGGGGCCAGAGAGGGCAATTCTATTTTCTCTAATAGACAAGGGGAGAACAATCTTATGACACAAGCAGGAACTTGTTCGGAAAATAAGTGGGGCAGACTAATCTTCAGTTGCCACCAATTAACATATTATAAAGCATGTTGCAAGACTGGTTTATTTCCCTCTTTCCTTTTTGCAAATATTCTTTCATTATTGTTAAAGTTTTTTAAAGGCCAAGCTCAGACATTTCAGTCATGGTAATTGTTGCAGAAAGGCATAAGGAGATTCAGTTCAAGGAGTGTACAGTCCTATAAACTGGAGAATGAAACAGAAGGAAAAAAAAGTACAAATATATGAGCTGATATAAAATTTCCACAGCCTGCATTTAATAGATTAAAAACATTAAGTGATTGTCTGATTGAAGAAAAAAATACTTCTATTGGAATCAATATTTATTAACAATATTCAGAATTTCAGAACTGATGCTGGAAATGGTTTGTTGCAGAATAAACTGTAAGAGCATAACATTCATTTATAGCAAATACTTTTTCCCCAGAAAATTGATGAAGGAAAACCTTAGAAGAGCATTTATGAATAGTTTCCCCACTGGTCACTAAAGTTGAGTCAATTCCATCACTATCTCCTACTTTCACTTTCCAGAGAGAAAAGTGTATGCATCTCACTAAACTCATTCGTTATGAATAATGAACCTCAAAACCTAAGGGTTGGAGGTAGAAGGTATGAGTAGCTAGTGCCATCTTTTACTGAATCTTTTGCTTCCTAGGAGGACTTCTGCAGCACTGTAGTGCTGATCTCCAACAAAAATTGAATTTTTGCTGAGGAGGAATTAAACCTTTTTCTAAATTAAGAACCACAGAAAGGGTGGGTGTTGTAGTTGTACTCTTAGTGCTGTCCTGGTGAAAATACATTCTGCTGTGACAAGAGTGGGAAACTGCCTGGGAAGTCCATGAGCCTGTTCCTACTGGTTCTGAAGCCTGGAAAACTAAAAAGCTGTATCTGCTTATCACAGAGATAAAGTCGTGCAGTGTACAAAACTTCACCAGTGCTGGGATACAGCATGAGGACATATAATTGCCACCTAAGTACTGTGCAATTTACTGCTGTGGGTGTGTTTTGTGGGAGCTGGGGAGTGCTTCTCATTGTAGGGTATTCACCAAGCATGAACAGCTGTTCAGGATGAACACCCTCCAGGTGTTACTCCCTGACATTGCAGTGACAGTGTTTCTGTACTCACCCAGAAAACTAATCATTTGTCTGCAGACCCAGAAGCATTTTTGAAATAGTTTCTGTAGGACAGATGGGCACAACGTTTAGGTCCAAATTTAAAAAAAATCCAGAAGATGTACCAGTGGGAAATCTTGATTTCTGAGATTTTTGGAGAGTAAAACTCCCCTAAAGCTATAAATCATTTAAGAATATCTTGACTTACAGCTTTTTTTTCTGTAAATCCCAAGAAGCAGTATCCTGGGCTTTGACACACTTAAACTCTCTCTAATGCTCCCTGACTTCCAGGGTCCCTCTTGGCCTTTCCAGCTGTTCACTGATTATTCTCAATGCTTGACTGCTTCTCTCAACTACTCACCCTCATCCTTTGTGACAGACCCTCTGTCTTTGATGCTGGGATTTTCTGCCATGTCTTTTTTCACCTTTGTGCCTTTCTCACCGCACACAGTCTTAAGGACTAAACTTCTCTCTCAGATTCTGTCAGCAGGGATTTAAGATTTGGCTTCAAAGAAAATTATGTTCAGATGAAGCTGATGCATCACTTAAGCTCTTAAGTGACTAAAATTTAGGTATGTGTAAAACAATTTTCCCCCACACCACCAGATGCTTTTAGTAAGCGCTGAAATGACCAAGTTTAATAGGCAATGTAATTAAAGCAGCAAAAATTATATGCTTTTGTTTTGGAGTTCCATGAAGCAGTGGCAGGCTATTCTTTAATGCATTGTCCAAAAAATGTCAAAATCTTATAGAAGATATATCTACTACTGGTTGTGAAATTCTTTTGTTTCATTCTTTGGAAAGCTTCTGGAAGCCAGGAAAGGAATCCATATCTCCCTTTCTTAAACCCATTCTTTCTGAATTGTCTAAATTTTCATGATCAGGTTGTTTCCTCTGCTGCAGCCTTCAAATATTGATAAGTGAAGTCTGCCCCACAAAATAGTTATTACTGTGTAACCAGACTGGGCCTAAGCTTACCTTAAAAATACCATAGGGGTTTGGGTTTGTTTTTTTCAAGAAAAGATAAGTAATTGTAGCATTGTTTACTGTGCAAGGTGCCATGTCCAATCAATGTCAAAGGAAATTTTTAGGGCTGCTATAGGAAAGAAGGATCGCTTTCACTTGAGTATCCTTATAGCTGCTAGCTACAAGCTTGGTTTATTTCCCTTGTAAGTAAATATTGTATTAGCGAATGAAATTTCTTCATAAAAGACGCAGAAAGGGTTTTTTTTGTCTAAACCTACTTTAGCTCTTGGGAAAATTCTCTAAACATCCAGCTGACATGTTCTGACAAACTATTCTTGTATCTGCTAAACTCCATTCAAACTTTTTTCCTGTGATCTAGATGACGGCTGCAGTTTGTGTTTGTGAGATCAAATTAGGTTCTCCACAGTATTCCTTTTTTTTCCTTCACTTGGGAGATGTGTGTAGTACTATATTACATATGTAATTTGTAGTGTACACAGGAACATGAAAGATAACAGCGACTCCCTTTCAACCAGTTTTTTTACACCTAACCATTCCTTCTTAAAAAGCAACATAATTGAGAGGCATTTTTAGATTTGGAACCTGACAGTATAGTACAGTAAATTTCATCCTTGTGTCCAAAAACTCTTGCTGCTGCCACGGGAATTGTTAATGTACCATGTTATCCAATGTCAGCAGTAGTAACAAAAGGACCACACAGAGTAAATATTTAACTTAGAATTTCAGTCTCTAGAGATTCAAACTCTGACCTCTTGGGAAAATAAGCTGTCCCTGGGTATGTTTGCAGGCAACAGGTTCTCCTCATCCTGACATCTTGGACCTTCTGTAACGCAAGCCATTATCATCAGAGATTTACACTTCCAGCAACACAAATGGATCTTTTTTCTCACTTATTGTTTGCTTGATTTTTTTTTTTCAATAAGTTTCATTTATCCGCTGATACATAACTGCACTTCAATTATAGACCATGTCAATTAGATTGCAGTTCCTTTTTAATAGGGTTTGTAATGTTTCAGGACCTCTATGGTCAGAAGCTGCCCTTATTTCTGCCCAGAGGCTCCTCTATATAGTAGATCTCACTCTTTAAAAGGTAAGGTTAATGTATGGCTATAGATTTATTTGTTCTTAAGAATTTTAGCTTACAAGATTACACAAGGAACAAAAATTAAGCCAAGTATGTTATTTGAGGTACTTCAAGAAAAAAGGATAATTAGCATAGTGGTAGAGAAACATCGTATTTTTAAAATGAATGTTCTGTGATTGCTGAGAATAGATAAGGTGTTAAGTGCAAAAACATAGTAGAATTTCTGATTCATAATGATTTAGTTCACTTTATCTCACTGTTTTGGGTCCTGTAAAATAAGACGTTGCTCAAATGGGCCCTTTTAAGAAAGTTACATACTGGGAGAACCCTTGGCAAAGCAAACACTGTGAACCATTGCTAGGTCCTCAGGAAGGTCAAAAACACTGATGAAAATATGATTTTTTCCTGAGCTCCAGTTTCTGTCTTTACTGCGCACAGATGTTAGTCTTCAGATTCACCCTTTCTTTTCTCAGCTTCTCTCTAACATTTGTTTTAGAAGATAATCTTGAATGAGCTACCCTCAAAAATTGTTCTTGATTTTCTGTCTTATGTCAACCTCTATCAGTCCACAAACTTTCGTATAGTTCTGAGCATTAGTATCTTTTCTAATCCATGCACTTGGAATTTCTCCTCTCTTCTCCAATCTCGTCCCTATCTAAAGAGATGTTCCCAATTTACACTGATAATTTGATTCTATCTTCTTATAGCATAATTTATTTTGCTCAGGTTTTCCTCTGAGATATTCTTCCTCATTTATTTGGCTATGTTGTAAACATTCAAACTAATTATGAAACAATATTGATGAAACCCCCATCTACTTTATGTCAATATTTATAAAAGATTCCAGTCATTCTTTTATATATCCAAACATAACAGGGTAAAAAAAAAAAACAGAAAAGAAAAGCCCAAACCAAAGTCCAGAGTTTATGGCCTTTACTTGAGTTATAAATAAGCATTAAGTGTCTTTGATAGTATTTTTTTCATTTAAATTACACAATACAATCTGAATGAAGAAGCAAGCAAGGTATAAGCAAAGGAGAGTAGTACAACTCTTAATTGTGGTATCTAAGGGAAAGTAAAAACAAAATGTACATCAGTTTCTTCAGATAAATGTGGACTGTTACTCCATGATGCTTTGCTCAGTAGATGTAGAAATATGTCCTGTCTACACCCAGTCTTCTTTCTTCTTCCATCATGGAGTTTGTGTCCAGCCTTGATAAGAAATTAAATATGGGAATGTAATCAGAAGTTGAAGAGGGAACAGGCAAATCTTCAGTCCCCCATTCTGCATTCCTATGAGCTCATATCATCAGACATTGCCCTTGCTGCCTCACTGCAGTGCAACAGGATACAGGTGACCCCATGGAGGTGAAGACCCCATGGACCCCGGAGAACTCTATAGTATAAGATAGTTCTTTGTTTCCTTCCAAAAATGAAAAAGAAAAGAAAGTGAGAGAATTCTTCTGAAAGACTTAAAAACATACACCAAATAACTTCAAAATTAAGAATAAGTACTACCATTAATTATAATTTGTAAAATTGTGTATATGACAAAGATTGTGATGTCAGCACAATAACTTAGAGGTACCAACACAGCTTACACTCTTATGAAAGTTCACTTTCTCAGATATAAGACTTTACTGGGGAGTTTAAAGTAATTGGAAACAGATATACACATGCCCACATAGCCACAAACATGCGTGCACATGCATGTACCCATTCCTTTCACTTACCTGTCTATTCCTGTTTTCTGAGGAAACATTGACTTACATTTTGTCATGGAAGGAAGAAAACAGCACTTTTACAGGTGGTGGATGTGAGTCTTAAGTGACTTATAAGCAATGACAGCAGTATGTGTAAAAAACACTACTATGAGCCTGCAAACAAGTTTAGGTTTAGCTGTTAGTGGAGTAAAAAGAAAAGAGGGAGTCTGCAGCTCAGTGGCCTGCTAAATACAAGGCACATGTACAACTAGCAAAAAGGAGCCAAGCATAGTTGACCTACATAGTTGATCTGATCTGCTTTAATGTTCTCCTATATCCAGTTCTTGAAAGCATTAAATGTTTTCAGGGCTCTGAGTGCCTTCCCTACAGCCCCCAGGGCTTAGCTGCTTGAACTAAGCAAAAACTTTGATGATGCTTCTCTCTGGCTGTGAGAAACCCCAGCAGTGTCTTAACCGAGTGCACCTGGGAGAGGCTTTCAACCACAGGCTCCCACTCTTGATATTTCTCTGGTATCCCAGTCCTGTGCCTCCTTGACTCTGACCCAGAGCCCAGCTTGCAGGTGACTTTGTGACTTTTAAGCTTGATGTTGGACTTGGCTCTTTACTATGAATCTACCTGATATTTTGGACTCTTGGCTGATCACTGCAGACCTCCTTCCCTGTGTCCATCCCATGTGTCCCCTGCACTGCTGCCGCTGCCTGCCACCCCATCACCTACCCTGGCAGGAGCTCCTTGCCATTGCCGCATCCTGGCAGCTGTAATAGCTGATTAGCAAGTGCTACCACTTAGAGAGCATAAATGTCCTATAAATGCCAGGTGGAAGGTTAATAATAAATAAGCACAATAAAAATAACCCTTTCTAATATATGGAGAGCACTAGATGACTTGAACTCCTCTGTACCTATTCTGCAATGGGTGGCTGCCTGGTCAGCAGGAAGGGGGTTGGATTGGTTTCACCTGATTTTGCTTCATTTTCTACTCGTCGTACTATCCAAACAAAGAAGGCTGAGTGATGAGGCCAGCACAGAAGTGATCTGGTGACTGAATACTTTGGGGTCCCTGAAAGAGATTAGAAGGACCCCAAAATCATTTGCCATTGACCTGTCTGTGAACAGCTGGGCTCAGGAGCAGTAAGTAAACTGCAAGTTGCTGAAAGGAGCAGCAGCAGCTTTCATATTAGAAAGGCCATATGTTTCTGGTCATGGCATATTCTTCATCACTTATATAACATTTAGGAAAAAAAACCTGAGATTTTGGCAGCCCCAATATTGGGGTATTGAATAGCTTGTGATTAGAGAATTTAAATTAATTTTAAATGAAAAATCTTTCTCTTTGGGAAAAAAAATGCAAAAGCAAAAAAAAAAAGAAAGAAAAAGAGAAAGAAGTGTGTAAGTGTAGATCTCAGTGGCTGAATTCTCTCATTATGGCTGCATCCTTGATCCAGCTGTATACAACTATTTGATTCTCAGGGAATTCCCTGCAGTTCTCTGTGGACTCAGACTTTCAACTTGTAGGTCTTCTGCCAGCATACTAACCTGAGTTGTGTAGCCTGAATTTTGGCATTGGTATTCATTTAGCCGAGATCACTGCCTGCAGTCTCTGCTGCTGCACAGTCACAGCGAGGAGTTCAGTGAAAGTGACAATCAGCACTATGTTCAGTCTAAAAAAGAGAAAGTATGAAAGAATTCTGATAATGGGAAAAGAGTAGAGAAATCTAGATAGGTGAAGCCTAAAGGGAAGGCTTTTTAGTTTCTATATTGTGTTCAGAGCTATTTTTTGGGAGAGAAGAGAATTTTTTCTGCCTTTGGACAATGTTACAATGCTGAGTTATTAAAAAGAAAGTGTAATCATTCTCATGGTACTGATTCTGCCTAGCAGGCTAACAGGTTGAGCACACACATATAATACGGTCTCTGAAAAACAATCCATCTAATGTCAGGTCACATGAATGAGTCATGACTACTTATCAGTGTGTCTGAATATTTATAGTAGAAAAAAAGGTTTGTGCTATATGGTATCACACTCTGTGTCAAACAAACTTATGAACCTAGTAGACAGCCTAATACTCTCATTGCTGTACATACCTAATTTAACACACCATGTTGTCCTGGTATAACATATTATATCTTATACATTAAAGATAGCACTCTATTGCCTTGCTTTAGATACAAGTTTTGTTGTAGCTGGTAATAAATCTGTAGGAGATCTGAATGTCACTTTCTTTACTCCACCAGTAATCATAAATTACTTCATGTCAAATATCTTGAGAGTCCTCTGTGGGTTTCATTTCATTATTTGGCTGTGTATATACCTGCTGCAAAAGCAGTGTTCAGTTACCTGGGGTCATTTTCATTCATAGGTATGCTGTAGACCTGTCATTTATAAATACCTAGGGTCCTTGTACGCTCAAGCATAAACTGTTCATTATAGCTTCAATCATTTCGCACTTACTGAAGTCAATAAAACACTTCTAAAAAATATTTTCTAAGAAAAATGTATACCACTAAACTACTTAAGCTTATTTATAACCTCTTTTTAAACATTCAAATAAGTACTCAGTGCCTGAATTAAATATAGCTCTTGTAAAGGCTTCAGAGACTTTCAGACGTCTTCATATGAAAACCAGAAAATTCTTAGTTCAATTTTGTTTATGCAGAAGCTTCCTATGCTTGCCTTTGAGATTTAAAATCATAATCTACTAAATTATGTTTAGAAAGATCCACTCAAAGACAAGACTAAAGAAATCAGCTCTATCAAAAATTCCACAGGACCTTGCCATTTTTCCAGTGCTAAAAGAAAAAAAATTCTGAAAATGAAATAACCTGAGGGAAATATTTAATGGAATTAGGGGAGATGTGTTCAGTTCTTGTTTGTGAAAACTATCCAAAATTCTCATATTTTATATCACTGTACCAGGTTTTGTTATTTGCCTTAAAAATAAGAAAAAAACCCTATACTTCAAGCAAAAGATCATTTAAGTAAAAAAATCTATGGACAGCTTTATATATTAAGCTGACATATATTACTGACTACTAGATATCTTGAAACACATACTCTTGCGCACTTTCCGCAAATGTCTAAACAGATTATTTAAAAGGAAATTAAAATCCCCAGATTTTTATATTATAGTCATGTCTTCCTTTGGCTTAAGATAAACATTTCATGTTATACAGGTTTTGTCCATAAACAAGTGCTGATAAGAGCTTATTACACCTCTCCACGGATATCATTAAACTTTTTCTCACATAGGGTGTTATCTGTGACATAAAAATTCAGGATTTCTGTTTTGGTTTTAGTTTTCTTTTGTTTTATAGGAAATTACCATGGCTAAGATATATGATCATTTATGACTTCAAAGGTTCACCTGGTAAATAGTAATTTAGTTGTTATAAGGACCATTTAGGACATCTCATTCCTTCCACAGTTACAGAATTTTCTTATCTGTTAACTTCTTCTTTATTACTACTATAAAGAAGATGCTTATCTTCTTCAAATGCCAAACTTAATTCTGCCTCAACACATCTGTCCAAACCTTGTGTTTGGATGAGAAATGATAAATTAAAGTCTGGATTTCTAAACACTGTTTTTAGCATAATTTTCTTTCATCTGCAAAAGCCATTTCATAGCTCATTGCGCTGTATTTTATTTTCTTGGCTTTGGAGGATTTCTGTGGGGTTTTCCATTTTAGAAAATAGAAAATGTGTATGTAAAATTGAACACATTTTTTGTATTATCATATGAAGTATAAGGAAGACTTTATATCTTAACTTTTTCTATTATGGGGATCAGTCACAGACAGCCTTAATTCCTCTTGATCATAGCCCGTCACAACTCACATACTGATTTTCTTTCAGTTCAGGTGATATTTTTCTAGATGTTCAGTTTGCCATTGACTCTACAGAATTAACAGGCAGATGCTCAATATATTTTTTCAAGGCTTTATGCAATGTGATAATAACAAAAGAGATTGTTGCAAAGTCTTTTAACACCTACTGCAAAAATACAAAATGGTATAACCTCTTCTAGGTTCCTAGAAATCCAAATAGAATTACTTGTAAAGGAAAAAAGTTGATAGGAGGGAAAATTTCTGTTTAAAGACAAATGTTTAAAAAAAGTCTGTAAACCACAGAGACTGTGTCTACTATATGTCTAGCAGCAGCTGCTAAATGGTGAAAAATTTGTTTATGCTCTTAGTCAAGATATCAGATGTGCTTGTCTGACAAAATGAGCGTGTTCCACTTCCAGGTTGGTCTCCCTCACTGATGTGAAATAAAATGAAATATGATTGTTATTTCTTGAGAATATCTCAAGGCATTTATTAACTCTGTGTATTATAATTTGAAAAACCTTGGCATGGTTTCTTAATTTTCCTCTATTATTTTCCTTTGCCTGCATGCCTTCTCTCTTCTGTATCTCACTGTGTCCATATTTTTATTGTAAAAGCAGGTACCACCATCAGATGAAGATCCTAGAACAGGATTAAGAATGTGGGTCAACATAAGGTAAAATCTGTAATGATTAAATTAATTATGTTAGATTAATACCTGTGATTTGAGCAGAAAAGACAGCACATAACTAATAATAACGAATGCATTTTCCTCCAGCTTTGAATACGATAAAACAATATATTTGTATATTTGGCACATGTGCAGGACAAAGAATAGGTCATTGAGGGTAGAAATTATTAAATTCTCTTTCACTGACACAAGGTCATTTGTTATTATTGGACATGCAAAGGAAACATGTTTATACATCTGTGAATCCTCACATACTTAAATGCACAAACAGGTGCATTCCAAAATGTACCCATCTCCAGTCACAGAGTTCCTTTTGACTTCTGAATCACTGAGTTTGCCTCTAGGAACATTTGAATCCTTCTTTGTTCTCCCTCTTAGTCAAAAGCATAAATTGTTTTCTTCAGGAAGGACCTTTACAGTTCAAATTCATGGTATAACAATTACACTTTTTGATGACTGCCATTACTAGCAAAAGAAACAGTTCACCTGTTGCAAGAAAAAGGACTGGAGCTACTTTCAGACACTCTTCTGAAGTAAACAGAAAGACCAAGAAATTTTCTGAGTCTTACAGAGATGACAGTGTAGTACTGGTGAGTCTCAAAATAAAATTAGGTAGGAAAATGCATTTGTTCTGTTTATCTCCCTCTCAAAGGCAGTGCTTTCTCCAACTTCTCCTTTGATTTTAAGCTACAATTCATGAACAGATCTAATGTATATGGTGTTTTTACCCTACATATTTATATGTGTACAGAAAGAAGATTCAAGGATGTCATATTAAGAGCAATTTGTTTCCAGTTTACCAAGAAAAGAACATTTTTTTCTTTCCTAATTAGAAGCCTTTGAAATTGAAGTTTCAGTTACTTCTGTTCTCCAGTGTTTTAGATCTCAGTTAAGAGCTTGAGATCAGCAGTTTCTTATAGTGCAACTTTGGATCAAGTTCAATTTATACAGACCACATTAGGATTATGATGGTCTTCTTGAGTGCATTACTACTGTTAGGGTCTTCCACATTGTGTTACCATGTATGCATTGTTGAACAAAATAAAAGAGGATAAGGTATCAGATAGAGACCTAAAATATAAATAATTTTTGGTGGTAGAGGGGTTAGTTTGGTGTTATTATTATTGCTGTTGTTGTAGGGTGGATTATTACTATTACTACTATTATGACTCTTACTACTACTATATAATTATTGTTATTATTATTGTTGTTGTTATTATTATTATTTCCTTTAAATTTTATTATTTTTCATATTATGACTTTATGTCAGTAATTACGAAGTCTAAAGAAAGAAAAGCCACAACATATACACCTGTTGGATGCTTCTGGCCATACTATGTTCAGAATTTATTTAATATATATGCTAGACCTAGGCACTAGAATTAAACTTAGAATTAAATTCCACTTGAAAGTTGAATCATCTAAAATACCAGATTAAAGGAGCAGCTATTTCTGAATTTGTATGCTATTGAGAGGATTATTCCATTCTTGTCACTTCTTGCTACTTTATACATTGCTACAACAGTGTGAAACCTGATTTAGGAAAGGTTGTTCAACATTGTTCAGAAAAATATCTCACTAGAAGACAGACTGAATTGAGAAATAGGCTTAGATTGCTCCTGTAGGGATAGCTGATTAACAGCTGTTTGCTAACTTGACTTCATAAAACATCTCTGTTCTTTTTATGGGTTTCTAGCCATGCTCCACCCTAATAATTTGTTTCTGAGTAAAATTTCTAAGAAAAATGTTTCTAAGTAAAGAGTTTATATTACAACTGTTCCTGAAGCCTGTTTTCAGAAAGAAAACTGCATTTCCTCTTCCTATAGTTTCTTATCTGTGCAAGAAAATTTGTGTTTTCAGGAAATGGTTGTAATTTATCTTTCAACTAACTGCAATTACCTGAAGTTTGACTGTATCTCTTAAACCAGAAGACTGCAATTATTTATTTTGACATTATCCCTCTTGTTCTGCAAAATATATGACCTTTTATCATATGTTCTTGTTAATATTTTCTTCACAGAAAGCAACCAGCATATATAAGTGTATTTTCTTTCTTTGATGCTTGAAGTTGGGTTTTGTACGTATTGAAACTGGTGAGAGTGCTGACTGCCTGTCACTGAGGCTAAAACCAGAGGGGAAAGCTTATGGAAACCATGGTTTGCTTTGAAATGCTGAATGCTATCTGCTGAAACTGTCCCTGTTGGTAAAAATAATGACATAAGAACAAAGGATACACATTGATAGGCTGGATAAGAACACATGTGGATTTGAATAATATCCTGAGAAAAGACCTTTGGGATGAGTGCTGGCAAAAACATATCTTGGAATCTGAGAAAAGAAATTGTCTCCAGATGTTTGATTCTTCTTATGTAAAAAGAAACAGGATTTTTGTTGACATTTTTTAAAAATTTAATAAGCATAAAGACCTACCTACTTTTAGTACTTTCATCCCAAAACAGGAGCAGTGGAAAGAACCAAACAGAGGTGAAGATTACCTCTTGAATGTAGACATAAGAATTCTTGAGGATAAATCCCACTGTTCTTGTTCAGAGGATTTGTTGTTGTTGGGGTTTAGTTTTTAGTCTTGGGTTAGGGTTTGCTTGTGTGTTTGTATAGGTTTTTTCATATGGATTATTTTTACCCGGTTTTAGTAGGCAATTCCATTTACCAAAAACATATTTAAGTGCTGATCAAAAGCAGATATACAGAAAATACAGTGATAACAGATTGCCAATATCCTCATGATCACTACAGAAGTCTAAAGCAACTGCAAGTAAAAGGAGTCCATCAGTTTTTAGTGTACCTTCAACCCCAAAGACTGATGTTTTGTCCAAGATCAAAACAGCAAACGAGGATCTAAGCTACGAGGCATAATAGGCATGAGGATAAAACTAATGATTGCTATTTTAACTAGGGTCTTATATTTATAATGCTCTGAATCTCTAACAAGTGGACTCAGACTCTGTATTTCAGAATAAAACTCCATAAGGCAATGCCAAAATCTTATTTCTGATTATGCAAACAGCTTGACAGCTTTGAATGATACAGAAATAATTTTAGAAAGTGTATCTTGTGTATCTTTGACTATTCTGGGCATCCAATATCTGTTGGGCTGATTTGAGCTGCAAATCTGACAATTTTAAATTGCATACAACTGACTTGGAAATGATGGATGCTGCTCAGATGCCTTGTTGTTATTCTTTAGGTGGTTTAACTTCATGGATATTTTTTTGCTACCTCAAAAAAAAAAAAAAGGGAATTATAGGGATTTTGTAGCAAGCACTCAGAAGTTAATAGAATATTTTAGATTGGGAAAAAAATTTCCTATGAGAAACAAGTTCAAGCCAGATAGCTGAACAACAGGACAAGATTACTGGTTTCTTTGGGTATGAGTTTTGTCTCTGTGCTATTTAAGAGCACCATGGTATATCTCAGACTAACAACAAAAAAATATGCTTAGGTTACTCTAATAAATCTTTCCAGAATACCATTTTTTAATTTTAACAATAGATTGTAAAACATAGGTCACATCTGATATGGAGAATTATTTAAGTAGAATTATTGTGTCAGTCTACTATCAAAATATTTTCATCCAAAACTTTCTTTCTAGACTATGAGGAATGGACAATAAGGGAGGAATTAAGGACATTAAAGGTGCAAGATTGCATTTTGAAAGGTGGGTGTTTCAGTCTGGTGTATCAGAAATGGGACTAGTTATTGCATATATTTTTTAAAATACAATATCAGAACAGAAAAGTTCAAGGTAGTTGTATTAAGAAATATTTAATAGCTGAAGTTCGTCATGGTTATAGGGACATAGGAGTGGTCAGCAAGACTCATTCACCTTTATGGCCAGTCTGATATGGCCAGTGCTTAAATCCACTGGAGAGTGGAGATTGACAGTGGACTATTGTGGCCCAAATGAAGTAACACCATCGCTGAGTGCTGCTGTGCTGGGCATGCTAGAGCCTCAGTATGAACCAGAGTTCAAGACAGCAAAGTCTTGGACTTTGACACCATGGACATTGACAATTCATTCTTCTCCATTCCTCTATCAGCAGAGTGCAGGCTACAGTTTGACTTTACCTGGAGGAGGGAGTGAAGTACACCTGGAACTGACTGCTCCAGGGATAGAAATACAGCCTCACTGTTTGCCATGGACTGATCCAGACTGCACTGGGAAAAGGAGAGGCTCTGAAACACTTTCATTATGTAGATGACATCATTGTATGGGGGAACACAGCAGAGAAAGGAAATTCTTTTTTTGAGATAAGACAGAAGATAATCCTGATCCTCCTGAAAGCTGTTCTATCATAAAAAAAAAAAAATAAGGTTAAGGGGTCTGACTAGAAAATTTAGCTTTCAGCAGCAAAATGACAAGGTGGATGTCATCAGATTCCAGTGGATGTGGTTAACAAAATAACAACTATGTTCCCACCAACCGCAAGAAGGAAACACAAGCTTTCCTAGGTACCATGGGGTTTTGGACAATGTATATCCCAAAGAACAGACAGATTGTAAGCCTTCTCTACCTTATAAAACAGAAGAGAAATTATTTCAAGTGGGGTCCCAAAAAACAACAAGCTTATGAAAAAATTAAAAAGAAAATTGCCCATGAAGTAGCCCTTGGGAGAGTCAGAACATGATGTGATGGAAGGAACTCCACACCAGAGAAGGGGAGAAGGAGTCCTTTCGAAGGAAGGACCTCTAGCAAAAATTACCCGGAGAGACTTGAGGACAGCCACTGGGGGAGTGGAATTTGGGATACAAAGAATATGAGCCCTGTTAAACCCCACCTGAAAAAGAGTTCTTATCACCTTATGAAGGAATGTGAGCTGCTTCAGAAGTGATTGGCATGAAAGCAAAGCTTCTCCTGGCACTTCGACTGTCAGGGAAAAGTCCTTTATACACATTGTGCCATCATGCCCTGTGGAGAGAATGGATCCTTCTGATCACACAGTGAGCACAAATAGGGATTCCCAGTCACCCAGGGCTCCTGGAGATCATCCAAATTGACCTGAAGGCGAAAATTTTATACTACCATCAGAAGAGGATGAGGAACAAGTGACAAGTGCTGAGGAGACCCCACCATATAACCAGACACTTGAAAATGAAAAGCAACATGCTCTCTTCACTGACGGTTCCTCTTATATCGTTAGGGACAAATCGAGAACTAAAAACTGCTTTATGGAGTCCTGCATGACAAGAAGCTATTGGGGTACAAGGGGGATGCAGTCAGGTCACAGAGCTGAAAGCCATCCAGCTGGCTTTAGATATTGATGAATGAGAAAAATGGCCAACACTCTACCTCTACACTGATTCGTGGATGGTAACAAATGCTCTCTGGGTTTGGCTAGGCAGATGGAAAAAGGCCAGTTGGCAGCACAGAGGGAAAAGCCATCTGGGCTGTTGAACTGTGGCAAGACATCGCTGCCTGGATGGAGAAGTTGTCTGTGAAAGTACATCATGTAGATGCACATGTACAGTGGCCAAGAGTTGGGCTCCTGAAGAGCATTGCAACAATGGACAGGTGGATCAATCTGCCAAGATAAAAGTGGCTCAGGGGGATCTGGACTGGCAACGCAAGGGTGAGATATTTCTGGCTCAGTGGGCCCATAATGCCTCAGGTCATCAGGAAAGAGATGCAATATACAGATGGGCTCATGACTGAGGGATAGATTTGACCATGAACTCTATCTCCTAGGTTATTTATAATTGTGAAACTTGTGATGTGATCAAGCATGTGGGTGAACCCCTTTTGATATGGGGGACAATGGTCAAAACATAAATATGGAGAGGCCTGCCAAATTGATTACATCACACTCCTGCAAGCCTGACAAGGCTTATGTTACGTGCTGACAATGGTGGAGACAACTAAGGGATGGCTGGAGGTGTGCCCTGTGCCCCACACCATGCCTCTAATACCATCCTGAGCCTTGAAAAGCAAATCCAGCACCCAAAAAAAAACCCCCAAAGTCACACAATGGGACTTATTTCAAAAACAAACTCATAAATATCTGGTCCACAGAACACAGTATTGAGTGGGTGTATCATGTTCCCAATCATATCCACCAGGCACTGGGAAAGTGGAATGGAACTGTTAGAAAGCCCATTGAAAGCAATGGATGGTGGGATCAGACATTGGGATCTACATTTAGTGAAGGCCACCTGGTTAGTTAATCCTAGAGGCTCTACCAATCAAGCTGGACCTAGCCAATCAAAACCCCTCCGTACCATAGAAGGAGATAAAGGCCCTGTGGTGAACATTAGAAGAGTGTTAGGATGACAGTTCAGATTAGTCTTGGTCAAGCAAGGGCAAACCCATCCATGGCACTGTTTTTACTCAAGGACTGGGGTGCACTTGCTGGGTAATACAGAGGGACAGGGAAGAATGATGCATCACTCACGGGAATTTGATTTTTGGTTGAGAACAGCCTGCAATGTTTAATTGCATATGTGATATCAAGTCCTAAGTAACTCTGCTATTGTATGTCATCAATGCGATGGATAATGAGTATGGACGCTCCAGTTACACCAGGCATGAACTAAATGAATTTAACAAACTTTTTGGGTGGATTGCCAGTGACTATTGAAACAATACCTGTGCTTGTGTATAATTATATGTTTCTGCATATATATATATGCGTGTGTATATCGTTGAAAGGTATAAGATCTGGGCATGACCTTGATGGTATAGCAAAAGGGGTGGATAATATAACGGTTATAGAGAAAAGGAGTGGAGTTTCTAGCACTGTTTATTTTCATACTACGCACATCGTGGCAGAGGCATGGTTCAAGCAGGAAGAAGATGGAGCTGGAAGCAGAAGGCGCACTGTCTTTCAGGGCTCAAAGGATGGGGTGTTCAGGTTTCAGGGTCGAAGCTAGCCCCTCTCTGCCGCTCATAGTCCCTTTCCCATTCCTCTGAGCTGCAGCTTTCCAGCTTTGGTGCTAAAAGACAGCGCTGGCAAACCCAAGACACTGCTCTGAGGAAAAAGAAAAGAGAGTGGGTGAGGAGCAGACCCCAGCCGAACCATGGGGACCCCAAGCTGCAGCAGTGGTGACCACAGCAGAGATGCAGATGGAGACCAAACTGCAGCAGAACCATCAAGCACTCCAGCCTCACTCCTGTAAAGTCAGGCCCAGGAAAGGTTCCTCTGACCTGCTTCAGAGCCCTGTCAGGTTCCACCAAATTTTGTCTTGTCCCTGTGTTTCCCTTGTGTTTGGGCTGAGGGTTGGGGGAGGGAAGTTAAACCATGAGCCTCTCTGGCTTACTCCCTCTGCTTTCCTATATACAACATGGCTCAGCCAGAAGCCAGTGGCTATTTCGCCTTTGTCTGGGAAAATCACAGCTGGAGCTGTCTTTGGGAAATGTTTTCCTTTGTTGAGTGGTGAATACTGTTTTTTGGGTAAAACACTCTCTCTCATTAATACTGCTGTGGTTATTGTGATTTTTCCATAAATTGTGATTCCATCTTACACTCTCTCCTAGTGTTTCCTCCAGTATCAGAAAGGATGGGGGGACATCTTGAGTGGGTTTAATTTTCCCACTGGATTTTAAACACACCATGCGTAAAAATGTGTATGATAGAAAAATTGAGCAATACAGAAATAAAATTTGTGACTCTTACATGTTTTAATTTGCCTGTTAACTGCTATGTATTTTTCTGCTCTGCAACCGATACTAACTTTTAGGAAAATCTATAAACCACAGTTTAACAGAATAAAAGAAAGTGCTTTCATCCCTTTTGTTGTTCTTTCTTTGCCTTGGTTTCTTCTGTGCTTCCTCTGCTCTTTGTATCAAGCTAAATTTTTTCTTCCCTTTCATTCAGATCACCCCATCAGGCTACCTCAGGCTGTCTGTATGATGTGTTTCATTGTGTTTTTCTCCTCCTTCTTTTCCCATGAAGCCAGGCTTGACTTCTACTCCATTTCTTTTACATTAATAAATTCATTGTGGTTTTTAGGTCATGGTTCTAGTTTTGTAGCTCATAGTTCCTAAATTTTAGTTTCCCTAACCAGTATATTTTCTTGATTAAAGTGCTCCAAAAGATGGCTTTCTAAATACTTCTTCAGATAAAAACCATAAATAATATAATTAATTTTAATTGTATGACCAAGATTTGTACGTATTATGTATTTGAGGTTGTGCTGTCTTATGGATGCTGCTTGTCTTTTCCCTATGGCTCCAAAATCTCTGAACAATATGATGATTCTTCCACAGGACAGATTGCCATCTGACAATATCTGACTTGTATCACTGACACTATTAGCATCTTCTTCCTTTGAATCTATTTAAATTGCAGCAGTGCAGATATTCATATATTTTCTAAGTAAATAGAAAATTGAAATAGAAAATTGACCAGAAAATATTAATTTATTGCTGTATTACAGTGAGAATACCTCAGCACCAGAAACTATTCCCACCTTCATTTCAAAGTTTAGTACAACACATGAGAATAACTCAAAATGGAGACCTCCCGCACCTCTTCAGCTAAACATGTATTTTCAGCTGGTTAAATTTCATTTTCCTTAGCTTGTGGGGATATGCTGTATCAAGTTGTGTGCTGAGAAATCAATCAGAAGAGCAGGTGATGTCGCGCAACTGGAGAGCCACACGGGGTTACATGATAAGAGAGGTTTTTAAAAGACACGTGGCAACCAAGTAATATGCCTTCTACAGGGATATTGTCAGCATAGACCTTTCCCTGAAAAGCACTGCCCCAGCTGTTATGCAAAGCCCTGGTTTCTTGTCCATCCCTTCACCCGTATGCAAGGAGCAGCTGGCTACCACATTAACACACCACCAACTAACTGTCTGGCATGTGAAGTCCTGAAAAAGGAGAAAGGCCAAGGTACAACGCTAGAAATACATGAGGCAATTATGAGACGGGGCTCAACACTGTGCATCTTATAACCAGTGCATGCAGTTTGACAGGTTTTGCATTTTTGCCAGTATCACAGCTCAGTGCTCATTTCTCTGAGCAGCTGCAAAATTTGGGAAGCTTCCAGCTCACAGGAAATTCTAGATTTTTTCTTATTTGTTCATTTGGGCTGATTCAGAACAAAAACCTTTAAAAAATTCTGGAAAGTGTAATGCTGCTTTTTAGCCAGCTCTGCTTTATGAACTACTACATGGCAGTATGGTACACCAATTACTGACACTCAGTTTGGCTTGAAAATGGAATCTAAGTGCTGATGGCTATAAATGTCACTTTTAGGAAACACTGCCCAAATAAACTTATCCACACATGAATTACCTAGGCTGTCCACTCAGTATTCATAAATTTTAATATTCTCTTCCTGATTAAAAAAAAAAAGTCAAGTACCAAAAAGGAAAAAAGAAAAAAAAGAAAAAAAATTGTCTTTGAAATAATGCTCCTAATCACTTTTATGAAAGAGAGTAATCTACACCTGCAAATTCAGCTTTTCTGTAAATTGATTATATATTTTTAAGTAAAATAAAATATTTTATTTAGCATAGATTCATTCCTTAGCAATTTCATTCAGGCCATTGAGAAATCCAAAGCAGAAATGGAAAACTGTCCCCTTAAAACTTTTCAGGATTTTCACATTTATCTGCAACATCATGCTTGAAAAGCTATGGAAGAGTAGAAATGCTTAACACTTCTCATATACAGGATAAAATCAGTATGCTTCATCATAATTTTAAACCAGCTTAGTTTACTATCATTCTGAAGAGTCAGTCATGTTTGTAGCATCTATGTCATATATTAACATGAAAAATCTCAAAAGCCCAACATGTTATGGTCCCAAATAACCACAACTACCATGGCACTTCTGTAAAACATTGAGACTGTCAAAGAGATCTTGATGTGTTCACAAGAACTGAAGCAGTCAGTCATTTTCAATGCAGCACAGATGAAAACAACTGAAATGACATTTCTGAGGGCATGTGCTACAATGGGAAGGAGACTTACTGAATGGCTGAGGCTGGAGAGCATCTAATCCAAGCCTTTTGCTTAAGTGTGGTCAGGTACAGCAGGTTTCCCAGGACCATGACTGGTTGGGTTTTGAGAATGTACGCAGATGGTGACTCCTCAGCCTTTCGGGAGAACCTGTTCCAGTGTTCAGCCACAGTTATGGAAAACTTTTTTTTTTTAATGTTTAACCAGAATTGTTATATTTCAGTTTGTAGCCCTGGACACCTGTGAGGAGAGTTTATCTCTGTCTTCTTTATTCCTCCCATCAGTTATTTTTATACATTTATCATTTTCCCCTGAACCCTCTTTTCTCCAGGATGAATAGTCCCATCTCTACATTCCTATGTCAGGTACTCCAGCACTTCAATATTTTAGCTTCAGTTTGCTGGATTTGTTCTATTCTCTTGGACTCTCATTTCATACCTCCCTTTCACTGGTGGGTTCAGCACTCCATATGTGTTTCACAAGTTCTGAGCAGAGGTAAAGAATCACCTCCTTCAATCTGCAGGCAACACTCTTATAAATGGGTGTCACAGTGGCAGATGTGTTTGGAAGCCTCTACTGCTTCCTTTGTTGTAAAGCTGTCCCTATAGCAGAAGTTTTCAGCATCAACTTCTATAAATTATTTTCATTAACTGTAAAAAAAAAATCAATGCAGATGAAAAATAGGACCAAATACATTGCAAATAAACCAAATAAACATTAAGGTTTTGGTTTCTGGGCTTAGACCTAGAAAACTCAGGTCTCTATGCAGACCTTCCTAATCTCTGTACTCTGCCTACTTTATTTAAGCTTAAAAAAATACCTTTGAGCTTGTTTAAGACTAGAAAATTTAAATTGAATCATTAAGGTAAATTTCATCATTTCTTCTCATCAGCTTAAGCTGTTTCTTTCACAGTCCTTGAGGCATCTGAAATCTGCTCAGCAGTTCCCCTGTTCTGCTGGATAAGAGCTTCAGAGTGCTCACATCACTAGAAAATAAAGAATCAAGTACCTGTGAGTCCCACTACAGCCATAATACAATGGCCACTTCTCACTCTTGATATTATCCTGGTTCCAGTCCCAAGTGTGCACCTGATCTCAGTAATCTCCTGACTTGCTGCAGCTAAATCCAACTGTTACATCACCAAACATACACCCCAGGTGAAAGGCAACAGGGAAGCAGAGGTGAGATGTGATTTGTCTTTTAAACTGCCACTCAGCCATCCAATTTTAAATTTGCTTGTACTAGAACTGCTTACAATGCTCACAATGCTAAACACAGATTTGCATAGCATTAAATAGCAAACAAGGGGTGGGATGCTGACCCTGCCTCAGTTTTACTAAATGTAAAGACAATTTCGCTCTGTTGCCAATCAAGCAGTTTTGTTTAAGATGAAAGTTTTACCTAATTTGCCTTCAGAACATATATTTTTCCTCTTAGAATAATAAAATAATAGAAATGTTAGGATTGGAAGGGAGCTTAAAAATAATCTACCTCCAACCTGCCAGGCCACTTTTCACTAGACCAGTTTACTGAGAGTTCCACCCAATTCAGTCTTGAAAATTTCCAAGGAAGGGGCAGCCTGTTCCAGTGCTCACCAACCTCATAGTAAAGAACTTCTTCCTAATATCTAATCTAAACCTACTGTCCTTAAACCTAAGACTTGAATTGTTGTCTGAAATCAGCAACTTTTTGATCTATAGCAGTTAAGTCAGCAAATAAATAATACTAAGAGTTTTGGGAGAAAGAAACAAAACCCCAAAATATTAAGCTATACTACACTGGTTTAGCTCTTTTAATAGCAATATCTTGTATGCAGTCCTCTTCTTTCTATCCTAAAATAAACTCAAGACAGTAAAAAAAAAAAATTACACAGATGATTAACATCGTGTTTAAGTTTTGATTAAATAAATTAAGATGCATAGTTCTGTAAAAAAATGATTGAAAGGTATTTATGAAAGGTAACCATGACATCATGGACACAACTAAAAAAACTGAATAGGGAGTAACCATTTATTCTCAAAGGATATCCTAAGGAAGGGGGACATTTTAAAGAAAAAAAAAGATCCTTTATTCACATCTGATTGACAAAAATATCACCATAAAGAATAAGGACTAAAAGTACATATATAAATATTACTTTATTGGAATTCCATGTAACAAAAGTACATATATAAATATTACTTTATTGGAATTCCATGTAACAAAAAAACCAAAACAAACAAACAAACAAACAAATTTAATGTTGTATCAAAACATCAGCTCAGAAACTCCCTGATCTGTAAGTTGATGGGCAGTGCAAGAATTATCAATGTTTCTGTAATCTTTTCACAAGTTTCAAGTATTCAAGCCCTGTCAGATGCAGGAATATATGATAGAATGTATCTGGAATCTTCTTGAAATGTCATCTATTAAAAGGAGGCGACAAATGTTGTGGCTGGAACAAAGGTAATGAGATGAAAATATGTGATTTGTGTCCCCTTTGTTTGTGCTTTACCAAACAGGCCTTGGAGAATGACTGTAAGAAAACATTTCTTCCATTTTTCTGGCATGTGTTACTATCAAACTCTGATCAAAATTTCAACTTTGTGGAATACTTGGTCAATAAAATACTCAAAGCTGTTGTTACCAAAGGATTTGTCTTCCACTCTACTATATTTTGTTACACTATTACTGTGAAATAAATAATGATTTCTAAAGCATAGGCAATGCATGGTAATGCCAGAAAAAAAATTAAATGCAACCAACATTTTAACTTTACCAAAGCACAGAGATTTTAGGTTGATTATAACAATAAAAGCAGAAGTTGTGCTCAAAAAATAGAAATTTGGAAAGCAGATGCTGAAAATATATCTGAGATCATGGTTATTTTTCAAACTGACATGCGAAGATCTCCGAGGCTTTTCTCAGCTATGGAAGCCAAGAAACCAGCTGAAGAGTATTTCACTGTCACACTGCTGCCCTCAGAGCAGGTTTTAGTTGAGATTTCACAGGTAAGCCAAAGGAGTAGCACTGCAGACTTAACATCTAAAAATGTCTGTGAGCCTACCTAAGCTCACTACTCCAAAACCTGCTAGAATAGATTGCCCGAAAAGGCCATGATTCTACATGAATGAAGATTTTTATTTTATATTATGAGAAATGTTGTCTTTTACTCACATTGTGATATGGGGAGGGGCTGTATAGCAATTTACAATCCCTTCTAAACCCATTTTTCTATGAACTAGTCTTATCTGTGATTTGCTTGCATCCATGAGTAGACTTTTGTGAGACCCAGGCAAAGAAAAGGGAACCACGCCCCATGTTTACAGATGTTATCACCAGAAATACATAAGATATTAGTAATTTCTTTGAATGTCTAAGAAATTTTTGTAACATAAAAAGTACTGTGGAAAACAATTTTTTGACTGAAGTTTGAAAAAATCATGCCATGACTGTAATACATTTTTTTGTGTATCAGTGTGACTTGTGAAAAATGAAAATGCCAAATCGCACTAATTATGTTCAATACACTTGGACTATGAAATATATTGCTGAACATTCTTTTGATTTTTTCTGATTAATTACAGTGTTTTTCTTTCAGAACAATTACAAAATCTACAAATTGAAACAAAGCACACCATTATAAATCTTGATGATCAAGTCTGGATTAAATTTTTTACAGCAAAATGCTGGAATGGGCCTGTTTTTTTTGTTGGTTATGTTTCCCTAATGATGATGGAGATTTTTCTTTTCCCAATGTGTTTTTCACTACAAAAATCACAGGGATTTATAAAGGTCAGTTTTATGTAGTGGAAGGAAATAAAAAAAAATTTATTTTGTTTAATTATGTTCCCATTGAATTCAGATTATGCTAAAATAGTTTCAATAAACTTTTGTGTTGTTTTCTGAAAACTGAATGTTAAAAAGGGAAGGAAAATAAGATTTTTTTTATCACACCATAAGAAAAAAATATACTAGAGAAGAAAAATAACCAATAGCCAATCTAGTTGTCTGTTTTATATATAATATTAAAAACACTAAATGAAAAAAAAAACCCAGAAATTTCTCATTATAATGCAAAATTACTACTTTTTCAACGTTTTAAGGCAAGAAAAGTAGGTTCAAAAATTTATATTATGTAAGAATTTTCAGCACTGTTATAAACACTCATTAAAAAAAAAGACTGATGTTGATAGTAGTTTATTTGATCAAATGACTTCCAAAGTCTGATTAGACATTTCGTGAAAATCAAGAAACAAGCAAAATCCTGTTTTATGTTATAAATTTTACATTAATCGCTTTTCATTTCCTTTGAGAGTACTCCTTTGTTCCTACTCTGCAAGAATAAATATCCAATTTGCCTCTCTGTATTTTTATTATTTTGTGCAGCAGTACTGTTATCTCCCATTGTATACATAAAATAAAAAGTCTCATTTTTTGTGAGTTGTTGGGTAATAACATTAAAACATTATTTGTTTTTATTTCAAAATGCCATATAAGTACTTTCATATACCAGCTTAGGACAGTTTAAATTTGCTTTAGCACAAGGTCAGAATTTTTTTAATTTCCTTTCCTCAAAGTAGCTTTCCATAACCATATGGTGCTACAACTCAAAAGGCAGTAAATTCAGTAAAGAGACAGAGGAAAAAAATCAGCTCTGAAACTGAGTATTCAACACAATGAACCTAGTTGGTGGAAGTTAATTGAAGCAGTATTCTTGATGTTGGTTGGTAGAAGTATTTTCTTCTTTAGAAGTTTGGTATTATTATTTAGAGCTATTATTTCATTTTCTAGTATTTCAAAATCAGGGTGAACAAGAATTTTCACTAGGCATGATTTTACTTAGTGGGGAAAGCAGGCCCATTTGCCTTTAAATAGACATATTGATTCTATTGCATGTTTCTCTTAAAAAAAACATTAAAATCCCAGAAATATTGATAAACCCTCTTAGCATTCACATTTTCAGTGCACCATAATTAAGTGTCCAAGTTCTCATTTTTCATTTGCTAAATAAAAGCATATTATATTTTTCTTATTGTGCTTGCAGTAAAAAAATAATTGAACACCAGAAGGGCTTGCAGGTGCATATTATACATTAGACAGAAGAAGAAACCAGAAATTTTATTGATTCTCTATGGAATGGCAAGACTGTTACTTCACTTGAAGGTTTTGCTTTTCCACAGAAGAAATGCAACAAAGGAAATCCAACTCATAAGAAAAGTATATATCAAAACAGTATATAACAAAAAATTAATAATTTCAGAACTAGACCATATGCCATCCTACTGCTTATAATGGAAAGAAACACATTAGGTACTTTAAAAAAGACAATTAAAGATAAATAAATCCACATGTGTGAAATTATTAATCCATTTTTCCCTAGGGTATATCCTTTCTCTGCTTGAATTTGGGTTGAAAACCAAGAAGAGGCTCCCAAAGTATTCAGAAATGCTTCTTTTCCTTTAATGAAGCAAACAACAGAATTCATCCGAGCAGTGAATTTAATATCAACTTTAACATCTCTAGTGTATTTCCCAGAGATGCACTTTCTCATGGTAAAGGTTTCACTAAGCTAAGGTACAGTGTCAGTGGAAAAAGAGGCATGACTCTTATGTTGGATGCCTAAGATACAAACGCATGGGAGGCTGAGGATCAAGTCCTTATCCTGCTCAATTCAAAACAATTCAAAACCCCTCACATACAAGGGGGCAAGAGCACTCACCTCACACTGAAAGTCCTGTATTTGTCCTGAATACCAATATAATATAGTCCTTCACAAAGACTTGTCTTCCTTCCAGCAGAGAACAAAAGCAAATGTCAGAATCTCAGAAGTCACCATGTAACAGAATAGTCATCGTGCCATCAGCTGCATAGGGAACAGATTTTCAAAGTCAAAAAGTGGGACACCTTATGCTGTCTCCTTTTATAGTCATGAAACTCTTATGTGCTTGGTCTTCTGCCTCTTTGGGTTGGTGTAGGAAATCTCCTTCACAGCAGTAAAGGCATCAAAGAAAGTCTCAGTTCTACTACTTTTCTGCTATGGGAATAGTCATTTATAAAAGCATAAAAAGTATTTTCATACTATAGCACAAGTAGCATTATCAAACTCAAGAGTTTAGGAAACCAGTTTGTAAGCTAATCTTTGTCCTCTGTCTGTTGCTCTGTCATGATTCCTATGGAACAGAATTTCTTGTATCATTTTGTCATAGCACATTTTTCATAAGCCCCAAACACAATTTTAAACTCCATTATAGTTGAATTTCTGCATTATTTCAACTTTAATAAATGTAAGAAAGTCAAAATATGTTTGAGTTTGAAGTTGTACATTTATGTGAATTTTCTTTTTTAAAGCCAAGAAATAGCAAAATATAAAAAGAAAAAAGGCATTGAAATGCCACACACTAACTTGTTTTTAGAATTGGAGAACATACTGCAGTTCATGCTGATATGTTTACAGACTTTTCTGTAAAACTCAGTGGCATCTGCTGAGTTCTTGTAAGGATTTTGAAATCTACATTCAACAATATTTTTATCTTTAATAACACCTTTTTCGCACAGAATCTATATATACTTCTTTCATGTCTACATACAATTTCACATACATATATAAGGTCAATTGCTCAAAAAATGTTCTTTTTTGCAAGACATTTTGAGAAAGTCCATCAGATCAGTTGCAAATGCAATTACAAAGCAATGAGATATTTATTTTGAGAGATTTTATAATATTTATGAGGGATTATATAATTTGAGAGAAAAATAATGTTTGAAAAACTATGAATATTTTCCTGCCTATTCTATGAAAGTAATAAAGGTTAACTACATTTTAAAATAGTGTTTTGCAATTTAGAGTTCTCTTGGACAGTTTTGAATATGAGTTTATTTTTGCCTAAAATTTAATGAGCTACATATGTACAAGGCAACTTCATGGCCTTTTGCTTCTGTAACACCTAGCTTTAGTACTTGATTCTCATAATTGTTTATTAATATGACACTCATTTAATCTAAGTGCATATCTCACAGCTCATGCCATATGCACACAAGTGAGATAAGGAGCTTTGAGTCACCGTCCCTGGAGGTATAGACATGGCACTTAGGCACATGGTTTAGAGGTAGAGTTGGCAGTGTTAGCAGAATGATTGAACTTGACGATCTTAAGGGTCTTTTACAGCCTTAATGATTCCATAGTTCTATGATCCTGTGAGCAAACTCACCTCATATTAAGAAAGAAAGGGAATGAAATAAATATGAAGTTTTCAAGATTTTACAGTTATTGCCCCTACTTCTTTTAAAAATATAAGAAATTTAATGAGTTTTCACACTTTCTGCAGAAGACCCAGAAAATCTAATGCTATGGCAACTAAATTGCCGTGTAAAACTTATTTTGATGCTGTTGATACTGCATGTATTTATTCCTATTATTGAATTACTACATGAAGAGTTATACCAATCTGTAACTGCGTACTTCTACAGTAAAGAATTTGTGCTGATCCTCAAAACACTTCTTATGTCTGATTTTACCCATGGAAGGTAAAAAGATAACATTACCTTAATCTACAATAGTTGAAGAAATCTTCTGAAAAAGAGTATTCTGACAAGCAGGAAAATTCTGTTGAATGTTAGAATTATAAAATTTAATTGAAACAAAAGTTCAAATCAGGAGTTATTCTATACCAACATCTGGAAATGCGCTTGTCACAGACATCTTTTTATGAAAAATCCTTTCCTTAGGATTTTTTCCTTCTGAGAAGCTGAGAGGCCTCAGTAACAAAATGTAAAAAATGATTGTCTGCTGCTGTGGAATGCAACATGTGGATCTGTGATTGGTCTCGTGTGAATGTTTGTAATTAATGGTCAATCACAGCCCAGATGGCTCAGACTCTCTGTCCGAGCAACAAACCTTTGTTGTCATTCCTTTCTATTCTTAGCTTAGCTAGCCTGCTGAGGAGAACCTTTTCTTCTATTCTTTTAGTATAGTTTTTTAATGTAATATATATAATAAAATAATAAATCAAGCATTCTGAAACATGGTGTCAAATCCTCATCTCTTCCCTCATCCTGGGACCCCTGTGAACACCATCACATGCACTGACTTTTGTTTACCTGAATCTAAAGTCATAAAATCCAGCTATGTATTTAAGAGTGGAAAAAGAATAAGAAAGAGATGGGCTAAAAAGAAACTTAGTAAAAGCAGCAAAAACTAAGCTTTTACATAATTCTAGTATCAAACACATGGAAAAGAAATGGACCTGAAAACCTCTGTCTTCTGCAGAAATTACAAGAATTTCTTAGAGAAGTGTAAAAATGGATATTGTTGTATTCTAGGTTAGGTAGACTATCACAGAAGAAACTGAGATATTTGATTTCAGAACCTTGAAAATAATAAACAAATCTGTGAGGACTCAAATCTCAAGACCAGATAAAAAGAGCATAGAGTGAGTGACTATTCATATATATTAAAATACTTGTAAAGATTCACACGTCTATCAGCTAAACATGTGCAAAGTAGGGGCATTATTTTGAACTCACTGGATCTATGACAACTTGCATCAGATGTTGTCTTCCCTATATTTGATTGTTATTGTTTAGATTGAGAATTCTATTTTTCCCAATGCAGAATAATGATTCATTAGAGCAGAGAACACTTACCTATTATTTTTCCTTAGTTTAGTGCAGAATTTCCATCACTTTTGATTGATTAATGTTTGATAAATTAATATATTTAATTAATAAGCAGATGGATGTGTGGATGGATGGGTAGATGTATATTTCTGTGTGCACATGTGTGTATTTTCATGAAGTAAAACATAATACAAGTCTTGTAATAGAAAGGTTCACTTAACACATGTTACATGTGAAAGTTACATACAAAAGAGGATCTTATCCAAGAATTATATGCAACTCAATTAATGGGGGTCTGACGAAAAAAATATAAATAGGTCCTTCTAAAATTTACCAGTCTCATTGTGTTATTTTTGGTGAAAAATTTAGAAAGTATGATCATAATTGAAAACACACACTTAGCTTAGATTTTAAGTAGCATATGGAATTTTTGTGGATTTTTTTCATACTTATAATAAGTAGCACTATTTTGTAAGAATAAATGAATCATAATAGTGAAAATGTCTTTAATGAAAATGTATTGGAATTCTATTTTTAGGGAGAATGCCAGTATTAGGTATTATGTATTTTTTTATAAATATGATCAATTAATATTCTTATCAAGTCATATCTGAATTCAAAAACTACTTATGTCTGAAGAAATTACGGTAAATTGATCTTACCTTTCCCCTTTTTATGTATGATGGAGATAAAGTTCAGCATCATAGGTTTCAGAAGTTCATTTAAAGCCAAGTACTTCATTAAAACTGTTGATCTGTTCAGGAATGAGTAATAGTTTAACTCCAGATTTTAGTAAACAAACATCAGACAACTTATGAGTTGGAATAAATTTTATAACTCTCGCAGTTCTCTCTGCGTAACATGTCCACATACAAGGTCTAAAGCTTTAAGACATAGTAAAAGAAAATAAATGTATTTCTAAAGGGTTATGGACTTTTACTATATATACTGCAGCTCCATAGGTTTAGTTCAGCTAATAACTACTTATATGTTCTTTTTTTATATTTATTTAAAACATAAGAATCAGCACAACTGCTAAGATAATGACATTCACTCTTCCTTTCAGACTTTCACACTTGGTTTTCAACCCAATAGTGACATTCATTTGCTCAGCTGGTAATTTTTTAATGCTTATTAATTAGAGTTCCGAAGCATTTATCAATTTCTTATCTCAATTACTTACCTCAATTTCTTGCCTGCTCAAAGTCCTCCAAGCAGCCAAAAAAAAATAAAATTCACTGTTAGAGTGATCAGGCAATTGGAATAGGTTGCCCAAAGACATTGTGGAGTCCCCATCCCTGGAGGTGTTCAGGACGTGTCCAGATCTGGTGCTGGGTGATGTGGTTTAGTGGTTACAGTACTGGGTGGACAGTCAGACTGGAGGATTTTAAAGGTCTTTTCTAGCTTTGATGATTCCATGATCCTACAATTCTTTTATATTTATCAAGTATTTATAGGGAGAACTTAGGATTTCTTATGGTGATGATGAAATGTTTTGTCAACATTCCTATGTTCGTGGAGTTTGTACAAAGATAAACAATTTCGGTATTTCAGCATTTTATCCCCCTCCTAAATACATATATACAGTTTACACTCTACAGGTTAAATATGCTCCAGATCCCTTTTGACAGGCAGTAGAACTTAGACTAAAATGTATTGTCTTTTTATTATAACTGTATAAATGATTTGGAATATTAGACAGAAACCTTAGGCACTCCAGGATTTTAGGTGCAACATCTACATTTTATCACATCAAATTTAGGCATTTAGTATAAATTAGTCACCCTCTCACCTCTAGGTAATGGGATTTCTATCTATGGGTTAAGTATGTTTCACAAAACTTGGCATCCTTTGAGGCTGTTACTATTCAGACAATGAACCCTTAAAAATAAATAGTGATATCACACCTGCTTAGCTATTTTGGAAAACTCATAGTGTCATGCCATTAAAACAAAGAGAAATACAGACTTATCATAATGAAAAAAAAGTAAGACTACTCTTATCCATTTACATGGAGTATGTTGGATTCCTAGGGATTTTCCACAGGATTGTTTGCCATAAGTTCTAAATACAAATATCCCTGATACTTATCACTGTCTCTGTCTCATCTTTATAAAGTATCACTTTATCATCTGTATCAACGTCCGTTTTAGAATTGAACTGCTATTTAAACAAGTAGCAGTTAATATATCCACATTTTCAAACAATGAGCTAAAATACTTGGTAAAATAGATAATTAGTCGGAAGCCGCATTCCTGTCTGTGGTTAAGCTGGGTATGAAAACTCATTTTCCTAAAGTCGCTAGTAATACCTATTTATGTTAGATTTGGCTGGGATAGAGTTATTTTCTTCAGAATGGGGCTGCGTTTTGGATTTGTGCTGGAAACGGTGTTAATAACAGGGATGTTTTGGACAGAGTCAAGGCCTTTTCTGCTCCTCTCACCACACCCCCAGCAAGGAGGTGGGGGGTGAACAAGAACTTGAGAGGGGACACAGCCAGGACAGGTGACCCCAAATACCAAAGGGACAACCCATATTGTATGAGGTCACGCTCAGCATATGAAGCTGAGGGAAGAAGAAGGAGGCAGAATTGGAAAGTGTTTGTCTTCCCAAACCTTTGTTATATGTGAGGGAGCCCTGCTTTCCTGGGGATAGCTGAACGCCTGTCTGCTGATAGGAAGTGGTGAATGAATTCCTTGTTTTGTTTTGTTTCCATGCAAAGGTTTTGCATTTAAACTGTCAACTCATTGATTTTTCTCACTTTTCTCACTTCTCACCTTCTGATTTTCTCCCTCATCCCACTGGGGGGGATGAGTGGGCAGTTTTGTGGGGCTTAGTTGCAGGCTGGGGTTAAACCACAACAATATATTGATTTGCAAATCTTCCATTCTTCTTCCCAAGACCTGAAAATAATCAAAGCAGACTAAAACATTTTCTTATTTTTAGTCCTTCAAGCACTTCAGAAGACAGAGTAGGGAGAGCTATGAGGATGAGGCAGAAGATAGGTGAGTAAAGGAGGAAATTTCTGTGTGGAGCAGCAGAGCATAGGACCATTTGCTTGTTTATTTTTAACATGTTAGAAGGTATTGGTTTCAAATTGACTAAATCTTTCTTTGTTCATGGATCATTGACTGGGTAGATTGTAACAGCTCCTTTGGAACCATTGTGGTACATCATTTCAGTACAACCACTGAGAGTGTGTGTGCAGCCTCTCTGTTCCAACTCCACCAAAAATGTCATTGAAATCATTGCTGTGCTCTGAGCATATTGTTTTTAAACTTTCATCTAATAGTTACTTATATTTTTAAGTATCATAAGCAGTTAGAACATGCTGTAAATGAACTGTTAAAAATGTATGTTCTAAAAACTAAAATAATGTTATAATTTAAAAAAATCCCTCTACAAGTAAAATAAAAACAATGTAGAAACCTTTTAAAAATCTTATTAAATAAAAAAATAATAATTGAAAACAAAATGTTACCAAAGTAGAAACACAGCCTCAGATTACAGAGTTTGTCAGGATTTGTGGGTACGGAGCCGGTTGTCGTTAGCATGCTGAGCACACTATAGCTCTGTACTGTTTCCTAAACCTGCAAATAAAGTCATGATCAGATTCAACAGAGGAAGCTTAAAGCACATGAGAAAGGCCTTAGAGTTGATAAACATTTGGGAAATCTTAAAAAAGGAACCAAACAGTATTTCAGGTGGAAGTAATGCCCCGCTTGAAAGCAGTGAAGGTTGTCCTCCAAAGAAGATATTTCAGTCTGAAATAGGGAAACAATATGTGTAAATCATATTGCATGTAATGATCATTTCCAATTTCAGATTTTATGTTTCTCTTTTAAAACATCTATTTCAGCAAAACTTTCTAAGGGAAACTGGTCTGAGTTATACCACAGTCTAGAAAATTTTCTGTTTTGTGAATGTCATGGTTTCCAAAATTCATTGATTTTGGAAACCATGACATTCACAAAACAGAAATTTTTCCATGTATTCCAAAAATCAATTACAGTCCAGAATTTTAATTAATATTCTCAAGTGTCAGCATGTGTTATTTTATGGTCCTTTCATTATTATTGGGTTCAAATTCTTTCTCCTCTCGTAATAAAATGGAGGTGAAAGAGCCTTAAACACCAGAAAATATATGGTAATTGTCCTGTCCTGCATGTGTTGATTCTTCATCTTCAGGTAGATTCTAACTAACAAATATATCTAGTACAAAAAGAGACTGTGAAATTATGTTTTATATTGCAAATAAATGTTTTCTCACAATATATGACAGCAAACCATGGAATCATCCAATGGCTTGGGTTGGAAGGGACCTTAAAAGTCATATACTTCCAAACTCCCTGTCATGGACAGGGACACCTTTCACTAGACCAGGTTACTCAGAGCTCCATCCAACCTGGCCTTAAAAACTTCCACACCGGTATAAGGCAGCCACAACATCTCCTGGCAGCCTGTTCCAGAATCTCACCACCTTCACAGTAAGGAATTTCCTAATATTTATTCTAAACCTACTTTCTTTCCCTTTGAAGCCATTTTCCTTTTTCCTATTACTACGTGCCTTTGTCAAAAGTCCCTCTCCAGCTTTCTTGTCAGCCCTGTTTAAGTACTGAAAGGCCTCAATTGGGTCACTCCAAAGTCTTGTCTTCTCCAGGCTGAATAACCCCATCTCTCTCAGCCTTTCCTCACTCCAGCCCTCTTAATCTTTGTTGCCCTGCTATGGAGTTGCTCTAAAATGTCCATGTTCTTCTTATATTGTGGGCACCAGAAGTGGATGCAGTACTACAGGTGGGGTCTTACCAGGGTGGGGTAGAGGGACAGAATCACCTCCCTCAGCCTGTTGGCCATGATGCTTTTGAGGCAGCCAAGGATGCATTTGGCTTTCTGAACAACAAGTGCACATTGCTGCCTCATGTTGAGCTTCTCAAGAACCGACACACCCAAATCCTTCTCCTCAGAGCTTCTGTAAATTCATTCTTTGCCCAGCCTGCAGCTGTTTTTGGGATTTCCCTAATCTACATGCACTTGATTTTGTTGAACTTCATGAAGTTCGCACAAACCTGTCTCTCTCAAGGCTGCCAAGGTCTGGATGGTATTCCTTTCCTCTGGAGTGTCAACCACACCACTCAGCTGGGCACTGTTGGCAAGTGCTCTCTCACTGTCCATGCCACCAACAAAGACAATAGAAAGTGCCAGTCCCAAAGCTAGCCCCTGAGGAAGAACGCTTTTCACTTATCTCTACTTGGACATCAAACCACTGACTTCAAGCCTTTGAGTGTGACCTTCCAGCCAACTCCTTAAGACTGACTGTATTGTGTTCAATAAGGCTGAAATAGGGATTTAGGGAAAAATATATCATTTCAAATTTCACAAGTTTGATAAACAAAGTATCTCACCCAAAACACAATCCAAATTCAACTTTGAAATAATTCATAATTTCCATCAGCTGCCTTCTCTTTTTCTAACTCATAAGAATTGACTTTGTGTTGTGTTTCTGAACTGCATATTTACAAGAGAATAATGTATTTTATACTGATAAGAAAAAAATCTCATAACAGAATAAAAGCTGAGGCAAAATCCAGCAAGTGTCATAAGTGTTGTATGACCTCTCTGCTTCCTCTCTTCCTCTTGAACTTCCAAGCCCTGCAGTCTTTTACTGAACAAAGGCAACCCCATTGGACTCATATTCAAAAGTGTTAACAGTGTACAAAATGTTATGCTCCAAAAAAAACCCCAAAAACCAAAGCTACCGGGCTTTTACTTGTCTAGAATTTAGAACATCATAAATGCGGCTGCATTTCTGAAGCTGTTACAGATAAAATTCCCAATATTCCTTTGAGACTATTGCATTATTTCTGCTAGGTCTTAGAGCCAAAGCCCAGAATCATTCATCATCTCCGAATATGACATCTCTCTTACCAACAAGTCACTTAACAAAATCTTCCAGCTGGTCGGCAGTAGTATATGTAAAGAGAGCCGTAAATCCCAGGGGAAAACAGATTCTTTCCTCCCCATTTTCTCTTGTCTAAGGCGCATAGATTGCCTGGAAAACACTTTTCAGGCATCTGTAATTGAATGTGAGATGAACTTCCTCTTTAATGAGGAGTAATATTACTGCCCAGGCAGCAGAAGCTCCACGTCCCAAAATATTTCATTAATATTAACCAAGGTTTCCTACTCTCCCCAGGCACCAATGCTGTAGCAGAGAAGAAAGATGCAAATAACTCTCATAGTCACCCAACTAATCACTGGAATAACGAGTGCAGGAATAACGAGTACAAAGAAGTGATGTTTGTCAGGTGAAGGAAATAGGTCTTTTCCACCTGGAAAAAATCTTTTGCTACTGTAGTTACAGGTAAAATCCTTTTGTACAGTATTTTACCTTTAAAAGTGTACCTTTCTATTATTGGCTTTTGCACTTTTAAAAATAATTCCAAATAGCAAGAAGACATTATTATTATTACAAACTTTGCATTAGAGGGTATTAACACTAATAAATCCTTTGTCATGGCCCGCCAAAGTATTCTGTTCAATGACAGGTTATAAAAATTTTAAAATTAAATTTGATTGTAAAGATAAATGCATATAAAGAAGACAGAAGTGCCATCAAGTTTTTTGAAGGGCAGCTGAGCTCTCAAGGGTGGCAGAAGACCATAATTTCAAATGTAGCTGTGCAATTTGTTCAACATGAGGCTAAGACATCCTGAAGCTTGTAGAACCTAAGTACAAAACTACCATATCTGATTCATGCCATCTTGTGAATAGTTCCATTCTAACGTTTGTGTGGAACACAAAGGAACATGGATGAAAATGAAAAGGCCCAGCATGAGACCTGCCATGCATCTATCCGTAGCATATCACTATATGTAAAGTACATATTGTTTGTGAAATGGATGTGTGCATACATTATCAAAATCTGAGTATAACATGAGTGTTTACTTCATTCTAGTCATAGAGAGCTTATTTTCTTTGGTATTGTTACCTAATAACTTACGCTACTCCAGAAAACTTCAAAAAGTTGTCTGGAGTCCCATATGTAAGGATTTTACAAATTACTTTCTTTTACCAGTTTGCTTGCCTTGGAGAAAGGAAATGGTGACCCTGAACAGCAGCTGGCCTGATATAGAATATTTCCAAACATGGGGGCTTCTTAAGTCATTGTGAAGTTTGCCAATACTATGTAAAGACTGGTAACAAGTTATAGACTCCTATCCATCCTCCAGGAGAATGTACTGGGTTTGCAAATAGGGCAAAAGGAAAGAATTTATTACCAAAATGTTCTTCAAAATGGATTAGTAGATATGTTACATTTGCTGCCAGTTACTGTGGGCAGAGAGTATAAAGCTAAGAAACTCTTGGGTAGAGAAGGAACAGCAGGAGGCTCTGCTAATTTTGCATCTCATTCAGGAACGGTTGCATGTCTCCCACTGCTGTAACTGTTCCCCAATTTCCCTTTGACTCTCTGATTCCTTCTTCCTTCTGAATACCCCTGCAATTCCATCTCTTTGTCATGTCCTAGGCATATTTTCATCATAACATCTCCAATGGATTTCTAGAAGCTCCCTGGCAGCAAGTCACCCTTGCACTATTAATTTCTTAGCTCCTCCGGTCTTTGAGGTGTATGTCTGAAAACTTTCCTACTGGAAAGTATATGATAAAATAATTTGTTGAAAGACAGACACACATTAAAAAGGATGAATATATAAGAGTTAAAGAATGTAATTTTTAGCTTAAAGACATATATATATTAGTGGCTTGGTCACTTCAATGCTGCTGTAATTCCTAAACACTAGTATTTTCCTCATCATCTGAATCACCAGCCTTGAGCCACATGCAGAGGCATGAAGCCCATAACAACTAGAAAAAAACCAATGCTGTGCTGGGAGTCAAGAGTGAGGAGAAGTGCAAAGAAAAACTAGGCTCCACTCTTCCCCCCGTGGTACTTCTTCCTCCCTCACCTTACATTTTTAACACAGAACCAAACAAATACATTGTCTGACTCATTCTTTTAAAGAGCCTCTCACCTGGGGAACGGGCTGGAGGGTTGGGATGCTGACTCTCTTCTCCACATAAAGCTATGTACAAGGTTCAGTATGATACACACTGCTCAGGCCATGCTCTCTTTCTGGAAGGAAAAACAGCTCAGTTTTCAGCAGGCCTGAAAATATTCCCAATTCCTAAGTAGACTGTTATCTGGAGATTGAACTACTCTCCAGAGAGTAAGGAAATATAGATTTATTTGCATATAAGATTTCAGCCATGAAAAATTTTTATTTTTTTCCCCTTGCCCTTTCATTCAGATTATAGTTTGAATATCTCTTCTTCTCTGATTAAACTAGCATCCTTGTCCTGTTTCAACCCACAAAATCTTTGCTCTCTTCTACGCATAAGATGAAACCATTTCTCCAACACCCTTAACAGCTTTTAATCTATTATTTATTATTAAACCACATAATTTTATTATTTATAGCTTTTCTTGTAAAATGTCTTGGGATGCATTTTTATGAAGTGCTATTCAAAATAAAATTGTATTGCACTAAAGAACAGATCTCATTTATTTTTTAATAATTATTTGATCTTGCCTTGATTTACTGAGTCACTAAGGCATCTTATTCCAGATGATTTAAGGGATGCTATGAAGTTAAAACTCATATAAACTCACATCCTCGGCTAATGTAATAGGCAAAGTTCCAATGCAATCAATGGAGGTCTGCCAATTCACACTAGTTCTGTCCTACCACAGTTTGTAAAAATCTCTTCTCATCTATGTTTTAAATTACATTCTAGATGCCAAATAATTTCTTTTAATCTACATTGCTCGTCACTGTATAGAGTTTATATTTTCTATTTCATCTTACTTAAACAGGTAAATCAGACTGGTTTATTTCTAAAAGCCTTTCAGTTCTGCCTCTGCTATAATACTACAATTTTGAAAGGTTTTTCACTGCTAACTCTGCAGGGAAATGCAATAAAATTGAAGCTATATGTTCTGCAAATTTTATGAAAATGCTTTTGTCAAATCATTGTCACCAAGAACTTCCTTATTAATATAACATTATAGTGCTCTTTCTCGAACACTGTAAAAAGAATATAAAATAATATATACATATGAAAACCTGAATTTTTAAGTGAATCAATGATTTTACGTGCTTCCATTGTCAGACACAAAACTAAGAAATCACAGGGACGCCTGAATCATTAAGATTCTGAAAAGTCACATAAATCGTGCATGCAGAGAGACTCAAAGTGTGAGAAAAAAATACAGTAAGAAAGCCCTGCTTCTGTGTATGAAAAACAAAGTAGGTGCTATTTTACATTTTGCCACCTAATCTGTTTTTACATTTTCTTATTAATATTGACAGGAAGTTGTTGCTAGTAGACATGGAAGAACAGAAATCCTATCTAGTGATGTGAAATATAGTTTTGCATCTTGATAGTCTACATATCTTCTCCAGCAATGCTCTTCACATCTCCCATTTTAGTATTAAGCCTTTACCTTCAGTAGCATTCCTAATTTTTACCCTCTGACTGCCTAGTTATGATTTAAAATTATTTTAATATGCAATTTACTTCAGGTACAGAATATGTGGTGGTTTGGCTCTGTCTGGATACCAGGTGCTCACCAAAGTTGCTCTATCACTCTTTTCCTCAGCTCAACAGAGAAGAGAAAATAGAATGAAAGTGTCATGAATAAAGAGAAGGAAAAAAGAGACCACTCACCAATTCCTGTCAAAAGCAAAAGAAAGTTATTGGGGAAACTTGGGGGAAATTATTTATTACCAAATCAGATTAAGGCATGAGAAAAAAAATCAAATCTTAAACCACTTTTGCCCCACCTTGTGATACTACCTGTCCTGATTTACTCTACCCCACTTCATCAGCACTACAAGGGCACAGTGTAGAAGCCCAGAAGATAAGTGGTTAATGTGTTTGTCTCAGTACAATAGCCAGATAGCCATGGAGCCAACCAAGGACTGTTGGTAAGAACACACTGTGGGAAAAAATGGATAAGAGAGCCATATGGAGGTAGGGAAGCATTTTCCTGGTACAAATATCCTTGTTCTGGCTCCTGGAGATAAGCTCAAGCACAGGAATGAAGTTGAGAAGCAGACATGAATTTTCAAGCAAAGACTGACGCAGTTGGGGGAAAAATCAAGAGCACAAAACGTCCCCAAAGCCCTCCAACCCATTTCCAGAAAGGTCTAGCATGAAATGTGCATGATAAATAATTTGCATAGAAAATGAGAAAGTAAGCCTCAGGGTGGAGGAAATTATCTATAAAAAAGTATCCTCACAAATCCTGGGCAGCCCCTCCAGGACCATGGACACCCCATCAATTGGATCAATGCTGGAGCCAGAACTGGTCTTCCTCTTTTCCTTTTCCTTTTCTTTTACTGTCCCTCTCTTTGGTCTCTCTCTTCTCTTGCACCCTACTCTTTATTCAAAACTTAGCACCATGTGTTTATGCTATGAGATAAGAAACTAGCTTACCAAGTTAACATTGCATGCCAAGTGTATCATTTACTAATAACATTTTGTAAGTTTTTGCAGACCTTCTGACTTTTATTTCTCCATTCCTTCCCACTGCTCCAGCATGGGTCTCTTCCACAGGGTGCTCTCCTTCAGGAACAGACTGTTCAGCATGGTTCCTCCATGGGGTCACAAGTCCTGACCAGTCTGCTCTAGGACAGACTTCTCACAGGATTACAACCTCCTTGGGGCATCCACCTGCCTGCTCCAGTGTCTACTCCTCCATGGGCTGCCTCACTATGGTCTTCACCATGGGCTGCAGAGGAATCTCTGCTCTGGTGTCTGGACCACATCTTCCCCCTCCTTCTTCACTGACTTTGGTGTCTGAAGAGCAGTTTTTCTCGTATATTCTCACTCCTCACTTCCACTGCAGTTGCACAGGTTTTTACCTGCTTCCTAAATATGTTAACCCAGAGGCACTACCACTGTCCCTGGTGAGCTCAGCCTTTGCTAGCAGTGGGTCCATCTGAAAGCCAGCTGACATTGGCTTTACAAAGAGAAAGCCTCTAGCAGATTCTCACAGAAAGCAGCCCTGTAACTCCTCCACTACCAAAATCTTGCTATGTAAAGGTAAATAAAAATTCCTTATTAGTTAAGTTGCTTCCTGGTTATCATTATTATTTTCAGACTTTTTACTGTACTGAATTACCATAGTCAAATATAATGGAAGGTCATGTTTCAATTTAATATAAGGCAGGAAAGAAATGAAATTGTACCATGTATCTTCAGACTAGCATTAATAGAAAGATCTAAAAGCTGCTTACTAAATTGAAGGCATATTGTTGCCTTAAATTTTGTCATGGTTTAGCCCCACTGGGAAAGTGAGCTCCACACAGCTGGTTCTCATGTCCCTCTGGTGGGATGAGGGAGAGATCAGAAAGGTAAAAGTGAGAAAACTGATGGGTGGAGATAAAGACAGTTTAACAGGTAAAGCTAAAGCTATGCATGCAGGCAAAACAAAGCAGGGAATTCAATCACGACTTCCCATGAGCAGGGAGGCTGTCAGACATCTCCAGGAAAACAGAGCTCCCCCACTGTCCTGGTTACAGAGAAAAGGCGGTGGAGATTTTAATGCTCTTTATTCCACTCTTGTCATTGCTGGGTGGCCTGGTTTCAGCAGGAAATACTGGGACCAGAAAGAGGTAACTTGTCATTCTTGCCTAGGTCACTGCAGTGCAGTGGACTACCCTCTCCAACCCCAGTGTACTTGGGCCCTTCTGCTGCCTGCTGGCTTCATTCCTTCTTCCTATTTTTCCTCCAGAGCACTGCTATGGAGTTACAGAGTTAAAGTAGACAGCTCCAAGTGGCAGAGCGCTGGAGGTGGTATTTCAAGCAATCAGAGGACTGAGCGCAGCCAGCAGCTATAGAGCCCCTTTATTTGGATGAACTAGCCTATAGGTTTTGTTTTGTCACAGATTTTCATTTGTTTTGGGCTGGAGGGGGGAAACATTAATCCAAGGAATCTTTCCCCACCATATTGCCCCTTTTGGAGACCACACTGGGCACTGTCTTGCTCTGTTCCCAATGGTGAATGCCCTTTTGTGCATAGGACACCTTCTTTTTCTGTACTTTTTCCTATGGTTTGTGTACTTACCGCTGTGGTTATTGTGATTTTAGTAAATTTTTTATTTTCAATTTATAATCTCTCCTTAATGTCCCTCCATTATCAGAAGGGTTGCGGGGGGGCAGAGTAGCATATTTAGAGTTTATTTCCTAGCTGGTTGTTAAAACCAGCACAATCACACATAATGGTGAGTTGTGAAGACAAATGCCATCACTCTGCATGTCCTCCCTTTCCTTCTCCCTCCAGCTTTTTGTGCTGAGCACAACCCCATGGGTTGTATGGGATGTCCCTTTGGTATCTGTGTTCAGCTGTCCAGGCTGTGTCCCCTCCCAAGTCCTTGTGCACTCTCAGACTCGTCATTGATGACATGAGGAGCCAAAAAGGCATTGATATTGTGCTTGCAATAATGAAAATACCCCTGTGTTATCAACATTCTTTCCAGCACAACTGCAAAACTTAACCCCATTCTAGCTACTATGAAGAAAATGAACTCTATCCCAGTCAAAACCAGCAAAAATGGTTGTTATTTTTCCAAAGAATTGTAAAAAAAAATATTTTGACAATTTTAACAAATTACTTCCAGGGTTTGATTTTTTTTTTAATAAGAGTAATCATCAGTTGAAAATATTATCAATACTGAATTCTTTACTGCTTTTGTGGGAATGATTAGTTGCTACTATTTTGACAAGCACTTTTAATTGACTAATATAAAATGTAAAAGTGTGGTAAAAATTTCAGTAGATCGTTTTTCAAGTAAGAAAAACAGCAAGACAACAGAAACATTAATAAAGTCAGGAGCTCCTTTTGCTCTTAAAAATTCAGCAAGAAAGAAGTATTTTAACTTCTTCTACTTGTCCTTGTTTCAGTTAGAAGAGTTAATTTTCCTTTTAATGGCTGGTAGAGTGCTGTGTTTTGAATTCAGTATGAGAATAATGTTGATAAAACACCGATGTTCTGCCTTTTGCAGACTACTGCTTGCTATAAAGAAAGAACTTCTCAGTGTCTTGTGCTGTGCCAGTGAAGAAGTGCAGATGAAGCCTGTGTGGAGCTCAGCCAGGACCTGAACAAGCCAAAGGGCTATTCCTTACCTCAGAACATCATGTTCAGTATATAAATGGGGGGGAGCTGGCCAGGAAAGGCCAATCACTCTTCAGGACAGGCTGGGCATTGGTCAGAGGTTGGTAAGAAATTCTGTTGTCCATCACTTGTTTTGCTTCAGGTTTTGTTGTTGTCATTGTTGTTTTGTGGGTTTGGGGGTTTTTGTTTTTGTTTGTTTGTTTTGTTTGTTTGTTTGTGTTTTTGTTGTTGTGGGGTATTTTAACACTTCTTAGCTAAGCACACAGGTTTTACTTTTTTCCCATTCTTCTCCCCATCCCACTAGGATAGTGGAGTAAGCAAATGACTGCTTGGTACTTAGTTGACTGATAGAGTTGAACCATGAACATATTTACTTTATAGTATACTAGTGCATTTGAGAATGATATTAAATTTAAGATTGTGAGCAATCTTAATCAGAAAGAAACTGGGTGAACCACTAACATAGTGTATTTCAGAAATTAGCAGATACTAATGGCTGAGCTAGTCACCCTACAGTAAAGGAAAAGAAATAGGTACTGCTGGCATGCTCTTCAACTAATCAAAAGCAGAAGTCTGAAATGGATCTAAAATTTCCAGTCACAACAAAATATGAACTTAGCTGTTAGCATCTAAGATTCAGTTCAAGATTAAAACACTTATATTTAGCTTTCTATGTTAAATTGTCTAATGACATATGAGCTATCAAGACTTACATCATAGACAATGGAGATCTAGTAAATGCAATTGATGGATCTAAAAGGTAATTAATATTATGGTGTTTGCTTTAGGATCTTTTTCATAGTGAGCCAAACTGCTCTCCACAGTCCATTGACTAAGCCTTTACTGTCTGATATGAAAGCTTAGTTAACTAAGATATGACTACCCACTGCCTCACAGGTAGTTACATAATCAGTACTTTATCATAGATTGTATCTTGCACCTTGGCATAAGTTTCAGTTACCTGAAGATGGAGGTTTCATGTCATTAAAGCACCCTCAAGCATACACATTGCTGCTGTTGCAGGGTTACAAGATGTAACACAGGACTTGTGGAGGACTGAGTCCTTTGAGGGCAGCAGCTGGAAGCCAGGAAGATACCAAGTGGGATCTCAAATAACACTAGACATTTGGGTTTAGGCAAACTCTTAACTATTTGAAAAATCTCTGTTTTATTTATATCCCTGTATTGTTGGACAAGGACTTCTAAAATCAAATAGTACGATGAGAAATTGAAGTCTCAGTGGGTCTAGCCCAGGCTATGGGGCTAGAAGGGAAGGGAAGGGAAGGGTTGAGGTGCTTATTTAATATATATAAAATAAATGGTGGCTAAGCTTTCGCTGTCTGAGTACTAGAGACTGAAGAAAATGAGTAACTGTAAATTAAAGCTGTGTCAAGCAGCCACACACAAAATCCAGCATATTAGGGAGTTTTTTTCCTCATGTATATCACAGCATATAATTTCCATATTTGAAATGGTTTTATAACTCATCAACCAAGTCAAACATATTTCAGTTTTTCTGCCTCTAGAAATGAAGCTAATTATAATTTCTACAGGGGCTCAATAATGGAAAATCAAATAAAACTTGCACTGCTAGTATATTTCAGAGCTTCATATACAAAATTCATCGTGGACTGGCACAGAGTCAATTGTTGGGCTGCCTAAGCAGTGTCCAGTTACATTGGGTGCCAGGCAGAAACTTTCACTCTAGGGTCTGTATATCTGCCTTTTCCTAAAGCGCTGAAAAAAGATTAACAGATTCACAAGGATTTTAAGAGGTTTCTGTACCAGTAGCATAACTTTGAAAGTAATCTTGAAGTACATCTACATGTGTAGATATATATATACATAAAACTTAGACAAAGTTACTTAGAAACTTAGAGCTAAGCATATTCTATGATGGCATCTAAAACTGTGAAACATGAGAATGAATGTCCTGATTATAAAGTTGTGAATCTGCAGAAAATATCGATGAGAAAGTGTGTTTCTTGTCAATTTTTGCCTCTACCTGTTCTGATTTCCATGAATGAAATAATTCTGCTTCAATGTTCTCCACAAAAAAAAGATGCAAGATAAAGCCCTTGTAGACACAATTGATAGCTTTCAATCACATAACCCAGGAATCAATTACTATAAATATAGCAATGTAAATTAAATTTGACAGACTTTTAGTGGGACTCATTTTGTTTTTTAGGTAACTATCTCATGATGAGTTCTTTGCTACTGGGGAAGACTATAACTTGTACATGGACCAATCAAAAAAATTAATTTAAGATTCAGTCACAAATTTGACTGGATCATAGAATCATAGAATACTTTGGGTTGGAAGGGATCCTTAAAGGTCATCTAGTCCATCAATATACTTTTAATTTTTCCCACTGAATGTGTTCCACTTTGCATGAAGTAATTAAATAATTTTTCAGCCACACAAGGAGAGCAAGGGTGAATTATTTCTTATTTCTTTAGAACAGCCAGCTAGCAGACAGAGGCATGGGTCCCAGTCCCTTCCACGTGGACAGGCTAAGGAGTGGGAAGGCTGTTTTGTGGACAGGATAGGGGCAAATATCCTGGTGCTCAGAATTTAACACCTACCTATGCAGCTTGGCAGGATTTAGATCTAGCGAGTACCTCAGTGATAATTTTTCAAGTTTTACATTTTGGATTTAAAAGCTTAATCTGTACCACATAGGTCCATCTACTTCTTCTCTTCCCCCTTTCCCCCCTCTGTCTAAACTATTCAAAAAGTAAAAATTTCTCATTTAGCCAATCTTCATCACATTGATAGATATTACCACTGTAGCTAATAACACTAAGACTTCCACTTATCTCTGCTAGAACTCTAAGCACAAAGAAATAAATTTTGGCCTAAAGTGACCCCAAGGATGTCTGTGTCTTGAAATCTTAAAACAATTTTGTAAAAAAGTTAGTGTCTACCAATTCCTAACTAATCCTTGATTAAAGCAGAAGATATAAAGATGTACAGGTGGAAGCAGCATTAACACAAAATTAGTTCAGTCCAATCAATTCCTTTGCTGTGCACATAAAATAAATCCATGGTGACAAGACATTTGTTAGAAAGATATCTCTGAAATTGACTAAAAATGTCAAGTAAACAAACAAAGCTATCTGTAAGGAGTAGTTTAAAGTTTATTACTTAAAGCAAACAATGCAAGGAGCAAATGGCCATGGTCTGCATTCAGTGATATCAGAATAAAGCCAGAGTAGTTATGTCAACTTTACATACAACTCTACAACTCTGCTACAACTCTATTGAACTAATAGCTACGGTCTTTATTTCCTTATTCCAGAAATTCAAGCAATCCTTTAATGTATGCCACTTGGAGCACTGAAACACTGACAGCCCCTCAGAGGTCATTTCAGGAATACCTCTTTTCATCCTGGAAGACTGAACTACTTCAATAGTTCTGAGTCTGCCCATCCGTGATCCAGAGATGGCATGAGCTACACAAGCTTCCATTGCATCCTATCTCACACAGCCCACTTTCAAAAAAGTGAAGCACTCATAGTCATAGTGGAGATAGAATGGATGACATTAAAGTATAGCTCCCAGTCCTGTAGGCAGGACATGATACTTTTTGCCCCTGCCAAAAACACCCCCACTGATGCCTTGTGAAGGCTGACCTAGAACAGTGAGTAGAGAGAGTTAAAAAATAAAGTAGGTATTTATTAAGAGGCCTCAAATAGATCTACCTTGGGCAACACATCCCAAAATGGCCACAAAATGGTGACATGTCATGGGCTCTCACACTTTTGTAAGTTTTGGTCCATTAGCATATTGGAGCTAATTGTCCAGTTAAAGCTTTAGCCCATGAAGTCCCATCCTTCTTGTTTTCTGTCTTCGGTCCACCCTTGTTAATGTTCTTGGGCCTGAGATGTGGATCAGCTGTCCTTGGGTCCCCAGATAGAGAAGGAATTGTTTTGTCTACCTATTCTGTGAAGAGAGCTTATTATCCCCTAATATGAAGTCTAGACTTACGCACTAAGGCAGAATAGAATCTGAAAAATAGAAAGGCTAGAACCTGAGGCATCATACTACAACAATGATTTTTCCAGCTATTTTCCAAAGTTTTAATAAGAAGGGGGCATTGCCTTTCTCACTTACTTTCTTCAAAAAGGTATGTTTCCAAGGAAAAAAGTATCATTTTTTTTCCAAGTCGTCTGTACATCAAACAACTGAGTGTGTAAAATATTATTTGTTTACGTTAGTAGAAAATTGTTTATGAATCAAAAGAAAACTTGTTCAAAAATTTCTCAGTCGTCATTGTAGATTTACAATCATCTGATAACAAGGGAAACAAAGCTAACTTAGAAAAAAATTTAATTATAACAACATTGCAAAACCCCCCACATATTTCACTAATGATGGTAATTGAAACAGTGTTTACTTTGCTCTCACTGTAATTGCACTTCTAAATCCCAAGGAGCCGCAGTCGTTCAGTTTGTGAAGATGTACCTTAATAGCAAGAGACTGCAATGTCAGAAAATTGAATAATAAATATGACTTTAGATGAAAAAGGCTTGCTTAGAGAGCTGCCCAATTGTAGGTTTAGCCTGAGTACTACCAAAAAAACTCTGCTGAAACTGACTCCATCAACAGCTTAAGGACAATTTATCTACTGTGATATGACAGTAGAGCATATTCTTCACAATTTTGCCATAAAATATTTTGTTAGTAATATGTTTTACACAATTCTGTGCTCCTAAAAAACTCCAATTCCAACACCATTATTTTCAAGATATTTCTAGATAAAGGCAATGCCATTTTCCAATGTGAGCTCAAGGATTTTTCTATTAAGACGTTAATAATAAATATATGTAGACAACATTCACGATTACAAAAATTCATGCCCTATTTACAGAGGCTTTGAGAAGGGAGTATATAAGTACATTAGGTTCAAAACTCTGTGGAGTTTTGGCTCCTCAGTCTGTTGTGCATTTGGTGCTTTGGAATCCAATTGCTGCTTCAGACTGTAGATCAGCAAGACATGATGGAAACAGCTTTATACACCAAAGTTCACTTCAACTTTCTATACACTTAAGTATGTCTTAAAGGCTGGAATTTGAAAAATGAAGGAGCTAGTTATGGAATGGAGACTTTCAAAAACTGATCACTGTAATACTCAATGGAAAGCAGTATTTTTGAGATCTCTCAATCATAACTACCCCAGGATTGTAGACCTAGTCCTACTCTCAAGTGTCAAAATTTTATTGACATGTAATGGGAATCCACTCAGGTCCTAAATCTGCTGCTTAGGAGATTGGCTGTCCAAGAAACAGTTTTATGGAAAACAGAAAAGGGATTTTCAGAAACCTAAAATGTTGCCTTTCAGCATGGCACATTTTTTACTGGTTTCCAAAGGGGACTGAATCTCCAGCAAATAAAATACATAATTCTTAAACAAGAGTGACAAATTCATGCATGGATGAAACTTAAAAGGGAGAGAACTATATCTCTTTGCTCAGTAGCTTAGTGACTATCTCCCATATGGCTGTCTTTATGATCATTCCCTTTTTCCTCCTTTTCAGTTCAGCTAGAATATGAACTCTCAAACAAAAATCCTTCTGTTCAGATTTTCTAGATAATAACTTTCACCCCTCAATTTTTTTTCCTTTTAACAAAAAAAATTATATTACAGGCATTCTGCCTTCTGAAGAAGCCAAAATACCAGTGAACATATGTTACACAGCACATTTAACTCAGCGTTTCTTAAAATAAGCTGAAGTTTTTTGCTTTTTCTTTTGTAAAAAGCTTTCAAATATTCAGCGCTTCCAGATTTTTTTATTTTATAAAAAACAAGTCATGTACTTACCACATTATTCTTGCGGAAGTGGTTTCATCTTTATATTTATTAGGAACCTTTGAGCAAAAAGGAAGTAAACATAAAAAGATGAAGGAGCTGGAATATGTTGTGTTTTGTTTGTTTTTCCTCATGACAAATTATAAAAGAAGGGAGTATTAACTGAAAGAATGCATATTCATTTGCTGATGTGCTACCAAAATAAGTAATTTATATTATAAATATACTTTAATTTTGTAATATTTATTAATTCATAACAGCTTAAAATTTTTCCAATTGCTGCTTAAGAAGTATTAGAGTAGATGTTAAGTTTAAAAAGGAAGAAAGATCAGCCCAGCCTGGCACTCAACTAATATTTTCAGATGTTATTTTCCAGTAAAGAAACATTATTTCTTTATAGATGCTAGTTTTACTGTTTTCCCTGTGTCCATTCTGTCTGTTAGGCAGATACATGCACATATGTGCTCACAAAGTTGGTTCATCAGGTCGCATGTTCTAAATTTCCTGAGTATAGCAACAGGAGTTAGGAGTGTTAAAGCATAACAGTTTTGTGTCAAGAGGTAAAGAAAATTCTATCAAAAATGGGGAGGAATGAGGAGGGAAGACCTTATGGGAAGACCTTTAAATACCTTTCAGTACTTAAAGGGGACCTCCAAGGAAAATGGGGACAAATTTACAATAAATTTTATTAATTAATTTCTTCCCCAGATCGAGTCTGTTTTGCCTGTGATGGTAACTGGTGAGTGATCTTTCCCTGTCCTTATGCCAGGGCATGAGCCTTTTGTTTTATTTTTTCTCCTCTTACAGCTGACATGGGGAGTGATAGAGTGATCTTGGTGGGTACCTGGCATCCATCCAGGAATAACCCACCGCTTGATTGACTGATTCTAAGCCTTCATTAGTAGTGGTTGAAATTTGCATAAATTTGATTCCTTACGCTCAATGACAATACAATATTTCCTGAATACAAATTTCAAAAGACAATATTTTTCACTCCTAATGTATTGCCATTAAATTAAATCCATAATGAAATGGAATATGAGCTGTGCTACCAAATCAAAGTGAAAAGGGCCCAGAAAACAAAAAGGGTATGAAGATGGAATACTGACAGGTTTGATAGCCTTAGTGACGTATATTTTACTCTGAAGTTACTCTTGCAATACCACCTGGAAGTAATTGAAAATTATTCTCAAAATAGGAAGTGCATATAGTATAAATCAGTGCAAATTTTGTGGTTTCATTACATTGTTCTATACTTCAGGAACTGTACTAGTGAAATGAATGGAATTATTTGCCTAATCAAAATGTAGCTGTAGCTTAGCTCATAATACATATTCCTCTGGCAGTCTGAGCTATTAAGCAGATTTTAAAAGAAAAAAGAAAAAATACAACTTGTAAATATACTCTATATATCATATACACTGTTATCCAAGAAAGCATCACAAAGTACTTTGAAGTACTTGCTCCTTTACCAAAAAACAGTCCAAGGATTTATCAAAATACTAACTATTGTTTCAGCAGTATTAATCTCATTCCATTTCCTTGACCTTGAGAGAAGTGTTTGAATTTTTGTCTAATAGGGTCAAAATTCTGCACATATGTGCAACATTAAAAATTTAGATTATAAATATATGGTTGTATTATAGACAAGGAGATAGTAAAAAATCTCAGAAAGTTCTGAGGTTTAGTTAAAAATGTTGAGTTTTGCAAACATTTTCCATTTCCACACTTCCATCTGACATGCAACTGACTCTGCTCTCTACAACTATGTGTAGGAAGAATATTAGACTACAAAAGGACTATCAATAACTGATTTTTAGCCTCATGATTCATCTTTTCAGAGTTTAAATTGTTCATATAGGTGCAACAAAGATTGAAGGGTGCAAATTGCAAAGTATATATGAAAGTAAGCATCTACTCCATTACAGAGACTACTTCAAGCCCATATCTCTGCCGTGTCAATGAGAAATATTGTGCTTTCCAAACCTGTGTTGAGAAGCTGGATCAGCTGTGTAAGATGTGCTCACCACCACTGCAATGCTCCTGATTCTACCACACCCAAAATACCTATCTGAGAAGGGAGAACACAAAGAGTATAGAATGAATATGGATTTTAAAATGTCCATTATGATGGTCACTGAAATCTGCTGTTGTTTAGAATGGTGTTGAGAGATTGTGATACTAAATATAGAGTCTGTTTTCACTCCTTCCCTAGCAACTTCCCCTGCTCATGCCTCTTCAGTAAAGGACTTATGAAATCAAGCAAAAACAATACAGGGAGGGCTCCATAGGAATCCAACTGACTGTTGGCTGATACAGAGAAAAAGAAAGAAAAGCTTTTGTTCTTTCTGAATGTGAAGATGTTTACTCTAGAGTTTTGTTTGCTTAACCTGCTAAGTGACTCATTGCAGCAGAGTTGAGCCCTTCACCTTAAATCATCTGCAGTGTAATAGAGTGTAAGAATTAATAGCTGGGTGCTGTGATCAAAAGTGCTACTTTTCTCTATAGTGCCTGTATACAAAAAGTGTTTTATGAGAATAGGGTTTAAAACAGCTGAAATTTTCACGTCATAAAGTCTCTGTATAAGTTTACAGAGTACCCTAAGTACAGCAGATAAAGGATATTCAATTATTGTCTGAATAACAACTCTTGCCAAAAAATGAGGAAAGAATATAGAGGAAGGAAAGGTAAAACCATCATATAATCCTAATTTATATGTTCTAAACAACCAGTGAAGGAATTTTTTTTTATGGATTGTGTCTATTTACAAAAAACAATAAATGGGCCTAACTGAAATCTTGGTTTTAAGTTTAATTTTTAATTTCTCTGTTCTTTACAGGAATTAAATACTTTGTACGTGTATAATACATATGAAATCTCATATGAATGTGTTACTTGGTATACACACATGTATATTACAGGGCAAAACTAATCTTCATATAATTTTATGGGAAGTCAGCAAAAAGCAGAGTTATTCATAATTTATGGGCACATATCTAAGGATGATATACTTCCTAATATTTACTTGAATATATGTGGACAGTAGGAAAAATATAAACAATAATAATTCCACTGAAACTACTATATCATCTATGATTCAGAAAATCATCTGCTTGTCATGATGACCTGGCACAGAATATCACTATCAGGAACTGAACTGTCCTGAAGAAATATCCAAAATTTGTTTCCCTAGATATCTGAGACATCTGAAATTTCTATACCTGTTCCACAGAAAATTACCTTTGTTTTCATTATCTATGTTTGTCTAAACTAGATAATAATTTAAATAAATTTTAATAATTTAAAATAGGGGTTTTTTCTGATTATCTGATTTTATCTGATTGATATAAGTTTTTCTGCTGAAGGACATAAATTTGATGAAGAGCGCTGAAGAACTGATGAGCAATGAGAACAGATGTAATTAATAGACTCACAAAAAGGAAGATTGTAGTGGTGTATTAAGTTCTTAGAGACACAGAAACATACAGAGATGTACCTGTACAGTTGTAATTTGGAGTTCCTATCTCACACCCAAAATCGATCAACTCTTGTTTCTCTCCAGGAGGGACTGACAATGTAATCTCGCTTTTATTATTGCAGGTTGACACACATTACTGATGACATGTAGCTACCCTGCTCTTAGGATACTACAAAACTGGCAGCTCTAAGAGCCCAGGACTGTCTTGTCTGCTATTTCTGGCTTAGTTGTCAAAGCGCTGGCAGTGGCAGGGGTGGAGAGCCCATGCTGGAGCAGTGGAAAAGCCAGAGGGAGAAGAAGTGATGGATAGGAGCTATTGTGAGCTCACCACAACACACAATGGAAACCCTTCAGTGCTGTGTGGTGGAGCGACAAGCCAGAAATGAGCCTGGGAAGAGGGGAACAAGGAGCAGGTTTTGAGATTTTAACCTGTTCATATCTTATATCATCATTGATATATATTTGAACAGGCAATAAATGAAATTAATTTGCCCAAGTCAAGTATGCTTTTCCCATGACATTAATCTCTCTGCCTTTAAGGTTGACCAAAAGACTTTCTTCCATCTCATTTTCTCCTCCTGGCCTCTTTGAGGAGGGGGAGTGAGCAAGCAGCTGGGTGGGCATCTGACAGTCACAGTTAACACAGCAAAACTGCAGATACCAGAAGCTGTGAATGGCTAATGCAGATGCCAAGTCAGCTGGGCAGTGCTATGGGAATCACAGTAACTTCCTGGAATTATGCTGTGATGACAGAGAGACATGAAAGACCCACAGAATATCTAATGAGTAGTCGTGCTCCAAGGAAAACGCTGCCATTTTCTGTGATGTGTGACTTCTCCACTTCATTTGAAGATCCACTATCTCATTTATTGTTCTTGTCTCTTAGCATGGAGACCCTATAACCTCCCTAGAGAGTCATCTAGATACTTGATAAATGCATGCTAATACTAAATAAAATAATCATTAATTTTTTCAAAAGACATCTATTATTTCTTGTTCTACCATCAGTAATCATAAAATATACTTAATTACTCTGACTTTTCCTTTACATTTCATTTAGTATTTCAAACCAAATATTACTGCTGCCTCAGTTTCTTCTTTCTCTTGATGTCTTTATTTCATATCCCTAATAATTTATATTCCTGTCCTCTAAAGTCCTATTAGTCCTTTTGCTTTTTAAGTCCGCTGCCCAATCCTAGAGGCAGTATGCCAGCTGTCTTCCATGCCAAACAAAGCATCATAATTACCTTCTGTGTCTTACAAGCATTATTCCGCTTAATAAAGCAGAAGTTGTAGGGAAAGGTAAGATGTTTTATTAGCCCCTGTGAATGTAATTTAGATTATCACAGCTGCAATAATGTCATTATGCACTTTTGTAATGCACTGCAGCATTTTCCTCTATAAAGAAATTATTCCTCATTTATTTGTGCAAATCATAAATAATGCTGCTAATTTACAGTAAGTTTGCAGTCCATTGAAACACACAGTTCTTTTCTGCCTTAAGACCATCTGCCTAGTTAGTCCTCCCTTTTTATTTTACCATTGTATTGTGCATTTCTCCCTTTCATTGCTTTTTATGTCTTTGGCTTTTGTAAGTCTTTTTAGTCTTCCCCTCTGGCCCCTAGTTGTATTACTCTTTCATACTAATCTTTGCTTTCTCCTTATTTATGTATCATTAAGAGGTCCTAATGTACCATTTAGCTTCTCATTACCCTTCTTCCATGTCAACACACTTTTGTAAGTTTTCAAGTTTCTGAAACATTTTTATTTTATTAATCTGTAGTATTTGCTGATGTATTTCTTCTAGATCACTTCCAGGTAAGCTATCTTCAAATTATAGTCTAATCTGGTCTGCCTTTCATTTCAGCTAACTATTCTACTTTTGGAAGCAAAGCGATCTCATGTATAGTGGAAGGACTCATTAGATAATCTTTTATTATTCATATTGTCAAATTTTAGGAAGCCAGCATACATCCTTGGGTTGTCTTCTACAGCCAGTTAAGGGAGTTTAGTTAGCAACATGCCTTCTGATTCATGTGTACGGTACATAACCATAGTGGACTAATACGTGCTCAATTCCCTTCCTTTTGGGCTATATTTCTTTCCTTACAAAGGTACATAAGAAGCAGTGTCACTGACATATTTTATGAAAATCCATTCACTAGGATTTTTCTCCTGAGAAGCGGAGAAGCCTCAGAAAAGAAATGTAAACAAGAACTATCTGATGGCCATGGAATGTGGTCTGGAGATGGTTTACCAACAGGTTCGTCTTTGATTGGTCTCATGTGGATTGTTTTTACTTGATGACCAATCATGGTCCAGCTGTGTCAGACTCTCTGGTCAGTCACAAGATTTTATTTTTCATTCTTTTCTAGCCTTCTGATGAAATTCTTTCTTCTATTCTTTTAGTATAGTTTTAGTATTTAATTTTCTTTTAATATAATATATATCATAAAATAATAAATCAGCCTTCTGAAGTATGGTGTCAAGATTCTCATCTCTTCCCTCATCCTGGGGACTCTCAAACACCACCACAGATTCTGTACTTTGGAACCTAAAATAAAAAAAAAAAAGGAACGAATATTAACATTTTAGAATATCAACTCCAGCAAAGTTTTATACCCAGAAGCATTTTAGGATTTAGGAGGGAATTCAAAAGAGAGAAGGAAAAGCAAACTTTAAATGAAGATTCAGATGGAACCTTGTCTATGCAGCCATCATGCCCTCTTCCATGAAAGAAACAATATTGAGTCTTTACTGTTTGTATTGTATCCTAATCAAGCTCTTAATATCCCCTTATAGCCCTTTTATTCTACAATTCTATTTCCAGTTATTCTAACATAAATGATGGGAAAGGATGTATTTTCACAGAAGTCTCAATGGAGGTGGATTCTGCTGTGATTTTACTGTGGCCCCAAGATCCCAGTAAATATTTTTGGTAGTTTTCAAACGATCAGTGAAATTTCACAGAACTGTTTTCAGAGATTCCTTCTATGCACAGTCAAAGGCTTTATTTGACTTTAGTTATTCAAAGGCTAGAGGAAAATATCTACCTTTCTCATTGAATCTAATATTTACAAAAGAGTCCTTCTGTGATGTCCTGTATTCACTTTCATTCATCCAGTCCCTGTTGGAATGTCCTTTGATATTTCTGTATCAGTTCCAAGTTAAAAACTCAGTGGTTCTGGCAAGCTTTCCAGGAAGACACAAGACGTTGCAAACTTCATCAAAATTACAATATCTGCTTATTATTTACCAGCTTAGAATTAGAGTCCTTTGTGTACTACTAGAGATAGTCATGATCAATTTATTGATTGTTATTTGGAAGTTACTTTCCTCAATAAAGGATAAGTGATCCCAAGCATAAATTTACTTCTGTTTTCAACCCCAGCGGGGAGAAACTCCACCACAAGTCCATACAGTTATATTGCTCCTTCAAAGTGCAGCATGGTGTCTTCAGGTTAAAGAACACTAGTCACACTGACGGTTACTGTGGATGTTTTACCAGACCTATTCAAAGCTGGGCGCAGTTCTTGGGTGCAGATATTGTTTTGCATTGCAGATACTTAAAGCATCCAGGTCTGCAACTTTAAGCTTTAGTGGTTTTGCTCTGGCAGCACTCTTGTTGGGCTAGCTGTAAATGCACTTGGAGAAAAAAGATTTCCAAATTCTTTTGAATGGCTCATAATTGAGATGTCTACATTTTTTTTCCTGTTGGAATAATTTAGCTTTAATTTTGTGGCAATCAACCTATTTTGATATTTACTCTATTTTAATGCATCTTAAGAGTTTCTTATGTCTGAAAGATAATTAGTGTTGTGCATTTGCAATTTTTTCTAGAATGTTCAATCTGTTATGGATTTTTCCTAGTCAAAGAACAGTTTCTCCTAATTGAAAATTCAGTAAGAGTTTCTTGTTTTAAAAATTGAGATTTTTCTTTAATAAAATTATTTTTTCAGAGATGTTTTCAATTGATTAGTACATATGCTGAATTAAAATTAACTTTATATTAGATAACACATAGTTCAAGTAATATACTTACGATAATTTAAAATTGAAATACTGCTAAATAATGTATTTATATATTACTTAATATAAATATTGCACATAATTTTCCAGAGAATGGAAGTGCAGCTTACCATCTTGCTGAGCTGTGATTAATCTGCTGGTCCATTCAAAATAGCAGCTACATGGATATGAATATACTAAGTTTAAAGATATTTTTATGACCTTATTTCATCTAAGCAAGTATATCTTGGAGAAATACACTGTTTTTGAAGATCTTTTAATTTTTTTTAAGTCTCTCAGCAGATGAAAGATTTTTGAATGCATCACTTTCATTGTTTTAAAAGTAAATATCTAATTTGGTGTTAAAACTCCCTGGTTTCTGGTGACTTAATTTTAATTTTTTTATGTTTTTTTTATTTCTCTTCTAATATATGTATTGTGGTGAGCATCCAGTTTTTGTTTTTAATTGATAAGCTAAACCAAAAAACATTGGAATTTTCAGTCCCCATTTTATTATACAAGGATAATATACAAGGATATGAAGATATGTAACATATCAGGGGGGTTTTATTATATATCTTTATATATTATATGTATTTTATTATATATTTACCACAGAAAACTATTTTCCTTTTTCTTTCTTTTTTCTTTTTTAAAATTTCAATATGCAGAAAGCTTGACTGACCAAGCCATCCACTAGCTAGGGTCTTTTCAAATTCAATTTTTTAAGAAACTTCCCATACTACAATTATCAAAATTATCATTATGCTAACTCAACATACCTCAGTGTCCTGACACTTTAATTAAGAGTGAAGTCCATCTTTTATGATTGTTTTTCTATTAGCTGAAATTATTTTACTGAGGCCAGCAGAAGCATCACTATTCACTGGATTAAGATCAAACACTCATTCCATGTTTGAAGAATTAATTCTATAAAATAATTTCATATGCAGGTAGAGCTTCAATCCATTTTTCCTTTATTGGCTATCTTGCCCTTCTGCTCTTGTTAAAGAGTGTTTTATACTTCTCTCATTTTTTTTATTTGTTTGTTTATTTGGTTCCAGTTTCTGAAGGTAGCTTTTGAACCTCTGGAATATTTATGTCTGTCCATCACTTTGCTGCTCTTGGCTATTTTCTTCAAAATCTGGGAAACAGCAGGTTAGGAGCCCTTAATGATACAAACATTCTCTGCTGAAAATTCTGAACTATTGCACTCTCTGAAAGACTTTAAATTAATAAATTGCCTTGATAAAGGGTTAGAGAATATCTGTTGTCTGAATTTTACCTGACAAGGGACTGAACTTCAATTCAAGGAATAACAAGGTAAACCTGAATTTTGCCTTTTTTCAGGTTAGAGAATAATGGGGGCTGGGCATTTACCTGGCAGAGATTGTTTCCCTTCCTACCTGCTTCGATGTCTGAGCTGCCTGGGGCACTTAGAGCAGAGATGAAAATAAAGGCTAACTGCCCTCATTTCTTCCTCTGCAAAGGGAGAGGATCCTCACCATCAGAGGAGCTGTAACTCAAAGCAGAGTCAACAGCAGGGGCTGTGCTGGGAGCACCAAGACGCTTCAGCATCTCCTGCACCCATCCTCCATTCAAGGAGTGCTTTTTACACAGTCCTCCTGGTAACACCTACAATCCTTCTCCAGTGATGTGTAAACACTGTAACATGGCTGTAAATTCAGAATGATGCCAGTGCAATGAGAATAATGATTTAATTTTCAAAGAATTTTTAATTCTAGCATGACCTGTCAAAATTGTATTAACCTTCATAAAAGTGGTATTATACTCAACTCTTCAGCTTCAAATTTGCATAAAGAAAAAATGTTATATGGAAAGTTCGACATAAAGCAAAATAGACGTTTTATAAACAAAATATCTTAATTTTGAGTCACCATTTCTATCACTAATAAATATCAAAGTGAAGAAAATTCAAAAGTTTTACTTTTTCATAACATATTGGATTCTATACAATTTGGGATATATGAGAATTAACATATAAATATATCTAGTCCTGCCAAGAAACAGATTTACAAACATAGTCACAGTGAGAAGTAGCACAATAAGAGTTAAAATAGCAACTCTGACCCACTAAACTTAAACTGATCCATGGAGCAGAGATTTTTCTATTGAGGTTAATACTTTAAAAGAGAAAAGAAAATTAAGATATTGATAAAGTCCACTACAAATATTCAGTCACAGCTTTCTGTCTTACTTTAGAGATCTCATATTGCCTAAACCCAGAGACATAATCCTTTTTCCAGATAATGGATTTTTAAAGCACTTCTCTCTATTACCTTACTTAGTTACAGAAAACAAATTCCAGTCTCCTATTCAATTGCCACAAAATCATAATGCCACATTTCACCAAAAAAATACACCAAAACAAAACCCACAAAATCCACACTGAAAATGTAACACAAATCATCCATAAAACACCCCAACAGGGTTTTCTTCCACTGAACCACTCAGATAGTAATGCCTGTATTTTACCTAAACATCACGGGCAAAGAGAGCAGGATCACCTATCATACACAACTGAGCTTTGGTAGACTAACATACTTTTACCTTTCCAAGAGCATTTTTCAGTGACAGGATGACTCCATGCTTTCTGTTTCTCCATTGGCACATCTGTCCTCTCTCACTTAGAAGTTAGATCACTTAATTGACAACATAAATCTCTAGCCTGAGAGGCATTTTCATCACACAGCAAAACTTGCCTTTAAGTAAGTGAGAGAACAAGACATAGGAACTCTCACTCAACTAAGGTCAGGTTCAACACCTCTATTTCAGCCCTAAAGTATTTCTTGAAGTACAGAACTATCCAACAATAGAAAATGACCTTCAAATATCCAGTACCGTTGTCCTTCCTGTCGAAAACTTGTATGACCTAACCATTAGTCTACATATTTTTCTCTTCTCTTCTTTCTGTTTGTTCTCTGACAAGATGTATTTGCATTTCTCGTGGCATATTGATATAGCTTCATATTCAGTGGAAATAAATGGAGTTTATTCCGCCTTATATGCTTAAGAAAGACAGTACTTAAGAAAGGGTACTTTGGTCATGAAATATATTATATATTTGTTGCTCTTCAGTAAGAGAAGTGTTTGTCTACCAACTTCTAAGTAAAGGTTTTAGCAAGCAGAACATAGTATAAAAATACATATTCATGCAGAAATTTTTCTATTAATAAAAAATATAATACCACTGTACTAATAAACCAAATTTTATTAATGTATATGAGACAGACGGTTTAAAAGATTTGCCCAGTTAAGAATACTTTGCCCATTGATAACAGTGGTATGTGATGAATATGTGGCACACCTGTTATGAGGGTATATTAAAGATTCTTCAATTTACACATAATAGGATCTTGCATGAGGAAGAAAAATGTATCTCAGGTGTAAACTAAGCAGCAGTGATAGTCTTGGTGGAATGAAACAGTGTCAGAGCACATAGGCACTTGAAACACTTTTCAAGTAACGCCGGATCTCTTCTTCAGTAGTTGTACTGGAGAAAATAAATCTACTGCAATGTAGTTGCAAGACTAGAATATGAATTAATACCATGACTCTTTGGCCATGCAGAGCTGACTTGGGAGTACTAGGATTTCTGTGGTATAAAAAGAGCTCTGGTATAAACTAGAAAGCTGTGGGTCCTTCAAGCACTGAGGACGAATCTCAAATACCTATTGGACCATCTCGGTCACCTGCCCCACCTATCTCATTTTCCCTCAGTCATCAAAATTAAACTCACAATCATTCCTACACAGACTCATGCTGTCTTTGAATACTAAAAGAAATGCAGAAAGAGAAGAGGACAATGCAATGCAAAATCAAAAATCAAATAGTCAAAACCTAGTAAACACAAACATACATGAGCCTGATACTGCCTCTGTGCTGCACTTGACAGAGCTTCTGGCAAAGCAGATTTTAAAATACTCCCCTTGAATTTAACATCTCTTATTTTCTTCCTGGATAGTCACTGGCAGTTGCATGTATACCCTGGTTTAAGGGCTGAACTCTTAGATGGCCCTGTACTGGCTCACCAGGCTGTGACCCTGCCAGCCTCAGGCAGCCCACCTTCCCTAGCAGGGACCACCTGGTCCCCAGCTGCTACTGCAGAAGATCACAGATTTGACACAGGTGTCCTGTCTGCCAATGACACCTGAATGCTTAAAGTGCCCTTAGGTACCTCAGACAGAATTTACTCAGTTTCAGTCAAAAGTGAAAATGTGAGCAAATGAGCATTAAGAGACCTTCTTTGGTGGGGAGATATATATTTTTGATCCCATTCTGATGATTCCAAGGAGGACAGCCCAGTAAAAGTTAGGCCTAACAACAAACAGCAGTTGGTTTTCTATATCTGTAGTAATAAACACAACATTAGTAATTTATAAACTTAAATAGGATTATCAGCTTCACCCTGGTAGGTATAAACCTCAAACATGTTTTAAACTACAGCTTAAATTATGCAAAAACATTTCCAGTGGAAATATTTTCTTCCTCCAAATCCCTTTGACTGACAATGTTTACCTCCAGCTTTCATATTTTTCATCTGGAACATTCTCTAAGGGAAACTTAAATCTTTAGAAAACTGCAAAGAAGGACACTAAGTGCAAAGAGTTTTTAAAATTAGGACTTTGGACAACCATAGAAATAAAATAAGTCAATAAATGATGCTAACAAGTTATAGAAGGCATTTAATAGTATGAGTTTGGTCTTGGTAAGGATAAACAATAACTGAGTCTGTACATTCCTGCATGTACAACAGAAACCAACAGCAAAAGTGAAAAATGGATATTGGAAAGTAAATACCATATGCTTAATTTATTATAGATTTATTTTTATATTTGTATGTGATATATCTACAAAAATACATGTAAAGTGTATGATCAATTAGCATTAGTGTTTATCAGCATGTTTCCAGTCTTATACAAAATATAGTTTTCAGAACAGTATCACTTAATTGTCTTTGCAGAAGTACTTCAGTACATTTAAAGAAATCCTAAAGTGTGGCAGCAAATCCTGTATCATACCATTTATATCCTGGCAATGTGGAAAAATATCAGTATTTTTCTTTAGAACTCTTGGTTTATCAAGAGTATATTAATTGCTCTTTTCAGAAAAAGGGGGCATTTGCATATCTATGGCAAGTTGTCAGTTTAAGACTTATCAAGGGAAGCTATATGAGTCACACCATGTCAGAGTACAAAGCACAAAGTAAGTTTAAGTAAATGCTGCAACCTGACATTCTATGTCAGAAGCAGATACATCATTACCAAGGTAATCCAATCTATGACAACTTCATTATCTAAAATTTTCACCGCTGAAAAGCCATGTTAGCTAAGATTTGCAAAGGCCTTTTCTAATCTGAAAACCTCTGCTTCATGAGGGCAATATTGTAAGTGATTTACGTGCCATGCCCAGGGCTACCCTTGTATGGAAGGAGTAAAATTTTCTTTTCACAAACAAACTAGCTACAACAAGATAGTAAGATATAACATTGAGATATCATAAATTTGTCATACATGGAAAATTTGCAAGATCAACAATGCAACGGTGGGAAAAATGGATTTTTTTAAAATCTGAACAATTGTACATAGTCAAATGTGCACAGTCTGGCATTAATAAGACAAGAAAAGATTCACCCAGTCTTGTTTGGGACATTTAATTTGGCTGCTGATTTAGGTACCTACAACCTGTTTAAAGAGTCTCTAAGGCATCCAAAATTTGTCTAGAAATCTAAAATCTTAGTAACTTACTGTCTTTCTTAGGTGTCTAATTCAGCCACCTAGGTAGATGTTTAAGCCCTTCCTAATCTCTTGTAGTCGTTGGTTGTGGAGGAAGTCTTTCCAATAGCAAATTTACTAGACTTTACTAAGGTGAATTACTGTAGGATATAGGAACAATCTTATTCAAATACATGACATTTGTCATAATTCCAACAAAAAAGCCTTTCTGTGTAGCTTTGAAGACCTTCTTTTGGGACAGTGGGTGCTGAGTACATTGCAGATTTAATATTTGCAGTTAATGCATCTAGGTCAAAATCTATAGACTTTAAAAAAAACTCAAAAACCTGTTCCTGGGGAAGATCATGGAGAAGCTTCTCCTAGAAGATGTGCTAAGGCACATGAAAGACAGGGAGGGGATTTGGGACAGCCACCACAGCTTCACCAGGGACAAGTCCTGCCTGACCAACCCAGTGGGCTTCCATGATGGAGTGACTGCATTGGTGGACAAGGGGTGGGCTGCAGATGTCATTTATCTGGACTTCTGTAAGCCTTTGATGTGGATCCCCGCCACATCCTTCTCTCTAAGTTGGAGACAGAAGGATTTGATGGGGAAACTGCTAGGTGGAATTGGTTTGGTACATCCAGAGGATAGCTGTTCATGGTTCAGAGCCCCAATGGGCATTGGTGACAAGTGGTGTCCCTCAGTGAATCCATACTGGAACTGGTGCTGTTTAATATTTTCACTAATATTGGAACACTTAGTAATATTATTAGATACAGATTAAAGGATCAAGCACACCCTCAGCAAACGTGCAGATGACACCAAACTTCAAACAGAAAAAGAGCAGGCTTAGATTAGATGTGAGAAATAAATTTTTTCTTGTGAAGATGGTGAGGCAATGGAAGAGGCGGTACAGAGAAGTTGTGGAAGTTCCATCCCTGGAAGTGTTCAAGGCCAGTTTGGATGGGGCTTTTAGCAACTTGTCTAGTGGAAGATGTCCCTGACCATGGCAGAGGTTTGGAACTAGATGGTCTTTAAGGCCCCTTCCAACCCAAATCATTCAGATTCTGTGCTCATCGCACAACCTTATCTGGTCATAATGTTTATCAGCTTGCTTTGGACCATTCTTACGATTCCATGCATTTCAGAAAGAAACTACTGGGAACCCTTCACAAAGTCTCTTTTTGGAAGTGAAATTTGAAGACAATTGTCCTCATAGAAAAATCTTGTCTTGAGAGAGACAACAGTCTTCCTAACTTTGATTGTTTGCTTGCATGTGTTTAAATTGGTTCAACACATTATGTGGATTATATACTTTTATTTGTTATTTTGCCCATTTGAGTATAAATTGCTAGAAAATTTGTTTTGTGAGAGCACTACTGGTTGTGGAAAGACCTGTGTGAATCTAACAATATAAATCAATCCAAAAGACAGTACACGCACGTAAGTGCACATCTTAGAAAATTTCAATGCTATGAGCACAAAAAGTTTAGAAATTGCATCATGGACAAACCATTGAAAGTTAAATTGTTTAAGTGCAGTGCTTCCCAAGTCTGTGGAACTTGGTGTTAGCCAGAGCAATATAGCAAACAAGGTACTGCTCAGGAGACCAGCAGTTTCTGGTTTAACAACACTGGAATTCCTGGGAAAAGGGAAAAGACTCATAAAGCAGTGGGGCTAAAGCAGTCTTTTTTTTTTTTTTTTTTTCTATTAGAGATACATAGAGGTGCCAATTACAATGAATTTCTCTTGTTTGTTATTTAGGCTATTGTCAGCTTCTTGATTCCCTTATTATGACTACCAGTGCACACAGCTCATATCCCAGGGCAGACTGCACTGTTGTATTCATACTCCTTTTTAACAGTTTAAAAATTAACTGACTCTTTTATCTGGGTACATTTTGTACACGCGCCTATATCCTGTACAAACTGGTTGTCCTGTTGAGTGATGCTTACTCCCACTGACGTCTGCTGTGATAAGATGGAATGAGTCACACTAGGTGTTCGTAAAGGTTAACAAGTAATATATTCAGAGCTGTAGATAAATCACGATGCCCTTCTATGTGGCAGATGCTACAGAGCAAATTGCTGAGAAATGCCTAAAAGTAGGTAAATAAATAGGTAGAATCCATGGCTTCAAAATAAATTTAAAGGTGCATATTCAGAAAGCTGAGCATTATCCCTGCATGAAATAGTGACACACAATGACCTCTGGATATTATTTCATTGTTAAGAATCTGGATACACCATAGATAAAAACACATTTTTAGCATCTTGTCACTGTGCACTGCCAATGTTAAATGTGGTTCACATCCTGATTTTGCAGCTTTTACACTTGTCTGATCTGCACCCTCCCTAGAGGATTTTCTAGCCAAGACAAATCAGCATAACAGTTCTGCTCTAGCTCCCTGCCCCTCTGCTATGAGAGTCAAAGAGACAGTCAAAATACACTGGCGGGGTTTCTTTCTTTTTTTTTTCCCTTCTTCCACTCTTCCCTTCTATATCAAAGAAGCCAAGGAAACCATTGATCATCCCATGAAGGATTTGGTAACTCAGTACATGGTATCTGTCTTCTGAAACACTACTGCAGAAAGGTTTTATCACAATTTGGAGAATTTTACTTAGGCCAATTTTCAGAAGGCGTGGAAATATATTGGTCTTGCTGCAGTCACTACAGATGACTGCACAGAATCCAAATAAAGATATTATCAAGCCAAATGCTAGTTCTTACTACTTTATTCTGTCAAAAAATGTTTTCCTCTGGTTTCTTCAAGTATGTTGCCCAATTTCCTTCCTAAAAAGGTCATGCAGTTCTGCCACTAGAGTAAGAGTTGACTTGTTCTGTCCTTGTGTTATCTGTATTCATTAATTAACTAGTAGCACTAACTCTCCTCCATCCTTCCTTGACATGGGAGTAAAAGATATATAGTCAAGGCTCTGGATTTTCTATGCTGATGTAATGGCCCATAGAAAACCATTGCAAACTACTAGGCATCTGTTCTGCAAAGCAAGGTCATCAGTAAATTCTGATGGAGGAATATTTTACTCTGTACTCATACATGCTAATGCTAATATACTCAATATCTAGTGATTTGTTATTTGCTGGGTCTAGAAAAGTCCCTGTGCAGTCTACGCAAGTATTATATCATTCTATGGATGTACCTATCACTGAGACTCTCTAAAATTGTTTTTCAGAGGCACCCATTTTCTCTACTAACTGGACAGGGAGTCAGTCTGTTTAGCTAAGGTGCTATGAATCAGGATGCCAAGACAGCAATCCATTCATTAGCCATTGTAGCCTTTGCTTCAGGCGAAAATTCTATATTTCAAAATGCATACAACTTATATTGAATATAAAAGCATTTACCTATACAGTTATAATGTTGTTTTTTGCAATATTTTATTGTCTAGAGTTTCCATTCAACTACTAAGTCCCAGGGTTCAAACATACCTAAAACTATTTTAATCTAAACAAACGGAAACATTGCTAAATATATGATTTTCAGAAAAATTTATAAAAAAAGGGAAATATATGGAGAGGGGAAAGTTTCAGTGATCTAACTCCATCATCACCAGCTCATCAGCTTCTCTCTTATTGCTGGTCTTGGTCATGGATTTCTCTGTACTTGTATTTCAAGACTCAATTCCCAATAAAAATCACTACCATTATTGCTAATTTTGACATCATTGCTCCTCTCTCTGTTTTCTTTTTTCTTCAGTTCCAAAGAGATGGAGCAAAAGAATGCCTCACTGCTTTGCCTCTGAGGGACAGGTTCTAGGCAGACAAAAGTTAATCAAATATCATTTTTAATTTGCAACAGCTTCCTGTAATAGATAATATCTATTAATGCACCTGGTATCTATTAAAAAATATTACATTTTTATATGAGCTTTTGGTGACACAATCTTTCCCTTTACATAAAACTCACAAATATATTTTAATTCATCATATTATTATGTACCCATAATAATAATACAAAGAATTGAAATAAAATCCTTCAGAACCCCATAGTCTGATATACCTGATGTACCTTGTGGCAAGGAAGACATTCATGTTACAATGATTTACATGAATATTCATAAAAA